>NC_064640.1:844098148-845467006 GCF_023864345.2 Schistocerca serialis cubense | reverse complement strand
CTTCCACCTTGACCTCTCCTCTCCCTCTCTTGGTGTCCTTGCTTATGTTGGCCCCCACTATCTTCCTGGTTATGTTGGTTTTGCAATTTAGCTTTGTTGCATAATCACCACCTCCTTTTGGCACGCCCTGGTCCCCCTCTGTGGTTTGACCTCCATTACTAAATTTCTCTTCCGTAATGTGAGCCATTTGGGGAAGAGCACCTTACCTAGTGTCTCCGACGTGTGCCCTCCTAGTACATTCCACCTTTACTTTCACGTCGTCGTCTGATGCTAGGGTGCATAGCCAGCACGGTAGCCAGCCCGTGTGGTGGGGTCACTATGTACCCTTTTGGTTGAGCCCCCTGAACCCACAGGGATCACACTTCTGATACCTGAGCTGTGACCTCCTCATGCAAGCCTCAGAGTGGTTGCTCGTCATCCTGGAGCATCGGAACTACCGTCAGTGGCCGCCATGCCAGACGGCCCTTGCTGTAGCTGGGTGCCGCCCGTGAGGAGAGCCCCTGATGGGAGTGGGTGGTATCGGGGCAGACACTATGCAAATGAAACATATATGGGTCCAGAACTCTGGCCGTTCTTCTGCAGCCGTCTCTCTACGTGGAACCGATTCTTCTAGTGCTGCTTCTCCTGCCCCTTCGGCCTTCCCTTCCATGGCTACACCCTGGGAAGAGGGTCAGGCCCGTCGGCTAGGGGCAAAGCCTTCCCCCGCTATCTGGTTTGCATCAGGACTGATGGGAATACTTTCACCAATACCAAACCTTTATTCTTTGTGAAACACATTGAATACAAGTTCGGCGAAGTGGACTCCCTGAGCAAGGTTCGGTCGGGTTTGTTGCTGATCAAAACTGCTTCAGCTGCCCAGTCTGCGGCCCTTCGTGCCTGTACCCATCTTGGCACAATTCCTGTGTTCATTACCCCCCACCAGTGTCTAAATATGGTTCAAAGTGTGATTTTTCACAGGGACCTCATCCTTCAAACTGATGAGGAATTTCTGGACAATCTTAGACGGCGGGGTGTTCACTTTGTTCGGTGTGTTCAGAAGGGTCCTAAGGACAATCGCATTGATATTGGTGCCTTTATCCTGGCCTTTGAAGAGGATACCCCCCCTGAGAAAGTAAAGATTAAGGTTTATTGATGTGATGTGAACCCATACATCCCACCTCCTATGAGGTGTTTTAAGTGCTTGCGTTTTGGACACATGTCTTCCCGTTGTTCGCAGGCCCCTCTCTGTGGTGACTGTGGATGTCCACTCCATGAGGGGAGTCCCTGTGTTCCCCCTCCTGTGTGTTAATTGTCATAGAAATCATTCTCCACATTCACCAGATTGACCAGTATATAAGAAGGAAAAGAAGATACAAGAGTATAAGTCCCTTGATCGTTTAACCTACACAGAGGCTCGTAAGAAAAATACACATCTTCACCCTGTGTCCATGACATCTAGTTATGCTTTAGTTACATCTTCACCCCTTTCTCTCCCTTCCTTACCCCAGTCCCAGACCCCTCTCCTCCTCCTCCCCCCCCCCCCCCTGTGGCTCCCAAACCTTCTCCTCTGGGTGGTGCTCACCCTCCCCAGCCGGAGAAGTGTCCCACTCCTTCGGCGTCTGCTGGTCAAGGGTACCCCTCCCGGGATGCCCCTTCCCGGCACCTTCCAGGCCAAAGGTCTGCTGCCACGCAACAAGCGCGAGAACCGTGGTCTGTCGGGCCGCAGGTCGCCCGATCTCTTTCTGTTCCCGATCTTGCTGCAGCTGGCTCCTTTATGGTACACAGCCCTCCTCGATCTCAAACAGAAAAGAAGAAGAAACATAAGTCCTGGGACAAACAGCTTCTGGTGTCACCAGAGGTCGCATCCCCAGCTTCACAACCAGATTCTGACCTGTTGTTCATGGATGTCGCCCCCTCCTTGTCGGTGATGGGTGGTGGCCCGGTGGTATGACATACTTTAGCCTGTTCAACCCCCATTTAAATCATCATTCTGTGGTTATCCAATGGAATTGTAATACTACACTCACCTTCCGGAATTGAAATCCCTTATTTCGTCTTACTGTGGAGCTTGTGTGGTTCTACAGGAATCTCATTTTACTGATGATCACTCACCGACCCTCTGTGGGTTCAGTGTTTTCTGTCGAAATCGGGTCAGACCCTTGCGGGCCTGTGGTCGTGTTTGTACATTGGTCCGTATGGACATTGTGGATTCCTCTTCAAACTACATTGGAAGCGGTTGCTGTTAGGGTCCACCTGGACTCTGAGGTCACTGTTTGCAATCTTTATCTCCCTCCTGACAGGACTCTTACACCTGCTGCCTTAACTGCCCTTCTTCAGCAACTTCCTCCTCCCTTCCTCCTTCTGGGGGATCTTAATGTTCATCATCCCTTGTGGGGCAGTGCATTTCCATCTAGACGAGGTCTTCTTTTAGATCAGTTTATTACACACCACAACTTGTGCCTTCTTAATGATGGCTCCCCTACTCATTTCAGTGCTGGTCACGGTACCTTTTCTGCCGTTGATCTTTCTCTTTCTTCTCCCTCTCTCCTCCCTTCATTACACTGGTCACCACACGACGACCTTTGTGATAGTGACCATTTCCCATTGATTCTCTCTCTCCCTTCCCGCTCCTCGACGGACAGGTTACCTCGTTGGTCTTTCCAACATGCCAATTGGACTCTATACACTGCACAAGTCATTTTTTCTCCCTGTTTGTGAGATTTTATTGATGATGTCCTATGTGACAAGTCTGACAAAATTTTTCGCACTGCTAGACTTGCTGTACTGCGCTCATGTGGACCATTTTGCCGCCAGCAAGTCCCGTGGTGGAGTACGGCCATTTCCATTGCCATCGCCATCCGTAATCACCGTCAAGCAAGTCCTGTGGTGGAGTACGGCCATTGCCATTGCCATCTGTGATTGCCATAGAGCTTTGTAACACCTTAAGGGCCACCCATCTGTTGCCAACCTTATTACCTTTAAATGTCTTTGTGCTAAAGCCCATTTAATTAATCAAACAGAGCAAACAGATATGTTGGGAACAATTTGTTTCTTCCCTTGGTTCTACTGTCCCTATGTCATGGATGTGGGCTACACTTTGCTCTCTCCAAGGTTGTCATCGGCAGTCCACCCTCCCAGGCCTTCACCTCCCGGATCGCCTTTGTACGGACCTATTGATTCTTGCGTAACATCTTGGGACCCATTTTGCAATGGCATCAGCGTCAGCCTCCTATCCGGCTGCTTTCCTTCACCGGAAACAGTGTTCCAAAGCTTCCATCTTATGTTTTACCCCCTGTCAGTCAGAATCTTACAACGAACCTTTTACTGAATGGGAATTTCTTTCCGCATTTTCTTCTTCTCATGATACGGCCCCTGGCCTAAACTCCATTCATAACCAACTGCTTCAACATCTCTGTGCTCCACAACGGCAACATCTTCTCTGGGTGTTTAACTGTATCTGGCTCCAGGGTGACTTCCCTTCTCAGTGGAGGGATAGTATGGTGGTTCCTGTCCTTAAGCCTGGTAAGAACCCCATATTTGTTGACAGCTATCAGCCAATTATTCTGACTGATGTTGTTTGCAAGTTACTTGGACAGATGGTAGCCCATCGGCTCAATTGGGTCCTCGAATGTCGGGATCTATTGTCCCCTTACCAGTGTGGCTTCCGAGAGGGACGGTCTCCGATCGATCATTTACTTCACTTGCTATCTGCAGTTCGGCAGGCTTTTTCCCAGCGCCGCCATTTGGTTGCAGTATTTTTTTACCTTTGCACGGCCTATGACATGGCCTGGTGCTATCACATCTTACTTACACTTCATCAGTGGGGACTTCGGGGCCCACTCCCAATTTTTATCTGCCAGCTCCAGTTCCATCGGTCATTCAGGGTTCGGTTTGGTACTGTTTTTAGTTCTCCATGGACCCAGGAGACGGGCATCCCACAGGGTTCTGTCTTGAATGCACTTCTTTTCCTCATTGCTATCGATGGACTTGTGGTCTCTGTCGGTCCTTTGGTTGCCCCTGCCCTGCATGTGGATGATTTCTGCATTTGGGTTAGTTCCTCTTCGATGGCCTCTGCAGAGCAGCAGCTCCAGGGAGCTATAGGGCGTGCCTCTGCATGGACACTCTCACACGGGTTTCAATTCTCTCCTTTAAAATCGTGGGTGGTCCACTTCTATCGCCGTACTACGATCCACCCTGATCCAGAGCTCTATCTCACTGCACAACGATTGCCTGTGGTCCCACAGTTTCATTTCCTGGGTCTTCTTTTTGACAACAAGCTCACTTGGCTGCCTCATATCAGACTTCTGAAGGAGGATGTTTCTGTGAACTCAATGTCCTTCGCTTCCTTGGAGTGCGGACTTCTCCGCCTTTATCGGGCTTTAGTGCTGTCTCGCTTTGACTATGGTTGTCAAGTTTATGGTTCGGCTGCTCCTTCCACACTGCACGTGCTGGGTCCAGTCTACCATCGTGGTATCCGTTTGGCCACTGGTGCCTTCTGTACTAGCCCTGTTGATAGTCTCCTGGTTGAAGCTGGGATCCCCCCCCCCCCCCCTCCTGGTGTCTTATGCACTCGCTGTCCGTTCCTCTCCCACTCATCTTTCCTATTCTATCCTGTTCCAAGACCATGGACGTCGCCCACCTGATTCCTGCCCTCAGGCTGGTTTACTGGTTGGGCTCTGCCTTGTGTCTCTTTGCCGTGATTTTCAGCTTCCTTCTTTGTCCTGTCTTCTTCACTCCCTCCCCTCCACTCCCAGCCCCCCCCCCCCCCCCCCGCCCCCCTTGGTTAGTTCCTTGACTTCGAATTCGGATGGATCTCTACCGAGGTCTGAGAGATTCCATCCATCCCCCCGATGATGTTTCGTTCCTTTTTCTGCCAAATTTTATGGGAGTTTCAGGATGGTTTTTTTTTTTTTTTTTACACTGATGACTCTAAATCTGCTGATCATGTGGGATATACCTTCACATCCTCTGTTGGAATGGAAAATCATGTGCTGCTACCTACATGTGGGGTGTTTACTGCGGAATTGATGGCAATTTCCCAGGCCCTTACCTTTATTAAACAGTCCCAACAAACAGTCCCAACACAACCATGTTTCGTTATGTACGGACTCAATGTGTGGCCTTCTGGCTATTGACCGGTGTTTTTCACACCATCCCTTGGTCTCTGCCATCCATGACCATCACACTGATATTCACTGTGCTGCTTGTTCCATTGATTTCCTTAGGGGCCCTGGCCTTGTGGGTATCTCGGGTAATGAGCTCGCTGATCATTTGGTTGGGGAAGCAGTCACTTCCCCCTCATTTTCTGTAACCCTCCTGCAGCGGATTTACGGCTTCACATCAAATCCCACTTCGCACAATCATGGGTCAAACTCTTGGGAGGTTACTTCCCTGTCTAATAAACTTCGTGCGATTAAGGTGACACCAGGCCCATTGCGTTCTTCCTTTCACCTCTCCCGAAAGGACTCGACCACACTGTGTCGTATCCACATTGGCCATACCAGGCTGACCCTTGGTTTTGTCTTTTGCATGATGAGCCACCCACACTTTGTGGTTGTGGAGCCTTCTAGTCAGTAGCCCACATTTTGGTTGAATGCCCCCTTCTTTTGGCTCTGCGTGCCAAGTACAGACTCCCCCGCACTTTACCTTTGATGTTGGCTGACGATTCCCGGATGGTCGACCTGGTTCTCGGTTTCCTCCAGTGTTGGGGTATCTCCCACTGTAAGCAGTGTTTGGAGATTCCCAACTCCCCTCCCTGGCCGAGATCATCTTTTCTTCCCCTTTTACTCTGCTTTTATAACTTTTTTTAGGATTGGTTAGTCTCCTTTTCCCATACGAACTTCTACATTCTAGCGGTTGCACCTTTTAAGTTGCAGGTGGTCTTGCCTCTGCTGCTTCAGAGGTGGGATATTTCCTGCCTCTAGCATAGCGTTGGGTTCGCTCTCTTGCTGACTTACCTCATTTTGTTTTTACCATTGACAACATGACTGCCCTTTTACATTTTTTAGCCTTTTCCCTTTTATCGTTCTAGTCTTGCTGTGTCACAGTATCAGAATGGACCACATCTGAAACAAGGGACTGATGACCTTGCTGTTTGGTCCCTTCAACACCAACCAACCAACCAACCAACTTCTGAACAATATAGGCACTGCAAGATCTTATTTAACTGCCAACATTGGGCAAGTGACTTTCAATTAAAATGTCTCCCCTGTATGGGAATATACATAATGGATTTACTAGTGTTGGTTATAGACACATGGTTAACAACATATAGAAGGTCGAGTATGCCCATGAGGCATGCTTGGATAGTGTAATGGCAAGATGACCTCTTGCAATAAGCAGGAAATCTGGGTTCAAGTCCCAGCCCAGCACAAATTTTCATTATCGTCTTTCCATTATATGGCTGCTTTTTGTCCATATTTCAACTACAAATGTATTTGAATATTCCTAGTTGTTGTCGTGAATGGCAGCTAGCTCTTCATGTACAAAAATGTAAGTTAATGTGGATGAGTAGGGAAAGAATATTATTGTGATACAGCATTAGTAGTGTGCCACTTGGCATAGTCAAACCATCTAAACATGTGAATGTAATGTTGCAAAGCTATATGAAATGGAATGTGAATGTGAGGATTGTGGTAGTGAAGGTGAATGATAACCAGTTTTGTGGTTACCTGTAAAGCAGATGTCATATAGGATACTAGTGATCTATTCTGGAATATTGCTTGTGTATTTTGGACCTGCAATAGATCATATTAAAGGAAGACATTGAAGCAGTTCAGAGGTGTATTGCTAGATTTGTTACAAGTTGGTTTGAACAACACACAAGTATTATGGAGATTCTTCAGTGACTCAAATGGGAAGACGATGTTTTTGAGGAAAACTATTGAGAAAATTTAGAGAAATGGTATCTGACTCTGACTACAGAATGATTCTACTGCCACCAATATACTTTCCATATAAGTACCAAGAAGATAAGACACAAGAAATTAGGGCCCACACAAAGTTGGACAGTCATTTCTACCTTGCTATATTTTGAGTGTAGCAGGAAAGGGAATGACTACCACTGGTAAAGGCTACACTCTGCCATGCACCATGTGGTCAACTGCCGAGTATCTATGTAGATGTAGATACAAATATCATACATGAGCTTAGTTCATTATGTAAAGCTAATATCACAACAATATTAAGTCAATCCTGTCATGACGATACAATGAAACAAAATCTGTTTATATTTGTAGTATTGTAGCACATCGGTAAAATTTTGCGTGAGCCACCAGTGTTAGATTGACAGCAATTTTTGTTGTCGTCATCATCACCACCACAATAGAACAATTATGAAAATATATATTCACATAAACAAAGATTTATCTTTTTGTAGTACAGTAATTTTTATGAAATTTGATTTTTTTTTTTAATCACAGGGGTTAATTGTGTTAGCACAACATATTATACTGTCAGATTTTAAAACATTTCAAATAAGATCAAAAGAGGATAAGATCATAAATTTGTGAATATACAAGGTCCAAATGGCTTATTGCACGTTACACAGCCCCCCGAGAGTATCGCTCACATTCCACTGCGAGGGAAAGTCTCGCAGGCATGCGCAATGTTAACAAATTTGAAAAGTATAACATGCAGTAACACAAGTGTTTATGAAATATCATCATAGGTTTCTGTGGCCTGAATAGTTGAAGGCTGGTAAAAGGAGGTGTCTGGTGTGCACTGAATTTGGAGGGCGGTGACAGATGGTTCTTCATACTGCTGATGATCTTGATTTTTTAGGTGTGGACACAGCTCCAAGGATATTTCCAACAACATTTTTCAGTGTATCAGCTTCATACTCCAATGTTCCCTAATCACATATGTGAAATATTTCATGAGAAAATTCCAAGATAAACAAGGCTTTCAGAATCTGCATTTCAAAAAGAAACCAGAGAAACATCAAAATGACTTCTTAACTGATTTGAAGTTTAAGTGAAAAGAATGCTTGGCAAACCCTTAGGCAAAAGCAACTACTAACTCCTCTTGAAAAATTAATAAATAAATTTTTGAATGTGTTACTTCCCGCAAAAAAAAAAAAAAAAAAAAAAAAAAAAAAAAAAAAAAAAAAAAAAAAAAAAAGGGTCAGATGTAATAATGCTGATAAATTTTGTATGACTACTGATTAGTAATATTAAAGAAAAATACTTACACTAAGACAAAAACTGTAAAGTAAATATTAATGCATTAGGGGTAACAAGCCTGAAACTAACACTCAGCAATCTGTAAATTTTAACCTGGATGCAGAAAATACTAAGATAAATGATTTGTTTTCTTAGTCAATTGACTTCATAAAGTTGCTAAATTTTTCGAAAAGTTAATACTATTTTGAAAACAGTCTTTTCTGTTACTTTCATCATAACTGTAAAATACTATACCATTTACACTATTGTAGATTACTGTACCAATTTTGCTACCGAAAAATGCAATACCATATCTTAGAAGCAAGTCCTCTGTACCTTTTTGGCACTACCATGGCTGCAGTACTATTTTACATTGTCAGTAGTTCATGAAATACTGTGTGCAGCATAGACACTACTAAAATGTCAAGGCATTTGTTAAAGTTTTGTGTGCTACATAAGCACTACTCAGTTCCAGGATACTAGATTGTGTGTATAGTAGTTCAAATATAAGTCCAGTGTGCTACCATGGCACAGCTTCAATTTAGGATACCATATGGTAAAATCTATCACTCAACTAAAAGTTCTTTATGACAATTTAAGTTCAAGTCCAGTTGAGGGTACCATGTAGTGTGTTTAAACACACAGCCCAGTTCACTATCAATTTGGTTCAACTCGTGGGTAAGGATAATATACAACATCAATGAAAAAACATATTTATTAACACTATGGTAAAAGTCCATAGAACATGTCATGTAACTAACACTTGAAGCACAAAAATGAAAATGTCCTCTCCAGATCATGGTGTTGTCTGAAATTTACATACCATTTCTGGTTGAATTCTCACTGAAAACTGGATTGAATTGGACAATGTCCACAAAGGTAATACACAAAATTATATACTGTACACAGATGATATTATGTATCAAATTTTGGGAAGCAAGTGCCCACAGATGTCAATAACTCACCCGATATCTTTTACGCATTTCGGTGATAATAGGATTTGCTTGTTTCAGAGTTTTGTATCATAGACATTTACATAAAATTGCATGGTGCTTTCTGTTTACAAGTAGTTCAAAGACAAAGAATAGTATACATATATTACTAGTTATCAGACAGTATCTTCAAGGTATTTACAAAAATGATAGTGTCATGCAATTTTTTATGGGGTGTGGGTATAGTATTCAGTGGCAAAGTAGCCTTTGTACCTGTTAGTATCATTCAAGAATCACTCCCATACTCATAGTTGCTTGCATAAATAACAAAACAGCAAAGAAAATATGTAACAGCACTTAGATATTTAAAAGTCATTGTGTGGGATATGGTTGTGGTGAAACAGTTAAAAAAACGTAAAAACTAGAATTTCTGTGCAGATAAATGTTGATCATTACATTTGTCAGTAAGTCACTGTTGGGTTTTAACACTTGGTGCACATCAAGCACAAAACAAATTCATTATAAATCTCCCATCTGGGGTAAAATGTTTCAAAAACTTAATATATACCTCATCATGTTTCCAGAAAAGTAACTATATAACGCCCATCATTCATCAGATTTTCAGAAACAGTAACAGAACAGTTATATGTCTCAAGTAAATAGTCTGATACAATAAGTAGTTCAATTTATAAAGCCTTTTGAGTATTGAATACATCTACCCACAAGTGTTCAGATGTGTTTTCCTGGCTTATCTTGTATGATTCAGCATAAGTAAAAAGATTTCATAAGTTCAGAAAGAAACATTTCTGACTTCTCATTATCTTTCAACGGTGTAAAAGTATGTAGTGGTGTATAGGTATAGTTGTTAATTCACTAAAAATATTCTCCAGCTTACTTCCTATTTTAAAGTGTCACATTCTTCACATTAATTACCATTAAGACAATTAATCACTTTCCAGTAGACAGATTACTGACATGTCGCCTAATTACAAAAGATGTTGTACTTAACATAGAATCAACCTTTCTGCATAAATTTAACTGAGTATTTTCTTGCATCTGTTACTTCAAACCAGTCCCTACCTAACATCATTCTCCTCATTACATAAGTAGTACATCAACACTTCATTAAATACATCAAATATCTACTCATTGTATCAACATAATAACTTCACCTATTATCCTCATAATATCACCTTATTACTCCACTAAATACTCCATAATAATAATAATAAACCCCGTGGAGGCCTGGCAAAAGAATAGGACTCCAGTCTGTTCTGCCAGTCGTAAAAGGCGACGAAAAGAACAAACCACCAATAGGACTAACCCCCCTTTTAGTGTGATTTGTTGGTTCAGGACAGAACTAAAGAAGCCTCGGACAAGCGCCGTCATGGTCGGGGACGTTGTTTGAACCCTATGCCCACCCACAATGCTAACAACACTGCTAGCCAACTGGAAAATGATTTAAATCCAAATAGAGGTGTTTTGCAGGATATGCTTCCTGCAAACACACTAGAAGGAAAACAAAGACAGAGGATGAGATGGTCAGATGAAGTTAAGCGACACCTCATGTTCTGCTATTACCAAGCAACAAACCTACGAACCAACACAACTGGATACAGATCACAAGTATACACAACATTTTTAACAGAACAACTACTAGCTGATCAGATCCATGTAATAATCAAAATTAACAGGATACCCCAGTCAGAATTAGAAAACATCAAACAACAAGTACAACAAATACTGGAACAAAATATAGTGCAATCAGAAGAAGAAGAAAATACGGTAATGGACTCAAACATCCCAGAGCAAACAAACAAAGAACAACACGCATCAATTAAACAATCGGAGGAAAACGAAATCTTAAGACAGCCACCAGA
Organism: Schistocerca serialis cubense; assembly: GCF_023864345.2. Classification (NCBI taxonomy): domain Eukaryota; kingdom Metazoa; phylum Arthropoda; class Insecta; order Orthoptera; family Acrididae; genus Schistocerca; species Schistocerca serialis. The sequence continues at coordinate 845,456,053 of NC_064640.1, read as the reverse complement.
ACAAGCACAAATAGAACTCGAAGTAACACATATGTTAGATATAGAAGAAAAATTTCAGAATTTAGAATACAAAGACACAAATACAGACATTAGACCATTCTTGCATAGACCGCCAAATAACCCACAATTCGAAACAACAATAACAACTATCAACACAATCATACACAACAAAATAAATGAAAACACAACTATGGAAGAATTACAACTACTGGTTTATATAGGAGCACTCACTACAATAAATATACACACTAGGCACAGATCAGAACAAACCAACACACAGAAGAAACCCACAAAACCAGCATGGCAACACAGGCTACAGATCAGAATAGAAAAACTGAGAAAAGACATCGGACAGCTAACACAATTTATAAGAATTGAAATATCAGACAAAAAACGAAAAAGGTTAGGTAAAATCTCACAACAAGAAGCAATAGAGCAATTGGATGAAAAGAAGCAGAAATTACAAGCATTGGCCAAACGACTTAGAAGATACAAAAAAAGTGAAAATAGAAGGAAACAAAACCAAACATTCAACACAAACCAAAAGAGATTTTACCAAACAATAGACAACACACACATTAAAATAGACAATCCACCAAACATAACAGACATGGAACACTTCTGGTGCAACATACGGTCAAACCCGGTACAACATAACAGACATGCACGGTGGATACAAGCAGAAACAGACACATACAAGATGATACCACAAATGCCTAAAGTGATAATTTTGCAACATGAAGTCACCCGAGCAATTAATTCTACACACAATTGTAAAGCCCCCGGAAATGATAAAATATCAAATTACTGGCTAAAAAAGTTCACCTCAACACATTCACATCTAACTAAATTATTTAACAGTTACATTGCAGACCCATACACATTCCCTGATACACTTGCACATGGAATAACGTATCTGAAACCTAAAGATCAAGCAGACACAGCAAATCCAGCTAAATATCGCCCCATAACATGCCTACCAACAATCTACAAAATATTAACTTCAGTCTTACACAGAAATTAATGACACATACAACACAGAACAAAATTATAAATGAAGAACAAAAAGGCTGCTGCAAAGGAGCACGAGGATGTAAAGAGCAACTAATAATAGATACAGAGGTGACATATCAAGCTAAAACTAAACAAAGGTTGCTACACTACGCATACATTGATTACCAAAAAGCCTTTGATAGTGTACCCCACTCATGGTTACTACAGATATTGGAAATATACAAAGTAGATCCTAAATTGGTACAGTTTCTAAACATAGTAATGAAAAACTGGAAAACCACACTTAATATGCAAACAAATTCAGATAACATCACATCACAGCCAATACAGATTAAGCGTGGAATATACCAAGGAGACTCATTAAGTCCTTTCTGGTTCTGTCTTGCTCTGAACCCACTATCCAACATACTAAATAATACAAATTATGGATATAATATTACTGGAACATACCCACACAAAATCACACATTTGCTATACATGGAGGATCTAAAACTACTGGCAGCAACCAATCAACAACTCAACCAATTACTAAAGATAACAGAAGTATTCAGCAATGATATAAATATGGCTTTTGGAACAGACAAATGTAAGAAAAATAGCATAGTCAAGGGAAAACACACTAAACAAGAAGATTACATATTGAATAACCACAGTGACTCCATAGAAGCGATGGAAAAAACAGATGCCTATAAATATCTAGGATACAGACAAAAAATAGGAATAGATAATACAAATATTAAAGAAGAACTAACAGAAAAATATAGACAAAGGCTAACAAAAATACTGAAAACAGAATTGACAGCAAGAAACAAGACAAAAGCTATAAATACTTATGCTATACCAATATTGACCTACTCATTTGGAGTAGTGAAATGGAGTAACACAGACCTAGAAGCACCCAATACACTGACACGTTCACAATGCCACAAATATAGAATACATCACATACATTCAGCAACAGAAAGATTCACATTAAGCAGAAAGGAAGGAGGAAGGGGATTCATCGACATAAAAAACCTACATTATGGACAGGTAGGCAATTTAAGAAAATTCTTTCTAGAACGAGCAGAAACTAGCAAAATACAAAAAGCAATCATATAAATACATCGGCTACACCACTGCAATTTCATAACCACCTTTACAACCCTTTAGATCACGTAACATCAACAGATATGAAGAAAGTAAATTGGAAAAAGAAAACACTACATGGCAAGCACCCGTATCATCTAACACAGCCACACATCGATCAAGACGCATCCAACACATGGCTAAGAAAAGGCAATATACACAGTGAGACGGAAGGATTCATGATTGCAATACAGGATCAAACAATAAACACCAGATATTACAGCAAGCATATTATTAAAGATCCCAATACCACAACAGATAAATGCAGACTTTGCAAACAACAAATAGAAACAATAGATCACATCACAAGTGGATGTACAATACTAGCAAATACAGAATACCCCAGAAGACATGACAATGTAGCAAAAATAATACATCAACAGCTTGCCTTACAACATAAACTTATAAAGCAACACGTCCCGACATACAAGTATGCACCACAAAATGTACTGGAGAATGATGAATTTAAATTATACTGGAACAGAACCATTACATCAGATAAAACAACACCACATAACAAACCTGACATCATACTCACCAATAAAAAGAAGAAATTAACACAACTAATCAAAATATCCATACCCAATACAACAAATATACAAAAGAAAACAGGAGAAAAAATTGAAAAATACATCCAACTGGCTGAGGAAGTCAAGGACATGTGGCATCAGAATAAAGTTGACATTATACCAATTATACTACCAACTACAGGAGTCATACCACACAATATCCACCAGTACATCAATAGAATACAGCTACATCCAAACTTTTATATACAATTACAGAAATCCGTAATTATTGATACATGTTCAATCACCCGAAAGTTCCTAAATGCAATATAACATATACCGTACAGTTAAAAGGAAGTGACGCTTGATCAAGGTCCGCGTCACGTCCCATTTTTAACCAGACTTAATGTCTGAGAAAGTAAAGAAATAATAATAATAATAATCATCATCTCCTCCTACGAAAAATGACCTGCTTCATCTTGTGCTATAGATAAACCTCACAAAATAACATCACATAGTAGTAGAGGACATTAGATTTACTGTCATTCCAATTGATTCATAATGAGGAGGTCCTCCAGGACGTAGAACATTTCAGACGAACAATAATACATGACAAATACAGTATTTACAACTAAAACACATATGCTACTATATCTTCCAAAGGTCCCAAGTGGAATGATTGTCATTTTTTTAATTAACACTATATGAAAGGATCATTTTACAACACTCATTTACTAAGGTCATATTAATACACAGAATTTAAAATTAAAAAAAAATGTTTATTTTATTTATAAGGTAATAAACATATAACTACCACAGTACTTATTTACAATGAACACATTACTGCACTGAAATGGTGCAGAAGTTTGTAACACACACAAAAATCTGTTGGTTCTACTGAGAAATTCATCAATGGAGTAGGAGGAGTTGGCCATCAATAAATCCTTCAGGCTTCTCTTAAACTGAATTTCATTGGTTGTTATGCTTTTTATGGCTGTTGGCAAGTTATTGAAAATGTGTGTTCCTGAATAAGGCACACCTTTTTTTTACAAGAGTAAGTGACTTCAAATTCTTGTGAAGTTTGTTCTTATTTCTAGTATTGATTCCATTAACTGCACTGTTTTTTTGAAAAAGTGATATATTTTTAATGACAAATTTCATTAATGAATAAATATATTGGGAAGCAGTAGTTAGTATCCCTAGTTCCCTAAACAGGCCTCTGCAGGATGTTCTTGAGTTCATACCACATATAACTCTTATTGCATGTTTTTGTGCCCAGAAAGCTTTAGCTTGGCACGATGAATTACCATAAAAATAATCACATATGACATGATGGAGTGAAAGTAATCGTAGTATGCCAGCTTTTTCATTTTTATATCTCCTATGTCTGACAGAATTCGCATTGAAAACAGATATTTGGTTAGACGCTTCAGCAGTTCTGTGGTGTGCTCCTCCCAGTTGAATTTATTATGAAGTTGTAATCCTAAAAATTTAACACTGTTCACTTCGTCTATCTGCTTGTCATCATTTGTTGGGCATATACTCGTGGGACACCCCTTACAGGTTCTAATCTGCATGCAGTGTGTTTTTTCCAAGTTTAGTGATTAATAATCGGCTAGGAACCAGTGATTAATGTCCAAAACTATTTTATTAGCTGATCTTTCTAAGACTACACTTGATTTGCTATTTATTGCTATGTTTGTATCATCCACAAATGAAACGAACTTGGCATCTGGTAATGTTACTGATGAAAGGTCATTGATATACACAAGAAAAAGTAAGGACCCTAAGATGGAACCTTGTGGGACCGCACATGTAATTAGTTCCCAGTTGGCTGATGCCTAACAGCTCAATAAACATCTCTTTCTTAATAACACCCTTTGTTTCCTGCCAGAGATATTAGATTTGAACCATTTTGCAGCGTTTGCTGTTATACCATAATATTGTAATTTACTTAAAAGGATATTGTGATTTACACAGTCAAATGCCTCTGAGAGATCACAAAATATACCACTTACTTGCAATTTTTTGTCTAATGAATTAAGTACATTTTCACTGTAAGTGTAGATAGCCTTCTGAATATCAGAACCCTTTAGAAATCTGAACTGCGACTTTGACAGTATGTTATTTGTGATAAGATTCCACTGATGAATGACTGGTTACACAGGTAGCTTAATATCTTACTTAACTCAGAATCACATTCTTTAATTAACTGTGTTGATATTTCATCATACCCACCAGATGTTTTTGATTTTAAAGATTTTATGATGGACATTGTATCATATTGTGTTGTGTGGAACTGGGAACCTAGAAACAATGGAGAGGCTTTATCCCTGCCATAGCCCTCAGTGGTTTACAACCCAACAACAGGCTACAGCTGTCCACTCACCCCACTACCGCCCCACACTGAACCCAGAGTTATTGTGCGGTTCGTCCCCCAGTGGACCCTCTTCCCTAGTAACGCTTCACACCAGAGTGTAGCCCCAATATTTTATGTTTTTGTGGTAGACTAAATATGGTGTACGCATACGTGGGGAGAGTTTATGCACAGAAATCGCTGACATAGTGTAACTGAGGCAGAATAAGGGGAACCAGCCCGCATTCACTGAGGCAGATGGAAAACTGCCTTAAAAACCATCCACAGACTGGCTGGCATACCGGACTTTGACACTAATCCATCGGGCAGGTTTGTGCCAGGGACTGGCATGCCTTCCCCCCCCCCCCCCCCCCACCCCCCCTGAAAGCAGTGCGTTAGACCGCATGGGTAATGGGGTGGGCCAAAATGGACATTACTTCTGTTGGGGTAGTGAGGGTCAAATTCATATTATGGAAGTTACTTGAAATGTCTGGTCTAAGGTATCCCATGGCAGCATCTACAGAACCTGGCAACCCCCTCTTTTCAGTAACAGTTATAAAATGTTTGTTAAAAAGTTCTGAAACATTATACACATCTGTCATCAATGCATTATTTGCTCTTAATGCTATTTGTCCCGCTTCATACCTGGTTCTACAAGTCTCCCACTTCACTATATCCCATGTTGTCTTTATTTTGTTATCTGATATGACTATCTTTTCCTTGTAATATATTTGCTTTGATGTCCGTATTACAGTCTTTAATATTTTGCAGTATCTCTTGTAATGTGCTATAGCATCATCATCATCAGAACTGTTTTGGATTGACAGACACAGTTTTCTTTTTGTTTTACAAGATACCTCTATTCCTTGAGTCATCCATGACTTCTTTGTAGACTTTGCTCTAACCTTGGCTAGTTTTGGGGGAACAGTGTGTTCAAATAAGGTAAGCACTTTATTAGCAAAAGTGTTATATTTTTCATTCATGTCATGAGCACTGCAAACATCACTCCAGTGAATGTCTCTGAGGAGTGTCCTAAAATAATCAATTTTTTCCTTATTGATTACCCTCTTGAGTTCAGATTTAACAGATTTTATATCCTGTTCAGTATTAACATTTAACAGAAGGAACTGCATGTCATGCTCTGAGAGGCCATTGACTATTGGTTTTGTAATATAATTTTGTTCATTGGACTTTTCTATAAAGATATTATCAATGGCTGTTTGTGAGCAATTGGCTACACTAGTTGGGAACTTTACAGTGGGAATTAAGTTGAATGATAGTCTTACTATCTCAAGTAAGTTCTTATTGGGAGAGTCTTCAAGAAAATCTACACTGAAGTCACCAGCAAAAACTATTTCTTTGTTTTTGGTTGTTAACTGGGCCAGTACAGATTCGGTGTGGTTTATGAATGGATTAAAGTTTACCTGCAGGTGCTCAATATACATTTAATATTATGAAGGATTTGTTTGTGAAATTCTGCTTCTGTTGCACATGCTTCCATATGCCGTTCTAAGAAAAATTAATGAATGTCTATGTTCTTAAATTTATGACAGTTCCTGATTACTGTGACAACTCCCCCTTTCTCCATTTCTGCTCTACAAAAGTGAGATGCTAACCTAAACCCTGTAACACTTAAAAGTACTATACCAGTGGTCACATGATTTTCAGAGAGGCAGATTATGTCAGCTGGGTTTGAGGATTCTAATTCATCTACGCAGATAATTACTTCATTAATGTTATTTCTCTGTCCTTGAATATTTTGATGCAATAAAAATAGCTGACATTTCACATTGACAGAGTTCAAATTTGGTAGAGTTGAGATTTCTGCTGATTGTTGAAAATTCTTAACCAACAGCTGTTTATGCTGATGTAACAAGCTAGAATTATGTTTTTTTTTTTTTTTTTGGTTTCTTTCTCAAACTGAAGTTTTGTCTCAATCCTAACCCCTCTTAAAACTTGGTTTCTTTCTGTCCTCCCTACCCTAAAAAAGGGTCTTCTCTGAACTCTAAACCACTGGTATTTTATCACTCATGACAGTGCCTCCCCCCTTTAACTGTCCTGCTATTTACCCAATCAGTTTATCCTTCCCTTTCTTGTTGAGGTGAAGGCCATGCCTAGTATAATCCCACATATCGAGAGAACCAACAGGAACAACAGAGATGTGTGACCCTGCACCTGACATAAGCAGCTGTTCCAGCTCAAAATTAACTCTCCTGACAGAGGAGTTCAAATTAGGTCAGTCATGGTGCCCAAGAACAGATACAAACTCAACATTAGTATGCTTTGATGCTGATGCAATCTTTGCCAGGTCACACTCTGTACAGTACCCAGGAACTCTGTCAATACTATTACCTGGCCCACCCACTACAACCACAGTGTCTTCCTTAGTGAAATCTTTGCAAAGTGATCCTAAATCCTCTGTCACCTGCTCCAGACCAGCACTAGATTTAAAAAAATTGGTGACCTGGTATTCTGATCCTAGTTCATCCTGCAAAACTTGGGCAACACCTCTTCCATGGGAACTACCTAACAACACTTTCTTACTCTTTACTGATTTCCCTATATTCCTAATTTTCAATTTGATGCTGAAAGTTTGTTGTGCCCTGTCTACACCTACGACTGCTTAAGGCTCACCAGCTTCTAACTGAAGTGACAGGTCAAATCTATTTTCCACATTCACCACGAAGCTGTCAGACAAAGTTCTAGGCCTGTTCTTCCTGTTGCCACTTCCCGCCTCTTTTCGCCCTTCTCCCTCCTTAACGTGTCAAGATCTCCCGTGGTCTTGTCTAACTCAGCCTGAAGGGCGGCAATTTTCCCCTCATGTTATAGTATTTTCCTATCTGTATTACATATCCTATGAAACCACTGACTAGTCTCATTTACTTCCCCTGCTCCCACGCCACTACAGTCGCCCACATGGAAAAAACTACAGCACCCGTCACACCAAAGCACCAATCTAACAATTCTATGGCAAGTCAAGCACTTTTCACTTATGATAAACATAATAGTTTATTAAAAATAAGTCAGTTAAATTACAGTTAAACATGAAAAGATGATTCCACAAATTTAGCCTATACGCAACTGTATGTAAACAGAAACAACAGCGCAAAGTTTCTGTAACAACAACTTAAACTTTATGCTACTCTCTGGAAATGTGAGTTAAATAATGAAGAGGTATGCTACAGTTGAATAGCTGGAGATAGCAAATAACAATTAAATGAAATTCTATAGATTTTGTGCAGCAAGACGTAAACAGAAAATATGACTATAACCCGACTGTATCATCTTTTCACATTTTCTGCTACATTAAGTAAAGAAAAATGAAACCTAAAAGGTACGCTTAAAAAGCACACTAATACACCTATTTACCATGTAATCAGTACTAAATTAAATGTTGTTATAATCTAAAATGACTTATCTTAATGAGAACACCAAAAAATCGTGCTAGTCACCTGGCTACTGGGCTACCAACCTCATAATTGGTATAGATTTTCCTCTAACAATAGAAACAGACATTACACTATTTACATGTTTTATTACCTTACTGTATGTAATAACTGCATTGCTTGCACAACTCATTACTTTATACAGTCATATTACTTCAACTTAACCCTTAAGCAGTCGCGCAGGGTGTTCAGAACACCCCAGTCATCCTTATCGATGGATTATTACATAATGGATATGAGTATAACGTCATGTTCTTTGGTACCTTTCTAGGACATAATATGAAAGCTTTCAGTACCAATAGAATCCACAATGGAAGGGCAAGTTCCAAGAAAACACGCAACAATGTGCCTTGGGGTGGTGTTGGTACCCCGCATGACTCTTTATGTTGCAGTGCTGCAAGAAAGCGCACAGTTGTGTTCCGTAGCAGCTGCTTGTATTTTGTCACTCTCTGCAGTTAAAACAGCTATGGGTTGTTATGAAATAGAACAAGAAAGAGTGTGCAAGCTCCTGGAAGAGGTCTTAGATAAAACTTTTGAAGGAGGAGAAGAGGAAGAGGAGTAAACAGACAGTTGCGAAGTTCTCTCTCATCACAGTGACACAGAAATGGAGGATGAAGACAACATGGAACTGGAACAGCGAATAAGTGCACCAGATAATGAAAGCAAGCATGATTTTTTTATTGGAAAGGATAAGGTTGCAAAATGGATGAAAAGTTGTTGTAGTTGTAACATAAGAATTAAAAGTGTAGACCTCATTAATCTCCCTGGTGTGAAAGCTATCGCAAAATCTGTGAAAACTGCTGTGGACTGTTTTTCGATATTTATAAGTGACATAATAATTAGAATGATTACATCATGCACAAATATTTACATACAACACATTGCATCAAATTTCACAAGAGACCGTAATGCCAAACCAACAAAAGAGGAAGAAATCAAAATTTCTTCTGTTATTGGCTGGCCATTACAGGACAGGACACCAAAACCTGGCAGACTTATGGGACACAAATGGTTTTGGAATTTCAATATTTCATACAACAATGAGTTTACAGCACTTTCATTTCTAATTGCATTGTTTGAGATTCAGGATATTCGAATCAGACCACATCATAGAGAACTTGATCACCTAGCTGCATTCAGAGATGTATTTGAATTATTCATGTCAAACTGTGTCAATAATTATACGGTGTCTGAATATACAACAGTGGAAGAACAACTGGTCACATTTAGAGACAAATGCAGTTTCTAACAGTATATACCAAGCAAGCCTGTGAAATATGATTTGAAAATTTTCACCTTATGTGACGCAAGAACATGGTATACTTTGTTGATGGAAATCTATGTTGGGAAACAGCCAGAGGGTCCCTTTGCACTGTCAAACTCGCCTAAGGAGATAGTAAATAGATTTGTACGGCCTATCGAAGGTACAGGACGCAATGTGATACTAGACAACTGGTTTTGTTCCATACCACTGTCTGAAGAGCTCCTGAAAAAGAAACTTAAAGTAGAAGAACTCTTAAAAAGAATAAGAGGGAGCTCCCTCCAGACTTTGTTTGCACGAGAGGTCATGAACTTGAAAACAGCCTTTTTGGATTCAGAAAGGATATCACCATAGTTTCATATGTGCCAAAGAAGGGCAAAAACATTATTCTTCTTGCATCTTTGTATCATGATTGTACCATTGACACTAATACTGTGGAGGAAAATAAACCAGAAATTATAACGATGTACAGTAAGACCAAAACAGGTGTGGACGCAATAGATGAAATGTGCGCTACTTATTCAACCTCAAGGAAAAACTAGACGCTGGCCACTTGCCCTATTTTTCCGAATGATCGACATTGCTTGCATTAACGCCTTCATCATATATGCAAATAACAACAATGAGAGTATTTTCCGAAGAATGTTTTTATGTGATGTCAGACGGTCATCAGTAAATCCCATAGTGTGCAAGAGAGCAACCACTCACTCCCTGCCTAAACAAGTTAAACAGAAAGCCACAAAAATGGCAAGATTTGAAGACAGCAACAATGCACCACCTTCTGAACAAAGAATACTTAAGCCCAGGCACTGCACAGTTTGTCCTCGGAGTAAAGATATAAAAGTTAAATTGCACTGTGCTCGATGTTTGAAAGTTATGTGTGTAAAGCACATGAGAAATGTGTGGGAAAAGTGTTACGATAATGCGGCCCTTGCAGTCAGTGATAGTGACTGATTTCATAAAATGTTTGTATGAGTTAACTGAACAAATGTTCATTTATAAATATAATGTCTTACACCTGTAATACAGTATGAAGAATAACAGAAATAAATAATTAAACAAAATATTGTAATAAAATGGGAATTATTGCATATGTTTCAAATAACCCAGTTTAATACTAAAGTAATATTAAATAAAATGATAATGTACTGGGAGATAACATTCTAAATAACCATTTGTGAAGTAAACATATTCATATCAGTGATATGCTGCACAACAACGTCATTATAGCCACTATTATTTGGGGTGTTAGCAACACCCCGCATGACTATTAACACTATGAATAGCCACGCGACCACATAAGGGTTAAGGGTCAGAAAGGTAACACTCCCTACAATCACTTCATTACTTTCAAATACACTTCACTAGGCAACTGTACTTTCACTTATTACATTATACAAACACTTTACAAGCTAGTGCATGACACTAAATATCTCAGGTGTATTCTTCTTCTAATAGCTATATATACCCTATACTTTCTCAATATTCACCAAATATACGTGTGGAGTGCACATGTGGGTTTTTTAGGTTAGAGAATTCCCTCCCTAGGCCCAACAAGATGCCTCCTGAGACGGCGGAAAGGTAGGAGTAGGCAAAATGCAACAGGGAATAACAATATTAATGTGCTAATAGTAAACTGCAGGAGCATCTACAGAAAGGTCCCAGAACTGCTCTCATTAATAAACGGTCACAACGCCCATATAGTACTAGGGACAGAAAGTTGGCTGAAACCAGACGTAAACAGTAATGAAATCCTAAACTGAGATTGGAATGTATACCACAGAGACAGGCTGGAAGTGAAGGGGGAGGCGTGTTTATAATGATAAGAAGTGCAATAGTATTGAAGGAAATTGATGGAGATCAGAAGGTCATCAGTAAATCCCATAGTGTGCAAGAGAGCAACCACTCACTCCCTGCCTAAACAAGTTAAACAGAAAGCCGCAAAAATGGCAAGATTTGAAGACAGCAACAATGCACCACCTTCTGAACAAAGAATACTTAAGCCCAGGCACTGCACAGTTTGTCCTCGGAGTAAAGATATAAAAGTTAAATTGCACTGTGCTCGATGTGGTGAAGGTCATGATTAAAGCAGGCTCAGACATGGTAATTGGATGTGTCCATAGGCCCCCTGGCTCAGCAGCTGTTGTGGCTGAGCACCTGAAGGATAATTTGGAAAATATTTCGAGTAGATTTACCCACCATGTTATAGTTCTGGGTGGAGATTTTAATTTACCGGATATAGACTGGGAGACTCAAACGTTCATAATGGGTGGCGGGGACAAAGAATCCAGTGAAATTTTCTTAAGTACTTTATCTGAAAACTACCTTGAGCAGTTAAACAGAGAACCAACTCATGACGATAACATATTAGACCTTCTAGTGACAAACAGACCTGAACTATTTGAAACAGTTAACGCAGAACAGGGAATCAGCGATCATAAAGCGGTTACTGCATCAATGATTTCAGCCATAAATATAAATATTAAAAAAGGTAGGAAGATTTTTCTATTTAGCAAAAGATGATGATGATGATTAGTGTTTTAGGGCGCACAACAGCGAGGTTATCAGCGCCTGAAATATTTAGCAAAAGTGACAAAAAGTAGAATACAGAGTACCTGACGGCTCAACACAAAAGTTTTGTCTCAAATACAGATAGTGTTTAGGATCAGTGGACAAAGTTCAAAACCATCGTACAATATGCGTTAGATGAGTATGTGCCAAGCAAGATCGTAAGAGATGGAAAAGAGGCACCGTGGTACAACAACTGAGTTAGAAAACTGCTGCGGAAGCAAAGGGAACTTCACAGCAAACTTAAACATAGCCAAACCCTTGCAGACAAACAAAAATTACGCGAAGCGAAATGTAGTGTGAGGAGGGCTATGCGAGAGTCGTTCAATGAATTCGAAAGTAAAGTTCTATGTACTGACTTGGCAGAAAATCCTAAGAAATTTTGGTTTTATGTCAAAGCGGTAGGTGGATCAAAACAAAATGTCCAGACACTCTGTGACTGAAACAAAGGATGACATACTGAAGGCCGAAATACTAAATGTCTTTTTCCAAAGCTGTTTCACAGAGGAAGACTGCACTGTAGTTCCTTCTCTAGATTGTCACACAGATGACAAAATGGTATATATCAAAATAGACGACAGAGGGACAGAGGAACAATTAAAATCACTCAAAAGAGGAAAGGCCGCTGGACCTGATGGGATACCAGTTCGGTTTTACACAGAGTACGCGAAGGAACTTGCCCCCCTTCTTGCAGCGGTGTACCGTAGGTCTCTAGAAGAGCATAGCGTTCCAAAGGATTGGAAAAGGGCACAGGTCATCCCCGTTTTCAAGAATGGATGTCGAACAGATGTGCAGAACTATAGACCTATATCTCTAATGTCGATCAGTTGTAGAATTTGGGAACACGTATTATGTTCGAGTATAATGACTTTCCTGGAGACTAGAAATCTACTCTGTAGGAACCAGCATGGGTTTCAAAAAAGACGGTCGTGTGAAACCCAGCTCGCACTATTCGTCCATGAGACTCAGAGGGCCATAGACACAGGTTCACAGGTAGATGCCGTGTTTCTTGACTTCCACAAGGCATTTGATACAGTTCCCCACAGTCGTTTAATGAACAAAGTAAGAGAATATGGACTATCAGACCAATTGTGTGATTGGATTGAAGAGTTCCTAGATAACAGAACACAGCATGTCATTCTCAATGGAGAGAAGTCTTCCGAAGTACGAGTGATTTCAGGTGTGCCGCAGGGGAGTGTCATAGGACCGTTGCTACTCACAATATACATAAATGACCTTTTGGATGACATCGGAAGTTTACTGAGGCTTTTTGCAGATGATGCTGTGGTGTATCGAGAGGATGTAACAATGGAAAATTTTACTGAAATCCAGGAGGATCTGCAGCGAATTGACGCATGGTGCAGGGAATGGCAATTGAATCTCAATGTAGACAAGTGTGATGTGCCTCAAATCTATAGAAAGATAGTTCCCTTATCATTTAGCTACAAAATAGCAGGTCAGCAACTGGAAGCAGTTAATTCCATAAATTATCTGGGAGTACGCATTAGGAGTGATTTAAAATGGAATGATCATATAAAGTTGATCGTCGGTAAAGCAGATGCCAGACTGAGATTCATTGGAAGAATCCTAGGGAAATGCAATCCGAAAACAAAAGAAGTAGGTTACAGTACACTTGTTTGCCCACTGCTTGAATACTGCTCAACAGTGTGGGATCCATACCAGATAGGGTTGATAGAAGAGATAGAGAAGATCCAATGGAGAGCAGCGCGCTTCGTTACAGGATCATTTAGTAATCGCGAAAGTGTTACGGAGATGATAGATAAACTCCAGTGGAAGACTCTGCAGGAGAGATGCTCACTAGCTCGGTATGGGCTTTTGTTAAGGTTTTGAGAACATACCTTCACCAAAGAGTCAAGCAGTATATTGCTTCCTCCTACGTATATCTCACGAAGAGACCATGAGGATAAAATCAGAGAGATTATAGCCCACACAGAAGCATACCGACAATCCTTCTTTCCACGAACAATACGAGACTGGAATACAAGGGAGAACCGATAGAGGTACTCAGGGTACCCTCCGCCACACACCGTCAGGTGGCTTGCAGAGTATGGATGTAGATGTAGATGTAGAAAAATTGTGTACACACTGTGTACTAGTATCATTAATCTCGCAATTATACAACCTTTTATGCTTTCATGTTTACTGGTTACTCAGGGTGCTCAAATTATTTTGATATACTTGTACATTTTGTAAAATTCCATTACCTTACCTTTTTGGTATAATCGAAAAACTTTTTTCACCATAAACAGGAAAACCTCCTTCTGATTACTTTTGTACTCAGAAAATAATCAGATAGCTGTTAACACTCTGAATTTTACATAATCAGTGTTGTATAGGTTTTATGTTACTGTTTACTGTCAAAAATGATTGTTCACCAATGTTTCTGCCAACCGAGAGGGTTTCAGTTTAATCTATCACCTCTACTATCATTATCTCTCACAATGGGAGGGGCAAGAAGAGGTGGAGCCCCTTCATGCCCACACCGGCATGATGGCCAACACCAAAGGTCTACTGCCATCTCTGCATAAGGGTTAGTATTCACTAAAGTGAGGTGTCGCAGCATGTGGGTACTGCGATGTTTGCATACGTCTGGTTAGGATTAACCATTAATACGTGCTCATCTGGAGATAGATTGGTCGAAATCTGATGAAGGGTAGCGATTTGAAGGGCAGAGGAAAAAAAAGTGCCAAGGCAAGAGCCAAGGGAAAAAAACCTCTGCGAAAGTTAGGTCGGGCGGTAAGAGCAGTAGCGGTTGTCTTGCTGCCTGCGATAGGTTGTGCAAGGATAGGGTTTGTTAGTAGTGGGTATCATGCATGTCCATACCTTGACGTTGTGTGTTTCTGCTGTTCGGCGGCTGGCGCTGGGTGCTGGTACAGAGTCCTCGTTCAGCATCAGCTACCTGCAACAGTTAGGTTTGTTATCGATCTTGTGTCCGATAGGTCATATACTGGAGGCACAGTGTGAGGGAATGTTGGCAGATTGTTTGTGCGTCTGTGGGCGAGTTCGTCGGTGTCCCTGCTGTGGCCTGTTGGTCGGCTCTAATAGCAGCTGGTAGTTGCCAGTCACTTTTGCTGTTATGCAGGGGCTTGCCGACGTTTGTCGCTGTTTGCGTATGTTAGTTTACCATAGGTGGCTATGCCCTAGCTAGCAGTGTCTTTGACTGCTTGAGCTTCCACCTGTGGTTGTGATGCACAATGGGAGGGGGGGACTAGTTACTATTTGTACTCTGTCCACCTCTATTTTCAAAATTCCTATCACCATTTCTGTTCCCAGAATTTCTATTCTCGTAAAACTGTTGGTCCCCATGGTTTGGTGCTACATCCTGATAATTGCTAAAATTATTTGGATTCCTGTCTTTCCTCACCAGGGTGTTGTTGTTATGTCCTTGGTTAAAATTGTCTTTATTATTTGAATTTCTATTATAATTTTGGTTACTCCAGCTAAGCCTCCTGGAATCTGTACTGTGTTGGCCAAACCTGTTATACGCCCTGTCCAACTTTTCTACATATTTCAGGAACTGGCCTACAGAATCATCTGTCCCATAGATTAAACCCCATTTGAATTATTTCTGGTAGCCTTCTCTTAAGTGCACCTATTTGAGTTAATTCATGAAAAAGGTTGGTGTAAGTAAGAATGTTTCATGATCTGGTCTTTTCAAAACGCTTTCATATCCCCATTCTGCTCCCTGTACATTGGACCATTTAAAAACTTGCTCTTTATCTGTGCCTGTTCAGTGTCAGACCAAAAGTTTTTCAAGAAACACTTTTCGAATTCATCTATGGATAAATTGCTACAGTCAAATTGGTTGGCCCATGATAGGGCTTCCCCTTCTAATGATCTTTTAATAAACTTAATTTTTTATTCATCACTCATACCAAGGAGAAAACTACAATGGCAATGTCATATAAAATCAACTGGATGAAAATGCTTGTCATCAGGGAAACATTTTAGTGGCATAGTAGGAAAGCTTGAGTGTCCTACATTGCAGAATTTTTTTTAGATAAGCCCCATCTTGTAACTTTTGTACTTGTTTCTTGATAATAGTGACATCACTATGTAAGTCTAACAGATTTGAGTCTGTTATCTCAGCTATCTTCTGAAATTTTTATCTACTTCTGAGGCAACACTGTTTATTTTTTCATTTAGCTTATTTACAAAATTTACAGCTTGTTTACTAGTGTCTCCAACAGCATCTTTACATCTGACTTCAACAGCACCTATCTCAGATCTGAGATCCTTGTCTACTTCCTACGGTTTTGTCTCTAATGATTGAATTTTTGATTCTGAAGCCTCTAACTTCCCCTCTACTTTTTTCACATGTTCATCTGTAGCTTTAACTTGAGAAAACACACCAACTAAGTCTTTTTTAATGTCTGAAATTTGCACATTAAGCTCTGCTCTAATTACATTGCATTCTGAGACTATCAACTTTTCCAAGTTTTTCACTATTTTTCTCTATCGATGACAGGTTTTTTTTCACTACTTTTCTCTATCGATGACAGGTTTTTTTTTTCACTATTTTCCTCTATCAATGATAGCTTCTCACTTTTTTTCATTGATGACATTAATACAGTAAACATGTCTTGTAAATTTAACTGTTTGGGTTTTTCACTCAGCATTGTTTCACTATGTGCAACTGTACTTGTTTCTCACGGTCTGGACTCGAATCGAATATGCTACTGTCTAAAAATTTCGAGTCTGCATGGATTTCATTTAATTGTTTTGATTGACTATTGTCTAATGTATCTTGAAACATGTCTTTATTGGCTCTGTCCTGTTTAAAGTCATTAGTTGAAGCTGGTAGCTTCGGCATATTTATTTCATTGTTCTTATCATGATCCATTTGTTGTAAATTTGTTCATAAATTAACAATGCTAGAAAAAATGCCAGTCAAAATGTCCACACAGCACTGCACTGAGAAAGTACAAAAATAAATGTTTTAAGTGGTACTTAGCTTATTATTGTCCTGGATTGGGTAGGTGGTGTCAACTTTCGTAATAATGCTTCAACCTTTTAAAACCATGTATGTTTGTAGTGTTGTGTCATTCAAAACTTCTCAACATTTACTATGTCAAACAATATCTGGTTTAAAATCATTCCACTTTGCAACACAATTATATGCTTTTTGATCACCTGAAACATAAACACTGTCAAAAATCCAAACGTACAAATATCCTGGTCACAAGGGCACCACTTTAACGACCTCCTTTGTTATGCACATTGGATGACAGTTAATTGTAATAATTGTTCATTGAGTAGGAAAGCTTGGATCTAGTGGTAGTTTTAAAGAAAAAAATACTAATCTTGTTTTTTAAGGATATCCTTCAATCCGTTGCTTGAATTTCTATAGGTTGATGTGTTCCTTGAAATAACATAGACAACCAACTGACTCATATGTAATTTTCATTTTTAATAGTCCTAGATGCCTTGCTGCCATCAACTACAATGTTCACTCAGTGAAATACATTCCATTTGTATGAAACTCCAGACACCTTTACATCTCTCCTTCCTTCCTTCCTTCCGTCCTTCCTTCCTTCCGGCCAGACAATGTACAACCAACTGGCACCCACTTCACATCATTCCATACTACATCAGTAAAGATATAGTCATACTAGGAGTGAAAAATAGAACATTAAATTGAAAATAATTTACAGAAAATGAAATTCACTCAGCAGCACAATCGAACAATTATTTATATATATATATATATAGCCGGTGTGATGGTTATAATAGAGGGAAACATTTTTTGGTTGGCCTGTAGGAAGATGCTCTGAATAGCCGGTGTGAGTTATAATAGAGGCTATTCAGAGCATCCTCCTACAGGCCAACCAAAAAATGTTTCCCTCTATTATAACCATATCATTAATTCGAACCCAACAATTACGTTTGTTATTGTCGCTGTTGCATTTCGAAATCTTTCCTGTCGCCTTATTTTCTCTTTATTTTCTCTCTCTGTTTTTACCAGTAGTCTCACTTTGTATTCACCTTCCCCTTTTTACCGTAATACAATTTTATCCCGCCTATATACACTCAATAATACGTAACCCACTTCCAAACCATAACCAAAAAAAAAAATTTTATTTTCCACTTTCAACACTACCGCTGCTATAAAATCCACCGTTTCTAGTTCAATAACAGCTGCTTTCACGTATTAAACAACCATTTCGGCTAGTTCTAATAACTTTCACTTTATTTCCACTTCCGTTTTTCGCATATCACTGATCATTTTTAGCCGCTCCCCATAGTTTTTAACGTCATTATTTCTTCGTCAGACAATTGTTAGCCCCATTTTCGTAATCTTTCACCACACCACCACTCCTTTTAATACATTTACACGTTTTTTCGAAATTTTCCCGAATTTCTCCGTCCTTTAACGTGTTTTAGCGGCAACACAACCACCTAACCTTCATGCACATCGCTGTCTACCAACCCAAGTTCACCACAGGATCAATTTAACCAACACTTTTTCGCCCTTTTTCATACCAGATCTCCAGTTACTTTCTAGTTCACCCTTATCTCTCCACATATATTTTTATCTTTCATTTTCATTTCAACCTCATGTTACACTTTCCACCTTCTAATACCATGTCACCCTCACAACACCCCCACAACGACCCCATTAAGTTTTATTTACATTCCCTCCGCAAACATGCCTTCACGCTAGCCAGATTACGCTCACATATTTTATTTTCCCAGGCTTGTCTGACATTTGGCATAACCCCCAAAGGCCTCACACTTAAAGTTCCCATCTCTGGCTGCAACCCTTCTTTCCATCAGTCCCTATACCAGTTCCAAACTGAACAATCCATTGCCCTCACCCACCTAATCCTTCACCTACACATCAACTCAGCCAATGAACACACCCATCAACTCCTATCCTTAATAAAAGTCCTCAATCTTTCCTCTCCCACATCCACACTGGCTATTCAGAGCATCCTCCTACAGGCCAACCAAAAACTGTTTCCCTCTATTATAACCATATATATATATATATATATATATATATATATATATATATATATATATATATATATATATATATATATATATATATATATATACAAAAATTTATATTTTTGTAGTATAGTAATTTTTATGAAATTTGATTTTTTTTTTTAATCACAGGGGTTAATTGTGTTAGCACGACATATTATATAGTCAGAGATTAAAACAGTTCAAATAAGATTGAAAAAAGGATAAGATTGTAAGTTTGAGAATATACATGGTCCAAATGGCTTACTGCACATTACTATGTGCACAACCTTCATTCATCACACTCAGTTCTCATACAATAATTATTTTTAATGTATGTCAGTGACACTGAGATATTTATGCCACTAAAAACCATTTTACTGAATGGCTTCTTACATCTGCCATGATGTTTAATTGCAATTCCCATTCTGAACAGTTACTACAGGCAAACAAGAAGTTTGGTGTAACAATATTTCAGACTGAAATTTGGAAGGTTCACTTGTATATTAGATAAGGACTCAGTCACTCTGGAAAGTTCTTCACTTTTGAGAGAAGCTAGTACTAATAACGTCTCATTTAATGTATTATTGCAAATTTCAGTAGTGAGTAACTATTATGAGCTGTGGACATGCTTTTGCTGTGTTGCTCTGTATGAAATTGACAGCTTCTGTCATGGAGTTCAATTGGGAATTTTGTTTGAAGTGGGTCTGATAACAAGCCATTGCCTTCAGATATCAGATGTGCCATTTGAGGCCTTTTATTTCTGTGGTCCTGGTATTTCATCAGTTCAAGAAGTTAAACTTTGCCAGATATTTGACGAAGAAGTTGTAAATTTAAAAAAGAATAAGGTTTGATGTGACGTCCATATTGTATCGAATATATTTCTTTCTTTTTTTAATCTGAATGTGGAAAAAGACATATGCAGGAATAATTTTAAAGGAGGCATATAATGGGGAGATGGGAGATTGCCATGTGGCTTGAAAGCAGCTGCAGCTAACAAAAGAAGGTACCACACTCTGAAAATGGCATATGACTAAAACACTGCTATTAACAATCTCTTGATACTGCCATTACTGATTTTCACTTACAGTTAATTCCTGAAGAAGGAATTCATGTATGTATGTATTATCATACTGTGATTCATCAGTTAAGCACTAAGAAATAACCCCTAACACAACAATAACTTGTTATAATTTTGAGACACTGAATGTATTATGTTGCACGTAAAGAACTATTATCATTACTTGTTGGGCAATATATGTCTGCTGGATTGAATGGGAATCAAAGGAAGGAGAAGAGATGATGATGATATGAGAAGAGCAGAGGAAGCGAAGAGCCATGCTGCTATGGGATACTATATTAACACTTTGCCGTCTGCACATCTCATACAGATTGATCTGCTTGGCGCCGGCAGTGCTAATTCAGATTACTTGGCTTGTCACCAGCCATTCTTGACATTATCAGGAGATTATGAAATGTTAAGTGTTACTAATCTCATCATTAGTTCTCGTAAGTTCCCAACCCTGTTCCCCTACTTTCATGAAATTTCGAAGATATGCATATGTAAATAAATACAAAATTTGTTTCAAATATTTGTTCATTTAAACTTTTTGGAAAAATAATCAAATATGGCTGGTAAGCATTATCCAGTTTATTTTGCTGTCAGAAGAATGTAAAAATGATCATATTTGTCTGAATCGGCTGTGGGACATCGTTTCGCAAAATATCATTGTGTCTATCAACGGATTCGTTAACCAATAATCATCAATCCTTGCTTTTTTTACAAATTTCCGTAAGGATAGCCAGCCCAAACCATTTTCTAAGTTCAGGTCCTGTAACGTCAACAATTTTGGCATTTTTTAATCCAGTTTTCTTCTATTGCAATTTTGACTGTAGTACTTGTTGGTTTCATTGTTGTTATATGCAAACAGATCATTCCCAATATATAATCTGACAACATCCTCGATGCTCTGTGTATCTTTGGGAAATATGTTTGGACCCACGGATCCTTCAGTTTTATTATTGGTCCTCAGTAAATCAGTGTGACCCCTGTGCACTGCCTTCTTCGTTTGATTCATACGAATCAGTTGGCAACCGTAGCATTCGCCGAATTCTTCTTGGACGTGTTTCACTATCTTCTGACAATTCTGCTTCACTTTCACTTTTTCGATACCCAGTGTCTTCTTCTGAGTTGGCCAAGTTTTCCAGAACGTCAGACAAGACATCCACGCATTCATCATAAATAATTGTATTGTCTCTTTTGTCTGCCATGATGAAAGGTCACAAGTACTTATAAAAACAAAAAAACTTGTTGACATGTGTAACTTATTGTTACCTAAACACAACACCAACAGAATGCAAAAGATACCAAAATGTTGTCGCTGCCCACTGTGTGATACTAAGCTCACGATGCCACTGTGGTGTCGCCGGCCACTGAGCAATACCATGCATATGACACCACTGTGGTGTTGCTAGCCGTTGACCACTATTTCGTGCATGACACCACTGTGGTGTTGCTGGATGGCAGACTGTTAAGTGCTAAAATTCTTGTGTCATTATAGCTTAGTCAGTAATTGTCAGAATACAAATCCATGGGTCTCAGGTGGTGAAATACTCCTTTTGGAGAGGTGTGAAGGATTTTGGACAGAACAATCCTAATTTCTGGGCATAATGAAAGTTAGCATTTGTGGAAGATGTCATTTAAGTGATCCCAATCTCTCTTCTTAAAAGAAAACTGTTGTATTCTACACTTTGATACAAATTAATGATATCTTGCAGTCTGTCAGTGGTACCATAATGGTTTTCACTTATAACTTTTGAATCGTTCATTTCTGTACCAGGTAATTACCTCAAATTGATACATTTATCCTTCTCCATCATCCTTGAAAGTCTGTATCATCCTCATGGAATCACACTGTATATACATACATTTACAGGTGCCAGTTCCTGCAACTTTGACACTCTGTGGTGTTGTTGTATGATGCTTCCAGATGCAGGTTCCTACGTAAAACTTGATCTGCTAAATCTGCTCTACAGTCTGTAGAGCATGAATTGCAAAGCACCAAGTACATGTACTGTAAAAATAAGTCGTACTTCTGGTAGCCCATATGGGTACCTTCTAACAGTGTTGAAATATGCAATGCATGCTGCCATCAGGAGTATATTGTTTTCGGTGATCAACAGATCATATTTTGTTGTGCATAAAATGCTTACAGTCCCCTGTCTATGCATACTCAAACTACTTATGCATGCCAAACACAATATCTGCTCTCATGAAAGTGGATAAGATCTTGAATCAGAAACAGGACCTTGCTGAGCATTACTTGGACCCCTGTCAAAGAAATTAATCTTTTACATATTCACAAAAATCTGTTTCCCAGTGCCATGAAGCATCATCCGCCAATCCCAAGAAAAAGCTGAAATTTTGAAGCAGTTGTTAAATGAAGCTGAAACAATTCCTTGGAAACAAAATCCAACTGTCAGTGAGTGTAATAGAGCCTCTCATAAACAATATCTAGGCCAGTGCATTGCTTGATAAAGACTGATGGCAGGAGAATTAATATGATGCGCTACTTTGGCAAATGTTGGAACAATATTTTGATCACAACACTGCAGTAAAATGACAATGCACATTTTAATCTTACTGTACTGCTGCAAAATTTATCCAACCTCCACAAGCAATGATAATTTCCTCCCAATAGAAATAAACAATGTGAGATCTTAGTTTTTTCTGACATATACAGTGTTCAAATAACTTAAGATAATGCAGCTGGGAGGAGTCGTTGACAACTGCAGATACTTCAACAGGAGCATACCTTGCCATTTTCAACGCAAAACTGCAGAAAGTAAGCGATGTGTTGACACCCACTTACTTTTTATTCAATGACCAGTACTGCGAGCAGACAGATGGAGTTGCGATGGGAAGCCCGTTGTCACCCATCATTGCCAATTTGTTTATGGAAGATTTCGAGGAACACACCTTGGAGTCTGCAGCTGAAACTTGCACATTTTTTCAGGATACATAGATGATACTTCTGTTATTTGGCTTCATGGCAGTGAGAACTTGAATGACTTTCTAGAACACCTGAATTCAATCCAGGGAGTAGGGGGGGAAAGGTGAGGGATGGGGAGCATTGTTATTGAACTTCGCTATTTGAGCAAGTGTAGGTGGAAAACCATTTACTGTATTGGTACCCAACTTTACAGCATTCAGACTGTGTGCTGCAGGATTTGCATTGTCAGTAGTGTTAGTATCATGACTTGCCATTAGTAGGAATACTGGTACAGAGACAAAGTGCTGAAATGTAAGTATCAATGTGCATTACAGCTGCAGACAGTCAATAAGAGTCTGTACATGTGAGCAGGGCTTTACTCATAGAACTTTTTTTGTCAAAACAGCAGCAATAGTGTTGTTGCTCTTCACAAGTCTCAGGCATTAAAAGAATATTGAAGAGGTCCTCTTTCTACACCAGTGTTGAAGAACATGATTCAGAAGTCTGAACTAACTGGCAATTTGGAAATTACTCCTGAAAAAGGCTGGTGGCCAATTGTGCCACATGTTGAAGAATGTACTGTTGCCGTGGCAGAAAAAGCTGGACGCAGTAACAATTTTCAAGCTGTGCCACAACTGCTGAACATTCCATAGTCCTCTGTTCAAAAAGATATACAAACAATTGAGATGGTACCCAGGCTGTCATGGATGCAGGTGGTCATAACATTGAGCAATATTTGTAACCTGGAACATAAACATGGCAATTTGTGTGTTGAAATTTCTCCCTACTCACTCACTTTGTGGATTATTATAATTTCTGCTCTGTATTTTATGCATGCCCAAGCCATAAACAGATTTCTTTTAACTATTTTGTGTCTGTCTAAATTTTTCATGTGCAAAATCCAGATCTAACTTAACTTTCTGAGAATATTTCTTAAATACCACCTAATGTTCTCCCATTGCGTTAAGTGATGCAATAATTATTCATCAGCTGACCTGAGAGTATGATGTAAGAATTCCCACTTAACTGATTACCTCATGAGGCTATGCTTAGAATGTTATTTCATTACATTTCAAGTGTAAACTCCATATGCTCCTTGCAAGATTCGTGAGAATTAGTCTGAACTGAAATTTAGTCTCCCCCTTAACCTCAGGTTCTTAGTGTGCCATTGTATAGGATAGCTTTTGGATTGGAACACAAGAGCTTGATGCAGATTAAATACTGAATAAGACGTAGATACTGCACTCAAAGTATGAAGAAACAAGCTAATATTATACAGTGTTAACATGGAAATGTGACTCTACTAAGAACCATGCACAGATTGCACAGTTCAGTGTCAAATTTTTGAGTAGTTGGAGCTAGGTTCATTTGGTAAAACATGAAAATTTTCATGGAGGTGATATGCACTTGATTTTCTCATTGTCTTTATGACATATTCAAAATAATACCTAAGTTCTAGCTCAAATCAGATCACACCTACTGAATAGTGTACACTTACATAGTGAACGCATTATTGTGTCCAAGATAGACATGAAGCCCATGCCTACTAAAGTAGTACAAGTTTATATGCCAACTAGCTCTGCAGATGATGAAGAAATTGATGAAATGTATGATCAGATAAAAGAAATTATTCAGTTAGTGAAGGGAGACGAAAATTAAATAGTCATGGGTGACTGGAATTCGAGAGTAGGAAAAGGGAGAGAAGGAAACATAGTGGGTGAATATGGATTGGGGGAGAGAAAGGAAAGAGGAAGCTGTCTGGTAGAATTTTGCACAGAGCATAACTTAATCATAGCTAACACTTGGTCCAAGAATCATAAAAGAAGGTTGTATACATGGAAGAATCCTGGAGATACTAAAAGGTATCAGATTATACAATGGTAAGACAGAGATTTAGGAACCAGGTATTAAATTGTAAGACATTTACAGGGGCATATGTGGACCCTGACCACAATCTATTGGCTATGAGCTGTAGATTAAAACTGAAGAAACTGCAAAAAGGTGGGAATTTAAGGAGATGGGACCTGGACAAACTGATAAAACCAGAGGTTGTACAGAGTTTCAGGTAGAGCATAAGGGGACGATTGACAGAAAGGGGGGGGGGGGGGGGGAGGAATACAGTAGAAGAAGAATGGGTAGCTCTGAGGGATGAAGTACTGAAGGCAGCAGAGGATCAAGTATGTAAAAAGACGAGGGCTAGTAGAAATCCTTGGGTAACAGAAGAAATATTGAATTTAATTCATGAAAGGAGAAAACATAAAAATGCAGTAAATGAAGCAGGCAAAAAGGAATACAAACGTCTCAAAAATGAGATAGACAGGAAGTGCAAAATGGCTAAGCAGGGATGGCTAAGAGGACAAATGTAAGGATGTAGAGGCTTATCTCACTAGGGGTAAGATAGATACTGCCTACAGGAAAATTAAAGAGACCTTTGGAGAAAAGAGAACCACTTGTGTGAATATCAAGAGCTCAGATGGAAATCCAGTTCTAAGCAAAGAAGGGAAAGCAGAAAGGTGGAAGGAGTATATAGAGGGTCTATATAAGGGCGACGTACTTGAGAACAATATTCTGGAAATGGAAGAGAATGTAGATGAAGACAAAATGGGAGATACAATACTGCGTGAAGAGTTTGACAGAGCACTGAAAGACCCGAGTCGAAACAAGGCCCCGGGAGTAGACAACATTCCTTTAGAACTACTGAGGGCCTTGGGAGAACCAGTCCTGACAAAACTCTACCATCTGGTGAGCAAGAGGCATGAGACAGGCGAAATAGCCTCAGACTTCAAAAAGAATATAATATTTCCAATCCCAAAGAAAGCAGGTGTTGACAGATGTGAAAATTACCAAACAATCAGTTTAATAAGCCACAGCTGCAAAATACTAATGCGAACTCTTTACAGACGAATGGAAAAACTAGTAGAAGCCAACCTTGGGGGAGATCAGTTTGGATTCTGTAGAAATATTGGAACACGTGAGGCAATACTGACCTTACGACTTATCTTAGAAGAAAGATTAAGGAAAGGGAAAGCTATGTTTCTAGCATTTGTAGACTTAGAGAAAGCTTTTGGCAATGTTGACTGGAATACTCTCTTTCAAATTCTGAAGGTGGCAGGGGTAAAATACAGGGAGCAAAAGGCTATTTACAATTTGTACAGAAAGCAGATGGCAGTTATAAGAGTCGAGGGGCATGAAAGGGAAGCAGTGGTTGGGAAGGGAGTAAGACAGGGTTGTAGCGTCTCCCCGATGTTGTTCAATCTGTATATTGAGCAAGCAGTAAAGGAAACAAAAGAAAAATTTGGAGTAGGTATTAAAATCCATGGAGAAGAAATAAAAACTTTGAGGTTCACCAATGACATTTTAATTCTGTCAGAGACAGCTAAGGACTTGGAACAGCAGTTGAACAGAATGGACAGTGTCTTGAAAGGAGGATATAATATGAACATCAACTAAAGCAAAACGAGGATAATGGAATGTAGTCGAATTAAATCGTGTGATGCTGAGGGTATTAGATTAGGAAATGAGACACTTAAAGTAGTAAAGGAGTTTTGTTATTTGGGGAGCAAAATAACTGATGATGGTCGAAGTAGAGAGGATATAAAATGTAGACTGGCAATGGCAAGGAAAGCATTTCTGAAGAGGAAAAATTTGTTAACATCGAGTATAGATTTAAATGTTAGGAAGTCATTTCTGAAAGTATTTGTATGGAGTGTAGCCATGTATGGAAGTGAAACATGGACGATAAATAGTTTAAAAAAATTGTCTTCTCTGATGACAGCAATATTATAGTCACTGAGAAAACAAGAGAACTCCTTGCCAAGAAAGCAAATGAAACTCTCAAGGAAGTTTATGATTGGTCAATAAGCAATAAAATGACATTTAACATGAAGAAAACTAATGCCATGAATTTCAGTTTGAAGAGGAAAAATGACCATGTTAAATTAAATGTAGATTTTACCTCTATAGACTGTGAAATAAATGCAAAATTTTTAGAACTGGCTATTGATTCTCAGTTGAAGTGGTGTGAACACACAAAGTTACTTGCAAACAGAATGTCATCAGCCCTTAGAATCCTATCATCAGTGTGTAACACACAGTGTCATTTAGATACATATTATTCATATGTACACTCAATTCTTAGCTATGGCATTATTTTTTGGGGAACAAATGCACAAAATATGAACACAATTTTCAAACTCCAGAAAAGAGCCATAAGAATAATAACCAAAAATAGTAGTCAAGCACATTGTAAAGATCTGTTCAGAACACTGGGGATTTTAACTGCTTCTTGTGAATTCATTTACCAGTCAATTGTACACATCAAAAATAACATTGATAATTACTGCACAAACAGCTCTGTCCATGACCATGCAACAAGAGAGAGGCTAACTTACATTTACCAAGAAAAAATAAACATAAAACTCAAAACAGTATTTTCTACCACGGGATAAAACTGTAAAATAAATTGCCAAATGAGATTAAAGAAATTACAAAAATTCACTTATTTAAAAAGACAGCTAAAAATTACCTGTTATACAATATATTTTATACATTGAAGGACTACTTAGCTAAAACAGAGTAGGGCTTTGGTAAAAAAAAGTTATACAAATAAATAAACAAATAAATAGATGATGATGATGATGATGACGATGATAAAACATACAACATTCCACATAACACCTTCACCTTGATTTTTCCTTCTCTTTTCCTTTCCAGAAAAACTTACCCCAAGCTACGCATAACACAATACTAACATCTCTTCATCTTTCTGCACTCAACATCTCACTCATTATGGAGGAACCAAAAAAGTATTCTATACCAGGAGTAAATCTAATGATTGTCTCTAAATTATTTTAAATTGTTCTAAACTTGTAAATACTTTGACATGCCCAATATCCTTGTAATAAGAGATCTACGGATGAATAAATCTGCTGCTGCTGCTGCTGCTACTACTACTACTACTACTACTACTACTACTACTACCACCACAAATGGCAGTTATTATGACTTGAAACCTAAGTTGGTTAGCTCTTTGTGTGCTACTGTTATCAGTATCCGTGGAAAGTGGTTGAAGGGCAGTGAAAGTATGAGTAGGTGACATTGTTGGACGTTTGCACCCCACCAAAGAACATGGAGATTGAAAGTTTGTCTGCTCTGTAACACAGATTAAGAAAGATCCAACAACAAAGTGCAACACTGATGCAAGCACAAATGTTTCAGAGCGCACCATGCTTTGCACATTGATATTTACTGGTCATTTTATGAATGTAACAATCTCTAATCTTCTTTATTATGTGTCATATCAATCTGGTATTAGCAGTACTTAATGAGTCTTCATTTTACCGAGTCCCTCTAACAGGGATACCTGAAAAACAGTGATTACTTAATACAGTATCCAGTAAAAATGTGTATCAAATATAATTATGAAAGGCCAGTACAGTGAGAAAAACATCAGTGGTACAGTAGCAATGTATGAATATCAGTATTATTTTGGCAGTTTATTGATATTTCTAACATATTGGTGGTCTATCACTGTCATCTGTAGCCATTCATTTCAGTGAGTAGGAATAACTGCACCAGCCATCCCAGTTTCCCATTTGTGACTGAGTTAAGTGATTTAATAATGCAGTGAAGTGGATCTGTGTACTCCTGTAGGGAATACAGTTTTATAGGAGAAAAACCATCATTAGTTGGAACCCCACTCTACAATTGTGTTGTAGTGCAGGAATAGAGTTCTATAGGAGAAAAGCTATCATTTGTAGGAACCCCACTCTACATTTGTGTTGTAGAGTGCTCCCCTATTTTGTGAATAGTAATCAAAGATGTTCATGTGACACTAAAATCATTCATCTGTATTTGTTTATGGAATTTCATACAGGACCAGTCCTAAATTTTTTACTCTTCACCACTGATTTCTTTTTTGACCCTTTCACTTTATCACAAGTGTTCCTCCCTTTCCTGGCTGAACTATCAACAGAGCATTAAAATTTGGAAGGAAATGGGAATGTAGATATTTTTTTTTACCAGTATTCCATATTCCATTAGTTTTTACATAAAATGGTACTTTAGATTATCACCAGCAGAGGTCCACTTGTGACACATAACTTGATTATATCAGTGCCCACATTTGGTAAACTGAAGAGTTCAGATTTCTCTTGTAGATGTCTATTCAATTCTGCTGGTCAATACAGACCAAAACATAGTACTTGGTGTTCTCTTAATAATTTTAAATGCAGCGAAATTCAGTGTTTCAAATGGTTAATTATCACATTTGTTCCAGTATACTGATGTGCCAAGCATATTACAGCCCATAATTCAGGCTGCCCACTTGTTACAGGCTCATAAGCTGGACGAGAATGTTCAGGATGTATGCAATATGTGTGATAAACTTTCAATGTTGCAGGTATGTATTCAAAATTAACTGTATCATTGTTTCAAATTGGTGTCAGTTATAACTGATTTATTGATTTTGCACATGATTAGATTGCCCGTTGTGATGGTTCTTACATAGTAATGCATCCACTCATGTTCAAGACTGGTTTATATACCATATGAGTTAGGAAGAAACATATTTATAAAGACTTGTGAGCTACAGTTGTTTTTTCATTAAAGTAATTAGCATTTCTTGGTGCTTCATATGTATATTATACAGCAACTGATGATGTAATTCTCTGCAGCTAGAACAGGTTGTTCCAGCTTATGTGCTCATAGTAATTTGTGGATTGCTCCAACCAGTGTTGGTGTCAGTGAGGAATTGAATTAGCCTACACAGCAGCACCTTGTAACCTGACAACTATAAATGGTGCACATTATGCTATTGTCAACAACAAATTTGGAGTGTTACATTAACTAAAAAATGCAGAAAACAAAGGAAATAAATAATAAGGAAATCTATTAATAGTATATAATATGTTCATTAGGCTTCTGAAGTTGAGGTTTTTCCATATTAAGAGGAAATATTGAGAATCAAAGTGTCTGCAGTGTTACTGTGGAAGATTCATCGTAATCTCATAAAGAAAACTCCCTTCTTTGCTTTTTAGTCTTGGTATGGACAAAAAAAGTGATCACATCAGTATATATACCCAAACATGCACATGATCATGACCATATTTTTGTATAGGTTGTGAAACATTTTTGCTGTAATGAAAAATCCCACTAGGACGAAGTCAGTGTGCTGTGGTATCTATCTTTCAGTGAAGTTAGAAATACTACATTCACAGATTTTAACTTTGATAATGGTGACAGACCATGGAATGAAACCAGGAAAGGATTGCTGAATAATTTAATTTCCATTTCCAAAATATTGAGATCCTGCAGTCCCTTTTTAAGGACATGCTGAACTGGTTTATCTTGACTTGGTAATCAGTAAAACTAGTAATCTTAAAGAAGCCAGGTGACCCAAAAATGTTAAATTGCAGTTTCTCATTTGTGTCTCAAACATAGCTTTTCCAAGAACACTCAGATTTTGTTTTGCACATCAACCATTTAATTCTCCATCCACTGCAGTAACAATTTCAATTGTTCAGATGTATTTTTATGTCTGGCAGGAATGCTAGCTCTGATAAACATTTTAAATCTTTCAGATATTACTCTTCTCTCCCTATCTCTTTGGCAACAGGAAAAGCTTGCTCACAAATGTGAAAGTAGTTAACAAGAAGTTACCAATCAAGCTAACTGTAGTGTGGTTAGGTATGTCCTCATACTTTGCATCCATATCTTTCTCCTACCATGGTTGTCATGTCCAAGTTCCTGTGAGTTGCAATTTGTTGGGAAGGAAAACTCCTTAAATTCTCTCCAACTCCTTTGGAAACAAGTATTATGCATCTGCTACCACACTTATTGCTACAATAAACTTTTTCTTCCAGACGTAACCCTCTTGATATTTTGCTTTTAAGTCTGTTAGATCTCTGAGTACTTGCCCTCTATCTGCTCCTAATGCATTGCATGGGAGCATGTACAAGGGTGTGCTGAAAAGGTATGCCTCCACATTTTTTATACATAAATTCTTAATGCATTTTAAATAAAGCACATGTTATTAACATTCTACATCTTTATTCTTCATTTCTATATATTTCCAGCCCTCTGCCATGAGAGGTCTCTGAACTGTAGCATGTAACATGGTGGTGAGTAATGTAACTATGTCAGTGGATGAGAAACAGCATGCTAAAATCAGATTCTGGGTTAGAAGAGTTTGTCCACACATGTAGCACCTACTCCTTTAGTATGACAAAGGTAGATCACAAATTAGCACTGTGACATCTGCAACAATCGTCCACCTTCGATTCACTGTCATCGATCACCCTCCATACAATTCCAACTTGGCACAATCAAATTTTCATTTTTCCAAAACTTAAAGAACACCTTCAAATATGTTGCTTTGACAATGATAAAGTGGTACAAGCTGAGGTGAGGTTCTGGGTCCATCAACCAAGTCAAATATTCTGCAATGACTGTACCAAGAAATTGTCATCTCGGAGAGAAATGTGTTACCAGGAAGACTATGCTGAGAATAGAGATACAGACCGCTAAAAACATATGTTTTATTTAAGAATCTTAGAGTTTTCATGTAGAAAATTCAGAGGCATTGCTTTTCAGGATGTCTTCGTACAATCATGTTGTATGGTATACATATTGGCAAAATTAAATACTTCGTGACATACACAGCACTGCAGGCATCCATGTATATTAGTAAATGGAACTGTCTCCTCCTGTGACAAAGACATGGGTCTTTCATGGCTAATGATATCTGCCATTGTCAGTGTCAGAACACAAATGTGTTGGCATTTGTTTGTCAGATATGGTGACATGATACTTGAAGACAGAATATAATCTGAATTTTATGCACTTGAAGACTTAATGAGTATCAGCTGTTGTCTCTGAATTATGTACTATTTGTAGGTACAATTAGTTCTTCCTTCTGAAATTCTTCTTTGAGGAACAGTTTTGTCTGTCTCATACATAATCATTGCAAATGTAGTAGTAGTAGTAGTACAGCCATTAATTGAAATGAATATTTCTTCTGTAGTTATTACTGCATTTGTTTCTATGGTTCTAACTGCTACACATGTTTTTCAGATAATCAAAATACTCAATCTGTATACAACCATTGATGAATCTGAAGAATGTGTTCCTGTCAGCTTTATTCACAGAATACAGGCCAAGCTCCTGGAAACAACTGAACCGCAGAAACAGGTATGGAGAAATGAGAGCAAATTGCTGCTCTTGCAATGTTTCATAACTACTGAACCTTTTAGAGAAATTGTCAGACATCTATAAACCATGAAATGTGTTGCATTTTCTACACTGACAAAGGTACCACAATTAGCCTTCTTCATTTTAATTCCGCTCAGCAGTATGATGTTTTTGTAGTCCAATGAAAAATTAATTAGTCCTGGAGAGCTCTTTGAGAGGAGTATTCCATTTCCTGACTGACCACCTCGATAGCTTTGACAGTGACATCTCCCACAGTTTCATCCCTGACCTATACTATTACTCACTATCTAGTATTTTGTGTGTGATATCACTGATCAGCAAGATGGTGGAATGATAATTCTACAGGAGCAGGAAGTGGAAGAATAAGCCTTCAGGAAGAAAAAATATTTACCATGAAACAAAGCAATTAGCAAAATAAAAGCAGTCTGAAAATGCATATCCGTGTAACCAAAAACTGCTGCTGGGTAACACTGAAGACTGTATTCCTGAAGTCTGTCTCCTCTTCAGTGGCAGCCCTCCTGTGGTCCAGAGTGGTTTCTCCTTCCATAGTTAAAAACTTCCCTTCACAGGTGTTGCAGCCGGAATCTTTGACGATCATAGGAAACTAGTCTTGTACTTTTGCTATTTGGTAGGAGGGGTATGCCACCACAATGGTTACATGATCTGCCCAACTCTCCCCCCTCCCTCTCCCCCCTCCCCCTCCCCCCTCCCTCTGCCCCCCTCCCTCTTCCCACCTCCCTCTGCCCCCTTCCCTCTGCCCCCCTCCCACTGCCCCCCTCCCTCTGCCCCCCTCCCTCTGCCCCCCCTCCCTCTGCCCCCCTCCCTCTGCCCCCCTCCCTCTGCCCCCCTCCCACTGCCACCTTTCTCTCCCCCTCCCCCTTTAAATTACTTGACGTTATTTGGTTTAGGTCAGAGCAACTGGATAATGTGTCTGAGTTTCAGGACAATGGTAAGGCTCAGTGTTTGGAGCCTGTTGATATTCACAATATAATCTGCTTGGGAATTCTGCAGTGTGGGCTGAGTCAGTATATGTAACTTGCTTTACATGCTACAATATGGTCATGTTGCAAGGCTATATATGGAGTGTAGAGTGTTAATGATAAGGTATGGTTTGTAATTTGTTATTTATTTTCAGGTTGTGAACTGTTGCATATTTATACTTTGGGTATTGTGTATGGATGAGGAGTAAAGATGTTGCAATGGCAGGCACACATGATGCAGTTTGGAGATTAAGGCAGTTCATGTTTTGAAAGAAAAGGTAGTACAGTTGTCAGCAGATAAAACAGTAATGGGGGCAAACTGCAGTTAAGGATGAGGAAATGGCATTGCTCTAGGCACCAGACCAAGTAATAGATCAGCTGCTGCTAGACCCCCTTTCCTGGAAGGTCATCTGCGGATGTGGTGGTCTTTGTTGAGGACCCAATGATGTCAGCAGGTATTGGTGATTAGTCCAATGTTTAGTTGTTGTGGGTGTCAAAATTACATCTAGTGGTAGAATTGAAAACTACTGTGGGATATACAGAGGCATTAAGAAATCATAAATGTTTGAGCAGGTAAAGTAGGGGTTTCTCAAGAGGTACAAGAAGCAGAGCTGTGCAATGTTCTTTCAGGAATGATTGAGAGCTATTACAAGGAGGCATTGACAAGCCATAGAGGATTATACCAACAGAATATGCAAGGTCATTGTACATACATATGAGCTGGGGCAGAATAATGAAGCAAATATACAATACAATGGAAAAACAGAAAAAGTTAAAAATTTCACTTTCATTTACTCATTGACAAGTTTTGGCTTGGGATACATTTTCAAATTACACAGATAGTCAAAATGGTATTTCCCAAAATATAAAACCCATATGTGATGGTCCCCTGTAGGATTTGACCTCCATTCTTCAAAATTTTCCTGAAGAGCGAGCCAATTGGTGAAGGGCATCTTACAAGGTGCATCATGTCCATTGTGCATTGAGATCTTTAACCCACTTTCTCATTGTCACATTGCAGTCCTGCCCATTCTCCATCTCTTGGGTGAGGACACCTTCCTTGGTGCATTTTCCACCATGCACTATGCAGTATCAGTTTCTGTGTTGACTTCTTTGCACCTGATATCCAGCACGGTAGCCAGTCCATTTTGGTGGGGCTGCCATGTACCCTGTTGGTTGTAGCCCCCTGACCACACAGGTACTGCTCTGCTGATGCCTGTGCCGTTAACTCCCCACGTATGCCAAGGGGTAGATGCCGATCCCCCTGGGGCATCTGAACTCCCAGCAATGGCCATCCTGCCAGGTGGCCTTTACTGCAGCTGGGTGGCACCAGTGGGGAGGGCCCCTGGTTGTTCGATACAGTTCCCCACAGTCGTTTAATGAACAAAGTAAGAGCACATGGACTATCAGACCAATTGTGTGATTGGATTGAGGAGTTCCTAGATAACAGGACGCAGCATGTCATTCTCAATGGAGAGAAGTCTTCCGAAGTAAGAGTGATTTCAGGTGTGCCGCAGGGCAGTGTCATAGGACCGTTGCTATTCACAATATACATAAATGACCTTGTGGATGACATCAGAAATTCACTGAGGCTTTTTGCAGATGATGCTGTGGTATATCGAGAGGTTGTAACAATGGAAAATTGTACTAAAATGCAGGAGGATCTGCAGCAAATTGACGCATGGTGCAGGGAATGGCAATTGAATCTCAATGTAGACAAGTTTAATGTGCTGCAAATACACAGAAAGATAGATCCTTTATCATTTAGCTACAAAATAGCGGGTCAGCAACTGGAAGCAGTTAATACCATAAATTATCTGGGAGTACGCATTAGGAGTGATTTAAAATGGAATGATCATATAATGTTGATCGTCGGTATAGCAGATGCCAGACTGAGATTCATTGGAAGAATCCTAAGGAAATGCAATCCGAAAACAAAGGAAGTAGGTTACAGTATGCTTGTTCGCCCACTGCTTGAATACTCCTCAGCAGTGTGGGATCCGTACCAGATAGGGTTGATAGAAGAGATAGAGAAGATCCAACGGAGAGCAGCGCGCTTCGTTACAGGATCATTTAGTAATTGCGAAAGCGTTACGGAGATGACAGATAAACTCCAGTGGAAGACTCTGCAGGAGAGACGCTCAGTAGCTTGGTACGGGCTTTTGTCAAAGTTTCGAGAACATACCTTCACCGAAGAGTCAAGCAGTATATTGCTCCCTCCTACGTATATCTCGCGAAGAGACCATGAGGATAAAATCAGAGAGATTAGAGCCCACACAGAGGCATACCAACAATCCTTCTTTCCACGAACAATATGAGACTGGAATAGAAGGGAGAACCGATAGAGGTACTCAAGGTACCCTCCGCCACACTCCGTCAGGTGGCTTGCAGAGTATGGATGTAGATGTAGATGTAGAGTGGGTGGCATCAGGGTGAATGACACGTGATGAAGCGTAGTCCATCATCTTTTGCTGGTGGTCAAACACCAGCAGTCTCTAAGCAATCACAAGCTCAATTCAACACACAGAAGTACGAATCAAAATTGTTCCCCTCCCTACCCACACCATGGGAGGAAAATCAGGCTAAGGTTGGCAGTGGACCTTAGTCACCCCAGTACCTTGTATGTTCGAGAGCTGATGGGGAATCTTTTATGATGATGAAATCTCAGTTTTTTGTTGCGCATTTAGAGGACAAGTTCAGGGAGGTAGAGGGCTTATCCAAAATGAGATCTCAATCAGTCTTGATCAAAACAGCATCCTCTGCCCAATCACGGGACTTACTCGCTTGTGACAAGCTGGAGAGATGTTCCTGTAACCATCATGTCCCTTAAAAGCTTAAATATGGTTCAGGGTATCGTATTTCACAGAGACCTTCTTTTGTAGTCTGACAATGAGCTGCGCGCCAGTTCAGAGCCGCGAGGTGTAAATTTCGTCTAGCATGTCTACCGGGGTCCGAAGTATAATCAGATTCCCATCGGTGCCTTCATCTTGGCCTTTGAGGGTGATACATTGCCCGAGAATGTCAAGGTGATGGTCTACTGGTCTGATGTAAAGCCCTATATTCCTCCCCTGATGTGGTGCTTTCAATGCTGGAAGTTCGGCTTATGTCTTCCTACTGTACTTCCAGCATCACATATCAAGATTGTGGACGCCCATCACATCCCAATACTCCATGTGCCCTGCCTCCCATCTGTGTCAACTGCGGAGAGCACCATTCGCCTTGCTCACCTGACTGCAGGATTCTCCAGAAAGAAAGGAAAATCATGGAGTACAAGACCCTGGACCGACCGACCGACCGACCTACACTGAGGTTAAAAGGAAATTTGAACACCTGCATCCTGTGCATATGACATTGTCTTATGCCGCCACTACAACAGTTCTGGCACCATCAGCTCCGGCAACCAAGGTCACCTCTCAGAGGTGGAAGACTACACCTGCCCACCCCTTGATGGTGGGGGGCACTTCGCTTCCTGTTGCTCCTGCACCACCTACTTCAGGAGCAACACCCCCCAACCATCGGGGACACCCTTCCCCACTTCTTAGCCAGAGAAGCTTAAGTCTAGGAAGGGGTCCCTTGGGTCACTCCCTTCCCAGGTTTCTTCTAGTGGGGAAGATGACACCCGCCAGTGGCTGAAGAGACCAGATGCAGCTGGTTGTAGTGCTTCACACTCATCCTCAGTCCCAGAGACTGAGCCAGTGAAGTCCTCCCAGCCAGGGAAACCCAAGGAGCAACAAGAGGAATCCAAAAAGAAAACCCATAAGACCAAGGAAACCGTGGTAGCATCCACACCACCGCTACCTACAAGCTCTGTGGCTGAGGATGGGGGGGAGGGGGGGGGGGAAGAGTTTGGTGTCCACTGAGGTCGTAGAGCTCGCTAGACCCTCAAACACAATGGTTATAGACTGCTCAGGCTATAAATCAGTGGCAGCAGATGACTCTTGAGGCTTAAACTGCCTCATTGAATGTTCCCTGCCTTCCCAGGCTCACGGTGTAATCCTCGAGTCGAATTGCAGCTTGTTTTTCCACCACCTGGCTGAGCTACGGCAACTGTTAAGCTTTACACCTGCTATCTGCATTACCCTCCAAGACACCTGGTTCCCAGCAATGCGAACCCCTTCCCTCTGCAGCTATAAGGGATATTACAGGAACCATAGCGACGATAATAGTGTGTCAGGTGGAGTTTGCGATTATGTCCTACACTCAAGCTGTAGTGAAACTGTGCCCCTTCAAATCCCTCTTCAAGCTGTGGCTGTCAGAATAAAGATGATGCAGGAAATAACTGTCTGCAATGTATATCTTCCTCCAGATGGTGCAGTACCCCTGAATGTATTAGCTGCACTAGTTGATCAACTCCCTAAACCTTTCCTACTTCTGGGAGATTTTAATGTCCATAACCCCTTGTGGGGTGGTACCATGCTTACTGGCCGAGGCAGAGATGTCAAAACTTTACTGTTGCAATTCAACAGCTACGTCTTAAATACACGTGCCCCCACACATTTCAGTGTGGCTCATGGCAGTTACTTGGCCATTGATTTATCAATTTGCACCACAGGACTTCTCCCATCTATCCACTGGAGAGCACATGACAACCTGTGTGGTGGTGACCACTTCCCCATCTTCCTGTCACTGCCCCAGCGCCAAGCACGAGGACACCTGCCCAGATGGGCTTTGAACAAGGTGGACTGGGGGAACTTTAAGCTCTGCTGTCACTGCTTAATCTCCCCCACATGGTAACATGGATGTGATGGTTGAGCAGGTGACTAGCACAATTGTTTCTGTGGCAGAAAACGTGATCCCCTGCTCTGCAGGCTGCCCAAGGCGTAAGGCAGTCCCTCGGTGGTCACCGGAAGTCGCTAAAGCAATTAAGGAGTGTCAGTGAGTTCTACAGTGGCATAAGTGGCACCCTTCCGTGGAGCACCTCATAGCTTTTAAACGGCTCCGTGCTGTGTTCACTACCTTATCAAACAATGGAAGAAGGAGTGTTGGCAGAGATAATTCTCCACCACTGGGTGCCACACATCACCTTCGCAAGTCTGGGCAAAGATCAAACGTCTTTTCGGGTACCAGGCCCCAACAGCTGTCCTCGGCGTTACCATAAACGGCGAGTTATGTACCAACGCAAACACGATTGCCGAGCACTGTGCCCAAGCCTCTACATTGGAGAATTACCCTCCAGCCTTTCGCACACTCAAACGGCAGCTGGAAGGGAATGTCCTCTCATTCACTACATGCTGCAGTGAATCCTATCACACCCCATTTACAGAGTGGGAGCTCCTCAGTGCCCTTGCACATGGCCCTGACACAGCTCCTGGGCCTGATCGCATCCACAGCCATATAATTAAACATCTCTGATCTGACTACAAGCGACATCTTCTTGTCATCTTCAACCGGCTCTGCTGCTATGGCATCTTTCCGTTGCAATGGTGGGAGAGCACCATCATTCCGGTGCTCAAACCCGGTAAAAACACGCTCGATGTGAATAGCTATCAGCCCATCAGCCTCACCAACGTTCTTTGTAAGCTGCTGGAATGTATGGTATGTCGGCGGTTGGGTTGGGTCCTGGAGTCACGTGGCTTGCTGGCTCCACGTCAGGGCGGCTTTCGCCAGGGTCGCTCTACCACTGATAATCTTGTGTCCATAGAGTCTGCCATCTGAACAGCCTTTTCTAGATGGCAACACGATTGCCGTCTTTTTTGACTTAGGTAAAGCATATGACATGACTTGGCAACATAATATCCTTGCCACATTGAATGAGTGGGATCTCCATGGACCACTCCCGATTTTTATCCAAAACTTCCTGTCGCTCCGTACTTTCCGTGTCCAAGTTGATGCCTCCCAATAGTTCCATCCATATCCAGGAGAATGGAGACCCTCAAGGCTCTGTATTGAGTGTGTCTCTATTTTTAGTGGCCATTTATGGTCTAG
Organism: Schistocerca serialis cubense; assembly: GCF_023864345.2. NCBI lineage: Eukaryota > Metazoa > Arthropoda > Insecta > Orthoptera > Acrididae > Schistocerca > Schistocerca serialis. Next base: position 845,416,671 of record NC_064640.1, on the reverse strand, counting down.
CAGCAGCTGTCGGGCCCTCTGTCTCACCTTCTCTGTATGCAGACGACTTTTGCATTTTGTACTGCTGCTAAATTACTGTTGTTGCCTAGCGGCGCCTACAGGGAGCCATCCACACAGCGCAGTAATGGGCTCTAGCCCATGGCTTCCAGTTATCAGCCGCAAAGTCGTGTCTCATGCACTTCAGTTGGCGTTGTACTGTTCATCCGGAAGCCGCACTTTACCTTAATGATGATCCACTAACTGTAGTGGAGACATATCAATTCCTAGGACTGTTTTTCGATGCTCAATTGACTTGGCTCCCTCATCTTTCTCAGCTTTAAGCAGAAGTTCTGGCAGCACCTCAATGCTCTCCGTTGCCTGAGCAACAACAATTTGGGTGCAGATCGCTCTACACTGCTGCAGCCTCTACAGAGTCCTTGTCCCATCCTGAATTGACTATGGTAGTGGTTTATGGTTCAGCAGCGCCTTCAACATTGCATTTAATCAACCCTGTGCACCACTGTGGGATTTCATTAGCGTGAGGAGCTTTTAGTACGAGTCCAGTGACCAGTATCCTGGTGGAGGCTGGTGTCCCTCCACTGCAGATCAAACTTGCTGCACACATTCTTAGTTCCCCTGAGCATCCGAATTACTATCTCGTTTTCCTTCCCGCGGCAGTCCATCTCTCACATCGATGGCCCAGATCTGGGCTAATGATTGTGGTTCACGTGCGGTCCCTTCTCTCCAAACTGGAGTCCTTCCCTTTCCCACCTATGTTTGCAGTCCGTTCATGTATGCCTCCATGGTGTACGCCTTGGCCGCAGCTTCTTCTGGACCTTTTGCATGGCCCTAAGGACTCTGTTAACCTTGCGGCTCTCCGCTGTCACTTCCTCATGATTCTTGACGTGTTCCGGGCTCTGAAGCAGTTTACACTGATGGCTCAATGGCTGATGGTCACGTAGCCTTCGCATATGTTTGTGGAGGGCATGTTGAGCAGTACTCCTTGCCAGTTGACTGCAGTGTTTTCACTTCAGAGCTGGCGGCCATATCTCGTGCTTTTGAGTACGTCCAGTCATTTCTCCTGTGTGCTGACTCATTGAGCAGCCTACAAGCTATCGACCAGTGCTACCCTCGCCACCCTCTGGTGGTGTCCATTCTGGAGTCTATCTATTCTCTGGAACAGTCCTGCCGTTCCGTGGTGTTTGTGTGGACCTCAGGACACGTCAGAATCCCCGGCAATGAACTTGCTGACAGGCTAGCCAAACAGGCAATGCAGAAACTGCTTCTGGAGATAGGCATCTCCAAAGCTGACCTGCATTCTGTCTTACACCACAGGGTTTTCCGGCTTTGGGAGACGGAATGAATAACAGCATGCACAGTAAACTGCATGTCATTAAGGAGACTATGAATGTGTGGGATTCTTCCACGCAGGCCTCTCACAGGGAATCAGTTGTCCTCTGCCGACTCCGTATTGGCCATACGTGACTAACGCATGGTTACTCCATTGCGAGGACCCACCTCAGTGTCACTGTAGCCACAAATGACAGTCGTCCACCTCTTGCTGGACTGCCCACTTTTAGCCACTCTGCAGCAGACTTTTAACTTTCCCAGCACCCTGCCTTTGGTGTTGGTCAACAATGCCTCCGTAGCAGCTTCAGTTTTACATTTTATCCATGAGAGTGTGTTTTATACTTCTATCTAGGTTTTAGTGCATGTCCTTTGTCCCTTTGTGTCCTCCACCCTAGTGCTTTTAGGGTGGAGGTTTTAATGTATTGCTGAGTGACTGGCTTTCCCTTTTTATCCTCGTGGTTGGCTAGCCACTGTAATTTGCTTTCATGTTTTACTCTCTTCTGTTTCTAGCGTCTCTGTTGTGTTTCCTTGTCCACTTTTGTTCCTTTTAGTGTTCATTGCCTTCCCTTCACTCTTGTGGCTTTTCCTTTCTTTCCGTTGTGTGTTATATGTTTTGTCCATTTCATTCTCACACTTTTGGCATTATTTTATTAGGAACAAGGGACCAATGACCTTGTAGTTTTGTCCCTTCTCCCACCTTTAAACAAACCAACCAACCAAACATATATAGGTAACAAAGTGCAAATAAATAGTTATAGAGCATACAATTATTTTTTGGTGTTGCGATTCTTTTCCCCCATCAGTGTCATCAATTTTGTAGCAGTTTTACTCAGGCAGCACTTGCACATGAGCACAGGGCTATAGCAGACAAGGAGACGACATGGAGTCCGTGCTTCAGACTTAGTACCACAGTGCAGCAGACCTTCCTGGCTCACTCCAGCAGCAGCCCAACTCCTGTCATGGGGGCAACAAGGCAACAAATTGCAGCCCATGCACAGCAGCTGTTTCTCACCACCACAGTGGACATGCCTCTGTGCCACATGCAGAGGCTGCCTGGGTGCAGTAACTCATTTGCAGGATTGGCTACCTCTGCAAGATTACTCTTCACCTTCATGCATTGCTGACACCCATAGAATGGCGCAAGGCCATCTCGCAGTATAGATACAGTGATAATGTAACGGTGCAAAATAAAACATTAATTTTGACAGTCTCTTCTCTCTCATCCTTCACCAGCCTACTAACCAGCCTCAACTCCCCACTGTCTCCCATCCTGACATCATAGCCAACTGTCCACCCCAAGGTCACCTATAACATGCAACTGTTATGAGCACCTACAGAAAGTGGTGGTTGAAGGATGGCGAAAGCACTGGTAGGTGACAAGATGCTGAATGTCCATGGCTGATCATAGAATGTGGAGGTCAGATACTTGCCAGCTCTGTAAAGGCGGACAGGGAGTGCTCAGTGGTAGATCTGATGACACAGTACAGTGCTGAACAGTGTTAAGGGATACATAGTTTCATGCACATTATTGAAAATAAACCTCCACAACAGACAACCCTTGTGTGTTTACATGTTGACCCAATGACACTGCCAGTTGTGATTGCAGTGGCCACAGCAGCAGAGAGATTAGACTATGAATCAGTGTAAATTTCTTGCTTAGTTAGATGGATCACATTTCTTGTTACACAAGATCAGTGATTGTGTCTAGATATACAGTCATCCAGAAGAACGGCTGCTTGAATCATTTGTTGCACAAAGTATGCAGGCCAATGGAAGTACTTTAATGCTCTGCTGGACATTCACCTTGTTTTTCATGGGAAGTATGGTAATATCTTCCAACATAACTGCCGATGTCTCATGACTGGAAACATGCTATAGTGATCCAGGAGGCAATACAATTAACTCACGTTGATGTCTGTACCACCAGATTTACCTGATTTGAACCTAGACATTTAATAGCATAACAGTGCCTTAATCTGGTTCCTGACCATACTATATGTAGCTCACAATGAGTTGCTCCACCCCACAGATGAAATGCACAGACTTGTCTTAACAAGGTTTGGTCTTGGCTGGTTCTGATTATACAAACATCAAAAAAAGTTTTGCACCACCCAGGTTCCCAGAACTCCTAAAGATAGATGTTGACTGTGGATATTGTATCACAGACACAGTCCCTTTGACTGTTCAGAGATCCCCCAATGGGTCTGGGGGTTAGAATACGCCCAAGGTATCCCTGCCTGTCATAAAAGGTGACTAAAAGGAATCACAGACGTTTTGGCCCTATGCGTTCAGGTCCCATTTTATGGTTTGACCTGCCACTTTCCAAATTCTACAGAAGTGCCGGCCATATGGGGAAGGACACCTTACGTGGTGCGAGAGTTATCCATAGTGACCTTAGATTTGATCTCTTGAACCTCTTGTCATGGCTTTGCATCTCCACCTGCAACTCAATTATTTGGGCGAGGACACTTTACGGGGTATGTCATCTGCTTCCGTTGCCTCCTGTCCTCCTTCACCCTCATGACAGTATTGTATTTCTCTGCACCCACTATCCAGCATGGTAGCCAGTCTGTTGTAGTGGGGCCGTCATGTACCCATTTGGTAGTAGCCCCCTGACAACACAAGGATCGCACTGTTGATGCCTGAACTGTAAACTCCCCATGTATACCAAGAAGTAGATATCTGTCTTCCTGCAGCATCAGGACTCCTGGCAATGGTCATCATGCCAGGTGGCCTTTGCTGTGGTTGGGTGTCGCCCATGGGGGAGCCCCTGATCGGAGAGGGTGGCATCAGGGCAGATTACCTGCAATGAAGTGGACTAAGTCATCTCTCGCTGGTGACCATACACCGTCAGCAGTCCCTACGAAGGGCGAGATTGAGTACAATGCTGACAGATATGACACTAAATCGTTTCCCTCCCTCGCTACACCATGCGAGGAACATAAGGCTACAGAAAGAAGAGACCCCCCCCCAGAGGGTCCACAACTCTTTTGTGGATATGTGCGTAGCGAGCACGGGACCCCGAGCTAATGTGGCCCTCCTTCCTTTCCGGGGTGCATACCTTCCTTTTCCGCATCCTTCCCCATCCCCCATCTTTGCCCCCCCCCTTCCTCCCCTCACCAATGCCTCTTTCCTTCCCTTTCTCCCCCTCTGGGAGTATTTTTTTGCCTTCGTCCGGAGATGGATGCTCTAAAATGTAAAACAGTCTCTCTTCTTCACTTTCTCTGCTGGCAAGTCCTTGTCCTTCTTTTTTCCTTACCTCTTCTCTTTACCCTTTTCTCCGCTGCAGCGTTTGAGACCTCACTTCTTTCCTTTCCCTTCCCTTTCTTTGTTTTTCCCTTCCTCTTTTTTCCTCCCTGTGCATGTCTGAAGGCCGAACCACGCATTCCTATGCGTAGCTGGTGACAGGGCAACGCCTACGTAACCCCTAGTAATGGCCAGGCCCAGGGAGGGGTGATTACCCAAGCTGATACCTTCCAAAAGTGCCGATTGGTCCCTCCGTCCATTTCTCGGGAGATGTGACCTGAGGTGTGAACAATTACCTAAGGCGGGAGTGCCCTCAGAGAGGGCCCCCACAAGGAAGGAGCGCTCCATCGGAGATGCCGGTAATCATGGGGGATACTTCCGCAATGGTTTCCTCATCATCTACTATGTCTGCTCACAAGCGTAAGTTCTTCCATCGTTGCCACAGTTCCTTGTTGTTTCTCGGTCTGACGAAGGTCACGACTTCTCCACAGTCAACCCTTTCATTATTCAGAAAGGTGTCAATGCAATTGCAGGTCCTGTAAAGTCTTGTTCCAGATTATGAAATGGCACCTTGTTGTTAGAATCATTCAGTGCCCTACAGGCACAAAAATTGCTGCATACTTCACTGCTACACACCTTCCCTGTCCGGGTGGAAGTGCACCGCACTTTAAATTCATCACGTGGGGTCGTTTATACACGCTCCCTCGACGGATTGTCCGACGAGGAAATTCAAAACTACCTGTCTGACCAGGGCATCACGGCTGTTCATCGAGTCATGAAAAGGGTTGACACGAACATCGTTCCAACCCATACTGTCTTCTTGACATTTGACAGAGTTCACCTCCCATCGAACACAAAAGCGGGCTATGAGATAATTTCTGTTCGCCCTTACATCCCAAACCGTATGCATTTCTATCAGTGTCAGCGGTTCAATCATACCAGCCAGTCCTGTTCCAATCTGGCCAAATGCATTACGTGTGGCAAGGATGCCCATGAGGATGCTTGTCCACCTCCATCCCCTCGTTGCATCAACTGTATGGGTGACCACGCTGCTTCCTCTAGAGATTGCCCCATTTTTAAAGACAAACGGCTCATTCAGGAAATCAGAGTGAAGGAAAAGGTGTCGACCTTTGCTGCTCGAAAGTTATTCACCACTCGAAAGCCCACTGTGCCTCACACAGGTAAATACAGCACTGTCCTTGCCTCTCCTTGGCCAACAAAGGAGGCAGCCACTCAGACTTGTGATCTCACCTTTAGTGCCATGGTCATCAGATCGGCCAGTGCAAAGATCGGCCATTCAACCTCCCCACTCTCACCTGCTCACTCTATGGCTCACCGTTCATTGGGTTCTGCTAAATCTCGAACCCCAACATCAGACACCCGGACTTCCAAAAAAAAGCCTACTCGTGAAGATTTTTTACGTACCCCAACTTCTCAACCATTGGTTCCTCCTTCATCTCAATGTTCTGTTTCCAAAAAGGCTAATAAGCAACCCAGTTCCTCTCCTTCTTCACCACGGTGTGTCTCACCTACAGCACCGCCAGGTGGTAACCATCCTCAGCCGTCTTCTGTGTCGCCGAGGCGCACTGCTGGCGACCGATCAACTGGCCGATCGCTGGTGGCAGGAGCTGCTCCTGAACAACCTATGGATCGGGATCTTCTGCCTTCAGTTGAATGCCGTTCCACGCTGTCAGTCGCAAGCTCTGAGCAGTCGTTGAGTTTAGGGCAACCTTGGTCACATTCTTCCATTTTCTGTCCACCCTATGTCCATTATCCATTGGAATATCCACGGCATTTGAGCCAATCGGGATGAATTGTCGATCCTCTTACGATCCTACTCGCCGGTCATCTTCTGTCTTCAGGAAACAAAGCTGCGTCCCCACGACTGCTTTGTTATCCCCCATTTTCAGTTGGTCTGATTTGATCTCCCCTCTGTTGAAGGCACTCCAGCACATGGAGGACTCATGATTCTTCTCCATGATACTCTCCATTATCACCCAATCCCCTTAAACAGTTCCTTCCAAGGTGTCGCTGTCCGTCTTTCCCTTTCTGGATACACCTTCTCTCTTTATAGTGTCTACATTCCATCATCCACACCAATGGCACGAGCTGATCTCCTTCATCTTCTTGGTCAGCTTCCGCCCCCCTTTTTGCTGGTTGGAGATTCAATGCCCACCACCTGCTTTGGGGATCTCCGCATCCTTGTCCGTGCAGCTCACTATTGATAGATGTCTTCCACCAAGCGGATCTTGTTTGCCTCAACACTGGGGACCCTACGTTTTTGTCTGCCTCCATGACAAATTTCTCTCATTTGGAACTTTCGGTCGGTACTGTTCCGCTAGCTCAGGGCTTCGAATGGTTCACTCTTGCTGATACACACACGAGTGACCACTTTCCATGTGTCCTTCGATTGCAGCCACAACTGCCATATATGCGCCCGAGACACTGAAGTTTGCCCAAGCCGATTGGACACTTTTTTCGTCTCTAGGGACATTCGATGACCGTCACTTCCCTAGAGTCAACGATGAGGTCACTCATATTACAGCTGCAGAACATTCAATACCTTGCACCTCCAAATTGCCCCGGCGCCCCCCAGTTCCTTGGTGAAACGAGGCATACCGTGACGCAATACGTGAGCGGCGACGTGGTCTTCGCGTTTTCAGACACCATCCTACTTCGGCCAACTGTATCCACTATAAGCAGTTCCGTGCACGATGCCGTCACGTCATTCGCGATAGCAAGAAGGCAAACTGGGACTTCTTTACTAGCTCATTTAACACCTTCACTCCCTCCTCAGAAGTTAGGATTCGGATTCGGCGGTTATGTGGAGCACCTAATTTCTCCCCGGTCTCTGGGCTCACTGTCGCACATGATAAATTAGTGGACCCTGTCGCAATTTCTAACTCATTGGGTCAACACTTTGCTGAGATTTCGAGCTCTTCAAATTACCTGCCAGCGTTTCTCCCGAAGAAACGTGCAGCGGAAGTGCAACCTCTTGCCTTTTCCTCTCAAAATCGCGAAAGCTGCAATACTGTTTTCTCCATGCGGGAACTCCAACATGCACTCTCTTCTTCTCACTCTTACACCCCAGGACCGGATGGTCCACATACAAATGTTGCTGCATTTATCATACCATAGTCTGTGTTACCTCCTTCGCCTTAACAATCGAATTTGGACCAACAGTACTTTTCCCAGACGATGGCGGGAAGCTATCGTCGTTCCTGTTCCGAAACCTGGAAAGGACAAACATCTCCCCTCTAGCTATCGCCCCATTTCTCTCACAAGTAGTGTGTGTAAGGTTTTGGAGTGTATGGTGAATTGCCATTTAGCCTAGTGGCTGGAGTCCCACAGTCTTTTAACACCTGCCCAATGTGGTTTCCGAAAGCAACGTTCTGCAAATGACCATCTTGTTGCTCTCTCCACTTATATCATGGACAATTTTCTCAGGAAACGCCAAACAGTTGCGACATTTTTTGATCTGGAGAGAGCATACGATACCTGTTGGAGGACAGGCATCTTCCGCACACTGTTCTCTTGGGGCTATCGAGGTCTGATGCCCCTTTTTCTTCATTAATTTATGGCAGAGTGCACATATAAAGTGCGGGTGAACACTACTCTCTCCCGTAACTTCTCCCAAGAAAACGGGGTACCCCAGGGCTCCATGCTAAGTGTTGTACTGTTTGCCATTGCCATAAAACCAATTATGGATTGTCTCCTTCCTGATGTCTCCGGCTCCCTCTTTGTGGACGATTTTGAGATCTATTACAGCTCTCAACGGACCAGCTTTCTTCAAGGATGTCTCGATCGCCTCCACTCTTGGAGCATCGAAACCGGCTTCCGCTTTTCTCCCAGTAAGACCGTTTGTGTTAGTTTTTGGCATCATATGGAGTTTCTTCCACCTTCCTTACATCTAGGCCCGGTCAACCTTCCATTCGCGGATGTCGCTAAATTCTTGGGTCTTATGTTTGACAGAAAGCTTGCTGGTTCTCCCACGTTTCCTATATTTTGGCTTGCTATCTGCGATCCCTCAACACCCTCCGTGTCACACCTCCTGGGGAGCGGACCGAGTGGTCCTTCTCCGCCTCTATCGCACCTTAGTGCACTCAAAATTGGACTATGGAAGTATAGTTTACTCCTCTGCTCGGCCGTCTTTTCTTCGCCGTCTCGACTCTATCCGCCACCATGGATTACGTTTAGTGTCTGGAGCTTTTTACACCAGCCCTGTGGAAAGCCTATATGCTGAGACTGCTGAACCTCCTCTGTCCAATCGGCGAACTGTCCTTCTGAGTCATTATGCTAGCCATCTGTCTTCCATGCCTGCAAATCTGGCCCATGACAATTTTTTTCGACACCTCCTTGGATTTAGGGTATGCTGACCGCCCTTCCTCCCTACTACCACCGGGAGTCCACTTCCATCAACTGCTCCATTCTCTTTCCTTCCACTTTCCTAAAACTTTCTTGACATCTTGGGGTACAGCACCGCCTTGGCTCCGGCCCTGGACCTGCCTGCTCTGTGACCTTTGTCAGTTTCCCAAGGATGGTACCCCTTCCCTTGTTTATCGTCGGGCTTTTGCTGCTCTATGCACACAAATGAAGGATACCACATTTATTTACACTGATGGCTCAAAAACATCGTTTGGTGTTGGGAGTGCCTATATTGTTGGCGACACCCCAAATGGATTTCGGCTTCGCGACCAGTGTTCGGTTTATATTGCGGAGCTTTACGCTGTTCTCCAGGCTGTCCAACACATCCGTCGCCATCAGCAGAGACAGTATGTTATCTGCTCAAATTCTCTCAGCTCTCCCCTCAGTCTCAAAGCTCTCTACACTGTCCACCCTCTGGTCCACCGGATTCAGGACTGCCTCCACTTGCTCCACTTGAGGGGTGTCTCTGTGGCGTTCCTCTGGACATGTTGGTATCTGTGGAAATGAGGTGGCCAATATGGCGGCCAAGGCTGGAGTCTCTCTTCTTCAGCCAGCTATTCGCATGATTCCCTTCGCCGATCTACGGAGTGTTTTATGTCATTGTGTTGCTCTTTTATGGCACGCACATTGGTCGACACTTCCCAATAATAAATTGTGGGAGGTGAAAGCTCTTCCCTGTGCTTGAACCTCTTCCTCCCGAACTCATCATCGGGAGGAGGTAATTTTAACTAGACTGTGTATAGGGCACTGTCTTTTTAGCCATCGACATCTTTTAAGCAGCGATCCTACCCCACTCTGTCCCCACTGCTTTCAACTGTGGACGGTGAGACACCTTTTACTTGAGTGCCCCTATTTTACTTCGTTATGCGCCCGTCTACAGCTGTCGCGTGATATAGCTTCCATTTTAGCAGATGACATGCATTCAGCCGATAGCGTCCTCGAGTTCATTAGTGCCAGTGAGATGACGTCAGTAATTTTAAGCTCATTTTGGGGACAAACAACCCCCCTTCTCTAGTGGTTTTTTAAGCTTCCCTTCTGTTTTTGGTTTCCCCACTTTTTTGAGTTTTGCTCCAATTGCTGCTGGTTTCCAGTTTCATTTTTTAGCTTCTCCTAAGTCACAGACCAGGTGCTAATGACCGTAGCAGTTTTGCGCCCTACAACCATAACAAACAAAAAAAAAAAAGAAAGAAGAGAGCCATATTCGCCTCGGTATTTAGTCTGTAGCAGAATAGACAGGGACTCCTTTCTACCTACGAAGCCTCAAATTTTTTTTGAACATCTTTAGGATAAGCCTGGGAAAGTGACAGCACTGTGCAAGAAGAGCAGTGGTGCAGTCTTGATTCAGACAGCATCCCCAGCCCAATCCTAGGCGTTACTCACTTCTAACCAGCTGCATGATATTCGTGTTTCCATCACTCCCCATAAAAGCCTCAACATGGTCCAGGGAATTATTTTCCATCACAATCTCCTCTTGCAATCTGATGATGAGCTACGTGGCAATCTAGATTGGCAGGGTGTTCGTTTCATCTAGTGCGTTTACAGGGGACCCAAAGACAACAGGGTTGTGCCTTCATCTTGGCCTTTGAGGGTGATTCATTGCCTGAAAGGTCAAGGTGATGGTTTACCACTGTGATGATAAACCATACATCCCTCCCCCTATGCGGTGCTTTAAGTGCTGGAAATTCAAGCATGTCTTCCCACTGCATTTCCAGTGCCACATGTCAAGACTGCGAACATCCACTGCAAGCAGATACTCCCTGTGCTGCTCCTACCACATGTATCAAATGTGGAGAGCAGCCCTCCCCCTGCTCACCAGACTGAACAGTACTCCAAAAGGACAGAAAAATCATGGAATACAAGACCTTGGACCGGTTGACTTACTAAGAGGCTAAACGTAAATTTGATCGATTACACCCCATTTGGTTGATGTCCACATGTGTTGCTGCTACATTACAATCGCCATCACAAGTACCAGCCATACCACACTCTGTGTGCCACGAACTGGGGGCCCTCCAGGCCTCCAGAATACATCTGCCCCCCTAGGTGGTAGGGGGAAAATCTCTGTTTCTCCCATAGTACCTACTTCGGGAGCAAGGCCCCCCTAAATGCAGGGGACATCAGTCCCCACCCTCCAGCCAGAGAAGCAACAGGCTCCTTCAGCTCCTCTCATGCAGAAGGGGTCCTTTGTTACCTTCTCTCCCAAGGTCTCTACCAATGACACAGGGGACACACACCAGTGGCTAAAGGAGCCAAAAGCTGCTGGATGAAGAGCTTCTCGGTCTTCCTCCATGCCTGAAGCTACTTCAGAGAAGTACTCCCAGCCAGCCCCTAAAGAGAAGCAAGAAGGCAAGCAAACAAAGAAGTTTGCTAAGAAGAAGCACCCTCCGATGACCAATTATGCACCTGCGGTTGAGGTGGATATTTCACCATCCCCTAAGGACCTGGATCTCACTGACACATCATCCACAATAGGAATGGATACAAATACTCAATCGGTGGGAGCGGGTGACCCTGAGGCGTAACCTGCCTCCTTGCATGCTTCATGCCTTCCCCACCTCACAATATCGTCATGCTCCAGTGGAATTGCTCTGCTTTTTCCACCACCTGGCTGAGCTACAGCAACTGTTAAGCTTTACACCTGCTTTCTGCATTGCCCCCCAGGAACCTTGGTTCCCCGCAATGTGAGCCCCTGCCCTCCATGGCTGTAGGGATATTACAAGAACAGTAGTGCCTATAATAGTGTGTCAGGTAGAGTTTGTGTCTATGTCCTGAACTCAGTATGCAGTGAACCTGAGACCCTTCAAACCCCTCTTGAAGCTGTGGCTGTCAGGAAAAGGACGACGCAGGAAATAACTGTCTGCAACATATATCTTCCTCCAGATGGTGCAGTACCCCTGAACACATTGGCTGCACTGATTCATCAACTTCCTAAACCTTTACTACTTTTGGGAGATTTTAACGGCCATATCTCCTAATGGGGATGGCACTGTGCTTACTGGCCGAGGTAGAGATGTCAAAACTTTCCTGTCTTAATTCGACCTCTGCCTCTTAAATACTGGGGCCCCCACACATTTCAGTGTGGCTCATGGCACTTACTCGGCCATTGATTTATCCCTCTGCAGTCCAGGACTTGTCCTACCTGTCCACTGGAGAGCCCATGACGACTTGTGTAGTAGTGACCACTTTCCCATCTTACTGGACGTCCAACAAGATGGGCTTTAAACAAGGCAGATTCGGAAGCTTTCACCTCTGCTGTCACCACTGAATCTCCCCCACAAGGTGCCATCGATGTGGTAGTTCAGCAGGTCACTATAATGATCGTTTCTGCGGCGGAAAACACAATCCCTTGTTCAGGTATGTTTTGAGGAGATTTAACAAATACATTAAAAAAAAGTGTGAAGGCTCTCCACCAATGTGAGGAATTAATTTACAGTGTTTCCTGTTAAGTGCTATTTGGTGATTATGACATATTTGTATTACAAAAAGCTGTAGATGTTTTTTGTTTATTCAGGACCCCAGGGCAATACTCTTTTTGAATGCATTCATGAAATCATTAACATGCTGCCTGATGAGCTCGTTTCCACATTATTTCATTTGATTGGCAAGCACCAAGTATAAAAGTATAATTTCAGCATTCAAAAATGATGAAATCAAAGTATGCATTGATTGCCAGACATACTCAAACACACCAGGAGTTTCTTTGATTGCAACACCTGCAAAGAAACATCTTGTGACAAGATCCATTTCAGACTACACAGGCTTACGATACATGAGAGATTTCATGGCTCTCGCTGAAACAAACCATGACTCAATAAATCCAGTGACCATGGAGGCCAGGGAACTGGACCACCATGCCCAATCAATTGATGCAGGAAAGACCTGTTCAAACACCTACGAATAGCCAATCCAAAATGAGCATGCACCCCATTATGCTGGAACCACATGCTGTGCCTCACATTTACTGTAGCATTTTCAAGCAAACTGGGAAGAACCTGTTCCAGAAAAGTTTGATAAGTGCGATGGTAAAAGGTACTGCTCAACGAAGCACTCACTAACCAAACCCACCCAAATGTTAACTGTGAATTGATGATGTGCAATGTGGTGCCGCATACCGTGGGCATTTCCTGGTGCCCATAACTGCTCATTATGGTAAAAACCTTGTTGCTCTTACAGGCCACAATGCTGATGGACACAAAATTCATGTTCCCAGTAAGATTTCCTTTTAATCCATCAAAAATCAAGCTTGAAGATATAGAAGGTGTTGAACCTACCAATGCTAAAGAAAGTTTAAACTTGTGAGAGTAGCATTCATCAGGAAATCAGAAATGTGCCCTACTACAAGGTTTACATAAATTTCCTTCTGGAGATCTGGGTTCTGAAGTAATAAATGTAAAAATTGTAATGACTTATGTATTTAATGTTAAACAGTCATCAGCATCCTATAAATTTAAACTTCTTTATTCCTTCACTTTAATATTTATTTCATTCTTAATATTTTGTTATAATGTTAAGCTACAGTTTTTTTGTTCATCAAAATTATTATATATAAAATATCTTTTATAATTATTTAAAATGTTTGCAGTTTGTGTACATATGGCTTTTGTTGAAATATGTGGTTAATGTTTGGCTTCCATGTGTGAGTGAGTGGGGGGGTGGGGGGGGGGGGGTGGAGGTGTGTGTGTGTGTGTGTGTGTGTGTGTGTTTGGCTCTGTATGATGTCCTAATTCACTGGCAACAACAAATATTTGTAGATGTAAAAACAGTAGTGTCCGGAGCAAGTATGGTGGGTCTGACACACCAGTGTCAATGTGTTCTTTTTTCCATTTCCAGGAGTGTATGAAATTGGTTTCTGGCCAGTACTGCCATGTAAATGAATATCAGATCTGCTATGTGCAACTGATTTACAGATATGACTGGTATTTAGTATCAATATTGTACTAGTTACTGCATGCATAATGGGCCTCCAGCAGGCCTTTGTTCTTATTATTTAGCTAGAGATTTCTATTCAGACTAAGTCAGTTCACATATATAAATGATAGATGTAAATTTCATGTTAAAAGGTAAATAAGGAGTTGTACCCTGATAAGGATATTTAAAAATGGATTTTCTGTTTCATTTCATATGGGTATCAGTATGGTCTCATTTTTTTAAACATTAGCTAAAATTTTCACAATATCCATATCAACCATACAAAAGAAATTACTGTGATGATAAAGAAATCAAGTTAACTTCTTTCTGTCTGTTCTGTGTATGTGTAAGTGATTTTTGTCAGAAATAATATAATTTTTTAAGTTGTTGGGATTCGCCATGATAATGTAATTTGACCATGTGTTACAGAGATATTGCAAGTTACTGGTTGACATGCACAGTTTAATATAGACACTGATCACCCAGAACATTATGGTCACCAACCTACTATCAATATAAACTTGTCCATCAATAGCAGTGTCACCTTGTGAGGAATGACTGCTAGACACACACACTGTGTGTGTGTGTGTGTGTGTGTGTGTGTGTGTGTGTGTGTGTGTGTGTGTGTGTAGAATGGGGAAGGTGCACAGTCTATCTGAGTTTGACTGAGGGCAGTGAGGGCAGATGGTAATGGCCCAAGGCTCAGAATGAGCATATCGGAAACTCCACAACTTGTCAGGTATTTGAGAAGTGCTGTGGTGATTTGCCTTCAACACATGGTGATACCACATCCAAACGTCATGGGGTTGAGGGACCGCCACTCATAACAGATGTTGGACGTTGTAGGCTGAGCAGACTGGTAAAACAGGACAGGCAGTAAACTGTAGCAAAACAATCCTCAGTCTTCAATACTAGGGAGAGTACAAGTATGTCTGAACACACAGTGCACTGAACACTCGTAATGAGGGGCCTCTGCAGCCAATGACCCAAGCATATGCCAATGCTAACACCACAACATCGACGACGACAATTGAAATGAGGAAGTGACCGTTGGCAGTGTACATTGGTGCAGTGGCAGAGAATTGAATAGTCTAACGAATCCCGATGCCATCATCATCGTGCCAATGGGTGGTGCAAATCTGTCATCTTCCAGTGGAACATCTCCTTCACACCTACACTTGGAATGGAGACAAGCTGGCAGTTGCTCCATTGTGCTTTGGGGAACATTCAAGTAGACACTCACAGGTACAGTGGAGCTTACGCTAGGCACCATGATGAATAAGGAGTATCGTACACTGGTTGCAGACCACATGCAGTGGCATTTTTCAACAAGATAATGTGATATATCACAGGGCCATGAGTGTGACAGAATGGTTCAAGGAACACAGTGGTGAGTTCCAATTGATGTGCTGGCCACCCCAACTAGCCAGATCTGAACCTGATTTAACACAGCTCATCGCCCCCCTCCCAGGAATTTACGGAAATCGGGTACCTTGGGTGTGCAGGTGTGTTGCCAGCTCCCTACAGTGACCTACCAAGACCTCACTGCTTACATGCCATTATGTGTCACCTCGCCACTGTCATCCATGTGAAAACGGTGGACATACTCCCTATTAAGTGTGTGTGTCTCATATAGACATTCACATTTGACATCAAAGAATGATTCATTGTCAATAAAATGAAAATTAATGAAGAAATAACATCATATCATATGCAGCCTTAGCAACTTTGGAAAGCCATGATAATCTGGAGGCTGTCAAACTGCTGTGATTCATGACTGACAGTAAACCTTTGATTTTAAAATGTAATTGCCTATTGAATGGGGGGGGGGGGGGGGGGGGGGATGAACTTGCTTTGATAGTTTCTAATTCTTTTATTTTTTGCTCTTACGCCATGTTTTTCTAATTATGACTCAACATAATGACATTACTTATATCTTCTTATTTGTGTGAAAGATTATTATGTATTTGTTTATAATCTGTACTGTGACATTTGTCAACTGTGGGTATTATGTATCAGGCAGAAGTTTGGTGGTCTTCTTGCAAATTTAAGTAAATAATTGAAATATTACTTTCTCTGCAGTCTAATATTCATTGTTCATCAAAAATTACTGTCATTTTTTTAAATTTAATATTAATAAGCCCTCAGATAGCTACAAGTAAAACAAATGAGGTTATTAGTAAATCCACCATAAATGTGATAGGCAGACCTACTCTTTGACAAGATCTGCACGAGGAGAGCTTTTCATCTTAATGACTCTTTTTGTTTTTTCTGTTATATATTTTGTGTAATACCTACTAGATATTTCTATATCAGTCATTGGCTTTAGCTGAAGTATAAAAGATTTCCTGGGCTAAAATGTTGGTAAAAAGGAATAGACACATGAAAAAAATTGATTTCCATCATAATTCAAGATTATGGTGTTAACTATACTATGGAAAGATGTATAATTTTACTTCTGTTGTCAGTAAATAGTGTGAGACTTTGAGAACATAAGATGTAGAAACAAATTCTATTGTTCCTCTGACTGACTGAATAAAAATTTTAAATCCATAAAAAGCTATTTGAGTCACTGTTAACTGTAAATATTGCCGAGCTTATCAGCGAGAAATAATCTGTGCGCTGAACTTTAACTGTTTCTAGCAGTTCTGATGGATAGTGAATATGAGTAACATGCTTGGCTAGGAACATGATGTACATAAAATATTTCTTTCATGTGCAGATTCTCTTAAAACTGTACCATTGTTAAAAAAAGTTGTATAATACTCATTGTTCATGTACTTCCTCACAGCCACTAAAGGACCTGGTGATGCTATATTTAGTTTAAAAAGTGTGTTTTATGAAAAATTTAATGTTGTTTTTGGGATGTAACTACCATTTAATTCATTTACCGTATTTACTCGAATCTAAGCCGCACCTGAAAAATGAGACTCGAAACAAAGGAAAAAAAAATTTCCCGAATCTAAGCCGCACCTGAAATTTGAGACTCGAAATTCAAGGGAAGAGAAAAGTTTTAGGCCGCACCTCCAAATCTAAACAAAGTTGGTCCATTGTAATATGAGACACAATTCAGGTCGAATGAATGACGATACAGTTACAGTAGTTTGGTTCGAATCGTAAGCTTAGCAGTTTAGCTTTACCACGTAGCCATTGCTATGCGTCAGGTGCTCCGTCCGTATTTATACGGGTACCCTTCCTTTTTCACGTGCTTCGTCTGGTTTGAGTCGATTGCTTATTTTGCTTTGATCTGATAAGTGCCGTTTTCTTTGTTATAGGTGTTTGCGTCACTAAGCTGAAAATGCATTACTGCATTGTGTCATGCATTGTTTGTCGCATTCTGATAGTGCGTGTTTACGACCTGTCGCGGCTCGCGGCATGGCTTGCTTTTGTGCGCGCTACCGCCGCATACAATTAAAAAAAAAAGAAAAAAAGGGATCGTCTCATTAGCGGAACAATGGCAAGAGACTGCTATTTGTTGTTACTTACACTGCTGCTTTCTTTGATAATGATCAACAAGAATCAAATGATAGACTGCGTATGATAGAACATGTTCTGAACGAGAGTTAGGTGAAAATTTTTCTCCGTTTGAAAATCTTTGCAGCCGCTTCTTTATTACATCAAATTCTGCATAGAAATTAGTCATCTTAGATTTAAAAATCTAGTCACTTGCTGTGCTTCATTTCTGACTGTATCACTATTAGGCATAAGAATAATAGGAATATAAACATGACACAATATGTATATTCTTCCGCGTTTGCTGTTGTCTCACTCTAGTTTCGTAGTTTATTAGGCAGACAGGATTTAAATGAGATAGCAGCAAACACGAAAGAATACATGGCAAAATGTTTATATTCGTATTATTCTTATGGTGAAGAGAATACTGTATGTGATTCAAATTTTATCAGGTTCCTATTAGCAACTATCTCTTCTCACAGATAGGAAAAAATTCAGAACGTAGAGTTGGCCATATTGACAAACATCCCAAACAGTCTTGCCAGTCAGATTTTCGTAGTACACTGAAATTGTGCTACATTCGAAGATGAACAGTACGGAATTTGTATTTACTTCGTTGGATAATGTATGAAAATGCAGTGGTCGAAACTCGCGGGGGAGAAAAAAGCTTGTCTTCCACTTTCTTTTAATTTATTTACTGACGCAGAGGTTTTGGCGCCAGTATTTATCTTTGTGCCTACAAAGCATGCCTGCGTAGCGCTACATATATTCGACGGCAGAAGTTGGTTGTGGCGGCACGTACCAACGTTTTTCATAACTTCCGCTTCCTTTGCACTTGATTCTAAGCCGCAGGCGGTTTTTTGGATTATGAAAACCGGAAAAAAAGTGCGGCTTAGATTCAAGTAAATACGGTAAAACTATAAAATATCAAATTACACTGACAGAAATATGTTCTTCATGAATGCTGGCCAGATCAAAGAATGGAATTAAATGGGAATAGTGACCTAACTACAGTGTCTTTAAATCAGAATTTATCATTCAGGCATTGCTGGTGCTACTGTAGTAATGACCCTCCATTTGAGGTGTGTGTAGTTACAGTGCTTATTGTAAATTATTCTCTTCTAAGATAATCCAAGAATCACATTTTCTTATTTTTATTAAAAAATTAGAATTACTATAAAGATACAGAGTTGTTTCAGATAAATCAGAAATATACTTTCAAACGTCTAGTCACGATAACTTCATCCATTCTGTATCTGTAAATGACCACACTGAATAATACGAGGGTAGTCCACAAAGTAAGTTCCGTTTCTATTTCTATCTGCGGTAGCGCTACGATCGCTACTGCCGACATGTGCTTTGTAGTGCTTCTTTATAATGTCAGCCGTAATTGAAAATGCCATCGCGTGTGAAATCAGATCTGCGATTCATTTTCTAAATGCAAAGAAAGTTAAACCAAAGGAAATTCATTGGCAAATCTGTGAGGTTTATGGACAAAATGCTATGAGTGATTTAATGGTTAGAAGATGGGTCAGACTGTTCAATGAAGGACATGATCAAGTTCACGATGAAGAATGGAGTGAACGCCTGTCTGTGGTTACTGATGAACTGGTTCACACAATTGAAGAGAAGATTAAGCACAACCATACGTTTACACTTAGTGCTCTTGCTATGAAAATTCTGCAAATCTCACTATCATTAATTCATGAAATTGTTACTGAAAAACGGAATTTTCGGAAACTTTGCTCATGTTTGGTACCCAAATTTCTTACTGAACAACACTAAAAACAACCGATGGGCAGTGCACTTCAGTTTTTGACACACTACAATGAAGAAATCGATGGTTTTCTTTCTCGGGTAGTCATGGGGGATGAAACTTGGGTAATGTAAGACAGCAAGCAATGGAATGGAGGCACACTTCACCCCAACAAAGGTTAAGCCTAAGCAAATCTTGACACCTCTAAAAGTCATGTGCACCATTTTTTGGGACAGAAAAGGCATTTTGTTGATTGATTGGCCTCATGGTAAGAAATCGATGCACATGGTTACTGAGAGACCATCAAGAAATTGTGCCGTGCAATACAGAACAAGTGCCAAGGATTACTGTCAAAAGGTGTTTTTTTCCACAATAATGCCCAACCTCACAGCTCTTATGAGAATTTCACTGGGATGCATTTGATCATCCTTTGTACAGCCTGGACCTTGCTCCTAGCTCTCTTCTTACACCTAAAATCTGTCCTTGGTGGTCAACACTTCAATGATAATGACAAGCTACAAGAACATGTTACCACATGGTTGAATACACTGGTGGCAATCTTCTATGAAGAAGGCATACAAAAACTTGTGCCACAGTATGACAAGTGTCTACAAAATTTTAGAAGCTATGTAAAAAAGTAGTTTAACAGTTGTAGATTTTTTACAATAAATATTTTTTCTCTGTCTGTGCACATTTGTTTTATATAACCAAATGGAACTTTCTTTGTGGACATACCTCATAAATTAATGGCTGTGAAGATCTATAATCAAAAGTGTTGTCTATTTAATTATTTTAAGCACATAATAGAAATTTTTGATACTTAAATTATGAACTTTTTTAACTGCATTTCATAGTTCACTCCCACCTTCATAGTTTAGTGGTCAGTGTGGCTGAATGCCATTTAAGGGGGCCTGGATTTGATTACCAGCAGAGTCAGCAACTTCCTCTGCTTGGGGACTGGGTATTGTTTTGTCCTCATCATTACCGGCATGCAAGTCATCAAAATGAAATCGACTAAAATTACTTGCAGCTGACAAACTCCCTGAAAGGGTACCCATGGCAAAATATGCCATATGCACATTTCATTTTCATAGTTCAAAAGTCAGAGAAGAAGGAAGAGTAATATTGTAAGTTGAGCATGGTCACTTGTGTTTATTTCATAGTAATGTAATGTCCTATGCAGAGAGTAAAAATAAGTTGCAATATTGGCTGAGAGTGTAATCCATTGGCTCCAATCTTTGGAAAAAACACTGTTTGATAACATTTGACACAAACTTTGCTAACTACTTGTAAAATTAATCTGAGGCAGTAATTTAGCCTCTTGGAAAATAAAGTAGTAAGGAAGTAAGTAAGTTTATTTTTCAGGTATAGTAGTATCTCCATATTGTCCATTGCATTATGATCTCACAATTAAGTGTATCAGGAATATTAATGAAACATGAACATGAAAACTACAACTGAAACCACTGAAGATCACTTACTGCACTTATTAATGTCATATGCACATGCATGGGTTCTTTAGCTTTGGATATGAAAGGTAAAATAACAAACAGGTGCGGCAGTGAAATGAGAGATTTGGCAACACTGGAAGTAGGAATCACAAAACGGGAGTGATGCCACTGACCCTGATATTTATGTTCAGTGGAGATGCCGTCCCTGGGCCAGTGTACAATGTGTTGTTGCCACGAAGGTGATTTACAAAAATGACAACTAAGCAGCTATGCAGTGCGTTTTTCATACTCCTCACAAACTCGCAAGTCATGCCCCTGTCCCATCAGCACATGCTATCAAAGTACAGGTACAGAACTTTGAGGGAATGGATGACGAGGTGCAAAAGAGGGATGGAAGTGCAAAATGGAAGTGTACACTACAGAATGTTGCAAGAATGGAAGAAGCCTTCAGCCGAAATTCCAGGCATTCTGCACAAAAGCATGTGCTGAAACTTGACGCAACAGATTGCAGTGTGTGGTGAATATAGCAATAAGAACTGCAAAACTACCTATACAAAATTCAGATAGTGCCAAAAACTGATGCAAATGAGCTCCTGAAAATACTATTCTTTCACCAGAAATTTTTGGGGTTCATGAACAACCACACACGTCTGTGCAACAATCTGACCATGAATGATGAGGTGTCAGGCTTTGCTGACAAGCAAACCTTTAGCGACTGATCTTGTGAAAATCCTGAAATGCTTCATGAAACACAACTTTAGTAATAAAGTGGTGGTGTGGTGCAGTATATTAATGTTTCGAATTGTTGGGTGCTATTTTTTCTAAGACAACTGTGCTAATGCCGGTACCATGAATACAAAACATTGTGTTCACATAGTGAAACACACCCTAATGTGACAACTTCCTGTAACTTTAGAGACATTCTTCCAACAAGACCATACCTTGCAGCATTCCATTAACATGCAACAGAACATCTTTTCTGGTCATCTGATCGCCAACAGTGGGGACGTTTCCTGGCCTCCAAGATCCCCTGACCTTCCAGTATGTGATTTGTTCCTTTGGGGTCATTTGAAATCTCAGATCTTCCAGTGGACCCACGAAACACCATCCAGGAAATGAAGGACCAAATTCAGGAGGAAATTAATTGAAGTTCAGTGCCAGTCTTGCAAGATGTGAAGTCTAACTTCTTTAAGACATGAAATGTGTCGTCAGCTACATGACATCATTTCAAGTGATTGTCATCTTGAAGTGCAAGCATTGTAAACTTATTTTATTTCTTTTCTAGCACTGTGAATAAATTTTTATTGGTGGTGGAGGTTTCAAGATCATCAATTTCACTGCCATACATGTTAGTAAGAAAATTAGGATAAGTGGCAAGTATGAGGAAAAATGTTAAGGAACTTCTGCTAAGAGATGTATAGTTCCTTAGAGGTGGAGAGGAGGGGAAGAAATGAAAAAAAGTCTTAATAGTGTGTGTGACTTTAACATGTTGACTGCCACATGCATCACCACCAGGCCAAACCAGGCACACAGTGTTAGGGGTGAGGCTCTGCTATGACCTCATGGCAGTCATCATATTAATGGAGATTCCAGTGTTTCAGTGCATACATTTTCTTTCTTAATAAGATAAGCTGTTAGTAGACAAGAGGAAGAAAGAATGAGGGAGGAAGATAAGAACAAAGTATTAAAGGAACTCTGTATTCATTCTTGACAAATGCAGCATAGAGTTGTCAGTGCTTACAGACAAACAGCACTGCATAAAATAACTGCAGAAACTGTTGTGGGACATGATGAATGTATCCGTTAGGACAGCATGGTGAAATTTGGTGTTAATGGGCTATGGCAGGAGACAACCGACAGGAGTGCCTTTGCTAACAGCACGGTATAGACTGCAGTGCCTCTCCTAGGCTCATGACCATATTGATTGTACCCTAGATGACTGGAAAACTGTAGCCAGGTCAGATGAGTCCCTGTTTCAGTTGGTAAGATCTGAAGGTAGGATTCTAGTGTGGTGCAGATCCCATGAAGCCACGGACCCAATTTTATCAATAAGGCACTGTGCAAGCAGTTTGTGACTCCATTATGGTGTGGACTGAGTTTACACAGACTGGACTGGATCCTCTGGTCCAACTGAACCAATGGTTGACGAAATGGTTATGTTCAGCTACTTGCAGGCCATTTGCAACCATTTATGGACTTCATTTCTGTGGATGACAATTGACCATATCACCACACCACAATTGTTCATGATTGGTTTGAAGAATATTCTACACAATTTGAGCAAATGATTTGGCCACCTGGATCACTGGACATGAATCCCATCAAGCATTTATGGTACAAAATTAAAAGGTCAGTTTGTGCACAAAATCTTGCACCAGCAACACTTTCAGAATCATGGATGGCTGTAGAGGCAGCATGGCTCAATATTCCTGCAGGGAACTTCTAATGACTTTCTGAATCCGTGCCACATAAAGTTGCTGCACTACATCAGGCAGAAGGTGGTCTGACAATATATTAAGGGGTATCCCATGACTTGTGTCACTTCAGTGTATAAGGTGAACAGAAACTGGAAGTTCAGGAAGACCATATTTTCATCTAAAATAAACAAAGAAATACATTATCCTAACATTATCTCTGTAACAAGAATTTGAAATGTGTGAGGTACCAGGTATGAGACCCATTAGAAACATCACAGGTGTTGAAGTCTAAGTCCCATTTTTTCCCCCCGAGTTCTTTCTAGCAGATATAGTCTACCATTTTCATTAACTGTGGTGGTGCACTTTCTCAATTCGGTTGTTAGAAATCAAGGAATATAGTCTTTGCCCTTTAAGTCCATACCGGAAGAATCGGCACGGTGAGTAGTCTGGGAAGAATGTACGTCTTGTGGCAGTTACCTTGAAAAATAAAAACAGGAAAAACATCTCATTTGAAATTGGTTATTCCATTTGTATATTAGCATGGGGTTAATTCATCATGCCTGTGGAAATTTTACTTAACTATTTCTGATGATTCCTTTCCACAAGCCCTCATCCCATTCAGTGGCACCCCTAAAAGTCTCATGAAACATCTTATTAGATAATTATGATGTAGAGACATTCTCTGCATGTCATTGAGGTTGATGTTGCAGGAGACGAATGAAATTCATATTGGCATCCGAATGCCCATCAAATTGGAACAACACTGCCATGCATATTTAAGAACTTACCTGTAGTTATGTCAGTAACACAATAATATTTTCCAGCAACATTAAAAATAGCATCAACAGTAAGCTCAGTTTACTATCCATGCAGTTAGATACTAATGCCGAAGGTTTAAAATGCATTCTTTGAGAGAATGTACTTATGTTCATTGCCCGTGAATTCATTGTCTTATGAAATTGTCCACTATGTGTAACTGGGGAGCATCATTTCAAATTGCATAATGACAAAAAAACTGATTACCTTTAAAATGTGAAGTTATTATGTTTGAGATGTACTTCTAGAAATGTGAAAAAGTGAAATCAATTTTGCAATTCTGTTCTTCATATTTAAGGAAAATGTGTCGGTCTTAATACGCCATGACTAAATATAAATATACAAATAAAAAAATTTAATGAGGCAAATACATAACTAAGTATTTATTTTTGTTACTATTGTAGAATAATAGTGTTAATGATGTCCTTTTTGGTGCCATTTGTCTTTGAAAACATATTTATTACACAATAAATATGTTCACATTAATCATTTCATATCAAACTCAGCATGTCTTTCTGGTAAATATTTTGATTTATAGAATCTTGAGAATGGCCATTCTTTTGGTTTCTGTTAATATTTGGTAAGGTCGTCATGCTCCTTTCAAGCAACCACAAGCTGATGTACAAACCTCTTCCTCACTGCCCGTTACAATAGGAGCTGCACCAATGAAGTTCATACAGAAATCTAAATCTCCTATGCTCTTCCAGTCATCCCCAAAACGTTTAGATAGTAAGTAGTAGATTCACATCAGTCATCTTTGCTTTGCCTGTATGGTGAAATCACTGATGGTTCACCCCCTGCACGTCTGGGAGTAAGAATAGGCCAGAGGTATTCCTGTCTGTCATAAGAGGCGATTAAAAGGAGTTTCCCACGTTTCGGCCTTTATGTGACGGTCCCCTGTAGGGTTTTTAACTCCATTCTTCAAAATTTTCCCGAAGATCAAGCCAATTGGGGAAGGGAGCCTTACATGGTGCATATGTCCATCGTGCATTGAAATCTTTAGCCCACTTCCTCATTGTCGCATCTCAGTCCCGCTCATTCCCATCTCTTGGGCGAGGACACCTTCCTGGATGTGTTTTCCACCATACATTGTGCAGTGTCGCTTTGTGTCGACGATGACCATGGATTTCTTTGCACCTGATATCCAGCACGGTAGCCAGTCCGTTGTGGTGGGGCCGCCATGCACCGTGTTGGTTGTAGCCCCCCTGACCACACAGGGATCGGTCTGCTGATGCCTGCGCCATTAACTCCCCATGTATGCCAAGGGGTAGATAGATACCCATCCCCCTGGGGCATCGGGACGCCCGACAATGGCCGTCCTGCCAGGTGGCCTTTGCTGTGGCTAGGTGCCACCCGTGGGTAGTGCCCCTGGTCTGAGTGGGTGGCATCATGGAGAATGACACTCGATGAAGCGTAGTCCATCATCTCTTGCTGGTGGTGGTGAAACACTAGCAGTCTCTAAGCAATCACAAGTTCAATTCAACGCACAGAAGTGCGACCCCAAATCGTTCCCCTCCTTGGCCACACCATGGAAGGAACATCAGGCTAAGGATGGCAGTGGAACTTATTCGCCACGGTACCTTGTATGTTCGAGAGCTGATGGGGAATCTTTCATGACGATGAAGCCTCAGTTTTTTGTGGAGCATTTGGAGTACAAGTTTGGGGAGGTGTAGGGATTGTCCAAAACAAGATGTGGGTCAGTCTTGATCAAAACAGCATCCTCAGCCCAGTCACCAACGTTACTAGCTTGTGACAAGCTGGCGGATTTTTCTGTAACCATCACGCCCCATAAGAGCTTAAATATGGTCCAGGGTATCCTATTTCACAGAGACGTTCTTCTGCAGTCTGGCGATGAGTTGGGCCCCAATTTAGAGTGGCGAGGTGTACATATCACTCCTGTAGTCGTTCTGTTGTGGTAATACTGAATTTGCGATGTATTCCTGAAAATAAATCAAAGATATACTGAATGAGAGGAAAGAACAAACATAAGTAGAATAACATCACTGTATGTCAAATTAGAAAAGAATTAAGTATGTACTGATTAGTAACATAAATTTTGTGTGTAGAGTACACCACTCCATTGCCAATGAAGCACCTAGGAATGAAAACTGCTGCGTTTGAGCAAATATTAAGCTGTCAAATGGTGAAGCATATACTCAGCTAATATGATAACATGTTGCATTCACAATGTAAATGGGCAGCTGCGGACAGTGATGCTAGTGTTTACCAAGAGTCATTTTATAGGTGCATCTTCAAGGCCTTAAGCATTTGTGACGAAGCAAGCTGGGATCTCTTTACTTCGTCTCTTATTTTTCCACCTGCCTCCTTAAATTATTTTTATTTTAATTTTTGCCTAGTTACCTTTACATGTATGAATATAATCTGCATTTCCATAAAAGAGAAATTATGGCCCTCCGTCTTAAGGAATATAGCACAAGGTCTAATTTTGTGCCTTCTTTTGTATATGTAATTAATTTCCTAATTTATTTTGACCATTCCTAGTTAAATTTTTGTTATAGGGTGAAATCAGTAATTGTTTTGTGACAGATTCTATTGTCAACTTATAAACAATTATAAATTCTGTAGTAAATATAAACATTTAGAAGAAAAACTACTCAGATTCTTAAAGTATCTATTTGGCTCTATTCAAAAACATATTAGCAAAGTCAGCCCTTAATTAATTCCAAAATAATTACCAGGTTTGTCAAAAGTATTGTTTGTGTAACTATATGAATGTCATTATTTAAACAAATGATTCGGCCTAATCTTTGTGGTAGAAGGAACTACTAAAAAGAATGAGTTATGAGTTTCATTGAATGAGTTAAATTTTAATTGTAATTTCTGTAACTTAAACAGTGAAAATGTAAAGCTTCAGCGGCTATTATTGTGAGGATATACAAAAAACTGATTTTTGGTGCTGAGACAGTCAGTCCACGGACGATTTTCAGACAGGAGGTATGTATTCGTTAAATTAACAACAATCCATCAACTTAACAGAGGAATAAGTGTAACACAAAAAGAAGCTGCGTGTTAGAACAATTAATGACAATGTCTGTTCAATTTATTTGAGAAATAGTGTCACACATATCGTATTATTCTGCAAGAACTGCCTAGTTAGGTTTTTACTGCTCATAGAAATTCAATGGCAAACTATTGCAGCAATATGCTGATGTTGCCTGCCACCTATTAATGTGGCTTTTCAACATTAACCAGCAGTTAATCAGCCATATAATTGTGTAATATTGGGCAGGTTGTGAACAGTGAAAGTAAAGAACTGTGAAGAGCAATTCATCTACATCTACATCTATACTCCGCAAGCCACCCAACGGTGTGTGGCGGAGGGCACTTTACGTGCCACTGTCATTACCTCCCTTTCCTGTTCCAGTCGCGTATGGTTCGCGGGAAGAACGACTGTCTGAAAGCCTCCGTGCGTGCTCTAATCTCTCTAATTTTACATTCGTGATCTCCTCGGGAGGTATAAGTAGGGGGAAGCAATATATTCGATACCTCATCCAGAAACGCACCCTCTCGAAACCTGGCGAGCAAGCTACATCTCCGTAACGCTATCACGGTTACCAAATAACCCTGTGACAAAATGCGCCGCTCTTCTTTGGATCTTCTCTATCTCCTCCGTCAAACCGATCTGGTACGGATCCCACACTGATGAGCAATACTCAAGTATAGGTCGAATGAGCGTTTTGTAAGCCACCTCCTTTGTTGATGGACTACATTTTCTAAGCACCCTCCCAATGAATCTGAACCTGGTACCCGCCTTACGAACAATTAATTTTATATGATCATTCCACTTCAAATCGTTCCGCACGCATACTCCCAGATATTTTACAGAAGTAACTGCTACCAGTGTTTGTTCCGCTACCATATAATCATACAATAAAGGATCCTTCTTTCTTGTGCAACTGTCAGCTACATCATTTACAGCTTAAGCCCTACACTATATTAACAAGAAACTATCATAATACTGCTTAATAATAGTTCTGTCTCTGCCAGATAAAAGTGTTCTAATGAATTAGAAAGAAAGCTGCTGTTACTTCAGTTCCATTAGGTAGCTGCAGACTGTCTTAACAGGAACTTAATATTTACTTAATTAATAAAGTATTTTTCAAAGAAAATAGTAACCTAAATCTGTTATTACACAGGATTGTTTACAACATACTACTTGCCATCCATCTAAAGGAGGAATCAAACCCTTGCACTAAGATAAACAGTGGAAGGAGTCATCACCAGGAATGTTTTTAATTGGCTGAGATAACCAATTACTTGCTGTATGTTAGATGGGAGCTTCTCAAATATCTTCACACCATAGGATATAATTCCTAAGTTAGATTTCTGTCTTGTATTGATGGTCCAGATCACAGTTCAGCTTGAACTGATTTTTCACAGCCACACTACAGTTCTTTCTTGACACCTATATGCCCACTATAATGACTGATTTTTTTTTACCCACCAGACAGCATTCTCAGGTGCAGTATGATGCACAGGATGGGGAGAGCCAACTGTTGCCCTATCATCAGATGGTGCATGTTTGCAGCATTGTTGGAGTGGTCCAGCTGTGGCCAGGTGTGAACTGTACATACTTCTCACTACATTCAGTGTGTACATGTTTTGTTCTCTGGCCATAACTACATGAGCCACAACAATGCTGGAAATATGCAATAAATATGTCCCATATGATGATAAATCGCTTGTGAATTCAAAACCGGCCATGGTAAATAGAAACTGAAGAATAAAATCAAAGGCGCCTGGCTGCTGCAAACCTTTACACAATTTTAAACCTGAACTGAAATTGCTTCTTCTGGCAACATCTGCCTGAAGAGAGATATTTAACAAAAACCTTGTGGCATAGGACTACGATTGCTTGGGCTATTTAGAACTAGATATCAATATTCCTTCACAGTAACATGAGCAGTGACAGATACCAATATGTTCATTATTATTACTTTTCAGCCAGTGAGCTAGCTGGTAATCTGTAAGTAGCTAGTATGTAGACACAGAAGACACAGAGTGTAAAACCAATGTAACCTACACCATTTTGGTACAAACAGACCAATGATCCTTGGAACATAGCATTATTTCTAGTTAGACACACAAACTATATCTGAAGAACAAAATCAGTCTATATAAAGGGATCTACTGCTCTGACTATGATAAAAGGTAGATTGGCAAAACAAAATCATGACTCCACCCGCCTGTTTTGAACAGTAATGTCATCAACATCGTTTTAACTATTTCAAGCACATACAATACGGTGACCATGGCATCACTTATTACAACTGCAGACAAACATAAATAACAAGTATTTAACTCCGACAACAGAATGAAACTGACAGGAGAACTGAATGACGGAGGTGGTTTCGGGCGCGGACAAATATACGACAGTAAGAATAACGACATTACAGCAAAACAAATATTTGCCCAAAAAATCAAGCACATGAAATCCTCAAAATTTAACACAAAAAAAATTACAAAAACAAAATCTATTGGTGTTGTAAATGTCGATATCTCAAATGAGGACTACAATACCAGTAACCCATACACAACTAAAAAACTCAACACCACAATTTTCACCCACATAGCTCCAACAAAGCCCTCGATACCAGGAACTAACATACTACTCTAAAACATGGTGTTGCAAATTTCACTTCACCCTTAATCCTCAAGCAAAGGTCTTGATATCGTGAACTTGCACCCAACTCCAAAACCCGATGACACAAATTTACCTACATAGCACCAAAAAACAAAGCCCACTGTACAAATAGAAACACACTCAAACACTAAAATCTATTTTCCACACTTTCACTTACTCTAAAACAAAAACCACAGTACAACAAACCAAATCATGCCCACATGACTAATATCAGAAACATTTTCTAATGGTACATCAATAACCATGATACCAACCAATTACAATCCAACACAATTACCACACACTGACACGAAAAATCCCAAAATTTATGAAAAATTGCATCATCACTAATTTCAATATACACGAAGAAAATATAGTCAACAAACTCATACCATACATAGTGTGGTATCAATGTTCGATACCACACTTGTTAGGGGTTGAAGTTATCGACCACGGTCCATATTAGTATCATTGGACCCGTGAGTTGCGACCAGTGCCGCTCCGTGGCTTGCATCAAGTTTCTAGCAAGCTCTCATCCACTCTTGCTCGGGACGTCAAGTAGTAAAGCCTTCAGCTGATAGGAATCAACCTCTAACAAGGCACTTAGTAACGTATGGCCCAAACGAGGCCTCAATAGCTATCTGTTTATAATTATATTTATGCAGCCAAGAAGAATCCTGTACAACCAGTTAAGTACAATATATATTATTTTTTTACCAACGACTTTTAATTATTTTAGTCGTTGCAGATCCAGACCATTCAGCCAGCAAGTTATCGACGTTACTGACAAACCTGCTGTGATTTATATGTTTCTATTTAGCATTGGCCACCAGTCAACACTGGCGACGACTCGTTCGTAGTCGTCGTCATAACAATTGGCGACAAGGTTAAATGTACAGATTTTTTGGAAAGCGAAACAGTGAAAGCAGTGCTACTTATAAATGTTTACAGACTGTATACCCGGCTGTGCCACCCATCCTCTCCACATGGTGTGATTGATGAGTGCATGACATTTTTTCCTACTCCCGTTTGTGATTATTTGCTTTCGTTGTGATGGCAAATCCAGAGGCAGAACTGTTACGATCACAGAATTAGCAGCCCAACGCACTACTGCACACATTGGGACCGCTCGTCCAGGGACAACAACTAGCTGTGCTACAAGTACCGGCTGCACAGGAGCTGGCCGTACAGCGGGTCACAGCCCCGCCATTTCGTGCATTTGACTTCTGTGTGGAAAGATGGCAGGAGTGACATGTGCAGTTTTCAAACCACCTTGCGGCATATGACATCCAACGTAAAACACGGCTGCATGTGCATTTATCTTGTGTTGGCATAGCATCGTACCACATTCTCCTCAAACTCTTCCCGAGAAGTTCTCCAGATCAGCACAGTTTCGAAGAACTTGTTCAGGAATTAACTGATTATTACAAGGAAAGTGTGAATGTTGTCACTCAGCAGTACAAATTTTTCCGCACAAAACGTGTACCTCATCAGAATTACCGTGAGTGGGTAGTCACTTTGCAAGGCCTCACTCACGACTGTGGCTTTTCATGTTCTTGTGGCATATCATATCCTGACATAATGGTACAGGACGCTATTGTGCAAAACATGTCCAACACATGCATTAGAGAGCAAATTCTTAAATTATCCAACCCAACTTCAGAACAAGTGTTGGACATTTTGGACAGGCAGGACACTTTGGATTTTGCTGCAAATTCTTTTGAATCGCCTCCCACTGTCTGTCAGGTTAGCAAGCTGGCTGCACGCGCATCACACATACATGATGCTGTACCGGCTCGGCGCGCGCCTGCCCAATTCACTTCCAGGAGACAGACACCTGTTATGCGCCGGCAGAAGCCGCCTGCTTTGCGCTCATGCCCATCATGCAAGGCAGTGTGCCATTTTTGCAACAAGAAGGGACATGTCCAGGCAGTGTGCCTCAAAAGACAAAAATCAAATGCTCCATATTACGTTTCCAGACAAAGTAGCTTCCACCGGAATGGTTTCCAAAATAAGACTTCCTATCACAATGAGCTGTAAGCAATCGAAATAAATGTTGTACATTCGCCTCCAGTACCTGTGACATGGCCCGAGTGTGTGAATTTTCTTTGTGATGCCAGTGCAAGCCGACATAAGGAGACACGTCACACACGATCTGCCTGTCAACACAAGCCAGTGCACACTGCTTCTCAGAATGCCATCTTTCGCTGATGGCAGAACAAACTTTTTGTAGACTTGAACATTCAGAATCATATGATCCCTTTTCAGTTGGACACTGGAGCTTCTGTTACACACACAAATCATAAGACTTATGAATTGCTTGGTTCACCTCCATTGAGTAACGCAAATGTTAAGTTAGCTACCTACAGTGGTCAAAGTATCCAGGTTTTAGGACTGCAAACTCAAGTGATTTCTTTTCATGCACTGTGTTCACCCTCATCTGTAAACATTTCTGATCTTGATTTATTTGATGTATTCTCCTTAATTATGCATGATGACATACTAGCCATCACTAAACGTGTTCCCACCAACAGTGTTTCCGAACTATGTCAAGAGTTTGCTGACATTTTTTTCGCCAGGCTTAGGGCGCAAGACAAATTTTCAGACGCATATTTAATTGAAGGACAATGCACAGCCTAAATGTTTCCGCTCTCACACAGTGCCTCACGCGCTTTCTAGATGAAGTTGCTAAAACACTGCATGCACTTGAGGAACAAGGAGTGATTTAACCAGTGACAGCATCACTATGGGCTTCACTATTGGTTATCTTAACAAAACCATCAGGCAAATTGCTGCCATCAATCCTCAACTTGTTGTTTCAACATTTCCCTTGCCACGTCCAGAAGACTTGTTTGACAAATTGTGTCAAGGTAAATATTTTTCCAAGTTAGTTTTGCAAGATGCACATCTTCAAATTCCTGGGGATGATGAATCCCACAAGATTCTCATCGTGAAAACGCATTTAGGTCTCTACAAATTTAAGAGGCTTCTGTTTGGATGAGCCTCTGCACCTGCACTATTTCAGCAGTACTTACAGACTCTTTGTGCATCGATTTCTTCAGTGTCTAATTACCTAGATGACATCGTAGCTTCTGGTTCTACACACCATGAACATTTGCATAATTTGAGACAGTTATTTGAAGTGTTACATGAGAATGGACTTAAACTCAATAAGGACAGGTGTACATTTTTTTCTGAACAGTTATCCTCCTTAGGACATGTAATAAACTCTCAAGGCATCCATCCAAGTCCGGATCATGTAAGAGCAATATCAGAGCTACCAGCATGCAAGACAGTTAAATAATTACAATCCATCCTTGGAAAGCTCAATTATTATCACGAGTTTTTGCCTCACGCATCATCTCTCGCAACATCATTACATCGACTATGTTGAAAGAACGTTTCGTTCAACTGGTCGCTTGAATGTGAATGTGCCCTTCAGCAGCTTAAATCTGCATTGTTATCTAGTACATAACCTCTTGGCCTCATGGTTGATGCTTCCGATTTTAGGATCGGAGCTGTTCTTGCTCACAAAATTGGTTTGCACAATTGCCTGATCGCATTTGCTTCAAAGCTACTCTCCTCTGCACCGCGTAACTACTCACAGATCAAGAAGGAAGCTCTTGCTTTGATTTTTGGAGTCACAAAAACCCACGCCGACACGTTATCCAGATTGCCAATAGCTGAAGACTTGCTGTTCGACTCTTCCAAACAGGCTTGTATGTTCACTGGTGTGCAAAATGATGATGTAGTAGAAAGTTTTCCCGCTGACTTTTGTCGTATAACCACAGCAACAGCTAACAACCTAGTATTAAGTGTTGTTTTGCAATATGTCACTAAGCAATGGCCGTTGTCTAAAATTTGGATCGAAGAACCATTGGTTCGTCTTTTTTTTGTGCAGACGACTTTTTGTCCAGCGTGTTGCCATTTTGCTCTGCACGGAGATCGATCAGTCTCGTGTTATTGTTCCTCGTTCTTTGCAGTCACCTGTGCTACGACTTCTTCACCAAGGTCGTCAGAGTATCGTACAGACAAAACAGTTAGCTCGCCATCACCGTACCTGGTTTGGTATTGTTGCTGACATACCCAAGATTTGTTGTTCTTGTTCTTTGTGTGCAGAAAACCAATCCGCACCACCGCAGAAAATTTTCTCTTGGCCTAAGGGAACTTTGCCACAGAATAGCTTACATTTAGATTTCGCTTGTCCTGTTTGGGATGCATGATGGTTAATTCTTTCAGCAGTTTTCCATCTGTTGTTCACATGTCATCAACATCGTTTGCTACCATCAAATACTTGTCTTCTATATTTAGCATAGAAGGACTGCCACAAGTCATTGTCCCTGACAGTGGACCTCAATTTGTGTCTGCAGGGTTCAAAACCTTTTATGAAGCTAATGGTGTTCAGCATTTAACTTCAGCACCATTCTCCCCTCAATCGAACGGAGCCGTTGAAAGATTCGTTCGGACATTTAAGTCGCAAATGTCTAAATTGATTGACTCTCATTCTTGTTGTTTTTGTCTTTGTACCGATCACAGCCATGCGACGGTACTTTGCAGGTGAATCACTGCAAGGTCATCCTCACAGAACTCTGCATTTGTTGCATCCCCCACACCGCGTTTCTTTGCCATGGCAGACCCACAAAATCTTGCCTGATGATATTGTCTATTTTCATAATTCCCACGGCAATCGCCGATGGTTGAAAGGGTGCACCCTTCGCTATCTTGGTTGTGCTATGTTTGTCATATCAGGTCCATCTGGTGAGGTGTCCAGGTATTAGAAGCAGATGCGTCTCTTTAGCCGTCGTGTCTCTGCCACTTGCCCTATGTTTCCAGTGTCGGCGCCGTCGGGGGTGCCCTCGAAGGGCCCTCTTTCTTGCTCTCCTCACCCCTGGGTGCCAGCACCCGTAGCTTCGCCTTTGCCGCGCGATGACGTGCCAGCGCGCATACCATGTCTCACAGGGGAGTCGCCCGCAGTGCCAGCAACGCTGCGGTGACCAGATGACCATATGGACCAGGTGCCTTCAACTGTGATAGGGCACAGTGAAATTCAGGTTACAACGCCATCCAACGCCACAGAACAGTCTGCACTTCCTGATTTCCAGTCTTTGATGCCGGTCAGGTGCCCCGACCCGATGGAGGTCGACCCTTCGGTTGCTCCCATAGTTGTAGAAGCGCAGATGCCTCATGTTGACGTGCACCCTGGAGTAGATTTCCAGGCATTTCCTGTCTCCCATTGGTCGGAATGGCATGGTGTAGGTGGGCATGCCCCACCTGCAGTCAGGCTCCACACCTCCTCGACTACATCAGCATGGCGTCCCCCACGTGGCGGCCATAAACCACATTCAACGGCCATTCGCAGATTTGCGAAGGAGGAATGTGGTATCAACGTATGATACCACAATTGTCAGGGGTTGAAGTTATCAATTGCTGTCCGTATTAGTATCATTGTACCCATTAGTCATAACCAGCGGTGCTCTGCGGCTTGTATCAAGTTTCTAGCGAGCTCTCGTCCACTCTTGCTCGGAACATCAAGTAGTAAAGTAGCATAACCTTCAGCTGATAGGAAGCAACCTCTAACAAGGCGCTTAGTAATGTATGGCCTAAGTGAGGCCTCAATAGCTATCTGTTTATAATTATATGTATGAAGCCAAGAAGAATCCTGAACAACCAGTTAAGTACAATATATATTATTTTTTCCGACAACTTCTAATTATTTTAGTCGTTGCAGATCCAGACCATTACTGACAAACCTGCTGTGATTTATATGTTTCTATTTAGCACTGGTCACCAGCCAACACTGGCGACGACTCATTTATCGCCATCATAAAACATATAATAAAAACAAAAATATCTCCCACTGCAACAAGTAATGACCTACTCATAAATATCTGTATCTTATTCGCAACTGATGAAGAAAGAAAAAATTAATATTAAATCTCTGACCATAAGAAACACATGCCACTAATATTTCCGAACATAAAAATGAATCCATCAGGTACAATGTGAAAATTCAAACTATCTCAGCAGAAAACCAGCAGAAATTCTTCCAATAGCAACCTGAAACATTCAATTCATGTCAAACAACTCACTAACATACATCTAGCACAAGAGAGCGCCCCCAAATACTACAACACACCATCTACAAACACAGACAGACTCAGAAACATCAAATCTCACCATGACATTAACACCACATCACAGGTACGTCACAGGTCTAAGCAGATGGGTGTAGCGTCAGCACCTGACCTTGACCAAATAACATGACAGTAGCCTCAGATAGTAAATGTGAAGCGGAAAGCAAAAAGGGACCTCTTGTCGGAAGAGTAAAATTTTCAATAGAAGCAAAAACCTATCTGGTATATCTTTATTACAAGACAGTCCGAAGTTTAATGAAGCCTTAGGTAACAACGATAATGTTATTATTGAAATAGAGCGAAAAGTTAATAGTGATCAAGTTGTAGATGAGAACGATGGTGCTCAAGACTTTGACCTGATGGCTGCATAAATTTAATTGACTCTTTTGATGCTGACAGAGATCATGCTCTCGTTTCAGAGTTTTTAAAAGCAGGTTGAGGGTGCAAAGAAGAATGTTGCAATTACTGTTCAGTTGATGACTATTTGGAAATACGTCATGAATGTGCTGAGATTGATCAGTATGAGAACAATGTCAACACATTAGATCAAGTAATTTTAGGCCAATTGCGGTGTGTAACTTCAGATTCTTCTTTGACAGCTCGTAAACATAAAGTACAAACTGAGAGGAAACAACCAGAAGTAAATACTAAGTAAAAGGTCGGCATGTTTGTAAAAACACTTACATGTTTTCCAACAATATTAAAATTAAAAGACTAAAGCGCTCTAACAAAAATGTAAAATGATACAGGATTGACTGTCAAAGCTCATGGTAATGCAAGAAAACTTCCTAAGAATGTGACTTCTTTTTCTGATTCAGAGTTTGTTGTAAAGATTTTACACAACTACGCAGAACAACATGCCATAATTTTACCAGGCAGAAGTAGCACTCAATTTAATGCAAATTTCAAACTTCTACCTTCAAGTGCTAATAAAGCCAAAATTTTTGAAACTTACATGGCTTCCTTTACAAATGATATGCCCATAAAACCAGTATCAAGTAAAGTGTTCTGTAATATTTAGAAAGAGATATGCCCAAAAATAGTTGTCATTAAGCCCAAATCAGATCTTTGTGCATTTTGCCAATGGCATTTCACTCCAGGAACTGCAATGGCATCAGTGCCTGAAGAAACTAAAATGGAAACTATTGAAAAAATGAGGTCCCATCTACAACATGTTGCAAAAAAAAGAGTTTTATAAGGGAACTATCAAAAAGACTAAGGAAAATTTTGAAGATGGTGATAGAAGTTGTGTACACTACGGTTTTGACATGGCCCAGCAGGTTTACATACCCAGTAACCTGTTGCAGCCTGGACCTATTTAGTTCTTGGTTCCATTCAGAATAGGAATATTTGGGGTTATGTGTGAGACTGTGAACAAACAAGTAAACTATCTACTCCCAGAAAGTGTAGGAACAACAAAGGGATCCAATGTTGTTGCCAGTCTTTTCCACAACTACTCGAAAAACTACAGCCATGGAGAAGACAATGTTCATTCATGCTGACAATTGTGTAGGTCAGAACAAGAACAACATCTTATTACGATATCTTGCTCGGAGAATCAGTAATAACAAAAATAAGAGAACTGTTTTGTCATTCATGCCAGTAGGTCACAAAATTTGCATGTGACTGGGCATATGGACCTTTAAAGAAAAGATTTAGGGTCACCTATATCTCTTCCATACAAGAGTTCGCCGACTGCATTGAGAAATCTACATCTACAACACATGTTAACTCAACTGTTGCTGTTGGAAATGAAATAGGTCAAGTTGCTGTGAATACATATGACTGGCTAAATTTCTTGGAGGATAGTAATGCTAACAAAGTACCTCACATAACTAAATACAACCACTTTGAGTTCAACGTTAGCTCCAAAGGTAGAGTACATTGCAAATTGGACATTGATGGAAATAAATTTGTGTATTGCATCTTCCCAATGACAATGAACCCACTGGGTTTCCTGCTGCAGTAATTCCTCCAGGCATGACAAGACAACGAAAACTGTATCCTTTTAAAAACATCAGGACCTATTGCAAAGAGAACTACAAAGACATTATGTGTCTTGAAGTAGGCTCAGAATGTGAACCAGAAACTCAAGTCAGCGACAGTAAAGATCCTGATGAAGAACCTGAACAAACAAATATTCCAGTAAAAAAAAGAAGAGGTGAAAACGCTCTTGTTAAAGTGCCTTTAACCCCATTCAACCTTTTTTTTATGAACAGAAAATCAAGTCGTTTGGCAACTACAAAATATGGGATCTCAGTAATCTATTTTGGAGGATTTGTGACTTCCAATTTCTTGTGGTTCTAGTGCCATTAATTGCTCCAGGATCAAAATTTGATCCAAAAGATGCCATAACATAGTGTAAAAATATAAATATTATGCCAAAAAAATAAGCACGGGGCTTGCTATATATTTCTCAACAAGGAGCCAATTTATTTGGTTTCAAATGTATTTACACTCTGATGTGATATAGGTCTCAGGGAGTAATCCACTTATTGTGAAGTGTTAATTTAAAAAACTCCAAACTACTTGACAAAGGACATTTTAAGTGTAATATATATGCAGAATTTGTTTCTTAAATATGTAAAGTCAAGCAATGATAATAAAGTGAAACTTTAAAAGCCCATATCTCAAAACACCTCTTTTATGTCATAAATATTCAACCTGCCATAACTTCCTCAAATTTAGAGATCGAAATAAATTTTTTTTACAGGTTGTTCAGAATTCAATGCTGAATGTAAAAACTACAAAAACTCAAATTCCTAAATTTTCGACAAGAGGTCCCTTTTCGCTTTCCGCCTCACAAATATTGATAAGGCAATGACTGCCAATTGGCAAGGAAATAGGACTAAATTATCTAGAAAGAAGCTTAATTACTGTTGGAACATTTGTTCAGTGTGTGCATCTTCTTGGTACAACCCAAAAAACGTCAGCACTGCCTGCTTTGCACTTAGAAATCTTTCTCACTGTACTGGCCCACAAACAAGACTGACAGCACAATTTTATTCAATCTGTACTACAGCATATTCTTTTTAATCAGTGCAGCAAAGACTTAAAAATTGTCTATTCTAACACTGAAATTCATATACTTACACCCTAAACCATTTACTCCCCACTGGTACTTAAGATTAATAATAAACAGCGAATTTTGAAGACGCTGATTTTCTGAATGTAAGCCGCATAAACCCTTACCTGCTACTTCAGTATCCTGTTTTGCAAATGAAAAAATTTCTCACAGTATCTACTGTTTAGCTGCATGTCACCTTCTGCTTTTAGCAAGTTTCATCGTTAAACACTTCAGTGACTGAAAATGAAGTTCAAGAACTTCACTACTTAACAACTCAAAATGTTTAAATGAGAGTTAACTTTCAAGAAGCCTTCCATTAACCATATAAACAGTACTAAGTTGCATACAACATACCTTCGTACTCTTTAATATATACTTACAACTATGAAACTAAATCTGCAGTTTATAACGTTCTCAGTACAACGCTGTACTTGCAGCTTGGGCACATACGACACAGTATTAGCTAAATCCTCTACATTTATATTCTACGGGAAAATACGATATGCTAACCACAATCATTTTAACTGATCAACTCACTTGCCTCCCAGAATGTCAATGTATATTACGTTTCCTATTCTCTCTCCAACTATTTTGCAACACATTTTGCGTTCTGCTTTTCGTTTCTTATAAATCGGAACAGCACGAAGCCTATGGCTGAGTTATCACTACAGTTCCACGAAGCACCTACTATCTTGACCAAAACAATAACAAACACAGATCTTCCCGCTCGCCAAAAATTTCGTCTTCAAAGTTAATACTCACAACGCCTCCAAATGGGATGTGGTAACTTCTGAGAACTATATCACTTCCCCTTGTTTCGCTGTTAATAAAGTCTTGTGCGATTCACCGCCAAACACTGTACTTGTATCGCTTTATTACATATTTACAAGTATTGCAAAACAAAGTAAATTGACTAATTCAACAAAAGCTAGGTCCATGGAAATACAAGTGTAATAAATGTCTTTGCAATGAAACTTCCTGGCAGATTAAAACTGTGTGCCCGACCGAGACTCGAACTCGGGACCTTTGCCTTTCGCGGGCAAGTGCTCTACCAACTGAGCTACCGAAGCACGACTCACGCCCGGTACTCACAGCTTTACTTCTGCCAGTACCTTGTCTCCTACCTTCCAAACTTTACAGAAGCTCTCCTGCGAACCTTGCAGAACTAGCACTCCTGAAAGAAAGGATATTGCGGAGACATGGCTTAGCCAAACCTGGGGGATGTTTCCAGAATGAGACTTTCACTCTGCAGCGGAGTGTGCGCTGATATGAAACTTCCTGGCAGATTAAAACTGTGTGCCCGACCGAGACTCGAACTCGGGACCTTTGCCTTTCGCGGGCAAGTGCTCTACCAACTGAGCTACCGAAGCACGACTCACGCCCGGTACTCACAGCTTTACTTCTGCCAGTACCTTGTCTCCTACCTTCCAAACTTTACAGAAGCTCTCCTGCGAACCTTGCAGAACTAGCACTCCTGAAAGAAAGGATATTGCGGAGACATGGCTTAGCCACAGCCTGGGGGATGGCAAAGGTCCCGAGTTCGAGTCTCGGTCGGGCACACAGTTTTAATCTGCCAGGAAGTTTCATATCAGCGCACACTCCGCTGCAGAGTGAAAGTCTCATTCTGTCTTTGCAATGGTTCAACACTCGTTAACTATCGATAGTTGTGAGCGGCAATCTTGTAGCCTAAGGCCCGTTCACACGCAACGATCTGTCTGCGCAAATGTCTGCGCACATCATATCTGCGCAGACAGATCGTTGCGTGTGGACAGAAGATTTGCACCAACCTGAGGTGTGTGCAAACCTGGAAGTTGGAGTCGGAGGTTTGAGCGAAACCTCTCAAATCTGTCGGATCAAACCACATCTGCGCAGACAAGTTGGAGCGTGTGGACAGGAGATCGTCGCAAATCTGGCGCGAAATAGCTGTTTGCTCAGTCTAGTGTTTGTATTTGTGTGCACAGGGCATTAAAATGGCTGATACTCGTCAGTGTTCTCGAGAGTTTGTAAGTGAATTCATTGAAATATACAGAAACCACCCATGTTTGTGGAAGATTAAAAGTAAGGAATATAGTGACCGAGACAAAAAGACAGCAGCATACAATGCTCTAATTGAAAAATTGCGGGCAGTTGGCGCCTCGGCAAACAGAGAAATGGTAATAAAAAAATAATTTCGTTGCGAACTGGCGAAATTATTTGCGGATGGATGTCGAAACTTATAATTATCTCTTAAAGCATGTAACCCCTCATATTATGAGAAAAATACTTGTATGAGAAGGGAAATTTCTCCTCATGAACGCCTGGCAGTAACATTAAGATTCCTAGCAACAGGAAGGAGCTACAATGATTTGGAATTTTCAGCTGCAATATCGAAAGAAGCATTCAGTGAAATAATACTCAACACATGTGAAGCTATTTACGCTTTCCTGAAAGATGAGTTCATGAAGGCAAGTCAAGTAAATTAGTCTGTCAGCGAACTGTTTACCGAAAAGAGTTATCCAAAGTTCAGAAATCTAGAAGATCTGGTGTAGGAGTAGATCAAGTATACCAGCCAACGTTATGGTATTTTGATCTACTTGGCTTTCTTAGTGATGAAGAAACGCCAAGACCAAGCAGGAGTACAATTGAAGATGAAATTGGAGTGCCAATGTGCGAGGAAATGGAACACGAGGTTATGTAAAACAAAACAGGTTCGCCCTGCAACTCTCGCAGTAAATTTACGTGACAAAACTGCTTTCGCTTTAGCAGCCACTGTCTGCACCAATTTGACCGCTTTCTCTGTTTCCTGCGGTTGGTCTGAATGTTTTTTGCAACACAAGTTGCGAACACAGACCACAACAGAACTTCCTCCATTTCTATTTTTCAAAATAACTGAATTAAATTTTGACGTTTTCGGGGAGCGTAGTCGCTTGCCACTGATATTTCTTTTCTACACCGACAGATGGCGGGCGAGTAGTAGATTGGGGTTTGTGTCGTGTGAACACACCACATTTGCAGCGATCTTTTGCATGTACAGACATCTGCGCCGATGTCTGCGCAGACAGATCGTTGCGTGTTGACCGGGCTCTATAAATAGCGAGTCTTCGGCGCTGCAATTGAGAGAGAAAATTGAAGTACAGCAGAGTCGATATCACTTATCGTAAATTTGTTTGTAGTGTGAACGTAGAAATTGAAATGTTGGTGTGGGAAACCACTTTAACTCCGCCTGCAGTTACTGTTGGAGTGAATTAAGTAGCTCTGCAGTTGCTGTTGCCGGTCCCAAGCCCGGAGAAAGGAGGAGGGTTGGCGAAGCGCAGAAGCCGTAAAAGAATCGACATAAAATAGTTGGAGAGATCCTGTAGAGCTTAATACCTTAGTCGTAATGACGACGACGACGATAATAATAATAATATTGATTAAAATTTCAACGAGCGTAACAAGCAGGAATGTTGGAGCTTCCCAAATCTCTTCAACCGAAATGCAAATACTTCTGGGCTTAACCATTTCTATTGAATAAAATTTTTCTTGGTTATCGCTATTCTTATAACAGCAAAATATAACAGTTTACGAATGGATAACTTGCACACCCTCCGCGCTTGTGCCAATTCTTGCTATTATCTGTCAGTGTAACATCGCCAAAGGGCTTGTCAGTACGAAAGGATAGCGTGTTCAGCTTCGAAGTCTAGACAAAGTTATTGTAGTAGTGGACACAAGGAATCGGATATTCTAACCACTGCTTCTCAGTATATTTATTCCTTAATGAAATTTGTTGAAAATAATGTGCCTATTTACAACCAATAGCTCAATATATAGTATCGATACTAGTGATAAGATCAATCTACATAAAAACCTAACATCACGTACCTTGGTCCAAAAAGGCGCCCAATATTCAGGAACACACAGATTCAGTTAACTGCCAGCAACCATTCAAAACTTGGCTTCAGATAAATTACAGCTTAAACAGAGTTTAAAAGACTTTTTGTTAGGAAACTCATCTACTCTGTAGACGAATATCCTAACAGGGACAGTTATACCAGCTTATGTAAAAATTTCTGTTTTGACAGAACTTGGTCACAACAGTTAAGATTTGGTATGATGTGTATGACGATAAATTTATCAAATACTTATAACTAGGTTTCATTCTGATAGTGTATTAATTCTGTAAATATTAGCAGTTCCAATTTATTGTAATATGTTCACATATTGTGACAATCTCCTGCCAAATGATTGGGGAAGTGAGTGTTGTATTCATGTGTTCTATATTTTTTATGTTATACTTTCTGACATGTTCCATGCCCATGAGAGTCATGTCATTTTTGGGTCTGTGGAACAAAAACTTAATCTAATCTAGAAAGAAAATTTCATCTCATCAAAACAGTCAATAGAAATTGTGAATTAAATTTCATTATGGGGCTTTAAATTTCTAGTAATGGAATAATAATATTTTTGGGTAAAGTTCACAGTCATATCGATTACCACATAGTCCAGTACGAGTATGTATTTAGAATATGATTTATAACCTCTTTGTAATGTTTAGTTGTCTCAGCTACATTTTCTGACATGATAGAGAAAGAATTCAAAGTATGACTAGTAGTAAATGTGGCAAAAATTACATTGATCCCTTAGACTGCCCTCATCTGAAGAAAAGTTGAATTTCTAATTTATAATTGAGCTTACTGTTGATCTGCTAATGTTATGACCAACCTTGCCTTCCACTTGCTGAAACATGCACTGATTACCCCGAGGGTAACATTGTTATTAACTTTACTAGTGGAGAATTAAAATTCTCTCTCTCTCTCTCTCTCTCTCTCTCTCTCTCTCTCTCTCTCTCTCTCTTCTCTCTCTCTCATCATCTGGGGGAGTACATCCTATGGGTTTAGATTGTAGACAATGTCTAGCATACGCGCAGTTTAAAAGTGCTGTATATTAAACCAAAGGTGTTCAAACTGAGTGTCTGAGTTCAAATCTTCATGTGACCTGAAAGAAATGATAAATAATTGTACAACATGTTTTGGGTCACTTGTTCAGGATAATGACAATTCTGTGTGCCACTTGCTTGTAATGACTTGTTTATGTGTAGATGTCGATGCATTAAGGTTTATTACATGCATGTGTTGGCCACCAGTAGCTGAGTGGTCAGCGCGACGGACTGTCAATCCTAAGGGCCCGGGTTCAATTCCCGGCTGGGTCGAAGATTTTCTCCGCTCAGGGATTGGGTGTTGTGTAGTCCTAGTCATCATCATTTCATCCCCATTGACGCGCAAGTCGCCAAAGTGGCGGTCAAATCAAAAGACTTGCACCAGGCGAGCGGTCTCCCCGATGGGAGGCCCTCGTCACACGCCATATATACGAGGTGTAAGGCATTCAGGCTGATACATGCAAGTGAAGAGAGTGGGAAGTGGGCCTACAGTTAAAGATATGTTTAGTTGTGTACATATTTGTTGTATCAAAGAAGATATCTTACTTGTGAATTCACTGTGGTACTGCAAAACATTTAACTGCAGCTGCCAGGTAAATAAGCAAACTTAAAACTTTTTGCAGGGCAAATCATCCTGTGGAGCAGATACAGAGTAGAGCAAGTTATACATGCGAAACAATAATCTTGTGTTTTTTGCCTTGTTTGTGAACACAGGGACAGGTAGGGCCAAAAAGGAAGAGGAACAGATAGCTCTAAAAATATATGAGACTTTGGTGACAAATGCATGTAATGTTGCAAACCTCTTAAACAAGTACTTTGTTTCTATTACTGACTGCTTGGGCTTTTCAGGTTCAGTAAACAGTGCAGTGGAGTATCTGAGACCAGTCTTTACAAATAACTGCAGTAAAATGGAATGACACATCTCCCAAAGAAGTAGCATTCATTATAAAATCCTTAACATCTAAGTATTCTAGTGGTTATGGTAAATTATATAA
Organism: Schistocerca serialis cubense; assembly: GCF_023864345.2. Classification (NCBI taxonomy): domain Eukaryota; kingdom Metazoa; phylum Arthropoda; class Insecta; order Orthoptera; family Acrididae; genus Schistocerca; species Schistocerca serialis. Next base: position 845,372,136 of record NC_064640.1, on the reverse strand, counting down.
ACAAAGTTAATCAAAGAGTGCTCATGCAAGGTGAATTCTGTCTGAAGCTATTTGTGTAATCAATCTCTTATCAGCAGAACATTTGCAGACTGGCTAAAATATGCCGAAGTTAAGCCTCTTTACAAGAAGGGGGATAAAGAGATTCCATCAAACTATCACCTAATTTCACTTTCGCCAACTTTTCCAAAAATATTTGAAAAGGTTGTATTCAAGTGTCTCCTTAAGTATATGACTGCAAATAATATATTGTCCTAGTCATAGTTTGGGTTTCTAAAAACTTTCTGATAGAGAGAAAGCTATTTACATGCATAGTGAGAATGTACTTAATGAACTAGATAACAAATTAGAGGTTAGTGGCATTTTCTGTGACCTCTCGAAAGCCTTTTACTGTGTGAATCACAGCATTCTCTTAAGTCAATTAGAATATTATGATGTCAACAGTAGTGCTGTGAAATGGTTTGAGTCTTATTTAACTAACAGGAAACAAAGGGTGTCATTGTGAAATACCCGAGCATTAAGCAGTCAGTCTTCATCTGACTCATCTGACTGGGAATTAATTACGTGTAGTGTTCCTGGAGGTTCCATCTTGGGTCTGTTGCTTTTTCTTGTGTGCATTAATGACTTCTTGCCCATTACATTGCCAGATGCTAAGTTTGTTTTGTTGCAGATGGTACAGACATTGCAATAAGTAGGAAGTCAAGTACAGATTTAGAAATGGCTGCTAATCAAGTTTTCACTGACATTAATAAATGATTTAAAACTAATTCACCGACATTAAACTTTGTAAAGACACACCAGACCCTGTAAGAGATTTCCTTCTAGCATGTGTATAGCACATGAAGACATGTAGATCAAAGAGGTTGACAGTGTTAAATTTCTGGGATTATAACTCGATAATAAATTCAGTTGGGATGGGATTTGCAGTCAGAATGATGTCAGGTGTAGTAAATATAATAATAACTTGCATACTTTTCTTATTTTCTTTCTGTAATGTCATATGGGATCATATTCGGGAGTAACTGACGAAGCCGAGCAAAAGTTTTTAGCAAGCAAAAGCATATAACAAGACTCATTTGTTGTGTAAATTCAAGAAAATCATGTAGAAACCTGTTCAAGGAACTTTGTATCCTAACCATTGCTTCTCAGTATATTTATTCTTAATGTAATTTGTTGCAAGTAATATATCTCCATTTCCAACCAATTGCTCAATACATAGTATCAGTACTAGGAATAAGAATAATCCACATAAAAACCTAAAATCACTTACCTTGGATCAGAAAGGGGTCCAATATCCAGGAACACACATTTTCAATAAATCACCAGCAACCTTTAAAAACTTGGCTTCAGATAAAGCACAGTTTAAACAGAGTTTGAAAGACTTTCTGGTAGGCAACTCCTTCTACTCAACAAATAAATATCTTAACAGCGACTGTTAGACCATCTTAAGGAAAAATTTTAGTTTGCACCAATAGGTCACAACTGACAAGATTAGGTATTTTATGAATGATAAATTTATTAAAAGTGCATAGGTGTGTTTCATCCTGACAGAGTATTAATTCTGTAAATATTAGGTGTTCTAGTTTGCTGAAATGCATTTACCTATTTTGACAGTCTGCTGATAATTGATCAGGGTAGTGATTATTACACTCCTGGAAATTGAAATAAGAACACCGTGAATTCATTGTCCCAGGAAGGGGAAACTTTATTGACACATTCCTGGGGTCAGATACATCACATGATCACACTGACAGAACCACAGGCACATAGACACAGGCAACAGAGCATGCACAATGTCGGCACTAGTACAGTGTGTATCCACCTTTCGCAGCAATGCAGGCTGCTATTCTCCCATGGAGACGATCGTAGAGATGCTGGATGTAGTCCTGTGGAACGGCTTGCCATGCCATTTCCACCTGACGCCTCAGTTGGACCAGCGTTCGTGCTGGACATGCAGACGGCGTGAGACGACGCTTCATCCAGTCCCAAACATGCTCAATGGGGGACAGATCCGGAGATCTTGCTGGCCAGGGTAGTTGACTTACACCTTCTAGAGCACGTTGGGTGGCACGGGATACATGCGGACGTGCATTGTCCTGTTGGAACAGCAAGTTCCCTTGCCGGTCTAGGAATGGTAGAACAATGGGTTCGATGACGGTTTGGATGTACCGTGCACTATTCAGTGTCCCCTCGACGATCACCAGTGGTGTACGGCCAGTGTAGGAGATTGCTCCCCACACCATGATGCCGGGTGTTGGGCCTGTGTGCCTCGGTCGTATGCAGTCCTGATTGTGGCGCTCACCTGCACGGCGCCAAACACGAATACGACCATCATTGGCACTAAGGCAGAAGCGACTCTCATCGCTGAAGACGACACGTCTCCATTCGTCCCTCCATTCACGCCTGTCGCGACACCACTGGAGGCGGGCTGCACGATGTTGGGGCGTGAGCGGAAGACGGCCTAACGGTGTGCGGGACCGTAGCCCAGCTTCATGGAGACGGTTGCGAATGGTCCTCGCCGATACCCCAGGAGCAACAGTGTCCCTAATTTGCTGGGAAGTGGCGGTGCGGTCCCCTACGGCACTGCGTAGGATCCTAGGGTCTTGGCGTGCATCCGTGCGTCGCTGCGGTCCGGTCCCAGGTCAACGGGCACGTGCACCTTCCGCCGACCACTGGCGACAACATCGATGTACTGTGGAGACCTCACGCCCCACGTGTTGAGCAATTCGGCGGTACATCCACCCGGCCTCCCGCATGCCCACTATACGCCCTCGCTCAAAGTCCGTCAACTGCACATACGGTTCACGTCCACGCTGTCGCGGCATGCTACCAGTGTTAAAGACTGCGATGGAGCTCCGTATGCCACGACAAACTGGCTCACACTGACGGCGGCGTTGCACAAATGCTGCGCAGCTAGCGCCATTCGACGGCCAACACCGCGGTTCCTGGTGTGTCCGCTGTGCTGTGCGTGTGACCATTGCTTGTACAGCCCTCTCGCAGTGTCCGGAGCAAGTATGGTGGGTCTGACACACCGGTATCAATGTGTTCGTTTTTCCATTTCCAGGAGTGTATATTCGGATGTTTTATGTTTTTTTTATGTTACACTTTCTGACTTGTTTCACACCCGTGAGAATCATCTCATTTTTGGGTCTCTGGCACAAAAACTATATCTAATGTAATCTAATTCCATTTCATTATAGTCACAGAACTTTATAGGTAGTAGTCCTAGTGCTGTGTTGACATTGCCAAGTCTTGTAAACATTCTCTAGTCCATGTAGTAATTTTGCCACAAGTGTCATATCAGAACAGACTTTATCACTTATTCTACATTATTTGCCCACAAAATTGAAATACTGAATGGGGATAAGGTATTCATTTATTTTTATCTACACCAAATCATTCACATGCAGTCAATGGTTCCGTGAATAATTTTGATAACTACTTTTACATTGGTAATTGACAAAATGCGGTTGTGGGAGTGATGTAATCAACTAATTGATATGTGACAAGTGCAGTGTCTCTCTAATTTCTCATGTTCTTTGATGCTTCCTGTTCTGGTTTGTTTGCTAATGTGTACACATGTGTCTTTTGTATCTGTGCACAATAAAGTGTGGTTTACACTGAGGTGAAAAACAGTCATAGAATAGCAATGTGCACATGGTGGTAATCTCATGTATACAGTGTATAAAAGGACAATGCATTAGCAGACCAGTCATTTGTATTTGAGTGATTCATGTGAAATGTTTCCAACCTGATTACAGCCATATGAGGGGAATTAACAGACTTTGAACATGGAATGGTAGTTCCTGCTAGATGTGCGGGACTTTCCACTTCAAAAATCATTAGGGAATTCAGTATTCTGAGATCCGCAGTGTCAAGAGTGTTTCGATAGTAGCAAATTTCAAGCACAGTGCAAGCTATTGGTGGCTCCATAATTGTGTGGGCTGTGTTTACATAGAATGGACTTGCTCCTCTGGTCCAACTGGACCAATCATTGAATGGAAATGTTTATGTTCAGCTACTTGGAGACCATTTGCAGCTATTCATGTTTGAAACAATGGTGGAATTTTTATAGATGACAGTGTACCTGGTCACCGGGCCACAATTGTTCGCACTCAGTTTAAATAACTTTCTGAACAATTCAAGTGTATGATTTAGGCACCAGGATCACCCAACGTGAATCCTTTCATACATTTATAGGACATAATTGAGATGTCAGTTCATGCACAAATTTGTGTACCAGGAACATTCACACTTACAGAGGCAGCATGGGACGATATTTCTGCAGGGGTCTTCCAACAATGTATTGAGTCCACGCCACGTCATGTTGCTACACTACTCCGGGTAAAAGCACGTCCAACATGATATCAGGAGGCAACCCATAACTTTTGACACCTCAGTGTATTACACTGTTAGTCCGTGAATGTATTTTATTTGTAGGAGATAGTGTTCTTCCATAATTTGTGAACCCAAAGAAGCAATTCTGCTCTCGTGGATAGGTTATCTGCTGCAGTTGGCATAGATAAGTACCATCAGGCATACCACACGTAACCTTCTACATTCCATCAGTGGTACCGTCCAGGTCATTAAAAATGAGATACAGATTCTACATTGCCCGCCTCCCGTTTTTCAACCACTAGACTCCGTGCCACACACCGATCCACTTTGGAACATCATGGTTTCAAACACACTGGTCATGAAATTGGACACAGTGATATAATCACATAACATTGCTTCACACATAATTACAGCACTGTCATGAGACATCAAATTCAGAGTGAACATATTTCCAGTCATTTCGCGTTCACTGGTACCACATGTGAGATCAACAGAAATATCCACTCGTCAGCTTTCGCAGTCCTCCCACACTGTATTTTCAAATTCAGGCCCCACTGTTTGCAACTAATCGATTGAAAACTTAGTTGCAGTAAATGGAGAGCATTTTCAAGTAACAGCAAATTAGTGACTCTTTTAAATAGTTCACTTTGGTGACCAGTAATCTTGATCAATGTGTTACTTCAGTAGTGTAGGACATTATATTATGATGCTCCCTGCACCAAGCCTACAATGCCCTCATGATGGTGCTTATTTCACATTGCACAAAATCAATGGGTCAAAGGCTCACACAAGTCCTGTACCATGAGAGGCATGATGACATGATTCTGTCTGAATTCTGGAGACATCTGCATGGAATGATTATCAGTTTGGATGCTTTACTGTTACACATTTGTCAACAACAATTGCTACCAAAATGAGGTTAATTTTAATTGCTCAGGAAGGGCAACCATTATATTAGTTACCAATAAAGCACACACCTTGCCCAAAACATATGTCACAGTGGCCACCGTGATAATTTCCATTCACTCTGAAGGAAGAGTGACCAGCCCAACATGCTGCTGCCTCGCTACCATGCCACATCTGCCTGAAAGTCACAGAGTGTTCTCGAGGACCTGTGAACTCCCCATGCCACTGTCAAGGGGCTAACTAAGCAGTCGTAAAAGTTGCAACTATTGATCATGACAGCTGAACACAAACGAGCCCCTTGCACATGCCCACAGTGGTTTCATAGCCATGAGACCACTCAGACAAATGTTTACTGTTCCACAGACATTTTGGTCAACTGGCAATGAAGTGCAAGATATTATGTTTGCACCTAAATGCCAAGAGATGATTTGGCTCAGGTGCAACAGTTTGACACCCATTAACAGCACCTACTGTTTTAGAACAGTTAGCACCCTATGTCAAAAAGACAGTATAGGACTGCTCAGCCTAACGCTTCTATCGGCATGCCTCCAAAGCTGCTGACTACCGAATGACTACAAGGCACTACATCACAAAGGCTGTTCATTACCAACCACTATTCAGGGCTAGTGTTATTAATCAAATGGGATCAGAGATCTGCACACTGCCACACTAAGGCCAATTTAATGGCAGTTAACAAGTCCGTCATATGTGCATATGGTCACAATACGTTTGAGGCTGACAATTGCCTCTTTGAGAACTGCAAGTGGACTTACAAATTAACCAACATTGCTCAACCTATTTCAGGTGCTGATTTCCTCACACAGGCTGCACTGACCACCAATTTACTAAATGAATGACTGATACACTCTGTCAACAGTCATACTATTCTTGCAGGAAAGGCTCCTTCATCAAAGTACACAATGTGCAATGTGTATAATTTAAGTGCTAACACCTCAAATGACCATCAACATTACTGGGAGTCCTACTGCTGCAACTTGAAATTACATCTCCATACCATGAAACAAGATTATGTAACAATCAGGTGTGAAATAATCAAGTTGCATGAGGACAATGTGGTGTTGAATTATACCCTATTGGAAACAGAAGGCAAACTCCAAGTGGCCCACAAAACATAAGAACAACATAGGACACCCCCGCATTGCATCTGTGCTTTGCACACAACTGCGTCCACGGAGTAACTGTGTCCCGTAAAATCACAGGGCATAGACACACATACTACGGTTCACCATATCTCTACCAGACCTGGTCTGCAATATCGTCATAAGTCCATTGGATTGCTTGGAAATGACTACCACCGATTTCAGTGGTTACACAATGTTACCAGGGGAAGGAACACCTCACACCCCTCCCCCTCTGTCTGCTACCAATGGCACACCTGTACGTAGCAATTGTACGTGGTGGTACAGGTGTCTCAAACGTGTCTGGACTGGAAAGCTTTGTCGACAGAGACATCATAGCCTATAAAACATATCATGTTACTGAAAATGGTAATAAAGACTTTGGAAAATCAGCATATATGTCTCCATCACCCTTTACACCACATTGCTGGTTAACATGGAGATAACACAGGCCGGCGAGCGCTGTGTTAACGAGCTCAGTTTGTTTACGTAAGATAAGAATTGGGACTGCCGTGGAGTTAAGCAGTGCCTAAGCAGCCTTGTGTTATATAAGCGAGCGATAAGCGCCTTCGTGCCATTCGCGCTGCTGCTGTCGCACACGCAACTGCATTGAACGCTGCCAAGATGCCATATAGAAGGCGGTGGAGGCGTCGGTCGAGACAGACAGTATAGAAGACGTTGAAATGTCAACAGCCGCCGCCGACAAGAAGAAGAATACAATCAAATCCGTTGCCGCACACGCATTGCTAGATGGACCATCTGTGTTTTGTGGTTGCAGACTGAATTTCAGCATCGATTTGAATGACACATTTTCACATGGTAATGGCTGGTTAACAGTAGCAATTGTATGTGGTGGTACAGGTGTGTCAAACGTGTCTGGACTGGAAAGCTTTGTCGACAGAGACATCATAGCCTATAAAACATATCATGTTACTGAAAATGCTAATAAAGACTTTGGAAAATCAGCGTATATGTCTCCATCACCCTTTGTCCTGTATACTCGTAAGAGATGTAAAATTAATGTAAATGAAAGTGTATTTATTTGGTGTAAAGGAAAAGGAGTTTGTGAATACATTAAATTTGTTGGAGATTGTACACTGTATTTTCATAAATAAAGTGAATGAGGTGACACATTGACCTGTAGCGTAGCCCGGGCGAACGCGTTATGCAGGAAGTTTTTTTTTGGCGGGGGGGTCGGGGGGGGGGGGGGGGCACAGCCGCCCCCTGCAGCGTATAGAGTTTGCTGCGTGCCGCCAGTGCACGCGCAAGATGGCGGCCACCCTTGGCAGCGAGCACGGCCCTTAAAATTACTAGGGCCGTGCCGCGGAGTTTACATGGGGCTTATAACATGGAGATAACATGTGGTTGCAGACTGAATTTCAGCATCGATTTGAATGACACATTTTCACATGGTAATGGCTGGTTAACAGTAGCAATTGTACGTGGTGGTACAGGTGTGTCAAACGTGTCTGGACTGGAAAGCTTTGTCGACAAAGACATCATAGCCTATAAAACATATCATGTTACTGAAAATGCTAATAAAGAGTATACAGGACAAAGGGTGATGGAGACATATATGCTGATTTTCCAAAGTCTTTATTAGCATTTTCAGTAACATGATATGTTTTATAGGCTATGATGTCTCTGTCGACAAAGCTTTCCAGTCCAGACACGTTTGACACACCTGTACCACCACATACAATTGCTACTGTTAACCAGCCATTACCATGTGAAAATGTGTCATTCAAATCGATGCTGAAATTCAGTCTGCAACCACAAAACACAGATGGTCCATCTAGCAATGCGTGTGCGGCAACGGATTTGATTGTATTCTTCTTATTGTCGGCGGCGGCTGTTGACATTTCAACGTCTTCTATAGTCTTCTATACTGTCTGTCTCGACCGACGCCTCCACCGACTTCTGGCTTCTGGCTGTGTCACTGACTGCAGTTACATGTCCATCATGCCCAGCCATCCACACACAAGCTGGCTGTGAGTTCAAATTTGAACTCCCTCTCATCTTTTAGGAGGGGTGGGGGGAGAGGAGGGAGCAAATGCTGTGTGGGAGTGACATAATCAACTAATAAATGTGTGACAAGTGCAGTGTGTCTTTAATTACTCATATTCTTTGTTGCTTCCTGTTCTTGTTTGTTCACTAATACACTGTTTTTCCCTGTATGTATTTGATATGTAGTAGATGGTGGCCCTACATGGTCCCACATTGTACAGTAATTCATACTGTAGACCTATACTGAAATGTACATAATAAAATTAATAAATGTGTACATTTGGTAGACTTTGCAACTGAAAATCTTATAGAAGCCTCTTTATGGACCTAGGGATTGTTACATGTATACACTCGCTGGTGGTATTTTTGGTTAACAGCAAGAGTGAATTTAGGATGAACTCAGCAATTCACAATCACATAACTAGATGAAGTAATAATTCCCATGTCAGCTATGTATCCCTTTCTAGGGTTCATAATGGAGTTTTATTTTTGCGTACAAAAGTCTATAAAAGTGGGCTGCAAGCAGAAAACTGAACATTTGCAAATATTTAAAAACAAAACAAAATAATACCTCATTAGCCACTCTTTCAACAATTTATCAGAATATTTGAAGTGAAGAACGTAAATTCTGTTAAAAATTAAGCTCACTGTTTCATATAGATACATGAAAGTGGCAAAACATTGAGTTCTTTCAAAGGTGTCAAGTGATGGAAGAGAAAGGCACTTGTTTCATTATTTCCTCTTTTGTGTAATAAATATATTTTTGAGAGGTATGTCCTAAAATGTAATGCAGTGTGGCATTACGGAATGTACAACTGCAAAGCAGGCACATTTGACTGTTTCTGTGTTGATGACTTTACTCAGTCTGTTTAATGACTTCTCTTTTAAGTATTCCTACTGTCGAGTACTGTCTGTCAACATACTCTGAGGAATTTTGTAGTTGCATTTTTATGTTTGTATCAGCAGTCAGAGCTTTGAGTTGATGAGAACAGTATATTAGGATCACCAGAAGACATTACCAATAGACCATTCTGAATGCTTAGGGACAGATCATTGCAAAGTATGATAAACAGAATTGCTCAAAGTGTGAAAATTGAGGAATTCCTTGTCTTACTACTTACTGCTTTAACCAACACTTTCACTACTTGTTTGGTGATTACAACTTTTTGGACTCTGTTCAAAAGATATGATCTGAACTGATAACTGCATTTTCCCCTAATTCGATACTACCATAATTTCTCAAATGTAATGTATGGTTGCCAAAGTTTGTGAGCTCAAGGAATAGCCTGTTGTGTGTGTGGTTTTTTTTTTTTTAATGCACTATAGAATTAATCAAAATGAATATAAAGCTCCATTTATCATTACCCTTTCTAAAAAGACAAACTTTTGGACAACCAATAAGCAATAACTTCTAAGGAAGCTCTTCAGGCCAATAGTTGTTGCACTTGCAGCTAACCTACCGGCACTAGTTTATGTGGCCAGCTAGTACTGAAACATGGAATTTCATCTAAATTACTCTAGCATAGGAATGATTTTTTAACAATTAATGAAAATTTTGAGAATTGTTAACAATAGTCCTTTATTATGCATTAAACACAGATGATAACTTGAAATGAACTTCCAGTGTGCTATATTTTAAAACAACTATTGAAACAAAACACATACACCACAGTCTCTCCCTGTGAGTTTCCAATAGGTCTATTACAAAAGTCAGCATGAAATTTTTATGATCGTCCACCTTTCCCTTTTCAGTGGCTTAGTAAACAATAAATGCATTATTCACTGAAGTATTTAGTAATCTTCTAATATGGATAAGTTATTTGGAGGAAGTAACTTCTTTTGTGATCACAATATCGCCTTTAGAAGGGTAGGTCAATGACAGTAGCAGTACTTGACTTAGTTACAAATATAAGTCAGGGTTTTGAAGACAAAAGAGTCTAGAGCACTGGTACCTTGTGAGCTTAGTAAGGTATTCAATTGTACCTCATGTAAGACCCTCCTCAGCAATGTAAAATCATGTGGTGCTGGGGGAGCTGTTGAGCGAATTCCTACCTAAATAACAGACAGCAGATTGTATCAGTGCAAGGAGTAGACTCAATTGAAAAGAAGTTGAAATGGAGTGCACCATAGGAACCTGTAATGGGGTCTCTGTTGTTCCTGATTTTTGTTAGTGACATAAGTATCAATGGGCACATCTTGCAGTTTACAGATAATAACATTTGTTCTCAAAAAGGGAGAGTGTCGCTCAGGCTTTTCAACCAGCAGAAGTCCTATTAAGCAAAGCCAAGGCCTAGTTTATTATGAACAAGATGAAAATTAGTGAATACAAAACACAGAATGACATGGAGCCTTATTGAATGAAACTGGAGCCCTGTGTGACACAGCAGCCATGGGCTTTTTCATTGATTCTATGTTAACATGGCAACAGCCCACAAAATGGTATATTCCAAACTTTCCTGGGTCCTGTATCTCCTGGGGAAATTACAAGGTGTAATATCAGACAAGTAGCAACCAACAGTGTACCATGTAATTTTCCAAAGCTGCATGAGACGTGGGCTGCTGCTGTGGAGGCACTCTGCAGGCTGCAAGAATATACTTTGTTTTAGCCAATCTTTATTCAACTGCCTTGCTCATATGGAGGTAAATCATGCACGCTACAGAAAGAGAAATAAATTTCATCACCACAGCACTGACAATAGACAGTATAGAAAGCCCTGGATGTTGATTAACAAAAACACAAAGGGTGTCTACAGGGCGGCTCTCGAACTGTTGAATGCACTACCTAAGGGTATCCTGTCATTACCAATGGAGCAATTTAGGACTAAAATTTTGTCTGAACTGTGCACTATGTTCTAGAACTGATTTCATAGTTGTATTGTCATTGTACATTAGATTATAATCAAGTTGTTCTCTTCATTATATATTTTATAGCATCATAGTTTAAACTGCAGTCTTTCATTCATTTTATTGTTGTAATACTACTGTAATCTTGATGCAGTCTGTCCAGCTATGGCTGGTTAACAACACAGAGCTGGTAATAAATGGACAAGATGTCAGACTGGTTTTTGAAGATAATAAGCAATATTATCCTAACCACAGGATTATTCATTAGGCTTTGTGTTATAATACTGCAAATTTCAGTAGGTGTGAGCGGGCAAGGAAAAAGTTATCTTGGGAGCAGCACAAAGCTTATACAGTGACTGAGTGCAGAAGGATTGATAAAGGAAGAAAGTTTGTCATCAATGTTTATAAAGGGATTGTTGAATATTTCACATACATTTTTTGATCAGAGGAAACACCATCTTCATTCTTAATGCATGTTATTGATTGACGTCTTTCCTTTTCACCACCCGTCTCACTGATGACTTTCCATATAGCTTTCGATTTATTACTTGAATTGAGTATAAACTGCCAGTTGTACATTCTCTTGGCTTCACAACAAACTTGTAAGCATAGAGTAGTCTTTTGTTTGTACAAGAGGTTTGTGTTCCTGACACCAGCAATTTATTACTAGACATTTTCCATATAGTTTGCTTAGCTCTAAGTCTGGTTGGAAATGCTACATCTTCATGGTTGTACAGAATACTCAAATTCTGGTACCTTACAGTCAACATCACTATCACAATGTACACCCTTCCAGTCAGCTTCATGGAGCACATGTGTGAAGGTGAATAGGCTATATTATTTTCTTCAAACTTTCCTAACGGTCTGTCAACATCTTGAGAGGTCAGGTACAGCCCAAGCCTTTGCAGCACCTGTGCTGAATGTCTATCTTCCAGCTGTTCTTTTTGCCCTCCCTTGGGAAATATGTCCGGGTAGTTTTGGGAATTCGTTCTGAAGCTTTAGTATTCTGACATCAGAACAGTCCCTCAACTGTTTTTCTTTCTTTCTTCATTCGCCATCTCCTGCCCTTCTTCTGCTTCAACATTTGAGGTTCCTCTTTGTTTCTTCTTCCTTCCTGTTTGCTCCTGAAGGCTGGCCTATATGTTTGACGTGTAACAGCTGACTGGTAATGTGTTATTCCTAGCCCCGGGTCAACAGGTAGTGTTTGCACGTAACCCCTGCTACAGGCCAGGCACAGGGAGGGATGACTGCCTGAGCTGTTACCTTCCCCAATTGCCAATATGTCACTCTATCAGGAGTTTGGGAGGTGTGACGTGAGGTGTGAACAATCATGTAAGGCAGGTGAGGCCCCCTTGGTAGGACCCCAGTTGGAAGGAAAGCACCATCGAAGGCACTGTCAATCATGGGGGATTTTCTCACAATGAGCCAATCATCATTTCTGTCTACATCTACTAAATGTAAACAGAGTGAGGCTAAAGATTCAAAGAATCTCCCAGTGGCACCTCAGTCCCTCATGGTATCATATACTGAAGAAGGTCAGTCCTTTGCTACTGTTAATGTGTTTATTATTCAAAAAGGTTTTGCTGCAATTGCGGGTCCTGTGAAATATTGCTACCATTTATGTAATGGAACTTTGTATTTGGAGTATAATTGTGATTTTCAGGCCCAATCATGTTGAGGCCCACTGAATACTGAATTCTTTGTATGGTGTTATTTACACTAGACTGCTTGGAGGTCTGACCTAGGGAGAAATCCAAACTTACCTCTCTGATCAGGACATCACTGCTGTCCATCAGGTAATGAATAAGGTTGATGCAACTTTAGTGCCTACACACACTCTTTTTCTCACGTTTGATCAAGCAGTGCTTCCACCGAAGATCAAAGTAGATTATGAAGTGATTACAATCCAACTGCACATTCCAAACTGGATGTGTTGCCACCAGTGGCAACATTACAACCAAATTCACATGTCCTGTTGAAACAAAACCAAATGAGTTATTTGTGGTAGGGTTGCTCGCAAGGACAATTGCCACCTCCTCCTCCATGCTGTATCAATTGCAACAGCGACCATGCAGCCTCCAGCGGAAGGTCCACAGCATTAGATCCAAATAGGAGGGATTATGGCTGCTCTTTGAATCATAGCATCCACTCTTTCTCTGCCTCCAAGAAACAAAACTGCATCCTTGAGATCGCTAGGACCTCTCATATTTCCTTCTGGTCTGCTTTGACCTTCCTGCAGAAGACAGCATTCCATCTCATGGGGGAGTCATATTGCTAATCTGGGATGACATTCATAGCCAGGCCATCTTACTGAACACTTGGCTGCCAGCTGTTGCAGTTGACATTATCCATCCTTGCTTAACCTTTGCTCTTTGCAGTGTACACGTCCCTCCATCATTTGGCGTCTCCAGGGCAGGCTACCTCCAGCTTATTGATCAACTGCCTCACCTCTGCTCAGTGACTTTAATGCACACCATCGCATTTGGGGCTCTTCCAGAACCTGTCAGAGAGGTGCTCTCTTGGCTGACCTCAATCAACTCAACCTCTCTATCTTAATAATGGAGCACCGACATTCCTCTCAGACTCCACACACACCTATTCCCATTTGGACCTCTTGTTCTCCAGTGCCCACTTTTCCTGTCATCCTGAATGGTCCATTCTCTCTGATATGTACTAGAGTGACACTCTCCCATGCGCTATCTGTTTGCTGACTCCTATCCCACCTATGTGTAAAGCCAATTGGAAGCTTTCTGAGGCTGTCTGGAGCCTTCAGTCCTCCCTCGAGACCTTCAAAAAACATTTCTCCAGTTGTGATGACCAGTCATAGTTCCTCACAAACATTATCCTTACCATCATAGAACATTCCATACCTCGCACTTCATCTCTACCATGCTGTGTACTCGTCCCTAGGAGAACTGAGGCATACTGTGATGTGAGTCACATGCGAAGACCTGTTCTCTGCATTTATAACCATCATCCTTTGATGGCTAGCTCTATTTGCTGTAAACAGTTGCAAGTGCAGTGTCATTGCATTCTTCACTATATCAAAACAGCTACCTGGATTTCATTTACTAGTTCTTTTAACAGTTCCACTTCCTCTTCCATCATGTGGGGGGCAACCTCCATCGTCTGTTTGGCACTAAGGTCTATTACCTGATTTCCAGTATGACTGTAGCAGGTGATGTCATTGTGGACCTGGTAGCTATCTCCAACACCTTGGGCTGCTATTCTGTGGAGATTTTGAGCTCCACCCAATATCACTCCACCTTCCTCCCTCGGAAACGAGTGGAGGAGGCTTAGATGATACCCTCCTCCTCTCAGATGAGTGAATGCTACAATTCTGTCTTTACCATGGGGGAAATAGATCATGTTCTCACTTCATCCTGATCTTCCACCCCAGGGCCAGATAATGTCCACATTCAAATGTTGCAGCACCTTTCTCTTGAGGGCAAGCACTTCCTCCTTCATACACACAATCACATTTGGGCAGATGGCACATTTCCCAGATGCTGACGTGAAGTCATTATCATACCCGTATCTAAGCCCAATAAGGACAAACACATTCCTTTTAGCTACCACTCCATTTCTCTCATCAGCTGTGTTTGCAAGATGATAGAATGTATGATTAATGGCTGGTTGGTATGGTGACTCTAACCTCGCAATCTACTAACCCTTGCACAATGTGGATTTCGAGCTCATCATTTTGCTGTTGACCAGCTCATCACTTTATCAACTCATGTCATTAACCATTTTCAGCCAAACTACCCAATGGTGACTTTGTTTTTTGATTTGGAGAAAGCCTATGACACCTGCTGAAAAGCTGGTATCCTCAGTACTCTATACACATGGTTCTTTTGATGCCGCCAGCCCTGTTTCCTTCAGAAATCTTTAAAAGACCAAGTATTCAAGATATGTGTGGATACAACCTAGTCAGACATCTTCATCCAGGAGACTGGGGTGCCTCAAGGCTCCGTCCTGTGCATTGTACTCTTTGCTGTAGCCATTAACCCTATAATGGCCTGTCTCCCACCAGACATCACAGGCTCACTTTTCGTCGATGACTTTGCGATGTACTGCAGTTCTCCACATACTTGTATCCTTGAGCAGCAACTTCAGCCATGTCTTGAGCATCTTTACTCGTGGAGTATCGACAATGGCTTTCACTTTTCCACTGACAAAACAGTGTGTATGAATTTCTGGTAGTGGAATCTGTTTCTTCCACCATCTTTACATCTTGGGCTTGTTGCTTTTCCACTTGCTGAAATTATGAAATTCCTTGAACTCATGCTTGATAGAAAACTTTCTTGGTCCTCCCATGTGTCTCATCTGGCTGAATGCTGTACCCAGCCTCCTAATGTCTTACGTGTTCTAAGTGGTACTTCCGGGGGAGCAGATCATACCACCCTCCTCCATTTGTACAAATCCCTTTCTGTTCGAAACTAGACTCTTGGTGTTTTATTTATTCATCTGCACATCCATCAATTTTATGCCATCTTAATACAATCCACCGTCTTGGGATCCGTTTGGCCACTGGTGCCTTTTACACTAGCCCAGTTGAGAGTCTCTATGCAGAAGCTGCCGGGCAACTGCTGTTATACCGGTGTGATGTTCTCCTCAACAGATACGCTTGCCATTTATCTGCTATGCCTAGCCACCCATCCTACACCTCCTTTTTCGATGACTCCCTTGACTGCCAGTATGGGGTGCGTCCCTATTCTCTGTTACCTCCCAGAGTTTGCTTTCAGCTCCCATTCCAGCAGCTTAACTTCACACTCCTTGCCAGTTTTCCAGTGGGTGTGAACCCTTCACTACCTTGGCATTGTGCGGTGGCCTGTGTTTATCTTGGACTTTATTTACTCCCTAAGTAAACTACTCCCAATTTGATCTATTGCAGTAAGTTTCTCGACCTCCGCACACAACGTAGTGACAGCACCTTTGTGCACAGTAATGGTTCTAAAACTGACTGTGGTGTCTAGTGTGCCTTCGTCATTGACATGGACCATTTCCGGTACTGGCTTCAGGAACACCACCCAATATTTACAGCAGAGCTCTTCGCCCTCTATCAGGCTACCTAATACATGCAGCTGGAGAGGCTTTTTAATTGAGTCATATTTTGATTCTCTCAGTGCCCTTCAGAACCTCTGTGTGCTGTACACAGTCCATCCCTTAGTGCAATGGGTCCAAGAAAGCTGCCATTTGCTGTCTGTTGAGGGAGACACTGTGATGGTCATGCAGTCTCCTGTTCACATTGCTCTGATGGGAAATCAGGCTGCTGATGCTGCTCACAAGGTTGGAATCCTCCTACCTCAGTCTGCTAGCTCTTCCATCCCTTTGGATGATCTCTATGTTGCCGTCTGTTGGCAGGTGGTGTCACTTTGGCATCACCACTGGTGCACTCTTCATGGCAACAAGCTCCAGGGAATTAAACCTCCCCTAGCAGCTTGGCCAACGTCATCTCGGCCCCTTTGCTGTGAGGAGATCATTTTAGCTAGGTTGCATATTGGGTATTGTCGTTTTAGCCATCGCCATTTGTTAAGTGGTGATCCCCCACCACTTTGAGCTCATTGTCGCCAACCTTTGATGGTTCACCATTTCATGACCGAATGTCCTTGTTTTAACTACTTATGTTGTCATATATGTTTGCCGTCTGATTTGTAGGGTGTTATAGTGAAGGATGCAGGGGTTGTCGACTGCGTTTTACTTCTTATCCTTCATAGCAATGTGGCAAATGACATTTAATCTTTGGTTCAGGACTTCCACTGTCTCCACAGCATATTTTGTGGGCCTTTCTACATGAGGAAGTCCTTGTTCTTAGCTCGCTTTCCATCAGTTGATTGGACTTAATGTATAATTTCTTTTAAGTTCTTTTACTTCTTGATATTCTAAGGTTATGACATGGGCACCTTAGTTGTCTTTGTGCCAGTGGGTTAGCGATGACTGGGTCTGCAGGATTACATGATTGAAGTATGTGTTGCATTGATAACTTCTATCTGTATTTCAGGAAATCTGGTGTTGGAGGGGAAGGATCCAGATGACAATGGTTAGGAAACGCTAGTACATTAATAATCAGGTAATGGCCATTCATTCCTCTGGGCTGCTTGTAGGCGATCACGTCAAAATAAAATGCTCTGCAGAAATTGTGGCAGCACTGTGACTGCCAGAACTAAGGTTCCACCTATTTTCTAACTCCTCCACCCACAATCTGTACCATAGTGATCCCCTCCCAGAAGCACAACATAACCTTCAATTCCTACTCAAATCTATACGCCTATCCCAGAATCTGTTCCCTGAATCCATCTCCCTCCTCCCTCCAACAACCGCCCTCCCCGCACACACATATTTTACAAGCCTTCTAAAATCTATAAACCCAACAATGCTGGATGTCCAATTGTAGGTGGTTACTATGCTCCCATTGGAAGATCGCCACTCTTGTTGACCAGCACCTCCAACCAGTTGCCTGTAGCTTAGCCTTTCATATCAAACATACAAGCCACTCCACTTAGCAATTCTCAGCCATCCCCACTCCATAGGCACCTGGATCCTTATCTGTCACAGTTGATGACACCTCCCTACACACCAACATTCCTCAGGCCAATGGCCTGCCATCCAACACTACCACTCTCAATGTCCTTCTGACATCAACCCACTACCTCACTCCTTCTAAACCTTACTGATTACATCCTCCTTTGAGAGGAAGATACATTGCCAGGAAAAAAAATCACAACGCCAAAAAATAATTAATGTAGAGTATTGAAATTTCAGGAATACATTGGTCTAGGTAACATATTTAAACGATTGACATTGCAGGATCACAGGTCAATGTAAGCACAAGATAAACTAATGCAAATGTGAAATGCTGGTACATTAATAATCAGTTTACCTGCCAGAATTGTGAATGCAAGCATGCAGACATGCATGCATTGTGTTGTACAACTGCTGAATGTCTCTTTGTGGGATGGAGCCTCCTGCAACTGATCAGTCAATAGAAGGACGGTTAATGCTCTTTGTGGATGACACTGGAGATGTCATCTGATGGTGTCCCATAGTGCTTGATTGAATATGGATCTCATGATTGAGTAGGCCAATGCAACATTTCATCACTCTGTAGAGCTTGTGGGATTACAACAGCAGTACGTGGGCGAGCTTGATCCTGTTCAAAAATACTCCCTGTAATGCTTTTCCAGAATGGCAGCACAACAGGTTGAATCACTAGATTGACATACAAATTTACAGTCAGGATGCATTGACTAATCCTGTGATTGCTCCTGGTGTCATACAAAATCATATTCCAGACCATAACTCCAGATGTAGGTCCTGTGTGTCTAGCACATGAACTGGTTGGTTGCAGGCCCTCAACTGGCCTCCTTATAACCAACACACAGCCATCACTGGCACTGAGGTAGAACCAGCTTTCATTTAAAAACACAACAGTCGTCGACCCTGGCCTCCAATGAGCCACTTGACACCACTGAAGTCACAAATGACAGTGGTTTGGGGTCAGTGGAAGGCACACTACAGGGCATCTGTTTCAGAGCTGCCCTTGAAGCAACCAATTGGTAGAAATTCATTGTGTCACTGTGTGCTAATTGCTACTGCAGATGCAGCACAATTCGCCAGAGCCTCACGCCAGACATGATGGTCTTCCCTCTCAGTAGTGTCATGTGACTGTCCAGACCCCCCATCTTCTTGTGACTGTACTTTCTCGTGACCACCCCTGCCAATGATCATCTATAGTGGTTACATTTCTGCCAAGTCTTACTGCAATATCACAGAAGGAACATACAGTTTCTCATAGCTCTATAACATGACTTCGCTCAAACTCAGTGAGGTGCTGATAATGGCATTTTTGTTGCCTTAAAGTGGTTCTTGACTAATATCAAGTCGTTATGTTTAGTCCCAAATTCAACCAACACTATAGTCGTTACAGCATGTATTTAAAGCAAGCCTCATTTGCATCCTCATAGTGGCGCTACTACCAGCACTCTTATGCGACTAGCATGAAATTTTAATAGACATCAGAAACACACATACCAACTTTCATTTGTTTTGCACAACTCCCTCTTGGTACTGCAATATTTTTTAGTCAGTGTATTTAAGCAAATCCACAGCACAGCCATGGGCACCTGCATGGCACCCTTCTATGCCAATCTGTTTACAGACCTTCTAGAGGAATCCTTCCTAGAACCCCAAAACTCCAAACACCTTGTCTGGTTCTGATTTGTTATTGATATTTTCATGATCTGGACCTAGGGTCAAGATATCCTATCTTCATTCATCCACAACCTTAACACCTTCTCTCCCATCTTCTTGATCTGGTCCTTCTCAGCCCTATGTGTCATCTTCTTGGCATTGTCCTCCATCTCATTGATGGCTTCATCCATATCCAGCTGTGTGGCTGGATTGAAGAGTTGTTAGCAAACAGAACACAGGATGTTGATCTCAATGGAGAGACATCTACAGACATTAAAGTAACCTCTGGCGTGCCACAGAGGAGTGTTATGGGACCATTGCTTTTCACAATATATATAAATGACATAGTAGATAGTGTCGGAAGTTCCTTGTGGCTTTTTGCGGGTGATGCTGTAGTATATGCCTCCTTTAAAATTATTCCTGCATATGTCTCTGCAGCTTTACTGTATCGTTAAATGACGATGGCATCCTCTTGGGTAAAATATATCAGAGGTAAAATAGTCCCCCATTCGGATCTCCGGGCGGGGACTACTCAGGAGGATGTCGTTATCAGGAGAAAGAAAACTGGCATTCTACGGATCGGAGCGTGGAATGTCAGATCACTTAATTGGGCAGGTAGGTTAGAAAATTTGAAAAGGAAAATGGATAGGTTAAAGTTAGATATAGTGGGAATTAGTGAAGTTCGGTGGCAGGAGGAGCAAGACTTCTGGTCAGGTGAATACAGGGTTATAAATACAAAATCAGCTAGGGGTAATGCAGGAGTAGGTTTAATAATGAATAAAAAAATAGGAGTGCGGGTAAGCTACTACAAACAGCATAGTGAACACGTTATAGTGGCCAAGATAGACACGAAGCCCATGCCTACTACAGTAGTACAAGTTTATATGCCACCTAGCTTTGCAGATGACGAAGAAATTGAAGAAATGTATGATGAGATAAAAGAAATGTATGATGAGATAAAAGAAATTATCAAGGTAGTGAAGGGAGACGAAAATTTAATAGTCATGGGTGACTGGAATTCGACAGTAGGAAACGGGAGAGAAGGAAACATTGTAGGTGAATATGGCTTGGGGCTAAGAAATGAAAGAGGAAGCCGTCTGGTAGAATTTTGCACAGATCATAACTTAATCATAGCAAACACTTGGTTCAAGAATCATAAAAGAAGGTTATATACATGGAAGAACCCTGGAGATACTAAAAGGTATCAGATAGATTATATAATGGTAAGACAGAGATTTAGGAACCAGGTTTTAAATTGTAGGACATTTCCAGGGGCAGATGTGGACTCTGACCACAATCTATTGGTCGTGAACTGTAGATTAAAACTGAAGAAACTGCAAAAAGGTGGGAATTTAAGGAGATGGGACCTGAATAAACTGACTGAACCAGAGGTTGTACAGAGTTTCAGGGACAGCATAAGGGAACAATTGACAGGAGTGGGGGAAAGAAATACAGTAGAAGAAGAATGGGTAGCTTTGAGGGATGAAGTAGTGAAGGCAGCAGAGGATCAAGTAGGTAAAAACACAAGGGCTAGTAGAAATCCTTGGGTAACAGAAGAAATATTGAATTTAATTCATGAAAGGAGAAAATATAAAAATGCAGTAAATGAAGCAGGCAAAAAGTAATACAAACGTCTCAAAAATGAGATCGACAGGAAGTGCAAAATGGCTAAGCAGGCATGGCTAGAGGACAAATGTAAGGATGTAGAGGCTTACGTCACTAGGGGTAAGATAGACACAGCCTACAGGAAAATTAAAGAGACCTTTGGAGAAAAGAGAGCCACTTGTATGAATATCAAGAGCTCAGATGGAAACCCAGTTCTAAGCAAAGAGGGGAAAGTGGAAAGGTGGAAGGAGTATATAGAGGGTCTATACAAGGGCGATGTACTTGAGGACAATATTACGGAAATGGAAGAGGAAGTAGATGAAGATGAATTGGGAGATACGATACTGCGTGAAGAGTTTGACAGAGCACTGAAAGACCTGAGTCTAAACAAGGCCCCGGGAGTAGACAACATTCCATTGGAACTACTGACGGCCTTGGGAGAGCCAGTTCTGACAAAATTCTACCATCTGGTGAGCAAGATGTATGAGACAGGCAAAATACTCTCAGACTTCAAGATGAATATAATAATTCCAATCCCAAAGAAATCAGGTGTTGACAGATGTGAAAATTACCGAACAATCAGTTTAATAAGCCACAGCTGCAAAATACTAACACGAATTATTTACAGATGAATGGAAAAACTGGTAGAAGCCGACCTCGGGGAAGATCAGTTTGGATTCCGTAGAAACGTTGGAACACGTGAGGCAATACTGACCTTACGACTTATCTTAGAAGAAAGATTAAGGAAAGGGAAAGCTATGTTTCTAGCATTTGTAGACTTAGAGAAAGCTTTTGACAACGTTGACTGGAATACTCTCTTTCAAATTCTGAAGGTGGCAGGGGTAAAATACAGGGAGCAAAAGGCTATTTACAATTTGTACAGAAACCAGATGGCAGTTATTAGAGTCTAGGAGCATTAAAGGGAAGCAGTGGTTGGGAAGGGAGTGAGACAGGGTTGTAGCCTCTCTCCAATGTTATTCAATCTGTATATTGAGCAAGCAGTAAAGGAAACAAAAGAAAAATTTGGAGTAGGTATTAAAATCCAGGGAAAAGAAATAAAAACTTTGAGGTTCGCCAATGACATTTTAATTCTGTGAGAGACAGCAAAGGACTTGGAAGAGCAGTTGAATGGAATGGACAGTGTCTTGAAAGGAGGATATAAGATGAACATCAACAAACGCAAAACGAGGATAAAGGAATGTAGTCGAATTAAGTCGGGTGATGCTGCGGGAATTAGATTAGGAAATGAGACGCTTAAAGTAGTAAAGGAGTTTTGCTGTTTGGGGAGCAAAATAACTGATGATGGTCGAAGTAGAGAGGATATAAAATGTAGACTGGCAATGGCAAGGAAAGCGTTTCTGAAAAAGAGAAATTTGTTAACATCGAGTATAGATTTAAGTGTCAGGAAATCGTTTCTGAAAGAATTTGTATGGAGTGTAGCCATGTATGGAAGTGAAACATGGACAATAAATAGTTTGGACAAGAAGAGAATGGAAGCTTTCGAAATGTGGTGCTACAGAAGAATGTTGAAGGTTAGGTGGGTAGATCATGTAACTAATGAGGTGGTGTTGAATTGAATTGGGGAGAAGAGAAGTTTGTGGCACAACTTGACTAGAAGAAGGGATCGGTTGGTAGGACATGTCCTGAGCGTCAAGGGATCACAAATTTAGCATTGGAGGGCAGCATGGAGGGCAAAAATCGTAGAGGGAGACCAAGAGATGAATACACTAAACAGATTCAGAAGGATGTAGGTTGCAGTAGGTACTGGGAGATGAAGGAGCTTGCCCAGGATAGATTAGTATGTAGAGCTGCATCAAACCAGTCTCAGGACTGAAGACCACAACAATGACATTTCTCTTACATACAATAATTCGCCAACTGCATTGAGAAATCTACATCTACAACACATGTTAACTCAGCTGTTGCTGTTGGAAATGTAATAGCTGAAGTTGCTGTGAATACATATGACTGGCTAAATTTATTGAAGGATAGTAATGCTAACAAAGTACCTCACATAACTAAATAAAACCACTTTGAGTTCAACGTTAGCTACAAAGGTAGAGTACATTGCAAATTGGACATTGATGGAAATGAATTTGTGCATCACATCTTCCCCAATGACAATGGACCCACTGGGTTTCCTGCTGCAGTAATTCCTCCAGGAATGACAAGACAACAAAAAAGTACCTTTTTAAAAGCATCAGGACCTATTGCAAAGAGAACTACAAAGACATTATGTGTCTCGAAGTTGGCTCAGAACGTGAACTAGAAACTCAAGTCAGCGAAAGTAAAGATCCTGAAGAAGAACCTGACCAAACAAATATTCCAGTGAAAAGAGAAGAGGCGAAAATGCTCTTGTTAAAGTGCCTTTAACCCCATTCAGACCTTGTTTTATGAACAGAAAATCAAGCTGTTTGGCAACTACAAAATATGAGATCTCAGTAATCTATTTTGTAGGATTTGTGACTTCCAATTTCTTGTGGTTCTAGTGCCATTAATTGCTCCAGGATCAAAATTTGATCCAAAAGATGCCATAACATAGTGTAAAAATATAAATATTATGCCAAAGAAATAAGCACGGGGCTTGCTATATTTTTCGCAACAAGGGGCAAATTTATTTGGTTTCAAATGTATTTACACTCTGATGTGATATAGGTCTCAGGGAGTAATCCACTTATTGTGAAGTGTTATTTAAAAAAACTCCAAACCACTTGACAAAAGACATTTTAAGTGTAATATATATGCAGAATTTGTTTCTTAAATGTGTAAAGTTAAGCAATGATAATAAAGTGAACCTTTAAAAGCCCATATCTCAAAACACCTCTTTTATGTCATAAATATTCAACCTGCCGTAACTTCCTCATATTTAGAGATAGAAAATAAAAGTTTTTTACAGGTTGTTCAGAATTTCATGCTGAATGTAAGAACTACAAAAACTTAAATTCCTAAATTTTCGACGAGAGGTCCCTTTTCGCTTTCTGCCTCACAAATATTGATGAGCCAATGACTACCAATTGGCAAGAAAACAGGCCTAAATTATCTAGAAAGAAGCTTAATTACTGTTGGAACATTTGTTCAGTGTGTGCATCTTCTTGGTACAACCCAAAAGGGTCAGCACTGCCTGCTTTGCACTTATAAATCTTTCTCACTGTACTGGCCCACAAACAAGACTGACAGCACAATTTTATTCAATCTGTCCTACAGCATATTCTTTTTAATCAGCGCAGTGTAAGATTCAAAAATTGTCTATTCTAACACAAATTCATATAGTTACACCCTAAACCATTTACTCCCCACTGGTACTTAATATTAATAATAAACAGCGAATTTTGAAGACGCTGATTTTCTGAATGTAAGCAGAGACATTCGCATAAACCCTTACCTGCTACTTCAGTATCCTGTTTTGCAAATGCAAATTTCTCACAGTATCTACTGTTTAGCTGCATGTCACCTTCTGCTTTTAGCAAGTTTCATCGTTAAACGCTTCAGTGACTGAAAATAAAGTTCAAGAACTTCACTACTTAACAACTCAAAATGTTTAAATGAGAGTTAACTTTCAAGAAGCCTTCCAACAACCATATAAACAGTACTAAGTTGCATGCAACATAGCTCTGTACTCTTTAATATATGCTTACAACTATGACACTAAATCTGCAGTTTATAACGTTCTCAGTCAATGCTGTACTTGCAGCTTAAGCACATATGACAAAGTATTAAATAAATCCTATACATTTATATTCTACGGGAAAATACAATATGCTAACCACAATCATTTTAACTGATCAACTTACTTACCTCCCAGAATGTCAATGTATATTACGTTTCCTATTCTCTCTCCAACAACAATTTTGCAACCCATTTTGCGTTCTGCTTTTCGTATCTTATAAATTGGAACAGCACAAAGCATATGGCGGAGTTACCACTACAGTTCCATGAAGCATATACTACCTTGACCAAAACAGTAACAAACACAGATCTTCCCGCTGGCTAAAAATTTCGTCTTCAAAGTTTATACTCACAACGCCTTCAAATGGATGTGGTAACTTCTGAGAACTATATCACTTCCCCTTGTTTCGCTGTCATTAAAGTCTTGTGCGATTCACCGCCAAACACTGTACTTGTATCGCTTCATTACATATTTACAAATATTGCAAAACAAAGTAAATTGACTAATTCACCGAAAGCTAGGTCCATGGAATTACAAGTGTAATAAATTTCTTTGGAATGGTTCGACACTCGTTAACTGTCGATAGTTGTGCGCGTCAATCTAGTAGCCTATAAATAGCGAATCTTCGGCGCTGCAATTTTGGATTCGAGGGTTGGATTCCCTCATTTCCTCATCGAGGACTCGCACTGTCTGGGCTACTCTCAGGGTGTATCTTCGACGTGGAAGAGCCCCAACCGTGCTTGTCGCGTTGTTGCCCGTCTGCACGCCGTCCCTGCTGCCCGCCGCCGCCGCCGCCGTCATCTCTTCGCCGCCGCCTGGTGCTTGCCGCCGCCGCCGCCGCTTGGTCGCCGTCTGTCGGTGCTCGCCGCTTCCTCTTCTGCCGCCACCACCTGGTCACCGCTTCTTCAGCCGCCGCCGCCGCCGCCGCCGCCGCTTCGCCGTCTCTTGGTGCTCGCCGCTTCTTCTGCCGCCGTCTCTCGGTGCTCGCCGCTGCCACCGTCTCTCGGTGTTCGCTGCCGCCTGCGATCATGGACACCCCAACTACCACCATCATTTACATCTCTCCTTCACCTGCCCCCACTGTAACGTCATGGAGTGCTTCCTCTGGGATTCACCCGTCTCATGCACCTCCCCTACTCACAGTCTCCTCCCCATCTATCTCCTCTCCATCGATGTATCCCCACCTGTACGTCACTCCTGCTCCTACCCCTGCTGCTGCCCCTGCTGCTTCTCCCGCTCCTGCCTCTGTCCCTGCTCCCAACCCTCCTCCCCCTCCTGTCGCCCGCCGAGACGACTACCCCCTCTCCCCCCTGCGACTACCGCTGCTTCCCCTGCCAGAGTCTCCGCCCGCCGCACCACAGTCGCCGCCACAGAGCGCCCTACCCTCTCATCCGGTGCTACTGCCTCACAGGAGGGCCCTGCCTCCCACCACCTCCCCATCCATCCAGTCCCTCATCCCTCATCCCAGGCAACACCCGCCAAAAAATCTTCCAAACGGCCCAGTGGCGACCTATCCTCTACTCCTTCCTCCAAAAAGCCACTGCCCGCCCCACCTCCCACTGACCCCGCTATGGATACCACCCCACCTCCCTCCTCTCCAGTCCCCTCCCTGTATACCTTTGTCCTAGCCAACCCTGATCCAAAATTCCTGGATGCCCGCGCCCTCATCCTTGAAATCTGGAAGTACATCCCCAGTGCACCCATCACCCAACTTATCCCTCGCAGAGACTCTGTCCTCATCAAGTGTCCCTCTCCGTCCTTCCATACTGATCTCCTCCGGCGCCTTCCCCGCATCACTTTTGGGCCCCACGCATTCCTCACCCCATTCCTTACATCCTCCTCTCCTCGTCAACCCCAACCACCTCGTCGTCCGCCGACCCTCACTGCCGTCATCACAAAACTCAGCCCTGTGGTCACGGAGGCTGAGGTGTTGGCGGAACTGAATGCCCACCCCTCCCTGAAAGTCCGCTCTGCCCACCGTATTTACAGCTCCTCTGGCACTACTTTCCTCATGCGTACCTTTACAGAGTCCGCCTCCTCCATCGACCACCTCCTCACGCAGGGAGCCCTGATTTTCAACCGCCACCACCCTGTTGACCCGTCCCGTCCCCTCCTCAGTCCTACCGCTGCCAGCGTTGTCTTCTGTACAATGACCATCTCACCCAAAACTGCAAGAACCCACCCACCTGCCCCCATTGTTAAGCCTCCCACTTCCTCAAACAGTGTCCCAACCTCGCCTCCCCCCCATCCTGCAACACCTGCAATGAACCTCACCCCACCTATTCCTCCAAATGCAAAGCCAAGCCCCCTCCCACCAACCCTGAACTCACTGTCCCCGTTCGCCCCATTGACCCACCTATCCACCCTAACAATTCCCTCCACCCTCACCCTACAGCAGAAGACATCATCCGGTTCCTCACCGTCGTCCTGCAGAACATCCACCCCTTCCAGCGCCCCCACACACTCCAGCAGATTTCCCTCGCTGCCCGCTCTGTTTTCCACTTAAACACCTACGCCACATACTCCCACAACCAGGCCCACTTTACCTTCACCCGCCTAGACACCCTCGTTTAAGCCCCTCTCTCCCCTTCCCACACCCTTCCCACACCCCACCCCATGGCTCATCCACAGTATTGTCTCCTCTACCTCAACATTCGCTCCCTCCCTGCAAACAAATACCTCTTCATGCATACCCTCTCCCAGCACCAGGTTGACTCCTTCATCCTTAATGAAAACTTCCTCCAACCCCACCATGTGGTCCGCATCTCCCCTTATCTCCTTCACCGCACTGACAATCCCCTTCCCTAGCTCGAGGCGGGGTCGCTATCGGCCACCTCAGGCATCTCCCTGTCCGGCCACAACCCCTCCTCAATGACCCAACCGAACACCTTCTCCTCAGCCTCTTTTTTCCCTCCCTCACCGTCACCTGTGCCACTATCTATATTCGCCCCGCAGCTCCTCTCCCCTTTGACTTCATTTCCCATGTTGACCGTACCTTCTGCACCTATGTGATCGCCGCTGACCTCAACATCCACAGCCGTGACCCTGCCACCCATCGGCGGTGGCATCTGTTCCTTGCCACCCTCCTTGGTGATCTTGTTCCTCTCCCACAGCCCACCCGTCCTGAAAGTAACTCCACCCCCGATGTTATCCTCGCTTCCCCCAACCTCCTTGGTCGCATTGCCATTGATGTCCTCGATCCCGTCGGTAGTGACCATCTCCCTGTCCTTCTCACCATCTCCTCTACCCGTCCTGCCACTGCAGCCACCCGCCCACCTGCCCCTCCAAAATCTGTCCATGACTACCACCGTGCCAATTGGGATGCCTACCGGGAATCCATTGCCTTACAGGTCGAAAGCCAGCCCCTCACTTTCCACCACCCCGATGGCATCACCCATGCCTCTGGCTTCCTTCAGAAGACCATCACTGACGCTGTGGAGGCCCATGTCCCTACCAAACTCATCCACCCTCGCCGCCCTACGCTTCCTCCACAGGCCGTCCTTCTTCTGCGTGAATCCCACAGCCTCTACCGCTCCTTCCTCCGCACTCGTGACCGGGATACTCTCACCTGCCACCGGCAATTACAGAGACATATCCGGAACCTCCTTACAGCAAAGAAACGCCGGGACTGGCGTCAGACATGCACACGCCTCAACTCCACCCTCCCTGTCAACTCCTCCAAGTACTGGTCAGCCTTCCACCGCCTTACTGGTAGCCATCCCACCCCGCATTACCCCATCCTCCATGACGATCGACCCTTTCCTGACAACCTCAGTAAGGCTAACCATTTTGCTTCCGACCTGTCCGAGGTCTTCTCCATTCCTGACGATCCCCATTTGGATTACTCCCTCTTCCCCACTGTCCTTGACCGCACTGACACCTCTGTCCCCCCGCTCGCCCCTAGCTTCCAGTACTTGGATCGGCTACCCCCCTCCAACATCAACACTCCCATCACCATGCAAGACATCACACTCGTCCTCCGCTCCAAACGAAACACCGCCCCTGGTCATGATGGCGTCACCTACCGTCACCTCAAGGAATCCCCTCCATCCTTCCTGTCTGTCCTTGCTACCCTGTACAATGTCCTCCTCTCCACTGGATTTTACCCTGACCTGTGGAAGACTTCCCATGTCCTGCTGTTCCCTAAGCCTAACAAACCCCCCCTCTGCTACCTCTTCCTATCGTCCCATCTGCCTCACCTCCGTGTTCAGTAAGGTCTTTGAGGCTATCCTCTCTCGCCGTATCCACCACCACCTTACCCAGCACCGCCTCCTTCCTCTTACCCAATGTGGCTTCCGGCCTTCCTTCTCCGCTGACGACCAGCTCCTTAACCTTACCCATCTTCTTTCCCTCCAACTTAACTCCCGTCGCTCTGCTATCTTTGTTTCCCTTGATCTCCAGAACGCCTATGACCGTGTCTGGCATCCCGGGCTCCTTTTCAAACTCCAGACCTATGCTCTCCCCATCAACTTCATCCATCTCGTTGCTTCCTTCCTCTCCCATCGTCCCTCCCATGTGAGTATCCACAATTCCAACTCCCGTACTTTCTACTCCTCTGCCGGCGTGCCCCAAGGTTCTGTCCTTTCCCCTCTCCTCTATCTCCTGTACACTCCTGATATGCCCAAACCTCCCCCTCCTGTTCATCTTCTCCAGTTCGCTGATGACACCGCCTTCCTAGCCCTTTATCCTACCCTTCAACGGTCCCAACGTACCCTCCAAACCCACCTTGACCAATTCACCGCTTGGTGCAACCAGTGGTTCCTCCGTGTTAATCCCTCCAAAACCCAGGTGATCATCATAGGCCGCACCACCCGCTCCTTCCGCCTCCATGATTTCTACCTCACCATTTACGGCCGTCCTATCCACCTCACTCCTACCCTCATATACCTTGGCCTCACACTCGACCGCCACCTCACCTGGACTCCCCATCTCCTTACCATCCAAAACAAGGCTCACAACCGCCTCCGCCTCCTGAAACTCCTGTCCGGCCGGACGTGGGGTCTGCATCCTTCCACCATCCTTCACACCTACAAATCCATGATCCGCCCCATCCTTTGTTATGCCAGCATCGCTTGGATTTCCGACCCTCCCCGGTTCTATAAAGCCCTCCAAATCCTCAAACGCCATGCACTCCGCCTCACCTTCCGCATCCGCCTTCCGTCCCCCATGCGCATCCTCTATGACCTCATCCCCTTCCCCCATCTTCTCCTTTTCCTTGAACACATCCGCACACTATATATTGTCCGCCGCCTTGATCCCCCTCACCCCCTGGTGTCTCCCTTCCTCTCCACTCCCAACCAGTTGCCACGCCTTTACCGTTGTGTCCCTCCCTCTCCTCATCTCCACACCCTCCATCTCCTTTCCCAACACAACTTCCACCGTCTACCACTCCCGGATGATGAGCTTCGCCCTGACATCTACCCTTACTACCAACTCTAACCCCCTCTTCCCGCCTCCTCCTCAGGGCTCCCTCTCCTCCCCCTCCCTCCTTCTGAGCGGATTTCCCCTCCTACTCCCCGTCCATCTCTTGTGCCTTCTTTCAGTGTCTCTGCGCTCCTTCCTGCCCTGTCTTCCCTTTTCCTCTCCTGCCCCATGTGTCTCCTGCCTCTTTGTGAACCCACGGTTGCCCCTCCTCTCTTCATCCTGCCACTTCCCCAGCTGCCCCATGCTCTCCCCTCCTTTTCCATCCTCTCTGACCTTTCCCTCGGCAGGTCCCGCCTGGTAGTTTTATTCTTCGTCGTGTGTGCTCCAAGTGGGTTTTAAGTGTGTTGTTTCGGAGTGTTTTTAATACTGTGGCCAACTTTTAACCTGTGCATGCGCGTCCAGTGTCTTCTCTGTGTTTTAAGAATCGCCAACTGTGTTTTTTAACTTTCTGGTGACTTTTTTAACTGTTCCCAATGAACTTCTACATGACAGTGTATTTTTACCTCCATTTTCTCCCCTTACTCTGTTTTATGTTCCCCTTTTTTATCTCCTTATGTATGTATTAATTTATTCTTGTTTTAGTTATCATGTCACTCGGCTGAAGAGCGGCGGATTGTGCTGCTGACAGCCCTCCCCTGCCCATATGGGGCAGGGGCATGAAATCACAATAAAGAAAAAAAAAAGCACTGCAATTGATTGGGAAAATTGAAGTCCACAAGAGTCAAAAGCAAAAGCACTTGTCGTAAATTTGTTTGTAGTGTGAACGTAGAAATTGGCATGTTGGTGTGGGAAATCACTTTAACT
This sequence comes from Schistocerca serialis cubense, assembly GCF_023864345.2. NCBI lineage: Eukaryota > Metazoa > Arthropoda > Insecta > Orthoptera > Acrididae > Schistocerca > Schistocerca serialis. Next base: position 845,341,215 of record NC_064640.1, on the reverse strand, counting down.
CTGCCTGCAGTTACTGTTGGAGTGAATTAAGTAGCTCTGCAGTTGCTGCTGCCAGTCCCAAGCCCGGAGAAAGGAGGAGGGTTGGCGAAGCGCAGAAGCTGTAAAAGAATCGACATCAAATAGTTGGAGAGATCCTATAGAGCTTAGTACCATAGTCGTAATGACGACTACGATAATAATAATATTGAGTAAGCCACACAATTTCAACGAGCGTAACAAGTAGGAATGTTGGAGCTTCCCCAATCTCTTCAACCGAAATGCAAATACTTCTGGGCATAACCGTTTCTATTGAATAAAACTTTTCCTGGTTATAGCTATTCTTATAACAGCAAAATATAACAGTTTACGAATGGATAACTTGCACACCCTCCGCGCTTATGCCAATTCCTGCTATTATCTGTCAGTGTAACAACGCCAAAGGACTTGTTAGTACGTAAGGATAGCGTGTTTAGTTTCGAAGTTGAGACAAAGTTATTGTAGTAGTGGACACAAGGAATCGGATATTCTAACCGCCGCTTCAGTATATTTATTCCTTTATGAAATTCATTGAAAATAATGTGTCTACAACCAATAGCTTAATATATAGTATCAATACTAGTGATAAGAACAATCTACATAAAAACCTAAAATCACGTACCTTGGTCGAAAAAGGCGCCCATTATTCAGGAATACATAGATTCAGTTAACTGCCAGCAACCATTAAAAACTTTGTTTCAGATCAATTACAGCTTAAACAGAGTTTGAAAGGCGTTTTGGTAGGAAACTCATCTACTCTGTAGACGAATATCCTAACAGGGATAGTTAGACCAGCTTATGTAAAAATTTCCGTTTTGACAGCACTTAGTCACAACAGTTAAGATTAGGTATGATGATAAATTTATCAAATATTTATAACTAGGTTTCATTCTGATAGTGTATGAATTCTGTAAATATTAGCAGTTCCAGTTTATAGTAATATGTTCACATATTGCGACAATCTCCTGACAAATGATTGGAGAAGTGAGTGTTGCATTCATATGTTCTATATTTTGTTACATTTTCTGACATGTTCCACACTCATGAGAGTCATGTCACTTTTGGGTCTATGTAACAAAAACTTAATCTAATCTAGAAAGAAAATTTCATCTCATCAAAATAGTCAATGGAAAAGTGTGAATTATATTTCATTATGGGGCTTTAAATTTCTAGTAATGGAATAACAATATTTTTGTGAAAAGTTCACAGTCAAATAGATTACCACATAGTCCAGTACGAGTATGTATATAGAATATGATTTATAACCCCTTTGTAATGTTTAGTTGTGTCTCAACTACATTTTCTGACATGATAGAGAAAGAATTCAAAGTATGACTAGTAGTAAATCTGGCAAAAATTGCAGTGATCCCTTAGACTGCCCTCATCTGATGAAAAGTTTAATTTTAAATTGAGCTTACTGTTGATGTGCTAATGTAATGACCAACCTTGCCTTCCATTTGCCGAAACATTCACTGATTACCCCAAAAGTAACATTGTTATTAACTTTACTAGTAGAGAATTAAAATTATAATAGAAATTCTCTCTCTCTCTCTCTCTCTCTCTCTCTCTCTCTCTCTCTCTCTCAACAGTAGCGCTGTGAAATGGTTTGAGTCTTATTTAACTAACAGGAAACAAAGGGTGTCATTGTGAAATACCTGAGCATTAAGCAGTCAGTCTTCATCCAACTGGGAATTGATTACGTGTAGTGTTCCTGAAGGTTCCATCTTGGGTCTGTTGCTTTTTCTTGTGTGCATTAATGACTTCTTGCCCATTACATTGCCAGATGCTAAGTTTGTTTTGTTGCAGATGGTACAGACATTGCAATAAGTAGGAAGTCAAGTACAGATTTAGAAATGGCTGCTAATCAAGTTTTCACTGACATTAATAAATGATTTAAAACTAATTCACCGACATTAAACTTTGTAAAGACACACCAGACCCTGTAAGAGATTTCCTTCTAGCATGTGTATAGCACATGAAGACATGTAGATCAAAGAGGTTGACAGTGTTAAATTTCTGGGATTATAACTCGATAATAAATTCAGTTGGGATGGGATTTGCAGTCAGAATGATGTCAGGTGTAGTAAATATAATAATAACTTGCATACTTTTCTTATTTTCTTTCTGTAATGTCATATGGGATCATATTCGGGAGTAACTGACGAAGCCGAGCAAAAGTTTTTAGCAAGCAAAAGCATATAACAAGACTCATTTGTTGTGTAAATTCAAGAAAATCATATAGAAACCTGTTCAAGGAACTTTGTATCCTAACCATTGCTTCTCAGTATATTTATTCTTAATGTAATTTGTTGCAAGTAATATATCTCCATTTCCAACCAATTGCTCAATACATAGTATCAGTACTAGGAATAAGAATAATCCACATAAAAACCTAAAATCACTTACCTTGGATCAGAAAGGGGTCCAATATCCAGGAACACACATTTTCAATAAATCACCAGCAACCTTTAAAAACTTGGCTTCAGATAAAGCACAGTTTAAATAGAGTTTGAAAGACTTTCTGGTAGGCAACTCCTTCTACTCTACAAATAAATATCTTAACAGCGACTGTTAGACCATCTTAAGGAAAAATTTTAGTTTGCACCAATAGGTCACAACTGACAAGATTAGGTATTTTATGAATGATAAATTTATTAAATGTGCATAGCTGTGTTTCATCCTGATAGAGTATTAATTCTGTAAATATTAGGTGTTCTAGTTTACTGAAATGCATTTACCTATTTTGACAGTCTGCTGATAATTGATCAGGGTAGTGATTATTATATTCAGATGTTTTATGTTTTTTTTATGTTACACTTTGTGACTTGTTTCACACCCGTGAGAATCACCTCATTTTTGGGTCTCTGGCACAAAAACTAAATCTAATGTAATCTAATCCCATTTCATTATAGTCACAGAACTTTGTAGGTAGTAGTCCTAGTGCTGTGTTGACATTGCCAAGTCTTGTAAACATTCTCTAGTCCATGTAGTAATTTTGCCGCAAGTGTCATATATCAGAGCAGACTTGATCACTTATTCTACATTATTTGCCCACAAAATTGAAATACTGAATGGGGATAAGGTATTTATTTATTTTTATCTACACCAAATCATTCACATGCAGTCAATGGTTCCATGAATAATTTTGATAACTACTTTTACATTGGGAATTGACAAAATGCGGTTGTGGGAGTGATGTAATCAACTAATTGATATGTGACAAGTGCAGTGTCTCTCTAATTTCTCATGTTCTTTGATGCTTCCTGTTTTGGTTTGTTTGCTAATGTGTACACATGTGTCTTTTGTATCTGTGCACAATAAAGTGTGGTTTACACTGAAGAATAGCAATGTGCACATGGTGGTAATATCATGTATACAGTGTATAAAAGGACAATGCATTAGCAGACCAGTCATTTGTATTCGAGTGATTCATGTGAAATGTTTCCAACCTGATTATAGCCATATGAGGGGAATTAACAGACTTTGAACACGGAATGGTAGTTGCTGCTAAATGTGCGGGACTTTCCACTTCAAAAATCATTAGGGAATTCAGTATTCTGAGATCCGCAGTGTCAAGAGTGTTTCAACAGTAGCAAATTTCAAGCACAGTGCAAGCTATTGGTGGCTCCATAATTGTGTGGGCTGTGTTTACATAGAATGGACTTGCTCCTCTGGTCCAACTGGACCAATCATTGAATGGAAATGTTTATGTTCAGCTACTTGGAGACCATTTGCAGCTATTCATGTTTGAAACAATGGTGGAATTTTTATAGATGACGGTGTACCTGGTCACCGGGCCACAATTGTTCGCACTCAGTTTAAATAACTTTCTGAACAATTCAAGTGTATGATTTAGGCACCAGGATCACCCAACGTGAATCCTTTCATACATTTATGGGACATAATTGAGATATCAGTTCATGCACAAACTTGTGTACCAGGAACATTCACACTTATAGAGACAGCATGGGACGATATTTCTGCAGGGGTCTTCCAACAATGTATTGCGTCCACGCCACGTCATGTTGCTATACTACTCCGGGTAAAAGCACGTCCAACTTGATATCAGGAGGCAACCCATAACTTTTGACACCTCAGTGTATTACACTGTTAGTCCGTGAATGTATTTTATTTGTAGGAGATAGTGTTCTTCCATAATTTGTGAACCCAAAGAAGCAATTCTGCTCTCGTGGATAGGTTATCTGCTGCAGTTAGCATAGATAAGTATCATCAGGCATACCACACATAACCTTCTACATTCCATCAGTGGTACCGTCCAGGTCATTAAAAATGGGATACAGATTCTACATTGCCCACCTCCTGTTTTTCAACCACTAGACTCCGTGCCACACACCGATCCACTTTGGAACATCACGGTTTCAAACACACTGGTCATGACATTGGACACAGTGATACAATCACATAACATTGCTTCACACATAATTACAGCACTGTCGTAAGACATCAAATTCAGAGTGAACATATTTCCAGTCATTTCGCGTTCACTGGTACCACATGTGAGATCAACAGAAATATCCACTCATCAGCTTTCGCAGTCCTCCCACACTGTATTTTCAAATTCAGGCCCCACTGTTTGCAACTAATCGATTGAAAACTTAGTTGCAGTAAATGGAGAGCATTTTCAAGTAACAGCAAATTAGTGACTCTTTTAAATAGTTCACTTTGGTGACCAGTAATCTTGATCAACGTGTTACTTCAGTAGTGTTGGACATTATATTATGATGCTCCCTGCACCAAGCCTACAATGCCCTCATGATGGTGCTTATTTCACATTGCACAAAATCAATGGGTCAAAGGCTCACACAAGTCCTGTACCATGAGAGGCATGATGACATGATTCTGTCTGAATTCTGGAGACATCTGCATGGAATGATTATCAGTTTGGATGCTTTACTGTTACACTTGTGTCAACAACAATTGCTACCAAAATGAGGTTAATTTTAATTGCTCAGGAAGGGCAACCATTATATTAGTTACCAATAAAGCACACACCTTGCCCAAAACATATGTCACAGTGGCCACCGTGATAATTTCCATTCACTCTGAAGGAAGAGTGACCAGCCCAACATGCTGCTGCCTCGCTACCATGCCACATCTGCCTGAAAGTCACAGAGTGTTCTCGAGGACCTGTGAAATCCCTATGCCACTGTCAAGCGGCTAACTAAGCAGTCGTAAATGTTGCAACTATTGATCATGACAGCTGAGCACAAACGAGCCCCTTGCACATGCCCACAGTGGTTTCATAGCCATGAGACCACTCAGACAAATGTTTACTGTTCCACAGACATTTTGGTCAACTGGCAATGAAGTGCAAGAAATTATGTTTGCACCTCAATGCCGAGGGATGATTTGGCTCAGGTGCAACAGTTTGACACCCATTTACAGCACCTACTGTTTTAGAACAGTTAGCACCCTATGTCAAAAAGACAGTATAGGACTGCTCAGCCTAACGCTTCTATTGGAATGCCTCCAAAGCTGCTGACTACCGAATGACTACACGGCACTACATTACAAAGGCTGTTCATTACCAACCACTATTCAGGGCTAGTGTTATTAACCAAATGGGATCAGAGATCAGCACACTGCCACACTAAGGCCAATTTAATGGCAGTTAACAAGTCCGTCATATGTGCATATGGTCACAATACGTTTGAGGCTGACAATTGCCTCTTTGAGAACTGCAAGTGGACTTACAAATTAACCAACGTTGCTCAACCTATGTCAGGTGCTGATTTCCTCACACAGGCTGCACTGACCACCAATTTACTAAATGAATGACTGATACACTCTGTCAACAGTCATACTATTCTTGCAGGAAAGGCTCATTCATCAAAGTACACAATGTCCAATGTGTATAATTTAAGTGCTAACACCTCAAATGACCATCAACAGTACTGGGAGCCGTACTGCTGCAACTTGAAATTACATCTCCATACCATGAAACAAGATTATGTAACAATCAGGTGTGAAATAATCAAGTTGCATGAGGACAATGTGGTGTTGAATGATACCCTATTGGAAACAGAAGACAAACTCCAAGTGGCCCACAAAACATAAGAACAACATAGGACACCTCCGCATTGCATCTGTGCTTTGCACACAACTGCGTCCACGGAGTAACTGTGGCCCGTAAAATCACAGGGCATGGGCACACATACTATGGTTCACCATATCTCTACCAGACCTGGTCTGCAATATCGTCATAAGTCCATTGGATTGCTTGGAAATGACTACCACTGATTTCCAGTGGCTACACAATGTTACCAGGGGAAGGAACACCTCACACCCCTCCCCCTCTGTCTGCTACCAATGGCACTCCTACCAACCATCATTCTATGGTTCTGGCTGTGTCACTGACAGTCAGTTACATGTCCATCATGCCCAGCCACCCACACACAAGCTGGCTGTGAGTTCAAATTTGAACTCCCTCTCATCTTTTAGGAGGGGGGAGGGGGGGAGGGAGCAAATGCTGTGTTAGAGTGACATAATCAACTAATAAATGTGTGACAAGTGCAGTGTGTCTTTAATTACTCATATTCTTTGTTGCTTCCTGTTCTTGTTTGTTCACTAATACACTGTTTTTCCCTGTATGTATTTGATATGTAGTAGGTGGTGGCCCTACATGGTCCCACATTGTACAATAATTCATACTGTAGACCTATACTGAAATGTACATAATAAAATTAATAAATGCGTACATTTGGTAGACTTTGCAACTGAACATCTTATAGAAGCCTCTTTATGGACCTAGGGATTGTTACATGTATACTCTCCCTGGTGGTATTTTTCGTTAACAGCAAGAGTGAATTTAGGATGAACTCAGCAATTCACAATCACATAACTAGATGAAGTAATAATTCCCATGTCAGCTATGTATCCCTTTCTAGGGTTCATAATGGAGTTTTATTTTTGCATACAAAAGTCTATAAAAGTTGGCTGCAAGCAGAAAACTGAACATTTGCAAATATTTAAAAACAAAACAAAATAATACCTCATTAGCCACTCTTTCAACAATTTAACAGAATATTTGAAGTGAAGAACATAAATTCTGTTAAAAATTAAGCTCACTGCTTCATATAGATACATGTCAGTGGCAAAACATTGAGTTCTTTCAAAGGTGTCAAGTGATGGAAGAGAAAGGCACTTATTTCATTATTTCATCTTTTGTGTAATAAATATATTTTTGAGAGATATGTCCCAAAATGTAATGCAGTGTGGCATTACGAAATGTACAACTGCAAAGCAAGCACATTTGACTGTTTCTGTGTTGATGACTTTACTCAGTCTGTTTAATGACTTCTCTTTAAGTATTCCTACTGTCGAGTACTGTCTGTCAACATACTCTGAGGAATTTTGTAGTTGCATTTTTATGTTTGTATCAGCAGTCAGAGCTTTGAGTTGATGAGAGCAGAAGATATTACCAATAGACCATTCTGAATGTTTAGGGACAGATCATTGCAAAGTATGATAAACAGAATTGCTCAAAGTGTGAAAATTGAGGAATTCCTTGTCTTACTACTTACTGCTTTAACCAACACTTTCACTACTTGTTTGGTGATTACAACTTTTTGGACTCTGTTCAAAAGATATGACCTGAACCGATAACTGCATTTTCCCCTAATTCGATACTACATAATTTCTCAAATGTAATGTATGCTTGCCAAAGTTTGTGAGCTCAAGGAATAGCCTGTTGTGTGTGTTTTTTTTAAAAAAATGCACTATAGAATTAATCAAAATGAATATAAAGCTCCATTTATCATTACCCTTTCTAAAAAGACAAACTTTTGGACAACCAATAAGCAATAACTTCTAAGGAAGCTCTTCAGGCCAATAGTTGTTGCACTTGCAGCTAACCTACCGGCACTAGTTTATGTGGCCAGCTGGTACTGAAACATGGAATTTCATCTAAATTACTCTAGCATAGGAACGATTTTTTAATAATTAATGAAAATTTTGAGTATTGTTAACAATAGTCCTTTATTATGCATTAAACACAGATGATAACTTGAAATGAACTTCCAGTGTGCTATATTTTAAAACAACTATTGAAACAAAACACATACACCACAGTCTCTCCCTGTGAGTTTCCAAAAGTTCTATTACAAAAGTCAGCGTGAAATTTTTATGATCGTCCATCTTTCCCTTTTCAGTGGCTTAGTAAACAATAAATGCATTATTCACTGAAGTATTTAGTAATCTTCTAATATGGATAAGTTATTTGGAGGAAGTAACTTCTTTTGTGATCACAATATCGCCTTTAGAAGGGTAGGTCAATGACAGTAGCAGTACTTGACTTAGTTACAAATATAAGTCAGGGTTTTGAAGACAAAAGAGTCTAGAGCACTGGTACCTTGTGAGCTTAGTAAGGTATTCAATTGTACCTCATGTAAGACCCTCCTCAGCAATGTAAAATCATGTGGTGCTGGGGGAGCTGTTGAGCGAATTCCTACCTAAATAACAGACAGCAGATTGTATCAGTGCAAGGAGTAGACTCAATTGAAAAGAAGTTGAAATGGAGTGCACCATAGGAACCTGTAATAGGGTCTCTGTTGTTCCTGATTTTTGTTAGTGACATAAGTATCAATGGGCACATCTTGCAGTTTACAGATAATAACATTTGTTCTCAAAAAGGGAGAGTGTCGCTCAGGCTTTTCAACCAGCAGAAGTCCTATTAAGCAAAGCCAAGGCCTAGTTTATTATAAACAAGATGAAAATTAGTGAATACAAAACACAGAATGACATGGAGCCTTATTGAATGAAACTGGAGCCCTGTGTGACACAGCAGCCATGGGCTTTTTCATTGATTCTATGTTAACATGGCAACAGCCCACAAAATGGTATATTCCAAACTTTCCTGGGTCCTGTATCTCCTGGGGAAATAACAAGGTGTAATATCGGACAAGTAGCAACCAACAGTGTACCATGTAATTTTCCAAAGCTGCATGAGATGTGGGCTGCTGCTGTGGAGGCACTCTGCAGGCTGCAAGAATATACTTTGTTTTAGCCAATCTTTATTCAACTGCCTTGCTCATATGGAGGTAAATCATGCACGCTACAGAAAGAGAAATAAATTTCATCACCACAGCACTGACAGTAGACAGTATAGAAAGCCCTGGATGTTGATTAACAAAAACACAAAGGGTGTCTACAGGGCGGCTCTCGAACTGTTGAATGCACTACCTAAGGGCATCCTGTCATTACCAATGGAGCAATTTAGGACTAAAATTTTGTCTGAACTGTGCACTATGTTCTAGAACTGATTTCATAGTTGTATTGTCATTGTACATTAGATTATAATCGAGTTGTTCTCTTCATTATATATTTTGTAGCATCATAGTTTAAACTGCAGTCTTTCATTCATTTTATTGTTGTAATACTACTGTAATTTTGATGCAGTCTGTCCAGCTATGGCTGGTTAACAACACAGAGCTGGTAATAAATGGACAAGATGTCAGACTGGTTTTTGAAGATAATAAGCAATATTATCCTAACCACAGGATTATTCATTAGGCTTTGTGTTATAATACTGCAAATTTCAGTAGGAGTGAGCGGGCAAGGAAAAAGTTATCTTGGGAGCAGCACAAAGCTTGTACAGTGACTGAGTACAGAAGGATTGATAAAAGAAGAAAGTATGTCATCAATGTTTATAAAGTGATTGTTGAATATTTCACATACATTTTTTGATCAGAGGAAACACCATCTTCATTCTTAATGCATGTTATTGATTGACGTCTTTCCTTTTCACCACCCGTCTCACTGATGACTTTCCATATAGCTTTCGATTTATTACTTGAATTGAGTATAAACTGCCAGTTGTACATTCTCTTGGCTTCACAACAAAACTGTTCACTTTGAAATAGTTATTGAATAACTTGTTGTATGTAGTTTTACTGTAAGCATAGAGTAGTCTTTTGTTTGTACAAGAGGTTTGTGTTCCTGACACCAGCAATTTATTACTAGACATTTTCCATATAGTTTGCTTAGCTCTAAGTTTGGTTGGAAATGCTACATCTTCATGGTTGTACAGAATACTCAAATTCTGGTACCTTACAGTCAACATCACTATCACAATGTACACCCTTCCAGTCAGCTTCATGGAGCACATGTGTGAAGGTGAATAGGCTATATTATTTTCTTCAAACTTTCCTAACGGTCTGTCAACATCTTGAGAGGTCAGGTACAGCCCAAGCCTTTGCAGCACCTGTGCTGAATGTCTATCTTCCAGCTGTTCTTTTTGCCCTCCCTTGGGAAATATGTCCGGGTAGTTTTGGGAATTCGTTCTGAAGCTTTAGTATTCTGACATCAGAACAGTCCCTCAACTGTTTTTCTTTCTTTCTTCATTTGCCATCTCCTGCCCTTCCTCTGCTTCAACATTTGAGGTTCCTCTTTGTTTCTTCTTCCTTCCTGTTTGCTCCTGGAGGCTGGCCTATATGTTTGACGTGTAACAGCTGACTGGATAATGTGTTATTCCTAGCCCCGGGTCAACAGGTAGTGTTTGCACGTAACCCCTGCTACAGGCCAGGCACAGGGAGGGATGACTGCCTGAGCTGTTACCTTCCCCAGTTGCCACTATGTCACTCTATAAGGAGTTTGGGAGGTGTGATGTGAGGTGTGAACAATCACGTAAGGCAGGTGAGGCCCCCTTGGTAGGACCCCAGTTGGAAGGAAAGCACCATCGAAGGCACTGTCAATCATGGGGGATTTTCTCACAATGAGCCAATCATCTTTTCTGTCTACAACTACTAAATGTAAACAGAGTGAGGCTAAAGATTCAAAGAATCTCCCAGTGGCACCTCAGTCCCTCATGGTATCAAATACTGAAGAAGGTTAGTCCTTTGCTACTGTTAATGTGTTTATTATTCAGAAAGGTTTTGCTGCAATTGCAGGTCCTGTGAAATATTGCTACCATTTATGAAATGGAACTTTGTATTTGGAGTATAATTGTGATTTTCAGGCCCAATCATGTTGAGGCCCACTGAATGCTGAATTCTTTGTGTGGTGTTATTTACACTAGACTGCTTGGAGGTCTGACCGAGGGAGAAATCCAAACTTACCTCTCTGATCACGACATCACTGCAGTCCATAAGGTAATGAATAAAATTGATGCAACTTTAGTGCCTACACACACTCTTTTTCTCATGTTTGATCAAGCAGTGCTTCCACCGAAGATCAAAGTAGATTATGAAGTAATTACAATCCAACTGTACATTCCAAACTGGATGTGTTGCCACCAGTGGCAACATTACAACCAAATTCACATGTCCTGTTGAATCAAAACCAAATGAGTTATTTGTGGTAGGGTTGCTCGCAAGGACAATTGCCACCTCCTCCTCCATGCTGTATCAATTGCAACAGCGACCATGCAGCCTCCAGCGGAAGGTCCACAGCATTAGATCCAAATAGGAATTATGGCTGCTCTTCGAATCATAGCATCCACTCTTTCTCTGCCTCCAAGAAACAAAACTGCATCCTTGAGATTGCTATGACCTCTCATATTTCCTTCTGGTCTGCTTTGACCTTCCTGCAGAAGACAGCATTCCATCTCATGGGGGAGTCATATTGCTCATCTGGGATGACATTCATAGCCAGACCATCTTACTGAGCACTTGGCTGCCAGCTGTTGCAGTTGACATTATCCTTCCTTGCTTAACCTTTGCTCTTTGCAGTGTATACGTCCCTCCATCATTTGGTGTTGCCAGGGCAGGCTTCCTCCAGCTTATTGATCAACTGCCTCACCTCTGCTCGGTGACTTTAATGCACACCATCGCATTTGGGGCTCTTCCAGAACCTGTCAGAGAGGTGCTGTCTTGGCCGACCTCAATCAACTCAACCCCTCTATCTTAATAATGGAGCACCGACATTCCTCTCAGACTCCACACACACCTATTCCCATTTGGACCTCTTGTTCTCCAGTGCCCACTTTTCCTGTCATTCTGAATGGTCCATTCTCTCTGATATGTACTAGAGTGACACTCTCCCATGCGCTATCGAGGCTGACTGGAGCCTTCAGTCCTCCCTGGAGACCTTCGAAAAACATTTCCCCAGTTGTGATGACCAGTCATAGTTCCTCACAAACATTATCCTTACCATCATAGAACATTCCATACCTCGCACTTCATCTCTACCATGCTGTGTACTGGTCCCCAGGAGAACTGAGGCATACTGTGATGTGAGTCACATGCGAAGACCTGTTCTCTGCATTTATAACCATCATCCTTTGATGGTAAGCTCTATTTGCTGTAAACACTTGCAAGTGCAGTGTCATTGCATTCTTCGCTATATCAAAACAGCTAGCTGGATTTCATTTACTGGTTCTTTTAACAGTTCCACTTCCTCTTCCAAGTGGCCGTGCGGTTAAAGGCGCTGCAGTCTGGAACCGCAAGACCGCTACGGTCGCAGGTTTGAATCCTGCCTCGGGCATGGATCTTTGTGGTGTGCTTAGGTTAGTTAGGTTTAACTAGTTTTAAGTTCTAGGGGACTAATGACCTCAGCAGTTGAGTCCCATAGTGCTCAGAGCCAACCAACCTTCCTCTTCCGTCATGTGGGGGGCAACCTCCATCGTCTGTTTGGAACTAAGGTCTATTACCTGATTTCCAGTATGACTGTAGCAGGTGATGTCATTGTGGACCTGGTAGCTATCTCCAACACCTTGGGCTGCTATTCTGTGGAGATTTTGAGCTCCACCCAATATCACCCCACCTTCCTCCCTCGGAAACGAGTGGAGGAGGCTTAGATGATACCCTCCTCCTCTCAGAAGAGTGAATGCTACAATTCTGTCTTTACCATGGGGGAAATAGATCATGTTCTCACTTCATCCTGATCTTCCACCCCAGGGCCAGATAGTGTTCACATTCAGATGTTGCAGCACCTTTCTCTTGAGGGCAAGCACTTCCTCCTTCATACACACAATCACATTTGGGCAGATGGCACATTTCCCAGATGCTGACGTGAAGTCGTTATAACACCCATATCTAAGCCCAATAAGGACAAACACATTCCTTTTAGCTACCACTCCATTTCTCTCATCAGCTGTGTTTGCAAGATGATAGAATGTATGATTAATGGCTGGTTGGTATGGTGGCTCTAACCTGTCAATCTACGAACCCTTGCACAATGTGGATTTCGAGCTCATCATTTTGCTGTTGACCAGCCCATCACTTTATCAACTCATGTCATTAACCATTTTCAGCCAAAATACCCAATGGTGACTTTGTTTTTTGATTTGGAGAAAGCCTATGACACCTGCTGAAGGGCTGGTATCCTCTGTACTCTATACACATGGGGCTTTTGATGCCGCCAGCCCTGTTTCCTTCAGAAATTTTTAAAAGACCAAGTATTCAAGATATGTGTGGATATAACCTAGTCAGACATCTTCATCCAGGAGACTGGGGTGCCTCAAGGCTCCATCCTGTGCATCGTACTGTTTGCTGTAGCCATTAACAGTTCCACTTCCTCTTCCAAGTGGCCGTGCGGTTAAAGGCGCTGCAGTCTGGAACCGCAAGCAGAAGCTGTCTCCCACCAGACATCACAGGCTCACTTTTCGTCAATGACTTTGCGTTGTACTGCAGTTCTCCACATACTTGTATCCTTGAGCAGCAACTTCAGCCATGTCTTGAGCATCTTTACTCGTGGAATATCGACAATGGCTTTCGCTTTTCCACTGACAAAACAGTTTGAATGAATTTCTGGTAGTGCAATCTGTTTCTTCCACCATCTTTACATCTTGGGCTTGTTGCTTTTCCATTTGCTGAAATTATGAAATTCCTTGAACTCATGCTTGATAGAATACTTTCTTGGTCCTCCCATGTGAACGCTGTACCCAGCCTCCTAATGTCTTACGTGTTCTAAGTGGTACTTCTGGGGGAGCAGATCATACCACCCTCCTCCATTTGTACAAATCCCTTTCTGTTCGAAACTAGACTCTTGGTGTTTTATTTATTCATCTGCACATCCATCAATTTTATGCCATCTTAATACAATCCACCGTCTTGGGATACGTTTGGCCACTGGTGCCTTTTACACTAGCCCAGTTGAGAGTCTCTATGCAGAAGCTGCCGGGCAACTGCTGTTATACCGGTGTGATGTTCTCCTCAACAGATACGCTTGCCATTTATCTGCTATGCCTAGCCACCCATCCTACACCTCCTTTTTCGATGACTCCCTTGACTGCCAGTATGGGGTGCGTCCCTCTTCTCTGTTACCTCCCAGAGTTTGCTTTCAGCTCCCATTCCAGCAGCTTAACTTCACACTCCTTGCCAGTTTTCCAGTGGGTGTGAACCCTTCACTACCTTGGCATTGTGCGGTGGCCTGTGTTTATCTTGGACTTTATTTACTCCCTAAGTAAACTACTCCCAATTTGATCTATTGCAGTAAGTTTCTCGACCTCCGCACACAACGTAGTGACAGCACCTTTGTGCACAGTAATGGTTCTAAAACTGACTGTGGTGTCTAGTGTGCCTTCGTCATTGACATGGACCATTTCTGGTACTGGCTTCCAGAACACCACCCGATATTTACAGCAGAGCTCTTCGCCCTCTATCAGGCTACCTAATACATGCAGCTGGAGAGGCTTTTTAATTGAGTCATATTTTGACTCTCTCAGTGCCCTTCAGAACCTCTGTGTGCTGTACACATTCCATCCCCTAGTGCAATGGGTCCAAGAAAGCTACCATTTGCTGTCTGTTGAGGGAGACACTGTGATGGTCATGCAGTCTCCTGTTCACATTGCTCTGATGGGAAATCAGGCTGCTGATGCTGCTCACAAGGTTGGAATCCTCCTACCTCAGTCTGCTAGCTCTTCCATCCCTTTGGATGATCTCTATGTTGCCGTCTGTTGGCAGGTGGTGTCACTTTGGCATCGCCACTGGTGCACTCTTCATGGCAACAAGCTCCAGGGAATTAAACCTCCCCTAGCAGCTTGGCCAATGTCATCTCGGCCCCTTTGCTGTGAGGAGATCATTTTAGCTAGGTTGCATATTGGGTATTGTCGTTTTAGCCATCGCCATTTGTTAAGTGGTGATCCCCCACCACTTTGAGCTCATTGTCGTCAACCTTTGATGGTTCATCATTTCATGACCGAATGTCCTTGTTTTAACTACTTATGTTGTCATATATGTTTGCCGTCTGATTTGTAGGGTGTTATAGTGAAGGATGCAGGGGTTGTCGACTGCGTTTTACTTTTTATCCTTCATAGCAATGTGGCAAAAGACATTTAATCTTGGGTTCAGGACTTCCACTGTCTCCACAGCATATTTTGTGGGTCTTTCTACATGAGGAAGTCCTTGTTCTTAGCTCGCTTTCCATCAGTTGATTGGACTTAATGTATAATTTCTTTTAAGTTCTTTTACTTCTTGATATTCTAAGGTTATGACATGGGCACCTTAGTTGTCTTTGTGCCAGTGGGTTAGCGATGACTGGGTCTGCAGGATTACATGATTGAAGTATGTGTTCCATTGATAACTCCTATCTGTATTTCAGGAAATCTGGTGTTGGAGGGGAAGGATCCAGATGACAATGGTTAGGAAACGCTAGTACATTAATAATCAAATAATGACCATTCATTCCTCTGGGCTGCTTGTAGGTGATCATGTCAAAATAAAATGCTCTGCAGAAATTGTGGCAGCACTGTGACTGCCAGAACTAAGGTTCCACCTATTTTCTAACTCCTCCACCCACAATCTGTACCATAGTGATCCCCTCCCAGAAGCACAACATAACCTTCAATTCCTACTCAAATCTATACGCCTATCCCAGAATCTGTTCCCTGAATCCATCTCCCTCCTCCCTCCAACAACCGCCCTCCCCGCACACACATATTTTACAAGCCTTCTAAAATCTATAAACCCAACAATGCTGGATGTCCAATTGTAGGTGGTTACTATGCTCCCATTGGAAGATCGCCACTCTTGTTGACCAGCACCTCCAACCAGTTGCCTGTAGCTTAGCCTCTCATATCAAACATACAAGCCACTCCACTTAGCAATTCTCAGCCATCCCCACTCCATAGGCACCTGGATCCCTTTCTGTCACAGTTGATGACACCTCCCTACACACCAACATTCCTCAGGCCAATGGCCTGCCATCCAACACTACCACTCTCAATGTCCTTCTGACATCAACCCACTACCTGACTCCTTCTAAATCTTACTGATTACATCCTCCTTTGAGAGGAAGATACATTGCCAGGAAAAAAAATCACAACGCCAAAAAATAATTAATGTAGAGTATTGAAATTTCAGGAATACATTGGTCTAGGTAACATATTTAAACGATTGACATTGCAGGATCACAGGTCAATGTAAGCACAAGATAAACTAATGCAAATGTGAAATGCTGGTACATTAATAATCAGTTTACCTGCCAGAATTGTGAATGCGAGCATGCAGACATGCATGCATTGTGTTGTACAACTGCTGAATGTCTCTTTGTGGGATGGAGCCTCCTGCAACTGATCAGTCAATATAAGAACGGTTAATGCTCTTTGTGGATGACACTGGAGATGTCATCTGATGGTGTCCCATAGTGCTTGATTGAATATGGATCTCATGATTGAGTAGGCCAATGCAACATTTCATCACTCTGTAGAGCTTGTGGGATTACAACAGCAGTACGTGGGCGAGCTTGATCCTGTTCAAAAATACTCCCTGTAATGCTTTTCCAGAATGGCAGCACAACAGGTTGAATCACTAGATTGACATACAAATTTACAGTCAGGATGCGTGGACTAATCCCGTGATTGCTCCTGGTGTCATACAAAATCATATTCCAGACCATAACTCCAGATGTAGGTCCTGTGTGTCTAGCACATGAACTGGTTGGTTGCAGGCCCTCAACTGGCCTCCTTATAACCAACACACAGCCATCACTGGCACTGAGGTAGAACCAGCTTTCATTTAAAAACAGAACAGTCATCGACCCTGGCCTCCAATGAGCCACTTGACACCACTGAAGTCACAAATGACAGTGGTTTGGGGTCAGTGGAAGGCACACTACAGGGCATCTGTTTCAGAGCTGCCCTTGAAGCAACCAATTGGTAAAAATTCATTGTGTCACTGTGTGCTAATTGCTACTGCAGATGCAGCACAATTCGCCAGAGCCTCACGCCAGACATGATGGTCTTCCCTCTCAGTAGTGTCATGTGACTGTCCAGACCCCCCATCTTCTTGTGACTGTACTTTCTCGTGACCACCCCTGCCAATGATCATCTATAGTGGTTACATTTCTGCCAAGTCTTGCTGCAATATCACAGAAGGAACATACAGTTTCTCATAGCTCTATTACATGACTTTGCTCAAACTCAGTGAGGTGCTGATAATGGCATTTTTGTTGCCTTAAAGTGGTTCTTGACTAATATCAAGTCGTTATGTTTAGTCCCAAATTCAACCAACACTATAGTCGTTACAGCATGTATTTAAAGCAAGCCTCATTTGCATCCTCATAGTGGCGCTACTACCAGCACTCTTATGCGACTAGCATGAAATTTTAATAGACATCAGAAACACACATACCAACTTTCATTTGTTTTGCACAACTCCCTCTTGGTACTGCAATATTTTTTAGTCAGTGTATTTAAGCAAATCCACAGCACAGCCATGGGCACCTGCCTGGCACCCTTCTATGCCAATCTGTTTACAGACCTTCTAGAGGAATTCTCCCTAGAACCCCAAAACTCCAAACACCTTGTCTGGTTCTGATTTGTTATTGATATTTTCATGATCTGGACCTAGGGTCAAGATATCCTATCTTCATTCATCCACAACCTTAACACCTTCTCTCCCATCTTCTTCATCTGGTCCTTCTCAGCCCTATGTGTCATCTTCTTGGCATTGTCCTCCATCTCATTGATGGCTTCATCAATATCCAGCTGTGTGGCTGGATTGAAGAGTTGTTAGCAAACAGAACACAGGATGTTGTTCTCAATGGAGAGACATCTACAGACATTAAAGTAACCTCTGGCATACCACAGAGGAGTGTTATGGGACCATTGCTTTTCACAATATATATAAATGACATAGTAGATAGTGTCGGAAGTTCCTTGTGGCTTTTTGCGGGTGATGCTGTAGTATACAGAGAAGTTGCAGCATTAGAAAAATGCAGTGAAATGCAGGAAGATCTGCAGTGGATAGGCACTTGGTGCAGGGAGTGGCAACTGACCCTTAGCATAGACAAATGTAATGTATTGCGAATACATAGAAAGAAGGATCCTTTATTGTATGATTATGTGATAGCAGAACAAACGCTGGTAGCAGTTACTTCTGTAAAATAACTGGGAGTAGGCGTACGGAACAATTTGAAGTGGAATGATCATATAAAATTAATTGTTGATAAGGCGGGTGCCAGGTTGAGATTCATTGGGAGAGTCCTTAGAAAATGTAGTCCATCAACAAAGAAGGTGGCTTACAAAACACTTGTTCGACCTATACTTGAGTATTGCTCATCAGTGTGGGATCCATACCAGGTCGGGTTGACAGAGGAGATAGAGAAGATCCAAAGAAGAGCAGCGTGTTTTGTCACAGTGTTATTTGGTAAGCGTGATAGTGCTACGGAGATGTTTAGCAAACTCAAGTGGCAGACACTGCAAGAGATGCACATTGTATTGTGATGTAGCTTGCTGTCCAGGTTTTGAGAGGGTGTGTTTTTGAATGAGGTATTGAATATATTGCATCCCCCTACTTATACCTCCCGAGGAGATCACAAATGTAAAATTGCCGAGATCTGAGCGCGCACGGAGGCTTTCTGGCATTCGTTCTTCCCGCGAACCATACGCGACTGGAACAGGAAAGGGAGGTAATGACAGTGGCACGTAAAGTGCCCTCTGCCACACACTGTTGGGTGGCTTGCGCAGTATAAATGTAGATGTAGATCTCTGTCCATGTCAAACTCACTAATCACCAACAATACCTACTTTTTGAGCACTGTCACCCTTTACACATCAAAAAATTGTTTCCATTTAGCATGGCCACTTGTGAACAGCATATCTGCTGTGACGATGATTTGTGACATATCCATAACCTGTTGATGCACTTGGCTCCATGTATCTCAAAGTCTCAAATTTCAGGGTTTTGAAATAATATGCTGAATACCAATTCTATAAAGCATAGTGCAAAATTATGTAGACCACATAATAGTTAAATTTCAAAGTGAATTCTCCTACTTTATTTGCACTATAGCATTGTTGATTGTCAGTTCCAAGTTTTACATATTACAGTTTAAACAGGTGAGGAGACATGCACCTCCTCCTTCATAAATGTATCCAGATGAGAATTAATTCAACCACTAATCAGAGTCACAATGTTTATTGAATTTCATGGTGGTATAATATGCAGTGACAGAAATATGTAGTTAACAGTGCACATTATATAACTTGCTACACAACCACCAACATGAATTATACTGTCCAGTAAATAATAGTGATTGAACATTAACACTTTGAGTTTACATATGTGACATATGTGTCATGCAGATGATGTCAAATCACAAATTTTCACATGAGATATTAGGCCTTTGATACTTAGTCTGGGACTTTCATGCGGAATGATGTAGCATGTTTCTGAGTGCTAGCGTGTCACAGAACTTTCTGATGCATTGACGTTGTTCGTTTGGTAGTGCACCCATGAGTCTAACTCAAGTTGACATAGAGATGTTACCTGGTTGCTGACCATTCACAGACTTTCACTTTAATTGACACTAGTTGGACACAACCCAGTGATTTTGGGGGAGGGGTGGCTATTTAAAGAAAGGCACAAGAACTTTATGTGATTTATGAAACTACTTAATTTTTTAAAATTTGGCTAGGTTAGATTTTACTATTTTGTGTGGACTCAAGGACTTTGCTATTATCTTGCTTATGAAAAATGTTTCAGGTTAATAAACCATAAAAGCATGTGGAACATCATTATGTTTTCGTAGTCTGAAATCCCATATCTACAAGTAGGGCATCTCTCCTGAAATCCATATTCTGTGATCCTCAGTTATCCAAAATCTTAATTAATGACTGAATTAATTAGTGAGAGTTGTTATGTGATTCAGAAAAAAATATAGCAAAAAAATAATTATACCATCACAGGCCAAAATCCCACCGACATTAAAGCAAAATAGATTATTGAAATTATGAGTGTCCAAACTTTTAATGTCACTTATCCCATATGTTAATTAATTTCAGATAATTTAAAATATGGTCGTGAAAAATTGGGAATGTCTGTTTTTGAATGAGTGGTAATAATACTTCCTATCCTGCCCATTAGCTCAATATGTTTTCCCATTAAGTGTTGTTGCAGGAAATTTAATTAACCACAACTTTTAATTTCTGAGTATTCTAGTAAAACTACATCATTTTAATCAGGAAGATAAATACAGACAATTGAACCACAAATTTAAATAAAATTTCACATAAATAACAAATTTACACATTCCTGTATATCTTACATATTATGTGTGTGATAGCATTAGATACAGGATGAAAAAGTGAAAGAATTTTAGTTATTCATATGAGCAGAAAACACAACAGTTGCAGTATTTTACAACTTCCTATATCTGTTCACCCTCCAACTGAATTAAACAGACACTTATGACAATTAGCTTGCTGGATAATTCAGTGGTCTATAAGAGTCTTACATGTATCAAAATACATAAAAAAGAAACAATGTTATCATAATACTTTAAACTAATTTTCAAATCAGGTATCCTAACTAAATGTTACCTAACAGCCTTCCCTGGCCATCTTATGACATAAAATTTTAAAAAATTTCGAAACATACAAGTGTGTAACTACAATATTTCAAAACACATTTATGTCAGAGAACTTCATGGGTCATAACTTATTCTTGATATTTCCCAAATTTTTCACCATGTTAACACAGTTCATTACTCATCGTTGGCACCACCTTCACAAAAACCACACTCATGGTTTGCTGTAGATTCTTTCTGGGATTTCTCCTTCAAATTTTCACTCACATCCGATGTATTGTATTGTATAGTATTGTATTGTATTGATCCAAAGTGGTGTTCGGCATTTACAAACATGAAAAGACAAACAAATTTTCTAAATTGGTGCACTAATAATTCCTATCTGTATATCTCCAATAAGAATGATTACTCATTAATTGGACATTTACGTGTTATAAAACAACACAGCTATCAGTATAACATCACACAGAGAATTTACAACAAAGATCTCCTCTGACTATGACTTAACTTTCTTGAAATGAAGATTGAGTTAGTGAAATTCATTGCATTTTTAATTCCTGTTAGAAAATGATATCAAATAGGTGGTGAACAGTACAGTATCATAGGAATGAACTTTGTAGCAATTTATATTCAACAAGTCATTAAATAAATTAGTACTTCACTTAGCTTCATTAAATAATTTTCAGTATTATTATCTTTTTTTTTTTTTTTTTTTTTTTTTTTTTTTTTTTTTTTTTTTTTTTTTTTTTTTTTCATGAAAGCATCACTCTGTTTCTGAATACAGTGCTGTAATGTCCAGCAGGTTCTCAACAAGTTATGTCATATTACTTAGGCATGCCATCACAACAAAAGAATATTATTCTCTTGTGTATCATTTCACTTTCCAGTTTATCAATGCTCATTATACCACTTATTTATGCTGTTTCAGACATGTTGACTGAAGGGGTACTTTTGCAAAAGAAGCTGTTACAAAGGCAGGGTCCCTAATCATTACTGTTTCATATATACTTCAAAGCACTTAATTCAGTTTGCCACTTCATATTCACTTTCTATTTCATCAATTCATTATAATATACTTCTCAATTACATAATACATTGCTACTTCATATACTTCATTCTGTTTGGCTTTATACACAAAAAATGACTCTACTGCATAATTCTCAACAGAAACCACCCATATTAATGACAAGACATTACCCTCTATCACATAGCAGAGAAAATTGTATTCAAATAATCACTTTATTTTCCTCATGTTTGAAGAGCAAGTCTATGACACACTTTGTTCTCACTAAAATTTTGTGTATGCAACAGTTATTATTACTCCAATATTCTTTATTTTGGCCTGAAAGACTTATAATATGGCACACATGCACTGAAAAGATGAACTTTCATACAGACAACTGAACTTAATTAAATTTTACTTTGGGGCAATGACTTTCTGAATTTCATATACATAGGAAAAGTTGGGTTAACTGATTCTCAAAGCTAATTCAACCATCACATTTATAAACAATTCAAGAGGGAAAATTGTTTTTTCATACCACAAATATGTTCCCTTAGGTGGGCTGTACTGTGTGAGCTAATATGGATGTTGTCTGTTAGCTACATTTGCAGATATAGATTAAAAAAACTGAAATCCACGGGTAAGAGTAATTTATTTTTGCATTTAACAATATCTCCTACAGTTTTACTTTTTTGAGTTCGATTAATTGTTTATTGCTTTATGATACTGCATGAAATATGAACTGTGCATGGAGTCATTTTCCCTTCATGCTGAAGATTGTTGATAAAGTGAAGGTGGGGTTAAGTGTACCAGTAAAATTTGTCATTAAGTGGATTGGTGCAGTTAACCCCAGACAGTTGCAAAACATCTAATAAATTACATAAATGTAAGGTTTGCACGTTCAAGTAAAAACCATTTTTCATGCAGTTTCATTTGCTTGCTGTCAGAAATTGCCTGGAAATTCAACTTTATGTTGACCTCTAAAGGCTCTGATCTCATGAGTAATTTCAAAGAAACACATTCTAGTGCCCAAGAAAAATACCATATATAACACAGCCCTTGTTGGTGTTGCATTTCCTGACATTTGGAAAGGCTTTCATGTTAGTAGTATCAAACGTATCAGTTCTCTCGTATTTTATGCCTACAATTTTTTATCGTCTTACATATTGGGCAGACCTTTCCCAGTCTGACAACAAATAACAAATGATTCACTGGGAGAACATGCAAGCATATCTGCAGATGACAATGTTCAGAATCTTGGACACCAGCCAGAAGATAAGCAAACAGAAATTACACATACATTATAAGTTTGGCCATGTACTAAAGCTGGTACAAGTAAAAAAATGAGACACAGAAATAAAGGAAAATAAACTGTCCTTAACAGTACAGCAGTTAAACAATGGACAGAGGCAGCAGCAAAAGACAGAAGAGCAAAGCTATTGCCAAATAAGCACAAATTAAATTAAGTATGCCAAATACTGGCAGAAAGGAGCAGTAGCTCTGAAGATTCTGATCACGTCCAATACACTGATTCATCTGTTGCTAATTTGTACACAAGTGTTGAAAATATTGAAACAGTGCAGAAAGGTGACTTTATTGTAGTTAAGGTACAAGGTAAAACTGTCACAAGTAGTCACAATTATTTGCTAGAGTGATTAAAATGTATGTTGATGACTGAAGTAAAAATATATAAGACAGTTGTTTATACTACAAAATTTGCAGCTACAGAAGAAGAAGAAACTTTTTTTGCGTTAAATGAAATAATTGCCAAACCACTCAACGCACTATGTCTCATTATGCAGGTAATTTGGTGTGACATCTCTAAGGCACTGACTTCTTAATAACAATGTCGGGTATTCACAAGAGCTACAGAAAAAGTTCGCTATTTACATTGTTCAGAGTGGTATTGAGAGTGACAGGTTCAAGTGTTCACACATTGCACAAGTTCGCCGAGTGACTCAGTCGCGGAAGCAGCAGAGCACTCGAACCGACCTCAACGTTTGAGACAACGGAGGTCTGGAGAACATGCATGAGTATGGTACTATCATGACTCGAAAGCAGGTCTGGGAGCTGATACGGACAAGCCGGGCGGTGCGGAGCACGATATCTGCAGCTCGACGGTGATGCGAATCGGTAAACTGGCACGGATGTCAATCCGGCCTCAACGCCCAATGTGGCAGAGGCACAGGGACACGAACGCGCGTCCAGGAGCTGCGACAGACACAGGAGGCATTGTCTGGGGTTACCAGCTGAAAGCGTGGTAAGCTGGAGACTAGGTCTCTACAGCAGATGGTGGCAAGTGCACGCCAGATTCTGACGGGTTCGGCAGCTTGGGCGCTTTTTTTCTGCTGTGGGTGGTGTGACGCATTGGTGATGCAGCACTGCTGTTTGAATCGGAGACGGTGGCTGGCGCGCGGGACGTAGTCCACTGGCGGCTGTGGTGGGAGCGACCGGTGCACCAGTGGTGGGCGCGGTCCGAGTGGCTGTGCCAGGTCTGTGATCAGGTCTTCTGCTGGGTCGAAGAAAAGCGTGGCTGCTGGAGTGGGCAAGATGTAGGCTGGCTTGACGTGGTCAATTGACACTGTAGATGGCTTCCCGTTGCACTTGATGACGAGCATTTTGTCACCTCGGTGATCACTTGGTGCAGTCTGCAGTAGGGCGGCCAGAGAGATGATTGTACTGCATTGATACGCAACATGACATGCGTGCAGCACTGTAGGTCAGTGTGCACGAATAGCTTCCTGATGCCTTGCTGCATCGGTGCGTCTGCTCGGAGGCTGGCCGTGTGAGTGCACAGACGTTCTGCCAGAGTGGGTGCCACGGTGTCATGTGGGAGTGGTACTTCTTCAATGAAATCGCCCAGGATCGTCAGACGTTGACCGTAAACGAGGTCGGCAGGTGACGCACCGATCTCCTCCTTCGGCGTTACTCGTAGGACGAGCAGCACCAGTGGGAGTGCCTCTGGCCATGAGGTGTCGTGGCAAGTTAGGGTGGCTTTCAAAGTCCTGTGGAACCATTCGACCATGCCATTCAACGCCGGGTGGTAGCTTGTTGTCCTGTGTAGCCGGATGCCACACAGTCTGGCGACGTGCGTGAACAATGCGCAGTGAAACTGGCGGCCGCGGTCAGTTATCACATGACTGGGACATCTAAAGCGTGCCACCCAGCTGTTGACGAATGCGGTGGCGATGGTCTCGGTGGTGATGTCAGCGACAGGCATTGCTTCCGGCCAGCGAGTGAAACGGTCCACCACGTTTAAGAGATACCGCTTGCCTCGAGAGACAGGAAGCGGGCCGATGAGGTCCACGTGAACATGCGCAATTCAGCGTGTCGCATCAGGGAAGGTGCTTACGGGTGCGTGGGTGTGCCTCCCGACTTTGCCGCACTGACATGCCGTGCAGGTGCGCGCCCATTCATGGCAGTCCTTCCACAGCCCGGGCCAGATGAAATGCGTGGCCACAAACATCCCAGTAGTGTTGGTGCTGGGGTGTGAACGTCTGTGGGCATAGTCGAAGGCACTGCTCCGGAAGGAACGGTCGGTGCATGCCAGTTGAGATGTCACACCAAATCTCCCGTGCAGAGCCGGGGACAGGCACCAGCTCCAGTTGCAGGCTGCTGGAAGTGTCGTGCCGGAAGCGATGCAGTTCTTCATGACTCTCCTATACTTGGGTGATGTCCTCAAAGTTCAAAGAGGGTGAGATAGCGGCACATGCTCGAGACAAATAATCGGCGACAATATTTTCTATCCCCGAAATGTGTCGAATGTATGTTGTAAATTGCGACACGAACTCTAATTGCTTGAGTTGGCGCGGTGAACACTTAGTGTGGTTGTTATGGAACGCATGCATAATCAGTTTATTGCCGGTGAAAATGACAAATTGTCGTGCTCCTAAGGACAGTTGGAAGTATTTCACCGCCACATACACCGCAAGCAACTCTCGGTCATAAGCGCTCCAAGCGTGTTGCGATTTGTATAGCTTCTTAGAGAAAAAACCGAGAGGCTGTCAGCTCCCGCCGACGCACTGCTCTAACGCCGCACCAGTGGCGGCCTGGCTGGAGTCCAAGACTACAGCTAAGTACGCGTCATCTACTGGGTGAGCAATCAGTGTCGCTTCTGTGAGATTCCGTTTTGAGTCCATGTAGCTCTGCTCCATTTCGTCTGTCCAATTCACAAGGGTCTTTCCCTTTGAGGTAGGACCGTGTAACGCCTTAGTCAACGGCTCTTGCTCGGCGGCAGCGTTGGGCAGGTGTCAGCGATAAAAGTTCAACTTGCCAAGGTAACGACGTAGTTTTTTGTTTGTCTGCGGTCGCGGCATGATCAGTATCGCTTGCACTTTCTCCAGTAGTGGCGTCGATCCGGTGGGGGTAATTAAATGGCCGAGGAACTCGATTTCCGTCACACCGAATTCGCATTTTGCTGCATTAATAACGATGTCGGCTTCACTCAGGCACTGAAAGAAAGTCATTAGGTGGCGGCAGTGGAGCTCGGTCGTCTTGGAATACACCAAGATGTCGTCGAGGTACGCGAAACAAAATGGCAAGCCTCACAAGACGCCATCCAGGAACCGCTGCCAAGTCTGGGCAGTATTCCGAAGACCAAAAGTCACAAATAGGCTTTCGGAAAGCCTAAAGGGCGTTAGAATAGCTGTTTTTTCAATGTCTTCGGGCGCCATCGGAATTTGGGTGTATGCCTTTGCGCACTCTGTCTTGCTAAACACCACGCAGCCCGCCAAAGCATAACTGAAGTCTTGAAGGTGTGGGACTGGGTATCAGTATGACACCGTGCGCAAATTAAGGGCGCGGTATTCCCCACATGCACGCCACGAATTGTCTTTTTTGGGTACCAAATGTAACACCAATGGCCATGGGCTGCTCGATGGTCGAATGAGGCCTTGCTGCAGCATGGCTCGAACTCTGCCTTTGCTGCTGCAAGTCTATCAGGCGTGAGTCGACGTGGGCGCCACAATGTGGGTGGTCCGGGCGTGGTTATTATGTGGTGCACCATCGAATGTTTAATGTCTCTCGGTGCATTGGCTGAGCGGGTGAGGTCGGGGAATGTTTCAAGGATGTCACCGTAAGGACTGGGGCATTTCACAGGTTTAACACTGTAGAATGCGGCCTGCCGGAGCTGTCCCACTGTCTTTAAATTTGTTGTCACGTCGATGAGCTGGCCATTTGTGATATCGGCTTGCAGCCTGTAGTGGCCGAGAAAGTCCTCACCCAGAATCGGCTCATTGACACCGGCCACAGTAAAAGTCCATGATAATGTGTGGCATAGACCTAGATCTAAATTGCGGCTGTGTGTGCTGTAACTTTTAATTGCTGAATCGTTTGCCGCTGTGAGGGAGAGTGCCTCGACCCGCCTGCAGTCTCGTATCATAGAACAGGGGAATATCAAAAGGTCCGAACTGGTGTCGACAAGGTACCTCACGCCTGCACGCCGTTCCAAGACAAATAGACACTACGATATCACACTGCAGCCGGGTGTGCCTAGGTCCGATCATAGCTGGCATTTGGGTTCGAGCATGGAGCGTGGCACGTGGTTGCTTCATTGCCGAAACGGGCATGGTACCAGCAGAAGCCAATTTGTGCGTGATCTGACATCTACAGGGTACAGTTGGAGCGGCTGTTGCTGCATTGCCAGCTGCGCTGCCTGTAGCCTGGTCTGCTGCTGCTGCGATGCGTGGTGCCCTCTTACCGCGAGCGCGCCAACCAGTCGACTTGCGTGGAGAGAGTTGCCACCTGTGCGGCCAAGTTTTGCACTAGCTTGTGCAGGTCAGCATCCAATGTGGGTGTGGGAGGTGCATGCCACCACTGAGGTGGGGGGGGGGGGGGGGCGGTGTCGTAAGCTTCCACGCTGTTGTCAGCGCATCGTGCACGTGGTCGTCCAAGTTAGCGACAGTGTCCAGCTGCATCTCCATCTGTGCTGTTATCACTGCCTGCACCTCAGCTGGGTGGCTGCGCACCCAGAGAGTGCATAACAGTGAATCTGGCACCATGTTGGACTGCATGAGACTCCGTAAGTGACGCAGGAACTGCGAGGGCCTCTAGTCGCCGCATTCCTCTTGCCGCAGCAGTTGGTGCACTCGTTGTTCTTCAGATGATGAGATCCGCCGGATCAGCTCTTCCTTGAGCCATCTGTAGGATGACTGCGTCAGTGGGGCATCTTGCACTTCGGCCGCGTAATTCTGGTCGAGCTGGCTCACTACGTGTCCAAATTTTGCCAGGTTGCAGGTTATGTGGTTGCTCATAAAGACTGCCTCCACTTGGCTGAACCACATTAGAGGATCGCGCAGCCTAAAGGGAGGCAGCCTGATCAACATCCGACCAGTGCTTGTTGGCATTCCAGTGATCATAGGAGGCATCACTGTGGCAGGGATTTGCGCGCCAAAATTGTCCTGGGCTGTCTGTTGCTGTGCAGCATCCGCACGTGTAGTCCATGCTTGTAGCTCACTCTCCAGCCCCTTGTTGCATGCAAATGGGTCTTCAACAGCCTTTTGCAACTCTTCCAATGTCGCTATCTTACCTCAGAGTCGAATCCTCACTAAAGAGTAAAGCACACAAAATAACACGACAAAGGAAATCACACAAAAAAGAAAAACATTAGACAGCTCATGAACGAAACATATGCACACAAAAACAATACAAAAAAAGAGTTTGTACACAAAAAAAGTTTATCACTAAGGAGCACTGTTCAGCCTACTCGCGGTTCCACATTACTCATACCGACAAACGTTCGTCACCATGTGTTTTTAGCCTTGGATCACGTCGGGGTCACCAGTTAAGCGGGGACGTGTGGTATCACTGTCATGATGGACAGTGAACCAGCTTTATTGCCGTGCCAATGCACTGTGTTCAAGGGAGAGGCTTGGTGACAGAAACAACTAGGGCAGTTTTTGGTCGTGACACATTTATTCTTCACTAGTTTTACAATAAGTAACAAATACCATTCATCAGTAACGTCCATCCATACAGGTGTGTTGAGCTAGCTGTACAGCTTGATCACCAACCCTGGAGGGTGTACACTCCAGTGATGAGCCTTGGCGCGACAGTGTGGACTGACTGAGACAAAAGCCGTGTCACCAAAAGTTTAGCTCCTGGCGCGACCGGAGGCGCCGTGATGTCTGTGAAAGGGCGAAAGGCACTGCCAATGGAAGAGTGTACACCACTAAACGGGCGACTCCATTTAGGACTGCGCACATGCATTTGCGGTGGAGTCGCTTTCACTCGATGCATGTGGTCCGCGGCATGAGAAGTCAGAGACATGTGTTGCGTCGCGTTGATCAGCTCGCACTGTCTGTCTGCTTTGTCCTGTACGATCTGGAATGGGATGCATTGATGCCAAAACTTGGTATAACGGTATAGCTGCACTCGTGAATGCCGATCGTCACTTACTTGTGTCGTCTGTGCAATAGTTCAGCAGTTTTGAATGGTGTGGCCACCACAAGCCTATCCTTAATTCATGCCAGTGGCTCGGGGAAGTGGAGTAGCCTGCTGGCCTCGCCTGTGGGATGCAACCAGAGATGGCAAATTGCAGCATTGTTTCCTCAACCATTATCTTTGGCTCTGTGATGATCTTGGATGCAGATTTCTAGGGCTACATTATTGAGTGGAAAGTCGTAGGACCCCTGTTGACAGGTCATGGGTGTATTACACAAAGGAAGGAGCTACTCATGTAGCAGGGGTATTCGTGGAGTGCTCAAGGTTTTTTTTAAATGTTATGTGATACTTTGTATTCATCTCATAACATACATTTACAGATTATCCGATCATGCTGTACAGAATACACGTCAAATTTAGCCTTATGATATACATAATTACATAACAGTATTTTTACCATTACTGGTTGATACTGGACACAGCACTATTATTAAATTGTTTTTCTTATGATGTGACGGTACATTACCTTTATATTTGTGTACAATATTATACACAATTCTATAATATTAAACAGTCACACTGTAAAAATGATGGCCATAGTAATTATAGAAAATTGTTTTTCTTATGATGTAACTGTACATTATCTTTATATATGTATCCAATATTATACCCAATGCTATAATATTAAACAGTCACACTATTCAAATGACAATTTCATTGTTGATAAATTCCTCAATTGAATAGTAGCATTTTTCCAAGAGGATATTATATAGTTTTCTCTTCAATGAACCTATCTCCATGCTCAGTACATCTCTACCCTTGAGTTCATTGTAAATTTTCATTTCCATGGACTGAGGTGTCTGTTGGTAGAGTTTTAAGTGATGTGGAAGCATGAAATTTTCTTTGTGTCTAGTATTGTACGTATGTTTAAAATGGTTTTCTTCTGTCAGCTCAGGTTTACTATTTAAAAAGATGATAATTTAAAATCTGTACAATGCAGGGATAGGTAATATTTTTAGGTTCTTGAATAATTGGTGGCAGGATGTTCTTGGAGGAGCAGCACAGATTTTTCTAATAATTATTTTTTGAAGTAGCAGGATTCATGACATGTAGCTTGAATCCCCCTCCCCCCAAATTAACCATATCTAATTACAGGTTCAAAGTAACTGCGGTTCACCGCTTTTCTGCAGCTTATGTATACCACTGCAAAGGCAAGGCTGTTTAATTTTGGAGTTAAATAATCTATATGTGCTTGCCAGCTTAGATTTTTGTCCAAGTTTATTTCCAAGAATTTAATGGACAGAGCTTCGACCATAACTTGATTTTTGTGTACAATACTGAAGTCACTGACTTTTTATTGTTTGGTTCTAAGTGTAAAAAAGGTCTTGATTAGCATTTGCTACCTGTTTGTCAGAAAACGCCTGAGCCACTGCAGAGCATTTTGCCTGATGCCATATCTGTCTAGTTTATGAAGCAGCACGGAGTGCTTCACAGAATTGAATGCCTTTGTAAGGTCACAGTAGACATGTGACATGTTACCATAATAAACTTTATGTCCTCCTTAGCTGAAGAGCATTTCATTACCAGCTTGTGGACTGCAATATACAACTACAGAATGGACCATGTGTTTGACGCTGTGTATGACTGTTTAAGTGTTTTAAACTCTAACAAACATAATTTACAATATGCTCCTCTGTCCTCTCTACCATCTACATCTACATCTACATCTACATCTACATCTACATCCATACTCCGCAAGCCACCTGACGCTGTGTGGCAGAGGGTACATTGAGTACCTCTATTGGTTTCCCTTCTATTCCAGTCTCGTACTGTTCGTTGAAAGAAAGATTGTTGGTGTGCCTCTGTGTGGGCTCTAATCTCTCTGATTTTATCCTCATGGTCTCTTTGTGATATATACGTAGGAGGGCGTAATATACTGCTTGACTTCTCGGTGAAGGTATGTTCTCGAAACTTCAACAAAAGCCCGTACTGAGCTACTGAGCGCCTCTGTTGCAGAGAGTTTATCTATCATCTCCGTAACGCTTTCGCAATTACTAAATGATCCTGCAACGCAGTGCGATGCTCTCTGTTGGATCTTCTCTATCTCTTCTATCAACCCTATCTGGTATGGATCCCACACCAGTGAACAGTATTCAAACTGTGGGCGAACAAGTGTACTGCAAACTACTACCTTTGCTTTCGGACTGCATTTCCTTAGGATTCTTCCAATGAATCTCAGTCTGGCATCTGATATACCAACAATTAATTTTATTTGGTCATTCAATTTTAAATCACTCCTAATGCCTACTCCCAGATAATTTATGGAATTAACTGCTTCCAGTTGCTGATCTGTTATATTGTAGCTAAATGATAAAGCATCTTTCTTTCTGTGTATTTGCAGCACATTACACTTGTCTACATTGAGATTCAATTGCCATTCCCTGCACCATGCATCAATTCGTTGCTGCATTTCAGTACAATTTTCAGTTGTTACAACCTCTCGATATACTACAGCATCATCCGCAAAAAGCCTCGGTGAACTACCGATGTTATCCACAAGGTCATTTATATATATTGTGAATAGTAATGGTCCTACGACACTCCCCTGTGGCACACCTGAAATCACTCGTACTTTAGAAGACTTCTTTCCATTGAGAATAACATGCTGCATTCTGTTACCTAGAAACTCTTCAATCCAATCACACAATTGCTCTGATAGTCCATATTCTCTTACTTTGTTCATCAAACACCCGTAGGGAACTGTATCAAACGCCTTGCGGAAGTCAAGAAACATGGCATCTGCCTGGGAACCCGTGTCTATGGCCCTCCGAGTCTCATGGACAAATAGCGCGAGCTGGGTTTCACATGATCGTGTTTTTCGAAACCCATGCTGATTCCTACAGAGTAGATTTCTAGTCTCCAGAAAAGCCATTATACTCAAACATAATACGTGTTCCAGAATTCTACAACTGATCGATGTTAGAGATATAAGTCTATAGTTCTGCACATCTCTTCGACGTTCCTTCTTGAAAACGGCGATGACCGGTGCCCCTTTCCAATCTTTTGGAATGCTACGCTCTTCTAGAGACCTACGGTACACCGCTGCAAGAAGGGGGGCAAGTTCCTTTGTGTACTTTGTGTAAAATCTAACCGGTATTCTATCAGGTCCAGTGGCCGTTCCTCTTTTGAGTGATTTTAATTGCTTTTCTATCCCTCTGTCATCTATTTCGATATCTACCATTTTGTCATCTGTGCGACAATCTATAGAAGGAACTATAGTGCAGTCTTCCTCTGTGAAACAGCTTTGGAAAATGACAGTTAGTATTTCGGCCTTTAGTCTGTCATCTTCTGTTTCAGTACCATTTTGGTCACAGAGTGTCTCGACATTTTGTTTTTATCCACCTACCGCTTTGACATAAGACCAAAATTTCTTAGGATTTTCTGCCAAGTCAGTACATAGAACTTTACTTTCGAATTCGTTGAACGCCACACGCATAGCCCTCCTCACACACATTTCGCTTCATGTAATTTTTGTTTGTCTGCAAGGCTTTGGCTATGTTTATGTTTGCTGTGAAGTTCCCTTTGCTTCTGTAGCAGTTTTCTAACTCGGTTGTTGTACCACGGTGGCTCTTTTCCATCTCTTATGATCTTGCTTGGCACATACTCATCTAAAGCATATTGTACGATGGTTTTGAACGTTGTCCACTAATCCTCAGCACTATCTGTACTTGAGATAAAACTTTTGTGTTGAGCCGTCCAGTACTCTGAAATCTGCTTTTTGTCACTTTTGCTAAACAAAAAAATCTACCTACCATTTTTAATATTTCTATTTACGGCTGAAATCACCTATGCTGTAACAGCTTTATGATCGCATGATCGCTGATTCCCTGTTCTGCGTTAACTGTTTCAAATAGTTCGGGTCTGTTTGTCACCAGAAGGTCTAATATGTTATCGCCACAAGTCGGTTCTCTGTTTAACTGCTCAAGGTAGTTTTCAGATAATGCACTTAAAAAAATTTCACTGGATACTTTGCCCCTGCCACCCGTTATAAACGTTTGAGTCTCCCAGTCTATATCTGGTAAATTAAAATCTCCACCCAAAACAATAGCATGGTTGGGAAATCTACTAGAGATATTTTCCAGATTTTCCTTCAGGTGTTCTGCCACAACAGCTGCTGAGCCAGTGGACCTATAGAGACATCCAATTACCATGTTTGTGCCTGCTTTAACCGTGACCATCACCCAAATTATTTCACATTCCAGATCTCCGTCAATTTCCTTCATTACTATTGCACTTTTTATCGCTATAAACATGCCTCCCCCTTCACTGTCCAGCCTGTCTCTGCAGTATACATTCCAATCTGAGTTTAGAATTTCATTACTGTTTACATCTGGTTTCAGCCAACTTTCCATTCCTCGTACCATGTGGGCATTGTGACTGTTTATTAATGAGAGCAGTTGTGGGACCTTTCTATAGATGCTCCTGCAGTTTACTATTACCACACTAATATTGTCATTCGCTGTTGCGTTTTGCCTACTGCTACCTTGTCGCATCCTAGGAGGCGTCTTGTTGGGCCAAGGGGGGGAATTCTCTAACCCAAAAAAACCCACATGCACACTCCACACGTACTCCGCTAACTTGTAGCCGCTTCCTGGCTGTAGTGCATGCATGACCTATTCATGGGGACCCTACAATTCTCTATCCGATTGCAGAGCTCGAGAAATTTGCACCCCAGATCTCTGCAGGCCCGTGATCGGTTCTGGGAATGACATTCAAAATAGTTAGCTCCGTTTCCACCCTGCGATCTAGGCAGCCACCTTCACCAACTCCACCAACCATCTATATGAACTGAGGATGACCTCTGAACCCAGACGGCAGGAGTCATTGGTACCAACATGAGCAACAATTTGCAGTCGGGTGCACCCAGTGCTCCCTATCGCCGCCGGCAGGGCCTCCTCCACATCTCGGATGAGACCCCATGGCAAGCAGAGTGAACACTGGCCTTCTTCCCTGACCTTTCCCCTATTTCCCTAAGGGGATCCATCACCTGCCTAACATTGGAGCTCCCAATCACTAATAAACCCCTCCCCCCATGTGCCTGCTCGGACCTTGCTGAAGGAGGGGCCACATGTCCACTCACAGGTTGAGCGGGCGATGCCACATGGACAGCCTCCACATTGACCCTCCGCCTCATGCGACGCGAACATCGGTGAACCCGCCACTCCCCTTGGGAAGAGGGTGGCCCAACTGTGCCCGGTACCCGCGAAGATGTCTCTACAGCAGGGACTGTGGGTGAAGCATGTAACACCTGGGGTGTACCATGGGATGCATCAGACTCCCCACTGCCCCTACACTCCGAGGCAGCAGCCTGAAGACGGCTGACTGTGGCCATCAGCATGTTCAGCTGTTCGCAAACAGTGGCCAGCTCCTCCTGCATCCGTACACAGCAGTCACACATCCTGTCCATCCCAAGGAATCAACAATTTACTGTAGAGCATTAAGTAATCAGTTTTGAACTAGACTGCTAATTCAGTAAAGGCGGCTAATGGCTGTCTAAACTGTGGTTACTAGACACTTCTTGTTGGAAACAATGAGACTAAGCATAACTGTCTCTGGACTGTATTCGAAACAAACACAAAGTCTATGGAACACTATTACTAGTGCTCGAAAATTAAAGTTTCCTAAAAGCAAAAACACACGGAAAAAGAAGTGACAAGTAAGAAAAACACA
Source organism: Schistocerca serialis cubense (assembly GCF_023864345.2). Lineage (NCBI taxonomy): Eukaryota > Metazoa > Arthropoda > Insecta > Orthoptera > Acrididae > Schistocerca > Schistocerca serialis. The sequence continues at coordinate 845,306,381 of NC_064640.1, read as the reverse complement.
GTTAATACTTCAATTTACGTTGCTTGCTGCACAGGAGATGTGTAGCAGATGGCAGTTACCACTGACAATCATGTGGTGTCAGCTAACAGATACCTTTCAGAACATTTCCAGAATGCTTTTTAACGGCATTCTGCAGTATGTCTACTGATATAATAGAGATATATGCAAGTTCACTGCACTACTAGAAAAGAAAACCCTCTGCATCTAAATTGACATCGATCTGTGCTAAAAGATGATAAAAAGTAGGTGGATTAATCAGCTGAGAGGGGCTGTAATGAGTTATGATTTAATGGTAGACTGATGATGCATTCTAGAGACAGCGAGAAGTTGTGGCAGGTCATGTATTGCACTTTCAACCATTTTTTTCTGATGTTTTCTCATAGTGTATCAGTTGTGTGGTATAACTTTCATTCAACTCATATATAATTGTATGTTCTACGTGTGATTTAGAGAGCTATGTACCTGCGATCATTAACAGGAAACCCCTCCATACCACAGCCAGCGGAGCACTTCCAACGCATGTGCGATGAACCATGTCTACCAAACCGATGGAAAACCTATTTCAGCATCCTCCTCTAAACAAATGAAGATGTATGCAAAGTACTCCATTCCCCTGCCACATCTTGAACATAAATTGAGGCAGGGCTTTGTGAGGTACTGTAATCCCTGCGTATACATTTGTTTCACAGTTATTGTGTTTGGAAGAGATTGTGTTCTGTTCTCATAGATAGTGCAGCATTGGTGTAGTCTGACCTGTCAAACACCACTGCTATGCATTTGTCTTTTTCCTCATAAGATGTGGTAGTTTCATGAATTTTCCATTGCTGACAGTCATTTTATATAACTGATGCGAGCGTAGAATAATTTTTGAACCATATTTGGACATGAACAGTGTGTGCTGTACACCTCCAGAAAGCTATATAGTGCATGTTTCACAAAGAATCTATTTTTTCCTCTTGGTGTAGAAGGTAGTAGTTTTATCATCATAAAGCTTCTCACCATAGTAAGTAGGATAGAAATCTTAGAGGGTGAATATATGTCAGGTGTTGGACATATATTTACTCCATTGGAGTATTAATAGCATCGCATTCCGTGTAACTAACATATTGGAAACCACACTGCTTTTACATTATAGCATGTTTAAGTGTTGAATCATGTAGTCTTATGAGTGTATGTTCATGTTCGGCGACAATTTATCTTTTTCCAATACTACAGAATTGCTAGCACAAGTGATTTATGTACAATTTTTTAAACTCCTTCCTCCTGGAGTTCCATCATGCATAAACCATACGTTTCTTCTTCTTAATCATCTGTTATATCACCGCAACAGTCTCAAATGTATCAGGCTCGTATTCACTTCACACAAGTAAAGAGCGCTAACCTCCTCAGCATGGATGCATCTAGAGAGATCGTGTGTAATTGGATGAGTGATGTAAGATTGGTATCAAACAGTCTTCACAGAACAGCAGCTACAGTAGTGGAATGTGCATACTGGTCTGTATCGCTAGTATCAGTTGGTTGTGCAAGTTTGGAAGTCGTGTTATGCTCTTTCTGAAAGCACAATATCGAAATATATTGATTACATGGAACTCAGTTCATCCCGTTCTTTAACAAGGTATCGAATGTAGTGGGTATAGTGCGCTCATACTTCAGGTCAGTTCCAAATTAAGTCGGCGACAATGTGTGCAGGGAAGGTTGGTTAAAGGCCAAGGGACAGTTACAAGGTGCATAGAGAGAGCATCTAGAGTTTTTTCTCAGGATCATTAGTCGACAGGTTCAATCAAGGGGCAGCTCATTTTGATATAGAGGGCAGAGTGCTGCTATGAATATGATTCTTTTGTTGGGATGGTAGTTATCAAAGGTGATCTTTCAATCTCAGACTTTATTCTATGAATGCAAGGGACATAGGCAATTGCAATAAAATCTTACAGAATGTATGCAGTGTTTTGGCTAAGGAAAGTAGCTTTTGCACATTCTCTCTGCTAATGACTATTTCCCACATTAAAGAACAGTATTTGTCTCATGTCATGTAGGAAGTGTAACAGGGTTTGCGATATGTCCACATGTATATAGCACTCGCAAAGTAATGGAGGGTATGGTTTAGCAGTGATACAGAAAATGAGACTCATGCTGCAGTGCCATTGGCTGATAGCATAACGAGATTGACACAACGAAACTCTTTGTTGTATTGACAAGTCGTCGAGAGTGGTGGTCTGGAAGTCGAGTAATTGGGAAAATTGCCTTATGGGAAACCTGGCAAAATTACGAAAATTAATGGAAAATACGTAAAACTGAGGTAAATGCGACAGAAATGTGAAGGAATAAGGGTACTTACATGATCGCCTGGGTGTACAAAAATCATTCCATTCCTCCACCAGTGTAATTGACAACTGATTCTGCATACTATCCATGCTCTATGGGTTTAAGTCCTACAGAAAACCCCCATGTTCCACATGTGGTTATGCATTGCAAGCCGTAAAAATGAAAGACGCAGTGTCCAAAGATTCAGAGATCATGATGACGACTACCGAGGCCACCAAAACAGTAACCCCACATGTGAGTGCAATAAGCACCACCAGTATGAGGAATCAATGCTTTTGGACTCTTAAAAAATGGAACACTGAGACATCTGCTACCACATCACTGTGGAACATGAGTTTAAATGCAGACGTCATCACCTTTAGATATCTGTTTGGAAATGCTCTACATTACTGCAAAATTTACCAGTTTCCATATGTTGCAGTCTCATCCACATTTTCGTCAATAAGAAACACCACCTCTGTCTTTTATTTCAACCATCCTGTGTGTTTTGGGAGCAGCTTAGTTTATGCCATGGTATGTCCAAGTTTCTGTGAGAGCTCAGGGATTGAAAAGTGTTAATGTCAGTTTAGCACCTGACACAGACCTCAAAGTCAAGGTAGAAAACCAAAATGTATGGTGGTGTACAAAGCTGTAGCCACACACTGTTTCGATGCATTAAAAAAAAATCAATGTATCAAACTGCTTATGAAACATCAACACAGGAACCCTCTATTGTGACTGATGGTCTGTAGGATATGGTCCTTCCTCCAGCACAGACGAAAAAACTTTGCACTGCTCTGTGCAAGCAACTTTAACCACTGGCCATCTGGTTCAGTGTGCCAATACCTACATATTTAATAGGATCTCCAGATATGTCAGCATGCAGAAAGTATTTGTTTTCGACATATTGGAAATGAGAGGCATGTTAAAACCTTACCACCGTTCTCTACCAGGTGGCGTTGGTGAAGTTTTAATAGTTCATTGGATATTATAAAAGCAAATTGTGTGTGTGTGTGTGTGTGTGTGTGTGTGTGTGTGTGTGTGTGTGTGTGAGAGAGAGAGAGAGAGAGAGAGAAAGAGAGAGAGAGAGAGAGAGAGAAGAATAAGAAAAAGAAGAGAGATTGGTTGGTTGGTTGTTTGGGGAAGGAGACCAGGCAGCGTGGTCAATGGTCTTATCGGATTAGGGAAGGATGGGGAAGGTAGTCGGCCGCGCCCTTTCAGAGGAACCATCCCAGCATTTGCCTGGAGTGATTTAGGGAAATCACGGAAAACCTAAATCAGGATGGCCGGACGCGGGAGAAGAAGAGAGACTTTGCCATTAACAAAGGATCTGACGATCTGACACTATTACGCTGTTGTATATCTAGCGTAGTAATCATAGGAATATGATAAAGATTAGGACATGTACAGGGGGATATTTATAGACAGTCATTCGATATCGATGAATTGTAGGTGTAGTGCTTCCGAATTTCTTTGTACCGTCCATGTATACCCTGCATAGTTGAGAATTTCCTTCTGCATGTTAGTGTTCTATTTTTCTCGTTGCGATATCTCTCTGCCCAATCAGTGATGGGTGGAGGAATAGACAGTCTTCTAACTAATAGAATGGTGGTGTCAGGACGTAATGGGATTTCGAGAGAATGAACTGGGATGTGGGACTTGCCAGGGGACATCTCTTTCTCGTCGGAATCAGGTGGATACAAATGCTATACCATGGAACCTCACTTAACGAGCACTGCTCATAACGTGCAATTCGCATAACAAGCAAAACAAATGGTAAAAAATGACTCGATTAACAAGCAATGTTATACATAATGAGTGACGATGGCTAGTGTGATGTCACCAGCCTTTTGTGCATAGCAGGAGAAACGTTCAACAACATAAACACCTTTCATTGTCTGCAGCTACCATCTTAGTGCAGATTATGATCATACATTTTTCTAAATTTGTGTTCACGTAGTGTTTTTCTGTGTGCAAACGTTAATAACTTTCGTACAAATGTCCCTTAGATAAAGCCATTAGGAGACGACAATAAGAGAGAGAAAGTGGCCTTAGAAATGAAATGTAAAATCATTGAAAAACGCAAATGTGGTGTGAGCATTGCTGATTTAGCATCCATGTACACTATGTGATCAAAAGTATTTGGACAGCTGGCTGAAAATCACTTACAAGTTTGCAGCATCCTCCATCGGTAATGCTGGTTTGCACCATGACTGATGGGGATACATTCACCAATACCAAACCTTTATTTTTTGCAGAACACATTGAAGACAAGTTTGGTGAAGTGGACTCCCTGAGAAAGATGCGGTCGGGTTCGTTGTTGATCAAAACTGCTTCAGCTGCCCAGTCTGTGGCCCTTCGTGCTTGTAACCATCTTGGCACAATTCCTGATTCCTGTGTCAATTACCCCCCCCCCCCCCACCAGTCTCTAAATATGGTTCAAGGTGTGATTTTTCACAGGGGCCTCATCCTTCAAACTGATGAGGAGCATCGAGACAATCTCGGATGGTGGGGTGTTCACTTTGTTCGGCGTGTTCAGAAGGGTCTGAAGTACAATTTCATTGATCCTGATGTCTTTATCCTGGCTTTTGAAGGGGGATTCCCTCCCTGAGAAAGTAAAGATTATGTTTTATCGATGTGATGTGATGCCGCATATCCCACCTCCTATGAGGTGTATTAAGTCTTCCCTCTGTTCACGGGCCCCTCTCTGTGGTGACTGTGCACGTCCACTCCATGAGAGGAGTTCCTGTGTTCCCCCTCCTGTGTGTGTTAATTGTCATGCCAATCACTCTCCATGTTCACCAGATTGCCCAGTTTATAAGAAGGAAAAGAAGACACAGGAGTATAAGTCCCTTGATCGTTTAACCTACACTGAGGCTCGTAAGAGGTATGCATGTCTTCCCCTGTGTCCATGACGTCTAGTTATGCTTTAGTTACATTTTCACCCCTTCCTCCCCCTTCCTTGCCCCAGTCCCGGACGGCTCTTCTCCCCCCTCCCCTGCGGCTCCCACACCTTCTCCTCCAGGCGCTGCTCCCCCTCCCAAGCCACTTCTTCAGCATCTGCCAGTCAAGGGCGCCCCTCCCGGGGTGCCCCTTCCCGGCACTTTCCAAGCCAAAGGTCTACTGCCACGCGACGACCGTGAGAACCGTGGTCTGTTGGGCCCCAGGTCACCCGATCTTTTTATGTTCCCAATCTTGTTGCAGCTGACTCCATTATGCCGCACAGCCCTCCTCGATCTCAAACAGAAAAGAAGAAGAAACATAAGTCCTGAGACAAGGAGCCTCTTGTGTCACCAGATGTCCCATCCCCAGCTTCACAACCAGATTCTGACCTGCTGTTCATGGATGTCGCCCCCTTCTTGTCGGTGATGGGTGGTGACCCGGCGGTATGACTGGCTTTAGCCTGTTCAACCCCCATTTGAATCATCGTTCTGTGGTTATCCAGTGGAATTCTAATGGTTATTACCGTCACCTTACAGAGTTGAAATCAGTTATTTCGTCTTACTGTGCAGCTTGTGTAGTTCTACAGGAATCTCATTTTACTGATAATCATTCACCGACCCTCTGTGGGTTCAGTGCTTTCTGTCGAAATCGGGTCTGACACCTGCGGGCTTCTGGTGGTGTTTGTACATTGGTCCGTACAGATGTTGCTAGCACGTGACTTCCTCTTCAAACTACATTGGAAGCGGTTGCTGTTAGGTTCCACATGGACTCTGAGGTCACGGTTCACAATCTTTATCTCCCTCCTGACAGGACTCTTACACCTGCTGCCGTAACTACCCTTCTTCAGCAACTTCCTCCTCCCTTCCTCCTTCCCAGGGATTTTAATGCTCATCATTCCTTGTGGGGCAGTGCTTTTCCATCTAGACGAGGTCTTCTCACAGACCAGTTTATTACAGATCTCGACTTCTGCCTTCTAAATGATGGCTCCCCTACTCATTTCTTGCTGGTCATGGTAACTTTTCTGCCATTGATCTTTCTCTTTCTTCTCCCTCCCTCCTCCCTTCATTACACTGGTCGCCACACGACGACCTTTGTGATAGTGACCATTCCCCATTGATTCTCTTGCTCCCTTCCCGCTCCCCAATGGACAGATTACCTCGTTGGCCTTTCCAATGCACCGATTGGCCTCTATATACTGCACAGGTCATGTTTTCTCCCTCTTTGTCGGGTTGTATTGATGACGTCTGCTAGCATTGCTGTATTGCGCTCATCTGGACCATTTCATCGCCGGCAAGTCCCATGGTGGAGTACGGCTATTGCCATTGCCATTCGTGATCGTTGTCGAGCTTTGCAACACCTTAAGAGACACCCATCCATTGCCAACCATATTACCTTTAAATGCCGTCGCAGTAAAGCCCGTTATTTAATCAAACAGAGCAAATGGATATGTTGGGAGCGCTTTGTTTCTTCCCTCGGTTCTACTGTCCATATGTCACGGGTATGGGCTACACTTCACTCTCTCCAAGGTTGCCATCGGCAGTCCACCCTCCCAGGCCTTCACCTTTGTACGGACCTGTTGATTCTTGCAGAACATCTTGCGACCCATTTTGCATCAGCATCAGCCTCCTATCCAGCTTCTTTCCTTCACCGGAAACAGCTGGCCGAATCTTCCGCCTTATGTTTTACCCCTTGTCAGTCAGAATCTTAAAACAAACCTTTTACTGAATGGGAATTTCTTTCCACACTTTCTTCTTCTCATTATATGGCCTTTGTGGCCTTTGTCAGTCCTTTGGTCACCCCTGCTCTGTATGTGGATGATTTCTGCATCTGGGTTAGTTCCTTTTTGATGGCTTCTGCAGAGCGGCAGCTCCAGGGAGCTATACGGTGTGCCTCTGTATGGTCCCTCTCACACGGGTTTCAATTCTCTCGTTTAAAATCGTGGGTGGTCCACTTCTGTCACCGTACTATGATCCAACCTGATCCAGAGCTCTATCTTGATGCACAACAATTGCCTGTGGTCCCACAGTTTCGTTTCCTGGCTCTTCTTTTCGACAACAAGCTCACTTGGCTGCCCCATATCAGACTTCTGAAGGTAGGATGTTTCCGTAAACTCAATGTTCTTCGCTTCCTTGCCCACACCTCTTGGGGTGTGGACCGCTCCCTCCTTCTTTGCCTTTATCTTGCTTCAGTTCTGTCTCGCTTGGACTATGGTTGTCAAGTTTATGGCTCGGCTGCTCCTTCCATACTGCATGTGCTGGATCCAGTCCACCATCATGGTATCCATTTGGCAACCGGTGCCTTCCCTAGTAGTCCTGTTGATAGTCTCCTGGTTGAAGCAGGGATACCCACCCTTTCTGTTCGGTGGTCCCAGCTTCTGGTGTCTTATGCAATCGCTGTCCGTTCCTCTCCCATACTTCCTATTCTGTCCTGTTCCAAAACCATGGACGCCACCCACCTGATTCCTGCCCTTGGACAGGTTTACCAGTTGGGCTCTGCTTTGCGTCTCTTCACCGTGATTTTCAGCTTCCTTCTTTGTCCTGTCTTCCACGCTCCTTCCACCCACCTCCACCCCTGCTTGGTTAGTTCCTCAGCCCCAAATTCAGATGGATCTTCACCAAGGTCCGAAAGATTCCATTTTATGGGAGTTTCGGGATGCTGCTGTTTTTTACACCGATGGCTCTAAATCTGCTGATCATGTCGGATATGCCTTCACGTCCTCTGTTGGAATGGAAAATCATCTGCTGCCACCTACATGTGGGGTGTTTACTGCGGAATTGATGGCAATTTCCCAGGCCCTTACCTTTATTAAACAGTGCCAACAAACAGTCCCAACACAACCGCATTTTGTTATGTATGGACTCAATGAGTGCCCTTCTGGCTATTGACCCGTGATTTTCGGGCCATCCCTTGGTCTCTGCCATCCATGACCATCTCGCTGATATTCGCCGTGCTGCTTGTTCCGTTGACTTCCTTTGGGTCCCTGGCCATGTGGGTATCCCAGGTAATGAGCTTGCTGATCGTTTGGCTGGGGGAGCAATCACTTACCCCCCATTTTCTGTAACCCCTCCTGTAGTGGATTTATGGCTTCAAATCAAATCCCACTTCACACAATAAGGGGCAATTCTTGGCAGGCTACTTCCCTGTCTAATAAACTTCATGCAATTAAGGTGACACCAGGCCCATGGCATTCTTCCTTTCACCTCTCCCGAAAGGACTCGACCACACTGTGTCATCTCCGCATTGGCCATACAAGGCTGACCCACGGTTTTCTTTTGCGTGATGAGCCACCCCCACTTTGTGGTTGTGGAGCCTTCCAGTCAGTAGCCCACATTTTGGTTGAATGCCCCCTTCTTCTGGCTCTGCGTGCTAAGTACAGACTCCTCTGCACTTTACCTTTGATGTTGGCTGACGATTCCTGGATGGTCGAACTGGTTCTCGGTTTCCTCTGGGAAAGTGGTTTTTATTCTCAGTTTTAAGGTTTTTAATCTCTCTCTGGTGTTGGGGCAGGGCGGTGAGTTGGGGTATCTCCCACTGTAAGCTGTGTTTGGAGATTCCCGACTCCCCTCCCTGGTCGAGATCCTCTTTTCTTCCCCTTTTACTCTGTTTTTATCACTGTTTAGGATTGGTTAGTCTCCTTTTCCCATACGCACTTCTACATTCTAGCAGTTGCACACTTTTAAGTCGCAGGTGGGCTCGCCTCTACTGCTTCAGAGGTGGGATATTTCCTGTCTCTAGCATAGCGTTGGGTTTGCTCTCTTGCTGACTTGCTGTTTTTACCATTGACAACGTGACTGCACTTTTACATTTTTTAGCTTTTCCCTTTTATCGTTCTGACTTTTCTGAGATGTCACACTATCGGAATGGACTACATTTGAAACAAGGGACTGATGACCTTGCTGTTTGGTCCCTTCAACCCCAATCAACCAACCAACCATCCTCCCAGATAAATGGACACGACCTCCACAAAAATGCGGCAAGTCAGGTGTTTGGTATCAACCTGTTTCTAATCCACCATGATTTCAGCTGTGATAGATGTGGAGTGAGGCATAGATGATAGATGTAACAGTGGAGGTGGGGTCCAGCAGAGGGTGAACACCAAACAGGGAGATCTCGAACCATAAATAAACAGAAAGTTGAAAGAAACTCAGATTTCGTGAGGTTACACCATAAGAGGTAAAACTAAATGTGCAAATTTTTCAAGTGATCTGCTGCAGAACAAAAAAAATGCTTCAAATGGCTCTGAGCACTATGGGACTTAACATCTGAGGTCATCAGTACCCTAGAACTTAGAACTACTTAAACCTAACCAACCTAAGGACATCACATACATCCATGCCCAAGGAAGGATTCGAACCTGCGATCGTAGCGGTCGCGCGGTTCCAGACTGAAGTGCCTAGAACCACTCGGCCAAACCAGGCAGCGCTGCAGAGCAGCTCATGACATCATCATCCAGATAATTAATGCAAACTGGGACAGGCATAGTCAATTCCTCTAAAAATTCTTGGAAAATAGCAGGAATGCTAGCCACACCAATAGGAGGGTGCAAATATTGATATAAACCAAAAGGAGTACTCAAAACCAGAACTCACCAAGACACTTTGTCCACAGTAACCAGCAGATATGCTTTAGACAAATCAATTTTAGAAAAGTACTGGTCACCCAATATTTTTGACAACGGTTCCTCCTTGCATGGGAGAGCATATGTATCCACAATCGACTGTGCATTGACAGTAGTACTGAAGTCGCCACAGAGGTGAAGTTTCCCTGACAGCTTCTGAACTACAGTCAGCAGAGATGATCATTCACTATCTATAACACATTGCACCAACCCAAGAGATTGAATTCTATCCAATTCTGCATTCGCTTGATCTTTCAGGGCAACAGGAATAGGACGCGCATGACAAAAATGAGGCAGATACATGAATTTTAACAAAATATGAGCAGAAAAATTCTCAGCACATGCTACACCTTCCAAAAACAAGCCTAAAAACTCCTCACACAGTTTTTCCAATAGAGAACACTGTACCCGATTGGATATAAGGTGAACTGTGCCAGTGATAGAAAACTTAAATGCTTGAAATGTGTCCATCCTGAACAAGTTCTCAACACTAGCATCATCAAACACCAAAAATTTAATGGAACTCCAGTACATTTTGTGGTGCATACTTGTATGTGGGAATGTGTTGTTTTATTAGTTTAAGTTGTATGGCAACTTGTTGATATATTATTTGTGCTACACTGTCGTGTCTTCTAGGGTATTCTGTATTTGCTAGTATTGTACATCCACTTGTGATGAGATCTACTGTTTCTATTTGTTGTTTGCGAAGTCTGAATTTATCTGTTGTGGTATTGGGATCTTTAATAATATGCTTGCTGTAATATCTGGTGTTTATTGTTTGATCCTGTATTGCAATCATGAATCCTTCCATCTCACTGTGTATATTGCCTTTTCTTAGCCATGTGTTGTATGCATCTTGATCAATGTGTGGCTGTGTTAGATGATACGGGTGCTTGCCATGTAGTGTTTTCTTTTTCCAATTTACTTTCTTTTTATCTGTTGATATGTGATCTAAAGGGTTGTAGAAGTGGTTATGAAATAGCAGTGGTGTAGCCGATGTATTCATATGACTGACTGCTTTGTGTATTTTGCTAGTTTCTGCTCGTTCTATAAAGAATTTTCTTAAATTATCTACCTGTCCATAATGTAAGTTTTTTATGTCGATAAATCCCCTTCCTCATTCCTTTCTGCTTAATGTGAATCTTTCTGTTGCTGAATGTATGTGATGTATTCTATATTTGTGGCATTGTGATCGTGTAAGTGTATTGAGTGCTTCTAGGTCTGTGTTACTCCATTTCGCTATTCCAAATGAGTAGGTCAATATTGGTATAGCATAAGTATTTATAGCTTTTGTCTTGTTTCTTGCTGTCAATTCTGTTTTCAGTATTTTTGTTAGTCTTTGTCTATATTTTTCTTTTAGTTCTTCTTTAATATTTGTATTATCTATTCCTATTTTTTGTCTGTATCCTAGATATTTATAGGCATCTGTTTTTTCCATTACTTCTATGCAGTCGCTGTGGTTATCCAATATGTAATCTTCTTGTACAGTGTGTTTTCCCTTGACTATGCTATTTTTTTCTTACATTTGTCTGTTCCAAAAAGCCATATTTATATCATTGCTGAATACTTCTGTTATCTTTAGTAATTGGTTGAGTTGTTGATTTGTTGCTGCGAGTAGTTTTAGATCATCCATGTACAGCAAATGTGTGATTTTGTGTTGGTATGTTCCAGTAATATTGTATCCATAACTCGTATTATTTAGCATGTTGGATAGTGGGTCCAGAGCAAGGCAGAACCAGAAAGGACTTAATGAATCTCCTTGGTATATTCCACACTTAATCTGTATTGGCTGTGATGTGACATTATTTGAATTTGTTTGGATATTAAGTGTGGTTTTCCAATTTTTCATTTCTATGTTTAGGAACTGTATCAATTTAGGATCTACTTTGTATATTTCCAATATTTGTAGTAACCATGAGTGGGGTACACTATCAAAAGCATTTTGGTAATCAATGTATGCCTAGTGTAGTGACCTTTGTTTATTTTCAGCTTGATATGTCACCTCTGCATCTATTATCAGTTGCTCCTTACATCCTCGTGCTCCTTTGTAACAGCGTTTTTGTTCTTTATTATTATTATTATTTATTTGTATAACATTTTTTATCAAACCCATACCCTGTTTTAGCTAAGTAATCCTTGAATGTATAAAATGTATTGCATAACAGGTACCTTTCAGCTGTATTTTTACAAATTCTTTAATCTCTTTTGGTAATTTATTGTACAGTTTTATTCTTGGGTAGAAAGTGCTGTTTTGAGTTTTATGTTTATTTTTTCTTGGTAAATGTAAGTTGAGTCTATCTCTTGTTGGATGGTCATGGACAGAGCTCTTTGTGCAGTAATTACAAATGTTATTTTTGATGTGTACAACTGACTGCTAAATGTATTTACATGGAGCATTTAAAATCCCCAATGTTCTGAACAGATCTTCACAATGTGCTTGACTACTATTTTTGGTTATTATTCTTATGGTTCTTTTCTGGGGTTTGAAAATTGTGTTCATATTTTGTGCATTTGTTCCCCAATAAAGAATGTCATAGCTAAGAATTGAGTGTACATATGAATAATATGTAACTAAAAGACACTGCATGTTACACAGTGATGATAGGATTCTAAGGGCATAACATGCTGATGACATTTTGTTTGCAAGTACCTTTGTGTGTTCACACCACTACAACTGAGAATAAATAACCATTCCTAAAAATTTTGCACTTGTTACACAGCCTATAGAGGTAAAATCTACATTTAATTTAACATGGTCTTTTCTCCTCTCCAAACTGAAATTCATGACATTAGTTTTCTTCATGTTCAATGTCACCTTATTGCTTATTGACCAATCACAAACTTCCTTGAGAGTTTCATTTTCTTTCTCAGCAAGAAGTTCTCTTGTTTTCTCAGTGACTATAATATTGCTGTCATCAGGGAAGAGCCCCCCTGCGGGTCCGGGGTAAGAATAGGCCTGAGGAATTCCTACCTGTCGTAAGAGGCGACCAAAAGGAGTCTCAACCATTTCGGCCTTCAACGTGATGGTCCCCATTGGGGTTTGACCTCCATTTTTCAAAATTCTACAGAAGTATGAGCCTTTTGGGGAAGGACACCTTACGTGGTGTATCACCGGTCCTCAGTGCAGTAAGACCTTGACACTCATCATCATAACGGCGTCGTAACTGCACCCACTGATCATCAATTTGGGCCTAAACACCTGATGGGTTGCACAGGTTACGCCCGTAGTGTGTCCCCATCTGCACCTTCAATCGTGATGGACTTTCCATGGCACCCGAAATCCAGCACAGTAGCTAGCCCATTGTGGTGGGGTCGTCATGTACCCTCTAGGTTGTAGCCCCCTGACAACACAGGGATCGTACTGCCGGTACCTGAGCTGCACCCTCCCCACGTAAGACAAGGAGTAGATGCCCATCTACCTGGGGCATCAGGACTCCTGGCAATGGTCATCCTGCCAGGTGGCCCTTGCTGAGGCTGGGTGGTGCCTGTGGGGAGAGCCCCTGGTCAGAGTGCATGGTATTGGGGCGGACGTTTCGCAGATGAAACGTCAACATGAATCGGGGCGCTCTGCGGCCGCGTCTTCTAAGAGGAAAGGTTCTGTCTCTGGTTCTGGTCCTTTTGCCTTTCCCCCCTTGGCCACTCCCTGGGAGGAAGGACAGGCCCGCCGGCTTGGGGCTAAATACTTCCCCCGCTATTTAGTCTGTTCTCGGACCAATGGGGGATGTTCGCCACCTCCAACCCCATGTTCTTTGTACAGCATATCAAGGATATCTTCAGAGAAATTGATGCTCTTAATAAAATTCGTTCGGGGTCCATTCTCATAAAGACCACCTCCGCTACACAGTCGGCGGCGCTCCAGGCATGCGACCAACTAGGGGATATCCCAGTGTCCATTGTCCCACATCTGGAGCTCAATAGGATGCAGGGGATTATTTTCCATCGGGACCTCCTGCTGCAATCTGATGAGGAGCTCAGGGCCAACCTGGAGCGCCGTGGCATGCATTTCATCTGGCGAGTCCAGCTCGGCCCCAAAGATCATTGCGTCGACACTGGGGCCTTTATTCTCACCTTCGAGGGGGATGTTGTCCCGGAGAAGGTAAAGGTGATGTGCTACCAGTGCGATGTTTGACCTTACGTCCCACCTCCTATGCGATGCCTTTGATGTTTGCGTTTCAGGCACATGTTGTCCCAGTGTGAAGCTGAGCCCCTTTGTGGCGATTGTGGACGTCGTCTTCATGAGGGACATACATGCACCCCACCACCTCAGTGTGTCAATTGTCCTGGCCTCCATTCGCCTAGATCTTTCAACTGCCCCGCCTATCAGAAGGAGAAGAAGATACAAGAATTGAAAACCTTGGACCGTCTGTCTTACTCTGAGGCCAGGAACAAATATGACCGCCTCCATCCCGTAATGTTGACAACGTCGTTTGCTTCAGTCGTGTCCACTCCTTCTGCAGTATACTCACCCCTATCCTGTCCCCCCTCCACCTCCTCACCCCATCCGGGGTCTATGCCTCCGCCTCCCACATCCCTCCCTTCCAAATCCTCCTCCCTCACGGCCCCTGCCCCCTCTGCCCCAGGGGCCACTCTTCCTCCTCATCCTCATCCTCATCCTCATCCTCATCCTCATCCTCCTCCTCATCCTCGTCGTCGTCGTCGTCGTCCTGAGAAGCGATCCTCTTCTCAGGCGTCCATCGGGGAAACATTACGGACCCCAGCTTCCGAGGTCCGGCATTCAAAAAAGGACCCCGAGCGTGAGGACTTTCTTCGGGTCCAGCCCCCACAGCTCACCATCCCTGTGACTCATCAGTCTTCCAAGAAGGCCTCCAAGAAGAAGTCTTTATCCCCCTCTCCACCCCGGCGCATTTCGTCTGATGCTCCATCTGACAGTCGCTGCTCCCGGCCGTCTTCAGTTTCGCGGGGACGCTCGGCTGCCAGGCGCTTAGCAGGCCTGTTGCCAGCAGACAATGCTGCCCGTCCTGTGCAACCCAATAATGTGGCCGCAGCTGGCGACGACTCGATGGAACAGGATCCGCCTCCCGACAGTTGTAGCGATGTTCCCTCGAAACCTGGCCCTCCGCGGCCATCGAGGTGACCGGCTCTCCCCCGTTTCGTTCCCCCTTTCTCTGACTCACGGTGGCTCTGTTACATTGGAACATAAGAGGTATTCGATCTAATTGGGAGGAATTAAAACTGCTCCTCCGCCTGCACTGTCCACTCGTCATTGGTCTCCAGGAAATGAAGTTACGCCCAACTGACCGTATTGCTTTTACCCACTATACCTACGAGCGATCTGACCTAACCCCTGTGGACGGTATTCCAGCTCAAGGTGGGGTCATGTTGCTCGTTTGGGACGATGTCTATTACCATCCCATCCCATTGACCACCCCACTCCAAGCAATAGCTGTCCGTATTACTCTTTGTGCCTTTACTTTTTCTGTTTGTACTGTCTACACTCCATCGGCATCCGCAGTTAGTCGGGCTGACATGATGCACCTGTTTGCTCAGCTTCCTCCGCCGTTTTTATCGTTTGGTGACTTCAATGCCCATCATCCCCTTTGGGGTTCTCCTGCATTCTGTCAGAGAGGCTCCCTCTTGGTGGATGTTTTAAACCATCTCAATCTTGTCTGCCTCAATACTGGCGCCCCGACTTTCCTCTCAGACTCTACTCATACCTACTCCCACTTGGACCTCTCGATCTGTTCTACCAATCTTGCCCATTGGTTCGAGTGGTATGTCCTTTCTGACAACTATTCGAGCGACCATTTCCCCTGTGTTGTTCGTCTCCTGCACCACACCCCATCCCCACTTCCCTCGAGCTGGAACATACCAAAAGCTGACTAGGGACTTTACTCCTTCCTGGCGACCTTTCCAGACCAAGATTTTCTCAGCTGTGCCAGTCAGGTCGAATACCTCACGGCTGTTATCATCAATGCTGCCAAACGTTCCATTCCTCGTACTACCTCTTCTTCACATCACGTTTCAGTCCCCTGGTGGAATGAGGCTTGCAGAGATGCTATCTGTGCTCGACAACCTGCTTTACACAATTTTTTGCCGCCATCCTACACTGGCGAATTGTATTAATTACAAACGACTCTAAGCGCAATGTCGTCGAGTCATCAAAGACGGCAAAAAAGCTTGTTGGGCCTCTTTCACAAGCTCCTTTAACAGTTTCACCCCCTCTTTGGTCGTCTGGAGTGGCCTGCGCCGGCTGTGGGGCATTAAGGCCCACTCCTCGATACCTGGCCTGACTTCAGGTAATGAGGTACTTGTAGACCCTGTGGATGTCTCCAACGCCTTCGGCCGTTTTTTTGCGGAGGTTTCAAGCTCCGCCCATTACCACCCTGCCTTCCTTCCCAGAAAAGAGGCAGAAGAAGCTCGGCGACCTTCCTTCCACTCGCTGAATCTGGAAGATTATAGTACCCCCTTTACCACGCGGTAACTCGAACGTGCACTTGCACTGTCCCAGTCCTCTGCTCCAGGGCTAGATGCCATTCACGTTCAGATGCCGACACACCTTTCTCAGGTAGGCAAATGCATTCTTCTTCGTACCTATAACCGCATCTGGACCAAAGGTCAGGTCCCCATGCATTGGCGTCAGGCCGTCGTTCCCATACCCAAACCCGGGAAGGATAGACACCTTCCTTCTAGTTACTGCCCCATTTCTCTTACAAGCTGTGTCTGTAAGGTGATGGAGTGCATGGTTAACGCTCGGTTGGTTTGGATTC
Organism: Schistocerca serialis cubense; assembly: GCF_023864345.2. Classification (NCBI taxonomy): domain Eukaryota; kingdom Metazoa; phylum Arthropoda; class Insecta; order Orthoptera; family Acrididae; genus Schistocerca; species Schistocerca serialis. The sequence continues at coordinate 845,289,791 of NC_064640.1, read as the reverse complement.
TTGAATCTCGACAACTACTTACTAATGTTCAATGCAGCTTTCATCAACGCCGCTCCGCTGTTGACCACCTTGTGACCTTGTTGACGTTCATCATGAACAACTTTTTGTGAAAGCGCCAAACGGTAGCTGTGTTCTTCGATTTGGAGAAGGCAAATGATACCTGTTGGAGAGGAGGTATCCTCCGCACTATGCACAGGTGGGGCCTACGTGGTCACCTGCCCCTTTTTATTGATTCATTTTTAACAGATCGAATGTTTAGGCTACATGTGGGTTCCGTATTGTCCGTCTTCCTCCAGGAGAACAGAGTGCCTCAGGGCTCCGTTTTGAGCGTAGCCCTTTTTGCCATAGCGATCAATCCCGTTATGGATTGCATTCCACCTAACGTCTCCGGCTCTCTATTCGTCGATGACTTCGCGATCTACTGCAGTGCCCAGAGAACATGCCTCCTGGAGCGCTGCCTTCAGCGTTGTCTTGACAGCCTATATTCATGGAGTGCGGCTAATGGCTTCCGGTTCTCTGAAGAGAAGACGGTTTGCATCAACTTTTGGTGATATAAAGCATTCCTTCCACCATCCTTACATCTCAGTCCTGTTGTTCTCCCCTTCATGGAGTCAACAAAGGTTTTAGGGCTCACACTGGACAGGAAACTTTGTTGGTCTCCGCATGTCTCTTATTTGGCTGCCCGTTGTACACGTTCTCTGAATGTCCTACGTGTTCTTAGTGGTTCATCTTGGGGAATTGTTCACACTGTCCTGCTTCGCTTATATCGGTCCATAGTCCGATCAAAGCTGGATTATGGGAGCCTCATCTACTCGTCTGCTCGGCCATACCTCTTACGCCGTCTCAACTCCATCCGTCACTGGGGGTTACATCTTGCAACCGGAGATCTCTATACCAGTCCCATCGAGAGTCTTTATGCTGAAGCTGCCGAATTACCATTGACCTACCTGCACGACATACTGCTTTGTCAGTATGCCTGCCAGCTGTTGTCAATGCCCAACCACCCCTCTTATCAGTCCTTCTTCGACGATTCTCTCGACCGTCAGTGTGGGTTGCATGTGTCTGCCCTGCTGCCCCCTGGAGTCCGCTTTCGTTGCCTGCTTCGACAATTGGATTTCGCCCTCCCTAACACCTTCAGAGGGGGTGAGAGCCCGACACCACCTTGGCTCCAGGCTCCGGTTCACATTCATTTTGACCTCAGCTCACTCCCGAAGGAGGGTACTCCGGATGCAGTGTATTGCTCGCGGTTTGTCGAACTTTGTGCGTGACTCACCAGTAACACTTTTATTTACACTGATGGCTCCAAAACTGATGATGGTGTCGGCTGTGCCTTTGTCGTAGGGGACATCACCTTTACATACCGGCTCTTCGACCAGTGTTCCAGCTTCACGGCTAAGCTTATTGCTCTCTCTCAGGCCGTTCAGTATGTCCGCCGCCACCGCCATTCTCCATATGTACTCTGCTCTGATTCACTCAGTGCTCTTCAGAGCCATGGAGTTCCATATCCGGTCCATCCCTTGGTGCAACGGATCCATCAATCCCTCCATTCTTTTGCTGATGATGGCTCTCCAGTTAGCTTTATGTGGGTTCCAAGCCATGTAGGAGTGCCTGGGAATGAGGCTGCTGATGCTGTGGCCAAGGCTGCACTCCTCCTGCCTCGGCAATCCTCCCTTTGTGTCCAATCATCTGACATTAGTGGGGTTGTTAGTAAGAGGTTTGTGTCATTATGGTGGGAAACTTGGTAGTCACTTCAAGAAAATAAGCTCTGGGCCATAAAACCGTTCCCAACAGCTTGGACAACCTCCTCCCGACCATCTCGGCGAGAGGAAGTCATTTTGGCCAGGTTGCAGATTTGGCATTGCCGGTTTAGCCACCGCTACCTGCTATCTGGTGACCCCGCCCTGCAGTGCCCTTGTGGTAATGCATTGACAGTGCGCCATGTTTTATTGTTGTGTCCCAATTTTACTCAATCTCGTGTTGTCCTGTCTCTGCCCTCTACCCTACAGAAAATTTTAGCTGATGACGCTCGAGCAGCTGCTCGTGTTCTTTGTTTCATTACTATGATGGACTTATCCAAAGACATCTAACTCTTTTAATTATTTTATCTGTGTCTTTGTAAGAACTTTCTTGTGTCCCCCCCCCACCCCCCTTGAGTTGTACCAAATTATGTGTGCACTTACATTTTTGACTCGGCACTAATGACCTCAGTAGTTGAGCGCCCTAAAACCCTACAAAAAATTAAAAAAAATAATCAGGGAAGAGTATTTCTTCACCATGAGTAACACTACTGGAAAAGTCATTGATGTATATCAGGAAAAATATTGGTCCTAGTATGCTACCTTGCAGAACCCCTATATTAATGTATTTTGGTTCTGATAAGTGTTTTACTAAATGTTTTGATCTATTTGAAGTATGTGTTATCTCTACTCTTTTTACCGTATCTGTTGGGTATGATCGAAGCCAGTCTTTAGCTACTCCTCTTATTCCTGATGCTTCTAATTTATTTAATAGAATCTTGTGGTCGACAGTATCAGACACCTTAGAAAGATCCAAAAATATGCCTGTGGCACACTCATCTTTATCAAGGGCTTCAAGTACAACTTTTGTGAATTCTAATGTGGCTGACTCCGTATTTTCGCCACTTCAGAAACCAAACTGAAAAGATTGTATTTATTCAGGTAATTCATTAATCTGTCTTTCATAATTGCGTCTATTATTTTTGAGAATGCCGACGGCAGGGAAATGGGCTGGTGATTTTCTATGTCTTCTGCATTACCTTTCTTAAGCAAAGGGACAACTCTTGCCTGTTTTAACTGCTCTGGAAATGCCCCTGATGTGAAGGATTCATTCGTTATATTTGTTAAGGGGCCTTGTATAATCCCTATCCATTGTTTCAGTACACACATTGGTACTTCATCTAAACCTACTGACTTTTTATTTTTTAGTTTCTGAATTGTTTTACTGACTTCATTCTCTGTGGTTGGAAGTAACATCGCCATGTTTAGTGCAACATTATTTACAGGTGTTATGTTTATTTGGGGGAATTTTTGTCTCTGCAATACTTCAAATATGCTAGTTTACATAGTTTGCTAGGTGCTTTCAATCATTTATTACTTTATCCCCCTCCCTTAGCAGTATGTTATTCTGCATTCCTATTTTTATAACATCCCAGACTGCTTTGCTTTTATTCTCTGCATTATATATTATTTTATCATTAAATGACTTTTCTGCAGCAATCAGCCCATTCTTATAGATCTTTTTGTATCTATGATAGAAATTTAAGAATTCTGGATCATTGCGAATCTTTTCCATGGAACTGAGGTGTTTAAGTGTTTGGGAGCACTTCTTTCTTAATACTTGCTGTTATCCATCTGTTTTTGTGAGATGTTGATACAGACATGCATACTTTTGGAAATTCCTTTTCAAAGTTAAATTTATACAATGTGGAGAATTTAGAGAATTTCATATCCACATTGGTTTCCTTATACACTTCATCCCATCTTTGTTTTTCTAGTTCTTTTGAAAAAGCTTTTATTTTGATTTCTGATAGATGTCATTTGTAGGCATGTAGTTTAGGGAATGATTTGATGCCTGACTTTACCTAGTAATACATGAAACTTATCAAAGTAACACAAATAAATGTTTTATTCATAAACCTCTGAACAGTAACAGAAATAGGCCTCTCACGAATCCACACAATACGAGACACAGAACAATGAGTGTAAAATGTACAACTGGATAAACAGAGAGAGTCAGCTCTGCTCCATGCATAACGCCTCCCAGGGGCAGTCACCAGTCGGTGGTAGATAGACACAATAAAAAACACACACACACAAATTTCAAGCTTTTGCAACCCAAGGTTGCTTCATCAGGAAAGACGGAAGGAGTGGGAAAGACGAAAGGATGTGGGTTTTAAGGTGAGTGTATACCTGTCCTTTTTTCCCCCCTAAGGTAAGTTTTTTTATTCCCGGGATTGGAATGACTCCTTACCCTCTCCCTTAGAACCTACATCCTTTCGTTTTTCCCTCTCCTTCCGTCTTTCCTGATGAAGCAACCTTGGGTTGCGAAAGGTTGAAATTTGTGTGAGTGTTCGTGTGTTTTTTATTGTGTCTATCTACCAGCGCTTTCTCATTTGGTAAATCACAGCATCTTTGTTTCTTATATAAAATTGTCCCACGTGGAATGTTTCCCTCTATTATATATGTCACATGCACTGGTAGCAGGATACAGCATTGTCACAGAGCTTCTCTCAGTGAAATCCTGTATCAACAACTAGCTGCTCTTTGTTGTGGTTCTTTACCTGGTTTTGCAATATGTTGTGACTGTTTCTGTATTATAGCTTGAATTTAATTTATTTGTAACTCAGTTAAAATGGCATCTGAAGGTAGGATTTCTTTTCACATTCATGATATTATGCATGTTCCTGAATGTGAGGTCATATTGCTGACCAGTAATGCAGATGATACCAATTTGTTATTGAAAATTGCTTGTTTACAATTTGTTTGCAGGTTAGAGAGAACAATGCTTTAAGGATGGCACAGATAGAATTACTCAAAATGAAATGAAAGTTTGATGCCTTGAGAGTTGTGGAGACAGAGAAAAAAATGATGGTTGCCTTGTTGCAGAGAAAGGATGAAGACTTAAAAACTCTGAAAAGCTTGCTTGAAAATGAAAGGAAAGAAAAAATGACTATAATTAATGAAAAGGAACATTTTGAAAAAGAAAAAGCAGAAGAAGTAGAAAGAATTAATAAAGAAAAGCTTAGATTAAAAGCTGAGCTTGACAAATTAAATGAGAGAATAAAATCTAATCAGTTTGGAGCAGCAGGTAAACCAGTAGCACATTAAACATATGTCATTCATAAATACCAAAGTTTCACCAACTTTATTTTACTTTGTTTCTACTTTGATTTATTTATTTAAATTTGAAAGTTATTTGATCAGTTAAATTTTGTAGATCTGTAATATTGACATACAGCTTGCAGATGAGATTACTTACTTGGTATCATTACCTCTTTTAATACCTCTTTTCTATGGTTTATCTCCTTCATTTGCACCCCTTTGTTTCCTTCCTCTCTTTTACTTTTTATGCTGCCACTCTGTCCATGCCACTTGCTGTCCCCTTCCCCCACCTCCCCACCCACCCCAACCCCCAGGAGGCTCATAACTCTTTCATTAGTACACGCATGGTGAGCACGGCCCCCCAATCTATTGTAGTATCTCCTTGCTTTCTCGTGCTGCAGTCTCCCATCTCCAACTATACTCATCTTACTTCCTCATGGAGGCAACCTTTGATGTTGACCTGGCTGTTGCCTAGGTTCTGCTTTATTTCCTTGAAATCTTCATTTAATTATATTATACCAATTTTAGTTCCCTTCTAGGTTTTATCTTCATTTTTAATTTTTTTCTGTAATGTGGAATAACTGGAGAACAACACTGTCAGTAGTATCCACTACATACTGTGTTAAAGATAATCTGTGGAAAATAACTGCTTAGACTCATACATGTGCTTAAAAGCCAATGTGGTAGACAATCTGACATGGTGGGGTCATTGCATACCCTTTCAGTGGAGCCCTCTGACAACACAGGGATCACACTTCCGATACTAACTTTCGATGTATGCCAAGGAGTAGATTCCCAACTACATGGGGCATCAGAACTCCCTGCAGTAGTCATTGTGCCAGATGGCCTCTGCTGTGGATGAGTTTTGTCCATAGGGAGAGCCCTAGACTGGAGTAGATGGCATCAGGCAGACATTTTGCACATCAGACATAGAAAATTAAATTATCACAATGGCTGTTCTGATCTGGTTGTCTCATCAGAGAAGTCTAGGAATTTCAGTGCAGACAGTTCCAGTTCTGCTGGTGAGAAATGTGCTAAAGCCCATAAATAATAGTGAAAGTAGGTATGGTATCCACTGGAATATAAATGGTTTAAACACTGATGCTTCTAACAACAAAAGCTCCAAAATAGATGAATTGGAAATCATTGTGTCAGAATGTGCAAATCTAAGAGTTGCTTGTTTAAATGAGCACAGGTTTACAGAGGACACAATCAAAATTCTAAACAATATAGGAAACTTCAGATAAGCAAGTAACTTTTGCAGAAGAAACAAGTCACGTGGAGGCTCATGTATACTTCTACATAGTGATATAAACTTTATGAGATGAGAAACTGTTTCAATTATTTAAATGAAGAATGTGTGTTTGAGAGCTGTTTTGTAGAATTAGTGGACTCACTGACAAATGTCATAATAATCTCAATATACAGAATTCTGGGGGCATCAACAACAGAACTATTCTTATCTAAGCTTCAAATTATGCTAGAAGACTTTTGCAGAGGAAAAAAAGAAAAAAATTGTAATAGCTGCTGATTTTAATATTGATATCATGTGTGATGGTAGCCACACTTCAATTCAATGACTTAGTAAAAAAATACGGTTTCAAGTTAAATTTCCTTGAATCTACCAGAGACAACGGGAAATCAGCAACATGTATTGACAATGTTATAACTAATTATGTATATGAAGATGTGTATAAATTTTGTCCAGATCCAGGTATTTCAGATCGTTGTGCATTGTTCATTGAGCTGCCAAAGACAGACACAGGAACTTTTCATGTGTGAGAACCCATACGAGCAGGAACTTTAGCAAAGAAAACTTGCTAACATTTAGTGAGAAGCTAAAAGAGAAATCATGGCCTTTTGATCATTGTAACTCAAGTGATGAAAACCTTGAGAAATTCCTAAATAGTCATCTTGCTGTATCTAATGAAACATTTCCACCTAGACTGTGCAGCAATAAAATAAAAAAAATAAAGTGGATTACCCAGGGCATAAAAATTTTCAGTGTAAAGAAAAGGCAACTGCACAGAGAAGATTTCATTAAATATGTTAGACTCTATAAAACCATATTTAAAAGAGTTGTCAGGGCAGCAAAACAACTGGCAGATAACAGGCTAATTTTAAACCATAAAAATAAGACAAAGGCTCTGTGATCAGTCATTAAATCTGAGTTAGGTGTTAAAGCCTGTAACCAAGCAATTTCAAAAATTGACATTGAATGAAATACTATTGCAAATGCAACTCAAATAGCAGAGTACTGTAATAAATTCTTTATAAATGTAGCAAAGTCTGATGTAGATGTAATAGATTGCCACAACAAAGTAAATCCCTTTGTCCTAGGTGAAAACTCTGAAAACTTTACAAAATTCTTAAAAGTTTCTGTGGAGGATGTAGAAAATGCTATTCTAACATTGAGAAACAAAAAATCTGCGGGTTGGGATGGAATACCCACCAAAGTTATTAAAGTGGTACACAATAAAATTGCAAACCCACTAGCTCAAATAATGAATCAATGTTTTGAAGAGGGCTGTTTCCCAGAGGAACTAAAATATGCTGAAGTCAAACCACTCTTCAAGAAGGGATCAAGAGAGATCATGGGAAATTATCATTCTATCTCAATTCTCCCAGTCCTATCCAAAATATTTTATTTGAAAAACTTTCTGTTGCACAAATCCAAAACTTCATTGCAAAATATTCTGTTATTCTAAACAATCAGTTTGGTTTTCAGCAGGGGGAAAACGCTATAGACGGAGTAAACAGTTTCATTGAGAAAATATGTACATCATTAGACAAGAGAAATAAGATGGCAAGAATTTTCTGCGACCTCACAAAGGTGTTGGTTCTGTACACAATACATTGCTTGTTTACCAACTTGAAAAACATGGCATTAGTGGCAGTGCCCTACAATGGCTTAAATCCTAAATCCTACTCATCCAACAGAAAGTAAAGAGTTATCATTTCTTCAAATGGCATATATTATTTTTCTGACTAGAAAAAAAAAAAATATTTCAGGTTGTTCCACAAGGCTCCATATTATGCTCAGTCCTATTTCTCTTTTATGTTAATCACTTACCATTAAATATCAGCTCCCCATCAGTTCTGTTTGCAGTTGATACTTCTATCTTAGTTGAAGATCAGGATTCAGAAAAAAATTCCCAAATCTGTGATCAGTACCCTCAGTGCTTTAGAAACTTGGTTTCAGCTAAATGGGTGGAATCTAAACGTATCTAAGACTCGCATGATGCATTTCAAAACCAAACAGTCCAAAATGAGCAGACTAAGATTGTACACAAAAACAAACCTATAGAAGAAGTTGACTCAGTCACATTCTTGGGTTTAAATGTAGATAAAAATTTGAGCTGGCTGGCACGCGTTGAATACCTGGCAAACAAACTGAGCAGCTTTGCATTTGCAATGCAAATATTATCAACTGCAACTGACGTGGACACACAAAAAGTAGCATATACAAGCTACTTTGAATCCATTATTAGGTATAGTATTGTTTTTTGGTGTAACTCGACAAATAGTGCAGATACTAAAAGGACAGAAAAAATCATACAAAATATATGCAGTGCAAATCACAAAGAACCATGCTCACCAGTATTTAGAAAACTTAAAATTTTAACTCTGCCATCCTTATACATTTATGAGATTATTATATTTCTGTACACCAGACATGAATTATTTGAGAGAAACCATTTTGTCCATTCACGTGATACTAGAAACAGAAAATTTTATGCTCCCCACCCACCACATCAGACTGTATGCCCAGGGACCTCAATACATGGGAATGAAAATTTGTAATAAATTAAAAGGGAACAAGTAAATGCAGATGAATTTAGACTCACTTAAAAGCAAGCTATATGAGGTACTGACATGGAAGTGTTAGTACTCAGTGGATGAATTCATGCATGACAAACTGGAAATTTTTGAGCTGGACAATGTGTTACACGTTCTAAGAAATATCCTTATAGTGTTATTATTTATTATGGTGCTATTATTTATTAATGTAAAAATCATTGTAACTGTTTTATAGATTTTTGACATGTCTTCTATATGCAAACCAAATGGATTGCAAATGTACATCATGAGATGAATAAAACACAAAAACAATTCCCCACATTGTCTACCTAATGGGCCAGACAGCTGGGAGCAAAAAAATTGATTCGGTACCTGGTATGTACTGGAGTAAATGGGAATATTTCTACAGTGAAAACACCATTATTTTTGTGTAGAACAAATTGAAGATAAATTTGTAGTTGACTCCCTGTGAGAAATGCACAATGGATCACTTTTAAGGCCACCTCTGCTGCACAATCTCAAGCTCTTTAAACATGTGGACGACTGGGTAGCTTACCAATGACTGTTCACTAAGCTGAACTCTGTCCTTGAGCCCTGGCAGGCTCGTCAGTACTGACTTACCACTGTGTCATCCTCAGTCAATGGGACTATTGGATGTGCAATGGAGGGGTGTCAGATCAGCACATGGCTGACCCAACTGTCAGTTTTCATAACCTGGAACCACTACTTCTAGGTCAAGTAGCTCCTCAGTTGGCATCATGAGGCTGAGTGAACCCTGTTCCAGTGTTCCCACCAAGGAAAAATCCCAGAAGTACTGGGAATTTAACCCAGGTCCACTGCATGGCAATCAGTACTCCTGACTACTCTCTATTGCCCCATGTAAATCTCTAATCCAGTCCAAGGAAACCTTACACTGTAGATAGTCATGAAGCTATAGGTTAATCTCAAATGGCCCAGTTTCCATTTTTTTTGCATGTACAAAAAGGTCCAAAGAACAACCGAACAGATACAGCTGCTTTCATCTTAGTATTTGAAGCAAATCTCCTCCCAGAGGAAGTTAATCATGGTGTACAGGTGTGAAATGAAACATTATGTCCTATCACCCACGAGGTCCTTCCAATGCGTATGCTTTGGTCATATGTCATCCTGCCACATGCCATAAAATGTGGCAACTGTAGATGGCCATTCCATGAAGAGCCTTTTAAACAACCACCTTTGTAAAAGGTATTTGATTGTGCTGAGTCACAGTCATGCAGTATTTTTTAAAAGAATAAACCGCCATTTGACTGTGTATTACTGTATTTTTCTTCTGTACTATCTATATTTCAGATTTTATGCCATTATCAAGTACAATGCTAAAAGTTCTTCGACAATTAACACATTATATATGGTGAAAAACCAGATATAACTAGATATGATGTCTTAGTGGTGTAAGAGCTTTTAGCATTGTACTCAATAACTATGAAAAAAAAAAAATAATTAAAAAAAAAAAAAGAACTATCCTCCGCGTTTACTGACTTGCCCAGATTTAAAAAAGAAAAAAAAGTACAAAAATATAAAAAATTGAGCACCTGTCATATATTGATGCTTAAAAAAAAATGAATACTTACATCCTGCCTCTGCCCTTCTCTCATGGTTTCCATGGCCCCATCTTTGGGAACCACATCCTGCTCCCATCCAGAGAAGCAGCTCCCTCCTCTAGCAGGGCTCCCTCTTGGGACCCCTTTCCCCTGAAACCCCAAGGTCAGAGGTTTGGCACCAACTATTGCCTGGAGTTGCCACATCCTGGGGGTGCCAGAGTTGTCTGCCCTTCATCCTTATCCACAACTGCTGTGGATAAGTCCTCGTCGGCCTGTGTGGCCGAGCGGTTCTAGGCACTACAGTCTGGAACCGCGCGACGGCTATGGTCGCAGGTTCGAATCCTGCCTCGGGCATGGGTGTGTGTGATGTCCTTAGGTTAGTTAGGTTTAAGTAGTTCTAAGTTCTAGGGGACTGATGACCACAGAAGTTAAGTCCCATAGTGTTCAGAGCCATTTGAACCATTTTTGATAAGTCCTCACAAGAATGTCAGTGACCAAAGGTTGTGAAGCAGAAGGGAAATACCAGGAGAAGGCCATTCCAGTGACTCCAGAGGCATCAGATCCCTCCACTCATTTGGATATGGAACAAATGTTAATCAATATGATTCCATCCCCACTGATGACAGGTAGTGATTCTGGGGCACAACTGATCTTTCTGGCCCTTCTAGCCTAATCAGGACACCCAGCACATGATGATCTAATGAAACTGTAATGGATATTACTGTCACCTGCCAGAACTACATTATCTCATTTATTCATCTTCTACAATTCGTGTTGCTCTATAACAAACATGCTTCACTGATGACTATTTCCCAATGCTGCATTGTTATCATGCCATCAATGTGTGAATTTCTGTTTGTACTACAGTGGAAGCAATTGCAGTGCATGTGAGAATGACCTCAGCAATCACCACCACCTCCAAGGCAGGCTATTATTTACCTTGAGATGACCAACTTAATCCAACAACTCCCCTCCCCCTCCCATCTTTCCTCTCCAGGGGGCTCATGGTTCTTTCGTGAGTTCGTGTGTGGTGCACATGAGGCCCCAAATTATTGCAGCTCATTTTTCATTCCCTCGCTGCTTTTCCTTCTCCCTGCCCCCTCCCTCCCTATCCCTGCTCCTTCCCTGTTGCCACCTCCTTCCCCTCTCTTGGTGTTCTGCTTTATGTTGACCTGGCTATTCTCCTGGTTTCCTGTATTGGTTGCAATTTTGTTCCTTTTGCCCGTTCTTTCACCCTTTTGACATTGTAGTCCCCACTTGAGGTTTTACCTCCACTTCAAAATTTCCTGTTTTTATTGTGAGCCATATGGGGAAGAACTCCCTCCCTAGCATTTACGGTGTGGATTCCTCTCCCTTCTGAGTTTTCCTCTCCCTTTCCCAGTCTAGCCCCCTTCCACACTGCTAGGTCACCAGCACGTGTAGCCAGTCCTTGTGGTGGGGCTGTTATGTACCCATATGGCTGAGCCCCCTGACAACACAGGGATCACACTGCTGATACCTCAGTTGTTCCCTCCCCGTGTATGCCAAGGAGTAGTTGCTTGTCTTCTTGGAGCATTGGAACTCTTGGCAACGTCCACTGTGCCAGATGGCCCTTGCTGTGACTGGGTGACGCCCATGGGGAGAGCCCCTGGTTGCAGTGTGTGATATCAGGGCGGATGCTTGGCGCAAGCTGCAAAACTCTGGCTGTTCTCACACAGCCATCTCTTCAAATGGTGAAGGATTCTTAAATGCTGTTTCACATGACCTGGCAACTTTTCCCTCCATGGCTACACCATGGGAGGAGGGCCAGGCTCCCATGGAGCTGAAACCTTTTCCCCGTTACCTCATCTGTACTAGGACAGATAGGAGGGACAAATTCACCACCACAAAGCCGTTGTTTTTTGTGGAAAATATAGAGGACAAGTTTGGTGAAGTGGAGTCGATTAGTAAGATGTGATTGGGTTCCGTGTTGATCAAAACTACTTCTGCCACCCAATCTGCAGCTCTTTGTGCCTGTGATCATCTTGGCAATGTCCCAGTGTCTATCACTCCTCACCAATCTCTGAATATGACCCATGGAGTCATTTTTTTATAGGGATTTTGCCCTGCAAACTGATGAGGAACTCCAGGCTAATCTAGAGTGGCGTGGTGTTCATTTTGTCCGACGTGTGCAGAAGGGTTGCAAAGACAACTGCACCAATACTGGCGCCTTCATCCTGGCTTTAGAGTTGGATACCCTCCCAGAGAAGGTTAAGGTTATGTGTTACAGATGTGACATGAAGCTGTACATTCCTCCACCTATGTGGTGCTTTTGGGGGTTGCGTTTTGGGCATATGTCTTTCCACTGTACGGCGGACCCCTTGTGTGGTGATTGTGACCACCCCGTCCATGAGGGAAGCCCTTGTTCCACTGCATGTGTGTGGTAATTGTGCTGACTACCACTCCCCTCACTCACCAGACTGCTCGGCTTACAAGAGAGAAAAGAAGATACAAGAATATAAGCCCCTGGATCGCCTGTCTTACACTGAGGCTCGCCAAAAGTATGAGAGACTCCATCCGGGATCACTATCTTCAACTTTTGCCTCTGTTACTTCCTTTCCTCCTCCTCCTCCTCCTCCTTCTCCTCCTCCTCCTCTTCTTACCATTCCCCCCCTTTCCCCCTCGTCCTTACCCCAGCCCCACCCCACTCTCTCACCTGACGATTTACTCTGATTGGAATCAGCCATCTGACAGGCTTTTACTCACTGCTGACACCTTGTCCCACTGTTCTTTTACCTACATAAGGTGTATGACATGGCTTGGTGCCATTACATTTTAGTTACCCTCCATGACTGGGGCTTCCATGGTACACTTCAGATTTTTATCCGTGAGTTTTTATCTTACTGGTTCTTCCGAGTTCAAGTTGGCACTTCACCACAGGGTTCTGTGCTAAATGTTACTCTCTTCCTCACTGCCATTAATGGGTTTGTGACCTCTGTTGGGCCTCTAGTTACCCTGGCGTTGTACGTTGACAATTTTTGCACCTGGTGCAGCTCCCACTCGATGACGTCTGCTGAGTGCCAGATCCAAGGCACCATCCGATGGGCCTCTGTGTGGGCCACCACCCACGACTTCCAGTTTTCCTCCTCCAGAACACAGGTTATGCATTTTTGTTGTCAACCCACAACACCCTGATCCAGAACTTTACTTAGGCAACCAGCTCCTTGATTTTGTAACACAGTCCCGTTTCTTGGGCCTTATTTTTGATAACAAGCTGACATAGCTGCCCCACATTCACTACCTAAAAACTACATGCATACGGAAGCTTACTGCTCTCCACCTCCTGGCCCACATATCTTGGGGTGCAGACCATTCCACTCTCCTCCTTCTTCTTCTTCTTCTTCTTCTTCTCCTCCTCCTCCTCCTCCTCCTCCTCCTTCTCCACCATGCTCTGGTTTTGTCCAGACTCTATTATCTATTATGGTAGTCAGGTTTATGGTTCAGCAGCTCCTTCCACTTTGAAACTCCTTGACCCTGTCCATCATTGTGGGGTGCATCTGGCTATTGGTGCCCCTTGCACTAGTACTGTTGATAGTCTCCTCACATAAGCGTGAATTTCCCCTCCCCCCATAGACATCCAACAGAGCCAACTCCTTGTTTCCTATGCAGTTGCCATTCACCACTTCCTTGACCATCCTCTATACACTGCAGTCTTCACCAATGAGGAATGTCTCCCTCATAACACCTGCCCAAGGGTGGGATTGCCAGTTGGCATGCATCTCACTACCCTCTGTCAGGATCTCCATCTGCACTCTCTTCCAGGGTCCTAAGATCTATGTTGATCCTATGGTTTACTGGCATCTTGTATGTGCCATCCTTGCAGAGTTCCAGGGTGCCACCATCTTTTACTCTGATGGTTCTAAGTCTACTGATAAGGTGGGATATGCTTTCACGTCTCTTACCAGCTTTGAGCACTATTTGTTGCCAGGATCATGTAGTGTATTTACAGCAGAGCTTTTAGCCATTTACAGGGCCCTCCTTTTTTGTTTCTCAGGCCTCCCTCCATAGTGTTTTAATTTGTTCAGACTCCATGAGCAGCCTTCAGGCTATTTATCGATGCTACTCTCATCACCCCTTGGTCTCCGCCATCCATGACTTTCTCTCTGCCCTTGAGCATGCTGCCTGTTAAGTCATCTTTGTCTGGGTCCCAAGTCATGGGGGAATGAAGTGGCTGACTGTTTGGCTAGAGAAGCAGATACTTACCCCCTTTTCCTTTCACGATTCCAACTGCGGATATGTGGATCTATGTCAAATCTCTCTTTGCCCAACAGTGGAATGCCATCTGGAGTGCTACTGCTCATAGTAATAAACTCCGCACAATCAAGGAGTCTACTGCAGTTTGGGGCACTTCTTTCTGCCCCCTCTCAGGAGTCCACTGTTTTATGTTGTTTACTTATTGGCCATACCCGGCTCACCCATTGTTTCCTCCTACATAACGACCCACCCCCCACAATGTGGTCGTGACGCCAGACTGGCGAAATCTCGCATATTGGTGGCATGTCCCTTCTTTTGACCCTTCATGCTTATACTGTGTGTGTTTAATGTTCATTCTTTTACAATTTTACTCCTCTGATTGAATCTTTTCATTTCTAGCGGACTCTCTTTCTAATGTAACCCCCTTTGGAATCGCGGGACTGATGACTTCACCGTTTGGTCCCATACTCTCTCAGTTAATCAATCTTACTTTACAATTACAGTGCACACCATCATGCCCTGGGGAAGTTCCATTTCTTCTGGTAGGCCTTCTGATTAGCTAACTTCTTTCCAATCTTGGTCTGTGTCCCCTCAATGACAATACTCCTAGCCACTTTGTTGCTTCCCATAGCACCTATTCAGCTGCTGACCTTATGATCTCTTTCCCCTAAGCTCATGGCTTCGCTAGAATGGCCTGTACCCAATGAGCTTCGTACAGTGACCATTTTTCAGTGTCCTATCACTTGTCACAGCCCTATGGACCAATAACCATGTTTGGCACTTCAGAGAACCAATGACAGTTGTATGCTTTTGCTATCATCTTTGTTGCCTGTCTGTCAGATTGCTTCAACAAGGTTGTGGGAGATGTCTTTGATACAATCTCCCATGCTGCTGGAACTGCTATTCCTCTTTCTGAAGGTTGCCTCCACCATTGTATGTGCCATGGTGGACCAAAGAAACTGCAATGCCTATTCAGTTTGGCAATACCTTGGAGAGTTTATTGTAGTGCCTCTTTCCAGGAAATCCACCATCCTCCCTTTCAGGCAACTAAATTCTGAGGTTCACTATCTAATTAAATGCAGTAAAAATGAATGTAGGGAGCACTATGAACATTTCACTGCATTGGAGCTACTTCAGGCACTTTCCTCATCTCACAGTATGGTCCCAGGCCTTGATTAAATTCATTATGAGATGATCCAACATCTGAATGAATATTATTCAGTTGCTCCATGTACTGAGGATCTTTAACCATATTTCTCTTCACAATGGTTTGGTAGTATCATCATACTAGTTCTTAAGCTAAGCAAAAACCCCTTTGTCCATTGACAGATATGTCAGTTAGCCTCAACACTGACTTGGCTGCACGATATTTGTCAACTAAAGACTAACAGTCTTTGCTTTCTTGCCCACACCTCTTCAGGTGCTGATTGCACTACTCCTCTCTGTATTTATCAGGCCCTGCTATTGCCACAGTTGGACTATGGTTGCCAGGTTTGTGTTTTGGCACCCTTTTACATTTTGAAACTGTTAGATCTAGTCAGTCATCATGGGGTAAGACTGGCCACTGGCACCTTCCTGATTAGTCCCCTAGACAGACTTCTTGCTGAAGCAAGAATCTTCCCTCTTTATTTCTGACAGTACCAACTGTTGCTCACTTATGCTGTTACCATCAGACAATTCCCTAATCATCCAACTGGTCACACATTTTTGACCGAGAGATGTCTCGCAGTGGTTAGCACACTGGCCCCACTTTCAGGATGACGACAGTTCAATACCCTGTCTGGCCATCCTGATTTAGACTTTCTGTGATGTTCCTAAATCAGTTCAGGCAAATGCTGGTATGGTTCACTTCCTTCTCCATCCTTCCTTAATCCAATGAAACCAATGACCTTATACGAGGGCTATCCACAAAGTACATTATGTTTTGGAATTAAAAATAAATAAAGTATTGGAAATTCTTTTAATTATATACAGATGAAAGCCGCACTTAAATACTACTTTTCTACATAGTTGCCATTTAAATTAAGGCACTTATCACAGCGATGGATGAGCTTGGAAATTCCTTCGTCGTAAAATTCGGCCGCCTGCGCCTTCAACCATGTGGTTACCTCTTCTTGAAGCTGTGCGTCGTCATCAAAACGCTGCATAGCCAACCACTTCTTCATCGCTGGGAATAAGTGGAAGTCGCTCGGTGCCAGGTCAGGACTGTACGGCGGATGAGGAAACAACTCCCACTTAAAAGATTCGAGAACTTCACGAGTGGCATTTGCCGTGTGGGCCTGGGCATTTTCGTGAATCAGCAAGATCTTTGAGCCCAACTTTCCCCTGCGCTTGTTTTGTATTGCTCTTCTGAGGTTGTGCAGAGTTTGGCAATACCTTTGACAGTTTATTGTAGTGCCTCTTTCCAGGAAATCCACAAAAATCACACCTTTTCTGTCCCAAAAGAAGAGGTAACCACGTGGTTGAAGGTGCAGGTGGCCGAATTTTATGACGAAGGAATTTCCAAGCTCGTCCATCGCTACGATAAGTGCCTTAATTTAAATGGCAACTATGTAGAAAAGTAGTATTTAAGTGTGGCTTTCATATGTATATAGTAAAAAAAAAATTCCAATACTTTATTTATTTTTAATTCCAAAATGTAATGTACTTTGTGGATAGCCCTCGTAGTTTGGTCTCCCCCCCCCCCCCAAATCAACCCAACCCAGCATATTTTTTGGCTTTGATCTCCTGACACCAACCCCCTGATAGGATTACCAGTTGGCGTATGTCTCACAGCCCTGTGCCGGGATCTCCACTTAACTTCTTGAGAACATACTCCCTGCATCCTCCCCTTTGGTCAATACCCAAGCTATGAATTAAGACCAATCTGTTTCATGGTTGTAGAGTTTACATTGCCACCATGACTTTTCAGCATCTGTTACTTTGAGTTTTAGTATCAGGGTGTTACCTCTCATTTATGCTCTGAAACCATAGACAGGATGACATGTGCTTTTACATTCAGCCCCAGGAACATGTAGTGTTCACACAGTGGAGCTGATAGCCATTAACAGAGCATTAAGTTTTCTTAAACTGGCCTCCGTTAATAGCTCTTTAATTTGTGGCTCGAGGAGCAATTTTCTGGACATTTATCTAATGCTATTCTTGTCATCCTGTAATATTGGCTACTTATAACCTCTCTTACCTTAGTCACACTGCCTGCATAGTTGTCTTTCTCTGACCTCTAAGTCATGTAGCTATCCAATGGAATGAACTGGCTGGCCATTTGACTAGAAAAGCAGTTAAATGCCCACATATACTTTGATCACCCCAGATGGACATTTTCCAGTGCAAATAGTCTCTGCTCAGACTGAGTTGGAACATCTGGTGGGCTACTGCCCCTTCTAATAAACTCCACACTATAAGGGAGACTACATGCCACTCCTCCTTCCATCCCTCCCAGAAGGGATCTACAGTTCTATGTCGCTTCCTTATCACTCATACCAGACTAACTGACAGCTTTACTTCATGTAACAAGCTACCTCCACATTGTGGTTATGGGACCTTACAGACAGTAGTACACACAACCTGGTAGAGTGTTCCCTCATGGCTTTAATTCTTTGCCTCTAATATTGACAATCGACTCATGGGCAGTTGGACTGGTTTCCTGTTGTTCTCCATGAAATTGGTTTTTTGTCAGATATGTTTTCTCCCCCATGAACCATGGACCTTACCATGGGTGGGAAGGCTTACATGCCTTGTGTGGATAGCTGTAATGGAGGCGCAACCACAATGGAGGGGTATCTGTCAAGAGGCCAGGCAAACATGTTGTTCCTGAAGAGGGGCAGCAGCTTTTTCTTTAGTTGCAGGGGCAACAGTCTGGATGATTGACTGATCTGGCTTTGTGAAATCAACCAGAATGGCCTCACTGTGCTGGTACTGTGAACGGCTGAAAGCAAGAGAAAACTAAAACTGTAATTTTTTTTTACAAGAGCATGCAGCTCTACTGCATGTTACATGATGATGACATCCTCTTGGGTAAAATAGTCCCCCGTTCAGATCGCTGGGTGGGGAATACTCAGGAGGATGTCATTATCAGGAGAAACAAAACTGGCATTCTGCATTTCAGTGTGTGGAATGTTAGACTCCTTAATCAGGCAGGTAGGTTAGAAAATTCGAAAAGGAAGTAGATAGGTTAAAGCTAGATATACTGGGAATTAGTGAAGTTCAGTGGCAAGAGGAACAGAAGGACTTCTAGTCAGGTGAATACAGGGTTATAAATTCAGAATCAAATAGGGGCTTTGCAGGAGTTGGTTTAATAATAAATAACAAAATACGAACACAAGTAAGCTACTATGAACAGCATAGAGAATGCCTTATTGTAGCAAAGTTAGATACAAAGCCCACACCCACCATGGTAGTACAAATGTATATGCCAACTAGCTCTGCAGATGAAGAGGAGATTAAGGAAATGTATGGTGAGGAAAAAGAAATTTGTCAGATAGTTAAGGGAGATGAAAATTTAATAGTCATGGGGGACTGTAATTCGACTGTAGGAAAAGGAAGAGAAAGAAAAGTAATAGGTGAATGGAGACTGGAGGGAAAAGAATGAAAGAGGAAGCTGCCTGGTAGAACTTTGCACAGGGCATAATTTAATCATAACTAACACTTGGTTTAAGAATTGTGAATGAAGGTTGTATACGTGAAAGAGATCTGGAGACACCAGAAGGTTTCAGATTGTTATACAAAGGCAAGACAGAGATTTCTGAACCAGTTTTAAACTGTAAGACATTTACAGGGGCAGATGTGGACTCTGACCACAATTTATTGTTTATGAACTGTAGATTAATACTGAAGAAACTGCAAAAAGGCAGGAATTTAAAGAGATGGGATCTGGATAAACTGAAAGAACCAGAGGTTGTAGAGTGTTTCAGAAGGAGCATTAGAGAATGACTGACAAGAACAGGAGAAAGAAATGCAGTAGAAGAAGAATCAGTAGCTTTGAGAGATGAAATAGTGAAGGCAGATGAGTTCCAAGCAGGTAAAAAGATGTAGTAGAAATCATTGGGTAACATAAAAGATATTGAATTTAATCAGTGAAATGAGAAAATGTAAACATGCAACAAATGAGGTAGGTGAAAGGGAATACAAATGTTTAAAAAATGAGATCGACAGAAAGTGCAAAATGGCTAAGCAAGAATGGCTAGAGGACAAATGTAAAGATGTAGAAGCATATATTACTAATGGTAAGATTGATGTTGCATACAGGAAAATTAGAGAGACCTTTGGAGAAAAGAGAACCACCTGTATGAATATCAAGAGCTCAGGTGGAAAACCAGTCCTAAGCAAAGAAGGGAAAGCAGAAAGGTGGAAGGAGCATGTAGAGGGTCTATACATGGGAGATGTACTTC
This sequence comes from Schistocerca serialis cubense, assembly GCF_023864345.2. Classification (NCBI taxonomy): domain Eukaryota; kingdom Metazoa; phylum Arthropoda; class Insecta; order Orthoptera; family Acrididae; genus Schistocerca; species Schistocerca serialis. The sequence continues at coordinate 845,269,970 of NC_064640.1, read as the reverse complement.
AGGGCAACATTATGGAAATGGATGAGGACATAGATGAAGATGAGAAGGGAGATATGATACTGCATGGAGAATTTGACAAAGCACTATAAGACTTAAGTCAAAATAAGGCCCTAGGAGTAGACAACATTCTGTTAGGGCTACTGATAGCCTTGGGAGAGCCAGCCATGACAGAACTCTTCCATCTGGTGAGCAAGATGGATGAGACAGGTGAAATAACTACAGACATCAAGAGGAATGTAGTAATTCCAATTCCAAAGAGGTCAGGAGCTGAGAGGTGTCAAAATTACTGAACTATCAGCTTAATAAGTCACGGTTGCAGAATATTAACATGAATCCTTTACAGAATAATGGAAAAGTTGGTGGAGGCCAACTTGGGGAGGATCAGTTTGGTTTTCATAGAAATGTAGGAACACATGAGGCAATATGACGGCTTCTCATAGAGATAGGTTAAGAAAAGATAAGCCTACATTTATAGCATTTGTAGACTTCGAGAAAGCTTTTGACAATGTTGACTGGAATACACTCTTTCAAATTCTAAAGGTGGTAGGGGTAAGATACAGAGAGCAAAGGGCTATTTATAATTTGTGCAGAAACCAGATAGCAGTTGTAAGAGTTAAGGTGCCCAAAGGGAAGCAGTTGTTGAGAAGGGTGTAAGATGGTCTTGTAGCCTATCCCTGATGTTATTCATTCTGTGTATTGAGGAAGCTGTAAGAGAAACAAACGAAAAATTTGGAGTAGGAATTAGAAGCCCAGGGAGAAGAAATAGAAACTTTGATGTTTACCAATGACATTGTAATTCTGGCAGAGGCAGCAAAGGACTTGGAAGAACAGTTGAACTTAATGGATAGTGTCTTGAAAGGAGGGTATAAGATGCAAAATGAGGATAATGGAATGTAATAGAATTAAATTAGGTGATGCTCAAAGAATTAGATTGGGAAATGAGTTTTGCTGTTTGGGAAGCAAAATAACTGATGATGGTCGAAGTAGAGAGGATATAAAATGTAGACTGGTAATGGCAAGAAAAACATTTCTGAAGGAGAGAAATTTGTTAACATTGAGTATAGAGTGAATGGAATTGGGGAGATGAGAATTTTGTGGTACAATCTACATCTACATCTACATCTACATCTACATTGATACTCCGCAAGCCACCCAACGGTGTGTGGCGGAGGGCACTTTACGTGCCACTGTCATTACCTCCCTTTCCTGTTCCAGTCGCGTATGGTTTGCGGGAAGAACGACTGTCTGAAAGCCTCCGTGCACGCTCTAATCTCTCTAATTTTACATTCGTGATCTCCTCAGGAGGTATAAGTAGGCGGAAGCAATATATTCGATACCTCATCCAGAAACGCACCCTCTCGAAACCTGGCGAGCAAGCTACACCGCGATGCAGAGCGCCTCTCTTGCAGAGTCTGCCACTTGAGTTTCTTAAACATCTCCGTAACGCTATCACGGTTACCAAATAACCCGGTGACAAAACGCGCCGCTCTTCTTTGGATCTTCTCTATCTCCTCCGTCAACCCGACCTGGTACGGATCCCACACTGATGAGCAATACTCAAGTATAGGTCGAACGAGTGTTTTGTAAGCCACCTCCTTTGTTGATGGACTACATTTTCTAAGCACTCTCCCAATGAATCTCAACCTGGTACCCGCCTTACCAACAATTAATTTTATATGATCATTCCACTTCAAATCGTTCCGTACGCACACTCCCAGATATTTTACAGAAGTAACTGCTACCAGTGTTTGTCCCGCTATCATATAATCATACAATAAAGGATCCTTCTTTCTATGTATTCGCAATACATTACATTTGCCTATGTTAAGGGTCAGTTGCCACTCCCTGCACCAAGTGCCTATCCGCTGCAGATCTTCCTGTATTTCGCTACAATTTTCTAATGCAGCAACTTCTCTGTATACTACAGCATCATCCGCGAAAAGCCGCATGGAACTTCCGACACTATCTACTAGGTCATTTATATATATTGTGAAAAGCAATGGTCCCATAACACTCCCCTGTGGCACGCCAGAGGTTACTTTAACGTCTGTAGACGTCTCTCTATTGATAACAACATGCTGTGTTCTGTTTGCTACAAACTCTTCAATCCAGCCACACAGCTGGTCTGATATTCCGTAGGCTCTTACTTTGTTCATCAGGCGACAGTGCGGAACTGTATCGAACGCCTTCCGGAAGTCAAGAAAAATAGCATCTACCTGGGAGCCTGAATCTAATATTTTCTGGGTCTCATGAACAAATAAGGCGAGTTGGGTCTCACACGATCGCTGTTTCCGGAATCCATGTTGATTCCTACATAGTAGATTCTGGGTTTCCAGAAATGACATGATACGCGAGCAAAAAACATGTTCTAAAATTCTACAAGAGATCGACGTAAGAGATATAGGTCTATAGTTTTGCGCATCTGCTCGACGACCCTTCTTGAAGACTGGGACTATCTGTGCTCTTTTCCAATCATTTGGAACCCTCCGTTCCTCTAGAGACTTGCGGTACACGGCTGTTAGAAGGGGGGCAAGTTCTTTCGCGTACTCTGTGTAGAATCGAATTGGTATCCCGTCAGGTCCAGTGGACTTTCCTCTATTGAGTGATTCCAGTTGCTTTTCTATTCCTTGGACACTTATTTCGATGTCAGCCATTTTTTCGTTTGTGCGAGGATTTAGAGAAGGAACTGCAGTGCGGTCTTCCTCTGTGAAACAGCTTTGGAAAAAGGTGTTTAGTATTTCAGCTTTACGCGTGTCATCCTCTGTTTCAATGCCATCATCATCCCGTAGTGTCTGGATATGCTGTTTCGAGCCACTTACTGATTTAACGTAAGACCAGAACTTCCTAGGATTTTCTGTCAAGTCGGTACATAGAATTTTACTTTCGAATTCAATGAACGCTTCACGCATAGCCCTCCTTACGCTAACTTTGACATCGTTTAGCTTCTGTTTGTCTGAGAGGTTTTGGCTGCATTTAAACTTGGAGTGGAGCTCTCTTTGTTTTCGCAGTAGTTTCCTAACTTTGTTGTTGTACCACGGTGGATTTTTCCCGTCCCTCACAGTTTTACTCGGCACGTACCTGTCTAAAACGCATTTTACGATTGCCTTGAACTTTTTCCATAAACACTCAACATTGTCAGTGTCGGAACAGAAATTTTCGTTTTGATCTGTTAGGTAGTCTGAAATCTGCCTTCTATTACTCTTGCTAAACAGATAAACCTTCCTCCCTTTTTTTATATTCCTATTAACTTCCATATTCAGGGATGCTGCAACGGCCTTATGATCACTGATTCCCTGTTCTGTACATACAGAGTCCAAAAGTTCGGGTCTGTTTGTTATCAGTAGGTCCAAGATGTTATCTCCATGAGTCAGTTCTCTGTTTAATTGCTCGAGGTAATTTTCGGATAGTGCACTCAGTATAATGTCACTCGACACTCTGTCCCTACCACCCATCCTAAACATCTGAGTGTCCCAGTCTATATCTGGTAAATTGAAATCTCCACCTAAGACTATAACATGCTGAGAAAATTTATGTGAAATGTATTCCAAATTTTCTCTCAGTTGTTCTGCCACTAATGCTGCTGAGTCGGGAGGTCGGTAAAAGAAGCCAATTATTAACCTAGTTCGGTTGTTTAGTGTAACCTCCACCCATAATAATTCACAGGAACTATCCACTTCTACTTCACTACAGGATAAACTACTACTAACAGCGACGAACACTCCACCACCGGTTGCATGCAATCTATCCTTTCTAAACACCGTCTGTACCTTTGTAAAAATTTCGGCAGAATTTATCTCTGGCTTAAGCCAGCTTTCTGTACCTATAACGATTTCAGCTTCGGTGCTTTCTATCAGTAATAAACTGTACAAGTGTATTAAAGGAGGGATTTGTTGGAAGGACACATCAAGGGATCACCAATTTAGTACTGGAGGGGAGTGTGTGGGGCAACAATCATAGAGGGAGACTAAGAGATGGATGCAGTAAGCAAATTCAGAAGGGTGTAGGTTACAGTAGTTACACAGAGATGAAGAGGCTTGCACAGGATAGAGTAGCACAGAGAACTGCATCAAACCAGTCTTTGGACTGAAGACCACAACAACAACAACAACAACAATAACAATAACATAATGTTTTCAACTACTTTTGTGGTGGGGGTGGGTGGCTGTGGTTGAGGTGTCTCCCACCTTATGCTAGGTTCGGGAGACCATCAACCATACCTCAACCTCCCATTTGTTCCATACTTGTCTCCAACACCACAATGTGACACCATTGCTTATCAGTTATCCACAGAATCACAGAATGTAGATGCACACTTAATAGTTGGTAACAGGCCAAACAGGGGCATTTGTAAGGCACTTTCACTGAGATGTTATTTAGGAGAGCATATGGGATTTATGATACCCCTAGCCTGATATAGGCTCATATCTTTAGAGTATGCTAAACACATTGGTATCTTTTCCTCAACTGTATGTGTATAAAGTTCTCTTTGGTAGTGAATGCCTCTGTATGTTTGGAGCAACTTTGATATCAGGGTGTATTTATTTCATGCAATTGTTAATTCTTAATTGTAATTGTTAATTCATTGTAATATTTCAGGACCATATTGATGGGAGAAGAAAAGCCTGCAGATGCCAAATATAATCATTCTTATAACAATTTATTCTGCCACTCACATTTTAAAAAATCCACAGGAAAGCTTGTGATTGAACTACCTAGCTGACATCAAGCAGCTACTGTGTGGAAAGTGACACTAATAAATACTTTCATCTCTTCTATTCTCACACATTGTTGAATCTTGAAACAACATTCCTGGAAAAATGACATTGCATTTAAACTCATTTGAGGACTTCATTCTGGCCCATTATTTTTCATTATTGAGCCTGTAATATTCTAAATTGGTAAGACTTTGTGTGTAATTTTTAACTGTCAGTATTCTGTGTTAAAAATTCCTTTGAATACAAAAGCAGCACCTTGTACTATGTATACAGGAGTGTAAAACTATGCAGAAGAGCAACAGCTTTTTCAGTTGGTGACTTATGCTTGTATTCGGTTAATCATTCACTATCTGATTATAGTTGAGCTTAAATTTATCAGAATGATTCATGTTTGTATTATTATTCCATGGCACTAAAAAAATGTATACACTTACTTTGTAGTCACTCAGATTTGTATTTCCAGTAATGCTTCTTTTGATGCTATCAACATTTATTGAGACTAGTATATTATGTATGCTAAAATGAAGACACCCTTTTAAGGATATACTGTAGTTAATTGTTTCCACTGGACGTGCTACCCCAAATGGTATATATTTTAGTGATGTTATGCAATAATTTTCTTTAATTTCAGTAGAGAATCTACAGGCCTGTGTTGAGCTAAAAAGGCTGATGCTGAGCAAAGATAGAGATGGATATCAGAAACTCCTGGAAGAGCACAACCTATTGAAAAAACAAAATGAAAGCTTGAAGAATGAAATGGGTCACCTGCAATGGCATGGGCATTCTAAATGTACTCATCAGTGTTCTTTTTATAGTCCAATCACTGTTAGTGCACAAGATAAAACTATAAGTGGTGTATCTGACCATGGGGAAGATGTAAGTTTTTATTCCTTTATTATCCCCACTGTGTTTATCTTGTGTTTGCAATGTCTGTATACTATGGGATTTACTTGTAGGTGAAATGCATTTTGGGGTAATGCAGAATCAGATAACTTACACAGATTAAACAATTTTGTCTTCACATATTTTTCAAATTCAAAATAATAATTAAAACTTCAGGCTTGTCTCATGTGAATGTTAAAAGGAGGAAGGGAATTCCAGCAAAAGAAAAAAATCGTTATTCAAGTTCCACAGCTTGCTGAAGTAGATGGAACAGTATCAATATTATGCTCTGTTAATTTAAATATATCCACCTGATGATGAATGTATGATCACTTTGGTTATTCCAGCACTTGTAAAATGAACCATAAACACGGTTATAATTTGAATATCTTCTTCTGTAGCAAAGGATCTACCTATGACTCAATTTTTTTCAGTGTTAAAGTACATACCATGGCCTTTTGGCCTTTATACTGGTGTCCCAAGAGGATTTGTCAATATTCATGGATATGATGAGAAGGACCATTCCAAGGAAAAAAGTCTAGTAAGCATGGGCTCTAAAATGCATTCCTTAAGCTCTATGAGAATATGTACATCTTTGCTACTGGGAAATGTATCTCTTCTATTGAATAAGTGCTCACAGAACTTATGGTATGCAATTCAGAGCCCAAGTTCACTAGATTATTATTTTTTCCCCCAAATGATCATTCCTGTCATATTCCTGAATGTTGTCCCAGTAGAGTGCACACAGAATACCATTCCGCGAGTTACTGCAAGAACTGTCAGCCATTTTGAAGCTTCCAAAATAAATTTCATTATAGCGTATATGGTCAAAAAAGTATGTGCAAACATGTTTATAATTTTATTCATTGTTACCACTTTGTAGAAAATATAAAATGTAATGAATTTACCTGGAAATCAGATGGAAAAAGTAAGTAAACTGTTCATTATTTTGAAAGTAATCACCATAACTGTTGATAAACTTAACCCACTATGTGATACACAGTCAATACCATCATAGAAACATGTTTGTGGTTGCCTACCAAGCCATGATTGTACCCAGACATGCACCTCTTCATCCAAAGCAAATCTGTGGCCACAAACATCTTTCTTCAGGTCTCCAGAGAGGTGAGTTATAATTAGTCTGATCAATTCCATTTCCACATTCTTCTGGAAACTTCATCTTGGGACACCAGTATAAAGACCATGGTATGTACTTTAATATGAAAAGAAATTTGGCTCATTGGTAGATAGTTTGCTACGTAAGAAGACATTCAAATTGTGTTTGCCAATATTATTGAAAACCAGGCTTTTCACCTCAAAAATACAGGATATGGAAGTAAAACTCTACCAGTAAGGAAGCTTTATTATTGATTCATTTGCTTTAGTCATGCTTTTCAGTGCTATCTTTGTTTTCAGACTGAAGGTGTTCAATTGGTTCTCAGGCTCCACCAGAAGGTAAAAGAACTGGAAAAAGAAACAATCAAGTTGCAGAAACAAATGGAAGAGGTAGAGAAAGAAAAAGATAGTCCATGTGGTGATACAGCATTTACACATGTTGGTTTTAGAGTATGACTTGAAGTGATGATTAAACTTTCAATTCTGTGTACTACTATTTAAATAATCTATTTCATAGTATATTAGAATTTGATATCAAAAATAATATTGATTAGGGGATTATTTTTTCTGTGTCTGTTTTTTGTAAGAACAAGATGTGTGTGTGTCATCTTCGATGGTTTGGGCATGTTTTATGGGCTGGTGATGACTCTATTGCCAAGGTGGGTTACACACTTGAAGTTGTCAGCAGCAGACCCTAAGGATGACCTAAGCAATAATGGGCTGATACAATTCACAAAGACCTTAAATGTGTGAACATCCACCCAGATGCAGCCCTTGATAGAGCAAAATGGAGACAACGGACCCATATAGGGGACCCCGCAGGCACATGGGACAAATGCTGAAGGAAAAGAAGAAGATGAAGAAGAGTATTAGATGATTATTAGATGATGACTTGAAATGTAATAAAAGAACCATTTTGAATCATGGGTGCTGTGCTGCTTTGATCTATATGATGGTTTTTTTTATGTGTATTGACACAAGTTGCTTGCATTAATTTTTTTATGTTTCTTCAAACTTCCTTGCCTGACCAGTTCTGTACATTAACACTAGCTAACAACACATAGATGAATTTTGTAACCTACAATTTGAATGATACATTAGGACAGTACAAACTGTCTCACAAAACATACATACAGCTTACATAGTAAATCGATATTAAAATGCATCATCTGTGTGGTCAACTCCATTGTCAACTCTTGTTTCAGATTTCAGAAACAACATCCAAATGTTTTAAGGTTAGTGGAAAGAAACTTTTTGTGGAGTGGGAACATATTGCTACTGAAATAGGGTTACAGATGGTGGTTTTTGTGTTTGACATCAACAGATGGTTTTATTGAGCCATCTCAAACAGAGAAATCAACATCTGGGAAGGTAGCCCAATGATGGTCAGATGAAGCAGGTTTTGGAGATGATGATGATGATGATGATGATGATGATGAAGCAACTTGAAAAAAAAGCCCCAAGATCATGAAGATGATGTCAATTAATTTAAACCAAACAAGGGCTGTTAGGGGTCAAGCAGGTATGGATTATTTGTTTAGGTTGCCCACAAACAGGTTAGCATTTAATGCAAAACTGATACTCATCACAATTCCATGGAGCTTTTGTAGATTTAGGCTTCAAAAGAGGGAATTATAGGGCAGAATGTCATTGACTGAAAGGATTAGGATTTAAGTGGTGGATTCATATTGGCAGGTTACTGGGATATGTGTTCATGGCAATAAAGCTATGAGCATAGGGGATGATGTGTCAGGAAATAGCATCCACAGTGCAAAGCACAGGAGGAAGTGATTTAGTCTTTGATGTAAGAAGGCAGACTGTGAACAATTGATTGGAGATGATGCTCAACAAAGGCTGGAAGATCTTTCTATGAGTGTGTTATATCCAGCCACAGTGAGGCGAACTGTAAGGGGATTAGTGGTATTAGCTTTGTGAAATTTGGGGTGAAAGTGAAGATAAGGGTTCAAGTGGTTGACAATGTGTGAGCACGTGGATTAAGGTAAGAGCTTTGGAAAGAGCTGCTGGCGGTTGTGTAGGCTGAAGGTCGTATAGGGATAGCATCCTGTGGTAAAGTATGTAAGCACTGGTGTTGAAAACATGAGGAGAGTTCCCTCTGCCTCGTGGTTACTTTGATCCATGACCATGCTTCTGGAGCCCTTTTCTGAAGGGGGCTGAAGTTCATTTTAAGGCTGAGGTTGTTTTGTAAATGTGCAGTTCACCTTACTGGAAAGAGATCTAAGGCAGGAAGGTAATGTTAAGTTGGATGTGAGGAGTTCCTGGAAAATTATCAGGAATGGCTGCTTAGGATGGATTGAGGACCACAATTAGTAGTAGCTTGGAAGAGTTTGAGACAAGCTGCTGTGTGATTTTTTGCTGGCTGAGCTCAGTTGTGCAGATGACAAACAAATGAGTTGACTGAAGGGAACAAATAAAGGAAAGCAGGGCCTTTGCTATTCCATCATTCTTAAACTGGATTTGGAGCTAAATGAGAGGCATTTTGAAAGTACTGTAATGTTGCAGGGGCCATGTTCTTGCAAGACAAGATATTGACAGTATTTATGTAGAAAGGGGTTAGGTGAAGGTGATTTCTCTGCCTTAATGAATTAGTGACATATAAAACTATCTCTAGAAACGTACTGCACCAGCCTTGCAATAGTCGTAGCAGCAATAGTTCACATGATCTCCAAAAGTAACAGTGTCACACTACCCTTAGGTCTATCAACAACTGTATCTTTCAGCCTAAGTAGGATCCAAGATGGGCCAGTTTCTCTCAACAGAATTCCAGGTGGCCACACTAAATAAAATTGTGTTCAGATGATCTTGAGGACCTGGTAGGTAACTGAATTTCCATGGCTTGTTGATTAAACCACTGACCAAATTTTTGGGTGGGGATGTGATACTTTCTCAATGAATTTTCAAACTCTGCCTGCAGCTTTTTGTGTAACTGACATACACTGTAGAAGAAAAGATGTATGAGCAGCACCATTTCAGCCCTTTGTAAATTAAAGAAACAAAGCATGTGTAATGGAGTCAGGATGGTCTTAGTGCTATTAATCTCACAATGGATGAGAATGACAGACTGAAAAGTAGGTTAGAAGAACCAGTTTCTCAGCTGTCATAGAATTGTAAAGACAGTGAAGGTAACATTATTATTTATATAGCCAAAGTCACGCAAGTCAAGTAGTCAGTGTCCCAGTGACGCGTGTTGACCCTGGGCTGTGGTATTTCCTTTGCTTGACACTTGGCAGTGGGAGATTCCACTAGTGCAAAGATGTCAGGCTGGGCAAGTGGCCACAGAAGTACTGAAGTCAGCACATTGTCTGGTGTGGAGCTGTGTCATGCCTGCCAACATCAGACACACAACGACAGAAAACTCTGGTGTAGGCTGGCTATGCTATCAGGTGCCAATGCAGCAGGCCAGGAGCTCACATTGGACATGGTGCAGAAAATATGCAAGGATGGGCAATGAACCGAGGACACCAGAAGGTGCCCCAGAGTCAGTTGATGACAGCCAACAGTAGGCCTCTAGCTGGCAGGCAACAGTTTGGCTACTGGCAGCATTGAGATTACATGTGGGTCATAGATGCATAGGTAGAGGAGGTAGCACCTAGTTGTAGTTGAGATGACCCACTTTGGGTCGACGATCACCATGGAGTACTTTTCAGTGTATGGTGCAGTTGACAACAGTTGGATGAGGCATGCGATATTTGGGGCCGCTCGATCTGGCTCTGTTATGACAGTATGTCACTTTTGGCCACTTAGACCACAGAAGCAGCAGAGTGCCATGCCCTGGCAGGATGTGATCCAGGTAGTCACTGCAATAGCCTGGATCTCACACCATGCTGTGTGAACAGTGTTCCAGCCCCAGCAGCAGCTGGCAGGGCCTGGTATGTGGCAAATGTACACACTTCAGTGCTGGAGCAGAGGTTTCCTTCATGTCAGCTCAGTGTGTGTCCAGTACAGGCACCATAATTTGGTAAGGTAATGGTGGTTCATCTGGGTGCAGGTTGCAGACATTGATTTGGAAATGTAGTGCCATAACACATTATTAGTTCACATTTTCGTGTTTAAATGTGTAAGTACTACCACTAGCCTGAACTGAATCTTGCTGCTAAGAGTGATCCATCATTTATTGTGGTTTTTATGTGCTTCTACCTTGCCACTGCTGTGTAGCAATGTGTAATGCAACTCACCAGTCAAAGAGGAATCTTTCATGCTTCAGATATGCAGTGGCTGGTGTTTATGCTCAGAGCTCTCCTTCCACCCTATTACATGCATTTAGCAGAGTTACTTCAGGGCAGTGACTTCAGTACATGATAAAAACTGGATGATTGCTCGCACATGATGTTGTTGGACAATTTTCTGCACTGTGCCCAGAGTGTATACTGTTACAATCAAAACTGAACAATGGTGCATTTGTCATTTATTTTGTATTGGACACACCAGTTTACACTTCCAGCAGAAATGTTACGTAACTGAGGTACTGCCAGTATATTTCGCATGTTGTCCCATAAGTGGCTTAGCTTCAGTGAGGAAGAGCTGTATGTTTTTGTGACTGAATCTTCCATTATCATATATACCGAGGTTTAGTCTTCTCTATTCCAACCACAAATGTCAGATTTATTAACACATGTATATGTTTTACAAGGAAATAATTTTCTAGAATGTTAAAATATGGACACAAGAAATGGTGAATTTGGCTCCTCATAAACTTAATAATCATTAAATGGTTGTCTACACATATTAATACTACAATCATTTCTCTTTGAACTGTGCACATACTTTTTCTGAAAATCTGTCTGGATCTTTGTATTTTTCCTATTAGACATATTGCTGTATTATAACTGGCATTTTTGCCTACCACCTATCCTTTTTAAAAGATCTTCACCTTTTCCAATTCTCCAGTTTTACTGGCTGGTCTGTATTATTATTATCTTCCCTTTCTCAGACGTTATGTCTGGCTAAAAATGGAATGTGACATGGACCTTGATCAAGCGTGACTTCCTTTTAACTGTACGGTATATGTTACATTGCATTTAGGAACTTTCGGGTAGTTGAACATGTATCAATAATTACAGATTTCTGTAGTTGTAGTCCGCAGCTCGTGGTCGTGCGGCAGCGTTCTTGCTTCCCACTCCCGGGTTCCCACGTTCGATTCCTGGCGGGGTCAGGGATTTTCTCTGCCTCGTGATGACTGGGTGTTGTGTGATGTCCTTAGGTTAGTTAGGTTTAAGTAGTTCTAAGTTCTAGGGGACTGATGACCATAGATGTTAAGTCCCATAGTGCTCAGAGCCAACATCTGTAGTTGTATATATATGTTTGGATGTAGCTGTATTGCGTTGATGTACTGGTGGATATTGTGTGGTATGACTCGTGTAGTTGATAGTACAATTGGTATAATGTCAGCTTTATCCTGATGCCACATGTCCTTGACTTCCTCAGCCAGTTGGATGTATTTACAATTGTTCTCCTGTTTTTTTCTGTATATTTGTTGTATTGGGTGTGGATATTTCGATTAGTTGTGTCAATTTCTTCTTTTTATTGGTGAGTATGATGCCAGGTTTGTTACATGGTGGTGTTTTATCTGTTATAATGGTTCTGTTCCAGTATAATTTGTATTAATCATTCTCCAGTACATTTTGTGGTGCATTTATTTATTTATTTATTTATTTATTTATCCATCTTTAAGCATTTACATGCAATCGATATCGTCATGAGTAATGTACAATTTACATATTAAGAAATATAACTATTGTGAGGTATCACACAAAGCTAAAGTATACATTTTAAAAGAACATACATAATAAAGGAATACATTTGATACATAAAGATAGCCCACATAACTAAAGTGTTCATTTTAAAGAATGTGCATAATAAAAGAATACATTTCATACATAAGGATTTCTCCACATGTTTAACAGTTAAATTTGGAACTACAGAGACAAAAAAAGCTTAGAGGTACAAACAGAGTTGCAAGTTGTTTCGTAAGTCAGGTCTATTTTTGAAGAGTTTTCAAATTCTTTAACACTGTAAAAAGCTTTGTCTATCAGCCATTTTTTAGTCTTACTTTTAAACATATTAAGAGAGACACAACGTGCCTGCACGGGTAATGTGTTGAAAAGCCTTATTCCCATGTATTCATAACTGTCTTGTGTTTTCTTGAGTCGAGTTGTTGGTATATCTATCTTAAATGTTTGACGAGTGTTACAATTATGAACCGACTGCCTAAGGTTTTAACTGTTAAAGTTTTCTTTTATGTACAAAAGGCAGCTGTATATAAAAAGAGAAGGGACTGTCATTATCTGTAATTCTTTGAAGTATGACCTAAATGATATGTTATTTTTGGTAATCCCAGAAATGCTCCTGATGGCTTTCTTCTGCCAAATAAAAATTTTCCTGGACCATGGAGAATTACCCCATAGAAGAATACCATAGCTAATATGGCAATGAAAGAATGCATAATAGGAATTAATCAGTAGGCTTTCAGAAACACATGTGCGTAACTTTTTCAGTAGATAGATAACTCGCGAAAGCTTTCGAGATATGTTGTCTATGTGACTCTTCCAGGTTAATTTCATATCTAAGTATATGCCAAGAAGTTTGGTAGAAGTGTACTCAGTATCAGCATTGGATAAGCTGAGGGATATATTTACAGTCTTTTCATAGTTAATAGCTAACTCATTGGCTTCGAACCACATATTGGATAATCTGAGAAAATCTTTACTTTGCTCCTTCAGTTTATTTATGTCCTTCCCTGAATTGATGAAAGTTGTATCGTCTGCGTAAAGCACAGATTTGCATGGCATATTGCTGGTCAGGTCATTTATAAATATTATAAACAGTAATGGCCCAAGCACTGATCCTTGGGGTACACCTCTAGTGACGTTCAGTAACTGTGAATTTTGACCGTTGTAGCTTACAGTTTGCTTTCTGTTACTGAGATATGATTTAATGAGGGAGAGTTGCAGATCCCTAATGCCATAACACCATAGTTTCTCCAGCAGTATTGTTTGGTTTACAGAATCAAATGCTTTGCTTAAGTCCACTAGTGTGGCTTCAGCAGATAATTTAGATTCAAAAGAAGATTGCACAATAGAAACAACATTTTCAACAGCATTAATTGTTGATAACTGGGCCCTAAAACCACATTGAGACTTAGTCAGTACACGGTTTTTTGACAAATGCATGTTAATTTGCTTTTGTATACAATATTCGATTAATTTTGAAAGAATAGGTATCAGAGAAATTGGACGATAATTATTAGTGCAGTTTTTATCACCCTTTTTGTGTAATGGAATTACTACTGTCTTCTTTAGACATTCTGGAGAAATACCAGTCAAATATCCAGTGAAGAGGGGGAATGACATCAAATCGATTATTTTTTTTAATCACAAAATTTGAGAGGCCATAAATATCTTCTGATCTGGAGTCACTTAACTTTGCCACTGATTTAATTACATCACATATTTCCACATGTCCCCAATTACAGGTTGGCACAGTATCAGCAAAGTTTTGTAAAAACTGGTTTATATAAGTAGATTGTGAATTTGGTTTTGAACTGTTCTTATGAGGAGATGAGGGATTAGGATTTGCTGCATTGATAAAAAAGAAGTTAAATTCATCTGGGGTGACATTAACACCAGTTGTAACTTTTACACTATGACTACCTGTACCTAATTCTGCTTTAATGACCCTCCATGCAGCCTTACACTTATTATTGGAGTTTTTAATGAAGATATCATTTGCTCTACATTTTGCTACTCTGATTTGTGATCTATAGTGTCTCTTGAGGCTAACATATGTTTCATTGTCAACACTACCATTTTTTACCCTATCATAGCATATCAAGACCATTAATCTTAGTTTCTGTAAATATGGTGTGAACCACCTGTGTGGAGTAGTTCTACCATGCTTTCTTGCCATAGTTTTGTTTTGTTTGGTAACCATTGGACAGGAGGTATTGAAAATTTCAGATAAAGTACTAACAAACCTGCTACAAGCCTCCTCAACATTGTTGGAAGCATATATTATATTATTCCAGTTTAGTACCTTCAGCTTATCCCTGAAGCTATTTATGCCTTTATCATTTAATAACCTGACAAACCGGGTTGGTTCACAATCCCCCATTGTTTCATTAATTGTTAGTTTTGCCCATATACCTTTGTGATCTGTCAGATGGTCAACATTAAGGAGTCCCAATTCAAAATCCTCTTTATGTATATTTGTGATAAAACTGTCGAGACAAGAAAGTTGCCTTGTGGGACTATAATTTGCACAGAAGAGATTATGGGATCTTAGCATGTTAAGCAAATTAGTATTTTTGTGTGTGTGTTTTTTTTTTCCTTACATCAAAATTTAAATCTCCTAAAATTACTGTCTTGTGTTTGGTATATTTTTCTGTATGGTGAATAAGTTTATCTAAACACTCTACAAACTGATCAGCATCACTATCAGGAGAATGGTATATTGAAATAACTGTGAGTTTTAATGTTGGTAGTAGCATGACAGCCGCTTCAAGAATGCCTTTAACACATATGTCCTTAACATCAACCACAATATATCTTAACCCTAGGTTGTCACTTATATGTATTGAGGAACCCCCATAACCTTCATTGGGCCTGCAGTAACTTGTAATTAAATTAAAACATGGTGGTACATACAGTTTTATCTCTTCTTCTCTTAACCAGTGTTCATTACTACATAATACAATTCTATTGTTTCCATTCAATACAACACCAAGTTCATCAGCTTTATATTTCAGAGATCTAATATTTATGTGCATGAATAATATTGATTTTTTCACAGCAAGAGGGAAGATGCATGATGTCCTGGGCCCAACGGGATGCACACATGGTGGTTTGCCTTTCACTGGTCCTCATTTTGGTGTGGTGATGGTGTTATGTTTTGGTAGCGCCTGGACTTCCTTGTGGCAGGCCATAAAAAATCATTACTTCTCTGTGGTATTTTTTTGGTTCTGTTTGAGGCTCGGGTGGCAGACTTGTTTATTTCACTTCCTGCATAATTTATCTGACATCGGGGATTTGATATAGGCCTACTTGATAACACCTTTGTGTGAGATGGCTGATTTGATGCACTAGATAACACTTCACTATGGGATGGAGATGATAAAATACTTACTTAGGTTTCTGTCTTCTTATCTGCTAATCAAGGTGACATTTTTGTTGTCTGTTTCTCAAGGTTCTTGTTTGTTTCACATGTTACATAGTTTATGTGGGCAGGCTGAGTGGAGGCACTTGATAACACTTTGGCGTAGGATGGAGGTGGTGATACAATACTCACTGTGGTTTCCTTCCTCTTTTCTACCAGTGACTGCAGTGGAACTGCTACAGTTGTTGTTGACGCCATTTCTGCTTCTGTTGCTTGTGCTGCTGCTGTTATTGGTCTTGTTGCTCGAGCTGGTTCAGATGTTGCTGGTTTTGATGGTGCTGCCGTTGTTACTGAATTTGATCATGATGCTGTAACAATTTGTGGTTCTGCAGCTGCTTTAGTTGTTGTCTCCAGGACATATTCACTTCCTGCATGGTTGCTTTCAGTAATGTATCGGTAGTTCATTGCAATGGTTGGTACTGATTCATAGATACTCTGTTTTTCATATGTTTCTAATGTTTCATAAATTGCTTTGCACAGAGATGACTTGCCTCTTCTATTCAGGTGCATGCCATGTTTTGTAAAGCTGCATCTATCCAGGAAATCAACTGATAGAAATCTTATGTTTGAGTACACTTGACACACTGTTTGTATCTGTTTATTTGCTTCCTTAATTTCGGCTTTCACACATGAAACAGATATGAGGTCATGCCTATGAGGTATACCAATAACAGTTACTTTTTAGTTTGTAAAGCTGCATCTATCCAGGAAATCGACTGATAGAAATCTTATGTTTGAGTACACTTGACACACTGTTTGTATCTGTTTATTTGCTTCCTTAATTTCGGCTTTCACACATGAAACAGATATGAGGTCATGCCTATGAGGTATACCAATAACAGTTACTTTTTAGTTTTCTAATGAGCTGAAGGCACTTTTGAGACTGATAATAGCATTAGCTAACTCGTTACAATACACGCCATTTGCTCCTCCAATTAATACAACATGATGATTTTTGTTGTCTTGTTGGTCCCGTAAAACGTCCCTAATAATTTCCCACATTGGTGCTCCTGGTTTCACATGACTGCATACTTTCAGTGTGTTTTCCCTTGACTATGCCATTTTTCGTACATTTGTCTGTTCCGAAAGCCATATTTATATCATTGCTGAATGCTTCTGTTATCTTTAGTAATTGGTTGAGTTGTTGATTTGTTGCTGCCAGTAGTTTTAGATCATCCATGTATAGCAGATGTGTGATTTTGTGTTGGTATGTACCAGTAATATTATATCCATAATGTGTGTTATTTAGCATGTTGGTTAGTGGGTTCAGAGCAAGGCAGAAACAGAAAGGACTTAATGAATCTCCTTAGTATATTCCACACTTAATCTGTTTTGTCTGTGACGTGATATTATTTGAATTTGCTTGGATATTAAGTGTGGTTTTCCAATTTTTCATTACTATGTTTAGGAACTGTATCAATTTAGGATCTACTTTGTATATTTCCAATATTTGTAGTAACCATGAGTGGGGTACACTATCAAAAGCTTTTTGGTAATCAATGTATGCGTAATGTAGTG
Organism: Schistocerca serialis cubense; assembly: GCF_023864345.2. Lineage (NCBI taxonomy): Eukaryota > Metazoa > Arthropoda > Insecta > Orthoptera > Acrididae > Schistocerca > Schistocerca serialis. Next base: position 845,252,571 of record NC_064640.1, on the reverse strand, counting down.
ACCTTTGTTTAGTTTTAGCTTGATATGTCACCTCTGCATCTATTATCAATTGCTCTTTACATCCTCGTGCTCCTTTGCAGCAGCCTTTTTGTTCTTCATTTATAATTTTGTTCTGTGTTGTATGTGTCATTAATTTCTGTGTAATGACTGAAGTTAATATTTTGTATATTGTTGGTAGGCATGTTATGGGGCGATATTTTGCTGGGTTTGCTGTGTCTGCTTGATCTTTAGTTTTCAGATAGGTTATTCCATGTGTAAGTGTATCAGGGAATGTGTATGGGTCTGCAATGTAACTGTTAAATAATTTAGTTAGATGTGAATGTGTTGAGGTGAACTTCTTTAGCCAGAAATTTGCTATTTTATCTTTTCCAGGGGCTTTCCAATTGTGCATAGAATTAATTGCTCGGGTGACTTCATGTTGCAAAATTATCACTTCAGGCATTTGTGGTATCATCTTGTATGTGTCTGTTTCTTCTTGTATCCACCGTGCATGTCTGTTATGTTGTTCTGGGTTTGACCATATGTTGCTCCAGAAATGTTCCATGTCTGTTATGTTTGGTTGGTTGTCTATTTTAATGTGTGTGTTATCTATTGTCTGATAAAATTTCTTTTGGTTTGTGTTGAATGTTTGGTTTTGTTTCCTTCTATTTTTACTTTTTTTGTATCTTCTAAGTCGTTTTGCCAATGCTTGTAATTTTTGCTTCTTTTCATTTAATTGCCCTATCAGTTCTTGTTGTGAGATTTTACCTAACCTTTTTCATTTTTTGTCTGATATTTCATTTCTTATAAATTGTGTTAGCTGTCCGATGTCTCTTCTCAGTTTTTCTATTCTAATCTGTAGCCTGTGTTGCCAAGCTGGTTTTGTGGGTTTCTTCTGTGTGTTGGTTGGTTCTGATCTCTGCCTATGTGTGTATATTTAGTGTAGTGAGTGCTCCTATATAAACCAGTAGTTGTAACTCTTCCATAGTTGTATTTTCATTTATTTTGTTGTGTATGATTGTGTCGATAGTTGTTATTGTTGTTTCGACTTGTGGGTTATTTGGTGGTCTATGCAAGAATGGTCTAATGTCTGTGTTTGTGTCTTTGTATTCTGTATATGTCAGCTGAAATTTTTCATGTATATCTAACATGTGTGTCACTTCGTGTTCTATTTGTGCTTGTTCTGGTGGCTGTCTTAAGATTTCGTTTTCCTCTGATTGTTTAATTGATGCGTGGTGTTCTTTGTTTGTTTGCTCTGGGATGTTTGAGTCCATTACTGTATTTTATTCTTCTTCTGATTGCATATTATTTTGTTCCAGTATTTGTTGTACTTGATGTTTGATGTTTTCTAATTCTGACTGGGGTATCCTGTTATTTTTTATTATTACATGGATCTGATCAGCTAGTTGTTCTGTTAAAAATTTTAATTCTGGGTATCTGGTAATAAATGTTGTGTATACTTGTGATCTGTATCCAGTTGTGTTGGTTCCTAAGTATGTTGCTTGGTAATAACAGAACATGAGGTGTCGGTTAACTTCATCAGACCATCTCATCCTCTGTCTTTGTTTTCCTTCTAGGGTGGTTGCAGGAAGCATATCCTGCAAAACACCTCTATTTGGATTTAAATCATTTTCCGTGTGGCTAGCAGTGTCGTTACCATTGTGGATGGGCATAGGGTTCAAGCGTCGTTGCCGACCATGACAGCACTTGTCCGAGGCTTCATTAGTTCTGTCCTGAACCAACTAATCACACTAAAAGGGGGGGTTAGCCCTGTTAGTGGTTTGTTCTTTTCATTGCCTTTTACGACTGGCGTATTATTATTATTATTATTAATATTATTATTATTATTATTATTATTATTGATCTTAACAATTACTAATCATTCATTAATACTAGTAATAGTTGAATATAAATAATTGTTTCTTAATTATTAATAATTAAAAGTAACATCAATAACAATAACAACATATTTATGCAAGATGAGACTGTCAGCCAAAGGTCCTGTACTATCATATTTATACATCTTCCTGGAAGAATATAAGAACACATGAGGTGATACTGAGTCTGTGGCTTAGGGCTTGCCTTGGAAGACAAAACTACATTTGTGAAGGTAGTGTGGATAAAACACGTGGAACTGCAGGCTGTCTACAACTTTCACAGAAACCAGACAGTAGTTATCTGTCAAAAGATATAAAAGGGAAGCAGTAAGTAGATTGGCTATGATGGCATTGGCACACATTGTTTACATTTGTGACATCACTTGCACAGGTCAGTGCTGTACCCATGATGAGCAGTAGGGCATAACCCCTGAGCTGGCAAGTGAATTGGGCTGCTGATATTTCAGACTGTAGTGCAGTTTCCCTGTTCTAGCATGTCTGCAGTGCTGGTGGTAGCAGTTGTTGTATGGTGACCCATCAGATAAATGTTCCTGATTGAGAAAGTCTTTTATTCATAACAGTTACAGTGATGGCATCAGGGAAGTGTCATTTGCATCCATGATGTAGGTGACAATAGCTGCTAAAGTGTGCTGGCATTAGCAGTTGTCTGCAAGGAGGGTGGCCCAGGGTGGCACACAGTACGATGGTAACCCATCATGCTGTAATCAGCAAATCAGCACAGCAGCAGAGTGCTGATGCAAGGCAGTAATGGCTACAGGTGACAGGGAGTAGGAAGCCACCTTAGTTCTCACTTGCTTTTTTGACCCGCCAGAGAATACAATGGAGTAGGTGGGGTTAAACTGCAGCCACTGGGATGACTGATGACAATGGCATGTGCCTGTTCTGAACAGTGAACAGCAATTACATGTGTCCACAGAGGGCAGTGATGCAAGGGTAGCTAGATCACCAGCCTCAAAACCATGGCCCACCAGGGAGGTGGCTGTTGGCAGATGGTAGTCAACCAGTAAACTGCATACAGGCTCAGCTCAAGCAGAGGCCTGCAGCTCTTGACAGCAAAGTCTGACAGCAATGGCTGGTTGCTTCATCTTTGATTGCAAGCAAATTTCTTTTCATAGCTAGTGGCCAGCATAAACTGCGTAACTGGGCCTTCTGTGTGCAGATTAATGCTACTGAGACTGATGGACTAAATTAGGTTTTGTGTGTGTGTGTGTGGGGAGGGTGGGGGTGTACGTATGTAGATGAGCTGGGCTGGATAGTGTTTCTCAAACGGCAGCAGTCCTGACCTGTAAGTCACAACAGGTTGCTATTGTCAGACTTAATCATTGGGAAACTGACTTCATTTGCCATGGTTTTCCTATCTTGCTAGCTCCTCCAGAAGCTCTACTGGAGTAGGGAGGCATCATAACTTCAACTTCTGGACTTCTGTAGATGATGGCTGGCATCTTCCCCTTTTTCAGTGTACTGAATACATGTTCTTGAGTGCTGAATATGCACTCTTGTGCCATATCACCTAATTATTGAGCTGATGTACGCTTCCCTCCTCATGACATCATTCTGCTGAATGAACACAGCAGTTGTTTGCTACACCAGGCAAAGCCATGGTAGAGCACTACCTTCCACTTTGAGATTCAGTCTCTCCAGTTGTGATATGTTAACATTTATAAAGAAAATCTTAATAGATGTTTCATATATGTCCAATATTCTCCACTTCTCTCTTCTCAGGTTCAGTGTGAACCACTTTGTTCATTTGCTGTTTACTAACTTAAGTACTGTTTCCGAATATTAACACAGTTTACTGGTAGTCATAATAAAAGCTAAAGCAATCAGGCGGTTTCCCACTTAAAGTAGATACAAGTAACACACAGTAGTCACAACCATGGTGATACCAGACACCAGGACATTGTGTCATGTTTTTTATGAATAACTGATCATGATGTTGCCACACAAGCTGGAGCACCTGCTCTGCAGTAATGCATGATTTCTGTGTAGCTGTAAGCTTAACCAGTGAAAGAAAGTCAGGTTTTAAGCGTTGCTTATGTAAGTTTAAGTCTGGATTGGTAGTAGTTTCAGTAGGTTTTTTTTCAGCTAATACAATAATGGCTGTATCATATTCATTATAGTGGTTCCATTGATATTAGCTGTAAGGCAGTTCCTGCTATGCCACAAGTTGTACCATTTACCAGTAGCACACTACCTCATAATTTTAGCCTCATCCTCCCTTTCTGTCATCCTTGCTCATAGCAGTTTATAACAACTATTTTGGTTGTAAATATGGATTAGATATAATACATTCCAGCCCTTTGAAAGTAAGGATACAGTGCCATGACATCCCTTTGGCATCCTAAGGCATCTTTTATCCCTAAAAATAACCCCCCCCCCCCCCAATGGGCCTCACGGTCCTTCCTTGAGTACGTGCATGGCGAGCATGGGGCCCCAAGCTATTGCAGCCTTCCTTCTTTCCAGGGCTGCATTTCCTTGCCCTTTCCTTCCTTTCCTCTCCTTGCTCCTTCCCCTTCCCCCTCTCCTCTCCCTCTCTTGGTGTCCTTTTTTAAGTTGGCCCTGTTATCCTCCTGGTTCTGTTGGCTTTGCAGTTTGGTTTTGTTGCATAATCACCTCATCCTTTTGACGTTCCCTGGTTTCCCTCGGGTTTGACCTCCATTACTAAACTTCTGTTCCATAGTGTGAGCAATTTGGGGAAGAGTGCCTTACCTAGTGTCTCCGACATGTGCCCTCCTAGTTCATTCCACCTTTTCTTTCACATCCTTGTCTGATGCTAGGATGCATAGCCTGCACGGTAGGCAGCCCGTGTTGTGGGGTCGCTATGTACCCTTTTGGTTGAGCCCCCTGAACACACAGGGATCACACTTCTGATACCTGAGCTGTGACCTCCTCGTGTAAGCCTAGGAGTGGTTGCTTGTTGCCCTGGAGCATCAGAACTCCTGGCAATGGCCACCATGCCAGACAGCCCTTGTTGTGGCTGGGTGGCGCCCATGGGGAGAGCCCCTGATTGGAGTGGGTGGTATCAGGGCGGACGCTATGCAAATGAAACGCATACAGGTCCAGAACTCTGGCCGTTCTTCTGCGGCCATCTCTCTGCGTGGAACTGATTCTTTTAGTGCTGCTTCTCCTGCTCCTTCGGCCTTCCTATCCATGGCTACCCCCTGGGGGGAGGGTCAGGCTCATCAGCTGGGAGCGAAACCTTTCCCCCACTATCTAGTTTGCACCAGGACTGATGGGGATACTGTCACTGATACCAAACCTTTCTTTTTTGTGGAACACATTGAAGACAAGTTTGACGAAGTGGACTCTCTGAGAAAGATGCAGTCATGTTCGTTGTTGATAAAAACTGCTTCAGCTGCCCAGTCTGTGGCCCTTCGTGCCTGTACCCATCTTGGCACAATTCCTGTGTCCATTACCCCCCAACAGTCTCTAAACATGGTTCAAGGTGTGATTTTTCACAGGGACCTCATCCTTCAAACTGATGAGAAACTACGGGACAATCTCAGCTGGCAGGGTGTTCACTTTGTTTGGCGTGTTCAGAAGGGTCCGAAGGACAATTGCATTGATACTGGTGTCTTTATCCTGGCCTTCGAAGGGGATAAGCTCCCTGAAAAAGTAAAGATCATTATTTATCAATGTGATGTGAAGCCATACATCCCACCACCTATGAGATGTTTTAGGTGCTTGCATTTTGGGCACTAGTCTTCCCACTGTTCGCAGGCCCCTCTCTGTGGTGACTGTGGACGTCCACGCCCTGAGAGGAGTTCCTGTGTTCCCCCTCCTGTGTGTGTTAATTGCCATGCCAATCATTCTCCATGTTCACCAGATTGCCCAGTTCATAAGAAGATACAAGAGTAGAAGTCCCTTGACCATTTAACCTACACCGAGGCTCGTAAGAAGTATGCACGTCTTCACCCTGTGTCCATGACGTCTAGCTATGCTTTAGTTAAATCTTCAGCCCTTCCTGCGCCTCCCTTACCCCAGTCCCGAACCCCTCTCCTCCCCCTCCCCTGCGGCTCCCACACCTTCTCCTCTGGGCGCTGCTCCCCCTCACCAGCCGATATGTGTCCCATTTCTTCGGCGTCTGCCGGTCAAGGGCGCCCCTCCTGGGATGCCCCTTACTGGCACCTTCCAGGTCAAAGGTCTGCTGCCACGAGATGACCACGAGAACCATGGTCTGTGGGCCCCCAGGTCACCTGATCTCTTTCTGTTCCCGATCTTGCTGCAGCTGGCTCCTTTATGCCACACAGCCCTCCATGATCTAAAACAGAAAAGAAGAAGAGACATAAGTTCTGGGACAAGGAGCCTCTGGTGTCACCAGAGGTCCCATCCCCACCTTTGCATCCTGATTCTGATCTGTTGTTCGTGGGTGTCGCCCCTCCTTGTCGGTGACAAGTGGTGACCTGGTGGCATGACTGACATTAGCCTGTTCAACCCCCATTTGAATCATCATTCTGCGGTTAGCCAGTGGAATTGTAATGGATACCACCATCAGCTTCCAGAATTGAAATCCCTTGTTTCGTCTTACTCTACAGCTTTTGTGCTTCTACAGGAATCTCAATTTACTGATGATCACTCACTGACCATCTGTGGGTTCCATGTTTTCTGTTGAAATCGGGTCGGGCCACTGCGGGCCTCTGGTGGTGTTTGTACGTTGGTCAGTACGGACGTTGTGGATTCCTCTTCAAACTACATTGGAAGCGGTTGCTGTTAGAGTTCACCTCGACTCTGAGGTCACGGTTTGCAATCTTTAGCTCCCTCCTGACGGGACTCTTACACCTGCTGCCTTAACTGCCCTTCTTCAGCAACTTCCTCCTCCCTTCCTCTTTCTCGGGGTTGCTCATCATCCCTTGTGGGGCAGTGCATTTCCATCTAGATAGGGTCTTCTCATAGACCAGTTTCTTGCAGACCATCTATCTTTCTATCTATCTATCTTTCTATCTATCTATCTATCTATCTATCTATCTATCTAGGTTGGTCTTTCCAATGTGCCGATTGGCCTCTATATACTGCACAGTTCGTTTTTTCTCCATGTTTGTCAGGTTGTATTGATGACGTCCTATGTGATGTGTCTGACGCAATTGTTCGCGCTGCTAGCCTTGCTGTACTGCGCTCAAGTGGACCATCATGCCGCCGGCAAGTCCCATGGTGGAGTACGGCCATTGCCATTGACATTCGTGATCACTGTCAAGCAAGTCCTGTGGTGGAGTATGGCAATTGCCATTGCCATCCGTGATCGCAGTCAAGCTTTGCAACACCTTAAGAGGCACCCATCTGTTGCCAATCTTATTACCTTTAAATGCCTTTGTGCTAAAGCCCCTTTACTTAATCAAATAGAGCAAATGGATGTGTTGGGAAAGCTTTGTTCCTTCCCTCGGTTCTACTGTCCCTATGTCATGGGTATGGGCTACACTTCACTCTCTCCAAGGTTGCTGTCCACCCTCCCAGGCCTTCACGTCCTGGATGGCCTTTGCATTGACCCGTTGATTCTCGCGGAACATCTTGTGACCAATTTTGCAACAGCATCAGCAGCAGCCTCCTATCTGGCTGCTTTCCTTCACCAGAAACAGCGGGCCGAAGCTTCCACATTATGTTTTACCCCTTGTCAATCAGAATCTTACAACAAACCTTTTACTGAATGGGAACTTCTTTCCACTCTTTATTCTTCTCATTATACGGCCTCTGGCCCAGACTCCATTCATAACCAACTGCTTCAACATCTCAGTGCTCCTCAACGGCAACATCTTCTCTGGGTGTTTAACTGTATTTGGCTCCAGGGTGACTTCCCTTCTCAGTGGAGGGATAGCATCATGGTTCCTGTCCTTGAGACTGGCAAGAACCCCCCTTTGTCGAAAGCTACTGGCCAATTAGCCTGACAAATGTTGTTTGCAAGTTACTTGAATGGATGGTAGCCCGTCGGCTCACTTGGATCCTCGAATCTCGGGGTCTATTGTCCACTTACCAGTGTGGTTTCCAAGAGAGGCGGTCTCTGATTGACCATTTACTTCACTTGGAATCCACAGTTTTGCAGGCTTTTTCCCAGCACCCCATTTGGTTGCAGTATTTTTCAACTTTCGCAAGGCCTATGACATGGCTTGGCGCGATCACATTTTACTTACACGTCATCAGTGGGGTCTTCCAGGCCCACTCTCGATTTTTATCTGCCAGTTTCTGTTCCATCGGTCGTTCAGGGTTTGGGTTGGTACTGTTTTTTGTTCTCCACAGACCCAGGAGAATGGCATCCCACAGGGTTCCGTATTGAGTGTAGTACTTTTCCTCATTGCTGTTGATGGCCTTGTGGCCTGTGTCAGTTCTTTGGTCACCCCCTGCTCTGTATGTGGATGATTTCTGCATTTGGGTTAGTTCCTCTTCGATGGCCTCTGCAGAGCGGCAGCTCCAGGGAGCTATACGGCGTGCCTCTGCATGGACTCCCTCGCACGGGTTTCAATTCTCTCATTTAAAACTATGGGTGGTCCACTTCTGTCGCTGTACTACGATCTACCCCGATCTGGAGCTCTATCATGATGCACAACAATTGCCTGTGGTCCCACAGTTTCATTTCCTGGGTCTTCTTTTCGACAGCAAGCTCACTTGGCTGCCCCATATCAGACTCCTGAAGGTAGGATGTTTCCGTGAACTCAATGTCCTTCGCTTCCTTGACCACAGCTCTTGGGGTGCGGACTGCTCCATCCTTCTCCGCCTTTATCAGGCTTTAGTGCTGTCTCGCTTTGACTATGGTTGTCAAGATTATGGTTCAGCTGCTCCTTCCACACTGTACCTCCTGGATCCGTTCCACCATTGTGGTATCAGTTTGGCCACCGGTGCCATCCCTACTAGCCCTGTTGATAAACTCCTGGTGGAAGTTGGGATCCCCCCCCCATCACCCCTTTCTGTTCGGCGGTCCCAGCTTTTGGTTTCTTATGCAATCGCTGTCCATTCCTCTCTCACTCATCCTTCCTATTCTATCTTGTTCTCAGACCATGGGCATCACCCACCTGCTCCTTCGAGGTCCGAAAGATTCCACTCCCGCGATGGTGTTCTGTTGTTTTTTCCGCCAAATTTTATGGGAGTTTCAGGATGCTGTTGTTTTTTACACTGATGGCTCTAAATCTGCTGATCACGTGGGATATGCCCTCATATCCTCTGTTGGCATGGAATATCATCTCCTCCCACTTACATGTGGGGTGTATACTGCAGAATTGATGGCAGTTTCCCAGGCCCTTACCTTTATTAAACAGTCCCAACGCAACCATGTTTTGTTAGGTACGGACTTAATGAGTGGCCATCTGGCTATTGACCAGAGTTTTTCCTGCCATCCCTTGGTCTCAGCATTTTGGTGGAATGCCGCCTTCTTTTGGCTCTGCGTACTAAGTACAGACTTCCCCACACTTTACCTTTAATGTTGGCTGACAGGTCCCAGATGGTCGAACTGGTTCTCAGTTTCCTCCATGAAAGTGGTTTTTATTCTCAGTTTTAAGGTTTTTAACCTCACTCTGGTGTTGGGGCAGGGCCAATATCCTCTTTTCTTTCCCTTTTACTCTGTTTTTATCACTTTTTAGAATTAGTTAGTCTCCTTTTCCAGTACACACATCTACATTCTAGTGGTTGATGCAGTAGAGGCAAGACCACCTGCTATTTAAAAGCATTCAGAGGTGGGATATTTCCTGCTTCTAGCATAGCCTTGGAGTTGCTCTCTTGCTGACTTCCCTCATTTTGTTTTTACCATTGACGGCACGACTGCACTTTTACGTTTTTTTAGCCTTTTTCTTTCATCGTTCTGACTTTTCTGAGATGTCAGACTGTCTGAATGGACCACATTTGAAACAAGGGACTGATGACCTTGCTGTTTAGTCCCTTCAAACCCAACCAACCAACCAACTAACCAACCAACCAACCAACCAACTAACCAACCTAAAAATAACTCTCACACACCTTTGTGTCAGTCTGGAGCATCTGAGTTAGGCATATTGTAACCCATCCTCTCTGCCATTGACAAATCACATCCACTAACATTAACACATAGCATCGCCTTTGTTTGGAGATCAGCATCACCTCATGTGTCCTTAGTTGTGTGTACTTCTCCAGAGCTTTCCACTATTTAGAACAAACAAACATAATTTTGGATACACCCTCAAACTGAATACACAACCCATAACTCACTACATAAACAGTACAAATAACAATAAAAATGCACAAAAAATACAACAGTTTGGAATGGTTCCCATAATCCAAGCATACTCTTCTTGACATGAAACCACAAGAAATGAACACCTTATCCCAAGAAAAATTCATGCACAAGTAAAATATTGCAAGTAACCAAAATTCCTTGCAAAGACTGCACTCATGCCCATTTTTGGTGGCAACACCACCTGGGGAAATGGAATCTGCATCACCCTATGTCCCCCTCATGAGAACACTGCCCATGGTCCATTGTTATACACCAGACATGATATAACTCATTCTGTATTGCTGATATACATGTGTTCCACTCCTGTATTGCACTTCATACCAAGCCTATTATTAGAAAACAGATCAAAGTGAAAACACTAACAGAAAAATAAGAGAACTATACAAACACAACAGAATCTACCACGAAGTTTATCATGTACTCCATATCTCCCATACAATAAATCATACAAAAAATATTCATAAAATATACATACAAACCACTTATGTGCGTGACCTAAGAGCATATAGTATCTTGTGTGCAGCCTGCATGCAAGTTTGATTCTTTACTTCCCTTTACTCTTGCCATCTATCTTCTTTCCAGGAAGTGGTGCTGGCAATTGTAGTAGTATCTGAAGCACCTTTAAAAGATTAACTGTGCTCCACCTGAGCAATGGTTTGTGTGTCAGAAACTGCAATGGAATGTTTACTAGTGATGTCATTTCCACAGCTTGATATGGCACATAATATTGCGTAATAAATTTCTTCAGTTTACTCTTTGGTTATAGGGGCCAGTTAACATTACCCTTCACTTGGCTCTGTACTCTGGCAGTTTAACTTTATACTGTCCCATTTTCTCTTGCCAATCGAATGCCTTATTGCTTGCCTTTTGCATTTGCTTTCTTATATCTTTTAATGCTTTGTAATAATTCCATGTGTTTCCCATTTTTTCCCTATCTTAGGTTTAATACCTCAAAAAGTTATGGCATCTTTCTTCCATGCGTCACCTTATATGGTTACAACCCAATACTAATGTGCGGCTTTCAATTATACACAGCCATTACACAGGGTAAGTAAACATCGTAGTCGTTATGGTGACTGTTGAAGTAGTAGCTCAGCACCTTATTTATGGTTTGGTGAATGTGTTCAGTCCTCTCTTTAGACTGCAGGTGCAAGGACTGGTTCTTTGTTTCCAGATGTGTGATGGATGTAATGGCTGTTTCATTATCTCTGACATAATGATGGTGCCCTGTTCAGTGATTATCATGTTGGGGATACCAAACTTCAGTAACCAGTTATTCACAATTGCTTGTGCTACTGTAATTGCTAGCTGATTTGTAATCTTTGCAAGGTAACACAAAAAGTGGTCTAAGATAGTCAAAAAAGAGTGGTTGCCCATCATTTTTGGCTCAATGGACCAAAAACTGTTCATTCCAACCATCTACAATGGCCTGGGTGACCCTGGTAATCATTGAATTGTGTAATCTTACCCTCCCTTGCATCACCAGTTGATTTTCGCTCTTATAAATAATTGACCGGTTTCATAAGCTTTGAGAGAAGTAAGATTTACGGATAAACATTTTTACATATCTTCTTTCCTTATTGTTGGCTCTAGTTTGTCACATCTAGGGGTTGATTCTTGAAGCTTAAATTTTTTTGACTCTGTAGGTTTCAAATTACATGCTAACTATTAAGTAAGTCTGCTGTGTAATTTCTATTTTTGTACTTTTTTTATTGTATCACATTTTTTGATATCACACTGTCTTTACAATTTCCACTTCCATAAAACCAAGAATTGCATTGTTATTGCCAAAATTAAAATCTCATTCAGTTCCATCAGATCCATACCCACTACTACTTCATTCTGCAGTACTAAAAATATTCAAGAGATTTTACAAAACAAAAAGAGTTTACAAGCTTTCTTGACAAAAGAGGGATCTTCACCAAGCTATATCATTTTATAGATGAGACCAGAAATAAATATTGTCAGATTGTGCAATTAACAATAGGAATTTTAAGTATGCCAGATATTTTGTAATTTAAAATATTTCTAAAAGAAAAGCAATTGTAACTGTACATAGAGAGTCAATACATATAGATTGTGATAAAGTAATGAAATAATTTTTCCTTGTGCATTTTAGTCTGAAATGTAATACATCATATACAAAAGCATATGAAATTCTTTTAGTTAAATAGCTGAGACAATATTAACCTGTTCAAAAGGTAGAAAGTATTTTTGGTATCTATAACTTCTGTTGAATAAAGGTGATGTTAGAGGATGATGTCCCTTTACAGTATCCCCTTCACAAAATTTTGAAACTGTTTGTTTACAATATTTTGTGACAGACTATAAAGTTTGACAATCGGTGTACAAAATGATGCCAAAAGGTTGAATACTGATGTATAGAAGTATCTGGTACATAACATATTACAGAAATCAGAAAAATATCTGCTATACAAGTCATAATCTATACATATGTCAGGGCTTGGCATTCAGCTTTTGAGATCTGTGGAGCATACTTTTACAAGACAAATAATACAAAGTCAAAACTATAACATTACAACACTACACTCTGGAAATAAGTACAGAGACTATAATTACAAATTGTAAGTATACATCCATAAAATCACACCTTCAAATCCTTAAAAAGAGACGAGAAAAAATTCAGAGCCTAAGTGTACGATGAGTGAGCCGATTCTAAAAACACGACGATGGGTACAGACCAGAGGAATATACTCAATTATGAGTAGGAATATAGTACAAAATCAATCAGCCACATAAACCAGAGTATTTGAGGATATGTTGACTCATAAAAGGAGGGAGAGGGAGAGTCATAAATAGCTTTAAATGATGACATAATAAAGTAGCTTGAGGATAAAAATCAGTGTATGGAAGTAGACATGTGTACATCTTGTTATATTGACTATGCTAGCAAATAGTGTGGAAGACATACAAACTAACCTACATACATAAAGGCCTAGAAGACTCATTTACAACTGATAAAAAAGTACATACTGATTCAAAGTTACATAATGTATTGGGAATTTAATCCCCCTACTTAAAAAAAACTTACATTTATGTGAAATACTGTCTTTGGTAGTCTTGGTTAACAATTTACAAATCTCAGTCACAACACTGATGTAGTTGGCAGGTGCTTGAGTACATTACCCAGCACCTACGATTTCTTGTAAGTTGACTGGACCAGCCAGGTACAGCCATACAGCAGTGTGGGAGTGAATCTACCCACAGCTTTCAGTTTCCTCCCTAGAGTTCTCAAACTTTCAGTCTAGCATTCAACCAAATCCTGAAACATTGTTTTATGTACTAAATATGCTGTTCAATACCTTCTTTACATCACACGGAGTATGCTCTCCCTATTAAGTTTCCAAAAGCAGTTACTTGTGTGAGATGAAATTTAAAAACGGTTCACACATGAAACTTTGATAAACAGAGTTAACTGCAATGGAAAGAATAAACTAACAAGGTGATACACACAGATATACTGACATACTATTCCTATTTTTTACAGTACAAATTATGTATATTATCCCATTTCAAAATTGGAAAAGGATCTACTCATGTAGTCTTATAGCATATATATATCATATTCTAAAGTACAAATCTATTACAAAAAATCATTATATAGTGCATCATAAATTTGAACAGCCTATAGATAAGACAAAACTCTAGGAATGACATTATCTTACGTACTACATTCTTGATAAACACACCACAATTATGTAGTCTTATGAATCTGCAAACATAGTGTGTATTTTCTTCTAGATCATTAAGCATCCATGGTCATAGGTCTTGTCCTCTATACTAAAAGTTAACAGTACTTAACATTTTACATACTTGCTTTACTTACCACTAGTTCCTCCTATCTTTACACGTGCAAGGACATTTCCACAAAATTCTTATTATACTGGATCTTGTCTCTAAACTGTTCAGATATACCACAAATTGGTACCTGTCTCAAACAAACAGTTCCCTTCCCACTGATCAATCTTAATGTTAAAGTATGGACATCCAAAATCTGAATCATCATCTCTGATAATAGACACTTCATGTAAAATATCACTTTCAATTTTGTTAAATGCTACATCCACACTGTTTTTACAGGGTTTAATTAACTTTGCTGATATCATAGAATCACTTTGGTTACTCATTTTGTCAGGTATAGATTAAAGACAAGGAATGGATTCCATAGTGCAACTGACCTCACTTATTACAGAAGGAACACAAAAAATATATTACTGTCAAAATTACACTTCCTGCTCAGATCTTCTTTGACTTCATTCCACCAATTTGGATATAAATTTTGACTAACCACAGCTAACTTATTCCAGAATGCACATTTATCTATGTTACCATCAGTCTCGTCCAAAACAAACTTAAAAATGTTTTGACCTTTTTCTCTTGGCTTACTCTGTGTGATATTAATGAAAATCTGCTTTGACTGTACTGGTATTCCAAGACTCTCACTTACACCATCACATACATCACCTTACCTTTATTCACAAATAACTCTGAAACTTCATTATTCTTAAACTCCACAACTACATGACAATCATCATAATCATAATCCCTGATGATGATTATGATTGGTGATTATGATTGATGGTCATACATTCATTCTCAATAAGCTACCAGTCTCAGACATAGCAACTTCAGTCATTTCACAGCTCTCATTCGCATCTATATAAAAAATACTATCTAGTTCAGATCCAGTGGAGTCATCACCTGACTGGTATACATCAATAACACTGTTTTCTGAGCAAAAGAAGAAATCCTTAGTACATACTGCATCAAAACACCCATTAGTGTCACATTCTGGTTTGTAATTAGTACTGACAACACTATAATTAAATATAGTATCTCAAAACTTTTTATCAAAACATAAGTGAGAAATCTGATATTCCTTCTGTTCAACTTCAGATATCTGTGCCACTTTATTAACACTGTCATTATTGTCTAATTAAAAGTGTAAATTGAAGGTCCCATGCTTTTTGTGTTTCCATGCCCCAAAACTATGGACCTTCATTGAGGCGGATTGCTGTTTCCCGAGTAGTTACATCTACAATTGTTTCTTTTATTAAATTCCCCTTGGTTATCCCCATTATTCCTATCCTGCTGATGTTAAAAATTTCTGTCTCTATTAACATTTTGACCCTGATAGAAGCTACCACTATCTCTGTTTCTGTAGTTATTACCATTGTAATCTCTCTCATTTTGATTATTTTGGTACATGCTTCTTTCTACTGCCCTATCCAGCCTGTCAACATATCGTAAAAATTGTTCAAGGCAATCATCAGTTCTGTGCACTAAATCCCACTGCAACCTTTTTGGTAATCTCCTTTCGAGTGCATCAGTCATTGCCATTTCATCAAATGGTTTATCAAGGTGCATAAATTTCTGAAGTTGATTCTTACAAAACTCTTTCAGGGTACTGCCCAATTCCTATAATGAGGAAAATTCAAAAGTTCACTTTTAATTCTCCCCTGTTCAGCTTCTGACTATAATTTATTTGAAAAACTGTTTTTGAAACTTTGAGATGTTTCTCACTAACTTAAATTTAGATTTACCCAAGACAGAGCTTCGCCTTCAAGACATCTTTTAACAAATTTAATTTTTTGACTGTCACTCATGCCTGACACACAACTCTCTTTACAGTGGTGCAGAAGATCTACTGGATGTGAATTGTCTTACAGAAAAAATTTTGATTGGAATGTTGCGCCACGCAACACTATTGCTTGAATGCAGATTTTTGTAAATACAGTTTTCCTGAACTGCTGAAATTTTTTGATCTAAAACATTTACATTAGTTTGCATACTGTTTTCAACATTTAAAATTCTTTGATTTAAACTACTAAAGTTCTTTTCCATTTTTTCTGCTATGACCTTCTGTTCAACTCTGATGTCATTAACATTCTTCATCTGTCTTGCAGACTCGGCAACTAACTCATTTTCCAAAACAATAAATTTATTTCCTAAGACATCAACTTTTTTGTTCACACTTCTTAATCCCTTGGACAACCCATTTTTTAGCGCTGAAACCTGATTACTAAGTTGGTCTGTTTGGTATTGTACCTTATCCGTTTTACTATTGTTTTCAGCTTTTAGGTCATTTAATTGTCCTTGTAGTGAAGTAAATTTTCTATCATTGTCCGTGCCTATTTCAGTTGACTGCTTATTAATGCACTAAATTTACTGTTATTATCTGTCTTCATTTCCTCTAGCTTTGCCAAAATTAACTGCAAAATATCAGTTTATATTGTTTCTTTGCTGACTACATTTTCACTTGGCTCATACATGTCCTGACTGGGTCCCACAGCTTTCACTTCTACGTCACCCCTGCCCTCATCTCTCTTCATTTTGTTAACAATCACACAAGTACACAAACAAATTAATTTCACAAATACTTTGTACTTAGCTTTCCTTTTTGATGTCCCTCATTGTAGTTGTAAGGTCCTCTTTCAATTGATCCAGTCCATCATTATTGGAAGTATCTCATCACTGTTGTTATAACTTGACTGTGCAGCTCTCGGTCTTCTTTCTCTGAGTGATGGGAAATTCAATATAAACTGCAAAAGGCACAAATCACTCTCCCTTCTCTAACAGACAAAACTTCATTATCAGTCAACTGATCATGCCACCAATTGTAAAATTACCCTCCCTCACATCAACAGTTGGTTTTCACTCTTCTAAATAATTGACTTGTTTCATAAGCTTTGAGAGGAGTAAGATTGACAAATAAACTTTTTTACTTACCTTCTTTTCTCATCATTGGCTCCAGTTTGTCACATCTAGGGGTTGATTCTTGAGGCTTAAATTTTTTGACTTTGTAGGTTTTCAGATGACATGATAACTGTTAAGTAAGTCTGTTGTGTAATTTCTGTTTTTGTACTTTTTTTATTGTATCACATTTCTCTATATCACACTGTCTTTACAATTTACACTTCCATAAAACCAAAAATTTCATTTTTATTGCCAAAATTAAAAACATGTCCAATTCCATCAGAGTTGTGCCCAGTATTACTTCATTCTGTGGTACTAACAGCAGTCCAAAGAGTTTACAAAACAGGGTTTACAAACTTTCTTGACAAAAGAAGAGTTTTCACAAAGCTATATAATTATTTTATAAATGAGACCAGAAATAAATTTAATAAATATTATCACATTGTGCAATTAATAATAGGAATTTTAAGTGAGCCAGATATTTCATGATTTTATTTCGTGATTTCAAATATTTCCAAAAGAAAAGTAATTTTAACTGTAAATACACAGTTAATACATATCAATTGCAATAAAATAATGTCTTTTTACACATTTTAGAGTGAAGTATAATACATCATTCACAAAATCATATGGAATTCTTTTAGTTAAACCGATGAGATAATATTAACCTGTTTATAAGGTAGAAAGTTTTTTTTGCTATTGATAACTTCTGTTGAAAGAAGGTAATGTTAGAGGAGGGTGTCCCTTTACCAGTGGTACTTGCTGATGAAGCACACTATGCACCTAGCACACAATTTCTCACATACTTGTCAACATCCTGTCTTCACACTCTTCACCAATATTGTTGAGCAACCTTACAATCTATTGTTCTTTGACCTCTGTGCCCAGTTAGAATGTGGTTGTGAACTTCTTTCAATACTTCTTCCCATAATGCAGCAGACATCATGATGCATGGCTCAAGCTTCAGTGGCCTACCTAGCATTCCATTGTGCATGGCAGATTGTGGCTATGTTTTGAATAGCTTGTGTTGTGACTTGGCAAGACAGCCAAGCCAACTATGAGGTAGCCGAAAGGCACGCGTTTAAGCTCACGCAGGCTGGCTTGAGGTCTGGAACAGTTAAAGGAGCTGAGTCTAGTAAAAAAAGTACATAGCTTCTGGAATACTTAACTTTAATCCATAATTGGTAAACATCAGTCTGACGGTACATGCATCACAAGATAAATAGCAAATGATAATGGCGCCTTGCTAGGTCGTAGCAAATGATGTAGCTGAAGGCTATGCTAACTATCGTCTCGGCAAATGAGAGCGTAATTTGTCAGTGAACCATCGCTAGCAAAGTCGGCTGTACAACTGGGGCAAGTGCTAGGAAGTCTCTCTAGACCTGCCGTGTGGCAGCGCTTGGTCTGCAATCACTGATAGCGGCGACACGCGGGTCTGACGTATACTACCGGACCGTGGCCGATTTAAAGGCTACCACCTAGCAAGTGTGGTGTCTGGTGGTGACACCACAGCTTGAAGTCAGCATCAGCAGTTAGCAGCTTCTATCATTCTGTATGGTTACAGCCAAGTGTCCATATGACACCAAACTTTCTGCTTAATCCGTCTGCATTTTATGTGCTTTCTGCCTGGCTTATAAATCTCCTCCAGTCAAATTCGTTTAATTTCAATTCCCACCAAGTCCACCTGCTTGGAGCCTCCTTCAAGCTTAATAGCCATTTTCACACTGTGTGATCATTTAAGACTTTGAATTTCCTGGCATAAATATAGCGCCTGAAGTACATGATACCACACATCAAACTCAACATTTCCTTTTCCACACCCAAGTAATTTTGCAGCTTCATTTAACTGTTTTGATGCATAGGCTGCAAGGTGCTCTTTCCCATTCACATCTTTGCTTATAGTACACCCTCCTGGCTAGTTATTTGCATCACAGGACAGAACGAATTCCTTCTCATAATTCAGAAATATTAACACTACGTTGTCTGGTGATACGACAGTGGTGTCGTGCACAAAATAGCAGACAATGGCCGGCGACGCCACAGTGGTGTCATCTGCATAGTATCGCTCAGTGGTCGGTGACACTACAGTGGTGTCATGAGCATAGTATGATGCAGTGGCCAGCGCCAGCACTTCAGTATCTTTTGCATTCTGTTGGTGTTTTGTTTAGGTAACAATAAGTTACACACATCAATAAGTTTTTTGTTTTTATAAGTACTTGCACACTTTCATCATGGCAGATGAAAGAGACAATAGGATTATTTACAATGAAGGTGCAGGTGTCTTGTCTGACATTTTGAATGACTTGGCTGATTAGGAAGAAGACATAGGATATCAAAAAAATTAAAGTGAAGCAGAATCGTAGGAAGATAGTAAAATACGTCCAAGAAGAATTCAGTGAGGGCTACGGTTTCAAACTGATTCGGCTGAATCAGATGAAGAAGACAGTGCACAGGGGTCAGACTTTGATTTACCAAGGACCAATAATAAATTTTAAGGATCCTCGCGTCCAAACATATTTCCCAAAAATACACAGAGCATCGAGGATATCATAGAATTAGATATCGGGAATGATCTATTTGAATATATTAGCAATGGAACCAACGAATACTATAGTCAAAATTGCAAGAGAAGGAAACTGGATTTAAAAAATGCCAAATTTGTCAACGTTATGGGACCCAAGCATAGAAATTGGTTTGGGCTGCTATACTTATGAGAATTATAAATACAGCAAGGATTGATTATTATTGGTCAACAAATCCATTGATAGACACACTGATATTTTGCAAAACGATGTCCTGCAACCGAGTCAGACAAATATTATCATTTTTACATTCTTCCAACAGCAACAGTAAACTGGATAATGCCAACCGGCTAGTCAAAGTGCAATTTGTAATAGATTATTTTTCCAAAAAGTTTGAAGAAATGTTTAATCCAAGTCAGAACATTTCAACTGATGAAGGAATGACACCATTGGGTGGACAGTTAAATTTTAAAGTTTATAATCCATCAAAAATTATGAAATACAGCATACTCATTCGGATGCTGTGTGATTCGAGTACAGGATACATTTCTTCATTCGAGATATATTCTGGTGCTGGACAGCCTTTAGCAAAAACAGTGATGGAACTATTGACTCCTTCTGAGGGAAAGTGTCACCACTTCTTCATGGCTGATTATTATAACAGTGTAGAACTTGCAAAGAAGTTACTTGAAAAGAAAATTTGAGTTTGTGGAATGACATGGCAAAATAGAGGATTTCTGGAAAATTAAAGCTCACAAAAGTCAATGTTTTAGAAGCTTGTCATCTACGGAAAGGTGACAAGTGGCCAGTGACAAGCCAAGTAATCTGAATTAGTGCTGCCGGCGCCAAGTGTATAAATTTGTACAAGATGTGAGGATGGCAACGTGCTAACATGGGGCTAGTTGTTAGTGCTCCTTTTATCTTTTTTGAATATGAAATTGGGAAGATCTTAGCTGTAAGTCGGTTAGTTTTAGTGATGTACAAATCAGTGAAGTTGGCCATACATAAATATAACATTTCTGAACCTCATTCCATGTTGATTAAGTATGATGTGGAGTCATTTAAAATATTATGGAGGATTTATATTAATGCATGGTTTTGCAGTGATATGTACCACTAAATCTCTCTTGAACTTCCAGTTGCAGCAAGTGGTTTAAAACTCACAAGCTTTCAGTCAAGTACTCCTTGGCAACTGTCAAGTAGTGACTGTCTTTTGGTTGCCGCTAACATCCTTTACTGCTGCACTGCCTTACATGATGTCACTGGTGCTCACTCCAGCACCATATGGGGTAATGTTTGCATTGCGCCCCTGCTGTACCTGCTTCAGCTTTCTGATGGCTGTGTTACAATCCTTGCTCAACGGTAGGCTACCACCTTTGCTGAGGGTGTTTTCACAAACTTTTATCTATCACTTCTTTAATTATGCTATCCCAGAAACAACTAGTCCATGTAATAAATGATGTCACTTTGAATGCAGTATGATGTGAATACTCTAGAGCATGCTCCACTATCACTGATTTCTTATGACATGACAGGGGAAAGCATCTCTCATGTTCTGTCTGACAGAAAACTGTCAATGCTCACACAGTATTTTATATACTCCTGGCATTCTGAGGCCTACATCACTTTTACAGGTCTCGTGAGTTGTCAAATTTTTGTTGGAGGTCTGTAGACTGAATCTGTTTCATACCCCTTTAAGAAGTGGCTAATATTTCTGATTAATGAGCCACAGAACAGAAAAAAACATAAGCTTCATTGAGTTTTATTCAGGGTTCTTCTGCTCCTGTGTTATCAGGAAGGTGGTTTGTGAAATCTGGTAACTAGTGTATCTGTTTTCCTTGAATACTTTCTGTATGTGGTTCAGTTCCTTCAGCAGGTTTTCAGCATCTGAGACACCTTCCACACAATGCACTAAGATCCTCAGAACAGAATATTTTTGTGACAGATAGTGATAGCTGTTAATGTGCAGGTATCTGCAGTGTGTGTGGGTGGGTTTCCAGTAAACACTGTGGCTGACACACAAATTGCTTTATGGCAGATGAGGACATCAAGGAAGTGCAAGGCGCTACCAGTCTCTACCTCCATTGTGAATTTGATGTTGTCATGGATATTGTTGATGTGGTCCAAGAATTCCCCAAGCTTTTTACATTCATGTGACCAGATGATGAATGTATTGTCAATGTAATGATAAAAGCAACTAGGATTTGCAGGAGCCACAGCCAGTGAAAAGCATTTGTCTGATTAAAACATTCTATACTCTCCATCATACAAAATCAGATGGACGGCCTCACATTGGAAAGTCCATTAGCTCTAGTTATACCCAACTTGTTTATGGAGAACATCATGCTGGACATGCCTCCTGCAAAGTCTGTTTGCTTTTATCATTACATCAATGACACATTCATCATCTGGTCTCATTGATGTGAAAAAACTGGGGTAATTCTTGGATCACATCAACAATATCCATGACAACATAAAGTTCACAATTGAGGTGGAGACCTATAGTGCCTTGCTGTTCCTTGATGTCCTCATCTGCTGTAAGGCAATGTGTGTCTCAGTCACAGTGTTTACTGGAAATCCACCCACACACATCGGGATCTGCAAGCTAACAGCTATCACGATCTGTCACAGAAATGTTTTGTTCTGAGGACCTTGGTGCATCAATAGAAAGCTCTCTCATACACTGGAAGGTTGCCAAAGGAACTGAGTCACTTACAGAAAGTATTCAAGGAAAACGGCTACAACAATCGCCAGATTTCAAAAGCCATCTTCCTGGAAACATAGAAGCAGAAGGGCCACGAGAAGAAATATAAGCTTGTGTTTTTTCCATTCTATGGCTCAATAATGGGAAAGATCAGCCATTTCCTAAAGAGGCATGAAATAGATTCGGTCATCAGGGCTCCAACAAAAGTTTCACATCTCATCAGTCCTTTGAAAGATGGTATAGGTGTTTGAATGCCAGTAGTACATAAAATACTGTGTGGGGGTGGGTATTTTTATGTTGGACAGTCTGTGCATACTAATGAACAGTGCTGAGGAGAACACAAGATACTTTCACTTTTGTTACCCTGAGGGATCAGTGGTAGCAGAGCATGCTCTGGAAAACAGACATCACATTTCATTCAAAAAGACATCAGTTATTACACAGATGTGTTGTTTCTAGGATATCATAATTAAAAAAGCAGTAGGGATAAAAATTTGTAACAACACTCTCAATGAAGTTGATGGCCTATAGTTAAGCAAGCCTTCGGACCCTACCATCAGAAAATTGAAGTGGGTACTGTGGGTGTGCAATGAAAGTATTACACTATATGGCAGTGGAGCAAACACCAGTGACAACAAAGAAGGAAGCACCGCTGTATAAGTATGATGGCAGCAACCAAAAGATAGTCACCACTTGACAATGGCAGAGGAGTACTTGGCCCAAGGGCTTCATGATTTGACACCATTTGATGTTATTGTGAGGCCAAGAGAATATTATCATAATGGTTAATTGTTTATCAGATCACTGTTGATGTTAACCTATAGCACTATCACAATTACAGTAAGCTGTGATCAGCAAGCCCAACCTCATGCACTTGCATGGCAGGTCTTAATTTTTTGTGGAGATAAAGTTGCCTATTTTCCCAGGTTTCAAACACATGTTTTTTATTTTTCCTAAATCAGTTATGGTGAATGATGAGATATTACTGTTGAGGAGGACATGGTTGATTTGTCATTACCAGAAGGATGTTGAGCTAATCTTCCTCAATACTTTATTAAACTGTACGCAGCTCATGTCACCCACGTAAAACAAATGTCAGTTTCTAATCCGCAATTATCCTATACCAGTATCATAGAACCAGTATTGATTAAGAAGTGAAACTTTTTGCTCTCCACTCAGTCCTCTTGTTACAGGCTCATAACAGTTAGCTACACTGCCTGTAGTTAATAGCTGTGATGTATGGGAACATTTCCTATTGTAAAGATTCAATTCAGTAATGACTTTCAATATAGTAGTAAGAAAGATTTGTTAGGAGGGGTATACTTAATGTAAACATGTATTTAGAGGACTATACCATGACATGAAAGAATCCAGTTAGAGAACTATACCATGATAAATCAGAAAACTTAGACAGGCTGCAAATGACACTTTCTTAAAAGGGTACTTTTTCTAACTGTTGCTAATTAACTTTGTCTAATTATCAGAAATTGTTATTCACTTAGCAAATAAGATGGATAAATGGTACAAACTTGGATCCTCTTTGCAACTATTATTGAGAAATATTTCAAACAGTTGATTATACACTTTTTAGTGAGCTTCTGTGCAACGTATTTCTATCAGTGGAAGCAAAAGTTTCAGCATGGCATACTCCTATTTTTGTGAGAATGTTTTATAGCTGTGTTATCCTAAGAATTCTGTATCAAATGAGCAGCAGCAGGAGGCCACTTTTGTAATCATAATGGGGATGTGCCAGTTTCTACCCTTTGTATAGGTTTTTTTTTTCTGTGGTTGTGCAGTACGACATAAGTCAAATGATTGGATGTAGATGTAGATATGAAGTGGATTGAATACCTCAGAATGGCAGTAGGGAAGGTGAATGGTAGACTTCATTTTAATTGAAGAATTTTGGCAAAGTGTCATCCATAAAGGAGATGGTGTGTAGAATGCTAGTGCTATTCATTCATTCAAGTATTTGGCATCCCCATCAGGTTGGATTAAAGGAAGACATGAAGCAGTTCAAAGTGGGCCGCTGGATTTGTTACCAGTAGATTCAATCTGCAATTTGTCCCATGGGTAGATGCTTGATAAGAAATAGTAAGATACAGCTAAACAAGAACAAGGGTCTATTACAGCCACAATAGAGAGATTTAATAACAAAGGAAAACTCTTCTCAATAAAATATAATACAACTTCTCTGACACTAACAGGCACACACCTGGAACACTCAGTGAATAAACATTGTGGGGCATGAAGACCATGCCACAGATAGTCCCTAATGACAGAGGTTGAGTGCTCAACATAGCTGGTTGACAGGTATGTCTCAGGATATCACTGGAAAGTTATAAGTGCTGCTGTGGGGGCTTCCGATCAGGCCCTGACTGATTAGCTGCTTAGAGCTTGTGTGTGAATTGGCCCAGAACCCTGGTGTGGTGAACCATCAAATCGTGTTGGCTTGCACTGTCCTGTATAGATGGGACATGGAAGAATTCATGCCAATCCAGTTCTGCACACAACCCAGTTGAGGAAATAGGTCCCTGACGTGGAGGACCTCTGGTGGTGCTCGTCCTGCTGTCTGTCATCCTTTATG
This sequence comes from Schistocerca serialis cubense, assembly GCF_023864345.2. NCBI lineage: Eukaryota > Metazoa > Arthropoda > Insecta > Orthoptera > Acrididae > Schistocerca > Schistocerca serialis. Next base: position 845,227,976 of record NC_064640.1, on the reverse strand, counting down.
TGATCAGTTCAATGCAGAGAGGCAATACCTTGTACATATGCAAGCCCATGATGGTTTGGTGTCTGAGGGGTTGCTGATCCCTTTAGGTGAATGAGGGGTACATGGCACCATCAGCACACAAGTTTTATGAAGATGCTTTATGAACTTAAATGAGAATCCCTTGAGGAAAGATAATGCTCTTTCTGCAAGGCATTAATCCTGAAATTTAGAGAACCAACATTTGAGGCTGACTACATAATGAATCTACTGCTACCAACATGCATTTCACATAAGGATCATGAAGATAAGATGTAAGAAATTAGGGCCTGTATGGAGGCTTTTAGATATTCATTTCTTCATTGCTCCATTTGCAAGTCAAACAGGAGAGGAAGTGATTAATAGTGGCACAAAGTATCCTCTGCTGTGCACTATATGGGGGTCTGCAGCGTATGTATGTTGATTTGTTATTAGTAGTCAACCTGCTTAGCTGAGTGGCAATGTGTTTGCCTGCCACGCAGTGGGCCCAGGTTCGATTTCCGGCCGTGTTGTGTCACCATCACCACCACCACTACCACCACCACCACTGACATGCAAGCCACCCAACGTTGCGTCACCTGAAATAAGACTTGCAACCCAGGGCTGAACTTTCCTGGATGGGGCCTCCCAGGCAACGAGGCTACAATGTCATAATTTTTTTTTTTTTTTTTTAAGTGTTCATTCATAGTTAGCATTAGAGTATTTTAAAAATGTTTATTATGGCATTTAGACATGGTGTTGAAACTGAAATAAAACTTGGATGTAGATTTTAGTCCATAACATAAAACAACTATTTCTTTAGGCAACATTTGATGTTGCAGGCTACACATGACACTGTTAAACATTTGGTATGTGCAGTGGCTGTGGGTGTTTATTATTGGTATGATGAAACTGATTATAAAATAAACAGAGCTGCAAAAGACCCAACTACTAATATGAACAACCCCATTCACCAGTAGTGTTAAAAAGTATAAATAGCTCCATTTTCAACTAACTGTTACGGAAGAGGACCAGAGAAAATTGACATTTTTACAGCATGTTTGATTAACAAATACTCTGTTGAGAAATAGACTCCAATGTGGACACAGTTATGAGACAATGTTCTTCATACTTATAGATGTGTGACAGACTCTGAGGTAATCTCAAGTATGCAATACTACAAAGACCACTGCATATTAAGGTACCTCAAATTGTACATAAAAAATGATAAGTGACATCATTACATAAAAATCTTTTTTGAGCCAGGAACATAAACTGAGCAGTGTTGAGTCAGTTTAATTCTGTTTTAAGTATCTGTTATCTCTGAGGCATCATTCTTGAGACACCTTTTATATTTCAATTTCAGTTGCAGCAACTGGAAGTGGAAAATCGAAGATTACATGCAAATATGACTAAACTTCAGCTATCATTCGATGATTGCTGTTCTAATCAAACATTAGATGATGAACCAGGACGAGAAGAATTGCTAAGTAAGTTCAAATTGTTCCTTCATCATAGTAAGGATCTTTCTTGTTGCTGTTGTTCCCAAACGCCCAAGTTCATGGTTTTCATTCTGAAAAACAGTTTTTTTTCCCTCCACAGACGCTCTTTCTAATAATTGAGGACTTCTGTAAGTGCAGGTTTTTACAAATACTGCCAGTTCTAGACAGAAATAATTATTCTATCATACTACATGCTAAAGGTATAAAATTGCTATAACATTAAAACAAACATAATAGAAATAATGTTTGAGAATGTGTTCCTGATGTGCATTTTAAGTCTGTATTTCCAAATACTCTAGGGATGGTAACTTGACATTCACAGGTGACTGTTCAACAGCATAACATCTGATTTTCTACACGACTGGTGTTATTTTGTTATACTTGAATCAGTATTAATTTCATTTATTTATGACAGTGTTATAAATTTGTTCTCATTCAGAGCAGTACAATCAGCTGCAACTTGAAGTTGACAGATGGCGAGAGGAATGCATTCAGTTACACAGTATTCTAGCAAAGCAAACTGAAGGTTTGAAGAATGTTGCTAGTATCAACTATGAAAGTCATGTACACTTAATAAATGAGGTTGTGGAGCTAGTACTGGCATTTGAAGCACAGAAGATAAACAGGTATTTGCAAAAATGCAGTACCATATCTTATTTTTGTTAATTAAGTCTGGGAATCATTAACTCTTTAAACTGTAAATTCATGTAGGCAGCTGGAAGACGAATTGCACCAAGAGAAAAATAAGTGGCAAGCAGAAAGAGAACAACTCCAACAAGAAAATGAGCAACTCAGAGAGGAGAATGATAATGAGCACAAGCTTTTGTCTCCAAGCTTAACTAAAAGCCCACAAACTCAAACTGAGGCTTTTATGCAACATGAAATTATAAGAGTGACTTCAGAAAAGCTGGTGAATATTAATTCAGATCATATTAATGTTTAAAAACTTCATTAAAACAGCTTATAGCATGTACAGGATTTCTTTGGAGGAAACACACATGCATGAAGAGGTGATAATACAGACTGCTGTAATGGGGAAACAATGTATAATTCTATGCTTTCTTCTCAGTAACAAAACTTAACAATAGGAGAATGCATAGAGGACTGAGGCCAAATCAGCAATAATATTTGTAGTTTTCTGTGGTCTTTTTAAGAGTTCATAATTATGCCAATTTTTTAGATGTTTCCAGTTAGTCCCTTACTTAATGCTGAACTTCATGGCTGGGCACAAATACCATGCTGCTTTCTCTGTCAGGTACTAGTGGAAAATGTTTGTTGCTTTCATCTTGTGACCCAGCAGTGAAGTGTCCATTTCATTTTTCTTCTTTCTTTTTTTCATTTTTTCTCTTTTTTTTCTTGTGTAGTTGACTGTGCTGAGTGCTTTTGCAGTGCAGTTTTTTTCTGTCATTGCAGATTAGCATGGAATGAAAGTAAACTCTCACTTCACATACTTCATTCTTCAAATCAAATTCTTGGAGGGTGTTTGTAAAACTTTACATTCACATTTGATTGAGGAATAACCAACAGTACAAAATACCCTCTCATAATGACTGAGTGACACACTTTAGGGATGTTACCCCACTTCTCTTCTCTGCTTCCACCTTTTCCCTGCCTCATCCCCTTGTCCAGATTCCTGTGATGAAACTTTCTTCCATCACCACCATTAAAGCTGGTATCCTCTGGGTGAGCACCTACACACTAACATGAGATAATTACCTTTATTATTCAATTAAGCAAAACTCTGACAGAAATTGTCTTTCCAGCCAATAAAATTCATATCCTTGTTAATAAAAAAACCGTTTATTTTCTATTGGAATCAATTTACACCTGCAGTTGTTACACAACTCATCTTCAGTCTTAATTTCTTCATGTTTGTTTTTTTTTCTGTGAAAAATTTCATTATCTCTTTGTCAAACTAGTATTTGTATAGTATGCTACTCCTAATTTCCTATAAACCATATTATAATTTTATCACTACTTTCATAACTTTTTATTCTATTTTAATAACAGCTATTAAACTCCACTATATTACTAAAACAACAATCACCCTTATGGCTGCATTCATTACTATGCAATGTTGGGTTTGAAACATTCCTTTTGTCCATATGTCAGAGCTTCTGTGGCATTGCATGCAATTCCATCCATGGCAGCAGTTGGAATGAACTACTCTTAGCAATGGCCAGTGTGCTACACAAATAATGTGATTTACTGCTCTGTAGATTTACTCTGAAGCATTATTAGTAGAACTGGATAACTTCTCAGCACTGCCACACTACCCAGTCAGTAGAAATAAGGGTTGCCAGCCTTGACTTGACCTGTGAGAGAGGGTTGAACTTCTCACTACTCCAGAGTCAATAATTGAAAACCCTGTACTTACCAAACTACTTTCAGGACAGATTCAGAGATATGAGCTCTGGACTGGAAATGATAAATGCTGTCAGTTGAATACATCACCTCCAGCTGGCTACTGGCAGCTGTTGTCAATAATAACTAAAAAGGAAGTTCAAAGTCAATGTAAATGGAGAAAGACTCACACAAAGACATTACTCTAAAAATTTCTATCGAAGCTAAACATTCCCACATTGATCTCACTGTCTCAAACACTAATTTACAGCTAACTAATGTCACTCCAATCTGATGGAAGGGCTGTGCTTACCTAAGAAATGTACTTGCACTTAAAAACACACTTGCCTGGAGCACTGACAAGTTCAAACTGAAATCCATACTCCTTCTGAGTCTGTTTCCTGTAGTATGAGAAGTAACTTGGTTTATCATGAAGCTCTGCAGCTGGAAACTGGCTGAGGCAACTAAGATAATGGACAGGACTAGTGCACATGAGTGGCTGAGAAACAATATGTTAAAAGTTGAACAACAGCAATGCACATTCACCCAACCTCATCACGATTCCACATAATGGTCACTCACCTTCATTCCTATGTCAGTGGCATTCTTTCATGAAGAGTAGAGTTGACTGGAACTGACGCTAAATTAACTTTCACGTCTACTTTGCAGAATGTGGCAATAAGGTGTGTGTGAATATGTAAGCTATTAGATTACCAGTACATTTTTATTAGGTTAACAGCAACTTGATGTGAAATATTCTTTACACAGAAATAAAATGTTGTAATGTCAACATATCTGTAATGGTTTCACTTCTCACACAGGCATGTTGGAAGATATACATGTGTTACGAAAATTGTCATGAACATTAGATTGATTATGGAAATTTTGATTGAAAGCATTATATTTACAATGATATGTGTTGCAGACATGTTGACTGTGTTGGGTACTAATTAAAGACTCAACTGGCTGTCATCTACCCTGTGCCAAGCTGCAGCTCATCTGAGAAAACTTTGCTAATACCACGAATAATTATGTAAATTCCAGTTGTTATATTTTAAAATATTATTATCCAATTTATTGCTGTTTTTGTAATGAGTTAGCAGTTCATTGCCACTATATGCAAGCAGTATAGTGAAACTTCCTGACAGGCACACACTGCGCTGCAGAGTGAAAATCTTATTCTGAAAGCAGTATAGTTTCTCCCAGTATTGCATCATCTGCTTCATTTCTTTGATTATGGTATACAATCTACTGGTTTCAGCATAGAAAAATCCTGGCAGCTTTGCATCTGTCATTTAGCTGCAGATATCATGTTCATAATGCAGTAAAGAACCGAGCCAGAAATGTTAAAGCATTGTACTCCTTCTTTACATTACTTACTGAATGCTTCCTCTCAGGATACTCTTGGTATGCCCAGAGTTACAGATATCACCCTCCTGATATGACTATATGATTGTAAATGCTGTGATCATCTTCTGTGGCTTCCCAACCTGTTTAATATATCCTTGAACTATGAAGTCCCTATTTTAAGAATGCTGATGAACTGTATTTAGTTTCTTGTGTTTTGTTAAACTTCACCCAATGTACATGGACCAATAATTACAAATGATTAGTGAGGAAATAAGTATAAGGTTTAACTGACAGAGATACAATGAATATATCTTATGACTATATTGTTCCAACTTATGTGGCCAGAGAATGTGACTCCTGAGGATAACCTTTCATGATACCTTCTCACTTGATAATAAGGAACTTTACATAAATCCTGCACATCCATCATTATTGAAAAAATCAGTATGGTCCAAGGAGAAATGCAAGACCTTTTTCATCTAACATCATCACTGGAATTTTTCTTGTAATGGTTTGCAAATAGATGCAATTTGTAGTGCAATCATTTCCTCAGCAGTTTTATAATTAATCCCACATTTATTATTTTTTGTTATTTTTTCCCAGTCCATTGCCTGCAAATACAGTTTTGTTTCCTTATACTTTTACCACAATCAGTGCAAATGGCAAAATACATTTTGGATATATTAATTATTTCTAAATGTGTTGTGTACAAATTCCAGGTTCTTCAAGAAAAACTAGATTTAGCTAAAGAGGAACTTTCAAAATGCCAGAACAGCATAAAATTGCAAACTGAAGTGCTGAAGGATGCAGGGTGTAAGTATATTTTGAAGACCAATAAACAGGATGTTAAAATTATTCCATATTTTGAGAGGTGCTGTTATAATGATTGTGTAACTGCTCCAGAAACAATATTACTTTTTTCCCCTAGTGTTTTCCAGCAAATTAGATAACAATGCTGAAACAGCTGAAAACTCAATAGAGGCAGTGCTAGTGAAGAGGCAAGATCAAAGGAATAACAGAAGAGGGATAAGAAAGAAGGAAAGACATTACCAAGGAATTTTTGAGTTTCACAAAGAGGAAATTAGACATATTGTTAGGCATGTGATATTTGGTCAATATATATGCCTGAATAATTTTTCATTATGTTCACACATGTGTTCTCTTTATTGAAGTACTTCCATTGTTTATGAATTTTACGTTCTTTTAATTGCAGAATTAAAGCCACATATTGCTGTAACATTACTGCCAGGATTGCCTGCATACATTTTGTTCATGTACATTAGGCATGCCGACTGTCAAAATGATTATGAGAAAGTACGGTTACTCCTGACAGCAACTATCTACACCATTGAAAAAGTTACTAAGAAAGGCCATGATGATATTGATATAATCGTTTTGTGGCTTTCAAATACTGTGAGGCTTCTGCATAATCTGAAACAGTACAGTGGAGACAAAACATTCCAAACTGAAAACACATCACTACAGAATGAACAGTGTCTACAGAATTTTGATCTCACTGAATACAGAGAAGTTCTTTCAGATACAGCTGTAGAAATCTACCAGGTATGCCTTATATTTACTGCAATTTTGTAGCTGTTGTACAAACAACAGATTCCAGATGATGATGATAATTGGCGGTGGTAATGTAATCAATAGACAAGACTTGCTGCATCGACTGCAGTCAAGAAGTGTAGCATGGCCTCCAATTGCTTCTAAAAAATACTCTGTGGAATTTCTCATTTCTCAGTCCTAAGACCACCTGCGCACCAATTTCTACTTTCTTCTGAAACTCGTAAGTCCAGCCATTCAATACATCTCATTATGGCTTGCTGCTATGAACCCACTGAAGAAAATTTTCACTCTTGCCTATCAACACCTATAGTCTACTGCTTCCAGCCTAAAACACTACACCAGAGGTACTAATTACTTCTTCCATCAATTCTCAACATGTTAATCACTGTGTCATCTCCATCTGCACTGTTATACAAAGAGTAACTCCCCACTAATTCACCATAATTCTCCCTCAACAATCCTCTTACCCACCTTAATCCCTAATTTCTACACATTGAGAGAAGACTGTCAAGAGAAGCAGTCATCAGCTGAGTTCTGTGATTCTGAGAAAGTCGTTTTGGAACACAATGAGCACAGAACTCGTGATAGCCTAATCATTTGGACGTGATCCCATACAAAATGCTCGAAGAAGTCTGTAAAAAGTTATGGTAGTGGAGATATGACAAAACTGATAGTTTTCATGAATTTCTTTAGTGATTTTCCTGCACCAGTTTGTTGCTGACTACTGATGGCAGTGTGGCTGGTGATCATGTTTTAACATGCTACAGCTCACTGTAAACATTGCACTAAAATTATACCATTTCTCATAAAATGTGTGCTGGTATGCAAATAAAATGGACGAAAAAATGTTTTGTAGTGCTCTCCATATGATAACCAGAAACAAGTGTCAAGTGCTGAAATGGTCATCCACACTATGCTCAACTCAAAAAAGCAATAAAACTGTCTGTTTTGATTACACATGCTCTGGTGTGACATTATCCCTGGTGGCACTAAGGGCATGATGTCATTCACAAGTCAGTATTTTTCTTTGAAGATGTTTGTAAGGTGCTGTGAAAGCAATATGGTAAATTCAGTATATGTTCTACTGAAGAGGCCCTTTTCCAGTAGATTTTTGGAGAAGAAAGGAAGAATTAGAGTTAGGTACACCTATTCCAAATTTAAATCCTAACAAATTTGGATCAAACTGTGTGAGTAGAAATGGGTTGATGCCCCTTTGAACTTACTATCATATGTCACCTGCATGGGCCATAAAAAATGTAAAGTTCTCTCTCATAATTTGTGAGTAAAGTATGAGGGATTTGTGAGCAATACTTGACATATCAGTGCCATGGTGCACTGGTCAAGCATACCAGCTGGCAGTTTGTTAGCTCACATTTGATTCTTGCTGCTCTGTGCTTCTTTTCCCCCATCATAATGATAAAGTTTCAATTATAAAATTTTAAATACATTTAAACAGTTAAATTTATATTGGTAAAATTAATATATTCAATTTAGTTAAGATTACTACATTTGTAAATCAAAAGGTTGTAGGTGGTGGTAAAAAAGTGAGTATATGAGAAAATTTAGTATGAAAGTGTATGAAGAGCATTGGATTTGTGTTTGTGATGTGTACAGTGTGTTATTTGCTTTCCATGTTTGTTATTCATGAACAGTAATGCGTTGGGTAGAAGGGGTGAAAGATCTAGGACATCAATGCACTAACAAAAAAGAAACAATGGAAATCATAAACATATAGGGTGGGCAGCAATCTCTTTATTTACTGATAATGCTGTGATGTACAGAAACTTTTCACTGTTGTGTGACTGTAATGGGATACAAGATGCCTTAGACAAGATTTCTACTTAAGATACAATATTGCACTGCTTGTTTTTGTAAGAGGTGTGATGCAGTGGTCCTCTGGACATACATACATGTCAGACAGACCACTACATTGTACTTCTGAACAACACAGGCACTGCAATATCTTATTTAACTACCAACACTGGACAAGTGACTTTCAATTAAAATGTCTCCCCTGTATGGGAATAGACATAATGGATGTACTAGTGTAGATTATAGACACATGGTTAACAACATATAGAAGATCGAGTCTGCCCATGAGGCATGCTTGGATAGCTTAATGGTAAGATGACATCTTGCAATAAGCAGAAAATCAGGGTTCAAATCCCAGCCCAGCACAAATTTTCATTATCGTCATTCCATTATAGGGTTGCTTGTTGTCCATATTTCAACTACAAATTTATTTGAAGATTCCTAGTTGTCATGAATGGCAGCTAGCTCTTCATGTACAAAAATGTAAGTTAATGTGGATGAGTAGGGAAAGAAAATTGTTCTGTAACAGCATTAGTAGTGTGCCACTTGGCATAGTCAAATCATTTAAACATGTGAATGTAATGTTGCAAAGCAATATGAAATGGAATGTGCATGTGAGGATTGTGGTAGTGAAGGTGGATGATAACCAGTTTTGTAGTTACCTGTAAAGCAGATGTCATATAGGATACTAGTGATCTATTCTCAAATATTGCTTGAGTATTTTGGATCTGCAGCAGATCATATTAAAGGAAGACGTTGAAGCAGTTCAGAGGTGTGTTGCTAGACTTGTTAGCAGTTGGTTTGAACAACACACAAGAATTATGGAGATACTTCAGCGACTCAAATGGGAAGACGATGTTTTTGATGAAAACTATTGAGAAAATTTAGAGAAATGGTATTTGACTCTGACAACAGAATGATTCTACTGCCACCAAATATATATTCCATATAAGTACCAAGAAGATAAGACATGAGAAATGAGAGCCCACACAAAGGTGGACAGTCATTTCTCCCTTGCTATATTTTGAGTGTAGCAGGAAAGGGAATGACTACCACTGGTAAAGGCTACACTCTGCCATGCATCATGTGACCAACTGCCGAGTATCTACATAGATTTAGATAAAAATATCATACATGAGCTTAGTTCGTTATGTAAAGCTAATATCACAACAGTATTAAGTCAATCCTGTCATGACGATACAGTAAAAAAAAATCTGTTTATATTTGTAGTATTGTAGCACATCGGTAAAATTTTGCATGAGCCACCAGTGTTAGATGGACAGCAATTTTTGTCATCATCATCATCACAATAGAACAATTATGAAAATATATATTCACATAAACAAAGATTTCTTAATACTGTTGATGGTCTTGATTTTTAGGAGTGGACACAGCTCCAAGGATATTTCCAACAACATTTTTCAGTGTATAAAATTCAGAATCCAATGTTCCCTAACCACATATGTGAAATATTTCATGAGAAAATTCCAAGATAAACAAGGCTTTCAGAATCTGCATTTCAACAAGAAACCAGAGAAACATAAAAATGACTTCTTAACTGATATGAAGTTTGAGTGAAAAGAATACCAGGCAAACCCTTAGGCAAAAGCAAATACTAACTCATCTGGAAAAATGTAAATAAATAAATTTGAATGGGTTACTTCTCGCAAAAAAAAAAAAAAGGTCAGATGTCATAATGCTGATGAATTTTGTATAACTACTAATTAGCAATATTAAAGAAAAATACTTACACTAAGACAAAAACTGTAAAGCAAATATTAATGCATTAGGGGTAACAAGACTAAAACTAACACTCAGCAATCTGAAAATTTTAACTTGGATGCAGAAAATTCTAAGATAAATGATTTGTTTTATTATTCAATTGACTTCCTAAAGTTACTAAATTTTTTGAAAAGTTAATACTATTTTGAAAAGTCTTTTCTGTTACTTTCATCATAACTGTAAAAAACTATATCATTTGCACTATTGTAGATTACTATACCAATTTCGCTACTGAAAAATGCGATACCATATCTTAGAAACAAGTCCTCTGTACCTTTTTGGCACTACCATGGCTACAGTACTATTTTACATTGTCAGTAGTTCATGAAATACTGTGTGCAGCATAGACACTACTAAAACGCCAAGGCATTTGTTAAAGTTCTGTGTGCTACATAAGCACTACTCAGTTCCAGGATACTAGATTGTGTGTATAGTAGTTCAAATATAAGTCCGGTGTGCTAACATGGTACAGCTTCAATTCGGGATACCACATGGTAAAATCTAGCACTTAACTAAAAGTTCTTTATGACAATTTAAGTCCAAGTCCAGTTGAGGGTACCATGTAGTGTGTTTAAACACACAGCCCAGTTCACTATCAGTTTGGTTCAACTCGTGGGTGAGGATAATATACAACATCAATGAAATAACATATTTATTAACACTATGGTAAATGTCCATAGAACATGTCATATAACTAACACTGAAAGCATAAAAATGAAAATATCCTCTCCAGATCATGGTGTTGTCTGAAATTTACATACCATTTCTGGTTGAATATTCACTTAAAACCGGATTTTCGGTGAAAATAGGATTTGCTTGTTTTGTGTCATAGACATCTACATAAAATTGCATGGTGCCTTCTGTTTACATGTAGTTCAAAGACAAAGAATAGTATACATATATTACTAGTTATCAGACAGTATCTTCAAGGTATTTACAAAAATGATAGTGTTATGCAGTTTTTTTTTATGCGGTGTGGGTATAGTATTCAGTGGCAAAGTAGTCTTTGTACCTGTTAGTATCATTCAAGAATCACTCCCATACTCATAGTTGCTTACATAAATAACAAAACAGCAAAGAAAATATGTAACACCACTTAGATATTTAAAAGTCATTGTGTGGTATATGGTTGTGGTGAAACACTTTAAAAAGTTAAAAACTAGAATTTCTGTACAATTAAATGTTGATCATTACATGTTTCAGTAAGTCACTATTGGGTTGTAACACTTGGTGCACATCAAGCACAAAACAAATTCATTATAAGTCTGCCATCTGGGGTAAAATGTTTCAAAAACTTAGTATATACCTCATCATGTTTTGAGAAAAGAAACTATATAACTCCCATCATTCATCAGATTTTCAGAAATAGTAACAGAACAGTTATATGTCTCAAGTATATAGTCTGATACAATAAGTAGTTCAATTTATAGAGCCTTTTGAATATTGAATACATCTACCCACAAGTGTTCAGATGTGTTTTCTTGACTTACCTTGTATGATTCAGTGTAAGTAAAAAGATTTCATAAGTTCAGAAATAAACATTTCTGACTTCTCATTATCTTTCAACAGTGTACAAGTATGTAGTGGTGTATAGGTATAGTTGTTAATTCCCTAAAAACATTCTCCAGCTTACTTCCTATTTGAAAGTGTCACATTCTTCACATTAATTTCCAACAAGACACTTAATCACTTTCCAGTGCACAGATTACTGACATGTTGCCTAATTACAAAAGGTGTCACACTTCACATAGACCCAACCTTTCTGCATAAATTTAACTGAGTATTGACTTGCATCTGTTACTTCAGACCAAAAACAACTTGCACTACAAACCTTGCTGACTATATGTGTCTTTCATAAACTTTCTCCACGGTAAGAAAAAGACATGTTCCCTATCCAGTCCCTACCTAACATCATTTTCCTCATCACATAAGTAATACATAAATACTTCATTAAATACATCTAATATCTCCTCATTGTATCAACATAATAACTTTACCTATTATCCTCATAATATCACCTTATTACTCCACTAAATACTTAATGAAATACTTAATAATAATATTAATAATAATAATAGATAACACACACATTAAAATATTGTGATCTGTATCCAGTTGTGTTGGTTCCTAAGTTTGTTGCTTGGTAATAACAGAACAAGAGGTGTCGGTTAACTTCATCAGACCATCTCGTCCTCTGTCTTTGTTTTCCTTCTAGGGTGGTTGCACGAAGCATGTCCTGCAAAACACCTCTATTGGGATTTAACTCATTTTTCGTGTGGCTAGCAGTGTCATTACCATTATGGATGGGCATAGGGTTCAAGTGTCGTCCCCGACCATGACAGCGCTTGTCCGAGGCTTCATTAGTTCTGTCCTGAACCAACTAATCACACTAAAAGGGGGGTTAGCCCTATTAGTGGTTTGTTCTTTTCGTCGCCTTTTACAACTGTCAGAACATACCAGAGGCCTATTTTTTTCCCGGGCCTCCACGGGGATTATTATTATTATTATTATTATTATTATTATTATTATTATTATTTCATTCTTGTCTCAGATGTGATGTCTGGTTAAAAATGGAAGTGACGCGGACCTTGATCAAGCGCGACTTCCTTTTAACTGTACAGTATATGTTACATTGCATTTAGGAACTTTCGGGTAAATGAACAAGTGTCAATAATTACAGATTTCTGTAGTTGTATATATAAGTTTGGATGTAGCTGTATTGCATTGATGTACTGGTGGATATTGTGTGGTATGACTCCTGTAGTTGACAGTATAATTGGTATAATGTCACCTTTATCCTGATGCCACATGTCCTTGACTTCCTCAGCCAGTTGGATGTATTTTTCAATTTTTTCTCCTGTTTTCTTCTGTATATTTGTTGTATTGGGTATGGATATTTCGATTAGTTGTGTTGATTTCTTCTTTTTATTGGTGAGTATGATGTCAGGTTTGTTATGTGGTGTTGTTTTATCTGTTATAATGGTTCTGTTCCAGTATAATTTGTATTCAAAGTTCTCCAGTACATTTTGTGGTGCATACTTGTATGTGGGAACATGTTGTTTTATAAGTTTATGTTGTAAGGCAAGCTGTTGATGTATTATTTTTGCTACATTGTCATGTCTTCTGGGGTATTCTGTATTTGCTAGTATTGTACATCCACTTGTGATGTGATCTACTGTTTCTATTTGTTGTTTGCAAAGTCTGCATTTATCTGTTGTGGTACTGGGATCTTTAATAATATGCTTGCTGTAATATCTGGTGTTTATTGTTTGATCCTGCATTGCAATCATGAATCCTTCCATCTCACTGTATATATTGCCTTTTGTTAGCCATGTGTTGGATGCGTCTTGATCGATGTGTGGCTGTGTTAGATGATACGGGTGCTTGCCATGTAGTGTTCTCTTTTTCCAATTTACTTTCTTCATATCTGTTGATGTTATGTGATCTAAAGTGTTGTAGGAGTGGTTATGAAATTGCAGTGGTGTAGCCAATGTATTTATATGAGTGATTGCTTTGTGTATTTTGCTAGTTTCTGCTCGTTCTAGAAGGAATTTTCTTAAATTGTCTACCTGTCCATAATGTAAGTTTTCTATGTCGATAAATCCCCTTCCTCCTTCCTTTCTGCTTAATGTGAATCTTTCAGTTGCTGAATGTATGTGATGTATTCTATATTTGTGGCATTGTGATCGTGTAAGTGTATTGAGTGCTTCTAGATCTGTGTTACTCAATTTCACTACTCCAAATGAGTAGGTCAATATTGGTATAGCATAAGTATTTATAGCTTTTTTCTTGTTTCTTGCTGTCAATTCTGTTTTCAGTATTTTTGTTAGTCTTTGTTTACATTTTTCTTTTAGTTCTTCTTTAATATTTGTATTATCTATTCCTATTTTTTGTCTGTATCCTAGATATTTATAGGCATCTGTTTTTTCCATCGCTTCTATGCAGTTGCTGTGGTTATCCAATATGTAATCTTCTTGTTTAGTGTGTTTTCCCTTGACTATGCTACTTTTCTTACATTTGTCCGTTCCAAAAGCCATATTTATATCATTGCTGAATACATCTGTTATCTTTAGTAATTGGTTGAGTTGTTGATTTGCTGCTGCCAGTAGTTTTAGATCATCCATGTACAGCAGATGTGTGATTTTGTGTGGGTATATTCCAGTAATATTGTATCCATAATTTGTATTATTTAGCATGTTGGATAGTGGGTTCAGAGCAAGACAGAACCAGAAAGGACTTAATGAGTCTCCTTGGTGTGTTCCACGCTTAATCTGCATTGGCTGTGATGTGATATTATTTGAATTTGTTTGGATATTAAGTGTGGTTTTCCAATTTTTCATTACTATGTTTAGGAACCGTATCAATTTAAGATCTACTTTGTATATTTCCAATATTTGTAGTAACCATTAATGGGGTACACTATCAAAAGCTTTTTGGTAATCAATGTATGCATAGTGTAGCGACCTTTGTTTAGTTTTAGCTTGATATGTCACCTCTGCATCTATTATCAATTGCTCTTTACATCCTCGTGCTCCTTTGCAACAGCCTTTTTGTTCTTCATTTATAATTTTGTTCTGTGTTGTATGTGTCATTAATTTCTGTGTAATGACTGAAGTTAATATTTTGTATATTGTTGGTAGGCATGTTATGGGGCGATATTTAGCTGGGTTTGCTGTGTCTGCTTGATCTTTAGGTTTCAGATAAGTTATTCCATGTGTAAGTGTATCAGGGAATGTGTATGGGTCTGCAATGTAACTGTTAAATAATTTAGTTAGATGTGAATGTGTTGAGGTGAATTTCTTTAGCCAGAAATTTGCTATTTTATCTTTTCCAGGGGCTTTCCAATTGTGAGTAGAATTAATTGCTTGGGTGACTTCATGTTGCAAAATTATCACTTCAGGCATTTGTGGTATCATCTTGTACGTATCTGTTTCTGCTTGTATCCACTGTGCATGCCTGTTATGTTGTACCGGGTTTGACCAAATGTTGCTCCAGAAGTGTTCCATGTCTGTTATGTTTGGTGGATTGTCTATTTTAATGTGTGTGTTATCTATTGTAGTGTAAATTTTTTTTGGTTTGTGTTGAATGTTTGGTTTTGTTTCCTTCTATTTTTACTTTTTTTGTATCTTCTAAGATGTTTGGCCAATGCTTGTAATTTCTGCTTCTTTTCATTTAATTGCTCTATCACTTCTTGTTGTGTGATTTTACCTAACCATTTTTGATTTTTGTCTGATATTTCATTTCTTATAAATTGTGTTAGCTGTCCGATGTCTTTTCTCAGTTTTTCTATTCTGATCTGTAGCCTGTGTTGCCATGCTGGTTTTATGGGTTTCTTCTGTGTGTTGGTTGGTTCTGATCTCTGCCTAGTGTGTATATTTAGTGTAGTGAGTGCTCCTATATAAACCATTAGTTGTATTTTCAATTATTTTGTTGTGTATGATTGTGTTGATAGTTGTTATTGTTGTTTCGAATTGTGGGTTATTTGGTGGTCTATGCAACAATGGTCTAATGTCTGTGTTTGTGTCTTTGTATTCTGTATATGTCAGCTGAAATTTTTCTTCTATATCTAACATGTGTGTCACTTCGTGTTGTATTTGTACTTGTTCTGGTGGCTGTCTTAAGATTTCGTTTTCCTCTGATTGTTTAATTGATGCGTGGTGTTCTTTTTTTGTTTGCTCTGGGCTGTTTGAGTCCATTACTGTATTTTATTCTTCTTCTGATTGCATATTATTTTGATCCAGTATTTGTTGTACTTGTTGTTTGATGTTTTCTGATTCTGACTGGGGTATCCTGTTACTTTTGATTAGTACACGGATCTGATCAGCTAGTCATTGTTCTGTTAAAAATTTTAATTCTGGGTATCTGGTACTTTGTGATCTGTATCATCTAACACAGCCACACATCGATCAAGACGCATCCAACACATGGCTAACAAAAGGCAATATATACAGTGAGATGGAAGGATTCATGACTGCAATACAGGATCAAACAATAAACACCAGATATTACAGCAAGCATATTATTAAAGATCCCAACACCACAACAGATAAATGCAGACTTTGGAAACAACAAACAGAGACAGTAGATCACATCACAAGCGGATGTACAATACTAGCAAATACAGAATACACCAGAACACATGACAATGTAGCAAAAATAATACATCAACAACTTTCCATAAAACATAAACTAATAAAACAATATGTTCCCACTTACAAGTATGCTCCACAAAATGTACTGGAGAATGATGAATACAAATTATACTGGAACAGAACCATTATAACAGATAAAACAACACCACATAACAAACCTGACATCATACTCACCAATAAAAAGAAGAAATCAACACAACTAATCGAAATATCCATACCCAATACAACAAATATACAGAAGAAAACAGGAGAAAAAATTGAAAAATACATCCAACTGGCTGAGGAAGTCAAGGACATGTGGCATCAGGATAAAGGTGACATTATACCAATTATACTGTCAACTACAGGAGTCATACCACACAATATCCACCAGTACATCAACGTAATACAGCTACATCCAAACTTATATATACAACTACAGAAATCTGTAATTATTGATACATGTTCAGTTACCTGAAAGTTCCTAAATGCAATGTAACATATACTGTACAGTTAAAAGGAAGTGATGCTTGACCAAGGTCTGCGTCACTTTCCATTTTTGACCAGACATATCGTCTGAGAAAAGAAAGAATAATAATAATAATAATGATGCTAATAATCACCTACAAAAATCACCTGCTTCATCCTGCACAATAGATAAACTTCACAAAATAACGTCATGTAGTAGAAGACATTAGATTAGATTTACTGTCATTCCTTTTGATTCGTAATGAGGAGGTCCTCCAGGATGTAGAACATGTCAGACAAACAATAATACATGACAAATACAGTATTTACAACTAAAACCCATAAGCTAATGTACCTTCCAAAGGTCCCAAGTGGAATGATTGTCATTTTTTTAATGAACACCATATAAAAGGATCATTTTACAGCACTCATCTACTAAGGTCACATTAATCCCCAGACTCCGATTTCACAACATTTTTGCTAAAGCTAGAGGAGGTTCTTGGTTCACTTTATAGGAAATACAAAAAGTTAGTTGTATGTGGTGACTTCAATATTAATTGTATAAGTGACTGTGCAAGGAAAAGGATGCTGGTAGACCTCCTTAATTCATATAATCTTATGCAAACCGTATTCTTTCCAACGAGAGTGCAAGGGAACAGTAGAACAACAATAGACAATATTTTTGTTCATTCGTCATTATTAGAAGGGCATTCTGTTAGCAAAAAGGTGAATGGCCTTTCAGATCATGATGCACAAATTTTAAGTCTAAAAGATTTTTGTGCTGCAACACATGTTAAATATAGTTACCAACTTTTTAGGAAAGCTGATCCAGTTGCTATACAGACTTTTGTAAACCTTATCAAGGAACAAGAGTGGCAAGATGTTTATAGTGCTGATACAGTAGACGATAAATATAATGCTTTCCTCAAGACTTTTCTCGTGCTCTTTGAAAGTTGCTTTCCGTTAGAACGTTCAAAACAGGGTACTAGTACAAACAGGCAGCCTGGGTGGCTGACTAAAGGGATAAGAATATCTTGTAGAACAAAGTGGCAATTATATCAAAACGTTAGAAACAGTCAAAATCTAAATGCAGCAGCCCTTTACAAACAGTATTGTAAGGTGCTTAAAAAAGTTATTAGGAAGGCAAAAAGTATGTGGTATGCAGATAGAATAGCTAAGTCTCAGGATAAAATTAAAACCATATGGTCAGTCGTAAAGGAAGTGGCTGGTCTGCAGAGACAGGTCGAGAATATAGAATCAGTGCGTAGTGGGGATGTCCGTGTTACTGATAAGTCGCATATATGTACAGTACTTAATAATAACTTTCTGAATATAGCAGGTGAACTAAATAGAAACCTAGTCCCAACAGGGAATCATATAGCGCTCTTAGAAAAAAGTGTTCCGAGACTGTTACCTGAAATGCTCCTCCATGATACTGACAAGAGGGAGATTGAGTTAATAATTAAATCACTAAAGACCAAGAACTCTCATGGATATGACGGGGTATCTAGCAGAGTACTGAAGTATTGTTCCACGTATGTTAGCTCAGTACTTAGCCATATCTGTAACTTTTCCTTTAGGAGTGGTCGGTTTCCTGACCGATTAAAGTACTCGGTAGTGAAGCCACTTTATAAAAAGGGAGACAGGGATAATGTTGACAATTATAGACCTATTTCTATGCCATCGGTGTTTGCTAAAGTTATCGAGAGGGTTGTATATACAAGGTTACTGCAGCATTTAAATTCACATAATTTGCTGTCAAATGTACAGTTTGGTTTTAGAAATGGCTTAACAACTGAAAATGCTATAGTCTCTTTTCTCTGTGAGGTTTTGGACGGATTAAATAAAAGGTTGCGAACGTTAGGTGTTTTCTTTGATTTAACGAAGGCTTTTGACTGTGTTGACCACAAAATATTACTGCAGAAGTTGGAACATTATGGAGTAAGGGGAGTAGCTTACAATTGGTTCGCCTCCTACTTTAAGAACAGAAAGCAGAAGGTAATCCTCCGCAATATTGAGAGTGGTAATGATGTTCAGTCCCAATGGGCCACTGTTAAATGGGGCGTTCCCCAAGGGTCGGTGCTGGGGCCACTGCTGTTCCTTATTTATGTAAATGATATGCCTTCTAGTATTACAGGTGATTCAAAAATATTTCTGTTTGCTGATGACACCACCTTGGTAGTGAAGGATCTTGTGTGTAATATTGAAACATTATCAAATAATGTAGTTCATGATATAAGTTCGTGGCTTGTGGAAAATAATTTGATGCTAAATCACAGTAAGACTCAGTTTTTACAGTTTC
This sequence comes from Schistocerca serialis cubense, assembly GCF_023864345.2. Taxonomy (NCBI): domain Eukaryota; kingdom Metazoa; phylum Arthropoda; class Insecta; order Orthoptera; family Acrididae; genus Schistocerca; species Schistocerca serialis. Next base: position 845,208,720 of record NC_064640.1, on the reverse strand, counting down.
TAACCCACAATTCAACAAGAACTGACATTTTAATCAGACAGAATGGGCATGTTATAAGCGAGACGGAACAGTTCAAGTTCCTAGGCGTACGGATAGATAGTAAGCTGTTGTGGAAAGCCCATGTTCAGGATCTTGTTCAGAAACTAAATGCCGCTTTATTTACCATTAGAACAGTATCTGAAATAAGTGACATTTCAACACGAAAAGTAGTATACTTCGCATATTTTCATACGCTTACGTCATATGGTATTATTTTTTGGGGTAATTCTTCTTATTCAAAAAGGGTATTTTTGGCTCAAAAACGGGCTGTTCGAGCTATGTATGGTGTAAGTTCGAAAACCTCTTGTCGCGACCCCTTTTCAATAGTCTGGGAATTTTGACATTGCCCTCACAGTATGTATTTTCTTTAATGTCGTTTGTTGTTAGCAATATTAGCTTATTCCCAAGAGTTAGCAGCTTTCACTCAGTTAATATTAGGCAGAAATCAAATCTGCATGTGGAATGCACTTCCTTGACTCTTGTGCAGAAAGGAGTGCAGTATTCTGCTGCATCCATTTTCAATAAGCTACCACAAGAACTCAAAAATCTTAGCAGTAGCCCAAACACTTTTAAGTCTAAACTGAAGAGTTTCCTCATGGCTCACTCCTTCTATTCTGTCGAGGAGCTCCTGGATGAGATAAAAAAAAATTAAGCAAATTCTAGTGTTACATTCTTGATTTTCTTTATTTAAACTAACGACTTGTCGCCTGAATATGTTTCTTATATTTCATTTTATCTGTTTCTACAATCGTGTTATAATTTCATGTATTGACTCGTTCCATGACCATGGAGACTTCTCCTAAATGTGGTCCCACGGAACAATAAATAAATAAATAAATAAATAAAATAAATTTAAAATTTTTTAAAAAATGTTTATTTTATTTATAAGGTAATAAACATATAACTACTACAGTACTTATTTACAATGAACACATTACTGCACTGAAATGGTGCAGAAGTTTGATTGTAACACACACAAAACTCTGTTGGTTCTACTGAGAAATTCATCAATGGAGTAGGAGGAGTTGGCCACCAATAAATCCTTTAGGCTTCTCTTAAACTGCATTTCATTGGTTGTTATGTTTTTTATGGCTGTTGGCAAGTTATTGGAAATGTGTGTTCCTGAATAAGGCACACCTTTTTTTACAAGAGTAAGTGACGTCAAATCCTTGTGAAGTTTATTCTTATTTATAGTATTGATTCCATTAACTGTGCTGTTTTTTTTTTGAAAAAGTGATATATTTTTAATGACAAATTTCATTAGTGAATAAATATATTGGGAAGCAGTAGTTAGTATCCCTAGTTCCCTTAAAAGGCCTCTACAGGATGTTCTTGAGTTCATACCACACATAACTCTTATTGCACGTTGCTTTAGCTTGGCTTGATGAATTACACCAAAAAATAATCCCATATGACATGATGGAGTGAAAGTAGTCATAGTATGCCAGGTTTTTCATTTTTATATCTCCTATGTCTGACAGAATTCGCATTGAAAATAGAGATTTGCTTAGACACTTCTGCAGTTCTGAGGTGTGCTCCTCCCAGTTGAATTTATTATCAAGTTGTAATCCTAAGAATTTAACACTGTCCACTTCTTCTATCTGCTTGTCGTCATCTGTTAGGCGTATACTCGTGGGACACTCCTTACAAGTTCTGAACTGCATTTAGTGTGTTTTTTCAAAGTTTAGTGACAAAGAATTGGCTAGGAACCAGTGATTAATGTCCACAAATATTTTATTAGCCAGTCTTTCTAAGACTACACTTGATTTGCTATTTATTTCAATGTTTGTATCATCGGCAAACAAAATGAACTTGGCATCTGGTAATGTTACTGATGAATGGCCATTGATATACACAAGAAAAAGTAAGGACCCTAAGATGGAACCTTGTGGGACCCCACATGTAATTAGTTCCCAGTTGGCTGATGCCTAATAGCTCAATACATGTTTCTTTCTTAATAACACCCCTTGTTTCCTGCCAGAGATATTAGATTTGAACCATTTTGCAGCATTTCCTGTTACACCATAATACTGTAATTTACTTAAAAGGATATTGTGATTTACACAGTCAAATGCCTCTGACAGATCACAAAATATACCAGTTACTTGCAATTTTTTTATCTAGTGAATTAAGTACATTTTCACTGTAAGTGTAGATAGCCTTCTCAATATCAGAACCCTTTAGAAATCTGAACTGCAACTATGACAGTATGTTATTTGTGATAAGATTCCACTGATAAATGACTGGTTACACAGATAGCTTAATATGTTACTTAACTCAGAATCACATCCTTTAATTAACTGTGTTGATATTTCATCATACTTACCAGATGTTTTTGATTTTAAGGATTTTATGATGGACGTTGTATCGTATTGTATTGTGTGGAACTGGGAACCTAGAAATGATGGAGAGGCTTTATCCATGCCATAGCCCTCAGTGGTTTACAACCCAACAACAGGCTACAGCAGTCCACTCACCCCACTACCGCCCCACACCAAACCCAGAGTTATTGTACGGTTCGGCCCCCAGTGGACCCTCTTCCCCAGTAACGCTTCACACCAGAGTGTAGCCCCAATGTTTTATGTTTTTGTGGTAGACTAAATATGGTGTACACATACGTGGAGAAAATTTTTGCACAGCAATCGCTGACATAGCGTAACTGAGGCAGAATAAGGGGAACCAGCCTGCATTCGCTGAGGCAGATGGAAAACTGCCTTAAAAACCATCCATAGACTGGCCGGCATACCGGACTTCGACACTAATCCATCAGGCAGATTCGTGCCAGGGACTGGCAGTGACTAGCAGTGCGTTAGACCGCACAGCTAATGGGGTGGGCCAAAATGGACATTACTTCTGTTGGGGCAGTGAGGGTCAGATTCATATTATGGAAGTTACTTGAAATGTCTGGTCTAAGGTATCTCACGGCAGCATCTACAGAACCTGGCATCCCCCTCTTTTCAGTAACAGTTATAAAATGTTTGTTAAGAAGTTCTGCAACATTATACACATCTGTCACCAATGTATTATTTACTCTTAATGCTATTTGCCCCGCTTCATATCTGGTTCTACCAGTTTCCCACTTCACTATATCCCATGTTGTCTTTATTTTGTTATCTGATATGACTATCTTTTCCATGTAATATATTTGCTTTGATGTCCGTATTACAGTCTTTAATATTTTGCAGTATCTCTTGTAATGTGCTATAGCATCATCATCAGAACTGTTTTGGATTGACAGATACAGTTTTCTTTTTGTTTTACAAGACACCTCTATTCCTTGAGTAATCCATGACTTCTTTGTAGACTGTGCTCTAACCTTGGCTAGTTTTAGGGAAAAAGTGTGTTCAAATAAGGTAAGCACTTTATTAGCAAAAGTGTTATATTTTTCATTCATGTCATGAGCACTGTAAACATCACTCCAGTGAATGTCTCTAACGAGTGTCCTAAAATAATCAATTTTTGCCTTTTTGATTACCCTCTTGAGTTCAGATTTAACATATTTTATATCCTGTTCAGTATTAACATTTAACAGAAGGAACTGCATGCCATGCTCTGAGAGGCCACTGACTATTGGTTTTGTAATATAATTCTGCTGATTGTTAAAATTCTTAACCAGCAGCTGTTTATGCTGATGTAACAAGCTAGAATTATGTTTTTTGGTTTATTTCTCAAACTGAAGGTTTGTCTCAATCCTAACCGCTCTTAAAACTTGGTTTCTTTCTGTCCTCCCTACCCTAAAAAGAGTCTTCCCTGAACACTATAACCACTGGTATTTTATCACTCATGACAGTCCCTCCCCCCTTTAACTGTCCTGCTATTTACTCAGCCAGTTTATCCTTCCCTTTTCTGTTGAGGTGAAGGTCATGCTTAGTATAATCCCACATATTGAGAGAACCAACAGGAACCACAGCAATGTGTGACCCTGTACCTGACATAAGCAGCCATTCCAACTCCAAATTAACTCTACTGACAGAAGGGTTCAAATTGGGTTGGTCATGGTGCCCAAGAGCATATACAAACTCAACACTAGCATGGTTCGATGCTGATGCAATCTTTTCCAGGTCACACTATGTACTGTTCCCAGGAACTCTTTCAATATCTTACCTGGCCCACACACTGTAACCACGGTGTCTTCCATAGTGAAATCTTTGCAAAGTGATCCTAAATCCTCTGTCACCTGCTCCAGACCAGCACTAGATTTAAAAAAATTGGTGACCTGGTATTCTCATCCTAGTTCATCCTGCAAAACTTGGCCAACACCTCTTCCATGGGAACTACCTAACACCAACACTTTCTTTCTCTTTACCGATTTCCCTACATTCCTACTTTTCAATTTGCTGCTGAAAGTTTGTTGTGCCCTGTCTACACCTGCAACTGCTTGAGGCTCACCAGCTTCTAACCAAAGCAACAGGTCAAATCTATTTTCCACATTCACCACGAAGCTGTCAGACAAAGTTCTAGGCCTGTTCCTCCTGTTGCCACTTCTCGCCTCTTTTTGCCCTTCTCCCTCCTTAACGTGTCAAGATCTCCCCTGGCCTCATCTAACTCAGCCTGAAGGGTGCCAATTTTCCCCTCCTGTTCTAGTATCTTCCTACCTCTACTACATATCCTATGAAACCACTGATGAGTATCATTTACTTCCCCCACTCCCACACCACTACAGTCGCCCACATGGAAAAAACTACAGCACCTGTCACACCAAAGCACCGATCTAAGATTCTATGGCAAGTCAAGCACTTTTCACTCATGATAAACGTAATAGTTGATTAAGAATAAGTCAATTAAATTACAGGTAAACACGAAAATATGATTCCACAAATTTGGCCTATACGCAACTGTATGTAAAGAGAAACAACAGCATGAATTTTCTGAAACAACAACTTAAACTTTACACTACTTTCTGGAAATGTGAGTTAAATAATGAAGAGGTATGCTACAGTTAAATGGCTCGAGAGAGCAAATAACAATTGAATGAAATTCTATCACCTAGCTGCATTCAGAGAAGTATTTGAATTACTCATGTCAATCTGTGTCAGTAATTATACTGTCTGAATATACAACAGTGGATGAACAACTGGTTGCATTTAGAGGCAAATGCAGTTTCCGACCATATATACCAAGCAAGCCTGCAAAATGTAGTGTGAAAATTTTCACCTTATGTGACGCTAGAACATGGTATACTTCGGGGATGGAAATCTATGTTGGGTAAACAGCCAGAGGGTCCCTATGCACTGTCAAACTCGCCTAAGGAGATAGTAAGTAGACTTGTACAGCCTATCGGAGGTACAGGATGCAATGTGACACTAGACAACTGGTTTTGTTCCATACCACTGACTGAAGAGCTCCTGAAAAAGAAACATACAATAGTAGGAACTTATAGAAAGAATAAGAGGGAGATCCCACCAGACTTTGTTTGCTCGAGAGGTCATGAACTTAGAAGCAGCCTTTTTGGATTCAGAAAGGATATCACCATAGTTTCATATGTGCCAAAGAAGAGCAAAAACATTATTCTTCTCTCATCTTTGCATCATGACTGTGCCATTGACACTAATACTGCAGAGGAAAAGAAACAAGAAATTATAACGATGTACAATAATACCAAATCAGGTGTGGACACAATAGATGAAATGTGCGCTACTTATTCAACCTCAAGAAAAACTAGACGCTGGTCACTTGCCCTATTTTTTTGAATGATTGACATTGCTTACAATAACGCCTTCATCATATATGCAAATAATAACAATGAGAGGATTTCCCGAAGAATGTTTTTACGTGATGACAGGTCATTAGTAAATCCCATAGTGTGCAAGAGAGCAGCCACTCACTCCCTGCCTAAACAAGTTAGACAGAAAGCCACAAAAATGGCAGGAATTGAAGACAGCAACAATGCACCACCTTCTGAACAAAGGATACTTAAGCCCAGGTGCTGCACAGTTTGTCCTCAGGGTAAAGATATAGAAGTTAAATTGCACTGTGCTCGATGTTTGAAAGTTATGTGTGTAAAGCACATGAGAAATGTGTGGGAAAAGTGCTATGATAACGCACCCCTTGCAGCCAGTGATAGTGACTGATTTCGTAAAATGTTTGTATGAATTGACTGAACAAATTTTTAATTATAAGTATAATGTCTTACACCTGTAATACAGTATGAAGAATAACAGAAATAAATAATTAAACAAAATATTGTAAGAAAATGGGAATTACTGCATATGTTTCAAATAACTCAGTTTAATACTAAAGTAATATTAAATAAAACGCTAATATACTGGGAGATAACATTCTAAATAGCCATTTGTGAAGTAAACATATTCATATCAGTGATATGCTGCACAACTGTGTCATTATAGCCACTATTATTTTGGGTGTTAGCAACACCCTACGCGACTATTAATGTTACAAAAAGCCACGTGACCACATAAGGGTTAAGGGTCAGAAAGGTAACACTCCCTACAATCACTTCATTACTTTCAAATACACTTCACTAGGCAACTGTACTTTCACTTATTACATTATACAAACCCTTTACAAGCTAGTACGTGACGCTAAATAGCTCAGGTGTATTCTTCTACTAATACCTATATATAACCTATACTTCCTCAATATTCCCAAAAAATTGTGTACATGCAGTGTACTTATCTCATTACTCCTGCCATTATACAACCTTTTACACTTTCATGTTTACTGGTTACTCAGGGTACTCAAAATAATTTGATACACTTGTACATTTTGTAAAATTCCATTACCTTACCTTTTTGCTATAATCAAAAAACTTTTTTCACTATAAACAGAAAAACATCCTTCTGATTACTTTTGTACTCATAAAATAATCAAATAGTTGTTAACTCTCTGAATTTTACATAATCAGTGTTGTATAGGTTTTATGTTACTGTTTACTGTCAAAAATGACTGTTCACCAATGTTTCCACCAACCGAAAGAGTTCCAGTTTAATCTATCACCTCTACTATCATTATCTCTCACATGTGTGGGGGACTAGTTACTATTTGTCCATTTTCCACCACTATTTTCAAAATTCCCATCGCCATTTCTGTTCCCAGAATTTCTATTCTCATAAAACTGTTGGTCCCCATGGTTTGATGCTACATCCTGATAATTTCTAATATTATTTGGATTCCTGTCATTCCTTGCCAGGGTGTTGTTGTTATGTCCTTGGTTAAAACTGACATTATTATTTGAATTTCTGTTATTATTGTGATTACTCCAGTTAAGCCTCCTGGAATCTGTACTGTGGTGGCCAAACCTATTACACACCCTGTCCAATGTTTCTACATATTTCAGGACTGGTCTACAGAATCATCTGGCCCATAGAGTAACCCCATTTCAATTATTTCTGGTAGCCTTCTCTTAAGTGCACCTATGTGAGTTAATTCATGAAAAGGTTGGTCTAAGTGAGAATGTTTCATGATCTGGTCTTCGCAAAACTCTTTCATATCCTCATTCTGCTCCCTGTACATCGGACCATTTAAAAACTCACTCTTTATCTGTGCCTGTTCAGTGTCAGACCAAAACTTTTTCAAGAAACACTTTTTGAATTCATCTATGGATAAATTGTTACAGTCAAGTTGGGTGGCCTATGACAGCCCTTCCCCTTCTAATGATCTTTTAATAAACTTAATTTTTAATTCATCACTCATACCAGGGAGAAAACTATCATGGCAATGTCATATAAAATCAAATGGATGAAAATGCTTGTCACCGAGGAAACATTTTAGTGGCATAGTAGGAAAGCTTGGGTGTCCTACATTGCAGAATTTTTTTAGATAAGCCCATCTTGTTTTTTAATAATAGTGACATCACTATGTAAGTCTAACACATTTGAGTCTGTTATCTCAGATATTTTCTGAACTTTTTTAATCTATTTCTGAGGCAACACTGTCTATTTTTTCATTTTTCATATTTATAAAGTTTACAGCTTGTTTACTAGTGTCTCCAACAGCATCTTTACATCTAACTTCAAAAGCACCTATCTCAGATCTGAGACCCTTGTCTACTTCCTATGGTTTTGTCTCTAATGATTGAATTTTGGATTCTGAAGCCTCTAACTTCCCCTCTACTTTTTTCACATGTTCATCTGTAGCTTTCACTTGAGAAAAAACACCAACTAAGTCTTTTTTAATATCTGAAATTTGTGCATTAAGCTCTGCTCTAATGACATTACATTCTGAGACTATTGACTTTCAAGTTTTTCACTATTTTTCTCTGTCAATGACTGTTTTTTCACTATTTTCTCTACCAGTGACAGTTTTATCACTATTTTTCTCTACCAATGACAGTTTTTTCACTATTTTTCTCTACCAATGACAGTTTTTTCACTATTTTTCTCTATCAATGACAGTTTTTCACTCTTTGTTTAATTGATGACATTAATGCAGTAAACATGTCTTGTAAATTTAACTGTTTCGGTTTTTCACTCGGCATTGTTTCACTTATGTGCAACTGTACTTGTTTCTCATGGTCTGGACTCAAATATAACACACTACTGTCTAAAAATTTCGATTCTGCATGGATTTCATTTAACTGTTTTGGTCAACTATTGCCTAATGCATCCTGAAACATGCCTTTATTGGCTATGTCCTTTTTAAAGTCATTAGTTGAAGCTGGTAGCTTCAGCATATTTATTTCATTGTTCTGATCATGATCCATTTGTTGTAAATTTGTTCATAAATTATCAGTGCTAGAAAAAATGCCAGTTAGAATGTCCACACAACATTGCACTGAGAAAGTACAAAAATAAATTTTTTAATTGGTACTTAGCTTATTATTGTCCTGGATTGGGTAGGTGGTGTCAACTTTCATAATAATGTTTCAACCTTTTAAAACCATGTATGTCCATAGTGTTGTGTCATTCCAAAACTTCTCAACATGTACTATGTCAAACAATATTTGGTTTAAAATCATTACACTTTGCAACACAATTATATGCTTTTTCATCACCTGAAACATAAACACTGTCAAAAATCCAAAAGTATAAGTATCCTGGCCACAAGGGCACCACTTTAACGACCTCCTTTGTTATGCACATTGGATGACTGTTAATTGTAATAATTGTTCATTGAGTAGAAATACTGTTGGGCAGATCTGGTGGTAGTCTTAAAGAAAAAATACTCTTCTGTTTCCTCTTTTTTTTAAAAAAAAAAAAAGGATCTCCTTCAGTCCTTTGCTTGAATTTCTTCTGTGTGGAAGCCAGGTTCTCCTTGAAATCACATAGACTACAAACTGATTCATATGTAGTTTTCAATTTTAATAGTCCTATATGCCTTGCTGACGTCAACTACAATGTTCACTCAGCGAAATACATTCCATTTGTCTGAAACTCCAGACAACTTTACATTTTTCCTTCCTTCCTCCCTTCCTTCCTTCCTTCCATCCTTCCTTCCTTCCTTCCTTCCTTCCCGACAGACAACATACAACCAACTGGCACCCACTTCACATCATTCCATAGTACATCAGTAAATATTTAGGCATGCTAAGAACAAAACATAGAACATTAAATCAAGAATAATTTACAGAAAATGAAATTCACTCAGCAGCACAATAGAACAATTATGATAATATATGTATTCACATGAACAAAACTTTTTTTTTTTTTGTGGTACAGTAATTTTTATGAAATTCAATTTTTTTAATCACAGGGGTTAATTGTGTTAGCACGACATATTGTACTGTCGGAGTTTAAAACATTTCAAATAAGATTGAAAAATGGATGAGATTGTAAATTTGAGAATATACATGGTCCAAATGGCTTATTGCACATTACAATGTGCACCACCTTCATTCATCACATTCAGTTCCCATACAATAATTATTTTTAATGAATGTCAGTGACACTCAGGTATTTATGCCACTAAAAGCAATGTTACTTAATGGCTTTCCACATCTGCCATGATTTTTAATTGCAATTCCCATTCTGAACAGTTACTATAGGCAAACAAGAAGTTTGGTGTAACAGTATTTTAGATTGAAATTTGGAAGGTTCACTTGTATATTAAATAAGAACTGTCATACTGAAAACTTCTCCACTTTTGAGAGAAGCTGGTACTAATAACATCTCATTTGATGTATCATTGCAAAATTTAGTAGTGAATAACTATTATGAGCAGTGGACATGATTTTGCTGTGTTGCTCTGTATGAAATTGACAGTTTCTGTCATGTAGTTCAATTGGGAATTTTGTTTGAAGTGGGTTCGATAACAAATCATTGCCTTCAGATATCAGATGTGCCATTTGAGGCCTTTTATTTCTGTGGTCCTGGTATTTCATCAGTTCAAGAAGTTAAACTTTGCTGGATATTTGCTTAAAAAGTTGTAAATTTAAAAAAGAATAAGGTTTGACGTGACATCCATATTGTCTCTAATACATTTCTTTCTTTTTTTAATCTGAATGTGGAAAAAGACATGTTGTTGTTGTTGTTGTTGTTGTTGTGGTCTTCAGTCCTGAGACTGGTTTGATGCAGCTCTCCATGCTACCCTATCCTGTGCAAGCTTCTTCATCTCCCAGTACTTACTGCAACCTACATCCTTCTGAATCTGCTTAGTGTATTCATCTCTTGGTCTCCCTCTACGATTTTTACCCTCCAAAGTGCCCGCCAATGCTAAATTTGTGATCCTTTGATGCCTCAGAACATGTCCTACCAATCGGTCCCTTCTTCTTGTCAAGTTGTGCCACAAACTCCTCTTCTCCCCAATTCTATTCAATACCTCATCATTAGTTATGTGATCTACCCATATAATCTTCAGCATTCTTTTGTAGCACCACATTTCGAAAGCTTCTATTCTCTTCTTGTCCAAACTATTTATCGTCCATGTTTCACTTCCATACATGGCTACACTCCATACAAATACTTTCAGAAACGACTTCCTGACACTTAAATCTATACTCGATGTCAACAAATTTCTCTTCTTCAGAAACTCTTTCCTTGCCATTGCCAGTCTACATTTTATATCCTCTCTACTTCGACCATCATCAGTTATTTTGCTCCCCAAATAGCAAAACTCCTTTACTACTTTAAGTGTCTCATTTCCTAATCTAATTCCCTCAACATCACCTGATTTAATTTGACTACATTCCATTATCCTCGTTTTGCTTTTGTTGATGTTCATCTTATATCCTTGTTTCAAGACACTGTCCATTCCGTTCAACAGCTCTTCCAAGTCCTTTGCTGTCTCTGACAGAATTACAATGTCATTGGTGAACCTCAAAGTATTTATTTCTTCTCCATGGATTTTAACACCTACTCTGAATTTTTCTTTTGTTTCCTTTACTGCTTGCTCAATATACAGATTGAATAACATTGGGACACTGGACTCACATTCGGGAGGACGACGGTTCAATCCCACGTCCGGCCATCCTGATTTAGGCTTTCCGTGATTTCCCTAAAATCACTCCAGGCAAATGCCGGGATGGTTCCTTTGAAATGGCACGGCCGACTTCCTTCCCCATCCTTTCCTAATCTGATGAGACCGATGACCTCGCTGCTTGGTCTCTTCCCCCAAACAACCCAACTCAACACTCTCTCTCTCTCTCTCTCTCTCTCTCTCTCTCTCTCTCTCTCTCTCTCTCTCTTTCTCTCTCTCTCTATCTATCTATATATATATCTCTCAATTTCAATACCTTTCGTAGGAACACTATCCCAATAGCTTGAAGTGCATATAGGAATCTCTGTTATATTCCAAAGAATGATTGGTGTCAAGACGATGTCCTGCAGTGGCAGATTAACTTGGCTGTTGTAAGTGTGCATGCCATTTATGCTCAGAACATTGGCCTTTCATAGTCCTGATAGTCTGACCAATATATGACATGAAACAGCTGCAAGGAATACAGTAGACAACCACCTTACATGAACCAAGATCATCCTTTATGTTACCTAAAAGGACCCCAATTTTAAATGGTTATTAAAACACACACATCACATTGTATTTCCACAGAATATGACCAATCCTGTTTAAAATGCTTCCTGTGTAAGGCCAAAAAGCCGTAGAATTTGGTACCACCTCAGTATTATCATGGCTCACACAGTGCATAGTTGGTCAAGAGTGCAACATATGTCTTATCTGTCTTTCACTATAACCATTCTGACAAAAGGTGACTTCAAGATGGACTAACTCTGCTGACAAACTCTCAGGGCCAAGGATGACATGGGCCCTGTGAATCAAGGTTTGAAGTACCCTTTTATGTTAAGCTGTATGGTGAAAACTATTAGCCTGCAGATACAAGTTAGTGTAAGTAGGCTTCCTATAATTGGCATGTCCCAACGTACAATCCACCTTCCTCCTAACCACCACATCAAAGAATGGAAGACAGCCATCCTTTTCCACCACTGTTGTGAAGTGAATATTGAGGTGGGTTGAATTCAGGTGTTCTAGAAAGTCATTCAAATTCTCGCTGCCATTAGGCCAAACAACAAAAGAATCTTCTACATATCTGAAAAAAAAAAAAACATGCAGTTTTCAAAGCCGTAGACTCAAAGGTAAGTTCTTCAAAATCTTCCATAAACAAGCTGGCAATGATAAGTGATAACTCCATCTGTCTGCTCATAGTACTGCTCATTGAATAAAAAGGAAGCGAGTTAACACATGTTGAAATGGGTTCATTAATTCAGCACCAATCCTAACTTCAATCAACTGTAATGAATCGGACAGAGGTACATGAGTGAAGAGAGAGAGAGAGAGACCACATCAAAACTTACAAGAATATGTCATTCAAATGCATTCACTCTAACTGATCTACAAAATCTGCTGAGTTCTTAACGTGGTGCTTACATTGACCTACTATATGACTCAACAGATTAACAGTGTTTTTCTACACAATGTCAGAGCAACAGTCTTAATCACAATCTTATGAACAGGAGCCTCTTCCCTGTGGACCTTAGGGAGGCCAAGTACCCTAGAGAGAATAGCACAATAAGAATTGAGGCTCTTGATATTCTCCTGCCATAAGGAAATTTCTCCAGGAGGTTGTTAGTCTTTCTCTCAACACTTTTTGTTGGGTCAGAACCGATCCTGCAATATGTGGAATCAGACAGTAAATACTGCATCCTTTGATGGGTCAACTCTAAGTGAACATAAAGCAGTCCTCTCAGCTGCTGTGATATTACTCTTGGGTGTACGTCCCCCAGTCAACACACAATATGCCTTCCTCCTAGTATATTCTGCAACATCAGGAGGTAGTTTAAAAACAGTGTCTACAAAAGAACTTATAGAATCAACCACTGGCAAATGCTTTGGAGCACCGATAAAGCTGCTTCATCAAAAAGCTTTCTCCATGAGACATATCACAGAATGTTGAGATACAGTATAGATTCCAAGTCACAGAAACATTCAAACTTTGCCCAATGCCAGGCAGTTACAGAATGAAATTCCCAGTGCCATGAAGCATCATCCACCAATCCCAAGAAAAAGTTGAAATTTTGAAGCAGGCGTTAAATGAAGCTGAAAAAATTCCTTGGAAACAAAATCCAGCTGTCAGTGAGTGTAATGGATCCTCTCATAAACAATATCTAGGCTAGTGCATTGCTTGATAAGACTAGTGGCAGGAGAATTAATATGATGCACTACTTTGGCAAATGTTGGAACAATATTTTGATCACAACACTGCAGTAAAAACGACACTGCACATTGCAATCTTACTGTACTGCTGCAGAATTTATCCAACCTCCACAAGCAGTGATTAGTTCTATTGGGAGGAAATTAACAATGTGAGATTTAGTTTCTTCTGGCGTATACAGTGTTCAAATAGCTTAAGAGAATCCAGCTGGGTGGCATCGTTAACAACTGCAGATACTTCTACAGGAACATACCTTGCCATTTTCAATGCAAAACTGCAGAAAGTAAGCACTGTGTTGACACCCACTTACTTTTTATTCAATGACCAGTACTGTGAGCAGACAGATGGAGTTGTAATGGGAAGCCCATTGTCACCCATCATTACCAATTTGTATATGGAAGATTTCGAGGAACACACCTTGGAGTCTGCAGCTGAAACTAGCACGTTTTTTCAGATACGTAGATGATAGTTCTGTTATTTGTCTTCATGGCAGTGAGAACTTGAATGACTTTCTAGAACACCTGAATTCAATCCAGGGAGGAGGCAGGAAATGGGAGAGGGAGAGGGAGGGGGAGGGACAGCATTGTTATTGAACTTCGCTATTTGAGCAGGTGTAGGTGGAAAACCATTTACCATATGGGTACCCAACTTCACAGTGTTCAGACTGTGTGCTGCAGAATTTGCATTGTCAGTAGTGGTAGTATCATGACTTGCCATTAGTAGGAATACTAGTACAGAGACAAAGTGCTGAAACATAAGTATCAATGTGCATTACAGCTACAGACAGTCAATAAGGGTCTGGGCATGTGAGCAGAGCTTTACTCATAGAACTATTTTTATCAAAACAGCAGCACTAGTGTTGCTGCTCTTCACAAGTCTCATGCATTAAAGAAATATGAAGAGGTCCTCTTTCTACACCAGTGTTGAAGAATATGATTCAGAAGTCAGAACTAACTGACAATTTGGGAATTACTCCTGAAAAAGGTCGGTGGCCAGTTGTCACATGTTGCTGAAGAATGTACTGTTGCCATGGCTGAGAAAGCTGGACACAGTAACGATCTTCAAGCTGTGCCACAACTGCTGAACATTCCATTGTCCTCTGTTCAAAAAGTGCTGCAAACAATTGAGATGGTATCCAGGCTATCATGGATGCAGGTGGTCATAACATTGAGCAATATTTGTAACTTGGAATGTAAACATGGCAATTTATGTGTTGAAATTTCTCCCTACTCACTCTATGTGTGACTTATTAAAATTTATGCTCTGTATTTTATGCATGCCCAAGCCATAGAATAGATTTCTGTTAAATATTTTGTGTCTGTCTAAATTTTTCATGTGCAAAATCCAGATCTATCTTAACTTTCTGAGAATCTTTCTTAAATACCACCTAATGTTCTCCCATTGTGTTTAATAGTGCAATAATTCTTCATCAGGTAACCTGAGAGTATTATCTAACAATTCCCACCTAACTGATTACCTCATGAGGCTATGCCTAGAAAGTGATTTCATTACATTTCAAGTGTAACCTTCATATGCTCCTTGCAAGACTCATGAGAATTAGTCTGAACTGAAATTTAGTCTCCTCCTTAACCTCAGCTTCTTAGTGTGTCATTGCATAGGATAGCTTTTGAATTGTAATACAACTTATTGATGCAGATTAAATACTGAATAAGACGTAGATATTGTACTCAAAGAATGAAGAAACAAGCTAATTTTATACAGTGTTATCATGGAAATGTGACTCTACCAAGAACCATGCACAGACCGCACAGTTCAGTGTCAAATTTTTGAGTAGTTGGAGCTAGGTTCATTCGGCAAAACTTGAAAATTTTCATGAGGGTGATAGGCACTTGATTTTCTTATTGTATTTATGAAATATTCAAAATAATACCCAAGTTCTAGCTCAAAATAGATCACACCTCCTGAATATTGTACCCTTATAGTGTGTAACTACTACACGGCTACATGATAAGAAAGTGCAGACTGATTCTGGGATTACTGTCCAAATGGTGTAGCATGTAATACCCCGAGATGATTTGCACACCATAGTATGAGATGCAACAGAGGTGCACAGAGGTGAAGAAACAATGTTGATCAGGTCTGTTTAAAGTTTTGTGGATTTTGTAAATTTCTTCAGTTTTGGAGACATGGTTTATAGTCTTTGTATTCTCTTTGGTTTTCTTATGTAAGTGCTGAGAAACATTACAGACTCAATTATATGCTTCCTTTGTTAATTAATTAATTAATTCTTAAATCATTGCATGGAGGACATAAAGTAGGGATTTTTTTCTGTTGGCTATATAGAGGATTGAATATCTGCATTAAAAGATTGAAGTAAGAACATGTTTTAGTCCTACTTTGAGTTTTCCTTAACAGATTGTTTTGGTCTCATTTCATCTATGAAAGTAGCAGTTTTATGAATTCATCTACAAGGTATATAATAACTGTCCCCAAAATAATGTCTATCATTCACATGCCATTATTCAGAGTCTTGCTTGGCATATACAAGAAAAGATAGAGCCACTGGTGGTGCCAGCTATTCTTGAACATGAAGAAATAAGTGGCTTGACAAGCCAGATACCTAGTGGAAAGAGAGGAAGAGCTGTGTTGTCATCATGGGATTCTGAGCCATTTTTGGGTGTACAGAAGTCATTGGATGCACTCTTGCAGGAACTAAATTATATCTATAAAATTATGGGGAACAATGGTGTTGACCCAGAACTTACTGTCCAGATATTTCGGCAGGTGAGATGACCAATTTTCTAACAGTAAGTTACATGATCCTAGACTATAAGGGAACTGCTGTATTTTGTAAATACTGAAGTCTCTAGTAGATTGCAAACCAGAAATAAAAGAAAATACCCATGACAATGTTACCATTTTAAGTGAAGTTGTGTGTTTTAATTTTGCAGGTATTCTACTTCATCTGTGCCATTTAAGTGAATAACCTACTGCTCCGAAAGGATTTGTGTCATTGGAGTAAAGGAATGCAGATAAGTTATAATCTATCACATCTTGAACAGTGGTGTCGTGACATGAGACTACAGGTACATGTAGTGTTATCAGTAGTCTATTTTTTTTCCTCCTCCCTGCAAAGAACAACATTACTGAAACGTGGAGTGTTCATAGGCTTTGGCTTATGGAATCACTTTTGTATTGTCAAATCGACAACAATAAGGATTTAGGGAAAGCAATGCAGTCCCTTTAATCTCATTATGTTGTGGGAAAAATAATGTTGTTTTAGACTATTATGTAACTAAAAATTAAATTTGGTCTGATTAGGTCACTTACTTGGGGTATTATACAGTGTTTTGCCTTGGGACACCCTCTTTTCCTGTTACTCAACAATGACTTGTCATCAAGTGTAGCAGATGACTCCAAAGTAACTTGCAGATAACATAAGGAATAGACTGTCATCTGGAACCGCATAATGTAGCCCCACAAATAACATATCAGAGGGAAATCTGTTGATGTGTCACATATAAGAGTGTAACTCTGTTACAATAAAAATGTACTATAAGTAATTTCTATTGAATAATTCCTTTTGGATTGGTGTTATTACAGCCATCAATAATGTCCTAATCGTGTAGTGTGGTACGTCAGACTTCTAGGACTGAAGACAAGTGTGGCAACTCTTGTGGAAGGCATGTACATTTCATCTGCAAATGGTGAATGTAGATAACATGCTTTACAATAATAATACCAATATCTACAGTCAGCACCTGTGGTATGCTTTGACTACTTTACTTTGAATTGTATATAATTCCTTGATGTCATATGGGATAATATTGTGAGGTATCTCAGTACAGGTGCATAGGATACCTTCTACTCTAAAAACATGACAGATACACTTACATTAAACTAACTTCATGACTGATGTTTCATTGTATGAAGCAGTAGATCTGTATTGAAATAATTTACAGAAGAACCTCCCATCTCCATAGTGAACTGGATTTTATTGTACAAGGTGTACAACTTTGCTTCCACCATTTTTCCCCAACATTTGAGGCTTTAATGAAACAAATGGTTACACTTGTTTCATTCAAAGTATTTTCCATTGCTGGCCACTACTTTCTCCCATCTTTCAGGCAGTGTATGAATCCTGCATCAAAAAAATTGTTCATCTTTTGAAGCAATCCATGGATCGATCCAGTTTGTGGCGTCTTCATGAGATTGTAAGTGTTGGTCAGCCAGGCCATGTGCCATTGATCTAAACAGGTGATAGTCAGAGGGAGCAATGTCTGGAGAGTACAGCAGGTTGGATAGGACTTCCCATTTTAATGTTTCCACGAATGTTTTGACCTCTCTTGCAACGTGGGGTTGAGCATTGTCGTGCTGCAAAATCATTTTATTGTGCATCTCACTGTATTGTGGCCGTTTGTCTTCTAATGCTCCGCTCAAATGCACCTAATTGCAATTGATAGCAAGCATCTGTGATTGTTTCACTTGGTTTTAACACCTCATAGTACACGATGCCAAGCTGGTCCCACCAAATGCAAAGCATTATCTAGGAGCCATGAATATTCAATTTGGCCATCAATGTGGAAGCATGGCCAGGATATACCCATGATTTTTTGCATTTAGGGTTATCGTAATGAACCCATTTTTCGTCCCTGGTCACAATATGATGCAGAAATCCCTTCTGTTTTTGCCTTTAAAGCAACTGTTCACAAACCCACAAACACCATTAAACGTCTCTTGGTTTCAGCTCACATGGGACCCAACTTCCTTCTTTCTGAATCATGCCCATAGCCTTGAAAAGTTTTTAAATTGCTAGATGTGTCACTCCCACTAATTGTGCCAATTCTTCTTGAGTTTGACAAGAGTCTTTACTCAGCAATGTCTCCAATTCTGCATCTTCAAAAACATTCTCTCTTCCACCACTATGCCAGTCAATGACATTAAAATCACTGTTCTTGATGCATTGAAACCACTCAAGACACATTCTTTCACTAATAGCATCCTTACCATTCATACTTGAGAGCATTCAATGAGACTCAACCACTGTTTTCTTCATATTGAAACAAAACAGTAACACCTTCCACAAATCATGAGAATTAGGCTCACAAAATGACATTTTCAATCAAGTACAACTTCATGATGCAGACAAAAATTGACTAATGTTTGACTGAGTTTATGATGACTGAGGTCCAACTAACTGCCTGATGTCTGTACAGGTGCATAGGATACCTTCTACTCTAAAAACATGACAGATACACTTACATTAAACTAACTTCATGACTGATGTTTCATTGTATGGAGCAGTAGATCTGTATTGAAATAATTTACAGAAGAACCTCCCATCTCCATAGTGAACTGGATTTTATTGTACAAGGTGCAGCTTTCAGTTCCTTTGGTGTGTCACCTCTCACTGGTTCCATGACTCAAAAAAAAAAAAAAAAAAAAAAAAAAAAAAAAAAAAAAAAAAAAAAAAAAAAAAAAAAAAGGTCTGTATTGTGGTTTTAATGACCACCTCATGGGATGGTAATTCTCTGGAGAAACTGCTGCCGGTTTCTGACCAATGGTATGGAATGACACAGAATGTAGCAAGAGTTCATTATTTGTTCTCGGAAGGCAGATGTAAGTCAGAAGGGGTTACAGTGTTGTTAGTGCAAACTATGACAGTCCCTCTATGCGGTGGTTAGGTGCAGTTCACCAAAACATTAACAATAAGTATATGAGCCCTAACACTCCCATACAGTCAAACATAGTCACTGTCACATACAAATGCCATCAGATCTGGATATTGCACAATCTGATGAGGCAGCCAATTGAAGACCCACAATGAGGCCCCTTTCAAACTCTGTCAGGTGCTGATAACACTGTCTAAAAAGTGTATGTGGCACCTCCACGTTCTTCACAGTGATCATTCAACATCTTACACTGTCCATGCTCCTTATATATCCTACCAGGCTTGGTAACAACAATTAACTCAAACAACAGTAATGGACTACCTGCAACTCTAATCATTACTTACTCAACAATCGTGCATATGTATAAGAAAGTAAATTGATATCTGACCATGGCTATTAAGTGACTTTTTGTCAGGCAGTGTAGTTAAAGCCAATATTGTTTGAATTTTAGCTACAAGAGCTGAGGAATTTCTGATGCCAAATATTAGATTAAGTTTTGTTTTCTTGTTGTGATGTAATCTAGTTTCTTCCATAGTAATCAACAAGAAGCAGAGAAACTGGACACTACTGGTTGTCATACGTATGTAACATAGGTAAACCAAAACATCAGGAGCCATTGGAGTCATATTTACAAGTGTCCAGCTGCTGGTTTCTGAACCGAAATTTTCACATGATTTTATAGTGTTTTGTTCCTCTTGGTTGTTAGAAGCTGCAGTTGGATCTTCATACAGATTGTGAAATTTAGAATTATTTAGGCATTTTTATTTTTTGACTTTGTTAGTGATAACATCCCTGGACACAAGTTTCCTCTTGAACTTGATAATTGTATTAATTTTACCACACAAAATAGCATCACTATTGGCAGCAGCACTTTTTAATTGTGATCTGGCAAATGTTTCATAGAAGGGTCTCCCATTAACACAATTAAAGGTCTATTTATCACTTACAGAAAAACAGCTACTTCTACTGTGACCTGTGCAGGATGGTACCATCCAGTCACAAGTAAGCAGCTTTCAGTTCCTTTGGTGTGTCACCTCTCACTGGTTCCATTATCCAAATCTGATTTTCAAACAATATCCATAACTTAATCATTATTTTAAATTAAAGACACAATGAAATATTAAGAGCAGATCAGTGTGTACAAAATCAACTGCAAACATATTGGAAAAGTATAAGTGGTCAGTCAAGCAGATCTGTGGCAGTTAGGTTGTCAGAACACCAGAGAAGATGGACACTATGGAAGATGGGTTCAACCTTGCACAACATCTCTTAAAAGAAAATAATGCATTAAGATGTGTGCTGCAACATTTTACATAACTTTAAGAAAAAAGGTAAATGGATAGTTTAAATCAATAAACGTATGATATAGAATACCACCTTAGTTTTGAATGACAAAACAGTTTTCATTCTCATTTCAAATTAAGGTTCATTTATGCAGATGTTAGATTAGAACATTAAAATCAATTTCATCATTATTTTTTGTCAAATATAACAGTTACCATACAATGACACTCTGTCTCATCATTTTATATATCTTCATATGTGTTTCAATAATATTGTGTAGATGCCATATCATTCTATCTACAGTTGTGATGATTGGCTGTTACCTGTCTGTTGTGCTGCCACAAAGAACAAAGTTAGTTTATCCACTTACAAGTAAACAGCAAACACACAAATGGTACAATAAACAGTAGAACATAATCTGAGGATGGGCACCTGCTGTGCTGTCCTTATATGGAGGAGATCTCCAGCAGATGCACCATGTGCCATACCATATGCCCAAATTACGGGCAGCCTCTGGTGGCCATCTCGCACAGATGCCATTGCTAGAGTATGAGTGTAGGGCACTGGTAAACGGTAACATGGATCATGTCCATATGTACAGGATTATAGCACCCCTCCCCCTTACCAAAAGGGAACTCGTCTGATGACGGAATTGGGGCAAATGATGACACAACTATGACCTATGTGGTGGGCATCGGAGATGCTGGTGGATGTGGGAGGAGATTCTGGCCTGGAACTGATGAGTAAAGGTGGAAGTGACATGGCCCCTGACATGTGCAGTGGCCACCTCTTGCAAAGTGCCATAAGTGAGGGCCGGTGAGAATGGTGTTGGTAGCATCTAGACATCTGGGTCCTCAGAGTGGCAGAACTGCACCAATGCTGAAGTCACTAACCACCTAGGCCAGGAAGAGAGCTTTACCACCTGATGGGTTGCACACTGACAGCAGGCCATGACAAGACACACGATGTCTTCGTCAATGCCAGGCCAGAAGATGTGTCGATGGGTCAGTGACTTGGTATAATAGAGCCCTCCACTTTCCCAGCTGTAGGAACTGAAGCACACCATACTCTACAGCCATTGAAATCACAACCCTGGATGACAGCCCATCATTTGCTAAGAGAAAACCACCTTTACACACTGGAAGGTGGTGACAAAGGACAGAATAGCTACATAAAAAATCAGAAGTCCTGCCCAAAGACCTGTCTGGCCAACCAAGTTGAACAACTTGGTGCAAAGTCAGGTTGACAGCAACAGCAGCTGCAATGCAGAAGCCTGCAATAGGAAACCCTTCCACTATACATTATGCCTCAACATCTAAATGAAAACAAAGGCACTTTTCCTGATCAAAAGTAGGGTATGGCCCTGTCAGAATCAGGGACAGTGCATTGACATTGACATGCTGTGCAGTAGGCCAAAAATGTATTTCATAGTTGTAGTGAGACAGAAACAAGGCCCCACATTGGAGGCAATCAGCTGCTTTGTCAAAGTACAAAGCAGAAGGACTAAACAACAGAACCACGGGCTTGTGGTAAGTAATGAGGTGGAACTTAGATACATACAAGAATACATCATACTTTTTGAGGGTATAGATGATAGCAATGCCTCCTCCTCAACTAGGCAGTAGTGCTGCTGAGTGGAATTGAGCATTTTTGACATGTCAACTATCAGACATTAAGAACCATCCTCATGACCATCAGGCCATACTTAGAGGAGCCTGTAGCCAAGACCATTTGGTGGCCAGGATGCCAGGAGAAGAATGCAGCATACATTTCAGAAGCATTAATGCATGCTGCCAGGCCGATGTTCAGTGAAAAGAAATGTCCTTGTGGTGAAATTTGTGGAGGGGATGGTCCGCTGTGGGCACAGCCAGAATGAATTTATGGTAGTAAGCAATTTTCCCTAAAAGCAGTTGGGTGTTCTTTGACATTGGAAGGGTGAGGCAAATAGCTGTGACAGCAACATGATGACATGAAGGCTTTACAACAGGGCCAGCCACATTGTGCCAAACTTCACGCATGCAACGGGTGTGGACTGCGGGCAGTACAAGGCCCAGCCTGTCACTTGGCTTTGCTCAGTCCTCCTTGGACATACAGGGAATGTTGTGACATTTCATTTACTAGTGTGGTGCAGCATTTTTCAGTTGGCACAACTTTCTGAGTTTGGCAGAATTGCACTGTCAGTGCTGTTTAACCTTTGCTGTTTGTTGATGGTATGGAAGGATATTCAAAGGTCTACTGGTTGTTTTACAAAAAGAGGCAGTCTAGCAATCTATCACTGCAATCCTTTAAAGTGAATAGGAATGACAGAAGAGAGGGATGAGAATTCTCAGTTCGCATAAGTGACAGGTACTGTATATTTGCTATGAAATGAAATTACAATACTATGCAACAAGAATTTGAAGGTTTAGTTGACAATGAAAGAGCAAAAAACTGTGATGATACAGATGGGATTCATTGTTCTGTAAGTCAAATAGCATTTGCAGGCCGGGAATGCCTAAAGAAATTGCTGGTATGACCAGTAAAATTTCTGAAGTCACACACATTATTCCATTGTCAGTTGCAATAGATTTCAATAGAACTGAACAAAGGGTGCAAATGGCTCTGAGCACTATGGGACTTAACATCTTAGGTCATCAGTCCCCTAGAACTTAGAACTACTTAAACCTAACTAACCTAAGGACATCACACACATCCATGCCTGAGGCAGGATTTGAACCTGCGACCGTAGCAGTCCCGCGGTTCTGAACTGCAGCGCCTAGAACCACACGGCCACCACGGCCGGCCTGAACAAAGGGTGCAGAGATTTCATATATTACTGAAAGTACATTCATTAAGTCAAGGGGCATGCCTGGAATGATTTCTTGACATGAAAGTCACTATTATTGAATTTATGAAGGAAAAAGGAGAGCAGGAATGAAAATTTGAACATCCACAATGGAGTACAGACTTTGCATTTGAAGTAGACTCGACTGCACACTATCCACACTTCTTTCTGATTTTATGTGGATGCGTTTGAAAAGAAAATCATGTTGTAGAAGGGATACATTCTGGCAAAGACGGTCCAGTTCCATAAGCTGACTAGCATTGAAGAAAATACAAGGTTTGAGGAATCCATTGTCGCCTTGCAAGAATTACAAGGATAGTTTTATAAAGATTTTGAGGACACTGTCAACTGTACATCTATTTCTTAGACCCTTTGTTTCAGTTGAAAGTGCCCCTAATCTTATACAGATGCGATTGATCGAACTGCCTTGTAATTCTAGTTTTCATTACAAATCTTTCTGCATTAAAACTGTCCAGAATGTCTATATTTCACCAGGTAGAGTTTCAAAGTCACCATAATGAGATTACAAAAGTGCTACAATGCTTCAATCATCATATTTGTGTGAAAAACTTTTTTTTACTATGAAACTAAATAAGTCACAATTATGTGGCAACTTGAGTGCAAAACTGTGAAATTGTCTGCATCTGTCCATATACCAACAGTTGCTACCAGATAAAAATTATGTCTTCAATGAGCCAAAAATAATTAAATAATACCGAAAATTTGTTTTTCTGTTAGCTATGTTGTTGGTAAATGTGAAATATAAAACCACGTAGTATGCAGTGTGCTTGCACTGCCATTTAAATGAGGTGTGTTCCGTTTTCCCCTCTTCTCCCACCTTGCACTGAGACAGTGTATCATGGCAATAGGGGAAACATGAAGGGAGGCTGAGCACTTTGGCCCTTGTGTCTGGGCATGGCCTGGGAGCTGAAATCTTGATCAACCCTGCTTTATGTTATCCTGAGAGAACTCAAACCCCAAATACACAATTGATGGCTGCAGTATGTAAGGCCATGACCAAGTAGCATAAGTTGCATAAATGCTCTTCCTTGGATGCACCCATCATGACAATATCATCAGGATAGTTGATGCATGCCAGAACAGACATCATCAATTGTTCCAAAAATGCTGAAAAAATCACAGGTGTGCCAGCCACACCAAATGGGAGGCACTGATTTTGGTATATCCCAAAGGGCACCCCAGTCACAAGGAGCCTTTTTGGATCCTCATCCAATGCAACCTGTAAATAGGTTTCAGATAATTCAGTTTTAGCAAATAACTAGCCTCCTATAAGTCTGGCCAACAACTCATCCTGATGGGGCAAAGGGTGAGTGTCAATAATAGTGTGAGTGTTATCGGAAACTTTATAGTCACTGCAGAGGCGCTACTCACCATTTGATTTTTTAGCAGACAGTTAGGGTAGGCCACATATTTGTTGTAATAGGCTGTAAGACCCCAAAATCATCAGCCTATACAATTCTGATTTCATTTGTTTGTTCGAAGCTACAGGAATAGGGCACGCATGTAAAAATGTGGCTGCACAGTAGGTTTCAAGGTAATGTGGGCTGCAAAATTAGTGGCACAACCTAAAACATAAAAAAATGTGAACTCAGAATCTGCGAATCTGACTGCTGCTAAAGGGACCTCATCAGAAGCAAGGTGCACCGCACCTACAATAAAAAACCAGAAACATGGAAAGCATCCAGACCAAATAAATTGTTGGCACCAGCATCATCCACTACCAGAAGAGTTAAGGAATGAACCACAGATTTATACACAGTGCAAGCTGTAAATTGCCCCAAAGCTAGAATACGTTGTTCAATTGTAACTCGCCAGATGTTAAGTACACAGACACAATGCCAAACATACCAAATTGACATAGGTTCACAAGTTCAGCAATGTCAGAGCTGCATATGTGTGTCCACTTGTTGCCTGGACTCTTTGTCTATTACTCACACTTCAATAAACAGTTTGTTAAAAGTCATAAGCATTGGAGATACACAATTAACACCTGCAGAAGAGGGCTTGGAATGACGCATGCAAAATATTATATATACTGCACGCAGCTTCTGCACCCTCATCGACAGTGACAAATGACAACCAACCACCTCACCCATCTTTCCCACACTGTTTCATGTAGCATGTCAAGGCTATGTGCCCTAGGCACTGGGCAACTTGCCATCTACATCTACATGGTTACTATGCAATTCACACTTAAGTGCCTGGCAGAGGGTTCATCTAACCATTTTCATACTACTTTTCTACCACTCCACTCTCAAATGGTGCATCGGAAACAGGAACACCTAAATCTTTCCGTTCGAGCTCTGATTTCTCTTATTTTATTATGATGATCATTCCTCTCTACATATGTGGTTGTCAACAAAATATTTTCACATTCAGAAGAGAAAGTTGGTGATTGAACTTTCATAAATAGATCTTGCCATAAAGAAAACTGCCTTTGTTTCAGTGACTGCCACCCCAACTCATGTATCATGTCAGGTGACACTTTCACCCCTATTATGCAATAACACGAAACAAGCTGCCCTTTTCTGCACTTTTTCGATGTCCTCCGTCAATGCCACGTGGTAAGGATCCCACACTGCACAGCAATATTCCAGCAGAGGATGAACAAGTGTAATGTAGGCTGTCTCTTTAGTTGGTTTGTCGCATCTTCTAAGTATTCTGCCAACAAAGCGCAGTCTTTGTTTCGCCTTCCCCAAAAATATTATCTATGTGGTCTTTCCAATTTAAGTTACTCATACTTGTAATTCCTAGGTATTTAGTTGAATTGACAGCCTTTAGATTTGTGCGATTTATCATATACCCAAAGTTTATCGGATTTCTTTTAGTACCCATGTGGATGACCTCACACTTTCCTTTGTTTAGTGCCAATTGCCACTTTTTCCACCATACAGAAATTCTCTCTAGATCATTTTGTAATTGGAATTGATCGTCTGATGATTTTAATAGACAGTAAATTACAGCATCATCTGCAAACAGTCTAAGGGGGCTGCTCAGATTATCACCTAGATAATTTATGTACATCAGGGACAGCAGAGGGCCTATGACACTACCTTGTGGAACACCAGATATAACTTCTGTTCTACTTGATGATTTACTGTCTATCACTAAGAACTGTGACCTCTTTGAGAGTAAATCGTGAATCCAGTCACACCACTGAGACAATACTCCATATGCACGCAATTTGATTAATAGCCACTTGTGAGGAACAGTATCAAAAGCCTTGTGGAAATCTAGGAATATGGAATCGATCTGAGATCCCTTGTCAACAGCCCTCATTACTTCATGGGAATAAAGAGCTAGATGCATTGCACAAAAAAAATATTTTCTGAATCCGTGTTGGTTATGTATCAATAAGTCATTTTCTTAAAAGTGATTCATAATGTTAGAGTACAGTATATGCTCCAAAATCCTACTGCAAATTGAGGTCAATGATATGGGTCTGTAGTTCAGTGGGTTACTCCTATTTCCTTTCTTGAATATTGGTGTGACCTGTGCTTATTTCCAGTCTTTAGGAACAGACCTTTCATCAAGTGAGTGGTTGTATACAATTGCTAAGAAAAGTGCTATTGTGCCTGCATACTCTGAAAGGAATCTGATTGGTATACTCCACCCTCCCCTCCTTCTTCCCCCAAGAACTAACTGATGTCAAACAACCAGGAACAGAAGTTGCTGTGGTGACATCATACCAAGCCTCAGTCTAATCACCAACAGCATGAGATGCCTCAAAAGATTGACTAATATTCAACACTTCAGCCAAAAATAGATTATCAGACTGTAGTCTGTGTTGATGCCCCTCCTTTCTGGAGCCAATCGAATGGTGGCAACACAGACCGTAGACTCAGCATGTGAATCCTGACAAGCATCAGTAACAAACTGATATTTGCAACTGAGGCCGTAGGACTGATGGGGCTATTTATGTCAACAATAGAACTCAGCATGTGCTGCAATTACATGCATGCACTTTTGGTGATAACTGGAGAAATTACACACTTACACGTTTCATCAAATGAAAGTGATGATGGTTCCTGGAGTGGGACAAGATGGAACAACAAACGGTAAATTTGAGGGGAAATCCAAGAAGTGAACAAAGCCTTAAGCATGATTGCACTGGTGACACCTAAAACAAAGTGGTGTTACCTAAGCCACTTCTCATAAGCCAATTGTCTTCAGACCCAACACCATAATGGGGAAAGGGCAGTGGTTATGCTGACAACATAGAAGCCTATCTACACAGTCAGTGTGGCTGACAAATTTGTGGTAGCAACTGAAAGGGCCTCCTTTTCCTAAAGGAGAGATTTCAGCACTACTTGCATGGACATGAGAACTGACAGAAAAACCAAATACACTGAGCATGATGAAGTGAACATCACACTCAACACCAATTGTGTCATAATGTTAGACATAAACAATAGTGTGGCCCAAAGAACAATGTTTGTTTATTCATGTACAAGTAAACAGCAAACATAGAAATGGGGAGAATTTTGGGAGAACAGAAGAGGCTCTCTCCTGGAACTGCAGAGTATGCAGTAGGAACATTTTGATTGGGGAACAGGAAAGGAAAATCTATGCCCTTCAGACACAGTCGGAGGGAGCAAGGAAGGAATTCATAAGGATCAAGGGAGATAGGGGGATGAGGGTGGATGGGAAGTGGCAGCTGGTAGGAGGATAGGAAGAAAGAGAACATGATCTGACAGTTTTATCGTCAACAGCAAAAACAGGCATCTACCACTACCAGAGTTACATGGAGAAGAGCCTCAGGTAGAATGAGGAGCAGGAAATATGCAGCACACTTCAACCATGGCCAAGAAGCCTAGGAATGTACAAAGTGTTAGGAAGAAGAAAGTGCTGCTGCTAGGTAGTAGCCATGGTTGAGGTGTAGGTCCTCAGCTAAAGGAAAGTTTCGGGGCAGCGTACCAGGCCACCAGTATCTTCAATCCAAATGCAGGGCTAAGTCATTTGATAGAGGACCTAGGGTCTTTATGTAAGGACTTCACAGAAGAGGACCATGTAGTGATAGTGGGTGGGATGGGAAACAGTTTGGACAGGGATGGGGCATATGACATAGGTGGTGACATGGACAAGATAGCTTCCCTGACTCATGGCACCAACGTACACTTTGTTGAGCTGTTCCTGCTTCATGATCAACCACACCTTGATGGAGCTGTGAGGTGAATCAATGTGGGGTTAAGGATGGCTCTGAGGACAACCAACTTTGCTCATGTTTCTCTGCTGCCCATCGGGATTATCAACAGATGGGGTTTCACTAGGCATGGCCTGCACCTAAACAGGACTGGGAAGGGAAGATTGATACAGCTGATTCATGAAAGTATAGGGAGTGGATCTTGGGCCACACATGGTCAAATAACTGATGTCATAGGTAGGAAAAGTAGGTCTTTTTTAGGATAAATCCAGACACCAGGTTCCCCTCATAGAGATTATCTCAAGCAGTTTAAAAAATACTGAAACAATCACTCACAAGACATATTTTAACACTTCAAATTTCACATGTACCAGATGTCGCAAAGAAAAATAAACCATTGGAAAGAGTAACATGGGGCATTTCACAGACTTAACAATCCTCCATCAAAACATGCAATCAATAAAAATTAAAATACAACTATTAGAAGTTGAGCTCCAATCTTTGAACTGCACAGTAGTTTGTATTACTGAGCACTGGTGTAGAGACACAGAAATCGAATGTGTAGTATTATCATTGTATGAAATGGCAACTACTTCAAGGGGTGGAGGATCATGCATTTATATTAGAAAAGGAATACAGTTCAAATGAAGACATGACCTCAGTACAGTAAGTGAAGACAAACACTTTGAAATATCAGCTACTGAATTAACAGGGCTTGATATCACCAAGAAATTAATCCTTTTGTGTGAGTATAGATCTCCCAGTAGTAGTGTGGACATTTTTTTCAATAAATTAACAGAAGTTGTAGAAGTAGTCTGAAGTGCAAAGGTCAACGTAATTCTGTGTGGGGACATTAACATCAACACTAATATCATAGATTAATCCAGCAGCACCTTCATAAACATCCTTCAGAGTTTTGGCATGTCCCTATTGGTCAATAGTGCAACAAGGGTTACTACAATGACTGCATCAGTAATTGACCATGTGGCCACAAATATGGACAGGGAAAAATGTGATTTAGCTGTAAAAGATCTCAAACTATCAGACAATCTCTGTCAAATAACAGTAATAAAATCAGGCATCGAATCATTCCCTAAACTCCAAGTCTACAAATGACATCTATCAGAAGGAAACCAATGTGAATATGAAATTCTCTAAATTCTCCACATTGTTTGAATTTAACTTTGAAAAGGCATTTCCAAAAGTATGCATGTCTGTATGAACATCTCACAAAAACAGATGGATAACAGCAGGTATTAAGAAGTCCTCCCAAACTCTTAAACAACTCAGTTCCAACAAAAAGATTTGCAATGATCCAGAATTCTTAAATTTCTATCACAGATACAAAAAGGTCCTACAAGAATGTGCTGATTTCTGCAGAAAAGTCATTTAATGATAAAATAATATATAATGCAGAGAATAAAAGCAAAACAGTCTTGGATGTTATTAAAAAAGGAAATGGAGAGAGGCAAACAAATGCAGAATAACATACTGCGAAGGGAGTGGGATAAGGTAATAAATGATCCACAACACTTAGCAAACTATATAAATGACTATTTTTCAAGTATTGCCAACAAGTTACAGCAAAAATTCCCCAAAACAAATATAACACCTGTAAATAATGTTGCACTAAATACAATGATGTTACTTCCAACCACAGAGAATGAAGTTAATAAAACTGTTCAGTAACTAAAAAATAAATTGTCAGCAGGCTTAAATAAAGTACCAGTGTTTGTACTGAAACAATGCATAGGGATTATACAAGGCCCCTTAACAAATATAATAAATGAATCCTTCGCATCAGGGATATTTCCAGAGCAGTTAAAGCAGGCAAGAGTTGTACCTTTGCTTAAGAAATATAATACAGAAGACACAGAAAATTACCAGCCCATTTCCCTGCTGTCAGCATTCTCAAAAATAATAGAAGCAATTATGAAAGACAGATTAATGAATTACCTGAATAAATACAATCTTTTAAGCGAATCACAGTTTGGTTTACAAAGTGGCAAAAATACGAAGTCAGCGATAGAAGAATTCACAAAAGTTGTACTTGATGCTCTTGATAAAGATGAGTATGTCACAGGCATATTTTTGGATCTTTCTAAGGCGTTTGATACAGTCAAGCACAAGATTCTATTAAATAAATTAGAAGCATTAGGAACAAGAGGAGTAGCTAATGACTGGTTTCCATCATATGAAGCAGGTAGGGCACAAAGAATAGAGAACACATACTTCAAATAGAACTAAACATATAGTAAAACTCTTATCAGAACCAAAATACATTAATATAGTGGTTCCACAAGGTAGCACATCAATGACTTTCCCACTTGTGTTACTCGTGGTGAAAAAATTGTCTTCGCTGATGACAGCAATATTATAGTCGTAGAGAAAACAAGAGAACTCCTTGCCAAGAAAGCAAATGAAACTCTCAAGGAACTTTATGATTGGTCAATAAGCAATAAAGTGACATTTAACGTGAAGAAAACTAATGCCATGAATTTCAGTTTGAAGAGGAAAAATGACCATGTTAAATGTAGATTTTACCTCTATAGACTGTGTAATAAATGTAAAATTTTTAGGAATGACTATTGATTCTCAGTTGAAGTGGTGTGAACACACAAAGGTACTTGCAAACAGAATGTCATCAGCCCTTAGAATCCTATCATCAGTGTGTAACATGCAGTGTCATTTAGTTACATATTATTCATATGTACACTCAATTCTTAGCTATGGCATTCTTTTTTGGGGAACAAAGGCAAAAAATATGAACACAATTTTCAAACTTGTAAAGTTCTGTTCAGAATACTGGGGATTTTAACTGCTCCTTGTGAATTCATTTACCAGTCAATTGTACACATCAAAAATAACATTGGTAATTACTGCACAAACAGCTCTGTCCATGGCCATGCAACAAGAGATAGACTCAACTTACATTTACCAAGAAAAGAAACATAAAACTCAAAACAGCACTTTCTACCAAGGAATAAAACTGTACAATAAATTACCAAAAGAGATTAAAGAAATTGCAGAAATACACTTCTTTAAAAAGACAGCTAAAAAGTGCCTGTTATACAATATATTTTATACATTGAAGGATTACTTAGCTAAAATAGAGTAGGGGTTAGATAAAAAAAAGTTATACAAATAAATAAATAGACGATGATGATGATTATGATGATGATGATGGTGATAAAACATACACCATACAACATTCCACATAACACCTTCACTTAGTTTTTTTCCTTCTCTTTTCCTTTCTAGAAATACTTATCCCCAAGCTATGCATGGCACAGTAGTAACGTCTCTTCCTCTTTCTGAGCTCAATATCTCGCTCTTTATGGAGGAATGCTGATTCAGTTTTTCAGGACAGCAAATGGGAAGTTGCGGTACAGAAAATGGCCCATGTGCAGTGACTGATAGTGAGATGTGACTGAACAGTGTGGCATTACATTATTTAACAAATTATTTGTAAAAAAAAGTATTCTATACCAGGAGTAAATCTAATGGTTGTCTCTAACTAGAAGTCTGGAAATGTGTGTGTCTACTAATTAGCTTATTTTAAATTGTTCTAAACTTGTAAATACTTTTACATGTCCAATATCCTTGTAATAAGAGATCTACGGATGAATAAATCTGCTGCTGCTGCTGCTGCTACTACTACTACTACTAATACTACTACTTCAAATGGCAGTTATCATGACTTGAAACCTAAGTTGGTTAGCTCTTTGTGTGCTACTGTTCTCAGTATCCATGGAAAGTGGTTGAAGGGCAGTGAAAGTATGAGTAGGTGACATTGTTGGACGTCTGCACCCCACCAAAGGACATGGAGATTGAAAGTTTGTCTGTTCTGTAACACAGATTAAGAAAGATCCAACAACAGAGTACAACACTGATGCAAGCACAAATGTTTCAGAGCACACCATGCTTTGCACATTGAGATTTACTGGTCATTTTATGAATGTAACAATCTCTAATCTTCATTATTATGTGTCATATCAATCTGGTATTAACAGTACTTAATGAGTCTTCATTTTACCGAGTCCCTCTAACAGGGATACCTGAAAAACAGTGATTATTTAATTCAGTATCCAGTAAAAATGTGTATCAAATATAATTATGAAAGGCCAGTATAGTGAGAAAAATATCAGTGGTACAGTTGCAATGTATGAATATCAGTATTGTTTTGGCAGTTTATTGATATTTCTAACATATTGGTGGTCTATCACTGTCATTTGTAGCCATTCATTTCAGTGAGTAGGAATAACTGCACCAGCCATCCCAGTTTCCCATTTGTGACTGAGTTAAGTGATTTAATAATGAAGTGAAGTGGATCTGTGTGCTCTGCATGGAATAGAGTTTTATAGGAGAAAAGCTATCATTTGTAGGAACCCCACTCTACATTTGTGTTGTAGAGTGCTCCCCTTTTTTGTGAATAATAATCAAAGATGTCCATGTGACACTAAAATCATTCATCTGTGTTTGTTCATGGAATTTCATACAGGACCTGTCCTAAATTTTCTACTCCTCACCACTGATTTCATTTTTGACCCTTTCACATTATCACAAGTGTTCCTCCCTTTCCTGGCTGTACTATCAACAGAGCATTAAAATTTGAAAGGAAATGGGAATCTACATAGATCTTTTTTACCAGTATTCCACTGGTTTTTACATAAAATGGTACTTCAGATGGTCACCAGCGGAAGTCCACTTATGACACATAACTTGATTATATCAGTGCCCACATTTGGTAAACTGAAGAATTCAGATTTCTTTTGTGGATGTCTATTCAATTCTGCTGTTCAATACAGACCAAAACATAGTACTTGGTGTTCTCTTAATAATTTTAAATGCAGCAAAATTCAGTGTTTTAAATGGTTAATTATCACATTTGTTCCAGTGTACTGATGTGCCAACCACATTACAGCCCATAATTCAGGCTGCCCACTTGCTACAGGCTCGTAAGCTGGATGAAGATGTTCAGCATGTATGCAATATGTGTGATAAACTTTCAATGTTGCAGGTATGTATTCAAAATTAACTGTATCATTGTTTCAAATTGGTGTCAGTTATAACTGATTTATTAAATTTTGCACATGATTAGATTGCCCATTGTGATGGTTCTTACATAGTAATGCATCCACTCATGTTAAAGTCTGGTTTGTATACCATATGGGTTAGGAAGCAACATATTTATAAAGACTTGTGAGCTACAGTTGTTTTTTCATTAAAGTAATTAGCATTTCTTGGTGCTTCATATGTATATTATACAGCAACTGATGATGTAATTCTCTGCAGCTAGAACAGGTTGTTCCAACTTATGTGCTTGTAATAATTTGGGGATTGCTCCAACCAGTGTTGGTGTCAGTGAGGAATTGAATTAGCCTGCACGGCAGCACCTTGTAATCTGACAACTATAAATGGTGCACATTATGTTATTGCCAACAACAAATTTGGAATGTTACATTAACTAAAAAATGCAGGAAGCAAAGGAAATAAATAATAAGGAACTCTATTAATAGTATGTAATATGTTCATTAGGCTTCTGAAGTTTGAGGTTTTTCCATATTAAGAGGAAATATTGAGAGTCAAAGTGTTTGCAGTGTTACTGTGGAAGATTCGTTGTAACATCATAAAGAAAACTCCCTTCTTTGCTTTTTACTCTTGCTATGGACAAAAAAAGTGATCACATTAGTATATATATACCCAAACATGCACATGATCATGACCATATTTTTGTATAGGTTGTGAAACATTTTTGCTGTAATGAAAAATCCCACTAGGACAAAGTCAGTGTGCTGTGGTATCTTTCTTTCATTGAAGTTAGAAATACTAGATTCACATATTTTAACTTTGGTAATGGTGACAGACCATGGAATGAAACCAGAAAAGGATTGTTGAATAATTTAATTTCCATTTCCAAAATATTGAGCTCCTGCAGTCCCTTTTTAAAGACATGCTTAACTGGTTTATCTTGACTTGGTAATCAGTAAAACTAGTAATCTTAAAGAAGCCAGGTGACCCAAAAATGTTAAATTACATTGTCTCATTTGTGTCACAAACATAGGTTTTCCAAGAACACTCAGATTTTGTTTTGCACGTCAACCATTTAATTTTCCATCCACTGCAGTAACATTTTAAATTGTTCAGATGTATTTTCATGTCTGCCAGGAATGCTAGCTCTGATAAACATTTTAAATCTTTCAGATATTACACTTCTTTCCCTATCACTTTGGCAAAAGGAAAAGCTTGCTCACAAATGTGAAAGTAATTAACAAGAAGTTACCAATCAAGCTAACTGTGGTGTGGTTAGATATGTCCTCATACTTTGCATCCATATCCTTCTCCTGCCGTGGTTGCCATGTCCAAGTTCCAGCGAGTTGCAATTTGTTGGGAAGGGAAACTCCTTAAATTCTCTGCAACTCCTTTGGAGACAAATATTATGCATTTGCTACCAGACTTATTGCTACAATAAACTTTTTTTTCAGATGTAACCCTCTTGATATTTTGCTTTTAAGTCTGTTAGATCTCTGAGTATTTTGCCCTCTATCTGCTCCTAATGCCCTGCGTGGGAGCATGTACATGGGTGTGCTGAAAAGTTATGCCTCCAAGTTTTTATACATAAATTCTTAATGCATTTTAAATAAAGCACATGTTATTAACATTCTACATATTTATTCTTCATTTCTATACATTTGCAGCCCTCTGCCATGAGAGGTCTCTGAATTGTAGCATGTAACATGGTGGTGAGTAATGTAATTATGTCAGTGGATTAGAAACAGCATGCTAAAATCAGATTCTGGGTTAGAAGAGTTTGTCCACACATGCTGCTCCTTTAGTATGACAAAGGTACATCACAAATTAGCATTGTGACATCTGCAACAATCGTCCACCTTTGGTTCACTGTCATCATCATCCTCCATACAATTCCAACTTGGCACAATCAAGTTTTCATTTTTCCAAAACTTAAAGAACACCTTCAAATATGTTACTTTGACAATGAAAAAGAGGTACAAGCCGAGGTGAGGTTCTGAGTCCATCAACCAGGTCAAATATTCTGCAATGCCTGTACCAAGAAATTGTCGTCTCGGGGAGAAATGTGTTACCAGGATGACTATACTGAGAATAGAGATACAGACTGCTAAGAATATTTGTTTTATTTAAGAATCTTAGAGTTTTCATGTAGAAAATTCAGAGGCACTGCTTTTCAGGATGTCTTCGTACAGTCATGTTGTATGGTATGCATATTGGCAAAATTAAATACTTCGTGGCATACACAACACTGCAGGCATCCATCTATAGTAGTAAATGGAATTGTCTCCTCCTGCGACAAAGGCATGGGGCTTTCATGGCTAACGATATCTGCCATTGTCAGTGTCAGAACACAAATCTGTTGGCATTTGTTATGTCAGATATGATGACATGATACTTCCAGACAGAATATAATCTGAATTTTATGCACTTGAAGACTTAATGAGTATCAGCTGTTGTCTCTGAATTATGTACTATTTGTAGGTACAATTAGTTCTTCCTTCTGAAATTCTTCTTTGAGGAACAGTTTTGTCTGTCTCATACATAATCATTGCAAATGTAGTAGTAGTAGTAGTAGTACAGCCATTAATTGAAATGAATATTTCTTCTGTAGTTATTACTGCATTTTTTTCTATGGTTCTAACTGCTACACATGTTTTTCAGATAATCAAAATACTCAATCTGTATACAACCATTGATGAATCTGAAGAATGTGTTCCTGTCAGCTTTATTCGTAGAATACAGGCCAAGCTCCTGGAAAGAAGTGAACCTCAGAAACAGGTATGGAGAAATGAGAGCAAATTGCTGCTCTTGCAATGTTTCATAGCTACTGAACCTTTTAGAGAAATTGTTAGACGTCTATAAACCATGTAATGTGTTGCATTTTCTACACTGACAAAGGTACCACAATTAGCCTTCTTCATTTTAATTCCTCTCAGCAGTATGATGTTTTTGTAGTACAATGGAAAAATTAATTAGTCCTGGAGAGCTCTTTGAGAGTAGTGTTCCAATTCCTGACTGACCACCTCGATAGTTTTGACAGTGACATCTCCCACAGTTTCTCCCTGACCTATACTATTACTCACTATCTAGTATTTTGTGCGTGATATCACTGATCAGCAAGATGGTTGAATGATATGACATCCAATCAATTCCCTAAGGATGACAGCTGAAATTTTGTTAGCTATGTGGGTTTAGACTATTTTTTGTTTATAATATACTTAGTTGTGAATGCCATATATCCATATTCAATCCCATCTAACTGTTTACCCTTTGCAGATGGTAAGTACCTAATAAATATTCAACATTTAGAAAGAATGATATGGTGTCTAACAGTGTCTGCAGTACCATAGCTGTTAAATTGCAGTGCTAGTTTATCGTTACCAAAAGACAAAAAAAAGTTTTGCAGCACCTTAGTACCTATAGATATGTATGGGTAAGAATTCTACAGGAGCAGGGAGGGGAAGAATAAGCCTTCGGGAAGAAAAAATATTTACCATTAAACAAAGCAATCAGCAAAATAAAAGCAGTCTGAAAATGCATATCCATGTAACCAAAAACTGCTGCTGAGTAACACTGAGGACTCTATTCTTGAAGTCTGTCTCCTCTTCAGTGGCAGCCCTCCTGTGGTCCGGAGTGGTTTCTCCTTCTATAGTTAAAAAGTTGCCTTCACAGGTGTTGCAGCAGGAATCTTGGAAGATCATAAGAAACTAGTCCTGTACTTCAGCTATTGAGTAGGAGGGGTATGCCCCCACAATGGTTACATGATCTGCCCAACTCTCCCCCTTCCTCTCCCCCTCCCCCTTTCTCTCGCCCTCCCCCTCCCTCTTTCTCTCGCCCTCACCCTCCCCTTCCCCCTTTCTCTCGCCCTCACCCTCACCCTCCCCATCCCCCTTTCTCTCGCCCTCGCCCTCCCCCTCCCCCTCCCCCTTTCTCTCGCCCTACCCCCATCTACCCCACCCCTTTACCCCTTTTTGTGTAGAAAGGATGGCACTATTCCAGCTGGGTAATAAAATTTATTGCATTGAGTCAGCCTAAAGGTTTCATTGTGCCCTGTATCTATTGCTCTTTCACAATGGAGAGGCATATTCCACGGCAGAAAAATAATGTCACTGTAGTTGCACAGATTGTTGTACAATGGGCAGCAGCTGGACTCTTGTCCCGGGAGCAATTGGTTCCTGCAAGCAGCAGCCACTTGGGCATGGTCACTCATTGGCTACCTCTGCAAGATTCCTGTTCGCCTTCATTCACCACTGACACCTGTTGTTTGTGGCTCTTGTGACAGTCATATGCCAAGCACCAACTGCAGGTGTCAGCATAGCTGTGTGTGAGTGGGTTGCAGCCAGCTGGCCAATTGCTTGCTGTCATCCTGCTGCCCACCTGCCCTCTTCCCATGAAGTGAGGGCATGGTCGCCTCCTTGCACTGATGCAGTGCTAACGTAATAGTGCGAAATAAAGTATTAATTTTGGCAGCCACCTCTTTCTGAACCTTCACCAGCCTGCTACCTTGCCTCAACCATTTGCTGTCTGCCATCCTTACATTGTAGTAGCCCCTCCATCTCAAGCTTGGCTATAATTGGCACCAGAATTGGTGGCGTCTCCAATAGGCACCAGATGGTGCATTGTCCTAGCAGCACGATGTCTGGACCACTGCCTACAGTGTCAGCACAGTAGGGGGAATGAGAGAACTATTGGTTATCTTTGTTGTGTGTGACAGACATGGGATCTAGCAGTAACTATCACAATAACTTGAAGTTACTTGTTTTGGGTCAGAGCAACTGGATAATGTGTCTGAGTTTCAGGACAATGGTAAGGCTCAGTGTATGGAGCATGTTAGATATTCACAAAGTAATCTGCTCGGGAATTCTGCAGTGTGGGCTGAGTGAATATATGTAACTTGCTTTACGTCCGACAATATGGCCATGTTGCAAGGCTGTATATGGAGTGTAGTGTTAATGATAAGGTGTAGTTTGTAATTTATTTATTTTTTCAGGTTGTGAACTGTTGCATATTTATACTTTGCCTTTGTGTATTGTGTGTGGGTGAGGAGTAAAGGTGTTGCAATGGCAGTCACGCATGGTGCAGTTTGGAGCTTAAGGCAGTTCATTTTTTGAAAGAAAAGTTAGTACAGTTGTCAGCAGATAAAACAGTAATTGGGGCAAACTGCAGTTAGGGATGAGGAAATGGCATTGCTCCAGGCACCAGACCAAGTAATAGTTCAGCTGCTGCATGCCCCCCCCTTTTCCTGGAAGGTCATCTGAGGACGTGGTGGTATTTGTTGAGGACCCAATGATGTCAGCAGGTATTGGTGATTAGTCCAATGTTCAGTTGTTGTTGGTGTCAAAATTACATCAAGTGGAAGAACTGAAAACTACTGTGGGATATACAGAGGCACTAAGAAATCATAAATGTTTGAGCAGATAAACTAGGGGCTTCTCAAGAGGTACAAGAAGCAGAGCTGTGCAATGTTCTTTCAGGAATGATTGAGTACTGTTACAAGGAGGCATTGACAAGCCATAGCGGATTATGCCAACAGAATATGCAAGGTCAATATGTACATAAATATGAGCTGGGACAGAACAATGAAGCAAATATTCAATACAATGGAAAAACAGACAAGGTTGAAAATTTCACTTTCATTTACTCATTGACAAGTTTTGGCTTGGGATACATTTTCAAATTATGCAGATAGTCAAAATGGTATTTCCCAAAATATAAGACCCATATCAAGATAACAAACATGTATACCCCCCCCCCCCTTTCAGGTATGGGGGTTAGAATAGGTCTGAGGTATTCCTGCCTGGCATACGAAGTGACTAAAAAGAGTTTCACACATTTCCGCCTTTATGTGATGGTCCCCTGTACGGTTTGACCTCCATTCTCAAAAATTTTCCCAAAGAGCGAGCCAATTGGTGAAGGGTGTCTTACAAGGTACATCGTGTCCATCATGCATTGAGATCTTCAGCCCACTTTCTTGTCGTCGCATTGCAGTCCTGCCCATTCTCCATCTCTTGGGTGAGGACACCTTCCTAGGTGCGTGTTCCACCATGCACTACGCAGTGTCAATGTCTGCGTTGACTTCTTGGCACCTGAAATCCAGCACGGTAGCCAGTCCGTTATGGTGGGGCTGCCATGTACCCTGTTGGTTGTAGCCCCTGACCACACAGGGACTGCTCTGTTGATGCCTGTGCCATTAACTTCCCATATATGCCATGTGGTAGATGCCCATCCTCCTGGGGCATCGGGTCTCCCAGCAATGGTCATCCTGCCAGGTGGCCTTTACTGCAGCTGGGTGGCGCCCGTGGGGAGGGTCCCTGGTCGGAGTTGGTGGCATCAGGGTGAATGACAAGCGATGAAGAGTAGTCCATCATCTCTTGCTGGTGGTGAAACACTAGCAGCCTCTAAGCGATCACAAGCTCAATTCAACGCACAGAATTATGAATAAGAATCGTTATCCTCCCCGGCCCTACCATGGGAGGAACGTCAGGCTAAGGATGGCGACGGATCTTATTCACCCCAGTACCTTGAATGTTCGAGAGCTGATGGGGAATCTTTCATGACGATGAATCCTCAGTTTTTTGTTGAGCATTTAGAGGACAAGTTCGTGGAGGTGGAGGGCTTGTCCAAAATGAGATCTGGATCAGCCTTGATCAAAACCGCATCCTCTGCCCAGTCACGGGAGTTACTTGCTTGTGACAAGCTGGGGGATGTTTCTGCAACCATCATGCCCCACAAGAGCTTACATATGGTCCAGGGTATCATATCACAGAGACCTTCTTGTGCAGTCCGACGATGAGCTGCGGGCCAATTTAGAGTGGCGAGGTGTACATTTCGTCCGGCGTGTCCACTGGGGTCCGAAGGATAATCAGGTTGCCACCGGTGCCTTCATCTTGGCCTTTGACGGTGATACCATGCCCAAGAAGGTCAAGGTGATGGTCTAATGGTGTGATGTAAAGCCCTATATCACTCCGCTGATTTGGTGCTTTAAGTGCTGGAAGTTCAGCCATATGTCTTCCCGCTGTATTTCCAGCATCACGTGCTGAGATTGCAGACGCCCATTACATCCCAATACTCCATGTGCCCCATCTCCCATCTGTGTCAACTGTGGAGAGCACCATTCGCCTTGCTCGCCTGACTGCAGGATTCTCCAGAAAAAAAGGAAAATCATGGAGTACAAGACCCTGGACAGACTGACCTACACTGAGGCTAAGAGAAAATTTGAACGCTTGCATGCTGCGTGTATGAAATCATCTTACACCACTGCTACAACAGTTCTGGCACCATCAGCTCCTCCAACCCCAGTCACCTCTCAGAGCCAGAAGACTACACCTGCCCCCTTGGTGGTGAGGGCATTTCCCTCCCTGTTGCTCCTGCACCACCTACTTTGGGAGCAACACTCCACCAACCATCGGGAACGTACGTCCCCACTTCTAAGCCAGAGAAGCATAAGTCTTCTTCAGCTTCTCTGGCTAGGAAGGGGTCCCTTGGATCAGTCCCTTCCCAGGTTTCTTCTAGTGGGAAAGATGATGCCTGCCAGTGGCTGAAGGGCCCAAAAGCAGCTGGTCGTAGGGCTTCACGCTCATCATCAGTCCCGGAGACTGAGCCAATGAAGTCCTCCCAGCCAGGAAACACAAGGAGCAGCGAGAGAAATCCAAAAAGAAAACCCCTAAGAGGAAGGAAATTGCAGTGGCACCCACACCACTGCTACCTACAAGCTCTGCGTCTGACGATGAGGTGGAGATTCTGGCGTCTACTGAGGACCTAGATCTCACCAGACCCTCAGACACAATGGATATAGACTCCTCAGGCAATAAATCGGAGGCAGCAGGTGACTCTGAGGCTTAAACTGCCTCATTGAATGTTCCATGTCTTCCCAGTCCCATGATGTCATCCTCAAGTCGAACTACGGTTTGTTTTTCCACTGCCTGGCTGAGCTACGGCAACTGTTAAGCTTTACACCTGCTATCTGCATTACCATCCACGAAACCTGGTTCCCAGCAATGCGAACCCCAGCCCTCTGCGGCTATAAGGGATATTACAGGAACCATAACTACGATAATAGTGTGTCAGGTGGAGTTTGTGTTTATGTCCTAAACTCAGTCTGTAGTGAACATGTGCCCCTTCAAACCCCTCTTGAAGCTGTGGTTGTCAGAATGACGACGACGCAGGAAATAACTGTCTGCAATGTATATCTTCCTCTGGATGGTGCAGTGCCCCTGAATGTATTAGCTGCACTAATTGATCAACTCCCTAAACCTTTCCTACTTCTGGGAGATTTTAATGTCCATAACCCCTTGCGGGGTGGTACCATGCTTACTGGCTGAGGCAGAGATATCGAAACTTTACTGTCGTATTCGACATCTGCCTCTTAAATAATGGGGCCGCCACACATTTCAGTGTGGCTCATGGTAGTTACTCAGCCATTGATTTATCAATTTGCACCACAGGACTTCTCCTATCTATCCACTGAATAGCACCTGACTACCTGTGTGATAGTGACCACTTCCCCATCTTCCTGTCACTGCCCCAGCGTCAGGCACAAGGACGCCTGCCCAGATGGGCTTTGAAAAAGATGGACTGGGGAACTTTCAGTTCTGCCGTCACCACTGAAGCTCCCCCACATGGTAACATCGATGTGATGGTTGAGCAGGTGACTAGCACAATTGTTTCTGCGGCAGAAAACGCGATCCCTCGCGCTTCAGGCAGCCTGAGGCATAAGGCAGTCGCTTGGTGGTCACCGGAAGTCGCTGAAGCAATTTAGGAGTGTCAGCGAGTTCTACAGCAGCATAAGCGGCACCCTTCCCTGGAGCACCTCATACCTTTTAAACGGCTCCGTGCCCGTGTTCACTACCTT
Source organism: Schistocerca serialis cubense (assembly GCF_023864345.2). NCBI lineage: Eukaryota > Metazoa > Arthropoda > Insecta > Orthoptera > Acrididae > Schistocerca > Schistocerca serialis. The sequence continues at coordinate 845,166,333 of NC_064640.1, read as the reverse complement.
ATCAAACAACGGAAGAAGGAGTGTTGGGAGAGATAAGTCTCCACCACTGGGTGCCACATGGCACCTTCGCAAGTCTGGGCAAAGATCAAACGTCTTTTCAGGTACCAGGCCCCAACAGCTGTCCCTGGTGTTACCATAAATGGTGAGTTATGTACCGACGCAAAGGCAGTTGCTGAGCGCTTTGCCCTGCACTTTGCCCTGCGCTTTGCATCGGAGAATTACCCTGCAGCCTTTCGCACACTTAAACAGCGGCTGGAAGAGAATGTCCTCTCATTCACTACATGCTGCAGTGAATCCTATAATGGCCCATTTACAGAGTGGGAGCGCCTCAGTGCCCTTGTGCATTGCCCTGACACAGCTCCTGGGCCTGATCACATCCACAGCCAGATAATTAAACATCTCTGACCTGACTAAAAGTGACATCTTCTCGTTATCTTCAACCAGCTCTGGTGCTATGGCATCTTTCCATTGCAATGGCGGAAGAGCACCATCATTCCGGTACTCAAAACCGGTAAAATCCCGCTTGATGTGGATAGCTATCGGCCCATCAGCCTCACCAACGTTGTTTGTAAGCTGCTGGCATGTCTGGTATGTCGGCGTTTGGGCTGGGTCCTCGAGTCACATGGCTTGCTGGCTCCATGTCAGGGCGGCTTTCGCCAGGGTCGCTCTACCACTGATAATCTTGTGTCCATAGATTCTGCCATCTGAACGGCCTTTTCTAGACAGCAACACCTGATTGCCGTCTTTTTTGACTTACATAAAGCATAAGACACGACTTGGCGATATCATATCCTTGCCACATTGTATGAGTGGGGTCTCCATGGACCACTCCTGATTTTTATCCAAAACTTCCTGTCGCTCCGTACTTTCCATGTCCAAGTTGGTGACTCTCAATAGTTCCATCCATATCCAGGAGAATGGAGTCCCTCAGGGCTCTGTATTGAGTGTCTCTCTATTTTTAGTGGCGATTTATGGTGTAGCAGCAGCTGTCGGGCCCTCTGTCTCACCTTTTCTGTTTGCAGACGACTTCTGCATTTCGTACTGCTGCAAAAGTACTGTTGTTGCCGAGCGGCGCATACAGGGAGCCATCCACAAGGCGCAGTCATGGGCTCTAGCCCATGGCTTCCAGTTTTCAGCAACAAAGTCGTGTGTCATGCATTTCTGTCGGCGTCGTACTGTTCATCCTGAACCCGCACTTTACCTTAATGATGATCCACTCACTGTAGTAGACACATATCAATTCCTAGGACTTTTTTCAACGCTTGATTGACTTGGCTCTCTCATCTTTGTCAGCTTTAAGCAGAAGTGCTGGCAGCATCTCAATGCCCTCCATTGCCTGAGCAACATCAATTTGGGTGCAGATCGCTCTACACTGCTGCAGCTCTACAGAGCCCTTGTCCAAACCTGAATTGACTATGGGAGTGTGGTTTGTGGTTAAGCAGTGCCTTCAACATTGCATTTACTCACCCTGTGCACCACTGTGGGATTTTATTAGCGACACGAGCTTTTGGTACGAGTCCAGTGACCAGTGTCCTGGTGGAGGCTGGTGCCCTCCACTGTAGATCGGACGTGCGCAACTGCTCATAGTTACCCTGAGCATCCGAATTACCATCTCCTTTTCCTGCCCGCGGCAGTCCATCTCCCGCATCGGCGGCCCAGATCAGGGCTAATGATTGTGGTTTGCGTGCGGTCCCTTCTCTCCAAACTGGAGTCCTTCCCTTTACCAGCTCTAGTTACGGCCCATTCACGTACGCCTCCATGGTGTACACCTTGGCTGCAGCTTCGTCTGGACCTTTTGCAAGGCCCTAAGGACTCCGTTAACCTTGCCGCTCTCCACTGTCACTTTCCTCTCGATTCTTGACGTGTCCCGGGGTTCTGAAGCGGTTTACACCGATGGCTCAATGGCTGATGGTCATGTAGGCTTCGCATATGTTCATGGAGGACAAGCTGAGCAGCACTCCTTGCCAGTTGACTGCAGTGTTTTCACTTCAGAGCTGATGGCCATATCTCGTGCTCTTGAGTACATCCACTCATGCCGTGGCGAGTCATTTCTCCTGTGAACTGACACATTGAGCAGGCTACAAGCTATTGACCAGTGCTACCCTTGCCACCCTCTGGTAGCGTCCATTCAGGAGTCTATCTATCCTCTGGAACAGTCCCGCCATTCCGTGGTCTTAGTGTGGACGCCAGGATACGTCAGAATCCCCGGCAACGAACTTGCTGTCAGGCTGGCCAAACAGGCAATGCAGAAACCGCTTCTGGAGGTAGGCATCTCCAAAGCTGACCTGCGTTCTGTCCTACACCACACGGTTTTCCGGCTTTGGGAGACAGAATGGATAACAGCATGCACAACAAACTGCATGTCATTAAGGACACTACGGATGTGTGGATGTCTTCCACTCAGGCCTCTCGCAGGGAATCAGTTGTCCTCTGCCAGCTCCACATTGGCCATATGTGGCTAACGCATGGTTACTCCATTGCGAGGACCCACCTCAGTGTCACTGTGGCCCCCTAAATGACAGTTGTCCACCTCTTGCTGGACTGCCCACTTTTAGCCACTCTGCAGCAGACTTTTAACTTTCCCAGCACCCTGACTTTGGTGTTGGTCAACAATGCCTCCACAGCAGCTTTAGTTTTATGTTTTATCCGTGAGAGTGGGTTTTATACTTCTATCTAGGTTTTAGTACATGTCCTTTGACCCTTTGTGTCCTCCACCCTAGTGCTTTTAGGGTGGAGGTTTTAATGTGTTGCAGAGTGACTGGCTTTCCCTTTTTTTCTCGTGGTTGGCTAGCCACTGTAATCTGCTTTCATGTTTTACTCTCTTCTGTTTCTAGCGTCCGTGTTGTTCCCTTGTCCTCTTTTCTTCCTTTTAGTGTTCATTGCCTTCCCTTCATTCTTGTGGCTTTTCCTTTCTTTCCGTTTTGTGTTATATGTTTCGTCCGTTTTATTCTCACACTTGTGGCATTATGTTGTTAGGAACAAGGGACTGATGACCTCATAGTTTGGTCCCTTCTCCTGCCTTCAAACAAAGTAACCAACCAAACATGATAGGTAACAAAGTGAAAATGAATAGTTATAGAGTATACAATTATTTTTTGGTGTTGCAATTATTTTCCCCCATTAGTGTCATCAATTTTGTAGCAGTTTTTCTCAAGCAGCAGTTCCACAAGGGCACAGGGCTATAGCAGACAAGGAGATGACATGGAGTCTGTGCTTCAGATTTAGTACCACAGTACAGCAGACCTTCCTGGCTCACTCCAGCAGCAGCCCAACTCCTGTCATGATGGCAACGAGGCAACAAATTGCAACCTATGCACAGCAGCTGTTTCTCACCACCGCAGTGGACATGCCTCTGCGCCACATGCAGAGGCTGCCTGGGTGCAGTAACTCATTTGCAGGATTGGCTACCTCTGCAAGATTACTCTTCACTTTCATGCATTGCTGACACCCATAGAATGGGGCAAGGCCATCTCCCAGTATAGACACAGTGATAATGTAACAGTACAGAATAAAACATTAATTTTTCCCTCGTCCTTCACCAGCCATGAACTCCCCACTGTCTCCCATACTGACATCACAGCCAACTGCCCACCCCAAGGTCACCTATAACATGCAACTGTTATGAGCACCTACAGAAAGTGGTGGTTGAAGGATGGCGAAAGCACTGGTAGGTGACAAGATGCTGAATCTCCATGGCTGATCATAGAATGTGGAGGTCAGACTTGCCAGCTCTGTAAAGGCAGACAGGGAGTGCTCAGTGGTAGATCTGACGACACAGTGCTGAACAGGCAGAAGTGGTAAGGGATGCATAGTTTTGTGCACATTATTGAAAATAAGCCCCCACAACAGACAACCCTTGTGTGTTCACATGTTGACCCAATGACACTGCCAGTTGTGATTGCAGTGGCCACAGAATCAGAGAGATTAAGCCATGAATCAATGTAAATGTCTTGCTTAGTTAGATGGCTCACATTTCTTGTTACACAAGATCAGTAATTGTGTCTGGATATACAGGCCAGGATGCAGGCCAATTGGAGTAGTTTTATTCTCTTTTGGACATTCACCTTGTTTTTCGTGGGAAGTATAGTAATAATCAAAGACACATTAAAGCTATGGAGTATATGGACACTGTTGTAGACCATTTACATTCCTTCATGCTTGATTTCTTTCTGCCAGTGATGGCATCTTCCAACATAACTTTCCATGTCTCATGCCTGGAAACATCCTGTAGTGATCTAGGAGGCAATACAGTTACCTCACGTTGATGTCTTTACCACCAGATTCACCTGATTTGAACCTAGACATTTAGTAGCATAACAATGCTTCAATCTGGTTCCTGACAATACTATATGTAGCTCACAATGAGTTGCTCCACCCCACAGATGAAATGCACAGACTTGTCTTAACAAGGTTTGGTCTTGGCTGGTTCTGATTATACAAACATCAAAAAACATTTTGCATCACCCCGGTTCCCAGAACTCCTAAAGATAGATGTTGACTGTGGATATTGTATCACAGACACAGTCCCTTTGACTGTTCAGAGATCCCCCTGCGGGTCCGGGGGTTAGAATAGGACTGAGGTATCCCTGCCTGTTGTAATAGGTGACTAAAAGGAATCTCGCACTTTTTGGCGCTTTAAGTTCAGGTCCCATTTTATGATTTGACCTGCCACTTTGCAAATTCTACAGAAGTGCAGGCCATATGGGGAAGGACACCTTACATGGTGCAAGAGCTGTCCATAGTGCCCTTAGATTCGATCTCCTGAACCTCTTGTCATGGCTTTGCATATCCACCTGCAACTCAACTATTTGCGCGAGGACACTTTACAGGGTATGTCACTTGCTTCTGTTGTCTCCTGTCCTCATTCGCCCCCATGACAGTATTGTATTTCTCTGCACCCACTATCCAGCATGGTAGCCACTCCATTGTAGTGGGGCTGTCATGTACCCATTTGGTAGTAGCCCCCTGACAACACAGGGATTGCACTGCTGATGCCTGAACTGTAAACGCCCCATGTATGCCAAGAAGTAGATGCCTGTCTTCCTGCAGCATCAGGACTCCTAGCAATGGTCATCATGCCAGGTGGCCTTTGCTGTGGCTGGGTGTCACCTGTGGGGAGAGCCCCTGATCGGAGAGGGTGGCATCAGGGCAGATGACCTGCAATGAAGTTGACTAAGCCATCTCAGGCTGGTGACCATATGCCACCAGCAATCTCTGCGAAGGGCAAGATCAAGTAGAATACTGACAGATATGACACTAAATTGTTTCCCTCCCTCACTACACCATGCGAGGAACAGTGGGCTACAGAAAGAAGAGAGCCATATTCGCCTCGGTATTTAGTCTGTAGCAGAATAGACGGGGACTCCTTTCTACCTATGAAGCTTCAATTTTTTGTTGAACATCTTGAGGATAAGCCGGGTGAAGTGACAGCACTGTGCAAGATGAGCAGTGTAGCAGTCTTGATTCAGACAGCACCCCAGCCCAATCCTGGGCGTTACTCGCTTGTGACCAGCTGCATGATATTCCTGTTTCCATCACTCCCCGTGAAAGCCTCAACATGGTCCAGCAGATTATTTTCCATTCCGATCTACTCTTGCAGTCTGATGATGAGCTACGTGGCACTCTAGATTGGCGGGGTGTTCATTTCATCTAGTGCGTTTACAGGGGACCCAAAGACAACAGGGTTGCTACTGGTGCCTTCATCTTGGCCTTTGAGGGTGATTCATTGCCTGAAAAGGTCAAGGTGATGGTTTACCACTGTGATGATAAACCATACATCCCTCCCCCTATGCAGTGCTTTAATGCTGGAAATTCAGGCACTGCATTTCCACCGCCACATGACAAGACTGCAGACATCCACTGCATCCAGACACTCCCTACCACGTGTATCAACTGTGGAGAGCAGCACTCCCCCTGCTCACCAGACTGCACAGTACTCCAAAAGGAGCTAAAAATCATGAAATACAAGACCTTGGACCAGTTGACTTACTAAGAGGCTAAACGTAAATTTGATCGATAACACCCCATTTGGTTGATCTCCACATGTGCTGCTGCTACATTACAATTGCCACACAAGTACCAGCCATACCACACTCTGTGCGCCACGAACAGGGGGCCCTCCAGGCCACCAGAATACATCCGCCCAATTGGTGGTAGGGGGAAAATCTCCTTTCGTTCCTCCCATAGTACCTACTTCGGGAGCAAGGCCCCCCAAATGCAGGGGACATCAGTCCCCTCTCTCCAGCCAGAGAAGCAACAGCCTCCTCCAGCTCCTCTCATGCAGAAGGGGTCCTTTGGTACCCTCTCTCCCAAGGTCTCTACTAATGACACAGGGGGGACACACACCAGTGGCTAAAGGAGCCAAAAGCTGCTGGACGAAGGGCTTCTCGGTCTTCCTCTGTGCCTGAAACTACTTCAGAGAAGTACTCCCAGCCAGCCCATAAAGAGAAGCAAGAGGGCAAGCAAACAAAGGAGTTTGCTAAGAAAAAGGACCCTCCGGAGACCAATTATGCACCTGCAGTTGAGGTGGATATCTCGCTATCCCTTAAGGACCTGGATCTCACTGACACGTCATCCACAATAGGAATGGATACAAATACTCAATCGGTGGCAGCAGGTGACCCTGAGGCGTAACCTGCCTCATTGCATGCTTCATGCCTTTCCAACCTCACGATATCGTCATCCTCCAGTGGAATTGCTGTGGTTTTTTCCACCACCTGGCTGAGCTACGGCAACTGTTAAGCTTTACACCTGCTTTCTGCACTGCCCTCCAGGAACCTTGGTTCCCGGCAATGTGAGCCCCTGCTCTCCATGGCTATACAGGATATTACAAGAACAGTAGTGCCTATTATAGTGTGTCAGGTAGAGTTTGTGTCTATGTCCTGAACTCAATATGCAGTGAAACTGAGCCCCTTCAAACCCTTCTTGAAGCCGTGGCTGTCAGGAAAAGAACTACACAGGAAATAACTGTCTGCAACATATATCTTCTTCCAGATGGTGCAATACCCCTGAACACATTGGCTGCACTGATTCATCAACTTCCTAAACCTTTCCTACTTTTGGGAGATTTTAATGGCCATATCCCCTAGTGGGGTGGCACTGTGCTTACTGGCCGAGGTAGAGATGTCGAAACTTTCCTGTTTCAACTCGACCTCTGCCTCTTAAATACTGGGGCCACCACACATTTCTGTGTGGCTCATGGCACTTATTCGACCATTGATTTATCCTTCTGCAGCCCAGGACTTGTCCTACCTGTCCACTGGAGAACCCACGACAACTTGTGTGGTAGTGACCACTTTCCCATCTTCCTGGATGTCCAACAAGATGGGCTTTAAACAAGGCAGACTGGGAAGCTTTCACTTCTGCTGTCACCACTGAATTTCCCCCACAGGTGCCATCAATGGTAGTTGAGCAGGTCACTATAATGATCATTCCTGTGGTGAAAAAAACAATCCCTTGTTCTTTAGGGTTCCCCCCAGTGAAAGTCAATACCTTGGTGGTCATCAGAAATTGCTGAGGCCATTAAAGAGTGTCGGCGAGCTGTACAGCGACATAAGCAGCACCCTTCCCTAGAGCACCTAATAGCTTTTAAAACAGCTCCGTGCCCACGTTTGCCACCTTATAAAAAGATGAAAACAGGCGTGTTGGGAGAGGTGTGTCTCGACCGTTCGGTGCCATATATCACCTTCCCAAATCTGAATGAAGATCAGATGTGTTTGTGGGTACCAGACCATGACAGGTGTTACTGGCATTAACATCAATGGCATGTTACCTACTGACACAAACGCAATTTCCGAGCACTTTGCTGAGCATTATGCCCCAACCTCCATGTCGGAGAATTATCCCCCAACCTCCATGTCGGAGAATTATCCCCCAGCATTTTGCACCCTCAAACAGCATATGGAAAGGAAAGCCCTCTCGTTCACTCAATGTCACCATGAACCTTATAATGCTCCATTTACAAAGTCGGAGCTCCTCTGCGTCCTTGCACGTTGCCCTGACACAGTTCCTGGGCGAGATCAGATCTGCAGTCACATGATCAAACATCTCTTGTCTGACTACAAGCTACATCTCCTTGTCATCTTCAACCAGATCTGGTGCGATAGCATCTTTCCATCGCAATGATGGGAGAGCACCATCATTCCAGTGCTCAAATCCAGTAAAATCCCGCTTGATATGGATAGGTATCGGCCCATCAGCCTCACCAACGTTCTTTGTAAGCTGTTAGAATGTATGGTAAGTCAGCGTTTGTGTTAGGTTCTGGAGTGACGTGGCCTACTGGCTCCATGCCAGGGCGATTTCCACCAGGGTCACTCTTCCACTGATAACCTGTTTCCCTCAAGTCTGTAATCTGAACAGCCTTTTCCAGATACCAACATCTGGTTGCCGAATTTTTTGATTAATGAAAAGCTTACAACACGACCTGGTGACATCATATCCTTGCCGCATTATATGAGTGAGGTCTCCAGGGCCCGCTTCAGATTTTTATCCTAAATTTCCTATTGTTCAGTACTTTCTGTGTCCAAGTTGGCACCTCCCATAGTTCCCCCATATCCAGGAGAATGGGATCTCGCAGGGCTCTGTATTGAGTGTATCTCTATTTTTAGTGGCTATTAACTGTCTTAGCAGCAGCTGCTGGGTGTTGGTCTCACCTTCTCTGTATGCAGATGACCTCCTCCAGTACTGGTGTTACAAGCGGCACCTACAGGGAGCCATCCACAAGGTGCAGTCATGGGCTGTAGCCCAGTGTTTCCAGTTTTCAGCCGTGAAGTCGTGCGTCTTGCACTTCTGTCAGTGTCGTACCATTCATCCAGATCTTTTAACTTAATGATGATCCACTCACTGTAGAGGATACGTATAGATTCTTAAGACTGGTTTTTGATGCCCGACTGACGTGGCTTCCTCATCTTCATCAGCTGAAATGGAAGTGCTGGCAGCACCTGAATGCCTTCTGCTGCCTGAGGAACACCAACTGGGATGCAGATCGATCTATGCTGCTGCAGCTCTACAGAGACCTTGCTCAATCCTGCCTTGAATATGGGAGTCTCATTTATGGTACACCGGTGCCCTCAGCATTGCATTTACTCGACCCAGTACACCATCGTGGCATTCAACTAGCAACAGGAGCTTTTAGCATGAGTCCAGTGACCAGCTTCCTGGTGGAGGCCGGAGTCCCTCCATTGAAGGTTAGGCATGCACAGGGGTTCATTCCCACATTGGAAGCCCAGGTCAGGGCTTACAAGTGCAGTTTGCATCCGATCTCTTCTGTCTGAAGTGGAGTCCTTGCCTTTACCACCTATACTTGAGGACTATTCACGTACACCTCCATGGTGTACAACTAGGCCAAAGCTTTGCCTGGACCTTCCACATGGCCCTAATAAATACAAATGTTTGTGGGAGTTGCGTTCACTAGTAGTTCATAAGAAATATAAACTGTCTTACCAAGCTACAGAAGTGATGTGTAGAGTGGTACATTACAAACAAGCACAGATATGATAATTTAACAGTGAGTTTGTACTATCATAGTATTTTAACAAATGAGTAAAAAATACAGGGCAAACAAATTGTGATTATCATATGTTAAGGACGGGCTGCAAAAGTTGACATGTAGCTATAGGAGTACTAAAACTCAAGCAGTTGAACTTCAGCTGGGTATGTTTTGAGAAGATTTAACAAATACATTAAAAAAAGTGTGAAGGCTCTTCACCAATGTGAGGAGTTAATGTACAGTTTTTCCTGTTAAGTGCTATTTAGTGATTATAACATATTTGTATTACAAAAAGCCATAGATGTTTTGTGTTTATTCAGGACCCCCAGGGCAAAACTCTTTCTGAATACATTCATGAAATCATTAACATGCCGACTGATGAGTTCGTTTCCACATTATTTCACTTGATTGGCAAGCATCAAGTATAAAAGTATAATTTTAGCATTCAACAATGATGAAATCAAAGTATGCATTGATTGCCAGACATGGTCAAACACACCAGGAGTTTCTTTGATTGCAACACCTGCAAAGAAAATTCTTGTGACGAGATCCATTTCAGACTACACAAGCTTACAATACATGAGAGATTTCATGGCTCTCACAGAAAGAAACCAAGACTCAATAAATCCAGTGACCTGGTCCACCATGCCCAATCACTTAATGCAATAATGACTTATTCAAACACCTATGAATAGCCAATCCAAAATGAGCATGCACCCCATTATGCTGGAACCACATGCTGTGCGTCACATTTACTGTAGCATTTTCAAGCAAACTGGGAAGAACCTGTTCCAGAAAAGTCTGATAATAAGTGGGATGGTAAAAGGTACTGCTCAATGAAGCACTCACTGACCAAACCCACCCACGTTAGCTGTGAACTGATGTTGTGCAATATGGTGCTGCATGCTGTGGGCATTTCCTGGTACCCATAACTGCTCATTGTGGTAAAGGAATACACCATCTCCCCTCCAGAAGTTTATATATATAATAGAGGGAAACATTCCACGTGGGAAAAATATATCTAAAAACACAGATGATGTGACTTACCGAACAAAAGTGCTGGCAGGTCGATAGACACACAAACATACACATGAAATTCAAGCTTTCGCAACAAACTGTTGCCTCATTAGGAAAGAGGGAAGGAGAGGGAAATACAAAAGGATGTGGGTTTTAAGGGAGAGGGTAAGGAGTCATTCCAATCCCGGGAGCGGAAAGACTTACCTTAGGGAGAAAGAAGGGGTATACACTACTCGCGCGCGCGCGCCACACACACACACACACACACACACACACACACACACACACACACACACACACACACACACATCCATCCGCACGTACACATTGTGTGTGCAATATCCTTTTGTCTTTCCCTCTCCTTCCCTCTTTCCTGATGAGGCAACAGTTTGTTGCAAAAGCTTGAATTTCATGTGTATGTTTGTGTTTGTTTGTGTGTCTATCGACCTGCCAGCACTTTCGTTCGGTAAGTCACATCATCTGTGTTTTGCTATGGAAGTACACTGGTTCATGTTGTGTATTTTATTCATCACTATTTGCATAACCTTGTTGCTCTTGCAGGCCACATTGCTGATGGACACAAAATTCATGTTCCCAGTAAGATTTCCTTTTAATCCATCAAAAATCCATCTTGAAGATATAGAAGTACCAGAGGTGTTGAACCTACCAATGCTAAAAAAAGTTTAAACTTGTGAGACACTAGTTCATCGGGAAAACAGAAATGTGCCCTACTACAAGGTTACATAGATTTCCTTCTGGAGATCTGGGTTCTGAAGTAATAAACGTAAAAATTGTAATGAGATATGTATTTATAGTTAAACAGTCATCAGCATCCTATAAATGTAAACTTCTTTATTCCTTCACTCTAATATTCATTTCATTCTTAATATTTCGTTATAATGTTAAGCTATCTGCTTACAGTTTTTTTGTTCATCAAAATTATATATAAAATATCTTTTGTAATTATTTAAAATATTTGCAATTTGTGTGCATATGGCTTTTGTTGAAATATGTGATTAATGTTTGGCTTTCATGTGTGAGGGGGGGGGGGCGGGGAGGGGGAGGGAAGGTATATACTATGTGGAGCAGTGTTTTAAGCTCTCTTAATTCTCCACAATGATGGTTTATTTAAATGTCATGGCACTACTAGACTATTATTCCTTTTTGTTAAAATTATTTCAAGAAAAATAGGGTTCAGGAGACAGAGAAATAAAATGTTGTCATCTGACAGATCAGTAACCATGAAGAAACTGAAATACATAAGTAATTTTTCTTTCAAGGACATTGATTGTTCCTCCGTATTCTCACTTTTGCCTAATATGAAAGAAAAATTTCTATCGTATCTTTGGTATTCTGTTTATCTCGCCACCTTCTTCCTCTTATACTGCTTCATCATCATCTGTTCCTCATTAACACTTAGGTAAAACTTGTATGATTAATTTCAGGATGATCTTGTTTTTCATTTGCAGTCATTCCTCAGTGTCTGCCAACTAGGTATCTATTATAATTTACTCCAGGGCTCTTAAATGTAAAGTTGTATCTCCTGTACTCAGGCAGGACTGCTTTTTTTATTTTCCTTTTTTTAGTGACAAGTTACTTCCAGCCACTTATGAGTGCCAAATTACTTTGTTGTAATCATAATGTGGTTTGTCTGTAAATGAACAGTACAAATATAAGTCTGGAAGTTGTTACAAGAATTTGGTTTCTGGCCAGTACTGCCATGTAAATGAATATCAGATCTGCTATGTGTAAGTGATTTACAGATATGACTGGTTTTTAGTTACTGTGTGCATAATGGGCCTCCAGCAAGTCTTTGTTATTATTTAGAGATTTCCATTCAGACTAAGGCATTTCATGTTAAAAGGTAAATAAGGAGTTGTACCCTGATAAGGATATTTAAAAATGGATTTTCTGTTTCATTTCATATGGGTATCAGTTAGTATGGTCTCATTTTTTCAAACATTTTAGCTTTTTCACAATATCCATATCAACCATACAAAAGAAATTACTGTGATGATAAAGAAATCAAGTTAACTTCTTTCATTCTGTCTGTTCTGTGTAAGTGATTTTTGTCAGAAATAATATAATTTTTTAAAATAGTTGGGACTTGCCATGATAATGTAATTTGACCGTGTGTTACAGAGATATTGCAAGTTACTGGTTGACATGCACAGAACATTATGGTCACCAACCTACTATCAATATAAACCTGTCCAATAGCAGTGTCACCTTGTGAGGAATGACTGCTACACACGTGTGTGTGTGTGTGTGTGTGTGTGTGTGTGTGTGTGTGTGTATAGAATGGGGAAGGTGCGCAGTCTGAGTTTGACTGAGGGCAGATGGTAATGGCCCGAGGCTCAGCATGAGCATATCGGAAACTCCACAACTTGTCGGGTATTTGAGAAGTGCTGTGGTGATTGCCTTCAACACATGGTGATACCACATCCAAACGTCATGGGGTTGAGGGACCGCCACTCATAACAGATGTCGGACGTTGTAGGCTGAGCAGACTGGTAAAATAGAACAGGCAGTAAACTGCAGCAAAACAATCCTCAGTCTTCAATACTAGGCAGAGTACAAGTATGTCTGAACACACAGTGCACTGAACACTCGTAGTGATGGGCCTCTGCACCCAATGACCCATGCATATGCCAATGTTAACACCACAACATCAACAACTACAATTGAAAAGAGCAAGTGACCATTGGCACTGTACATTGGTGCAGTGGCAGAGCATTGAATCTCGATGCCATCATCATCATGCCAATGTGTGGGTGCAAATCCGTCATCTTCCAGTGGAAGATCTCCTTCACACCTTCACTTGGAATGGAGACAAGCTGGCAGTGGCTCCATTATGCTTTGGGCAACATTCAAGTAGACACTCGCGGGTCCAGTGGAGCTTGCGCTAGGCCATGATGGATAAGGAGTATCGTACATTGGTTGCAGACCACATGTACCCCTTCATGACAATCATGTTTACCGACAGCAGTTGCATTTTTCATCAAGATAATGTGATATCACAGGGCCATGAGTGTTACAGAATGGTTCAAGGAACACAGTGGTGAGTTCCAATTGATGTGCTGGCCGCCTCAATTAGCCAGATCTGAACCTGATTGAACACAGTTGCGATGCGATTGAACGTGGCATCAGAGCTCATCGCCCCCCCCCCCCCCTCTCCCTGGAATTTATGGAAATCGAGTGCCTTGGGTATGCAGGTGTATTGCCAGCTCCCTACAGTGACCTACCAAGACCTCACTGCTTACATGCCATTATGTGTCACCTCACTGCTGTTATCCATGTGAAAACAGTGGACATGCTCCCTATTAAGTGTGTGTGTGTGTGTGTGTGTGTGTGTGTGTGTGTGTGTGTGTGTGTGTGTCATATAGACAATCACATTTGACATCAAAGAATGATTCATTGTCAATAAAATGAAAACTAATGAAGAAATAACACATCATATCATATGCAGCCTTAGCAACTTTGGAAAGCCATGATAATCTGGAGGCTGTCAAACTGCTGTGATTCATGACTGACTGTAAACCTTTGATTTTAAAATGTAATTGCCTATTGAAAGGTGAAGGGGCGGAGGGGGGGGGGGGGGGATATGAACTTGCTTTGATAGTTTCTAATTCTTTTATTTTTGCTCTTACGCCATATTTTTCTAATTATGACTCAACATAATGACATTACTTATATCTTATTTGTGTGAAAGATTATTATTATGTATTGGTTTATAATCTGTACTATGACATTTGTTAACTGTGGGTATTATGTATCAGGCAGAAGTTTGGCGCTCTTCTTGCAAATTCAAGTAAATTATTGAAATATTACTTTCTCTGCAGACTAATATCGATTGTTCATCAAAAATCACTTTTTCATTTTTAAAAATTTAATACTAATAGGCCCTCAGATGGCTAAAAGTAAAACAAATGAGGTTATAAGTAAATCCATCATAAATGTGATAGGCAGACCTACTCTGACAAGATCTGCATGAGGAGAAGTTTTCATCTTAACGACTCTTTGTTTTTCCTGTTATATATTTTGTGTAACACCTACTAGATATTTCTACAGTCAGTCATTGGCTTTAGCTTAAGTATAAAATATTTCTTGGGCTAAAATGTAGGTAAAAAGGAACAGAGACTTGAAAAAAATTTATTTCCATTGTAATTCAAGATTATGGTGTTAACTATACTGTGCAAAGATGCATAATTTTACTTCTTTTGTCAGTAAATAGTGTGAGACTTTGAGAACATAAGATGTAGAAACGAATTGTATTGTTCCTCTGACTATGACTGAATAAAAATTTTAAATCCATAAAAAGCTATTTTAGTCACTGTTAACTGTAAATATTGCCAAGCTTATCAGCGAGGAATAATCTGTGTGCTGAACTTTAACTGTTTTTAGCAGTTCTGATGCATAGTGAATATGAGTAACATGCTTGGCTAGGAACATGATGTACATAAAATATTTCTTTCATGTGCAGATTTTCTTAAAACTGTACCATTGTTAAGAAAGTTGTATAATACTCATTGTTCATGTACTTCCTCACAGCCTCTAAAGGAACCAGGTGATGCTATATATAGTTTAAAAACTGTTTTATGAAAAATTTAAAAACTGGTATTTTGTATAAGCTGTATCCAAAGCAATATTTTAATCTCCCCCCAGTGCTATTAACCCTGCTTCTTCCCTTCTGTATGTACACCACAATGTTATTTTTGGGATGTAACTACCATTTCATTCATTTAAAACTATAAAATATCACATTAGACTGACAGAAATATGTTCTTCATGAATACTGGCCATATCAAAGAATGGAATTAAATGGGAATAGTGACCTAACTACAGTGTCTAAATCAGAATTTATCATTCAGGCATTGCTGGTGCTACTGTGGTAATGAACCTCCACTTGAGGTGTGTGTAGTTACAGTGCTTATTGTAAATTATTCTCTTCTAAGATAATCCAAGAATCACATTTCCTTATTTTTATTAAAAAAGTAGAATTACTCTAAAGATACAGAGTTGTTTCAGATAAATCAGAAATATATTTTCAAAAGTCTAGTCATGATAATTTCATCCCTTCTGTATCTTTAAATGACCACACTGAATAATACGAGGGTAGTCCACAAAGTAAGTTCCGTTTCTATTTCTATCTGCGGCAGCGCTACGATCGCAGTTCCGAGCATGCACGGCAGTTACTCTGCCTCAATGAGAAGACATGTAAGCCATTTTCAAATTGCTTCTGCCGACATGTGCTTTGTAGTGCTTCTTTATAATGTCATCCATAATTGAAAATGCCGTCGCGTGTGAAATCAGATCTGCGATTCATTTTCTAAATGCAAAGAAAGTTAAACCAAAGGAAATTCATTGGAAAATCTGTGAGGTTTATGGACAAAATGCTATGAGTGATTCAATGGTTAGAAGATGGGTCAGACTGTTCAATGAAGGACGTGATAAAGTTCACAATGAAGAATGGAGTGAACGCCCGTCTGTGCTTACTGATGAACTGGTTCACACAATTGAAGAGAAGATTAAGCACAACCATAAGTTTACACTTAGTGCCCTTGCTATGAAAGTTCTGCAAATCTCACTATCACTAATTCATGAAATTGTTACTGAAAAACTGAAATTTCGGAAACTTTGCTCATGTTGGGTACCCAAATTTCTTACTGAACACAAAAAACAACGGATGGGCAGTGTACTTCAGTTTTTGACACACTAGAGTGAAGAAATCGATGGTTTTCTTTTTTAGTCATGGGGGATGAAACTTGGGTAATGTAAGTCACCCCTGAAACAAAACAGCAATCATGGAATGGAGGCACACTTCATCCCCAAAAAGGTTAAGCCTAAGCAAATCTTGACACCTCTGAAAGTCATGTGCACCGTTTTTTGGGACAGAAAAGGCATTTTGCTGATTGATTGATTGGCCTCATGGTAAGAAATCAATGCACATGGTTACGGAGAGACCATCACGAAATTGTGCCAAGGATTACTGTCAAGAGGTGTTGTTTTTTCCCCCACCTCACAGCTCTTATGGAAATTTCACTGGGATGCATTTGATCATCCTCTGTACAGCCCAGACCTTGCTCCTAGCTCTCTTCTTACACCTAAAATCTGTCCTTGGTGGTCAACACTTCAATGATAATGACAAGCTAAAAGAACATGTTACCACATGGTTGAATACACACGTGGCAACCTTCTATGAAGAAGGCCTACAGAATTTTAGAAGCTATGTAAAAAAGTAGTTTAACAGTTGTAGATATTTTACAATAAATATTTTTTCTGTGTCTGTGCATGTTTGTTTTATATAACCAAATGGAACTTGCTTTGTGGACATACCTTGTAAATTAATAACTGAAGATCTATAATCAAAAGTGATGTCTAATTATTTTAAGCATATAACTGAAATTTTTGATACTTCAATTATGAACTTATTTAACTGCATTTCATAGTTCACTCCCACCTTCATAGTTTAGTGGTCAGTGTGGCTGAATGCCATTTAAGGGGCCTGGATTTGATTACCAGCAGAGTCAGCAATTTCCTCTGCTTGGGGACTTGGTATTGTTTTGTCCTCATCAATACCGGCATGTAAGTCATCAAAATGAAATCAACTAAAACGACTTGCAGCTGACAAACTCCCTGAAAGGGTACCCCTGGCAAAATATGCCATATGCACATTTCATTTTCATAGTTCAAAAGTCAGAGAAGAAGGAAGACTAATGTTGTAAGTTGAGGTCACTTGTGTTTATTTCATAGTAATGTAATGTCCTATGCAGAGAGTAAAAATAAGTTGCAATATTGGCTGAGAGTATAATCCATTGGCTACAATCTCTGGAAAAAACACTGTTTGATAACATTTGACACAAACTTTGCTAACTACTTGTAAAATTAATCTGAGGCAGTAATTTAGCCTCTTGGAAAATAAAGTAGTAAGGAAGTAAGTTTATTTTTCAGGTATAGTAGTATCTCCATATTGTCCATTGCATTATGATCTCACAATTAAGTGTGCATCAGGAATATTAATGAAACATGAACATGAAAACTACAACTGAAACCACTGAAGATCACTTGATGCACTTATCAATGTCATATACACATGCATTGGTTCTTTAGCTTTGGATAGGAAAGGTAAAATAAACAACAGGTGCGGCAGTGAAATGAGAGATTTGGCAACACTGGAAGTAGGAATCACAAAACAGGAGTGATGCCACTGACCCTGATATTTATGTTCAGTGGAGATGCCATCATGGGCCAGTGAACAATGTGTTGTTGCCACGAAGGTGATTTCCAAAAATGACAACTAAGCAGCTATGCAGTGTGTTTTTTGTACTCATTACTATCTCGCAAGTCATGCCCCTGTCCCATCAGCACATGCTATCAAAGTACAGGTACAGAACTTTGAGGAAATGGGTGATGAGGTGCAAAAGAGGGATGGAAGTGCAAAATGGGTGTGTACACTAGAGAATGTTGCAAGAATGGAAGAAGCCTTCAGCCAAAATTCCAGGCATTCTGCACAAAAGCATGTGCTGAAACTTGACGCAACAGATTGCAGTGTGTGGTGAATATAGCACAAAGAACTGCAAAACTACCTATACAAAATTCAGATAGTGCCAAAAACTGATGCAAACGAGCTCCTGAAAATACTATTCTTTCACCAGAAATTTTTGGGGTTCAAGAACCACCACCAATGTCTGTGCAACAATCTGACCATGAATGATGAGGTGTCAGGCTTTGCTGACAAGCAAAACTTTAGCGACTGATCATGTGAAAATCCTGAAATTCTTCATGAAACACAACTTCAGTCATAAAGTGGTGGTGTGGTGCAGTATATTAATGTTTGGAATTGTTGGGTGCGATTTTTTCTAAGACAACTGTGCTAATGCCAGTACCATGAATACAAAACATTGTGTTCACATAGTGAAACACACCCTAATGTGACAACTTCCTGTAACTTTAGAGACATTCTTCCAACAAGACCATACCTTGCAGCATTCCATTAACATGCTACAGAACATCTTTCCTGGTCATCTGATCTCCAACAGTGGGGACATTTCCTGGCCTCCAAGATCCCCTGACCTTCCAGTATGTGATTTGTTCCTTTGGGGTCATTTGAAATCTCAGATCTTCCAGTGGACCCACCAAACACCATCCAGGAAATGAAGGATCAAATTCAGGAGGAAATTAATTGAAGTTCAGTGCCAGTCTTGCAAGATGTGAAGTCTAACTTCTTTAAGACATGAAATGTGTCGTCAGCTACATGACATCATTTCAAGTGATTGTCATCTTGAAGTGCAAGCATTGTAAACTTATTTTATTTCTTTTCTAGCACTGTGAATAAATTTTTATTGGTGGTGGAGGTTTCAAGATCATCAATTTCACTGCCATACATGTTAGTAAGAAAATTAGGATAAGTGGCAAGTATGAGGAAAAATGTTAAGGAACTTCTGCTAAGAGATGTATAGTTCCTTAGAGTTGGAGAGGGGAGAGGAGGGGAAGAAATGAAAAAAAAGTCTTAATAGTGTGTGTGACTAACATGTTGACTGCCACATGCATAGTGACGGATGTTTCACCACCAGGCCAAACCAGGCACACAGTGTTAGGGGTGAGGCTCTGCTACGAACTCATGGCAGTCATCATATTAATGGAGATTCCAGTGTCTCAGTGCATACATTTTCTTTCTTAATAAGATAAGCTGTTAGTAGACAAGAGGAAGAAAGAATGAGGGAGGAAGATAAGAACAAAGTATTAAAGGAACTCTGTATACATTCTTGACAAATGCGGCATAGAGTTGTCAGTGCTTACAGACAAACAGCACTGCATGAAATAACTGCAGAAACTGTTGTGGGACATGATGAATGTATCCGTTAGGACAGCATGGTGAAATTTGGTGTTAATGGGCTATGGCAGGAGACAACCCACAGGAGTGCCATTGCTAACAGCACGATATAGACTGCAGTGCCTCTCCTAGGCTCATGACCACATTGATTGGACCCTAGATGACTGGAGAACTGTAGCCAGGTCAGATGAGTCCCTGTTTCAGTTGGTAAGAGCTGAAGGTAGGATTCTAGTGTGGTGCAGACCCCATGAAGCCATGGACCCAAGTTATCAACAAGGCACTGTGAAAGCAGTTTGTGACTCCATTATGGTGTGGACTGAGTTTACACAGACTGGACTGGATCCTCTGGTCCAGCTGAAGGTTGACGAAATGGTTATGTTCAGCTACTTGCAGGCCATTTGCAACCATTTATGGACTTCATTTCTGTGGATGACAATTGACCATATCACCACACCACAACTGTTCGTGATTAGTTTGAAGAATATTCTACATGATTTGGCCACCTGGATCACTTGACGTGAATCCCATCAAGCACTTATGGTACAAAATTAAGATGTCAGTTTGTGCACAAAATCTTGCACCAGCAACACTTTCAGAATCATGGGTGGCTGTAGAGGCAGCATGGCTCAATATTTCTGCAGGGAACTTCTAATGACTTTCTGAATCCATGCCACATAAAGTTGCTGCACTATGTGTCGGGCAGAAGGTGGTCTGACAATATATTAGGGGGTAGCCCACGACTTCTGTCACTTCAGTGTATAAGGTGAACAGAAACTGGAAGTTGTGGAAGGCCATATTTTCATCTAAAATAAACAAAGAAATACGTTATCCTAACATTATCTCTGTAACGAGAATCGAGTTCTTTCTAGCAGATATAGTCTAACATTTTCATTAACTGTGGTGGTGCACTTTCTCAATTCGGTAGTTAGAAATCAAGGAATATGGTCTTTGCCCTTGAGGTCCACACAGGAAGAAATGGCACGGTGAGTAGTCTGGGAAGAATGTACGTCTTGTGGCAGTTACCATGAAAAATAAAAACAGGGTAAACATCTCATTCGAAATTGGTTACTCCATTTGTATATTAGCATGGGGTTAATTCATCATGCCTGTGGAAATTTTACTTAACTATTCATGATGATTACTTCCCACAAGCCCTCATCCCATTCAGTGGCACCCCTAAAAGTCTCATGAAACATCTTATTAGATAATTATGATGTAGATGCATTCTCTGCATGTCATTGAGGTTGATGTTGCAGAAGACGAATGAAATTCAAATTGGCATCCAAATGCCCATCAAATTGGAACAACACTGCCATGGATATTTAAGAACTTACTTGTAATTATCTGTCAGTAACACTGTAATATTTTCCAGCAACATTAAAAATAGCATCAACAGTAAGCTATATCTGGCTCAGTTTACTATCCATGCAGTTAGATACTAATGCCGAAGGTCCAAAATGCATTCTTTGAGAGAATGTACTTATGTTCATTGCCCGTGAATTCATTGTCTTATGAAATTGTCCACTATGTGTAACTGGGGAGCATCATTTCAAATTGCATAATGACAAAAAAACTCATTACCTGTAACCTGGGAAATTTTTCACAAATTTTAAAATGTGAAGTTGTTATGTTTGAAATGTTGTTCTAGAAACATGAAAAAAGTGAAATCAATTTTGCAATTCTGTTCTTCATATTTAAGGAAAATGTGTCAGTCTTAATACGCCATGACTAAATACAAATATAAAAATAATGAGGCAAATACATAACTAAGTATTTATTTTTGTTACTATTGTAGAATAATAGTGTTAATGATGTCCTTTTTGGCGCCATTTGTCTTTGAAAACATTTTTATTACACAATAAATATGGTCACAATCATTTCATATCAAACTCAGCATGTCTTTCTGGTAAATATTTTGATTTATAGAATCTTGAGAATGGCCATTCTTTTGGTTTCTCTTAATATTTGGTAAGGTCCTCATGCTCCTTTCAAGCAACTACAAGCTAATGTACAAACCCCTTCCTCACTGCCAGTTACAACAGGAACTGCACCAATGAAGTTTGCACAGAAATCTAAATCTCCCATGCTCTTCCAGTCATCCCCAAAATGTTTACATAGTAAGTAGAAGATTCACATCAGTCATCTTTGCTTTGCCTGTATGGTGAAATCACTGATGGTTCTCCCCCTGCACGTCCGGGGGTAAGAATAGGCCCTAGGTATTCCTGCCTGTCATAAGAGGCGATTAAAAGGAGTTTCCCACGTTTCGGCCTTTATGTGACTGTCCCCTGTAGGGTTTTGAACTCCATTCTTCAAAATTTTCCCGAAGATCAAGCCAATTGGGGAGGGGAGCCTTACATGGTGCATAATGTCCATCGTGCATTGAAATCTTTAGCCCACTTCCTCATTGTCGCATCTCAGTCCCGCTCATTCCCCATGTATTGGGCGAGGACACCTTCCTGGATGTGTTTTCCACCATGCATTGTGCAGTGTCGCTTTCTGTGTCGACGATGACCATGGATTTCTTTGCACCTGATATCCAGCACGGTAGCCAGTCTGTTGTGGTGGGGCCGCCATGTACCGTGTTGGTTGTAGCCCCCTGACCACACAGGGATCGCTCTGCTCATGCCTGCGCCATTAAATCCCCACGTATGCCAAGGGGTAGATACCCATCCCCCTGGGACATCGGGACGTCCGGCAATGGCCGTCCTGCCAGGTGACCTTTGCTGTGGCTAGGTGCCACCTGTGGGTAGTGCCCTTGGTCTGAGTGGGTGGCATCAGGGCAAATGACACGCGATGAAGCGTAGTCCATCATCTCTTGCTGGTGGTGGTGAAACACTAGCAGTCTCTAAGCGATCACAAGTTCAATTCAACGCACAGAAGTGTGACGCCAAATCGTTCCCCTTCTTGGCCACACCATGGAAGGAACATCAGGCTAAGGATGGCAGCGGAACTTATTCGCCACGGTACCTTGTATGTTCGAGAGCTGATGGGCAGTCTTTCATGACAATGAAGCCTCAGTTTTTTGTGGAGCATTTGGAGTGGTGGAGGGATTGTCCAAAACGAGATGTGGGTCAGTCTTGATCAAAACAGCATCCTCAGCCCAGTCACCAACATTACTAGCTTGTGACAAGCTGGCGGATGTTTCTGTAACCATCACACCCCATAAGAGCTTAAATACAGTCCAGGGTATCCTATTTCACAGAGACGTCCTTCTGCAGTCTGGCGATGAGCTGGGCCCCAATTTAGAGTGGTGAGGTGTACATTTCGCTCCTGTAGTTGTTCTGTTGTGGTACTACTGAAGTTGCGATATCTTTCTGAAAATAAATCAAAGATATACTGAATGAGTGAAAAGAACAAACATAAGTAGAATAACATCACTGTATGTCAAATTAGAAAAGAATTAAATATGTACTGATTAGTAACATGAATTTTGTGTGTAGAGTACACCACTCCATTGCCAATGAAGCACCTAGGAGTGAAAACTGCTGCATCTGAGCAAATATTAAGATGTCAAATGGTGAAGCATATAATCAGCTAATCTGGTAACATGTTGCATTCACAATGTAAATGGGCAGCTGCGGACAGTGATGCTAGTGCTTACCAAGAGTCATTTTATAGGTGCATGTTCAAGGCCTTAAGCATTTGTGACGAAGCAAGCTGGGATCTCTTTACTTCGTCTCTTATTTTTCCACCTGCCTCCTTAAATTATTTTCATTTTAATTTTTGCCTAGTTACCTTTACATGTATGAATATAATCTGCATTTCCATAAAAGAGAAATGCTGGCCCTCCGTCTTAAGGAATATAGCATGAGGTCTAATTTTGTGCCTACTTTTGTATATGCAATTAATTTCCTAATTTATTTTGACCATTCCTAGTTAAATTTTTGTTATAGGGTGAAATCAGTAATTGTTTTGTGACAGATTCTATTGTTGACTTATAAACAAATATAAATTCTGTAGTAAATATAAACATTTGGAAGAAAGACTACTCAGATTCTTAAAGTATCTATTTGGCACTATTCAAAAACATATTAGCAAAGTCAGCCCTTAATTAATTCCAAAATAATTACCAGGTTTGTCAAAAGTATTGTTTGTGTAACTATATTAATTTCATTATTTAAACAAATGATTCGGCCTAATCTTTGTGGTAGAAGGAACTACTAAAAAGAATGAGTTACGAGTTAAATTTTAATTGTAATTTCTGTAACTGATACAGTGAAAATGTAAAGCTTCAGTGCCTATTATTGTGAGGATATACAAAAAACTGATTTTTGGTGCTGAGACAGTCAGTCCACAGCCGATTTTCAGACAGGAATTATGTATTCGTTAAATTAACAACAATCCATCAACTTAACAGTGGAATAGGTGTAACACAAATAAGCCATGTGTTAGAACAATTAATGACAATGTCTGTTCAATTTATTTGAGAAATAGTGTCATCGTATTATTCTGCAAGAACTGCCTAGTTAGGTTTTTACTGCTCATAGATATTCAATGGCAAACTATTGTAGCAATATGCTGATGTTGCCTGCAACCTATTAATGAGGCTTTTCAACATTAACCCATAGTTAATCCGCCATATAATTGTGTAATATTGGGCAGGTTGTGAACAATGAAAGTAAAGAACTGTGAATCGCAATTGTGCAACTGTTGGCTACATCATTTACAGTAGTCAGTGTTGCGCTTCCACCCACTATCTTTCAGCTAGTATAACAATGCAGCACGCCGACACAGAAGACTATCAAGGAAGAAATAAAGCAGGCAAACGTCACACATTCTAACAGCTCCTTCACAAGATATACATTTACTAATTTGGCTTGACATAAATAAACCATCACAATTTCAAAAGAATAGTGATTCCTTCTACTCATCCACCATGTTCTTTACATCCCACCAAGAAGGTGAACTTACAGGGCTATGGAACAAGTAAACAACCAAACATTGCTTAAGCCCTACATTATATTAACAAGAAACTATCACAATACTGCTTAATAATAGTTCTGTCTCTGCCAGTTAAAAGTGTTCTAATGAATTAGAAAGAAAGCTGCTGTGACTTCAGTTACGTTAGGTAGCTGCAGACTGTCTTAACAGGAACTTGATATCTACTTAGTTAATTAAGTATTTTTCAAAGAAAACAGTAACCTAAATCTGTTATTACACAGGATAGTTTACAACATACTACTTGCCATCCATCCAAAGGAGGAATCAAACCCTTGCACTAAGATAAGCAGTGGAAGGAGACATCACCAGGAATGTTTTCAATTGGCTGAGATAACCAATTACTTGCTGTATGTCAGATGGGAGCTTCTCAAATACCTTCACACCATAGGATATAATTCCTAAGTTAGATTTCTGTCTTGTATTGATGGTGCAGATCACAGTTCAGCTTGAACTGATTTTTCACAGCCACACTACAGTTCTTTCATGACACCTATATGCCCACTATAATGACTGTTTTTTTTTTTTTTTACCCACCAGACAGCATTCTCAGGTGCAGTATGATGCACAGGATGGGGGAGATCCAACTGTTGCCTTATCATCAGATGGTGCATGTTTGCAGCACTGCTGGAGTGCTGCTGCTGTGGCCAGGCGTGAACTGTACATAATTCTCACTACATTCAGTGTGTACATGTTTTGTTCTCTGGCCATAGCTACATGAGCCACAACAATGCTGGAAATATGCAATAAATATGTCCCATCTGATAATAAATCTCTTGTGAATTCAAAACCAGTCATGGTAAATAGAAACTGAAGAATAAAATCAAAGGTGCCTGGTTGCTGGAAACCTTTACACAATTTTAAACCTGAACTGAAATTGCTTCTTCTGGCAACATCTGCCTGAAGAGAGGTATTTAACAAAAACCTTGTGGCATAAGACTACGATTGCTTGGGCTATTTAGAACTAAATGTCAATATTCCGTCACAGTAACATGAGCAGTGACAGAGACCAATATGTTCATTATTATTACTTTTCAGCCAGTGAGCTAGCTGCTAATCTGTAAGTAGCTAGAATGTAGACACAGAAGACACAGAGTGTAAAACCAATGTAACCTACACCATTTTGGTACAAACAGACCAATGATCCTTGGAACATAGCATTATTTCTAGTTAGACACACAAACTATATCTGAAGAACAAAATCAGTCTATGTAAAGGGATCTACTGCTCTATTATAAAAGGTAGATTGGCAAAACAAAAATCATGACTCCACCCACCTGTTTTGAACAGTAATGTCATCAACATGGTTTAAACTATTTCAAGCACATACAATACGGTGACCTTGACATTACTTATACAACTGCAAACAAACATAAATAACATGTGAAGTCTTTAACTCCAACATCAGAATGAAACTGACAGGAGAACTCTATGACGGAGGTGGGTTCGGGCGCGGACAAATATACGACAGTAAGAATAATGACATTACAGCAAAACAAATATTTGCCCAAAAATCAAGCACATGAAATCCTCAAAATTTAACACAAATTAATTACAAAAACAAAATCTATTGGTGTTGTAAATTTCGATATCTCAAATGAGGCCTACAATACCAGTAACCCATACACAACTAAAAAACTCAACACCACAATTTTCACCTACATAGCTCCAACAAAGCCCTCGACACCAGGAACCAACATACAACTCTAAAACATGGTGTTGCAAATTTCACTTCACCCATAATCATCAAGCAAAGGTCTTGATATCGTGAACTTGCACCCAACTCCAAAACCCGATGACACAAATTGACCTATATAGCACCAAAAAACAAAGCCCACTGTACAAAAAGAAACACACTCAAATGCTAAAATCTATTTTCCACACTTTCACTTACTCTACCTAATGCAAAGACCACAGTACAACAAACCAAACCATGCCCACATGACTAATATCAGAAACATATTCTAATGGTACATCAATAACCATGATATCAACCAATCACAGTTCAACACAATTACCACACACTGACAAGAAAAATCCCAAAATTTATGAAAAGTTGGTCATCACCAATTTCAATATACACAAAGAAACTATAGTCAACAAACTCATACCATACATAGTGTGGTATCAATGTTCGATACCACACTTGTTAGGGGTTGAAGTTATCAACCACAGTCCATATTAGTATCGTTGGACCCGCGAGTTGCGACCAGCGCCGCTCCGTGGCTTGTATCAAGTTTCTAGCGAGCTCTCATCCACTCTTGCTCGGGACGTCAAGTAGTAAAGCCTTCAGCTGATAGGAAGCAACCTCTAACAAGGCACTTAGTACTATATGGCCCAAACGAGGCCTCAGTAGCTATCTGTTTATAATTATATGTATGCAGCCAAGAAGAATCCTGTACAACCAGTTAAGTACAATATATATTATTTTTTTACCAACGACTTAATTATTTTAGTAGTTGGAGATCCAGACCATTCACCCAGCACGTTATCGATGTTACTGACAAATCTGCTGTGATTTATATGTTTCTATTTAGCATTGGCCACCAGTCAACACTGGTGACGACTCGTTCGTCGTCGTCGTCATAACAATTGGCGACAAGGTTAAAGGTACAGATTTTTTGGAAAGTGGAACAGTGAAAGCAGCCGATTCATACATGTTTACAGACTATATACCCGGCTGTGCCACCCATCCTCTCCACATGGTGTGATTGTGAGTGCATGACATTTTTTCCTACTCCCGTTTGTGATTATTTGCTTTCGTTGTGATGGCAAATCCAGAGGCAGAACTGTTACGATTACAGAATCAGCAGCCCAATGCACTACTACACACATTGGGACTGCTCGTCCAGGGACAACAACAAG
Source organism: Schistocerca serialis cubense (assembly GCF_023864345.2). NCBI lineage: Eukaryota > Metazoa > Arthropoda > Insecta > Orthoptera > Acrididae > Schistocerca > Schistocerca serialis. Next base: position 845,139,193 of record NC_064640.1, on the reverse strand, counting down.
CTGTGCCACAAGTACCGGCGGCACAGGAGCCGGCCGTACAGCAGGTCACAGCCCCGCCGTTTCGCGTATTTGACTTCTGCGTGGAAAGCTGACAGGAGTGACATGTACAGTTTTCACACCACCTTGCTGCATATGACATCCAACGTAAAACACGGCTGCATGCGCTTTTATCTTGTGTTGGCATGGCATCGTACCGCATTCTCCTCAAACTCTTCCCGAGAAGTTCTCCAGATCAGCACAGTTTCGAAGAACTTGTTCAGGAATTAACTGATTATTACAAGGAAAGTGTGAATGTTGTCACTCAGCAGTACAAATTTTTCCGCACAAAACGTGCACCTCAGCAGAGTTACCGTGAGTGGGTAGCCACTTTTCAAGGCCTCACTCGCAACTGTGGCTTTTCATGTTCTTGTGGCATATCATATTCTGACATAATGGTACAGGACACTATTGTGCAAAACGTGTCAGACACACGCATTAGAGAGCAAATTCTTAAATTATCCAACCCCACTTTAGAACAGGTGTTGAACATTTTGGACAGGCAGGACACTTTGGATTTTGCTGCAAATTCTTTTGAATCGCCTCCCGCTGTCTGTCAGGTTAGCAAGCTGGCTGCACGCGCATCACACATACATGACAGACACCTGTTATGCGCCGGCACAAGCCGCCTGCTTTGCGCTCATGTCCGCAATGTACTTCAAAGCACTCACACCAGAACTGCCCATCGCACAAGGCCGTGTGCCATTTTTGCAACAAGAAGGGACATGTCCAGGCAGTGTGCCTCAAAAGACAAAAATCTAATGCTCCATATTACGTTTCCAGACAAAGTAGCTTCCACCGGAACGGTTTCCAAAATGAGCCTTAAGCAATGGAAATAAATGTTGTACATTCGCCTCCAGTACCTGTGACATTGCCCGAGTGTGTGAATTTTCTTTGTGATGCCAGTGCAAGCCAACATAAGGAGACCCGTCACACACGATCTGCCTGTCAACATAAGCCAGTGCACACTGCTTCTCAATGTCATTTTTCGCTGATGGCAGAACAAACTTTTTGTAGACCTGAACATTCAGAATCATATGATCCCTTTTCAGTTGGACACTGGCGCTTCTGTTACACTCATGAATCATAAAACTTAGGAATTGCTTGGTTCACCTCCATTGAGTAACACAAATGTTACGTTAGCTACCTACAGTGGTCAAAGAATCAGGTTTTAGGACTGGGCAGTTTGCCAGTGACATACCGTGGGCAAACTCAAGTGATTTCTTTTCATGTACTGTGTTCACCCTCATCTGTAAACATTCCTGATCTTGATTTATTTGATGTATTCTCCTTAATTATGCACGATGACATACTAGCCGTCACTAAACGTGTTCCCACCAACAGTGTTTCCGAACTGTCAAGAGCTTGCTGATATTTTTTCACCAGGTTTAGGGCGCGAGACAAATTTTTAGACGCATACTGAATTGAAGGACAATGCACAACCTCACGCGCTTTCTAGATTAAGTTGCTAAAACACTGCATGCACTTAAGGAACAAGGAGTGATTGAACCAGTGACAGCATCACTATGGGCTTCACTGTCGGTTATCTTAACAAAACCATCAGGCAAATTGCAACTGTGCATGGATTTTAAAGCCGCCATCAATCCTCAACTTGTTGTTGCAAGATTTCCTATGACACGTCCAGAAGACTTGTTTGACAAATTGTGTCAAGGTAAATATTTTTCCAAGTTAGATTTGCAAGATGCATATCTTCAAATTCCTGTGGATGACGAATCCCACAAGATCCTCGTCGTGAAAACGCGTTTAGGTCTCTACAAATTTAAGAGGCTTCTGTTTGGATGAGCCTCTGCACCTGCACTATTTCAGCAGTACTTACAGACTCTGTGCATCGATTTCTTCAGTGTGTAATTACCTAGATGACATCGTAGCTTCTGCTTCTACACAGCATGAACATTTGCATAATTTGAGACAGTTATTTGAAGTGTTACATGAGAATGGACTTAAACTCAATAAGGACAGATGTACATTTTTTTCTGAACAGTTATCCTACTTAGGACACGTAATAAACTCTCAAGGCATTCACCCAAGTCCGGATCATATAAGAGCAATATCAGAGCTACCAGCATGCAAGACAGTTAAATAATTACAATCCATCCTTGGAAAGCTCAATTATTATCACAAGCTTTTGCCTCACGTATCATCTCTTGCAGCAGCGTTACATCGACTATGTTGAAAGAACGTTTCGTTCAATTGGCCGCCTGAATGCGAATGTGCCTTTCAGCAGCTTAAATCTGCGTTCTTATCTAGTACATAACCTCTTGGCCTCATGGTTGACGCTTCCGATTTTGGGATCGGAGCTGTTCTTGCACACAAAATTGGTTTGCACGATTGCCTGATTGCATTTGCATCAAAGCTACTCTCCTCTGCGCAGCGTAACTACTCGCAGATCGAGAAGGGAGCTCTTGCTTTGATTTTTGCAGTTACGAAAACCCACGCCAACACATTATCCAGATTGCCAATAGCTGAAGACTTGCTGTTCGACTCTTCCGAACAGGCTTGTATGTTCACTGGTGTGCGAAATGATGATGCAGTAGAAAGTTTTTCTGCTGACTTTTGTTGTATAACCCCACAGCAACAGCTAACAACCTAGTATTAAGTGTTGTTTTGCTTTATGTTACCAAGCAGCGGCCTTTGTCTAAAATTTGGATCGAAGACCCATTAGTTCATCTTTTTTTTGTGCAGACGACTTTTTGTCCAACGTGGTGTTATTTTGCTCTGCACAGAGATCGATCAGTCTCGTATTATTGTTCCTCGTTCTTTGCAGTCACCTGTGCTACGACTTCTTCACCAAGGTCATTAGAGAATCGTACAGACAAAACAGTTGGCTCGCCGTCACCGTACCTGGTTTGGTATTGTTGCTGACATACCCAAGATTTGTTCTTCTTGTTCTGTGTGTGCAGAAAACCAATCCGCACCACCGCAGAAAATTTTCTCTTGGCCTAAGGCAACTTTGCCACAGAATAGCTTACATTTAGATTTCGCTTGTCCTGTTTGGGATGCATGATGGTTAATTCTTTCAGCAGTTTTCCATCTGTTGTTCACATGTCATCAACATCGTTTGCTACCATCAAATACTTGTCTTCTATATTTAGCATAGAAGGACTGCCACAAGTCATTGTCCCTGACAGTGGACCTCAATTTGTGTCTGCAGGTTCAAAACCTTTTATGAAGCTAATGGTATTCAGCGTTTAACTTCAGCACCACTCTCCCCTCAATCGAACGGAGCCGTTTAAAGATTCGTTCGGACATTTAAGTCGCAAATGATTGACTCATTCTCGTGAGGATGCTCTTTGTTGTTTTTGTCTTTGTACCGATCACAGCCATGCGACGGTGCTTTGCAGGTGAATCGCTGCAAGGTCATCCTCACAGAACTCTGCATTTGTTGCATCCCCCACACCGCGTTTCTCTGCCATGACAGACCCACAAATTCTTGCCAGATGATACTGTCTATTTTCATCATTTCCACGGCAATCGCCGATGGTTGAAAGGGTGCACACTTTGCCATCTTGGCAGTGCTATGTTTGTCATATCAGCTCCATCCTGGTGAGGTGTCCAGGTATTAGAAGCAGATGCGTCTCTAGCCGTGGTGTCTCTGCCACTTGCCCTATGTTTCCAGTGTCGGCGCCGTCGGGGGTGCCCCCGAAGGGCCCTCTTTCTTGCTCTCCTCACCCTTGGGTGCCAGCACCCGTAGCTTCGCCTTTGCCGCGCGATGACATGCCAGCGCGCATACCATGTCTCACAGGGGAGTCGCCCGCAGTGCCAGCAACGCTGCGGGGACCAGATGACCATATGGACCAGGTGCCTTCAACTGTGATAGGGCACAGTGAAATTCAGGTTACAATGCCATCCAACGCCGCAGAACAGTCTGCACTTCCTGATTTCCAGTCTTTGATGCCGGTCAGGTGCCCCGACCCGATGGAGGTCAACCCTTCGGTTGCTCCCATAGTTGTAGAAGCGCAGATGCCTCATGTTGATGTGCACCCTGGAGTAGATTTCCAGGCATTTCCTGTATCCCGTTGGTCGGAATGGCAAGGTGTAGGTGGGCACACCTCGCCTGCAGTCAGGCTCCCCACCTCCTCAACTACATCAGCATGGCGTCCCCCACGTGGCGGCCATAAGCCACATTCAACGGCCGTTCGCAGATTTGCGAGAGGGTAATGTGGGATCAACGTATGATAACAATTGTCAGGGGTTGAAGTTATCAATTGCTGTCCGTATTAGTATCATTGTACCCATGAGTCATAACCAGCGCCGCTAGCGCTGCTCTGCAGCTTGTATCAAGTTTCTAGCGAGCTCTCGTCCACTCTTGCTTGGAACATCAAGTAGTAAAGAAGCATAACCTTCAGCTGATAGGAAGCAACCTCTAACAAGGCACTTAGTAATGTATGGCCTAAGTGAGGCCTCAATAGTTATCTGTTTATAATTATACGTATGAAGCCAAGAAGAATCCTGAACAACCAGTTAAGTACAATATATATAATTTTTTCCAACGACTTCTAATTATTTAAGTCGTTGCAGATCCAGACCATGCAGCAAGCACCTTATTGACATTACTGACGAACCTGCTGTGATTTATATGTTTCTATTTAGCACTGGTCACCAGCCAACACTGGTGACGACTCATTCATCACCATCATAAAACATATAATAAAAACAAAAATATCTCCCACTGCAACAAGTAATGACCTACTCATAAATATCTGTATCTTATTCACAACTGAAGAAAAAAGAAAAAATTAATATTAAATCTCTGACCATAAGAAACACATGCCACTAATGTTTCCAAACATAAAAATGAATCCATCAGGCACAATGTGAAAATTCAAACTATCTCAGCAGAAAACCAGCAGAAATTCTTCCAATAGTAACCTGAAACATTCAATCCATGTCAAACAACTCACTAACATACATCTAGCACAAGAGAGCGCCTCCAAATACTACAACACACCATCTACAAACACACAGAAACATCAAACCTCACCATGACATTAACACCACATCACAGGTACGTCACAGGTCTAAGCAGATGGGTGTAGCATCAGCACCTGACCTTGAGCAAATAACATGACAGTAGCCTCAGATAGTAAATGTGAAGCGGAAAGCAAACAGGGACCTCTTGTCGTAAGAGTAAAATTTTCAGTACAAGCAAAAACATTCAATAATGTGTAAAATATCAATTTTCGTTTTTTATATATATATAATAATAGTTTATTTCATTCTGTACACACTCGTATTGATTTGAAACTTGTTTGAATGCAACAAGAGTCAATTATATCACTAAAAACAATCTATGTTAGTCTGCGGAAAAGGGACCTCTTGTTGTTATGGGGAAATAACATTGGTTCGACAAGAGGTCCCTTTTCTAAATATCGCAGCTATACATGCAGTACTTCCCAAAATAGCATCTCTTAAATTTTAGAAGCATTTTAAGGAGCTCAGAGTAATTTAGTATAAAACAAAACCATTTTGTGATTTCAATAATGCCAAACAACACACGTGGTCCTATTTTTGGGAATGCCTACAGATGTTGCCAATGTATAGTTGGTAGCCCTTAAAGAACAGCTGACAGCTGACATTACAAGTTCGTGTTTACAGCTTGCTCAGTTTAAAGTATGCAATGTGTGAAGATAGAATTATGAAAGCACTAAACGATATTGGTGTTGGTGGTGATTTATATGATAAAGTTTATGAAGTATTTCGAGATTATTTTTCTGGAAGAATGCCAAGTAGAGACGAATCAAGTGATGAGGAACTGGAACCTCAAGGTGATGAATCAGTTAACCTATCTGGTATTTCTTTATTACAAGACATTCCGAAGTTTAATGAAGCCTTAGGTAACAACGATAATGTTACTGATAATGTTATTATTGAAATAGAATGAAAAGTTAATAGTGATCAAGTTGTAGATGAGAACGATGGTGCTGAAGACTTTGACCTGATGGCTGCATAAATTTAATTGACTCTCTTGATGCTGACAGAGATCATGCTCTCGTTTCAGAGTTTTTAAAAGCAGGTTGCGGGTGCAAAGAAGAATGTTGCAATTACTGTTCAGTTGATGACTATTTGGAAATACGTCATGAATGTGCTGGGATTGATCAGTACGAGAACAATGTCAACACATTAGATCAAGTAATTTTAGGCCAATTGCGGTGTGTAACTTCAGATTCTTCTTTGACAGCTCGTAAACATAAAGTACAAACTGAGAGGAAACAACCAGAAGTAAATACTAAGTAAAAGGTCGGCATGTTTGTAAAAACACTTACATGTTTTCCAACAATATTAAAATTAAAACATTAAAGCGCTCTAACAAAAATGTAAAATGATACAGGATTGACTGTCAAAGCTCATGGTAATGCAAGAAAACTTCCTAAGAATGTGACTTCTTTTTCTGATTCAGAGTTTGTTGTAAAGTTTTTACACAACTACGCAGAACAACATGCCATAATTTTACCAGGCAGAAGTAGCACTCAATTTAATGCAAATTTCAAACTTCTACCTTCAAGTGCTAATAAAGCCAAAATTTTTGAAACTTACATGGCTTCCTTTACAAATGATATGCCCGTAAAACCAGTATCAACTAAAGTGTTCTGTAATATTTGGAAAGAGATATGCCCAAAAATAGTTGTCATGAAGCCCAAATAAGATCTTTGTGCATTTTGCCAATGGCATTTCACTCCAGGAACTGCAATGGCATCAGTGCCTGAAGAAACTAAAATGGAAACTATTGAAAAAATGAGGTCCCATCTACAACTTGTTGCAAAATAAAGAGAGTTTTATAAGGGAACTATCAAAAAGACTAAGGAAAATTTTGAAGATCGTGATAGAAGTTGTGTACACTACGGTTTTGACATGGCCCAGCAGGTTTACATACCCAGTAACCCGTTGCAGCCTGGACCTATTTAGTTCTTGGTTCCATTCAGAATAGGAATATTTGGGGTTATGTGTGAGACTGTGAACAAACAAGTAAACTATCTACTCCCAGAAAGTGTAGGAACAACAAAGGGATCCAATGTTGTTGCCAGTCTTTTCCACAACTACTTGAAAAACTACAGTCATGCAGAAGACAATGTTCATTCATGCTGACAATTGTGTAGGTCAGAACAAGAACAACATCTTATTACGATATCTTGCTCGGAGAATCAGTAATAACAAAAATAAGAGAACTGTTTTGTCATTCATGCCAGTAGGTCACACACAACTTGCATGTGACTGGGCATCTGGACTTTTAAAGAAAAGATTTAGGGTCACCTATATCTCTTCCATACAAGAGTTCGCCGACTGCATTGAGAAATCTACATCTACAACACATGTTAACACATGCTGTTGGAAATGAAATAGGTGAAGTTGCTGTGAATACATATGACTGGCCAAATTTCTTGAAGGATAGTAATGCTAACAAAGTACCTCACATAACTAAATACAACCACTTTGAGTTCAATGTTAGCTACAAAGGTAGAGTACATTGCAAATTGGACATTGATGGAAATGAATTTGTGTATCGCATGGAAGTGAAACATGGACGATAAATAGTTTGGACAAGAAGAGAATAGAAGCTTTCGAAATGTGGTGCTACAGAAGAATGCTGAAGATTAGATGGGTAGATCACATAACTAATGAGGAAGTATTGAATAGGATTGGGGAGAAGAGAAGTTTGTGGCACAACTTGACCAGAAGAAGGGATCGGTTGGTAGGACATGTTCTGAGGCATCAAGGGATCACCAATTTAGTATTGGAGGGCAGCGTGGAGGGTAAAAATCGTAGGGGGAGACCAAGAGATGAATACACTAAGCAGATTCAGAAGGATGTAGGTTGCAGTAGGTACTGGGAGATGAAAAAGCTTGCACAGGATAGAGTAGCATGGAGAGCTGCATCAAACCAGTCTCAGGACTGAAGACCACAACAACAACAACATCTTCCCCCATGACAATGAACCCACTGGGTTTTCTGCTGCAGTAATTCCTCCAGGCATGACAAGACAACGAAAACAGTATCCTTTTAAAAACATCAGGACCTATTCCAAAGAGAACTACAAAGACATTATGTGTCTTGAAGTAGGCTCAGAATGTGAACCAGAAACTCAAGTCAGCGACAGTAAAGATCCTGATGAAGAACCTGAACAAACCAATATTCCAGTGAAAAAAAGAAGAGGTGAAAACGCTCTTGTTAAAGTGCCTTTAACCCCATTCAGACTTTTTTTTATGAACAGAAAATCAAGTCGTTTGGCAACTACAATTAATTGCTGCAGGATCAAAATTTGATCCAAAAGATGCCATAACATAATGTAAAAATATAAATATTATGCCAAAAAAATAAGCACGGGGCTTGCTATATATTTCTCAACAAGGAGCCAATTTATTTGGTTTCAAATGTATTTACACTCTGATGTGATATAGGTCTCAGGGAGTAATCCACTTATTGTGAAGTGTTAATTTAAAAAAACTCCAAACCACTTGACAAAGGACATTTTAAGTGTAATATATATGCAGAATTTGTTTCTTAAATATGTATAGCCAAGCAATGATAATAAAGTGAAACTTTAAAAGCCAATATCTCAAAACACCTCTTTTATGTCATAAATATTCAACCTGCCATAACTTCCTCAAATTTAGAGATAGAAATAAATTTTTTTTACAGGTTGTTCAGAATTCAATGCTGAATGTAAAAACTACAAAAACTCAAATTCCTAAATTTTCGACAAGAGGTCCCTTTTCGCTTTCCGCCTCACAAATATTGATAAGGCAATGACTGCCAATTGGCAAGGAAACAGGACTAAATTATCTAGAAAGAAGCTTAATTACTGTTGGAACATTTGTTCAGTGTGTGCATCTTTTTGGTACAACCCAAAAAACGTCAGCACTGCCTGCTTTGCACTTAGAAATCTTTCTCACTGTACTGGCCCACAAACAAGACTGACAGCACAATTTTATTCAATCTGTACTACAGCATATTCTTTTTAATCAGTGCAGCAAAGACTTAAAAATTGTCTATTCTAACACTGAAATTCATATACTTACACCCTAAACCATTTACTCCCCATTGGTACTTAAGATTAATTAAACAGCGAATTTTGAAGACGCTGATTTTCTGAATGTAAGCCGCATAAACCCTTACCTGCTACTTCAGTATCTTGTTTTGCAAATGAAAAAATTTCTCACAATATCTACTGTTTAGCTGCATGTCACCTTCTGCTTTTAGCAAGTTTCATCGTTAAACACTTCAGTGACTGAAAATGAAGTTCAAGAACTTCACTACTTAACAACTCAAAATGTTTAAATGAGAGTTAACCTTCAAGAAACCTTCCATCAACCATATAAACAGTACTAAGTTGCATACAACATACCTTCGTACTCTTTAATATACACTTACAACTATGAAACTAAATCTGCAGTTTATAACGTTCTCAGTACAACGCTGTACTTGCAGCTTGAGCACATACGACACAGTATTAGCTAAATCCTCTACATTTATATTCTACGGGAAAATACGATATGCTAACCACAATCATTTTAACTGATCAACTCACTTGCATCCCAGAATGTCAATGTATATTACGTTTCCTATTCTCTCTCCAACAATTTTGCAACCCATTTTGCGTTCTGCTTTTCGTTTCTTATAAATCGGAACAGCACGAAGCCTATGGCTGAGTTACCACTACAGTTCCACGAAGCACCTACTATCTTGACCAAAACAATAACAAACACAGATCTTCCCGCTCGCCAATAATTTCGTCTTCAAAGTTAACACTCACAACGCCTTCAAATGGGATGTGGTAACTTCTGAGAACTATATCACTTCCCCTTGTTTCGCTGTTATTAAAGTCTTGTGCGATTCACCGCCAAACACTGTACTTGTATCGCTTTATTACATATTTACAAGTATTGCAAAACAAAGTAAATTGACTAATTCAACGAAAGCTAGGTCCATGGAAATACAAGTGTAATAAATTTCCTTGCAATGGTTCGACACTCGTTAACTATCGATAGTTGTGAGCGGCAATCTTGTGGCCTATAAATAGCGAGTCTTCGGCGCTGCAATTGAGAGAGAAAATTGAAGTACAGCAGAGTCAAAAGCAGTAGCACTTATCGTAAATTTGTTTGTAGTGTGAACATAGAAATTGAAATGTTGGTGTGGGAAACCACTTTAACTCCGCCTGCAGTTACTGTTGGAGTGAATTAAGTAGCTCTGCAGTTGCTGTTGCCGGTCCCAAGCCCGGAGAAAGGAGGAGGGTTGGCGAAGCGCAGAAGCCGTAAAAGAATCGACATAAAATAGTTGGAGAGATCCTGTAGAGCTTAATACCTCAGTCGTAATGACGACGACGATAATAATAATAATATTGATTAAAATTTCAACGAGCGTACCAAGCAGGAATGTTGGAGCTTCCCAAATCTCTTCAACCGAAATGCAAATACTCCTGGGCTTAACCATTTCTATTGAATAAAATTTTTCTTGGTTATCGCTATTCTTATAACAGCAAAATATAACAGTTTACGAATGGATAACTTGCACACCCTCCGCGCTTGTGCCAATTCTTGCTATTATCTGTCAGTGTAACATCGCCAAAGGGCTTGTCAGTACGAAAGGATAGCGTGTTCAGCTTCGAAGTCTAGACAAAGTTATTGTAGTAGTGGACACAAGGAATCGGATATTCTAACCACTGCTTCTCAGTATATTTATTCCTTAATGAAATTTGTTGAAAATAATGTGCCTATTTACAACCAATAGCTCAATATATTATATCGATACTAGTGATAAGAACAGTCTCTATAAAAACCTAACATCACGTACCTTGGTCCAAAAAGGCGCCCAATATTCAGGAACACACAGATTCAGTTAACTGCCAGCAACCATTAAAAACTTGGCTTCAGATAAATTACAGCTTAAACAGAGTTTAAAAGACTTTTTGTTAGGAAACTCATCTACTCTGTAGACGAATATCCTAACAGGGACAGTTATACCAGCTTATGCAAAAATTTCTGTTTTGACAGAACTTGGTCACAACAGTTAAGATTTGGTATGATGTGTATGACGATAAATTTATCAAATACTTATAACTAGGTTTCATTCTGATAGTGTATTAATTCTGTAAATATTAGCAGTTCCAATTTATTGTAATATGTTCACATATTGTGACAATCTCCTGACAAATGATTGGGGAAGTGAGTGTTGTATTCATGTGTTCTATATTTTTCATGTTATACTTTCTGACATGTTCCATGCCCATGAGAGTCATGTCACTTTTGGGTCTGTGGAACAAAAACTTAATCCAATCTAGAAAGAAAATTTCATCTCATCAAAACAGTCAATAGAAATTGTGAATTAAATTTCATTAGGGGGCTTTAAATTTCTAGTAATGGAATAATAATATGTTTTTGTGTAAAGTTCACAGTCATATAGATTACCACATAGTCCAGTATGAGTATGTATTTAGAATATGATTTATAACCTCTTTGTAATGTTTAGTTGTGTCTCAGCTACATTTTCTGACATGATAAAGAATTCAAAGTATGACTAGTAGTAAATCTGGCAAAAATTACAGTGATCCCTTAGACTGCCCTCATCTGAAGAAAAGTTGAATTTCTAATTTATAATTGAGCTTACTGTTGATCTGCTAATGTTATGACCAACCTTGCCTTCCACTTGCTGAAACATGCACTGATTACCCTGAAAGTAACATTGTTATTAACTTTACTAGTGGAGAATTAAAATTCTCTCTCTCTCTCTCTCTCTCTCTCTCTCTCTCTCTCTCTCTCTCTCTCTGTTTCTCTCTCATCATCTGGGGGAGTACATCCTATGGGTTTAGATTGTAGACAATGTCTAGCATACGCGCAGTTTAAAAGTGCTGTATATTAAGCCATAGGTGTTCAAACTGAGTGTCTGAATTCAAGTCTTCATGTGACCTGAAAGAAATGATAAATAATTGTACAACATGTTTTGAGTCACTTGTTCAGGATAATGACAATTCTGTGTGCCACTTGCTTGTAATGACTTGTTTATGTGTAGATGTCGATGCATTAAGGTTGATTACATGCATGTGTTGGCCACCAGTAGCTGAGTGGTCAGCGTGACGGACTGTCAATCCTAAGAGCCCGGGCTCAATTCCCGGCTGGGTCGAAGATTTTCTCCGCTCAGGGATTGGGTGTTGTGTAGTCCTAGTCATCATCATTTCATCCCCATCAACGCGCAAGTCGCCAAAGTGGCGGTCAAATCAAAAGACTTGCACCAGGCAAGCGGTCTCCCCGATGGGAGGCCCTCGTCACACGCCATATATACGAGGTGTAAGGCATTCAGGCTGATACATGCAAGTGAAGAGAGTGGGAAGTGGGCCTACAGTTAAAGATATGTTTAGTTGTGTACATATTTGTTGTATCAAAGAAAATATCTTGCTTGTGAATTCACTATGGTACTGCAAAACATTTAACTGCAGCTGCCAGGTAAATAAACAAACTTAAAACTTTTTGCGGGGCAAATCATCCTGTGGAGCAGATACAAAGTAGAGCAAGTTATACATGCGAAACAATAATCTTGTGTTTTTTGCCTTGTTTGTGCAGACAGGGACAGGTAGGGCCAAAAAGGAAGAGGAACAGATAGCTCTAAAAATATATGAGACTTTGGTGACAAATGCATGTAATGTTGCAAACCTCTTAAACAAGTACTTTGTTTCTATTACTGACTGCTTGGGCTTTTCAGGTTCAGTAAACATTGCAGTGGAGTATCTGAGACCAGTCTTTACAAATAACTGCAGTAAAATGGAATGACACATCTCCCAAAGAAGTAGCATTCATTATAAAATCCTTAACATCTAAGTATTCTAGTGGTTATGGTAAATTATATAAACAAAGTTAATCAAAGAGTGCTCATGCAAGGTGAATTCTGGCTGAAGCTATTTGTGTAATCAATCTCTTATCAGCAGAACATTTGCAGACTGTCTAAAATATGCCGAAGTTAAGCCTCTTTACAAGAAGGGGGATAAAGAGATTCCATCAAACTATCACCTAATTTCACTTTCGCCAACTTTTCCAAAAATATTTGAAAAGGTTGTATTCAAGTGTCTCCTTAAGTATATGACTGCAAATAATATATTGTCCTAGTCATAGTTTGGGTTTCTAAAAACTTTCTGATAGAGAGAAAGCTATTTACATGTATAGTGAGAATGTACTTAATGAACTAGATAACAAATTAGAGGTTAGTGGCTTTTTCTGTGGCCTCTCAAAAGCCTTTTACTGTGTGAATCACAGCATTCTCTTAAGTAAATTAGAATATTATGGTGTCAACAGTAGTGCTGCGAAATTGTTTGAGTCTTATTTAACTAACAGGAAACAAAGGGTGTCACTGTGAAATACCCAAGCATTAAGCAGTCAGTCTTCATCTGACTGGAATTAATTACATGTAGTGTTCCTGGAGGTTCCATCTTGGGTCTGTTGCTTTTTCTTGTGTGCATTAATGACTTCTTGCCCATTACATTGCCAGATGCTAAGTTTGTTTTGTTGCAGATGGTACAGACATTACAATAAGTAGGAAGTCAAGTACAGATTTAGAAATGGCTGCTAATCAAGTTTTCACTGACATTAATAAATGATTTAAAACTAATTCACTGACATTAAACTTTGTAAAGACACACCAGAACCTGTAAGAGATTTCCTTCTAGCATGTGTATAGCACATGAGGACATGCAGATCAAAGAGGTTGACAGTGTTAAATTTCTGGGATTATAACTCGATAATAAATTCAGTTGGGATGGGATTTGCAGTCAGAATGATGTCAGGTGTAGTAAATATAATAAGAACTTGCATACTTTTCTTATTTTCTTTCTGTAATGTCATATGGGATCATATTCTAGAGTAACTGACGAAGCCGAGCAAAAGTTTTTAGCAAGCAAAAGAATATAACAAGACTCATTTGTTGTGTAAATTCAAGAAAATCATGTAGAAACCTGTTCAAGGAACTTTGTATCCTAACCATTGCTTCTCAGTATATTTATTCTTAATGTAATTTGTTGCAAGTAATATATCTCCATTTCCAACCAATTGCTCAATACATAGTATTAGTACTAGGAATAAGAACAATCTACATAAAAACCTAAAATCATTTACCTTGGATCAGAAAGGGGGCCAATATCCAGGAACACACATTTTCAATAAATCACCAGCAACCATTAAAAACTTGGTTTCAGATAAAGCACAGTTTAAACAGAGTTTGAAAGACTTTCTGGTAGGCAACTCCTTCTACGCTACAAATAAATATCTAAACAGCGACTGTTAGACCATCTTAAGGAAAAATTTTAGTTTGCACCAATAGGTCACAACTGACAAGATTAGGTATTTTATGAATGATAAATTTATTAAAAGTGCATAGCTGTGTTTCATCCTGACAGAGTATTAATTCTGTAAATATTAGGTGTTCTAGTTTACAGAAATGCATTTACCTATTTTGACAGTCTGCTGATAATTGATCAGGGTAGTGATTATTATATTCAGATGTTTTATGTTTTTTTATGTTATACTTTCTGACTTGTTTCACACCCGTGAGAATCATCTCATCTTTGGGTCTCTGGCACAAAAACTAAATCTAATGTAATCTAATTCCATTTCATTATAGTCACAGAACTTTGTAGGTAGTAGTCCTAGTGCTGTGTTGACATTGCCAGGTCTTGTAAACATTCTCTATTCCATGTAGTAATTTTGCCACAAGTGTCATATCAGAGCAGACTTTATCACTTATACTACATTATTTGCCCACAAAATTGAAATACTGAATGGGGATAAGGTATTTATTTATTTTTATCTACACCAAATCATTCACATGCAGTCAATGGTTCCATGAATAATTTTGATAACTACTTTACATTGGGAATTGACAAAATGCGGTTGTGGGAGTGATGTAATCAACTAATTGATATGTGACAAGTGCAGTGTCTCTCTAATTTCTCATGTTCTTTGATGCTTCCTGTTCTGGTTTGTTTGCTAATGTGTACACATGTGTCTTTTGTATCTATGCACAATAAAGTGTGGTTTACACTGAGGTGAAAAACAGTCATAGAATAGCAATGTGCACATGGTGGTAATATCATGTATACAGTGTATAAAAGGACAATGCATTAGCAGACAAGTCATTTGTATTTGAGTGATTCATGTGAAATGTTTCCAACCTGATTACAGCCATATGAGGGGAATTAACAGACTTTGAACACGGAATGGTAGTCGCTGCTAGATGTGCGGTACTTTCCACTTCAAAAATCATTAGGGAATTCAGTATTCTGAGATCCGCAGTGTCAAGAGTGTTTCGACAGTAGCAAATTTCAAGCACAGTGCAAGCTATTGGTGGCTCCATAATTGTGTGGGCTGTGTTTACATAGAATGGACTTGCTCCTCTGGTCCAACTGGACCAATCATTGAATGGAAATGTTTATGTTCAGCTACTTGGAGACCATTTGCAGCTATTCATGTTTGAAACAATGGTGGAATTTTTATAGATGACAGTGTACCTGATCACTGGGCCACAATTGTTCGCACTCGGTTTGAATAACTTTCTGAACAATTCAAGTGTATGATTTAGGCACCAGGATCACCCAATGTGAATCCTTTCATACATTTATGGGACATAATTGAGATGTCAGTTCATGCACAAACTTGTGTACCAGGAACATTCACACTTATAGAGACAGCATGGGACGATATTTCTGCAGGGGTCTTCCAACAATGTATTGAATCCACGCCATGTCATGTTGCTACACTACTCCGGGTAAAAGCACGTCCAACATGATATCAGGAGGCAACCCATAACTTTTGACACCTCAGTGTATTACACTGTTAGTCCGTGAATGTATTTTATTTGTAGGAGATAGTGTTCTTCCATAATTTGTGAACCCAAAGAAGCAATTCTGCTCTCGTGGATAGGTTATCTGCTGCAGTTGGCATAGATAAGTTCCGTCAGGCATACCACACATAACCTTCTACATTCCATCAGTGGTACCGTCCAGGTCATTAAAAATGAGATACAGATTCTACATTGCCCGCCTCCTGTTTTTCAACCACTAGACTCCGTGCCACACACCGATCCACTTTGGAACATCATGGTTTCAAACACACTGGTCATGAAATTGGACACAGTGATATAATCACATAACATTGCTTCACACATAATTACAGCACCGTCGTGAGACATCAAATTCAGAGTGAACATATTTCCAGTCATTTCGCGTTCACTGGTACCACATGTGAGATCAACAGAAATATCCACTCGTCAGCTTTCGCAGTCCTCCCACACTGTATTTGCAAATTCAGGCCCCACTGTTTGCAACTAATTGATTGAAAACTTAGTTGCAGTAAATGGAGAGCATTTTCAAGTAACAGCAAATTAGTGACTCTTTTAAATAGTTCACTTTGGTGACCAGTAATCTTGATCAACGTGTTACTTCAGTAGTGTTGGACATTATATTATGATGCTCCCTGCACCAAGCCTACAATGCCCTCATGATGGTGCTTATTTCACATTGCACAAAATCAATGGGTCAAAGGCTCACACAAGTCCTGTACCATGAGAGGCATTATGACATGATTCTGTCTGAATTCTGGAGACATCTGCATGGAATGATTATCAGTTTGGATGCTTTACTGTTACACATTTGTCAACAACAATTGCTACCAAAATGAGGTTAATTTTAATTGCTCAGGAAGGGCAACCATTATATTAGTTACCAATAAAGCACACACCTTGCCCAAAACATATGCCACAGTGGCCACCATGATAATTTCCATTCACTCTGAAGGAAGAGTGACCAGCCCAACATGCTGCTGCCTCGCTACCATGCCACATCTGCCTGAAAGTCACAGAGTGTTCTCGAGGACCTGTGAACTCCCCATGCCACTGTCAAGCGGCTAACTAAGCAGTCGTAAATGTTGCAACTATTGATCGTGACAGCTGAGCACAAACGAGCCCCTTGCACATGCCCACAGTGGTTTCATAGCCATGAGACCAGTCAGACAAATGTTTACTGTTCCACAAACATTTTGGTCAACTGGCAATGAAGTGCAAGAAATTATGTTTGCACCTCAACACCGAGAGATGATTTAGCTCAGGTGCAACAGTTTGACACCCATTTACAGCACCTACTGTTTTAGAACAGTTAGCACCCTATGTCAAAAAGACAGTATAGGACTGCTCATCCTAACGCTTCTATTGGCATGCCTCCAAAGCTGCTGACTACCGAATGACTACACAGCACTACATCACAAAGGCTGTTCATTACCAACCATTATTCAGGGCTAGTGTTATTAATCAAATGGGATCAGAGATCAGCACACTCCCACACTAAGGCCAATTTAATGGCAGTTAACAAGTCCGTCATATGTGCATATGGTCACAATACGTTTGAGGCTGACAATTGCCTCTTTGAGAACTGCAAGTGGACTTACAAATTAACCAACGTTGCTCAACCTATTTCAGGTGCCGATTTCCTCACACAGGCTGCACTGACCACCAATTTACTAAATGAATGACTGATACATTCTGTCAACAGTCATACTATTCTTGCAGGAAAGGCTCATTCATCAAAGTACACAATGTCCAATGTGTATAATTTAAGTGCTAACACCTCAAATGACCATCAACATTACTGGGAGTCGTACTGCTGCAACTTGAAATTACATCTCCATACCATGAAACAAGATTATGTAACAATCGGGTGTGAAATAATCAAGTTGCATGAGGACAATGTGGTGTTGAATGATACCCTATTGGAAACAGAAGGCAAACTCCAAGTGGCCCACAAAACATAAGAACAACATAGGACACCTAAGCATTGCATCTGTGCTTTGCACACAACTGCGTCCACAGAGTAACTGTGGCCCGTAAAATCACAGGGCATGGGCACACATACTACGGTTCACCATATCTCTACCAGACCTGGTCCACAATATCGTCACAAGTCCATTGGATTGCTAGAAAATGACTACCACCGATTTCCAGTGGCTACACAATGTTACCAGGGGAAGGAACACCTCACTCCCCTCCCCCTCTGTCTGCTACCAATGGCACTCCTACCAACCATCATTCTACGGTTCTGGCTGTGTCACTGACTGCAGTTACATGTCCATCATGTCCAGCCACCCACACACAAGCTGGCTGTGAGTTCAAATTTGAACTCCCTCTCATCTTTTAGGAGGGGGGGGGGGGGGGAGGGAGCAAATGCTGTGTGGGAGTGACATAATCAACTAATAAATGTGTGACAAGTGCAGTGTGTCTTTAATTACTCATATTCTTTGTTGCTTCCTGTTCTTGTTTGTTCACTAATACACTGTTTTTCCCTGTATGTATTTGATATGTAGTAGGTGGTGGCCCTACATGGTCCCACATTGTACAATAATTCATACTGTAGACCTATACTGAAATGTACATAATAAAATTAATAAATGCGTACATTTGGTAGACTTTGCAACTGAACATCTTATAGAAGCCTCTTTATGGGCCTAGGGATTGTTACATGTACACACTCCCTGGTGGTATTTTTGGTTAACAGCAAGAGTGAATTTAGGATGAACTCAGCAATTCACAATCACATAACTAGATGAAGTAATAATTCCCATGTCAGCTATGTATCCCTTTCTAGGGTTAATAATGGAGTTTTATTTTTGTGTACAAGAGTCTATAAAAGTGAGCTGCAAGCAGAAAACTGAACATTTGCAAATATTTAAAAACAAAACTAAATAATACCTCATTAGCCACTCTTTCAACAATTTATCAGAATATTTGAAGTGAAGAACGAAAATTCTGTTAAAAATTGAGCTCACTGTTTCATATAGATACATGACAGTGGCAAAACATTGAGTTCTTTCAAAGGTGTCAAGTGATGGAAGAGAAAGGCACTTATTTCATTATTTCCTCTTTTGTGTAATAAATATATTTTTGAGAGATATGTCCCAAAATGTAATGCAGCGTGGCATTACGAAATGTACAACTGCAAAGCAGGCACATTTGACTGTTTCTGTGTTGATTACTTTACTCAGTCTGTTTAATGACTTCTCTTTAAGTATTCCTACTGTCGAGTACTGTCTGTCAACATACTCTGAGGAATTTTGTAGTTGCAGTTTTATGTTTGTATCAGCAGTCAGAGCTTTGAGTTGATGAGAACAGTATATTAGAATCACCAGAAGACATTACCAATAGACCATCCTGAATGTTTAGGGACAGATCATTGCAAAGTATGATAAACAGAATTGCTCAAAGTGTGAAAATTGAGGAATTCCTTGTCTTACTACTTACTGCTTTAACCAACACTTTCACTACTTGTTTGGTGATTACAACTTTTTGGACTCTATTCAAAAGATATGATCCGAACCGATAACTGCATTTTCCCCTAATTCGATACTACCATAATTTCTCAAATGTAATGTATGGTTGTCAAAGTTTGTGAGCTCAAGGAATAGCCTGTTGTGTGTTTTCTTTTACAAAATGCACTATAGAATTAATCAAAATGAATATAAAGCTCCATTTATCATTACCCTTTCTAAAAAGACAAACTTTTGGAGAACCAATAAGCAATAACTTCTAAGGAAGCTCTTCAGGCCAATAGTTGTTGCACTTGCAGCTAACCTACCGGCACTAGTTTATGTGGCCAGCTGGTACTGAAACATGGAATTTCATCTAAATTACTCTAGCACAGGAATGATTTGTTAACAATTAATGAAAATTTTGAGAATTGTTAACAATAGTCCTTTATTATGCATTAAACACAGATGATAACTTGAAATGAACTTCCAGTGTGCTATATTTTAAAACAACTATTGAAACAAAAGACATACACCACAGTCTCTCCCTGTGAGTTTCCAATAGTTCTATTACAAAAGTCAGTGTGAAATTTTTATGATCGTCCACCTTTCCCTTTTCAGTGGCTTAGTAAACAATAAATGCATTATTCACTGAAGTATTTAGTAATCTTCTAATATGGATAAGTTATTTGGAGGAAGTAACTTCTTTTGTGATCACAATATTGCCTTTACAAGGGTAGGTCAATGACAGTAGCAGTACTTGACTTAGTTACAAATATAAGTCAGGGTTTTGAAGACAAAAGAGTCTAGAGCACTGGTACCTTGTGAGCTTAGTAAGGTATTCAATTGTACCTCATGTAAGACCCTCCTCAGCAATGTAAAATCATGTGGTGCTGGGGGAGCTGTTGAGCAAATTCCTACCTAAATAACAGACAGCAGATTGTATCAGTGCAAGGAGTAGACTCAATTGAAAAGAAGTTGAAATGGAGTGCACCATAGGAACCTGTAATGGGGTCTCTGTTGTTCCTGATTTTTGTTAGTGACATAAGCGTCAATGGGCACACCTTGCAGTTTGCAGATAATAACATTTGTTCTCAAAAAGGGAGAGTGTCGCTCAGGCTTTTCAACCAGCAGAAGTCCTATTAAGCAAAGCCAAGGCCTAGTTTATTATGAACAAGATGAAAATTAGTGAATACAAAACACAGAATGACATGGAGCCTTATTGAAACTGGAGCCCTGTGTGACACAGCAGCCATGGGCTTTTTCATTGATTCTATGTTAACATGGCAACAGCCCACAAAATGGTGTATTCCAAACTTTCCTGGGTCCTGTATCTCCTGGGGAAATTACAAGGTGTAATATCGGACAAGTAGCAACCAACAGTGTACCATGTAATTTTCCAAAGCTGCATGAGACATGGGCTGCTGCTGTGGAGGCACTCTGCAGACTGCAAGAATATACTTTGTTTTAGCCAATCTTTATTCAACTGCCTTGCTCATATGGAGGTAAATCATGCACGCTACAGAAAGAGAAATAAATGTCATCACCACAGCACTGGCAATAGACAGAATAGAAAGCCCTGGATGTTGATTAACAAAAACACAAAGGGTGTCCACAGGGCGGCTCTCGAACTGTTGAATGCGCTACCTAAGGGTATCCTGTCATTACCAATGGAGCAATTTAGGACTAAAATTTTGTCTGAACTGTGCACTATGTTCTAGAACTGATTTCATAGTTGTATAGTCATTGTACATTAGATTATAATCGAGTTGTTCTCTTCATTATATATTTTATAGCATCATAGTTTAAACTGCAGTCTTTCATTCATTTTATTGTTGTAATACTACTGTAATCTTGACGCAGTCTGTCCAGCTATGGCTGGTTAACAACACAGAGCTGGTAATAAATGGACAAGATGTCAGACTGGTTTTTGAAGATAATAAGCAATATTATCCTAACCACAGGATTATTCATTAGGCTTTGTGTTATAATGCTGCAAATTTCAGTAGGTGTGAGCGGGCAAGGAAAAAGTTATCTTGGGAGCAGCACAAAGCTTGTACAGTGACTAGGTACAGAAGGATTGATAAAAGAAGAAAGTTTGTCATCAATGTTTATAAAGTGATTGTTGAATATTTCACATAAATTTTTTGATCAGAGGAAACACCATCTTCATTCTTAATGCATGTTATTGATTGACGTCTTTCCTTTTCACCACCCGTCTCACTGATGACTTTCCATATAGCTTTTGATTTATTACTTGAATTGAGTATAAACTGCTAGTTGTACATTGTCTTGGCTTCACAACAAACTTGTTCACTTTGAAAGAGTTATTGAATAACTTGTTGTATGTAGTTTTACTGTAAGTATAGAGCAGTCTTTTGTTTGTACAAGAGGTTTGTGTTCCTGACACCAGCAATTTATTACTTGACATTTTCCATATAGTTTGCTTAGATCTAAGTTTGATTGGAATTGCTACATCTTCATGGTTGTACAGAATACTCAAATTCTTGTACCTTACAGTCAACATCACTATCACAATGTACACCCTTCCAGTCAGCTTCATGGAGCACATGTGTGAAGGTGAATAGGCTATATTATTTTCTTCAAACTTTCCTAACGGTCTGTCAGCATCTTGAGAGGTCAGGTACAGCCCAAGCCTTTGCAGCACCTGTGCTGAATGTCTATCTTCCAGCTGTTCTTTTTGCCCTCCCTTGGGAAATATGTCTGGGTAGTTTTGGGAATTCGTTCTGAAGCTTTCGTATCCTGACATCAGAACAGTCCCTCAACTGTTTTTCTTTCTTTCTTCATTCACCATCTCCTGCCCTTCCTCTGCTTCAACATTTGAGATTCCTCTTTGTTTCTTCTTCCTTCCTGTTTGCTCCTGAAGGCTGGCCTATATCTTTGACGTGTAACAGCTGACTGGTAATGTGTTATTCCTAGCCCCGGGTCAACAGGTAGTGTTCGCACGTAGCCCCTGCTACAGGCAAGGCGCAGGGAGAGATGACTGCCTGAGCTGTTACCTTCCCCAATTGCCAATATGTCACTCTATCAGGAGTTTGGGAGGTGTGACGTGAGGTGTGGACAATCACATAAGGCAGGTGAGGCCCCCTTGGTAGGACCCCAGTTGGAAGGAAAGCACCATCGAAGGCACTGTCAATCATGGGGGATTTTCTCACAATGAGCCAATCATCATTTCTGTCTACATCTACTAAATTTAAACAGAATGAGGCTAAAGATTCAAAGAATCTCCCAGTGGCACCTCAGTCCCTCAGGGTATCAAATACTGAAGAAGGTCAGTCCTTTGCTACTGTTAATGTGTTTATTATTCAAAAAGGTTTTGCTGCAATTGCAGGTTCTGTGAAATATTGCTACCATTTATGTAATGGAACTTTGTATTTGGAGTATAATTGTGATTTTCAGGGCCAATCATGTTGAGACCCACTGAATACTGAAATTTTTGCATGGTGTTATTTACACTAGACTGCTTGGAGGTCTGACCAAGGGAGAAATCCAAACTTACCTCTCTGATCAGGACATCACTGCAGTCCATCAGTGCTTCCACCGAAGATCAAAGTAGATTATGAAGTGATCATGATCCAACTGTACATTCCAAACTGGATGTGTAGCCACCAGTGGCAACATTACAACCGAATTCACATGTCCTGCTGAAACAAAACCAAATGAGTTATTTGTGGTAGGGTTGCTCGCAAGGACAATTGCCACCTCCTCCTCCATGCTGTATCAATTGCAACAGCGACCATGCAGCCTCCAGTGGAAGCTCCACAGCATTAGATCCAAATAGAAGGAATTATGGCTGCTCTTCGAATCATAGCATCCACTCTTTCTCT
The DNA here is from genome assembly GCF_023864345.2 of Schistocerca serialis cubense. Taxonomy (NCBI): domain Eukaryota; kingdom Metazoa; phylum Arthropoda; class Insecta; order Orthoptera; family Acrididae; genus Schistocerca; species Schistocerca serialis. The sequence goes on along the minus strand of NC_064640.1, from coordinate 845,116,026 downwards.
GCCTCCAAGAAACAAAACTGCATCCTTGAGATCGCTATGACCTCTCATATTTCCTTCTGGTCTGTTTTGACCTTCCTGCAGAAGACAGCATTCCATCTCATGGGGGAGTCATATTGCTGATCTGGGATGACATTCATAGCCAGACCATCTTACTGAACACTTGGCTGCCAGCTGTTGCAGTTGACATTATCCTTCATTGCTTAACCTTTGCTCTTTGCAGTGTATACGTCCCTCCATCATTTGGTGTCGCCAGGGCAGGCTTCCTCCAGCTTATTGATCAACTGCCTCACCTCTGCTTAGTGACTTTAATGCACACCATCGCATTTGGGGCTCTTCCAGAACCTGTCAGAGAGGTGCTCTCTTGGCTGACCTCAATCAACTCAACCTCTCTATCTTAATAATTGAGCACCGACATTCCTTTCAGACTCCACACACACCTATTCCCATTTGGACCTCTTGTTCTCCAGTGCCCACTTTTCCTGTCATCCTGAATGGTCCATTCTCTCTGATATGTACTAGAGTGACACTCTCCCATGCGCTATCTGTTTGCTGACTCCTATCTCACCTATGTGTAAAGCCAATTGGAAGCTTTCTGAGGCTGACTGGAGCCTTTAGTCCTCCCTGGAGACCTTCAAAAAACATTTCCCCAGTTGTGATGACCAGGCATAGTTCCTCACAAACATTATCCTTACCATCATAGAACATTCCATACCTCGCACTTCATCTCTACCATGCTGTGTACTGGTCCCCAGGAGAACTGAGGCATACTGTTATGTGAGTCACATGCGAAGACATGTTCTCTGCATTTATAACCATCATCCTTTGATGGCAAACTGTATTTGCTGTAAACAGTTGCAAGTGCAGTGTCATTGCATTCTTCGCTATATCAAAACAGCTAGCTGGATTTCATTTACTAGTTCTTTTAACAGTTCCACTTCCTCTTCCGTCATGTGGGGGGCAACCTCCATCGTCTGTTTGGGACTAAGGTCTATTACCTGATTTCCAGTATGACTGTAGCAGGTGATGTCATTGTGGACGTGGTAGCTATCTCCAATGCCTTGGGCTGCTATTCTGTGGAGATTTTGAGCTCCACCCAATATCACCCCACCTTCCTCCTTCGGAAACGAGTGGAGGAGGCTTAGATGATACCCTCCTCCTCTCAGAAGAGTGAATGCTACAATTCTGTCTTTACCATGGGGAAATAGATCATGTTCTCACTTCATTCTGATCTTCCACCCCAGGGCCAGATAATGTTCACGTTCAGATGTTGCAGCACCTTTCTCTTGAGGGCAAGCACTTCCTCCTTCATACACACAATCACATTTGGGCAGATGGCACATTTCCCAGATGCTGACGTGAAGTCATTATCATACCCATATCTAAGCTCAATAAGGACAAACACATTCCTTTTAGCTACCACTCCATTTCTCTCATCAGCTGTGTTTGCAAGATGATAGAATGTATGATTAATTGCTGGTTGGTATGGTGGCTCTAACCTCGCAATCTACTAACCCTTGCACAATGTGGATTTCGAGCGCATCATTTTGCTGTTGACCAGCTCGTCACTTTATCAACTCATGTCATTAACCATTTTCAGCCAAAATACCCAATGGTGACTTTGTTTTTTGATTTGGAGAAAGCCCATGACACCTGCTGAAGGGCTGGTATCCTCTGTACTCTATACACATGGGGCTTTCGATGCTGCCAGCCCTGTTTCCTTCAGAAATTTTTAAATAGACCAAGTATTCAAGATATGTGTGGATACAACCTAGTCAGACATCTTCATCCAGGAGACTGGGGTGCCTCAAGGCTCCGTCCTGTGCATCGTACTCTTTGCTGTAGCCATTAACCCTATAATGGCCTGTCTCCCACCAGACATCACAGGCTCACTTTTCGTCGATGACTTTGCGATGTACTGCAGTTCTCCACATACTTGTATCCTTGAGCAGCATCTTCAGCCATGTCTTGAGCATCTTTACTCGTGGAGTATCGACAATGGCTTTCGCTTTTCCACTGACAAAAGAGTTTGTATGAATTTCTGGTAGTGCAATCTGTTTCTTCCACCATCTTTACATCTTGGGCTTGTTGCTTTTCCATTTGCTGAAATTATGAAATTCCTTGAACTCATGCTTGATAGAAAACTTTCTTGGTCCTCCCATGTGTCTCATCTGGCTGAACGCTGTACCCAGCCTCCTAATGTCTTACGTGTTCTAAGTGGTACTTCCGGGGGAGCAGATCATACCACCCTCCTCCATTTGTACAAATCCCTTGTCTGTTCGAAACTAGACTCTTGGTGTTTTATTTATTCATCTGCACATCCATCAATTTTATGCCATCTTAATACAATCCACCGTCTTGGGATCCGTTTGGCCACTGGTGCCTTTTACACTAGCCCAGTTGAGAGTCTCTATGCAGAAGTTGCCGGGCAACTGCTGTTATACCGGTGTGATGTTCTCCTCAACAGATATGCTTGCCATTTATCTGCTATGCCTAGCCACCCATCCTACACCTCCTTTTTCGATGACTCCCTTGACTGCCAGTATGGGGTGCGTCCCTCTTCTCTGTTACCTCCCAGAGTTTGCTTTCAGCTCCCATTCCAGCAGCTTAACTTCACACTCCTTGCCAGTTTTCCAGTGGGTGTGAACCCTTCACTACCTTGGCATTGCGCGGTGGCCTGTGTTTATCTTGGACTTTATTTATTCCCTAAGTAAACTACTCCCAATTTGATCTATTGCAGTAAGTTTCTCGACCTCTGCACACAACGTAGTGACAGCACCTTTGTGTACAGTAATAGTTCTAAAACTGACTGTGGTGTCTAGTGTGCCTTCGTCATTGACATGGACCATTTCCGGTACTGGCTTCCAGAACACCACCCGATATTTACAGCAGAGCTCTACGCCCTCTATCAGGCTACCTAATACATGCAGCTGGAGAGGCTTTTTAATTGAGTCATATTTTGACTCTCTCAGTGCCCTTCAGAACCTCTGTGTGCTGTACACAGTCCATCCCTTAGTGCAATGGGTCCAAGAAAGCTACCATTTGCTGTCTGTTGAGGGAGACACTGTGATGGTCATGCAGTCTCCTGTTCACATTGCTCTGATGGGAAATCAGGCTGCTGATGCTGCTCACAAGGTTGGAATCCTCCTACCTCAGTCTGCTAGCTCTTCCATCCCTTTGGATGATCTCTATGTTGCCGTCTGTTGGCAGGTGGTGTCACTTTGGCATCACCACTGGTGCACTCTTCATGGCAACAAGCTCCAGGGAATTAAACCTCTCCTAGCAGCTTGGCCAACGTCATCTCGGCCCCTTTGCTGTGAGGAGATCATTTTAGCTAGGTTGCATATTGGGTATTGTCGTTTTAGCCATCGCCATTTGTTAAGTGGTGATTCCCCACCACTTTGAGCTCATTGTCGTCAACCTTTGATGGTTCACCATTTCATGACCGAATGTCCTTGTTTTAACTACTTATGTTGTCATATATGTTTGCCGTCTGATTTGTAGGGTGTTATAGTGAAGGACGCAGGGGTTGTCGACTGCGTTTTACTTTTTATCCTTCATAGCAATGTGGCAAATGACATTTAATCTTTGGTTCAGGACTTCCACTGTCTCCACAGCATATTTTGTGGGCCTTTCTACATGAGGAAGTCCTTGTTCTTAGCTCGCTTTCCATCAGTCGATTGGACTTAATGTATAATTTCTTTTAAGTTCTTTTACTTCTTGATATTCTAAGGTTATGACATGGGCACCTTAGTTGTCTTTGTGCCAGTGGGTTAGCGATGACTGGATCTGCAGGATTACATGATTGAAGTATGTGTTGCAACGATAACTCCTATCTGTATTTCAGGAAATCTGGTGTTGGAGGGGAAGGATCCAGATGACAATGGTTAGGAAATGCTAGTACATTAATAATCAGGTAATGACCATTCATTCCTCTGGGCTGCTTGTAGGCGATCATGTCAAAATAAAATGCTCTGCAGAAATTGTGGCAGCACTGTGACTGCCAGAAGTAAGGTTCCACCTATTTTCTAACTCCTCCACCCACAATCTGTACCATAGTGATCCCCTCCCAGAAGCACAACATAACCTTCCATTCCTACTCAAATCCATATGCCTATCCCAGAATCTGTTCCCTGAATCCATCTCCCTCCAACAACCCCCCCCCCCTCCCCCGCACACACATATTTTACAAGCTTTCTAAAATCTATAAACCCAACAATGCTGGATGTCCTATTGTAGGTGGTTACTATGCTCCCATTGGAAGATCTCCACTCTCGTTGACCAGCACCTCCAACCAGTTGCCTGTAGCTTAGCCTCTCATATCAAACATACAAGCCACTCCACTTAGCAATTCTCAGCCATCCCTACTCCATAGCCACCTGGATCCTTATTTGTCACAGTTGATGACACCTCCCTACACACCAACATTCCTCAGGCCAATGGCCTGCCATCCAACACTACCACTCTCAATGTCCTTCTGACATCAACCCACTACCTCACTCCTTCTAAACCTTACTGATTACATCCTCCTTTGAGAGGAAGATCCATTGCCAGGAAAAAAAATCACAACGCCAAAAAATAATTAATGTAGAGTATTGAAATTTCAGGAATACATTGGTCTAGGTAACGTATTTAAATGATTGACATTGCAGGATCACAGGTCAATGTAAGCACAAGATAAACCAATGCAAATGTGAAATGCTGGTACATTAATAATCAGTTTACCTGCCAGAATTCTGAATGCGAGCATGCAGAGATGTATGCATTGTGTTGTATAACTGCTGAATGTCTCTTTGTGGGATGGAGCCTCTTGCAACTGATCAGTCAATACAAGGACGGTTAATGCTATTTGTAGATGACACTGGAGATGTCATCTGATGGTGTCCCATAGTGCTCGATTGAATATGGATCTCATGATTGAGTAGGCCAATGCAACATTTCATCACTCTGTAGAGCTTGTGGGATTACAACAGCAGTATGTGGGCGAGCTTGATCCTGTTCAAAAATACTCCCTGTAATGCTTTTTAGAATGGCAGCACAACGGGTTGAATCACTAGATTGACATACAAATTTACAGTCAGGATGCGTGGACTAATCCCGTGATTGCTCCTGGTGTCATACAAAATCATATTCCAGACCATAACTCCAGATGTAGGTCCTGTGTGTCTAGCACATGAACTGGTTGGTTGCAGGCCCTCAACTGGCCTCCTTATAACCAACACACAGCCATCACTGGCACTGAGGTAGAACCAGCTTTCATTTCAAAACACAACAGTCGTCCACCCTGGCCTCCAATGAGCCACTTGACACCACTGAAGTCACAAATGACAGTGGTTTGGGGTCAGTGGAAGGCACACTACAGGGCATCTGTTTCAGAGCTGCCCTTGAAGCAACCAATTGGTAAAAATTCATTGTGTCACTTTGTGCTAATTGCTACTGCAAATGCAGCACAATTCGCCAGAGCCTCACGCCAGACATGATGGTCTTCCCCCTCAGTAGTGTCATGTGACTGTCCAGACCCCCCATCTTCTTGTGACTGTACTTTCTCGTGACCACCCCTGCCAATGATCATCTACAGTGGTTACATTTCTGCCAAGTCTTACTGAAATATCACAGAAGGAACATACAGTTTCTCATAGCTCTATTACATGACTTCACTCAAACTCAGTGAGGTGCTGATAATGGCATTTTTCTTGCCTTAAAGCAGTTCTTGACTAATATCAAGTCGTTATGTTTAGTCCCAAATCCAACCAACACTATAGTCATTACAGCATGTATTTAAAACAAGCCTCATTTGAATCCTCATAGTGGCGCTACTACCAGCATTCTTATGTGACTAGCATGAAATTTTATTTAAAAACAAAGATGATGTGACTTACCATACGAAAGCGCTGGCAGGTTGATAGAAACACAAACAAACACATACATACACACAAAATTCTAGCTTTTGCAACCAATGGTTGCTTCGTCAGGAAAGAGGGAAGGAGAGGGAAAGATGAAAGGATGTGGGTTTTAAGGGAGAGGGTAAGGAGTCATTCCAATCCCGGGAGCAGAAAGACTTACCTTAGGGGGAAAAAAGGACAGGTATACACTCGCACACACACACATATCCATCCGCACATACACAGACACAAGCAGACATTTGTAAAGGCAAAGAGTTTGGGCAGAGATGTCAGTCGAGGCGGAAGTAAAGAGGCAAAGATGTTGTTGAAAGACAGGTGAGGTATGAGTGGCGGCAACTTGAAATTAGCGGAGGTTGAGGCCTGGCGGATAACGAGAAGAGAGGATATACTGAAGGGCAAGTTCCCATCTCCGGAGTTCTGACAGGTTGGTGTTAGTGGGAAGTATCCAGATAACCCGGACGGTGTAACACTGTGCCAAGATGTGCTGGCCGTGCACCAAGGCATGTTTAGCCACAGGGTGATCCTCATTACCAACAAACACTGTCTGCCTGTGTCCATTCATGTGAATGGACAGTTTGTTGCTGGTCATTCCCACATAGAAAGCTTCACAGTGTAGGCAGGTCAGTTGGTAAATCACGTGGGTACTTTCACACGTGGCTCTGCCTTTGATGGTGTACACCTTCCGGGTTACAGGACTGGAGTAGGGAGGGTGCATTGGACAGGTTTTACACCGGGGGCGGTTACAAGGGTAGGAGCCAGAGGGTAAAGAAGGTGGTTTGGGGATTTCATAGGGATGAACTAAGAGGTTACGAAGGTTAGGTGGACGGCGGAAAGACACTCTTGGTGGAGTGGGGAGGATTTCATGAAGGATGGATCTCTTTTCAGGGCAGGATTTGAGGAAGTCGTATCCCTGCTGGAGAGACACATTCAGAGTCTGATCCAGTCCCGGAAAGTATCCTGTCACAAGTGGGGCACTTTTGTGTTTCTTCTGTGGGAGGTTCTGGGTTTGAGGGGATGAGGAAGTGGCTCTTGTTATTTGCTTCTGTACCAGGTCGGGAGGGTAGTTGCGGGATGTGAAAGCTGTTTTCAGGTTGTTGGTGTAATGGTTCAGGGATTCCGGACTGGAGCAGATTCGTTTGCATGAAGACCTAGGCTGTAGGGAAGGGACCGTTTGATGTGGAATGGGTGGCAGCTGTCATAATGGAGGTACTGTTGCTTGTTGGTGGGTTTGATGTGGACGGATGTGTGAAGCTGGCCATTGGAAGGATGGAGGCCAATGTCAAGGAAAGTGGCATGGGATTTGGAGTAGGACCAGGTGAATCTGATGGAACCAAAGGAGTTGAGGTTGGAGAGGAAATTCTGGAGTTCTTCTTCACTGTGAGTCCAGATCATGAAGATGTCATCAATAAATCTGTACCAAACTTTGGGTTTGCAGGCCTGGGTAATCAAGAAGGCTTCCTCTAAGCAACCCATGAATAGGTTGGCATACGAGGGGGCCATCCTGGTACCCATGGCTGTTCCCTTTAATTGTTGGTATGTCTGGCCTTCAAAAGTGAAGAAGTTGTGGGTCAGGATGAAGCTGGCTAAGGTAATGAGGAAAGAGGTTTTAGGTAGGGTGGCAGGTGATCGGCATGAAAGGAAGTGCTCCATCGCAGCGAGGCCCTGGACGTGCGGAATATTTGTGTATAAGGAAGTGGCATCAATGGTTACAAGGATGGTTTCCGGGGGTAATAGATTGGGTAAGGATTCCAGGCATTCGGGAAAGTGGTTCATGATCTGGAGCTAGGGTCAAGATATCCTATCTTCATTCATCCACAACCTTAACACCTTCTCTCCCATCTTCTTCATCTGGTCCTTCTCAGTCCTATGTGTCATCTTCTTGGCATTGTCCTCCACCTCATTGATGGCTTCATCCATATCCAGCTGTGTGGCTGGATTGAAGAGTTGTTAGCAAACAGAACACAGGATGTTGTTCTCAATGGAGAGACATCTACAAACATTAAAGTAACCTCTGGCGTGCCACAGAGGAGTGTTATGGGACCATTGCTTTTCACAATATACACTCCTGGAAATTGAAATAAGAACACCGTGAATTCATTGTCCCAGGAAGGGGAAACTTTATTGACACATTCCTGGGGTCAGATACATCACATGATCACACTGACAGAACCACAGGCACATAGACACAGGCAACAGAGCATGCACAATGTCGGCACTAGTACAGTGTATATCCACCTTTCGCAGCAATGCAGGCTGCTATTCTCCCATGGAGACGATCGTAGAGATGCTGGATGTAGTCCTGTGGAACGGCTTGCCATGCCATTTCCACCTGGCACCTCAGTTGGACCAGCGTTCGTGCTGGACGTGCAGACTGCGTGAGACGATGCTTCATCCAGTCCCAAACATGCTCAATGGGGGACAGATCCGGAGATCTTGCTGGCCAGGGTAGTTGACTTACACCTTCTAGAGCACGTTGGGTGGCACGGGATACATGCGGACATGCATTGTCCTGTTAGAACAGCAAGTTCCCTTGCCGGTCTAGGAATGGTAGAACGATGGGTTCAATGACGGTTTGGATGTACCGTGCACTATTCAGTGTCCCCTCGACGATCACCAGTGGTGTACGGCCAGTGTAGGAGATCGCTCCCCACACTATGATGCCGGGTGTTGGCCCTGTGTGCCTCGGTCGTATGCAGTCCTGATTGTGGCGCTCACCTGCACGGCGCCAAACACGCATACGACCATCAATGGCACCAAGGCAGAAGCGACTCTCATCGCTGAAGACGACACGTCTCCATTCGTCCCTCCATTCACGCCTGTCGCGACACCACTGGAGGCGGGCTGCACGATGTTGGGGCGTGAGCGGAAGACGGCCTAACAGTGTGCGGGACCGTAGCCCAGCTTCATGGAGACGGTTGCGAATGGTCCTCGCCGATACCCCAGGAGCAACAGTGTCCCTAATTTGCTGGGAAGTGGTGGTGCGGTCCCCTACGGCACTGCGTAGGATCCTACGGTCTTGGCGTGCATCCGTGCGTCGCTGCGGTCCGGTCCCAGGTCGACGGGCACGTGCACCTTCCGCCGACCACTGGTGACAACATCGATGTACTGTGGAGACCTCACGCCCCACGTGTTGAGCAATTCGGCGGTACGTCCACCCGGCCTCCCGCATGCCCACTATACGCCCTCGCTCAAAGTCCGTCAACTGCACATACGGTTCACGTCCACGCTGTTGCGGCATGCTACCAGTGTTAAAGACTGCGATGGAGCTCCATATGCCACGGCAAACTGGCTGACACTGACGGCGGCGGTGCACAAATGCTGCGCAGCTAGCGCCATTCGACGGCCAACACCGCGGTTCCTGGTGTGTCCGCTGTGCAGTGCGTGTGATCATTGCTTGTACAGCCCTCTCGCAGTGTCCGGAGCAAGTATGGTGGGTCTGACACACCGGTGTCAATGTGTTCTTTTTTCCATTTCCAGGAGTGTATATAAATGACATAGTAGATAGTGTCGGAAGTTCCTTGCGGCTTTTTGCGGGTGATGGTGTAGTATACAGAGAAGTTGCAGCATTAGAAAAATGCAGTGAAATGCTGGAAGATCTGCAGTGGATAGGCACTTGGTGCAGGGAGTGGCAACTGACCCTTAGCATAGACAAATGTAATGTATTGCAAATACATAGAAAGAAGGATCCTTTATTGTATGATTATGTGATAGCAGAACAAATGCTGGTAGCAGTTACTTCTGTAAAATAACTGGGAGTAGGTGTACGGAACAATTTGAAGTGGAATGATCATATAAAATTAATTGTTGATAAGGCGGGTGCCAAGTTGAGATTCATTGGGAGAGTCCTTAGAAAATGTAGTCCATCAACAAAGGAGGTGGCTTACAAAACACTCGTTCGACCTATACTTGAGTATTGCTCATCAGTGTGGGATCCGTACCAGGTCGGGTTGACAGAGGAGATAGAGAAGATCCAAAGAAGAGCAGCATGTTTTGTCACAGGGTTATTTGGTAAGCGTGATAGTGTTACGGAGATGTTTAGCAAACTCAAGTGGCAGACACTGCAAGAGAGGCACACTGTATTGTGATGTAGCTTGCTGTCCAGGTTTTGAGAGGGTGTGTTTTTGAATGAGGTATCGAATATATTGCGTCCCCCTACTTATACCTCCCGAGGAGATCACAAATGTAAAATTGACTAGATTTGAGCGCGCACGGAGGCTTTCTGGCAGTCATTCTTCCCGCGAACCATACGCGACTGGAACAGGAAAGGGAGGTAATGACAGTGGCACATAAAGTGCCCTCCGTCACACACTGTTGGGTGGCTTGCGCAGTATAAATGTAGATGTAGATCTCTGTCCATGTCAAACTCACTAATCACCAACGATACCTACTTTTTGAGCACTGTCACCCTTTACACAACAAAAAATTGTTTCCATTTAGCATGGCCACTTGTGGACAGCATATCTGCTGTGACGATGATTTGTGACGTATCCATAACCTGTTGATGCACTTGGCTCCATGTATCTCAAAGTCTCAAATTTCAGGGTTTTGAAATAATATGCTGAATACCAATTCTATAAAGCATAGTGCAAAATTACGTAGACCACACAATAGTTAAATTTCAAATTGAATTCTCCTACTTTATTTGCACTATAGCATTGTTGATTGTCAGTTCAAGTTTTACATATTACAGTTTAAACAGGTGAGGAGACATGCACCTCCTCCTTCGTAAATGTATCCAGATGAGAATAAATTCACCCACTAATCAGAGTCACAATGTTTATTGAATTTCATGGTGGTATAATATGCAGTGACAGAAATATGTAGTTAACAGTGCACATTATATAACTTGCTACACAATCACCAACATGAATAATACTGTCCAGTAAATAATAGTGATTGAACATTAACACTTTGAGTTTACATATGTGACATAGGTGTCATGCAGATGATGTCAAATCACAAATTTTCACATGAGATATTAGGCCTTTGATACTTAGTCTGGGACTTTCAAGCAGAATGATATAGTATGTTTCTGAGTGCTGGCGTGTCACAGAACTTTCTGATGCATTGATGTTGTTCGTTCGGTACTGCACCCATGAGTCTAACTCAACTCGACATAGAGATGTTACCTGGTTGCTGACCATTCACGGACTTTCGCTTTAATCGACACTAGTTGGACACAACCCAGTGATTTTGGGGGAGGGGTGGCTATTTAAAGACAGGCGCAAGAACTTTATGTGATTTATGAAATAATTTAATTTTTTAAAATTTGGCTAGGTTAGATTTTACTATTTTGTGTGGACTCAAGGACTTTACTATTATCTAGCTTATGAAAAATGTTTCAGGTTAATAAACCATAAAAGCATGTGGAACACCATTATGTTTTCGTAGTCTGAAATCCCATATCTACAAGTAGGGCATCTCTCCTGAAATCCATATTCTGTGATCCTCAGTTATCCAAAATCTTAATTAATGACTGAATTAATTAGTGAGATTTGTTATGTGATTCAGAAAAAAATATAGCAAAAGAAAAAATTATACCATCACAGGCCAAAATCCCACTAACATCAAAGCAAAATAGATTATTGAAATTATGAGTGTCCAAACTTTTAATGTCACTTATCCCATATGTTAATTAATTTCAGATAATTTAAAATATGGTCATGAAAAATTGGGAATGTCTGTTTTTGAATGAGTGGTAATAATACTTCCTATCCTGCCCATTAGCTCAATATGTTTTCCCATTAAGTGTTGTTGCAGGAACTTTAATTAACCACAACTTTTAATTTCCGAGTATTCTAGTAAAACTACATCACTTTAATCAGGAAGATAAATACAGACAATTGAATCACAAATTTAAATAAAATTTCACATAAATAACAAATTTACACATTCCTGTATATCTTACATATTATGTGTGTGATAGCATTAGATACAGGATGAAAAAGTGAAAGAATTTTAGTTATTCATATGAGCAGAAAACACAACAGTTGCAGTATTTTACAACTTCCTATATCTGTTCACCCTCCAACTGAATTAAACAGACACTTATGACAATTAGCTTACTGGATAATTCAGTGGTCTATAAGAGTCTTACATGTATCAAAATACATAAGAAAGAAACAATGTTATCATAATACTTTAAACTAATTTTCAAATCAGGTATCCCAACTAAATGTTACCTAACAGCCTTCCCTGGCCATCTTACGACATAAAATTTTACAAAATTTCGAAACATACAAGTGTGTAACTACAATACTTCAAAACACATTTATGTCAGAGAACTTCATGGGTCATAACTTATTCTTGATATTTCCCAAATTTTTCACCATGTTAACACAGTTCATTACTCATCGTTGGCACCGCCTTCACGAAAACCACACTCATGGTTTGCTGTAGGTTCTTTCTGGGATTTCTTCTTAAAATTTTCACTCACATCCAATGTATTGTATTGTATAGTATTGTATTGTATTGATCCAAAGTGGTGTTCGGCATTTACAAACATGAGAAGACAAACAAATTTTCTAAATTGGTGCACTAATAATTCCTATCTGTATATCTCCTATAAGAATGATTACTCATTAATTGGACATTTAAGTGTTATAAAATAACACAGCTATCAGTATAATGTCACACAGAGAATTTACAACAAAGGTCTCCTCTGACTATGACTTAACTTTCTTGAAATGAAGATTGAGTTAGTGAAATTCATTGCATTTTTAATTCCTGTTAGAAAATGATATCAAATAGGTGGTGAACAGGACAGTATCATAAAAATGAACTTTGTAGCAATTTATATTCAACAAGTCATTAAATAAATTAGTACTTCACTTAGCTTCATTAAATAATTTTCAGTATTATTATCTTTTTTTTTTTTCATGAAAGCATCACTCTGTTTCTGAATACAGTGCTGTAATGTCCAGCAGGTTCTCAACAAGTTATGTCATTTTACTTAGGCATGCCATCACAACAAAAGAATATTATTCTCTTGTGTATCATTTCACTTTCCAGTTTATCAATGCTCATTATACCATTTATTTACTCTGTTTCAGACATGTTGACTGAAGAGGTACTTTTGCAAAAGAAACTGTTACAAAGGCAGGGTCGCTAATCATTACTGTTTCATATATACTTCAAAGCACTTAATTCAGTTTGCCACTTCATATTCACTTTCTATTTCATCAATTCATTATAATATACTTCTCAATTACATAATACATTGCTGCATCATATACTTCATTCTGTTTGGCTTTATACACAAAAAATGACTCTACTGCATAATTATCAACAGCAACCACCCATATTAATGACAAGCCGACATTACTCTCTATCACATAGCAGAGAAAAATGTATTCAAATAATCACTTTATTTTCCTCATGTTTGAAGAGCAAGTCTATGACACACTTTGTTCTCACTAAAATTTTGTGTATGCAACAGTTATTATTACTGCAATATTCTTTATTTTGGCCTGAAAGACTTATAATATGGCACACATGCACTGAAAAGATGAACTTTCATACAGACAACTGAACTTAATTAAATTTTACATTGGGGCAATGACTTTCTGAATTTCATATACTTAGGAAAAGTTGGGTTAACTGATTCTCAAATCTAATTCAACCATCACATTTATAAACAATTCAAGAGGGAAAACTGTTTTTTCATACCACAAATATGTGCCCTTAGGTGGGCTGTACTGTGTGAGCTAATATGGATGTTGCCTGTTAGCTACATGTGCAGATATAGATTAAAAAAACTGAAATCGACGGGTAAGAGTATTTTTATTTTTGCATTTAACAATATCTCCTACAGTTTTACTTTTTTGAGTTAGATTAAGTGTTTATTGCTTTATGATACTCCATGAAATATGAACTGTGCATGGAGTCATTTTCCCTTCATGCTGAAGATTGTTGATAAAGTGAAGGTGGGGTTAACTGTACCAGTAAAATTTGTCGTTAAGTGGATTGGTTCAGTTAACCCCAGACAGTTGCAAAACATCTAATAAATTACATAAATGTAAGGTTTGCACGTTCAAGTAAAAACCATTTTTCATGCAGTTTCATTTGCTTGCTGTAAGAAATTGCCTGGAAATTCAACTTTATGTTGACCTCTAAAGGCTCTGATTTCATGAGTAATTTCAAAGAAACACATTCTAGTGCCCAAGAAAAATACCATATATAACACAGCCCTTGTTGGTGTTGCATTTCCTGACATTTGGAAAGGCTTTCATGTTAGTAATATCAAACGTATCAGTTCTCTCGTATTTTATGCCTACAATTTTTTATCGTCTTACATATTGGGCAGACCTTTCCCAGTCTGACAACAAATAACAAATGATTCACTGGGAGAACATGCAAGCATATCTGCAGATGACAATGTTCAGAATCTTGGACACAAGCCAGAAGATAAGCAAACAGAAATTACACATACATTATAAGTTTGGCCATGTACTAAAGCTGGTACAAGTAAAAAAATGAGACACAGAAGGAAAGGAAAATAAACTGTCCTTAACAGTACAACAGTTAAACAATGGACAGAGGCAGCAGCAAAAGACAGAAGAGCAAAGCTATTGCCAAATAAACATAAATTAAATTACGTATGCCAAATACTGGCAGAAAGGAGCAGCAGCTCTGAAGATTCTGATCACGTCCAATACACTGATTCATCTGATGCTAACTTGTACACAAGTGTTGAAAATGTTGAAACAGTGCAGAAAGGTGACTTTATTGTAGTTAAGGTACAAGGTAAAACTGTCACAAGTAGTCACAATTATTTGCTAGAGTGATTAAAATGTATGTTGATGACTGAAGTAAAAATATATAAGACAGTTGTTTATACTACAAAATTTGCAGCTACAGAAGAAGAAGATACTTTTTTTGCATTAAATGAAATAATTGCCAAACCACTCAACCCACTATGTCTCACTATGCAGGTAATTTGGTGTGACATCTCTATGGCACTGACTTCTTAATAACAATGTCGGGTATTCACAAGAGCTACAGAAAAAGTTCGCTATTTACATTGTTCAGAGTGGTATTGAGAGTGACAGGTTTAAGTGTTCACACATTGCACAAGTTCAGTCGTGGATACAGCAGAGCACTCGAACCGACCTCAACGTTTGAGACAATGGAGGTCTGGAGAACATGCATGATTATGGTACTATCATGACTCAAAAGCGGGTCCGGGAGCTGATACGGACAAGCCGGGCGGTGCGGAGCGCGATATCTGCAGCTCGACGGTGATGCGAATCGGTAAACTGGCACGGATGTCAATCCGGCCTCAACGCCCAATGTGGCAGAGGCACAGGGACATGAACGTGCGTCCAGGAGCTGCGACAGACACAGGAGGCATTGTCTGGGGTTACCAGCTGAAAGCGTGCTAAGCTGGAGACTAGGTCTCTACAGCAGATGGTGGCAGGTGCACGCCAGATTCTGACGGGTTCGGCAGCTCGGGCACTTTTTTTCTGCTGTGGGTGGCCTGGCGCATTGGTGATGCAGCACTGCTGTTTGAATCGGAGACGGTGGCTGGCGCGCGGGGCGTAGTCCACTGGCAGCTGTGGTGGGGGCGGCCGGTGCACCAGTGGTGGGCGCGGTCCGAGTGGCTGTGCCAGCTGCCTGGGCGGGGTGGTGTTAGGCACACATGGTGGCGTGATGACAGCAGGCTGCCGCTGTGCATCACCAGTCACCAGCGGCTATGGGTGCGGGCTCCGTCTGGCTACTGGCAGAGGGAGTGTCGTCTGTGATCAGGTCTTCTGCTGAGTCGAAGAAAAGCGTGGCTGCTGGAGTGGGAAAGACGTAGGCTGGCTTGACGTGGTCAATTGACACTGTAGATGGCTTCCCGTTGCACTTGATGACGAGCGTTTTGTCACCTCGGCGATCACTTGGTGCAGTCTGCAGTAGGGCGGCCAGAGAGATGATTGTACTGCGTTGCTACACAACATGACATTCGTGCAGCACTGTAGGTCAGTGTGCACGAATAGCTTCCTGATGCCTTACTGCATCGGTGCGTCCGCTCAGAGGCTGGCCATGTGAGTGCACAGATGTTCTGCCAGAGTGGGTGCCACGGTGTCGTGTGGGAGTGGTACTTCTTCAATGAAATTGCCCAGGATCGTCAGACGTTGACCGTAAACGAGGTCGGCAGGTGACGTGCCGATCTCCTCCTTCGGCGTTACTCGCAGGCCGAGCAGCACCAGTGGGAGTGCCTCTGGCCATGGTGTGTCGTGGCAAGTTAGGGTGGCTTTCAAAGTCTTGTGGAACCATTCGACCATGCCATTCAAAGCCGGGTGGTAACTTGTTGTCCTGTGTAGCCAGATGCCACACAGTCTGTCGACGTGCGTGAACAATGCGCAGTCAAACTGGCGGCCGGGGTCAGTTGTCACATGACTGGAACATCTAAATCGTGCCACCCAGGTGTCGACGAATGCGGTGGCGATGGTCTCGGTGGTGATGTCCACGACAGGCGTTGCTTCCGGCCAGTGAGTGAAGCGGTCCACCACGGTTAAGAGATACCGCTTGCCTCGAGAGACAGGAAGCGTGCCGATGAGGTCCACGTGAACATGCGCAAATCGGCGTGTCGCATCAGGGAAGGTGCTCACGGGTGCGTGGGTGTGCCTCCCGACTTCGCCGCACTGACATGCCGTGCAAGTGCGCGCCCATTCACGGCAGTCCTTCTAAAGCCCGGACCAGATGAAACGCGTGGCCACAAACATCGCAGTGGTGTTGGTGCTGGGGTGTGAACGTCTGTGGGCACAGTCGAAGATACTGCTCCGGGATTCCTCCGGAAGGAACGGTCGGTGCATGCCAGTTGAGATGTCACACCAAATCTTCCGTGCAGAGCCGGGGACAGGCACCAGCTCCAGTTGCAGGCCGCTGGAAGTGTCGTGCCGGAAGTGGTGCAGTTCTTCATCACTCTCCTGTACTTGGGCGACGTCCTCAAAGTTCAAAGAGGGTGAGATAGCGGCACACGCTCGAGACAAATAATCGGCGACAATATTTTCTATCCTCGAAATGTGTCGAATGTATGTTGTAAATTGCAACACGAACTCTAATTGCTTGAGTTGGCGCGGTGAACACTTAGTGTGGTTGTTATGGAACGCGTGCATAATCAGTTTATTGCCAGTGAAAATGACAAATTGTCGTGCTCCTAAGGACGGTTGGAAGTATTTCACCGCCACATACACCGCAAGCAACTCTCGGTCATAAGCGCTCCAAGCGTGTTGCGATTTGTATAGCTTCTTAGAGAAAAAACCGAGAGGCTGTCAGCTCCCGCCGACACACTGCTCTAACGCCGCACCAGTGGCGGCCTGGCTGGAGTCCAAGACTACAGCTAAGTACGCGTCATCTACTGGGTGAGCGATCAGTGTCGCTTCTGCGAGATTCCGTTTTGAGTCCATGTAGCTCTGCTCCATTTCGTCTGTCCAATTCACAGGGGTCTTTCCCATTGAGGTAGGACCATGTAACGCCTTAGTCAACGGCTCTTGCACGGCGGCAGCGTTGGGCAGGTGTCAGCAATAAAAGTTCAACTTGCCATGGTAACGGCATAGTTTTTTGTGCGTCTGCGATCGCGGCACAATTAGTATCGCTTGCACTTTCTCTGGTAGTGGCGTCGATCCGGTGGGAGTAATTAAATGGCCGAGGAACTCGATTTTCGTCACACCGCATTCGCATTTTGCTGCATTAATAACGATGTCGGCTTCACTCAGGCACTGAAAGACGGTCATTAGGTGGCGGCGGTGGAGCTCGGATGTCTTGGAATACACCATGATGTCGTCGAGGTACGCGAAACAAAATGGCAAGCCTCGCAAGACGCCATCCAGGAACTGCTGCCAAGTCTGGGCAGTATTCCGAAGACCAAAAGTCATAAATAGCCCTTCGGAAAGCCCAAAGGGCGTTACAATAGCTGTGTTTTCAATGTCTTTGGGCGTCATCGGAATTTGGGTGTATGCCTTTGCACAATCTATCTTGCTGAACACCGCGCAGCCCGCCAAAGTATAACTGAAGTCTTAAAGTTGTGGGACTGGGTATCGGTCCGACACCGTTCGCAAATTAAGGGCGTGGTAGTCCCCACATGGGCGCCACGAATTGTTTTTTTTGGGTATCAAATGTAACGCCGATGCCTTGCCGCAGCATGGCTCAATCTCTGCCTTTGCTGCTGCAAGTCTATCAGGCGCGAGTCGACGTGGGCGGCACGATGTGGGTGGTCTGGGTGTGGTTATTATGTGGTGCACTGCCGAATGTTTAATGTCTCTCGGTGCGCCGGCTGGGCGGGTGAGGTCGGGGAATGTTTCAAGGATGTCAGCATAAGCACTGGGGCACGTCACAGGTTTAACACTGTAGAATGCGGCCTGCCGGAGCCGTCCCGCTATCTTTAAATTTGTTGTCACGTCGATGAGCTGGCCATTTGTGATATCGGCTAGCAGCCTGTAGTGGCCAAGAAAGTCCTCACCCAGGATCGGCTCATTGACATTGGCCACAGTAAAAGTCCATGAGAATGTGTGGCGTAGACCTAGATCTAAATTGCGGCTGTGTGTGCTGTAAGTTTTAATTGCTGAATTGTTTGCTGCTGTGAGGGAGAGTGCCTAGACCCGCCTGTGGTCTCGTAACATAGAACAAGGGAATATCGAAAGGTCCAAACCGATGTCGACAAGGTACCTCACGCCCGCAGCCTGTTCCACGACAAACAGGTGCTTCGATATCATACTGCAGCCGGGTGCGCCTAGGTCCAATTGCAGCTGGCGTTTTTGTGCGAGCAAGGAGCCCGGCACCTGGTTGCGTCATTGCTGAAATGGGCGTGGCACCAGCAGCAGCCGCTTTGTGCATGCTCTGACGTCTGCGGGGTACAGTTGGAGCGGCTGTTGCTGCATTGCCGGCTGCACGAGCTGCGCCGCCTGTAGCCTGGTCTGCTGCTGCTGCGATGCGTGCTGCCCTCGTGCCGCGAGCGCACCAACCGGTCAACTTGCGTGGAGAGAGCTGCCACCTGTGCGGCCAAGTTTTGCACTAGCTGGTGCAGGTCGGCATCCTATGTGGGTGTGGGAGGCACATGCCGCCACTGAGGTGGGGGGCTGGTGTCGTAAGCTGCCATGGCCGCGGTGTTAGGTGCTGATGTCAGCGCATCATGCACATGGTCGACCAAGTTAGCGACAGTGTCCAGCTGCATCTCCGTCTGTGCTGCTATCACTGCCTGCACCTGAACTGGGTGGCTGCGGACCCAGATAGTGCATAACAGCGAATCTGGCACCATGTTGGACTGCACGAGGCTCCGTAAGTGACGCAGGAACTGCGAGGGACTCCAGACGCCTCATTCCTCTAGCCGCAGCCGTTGGTGCACTCGTTGTTCTTCGGATGACGAGATCCACCAGATCAGCTCTTCCTTGAGCCGTCTGTAGGATGACTGCATCGGCGGGGCATCCCGCACTTTGACCGCATAATTCTGGTCGAGCTGGCTCACTACGTGTCCAAATTTTGCCAGGTTGCAGGTTATGTGGTTGTTCATGAAGACCGCCTCCACTTGGCTGAACCACATTACAGGATCGCGTGGCCAAAAGGGAGACAGCCTGATCAACACCCGACCAGTGCTTTTCGGTGTTCTGGCGATCATAGGAAGCATCGGTGTGGCGGGGATTTTCGCGCCAAAATTGTCCTGGGCTGTCTGTGGCTGTGCGGCGTCCACACGTGTAGTCCATGCTTGTAGCTCACTCTCCAGCCCCTTGTTGCATGCGAGCGGGTCTTCAACAGTCTTTTGCAACTCTCCTAATGTCGCCACCTTAGCTCAGAGTCGAATCCTCGCACAAGAGCAAAGCACACAAAATAACATGACAAAAGAAAACACACAAAAAAGAATAACACTAGACAGCTCGCGAACGAATCATGTGCGCACAAAAACAATACAAAAAAAAAGCGTTCGTACACAAAAAACGTTTATCACTGAGGAGCACTGTTCAGGTGCAGGCATATAAGCACCAGCCTACTCGCGGTTCCACATCGCTTGTACCAACAAACGTTCGTCACTACGTGTTTCTAGCCTTGGAGCACGTCGGGGTCACCAGTGAAGTGGGGACATGTGGTATCACTGCTTACAGTCATGACGTGCAGTGAACCAGCTTTATTGCTGTGCCCACGCAAGGGAGAGGCTTGGTGACAGAAACAACTAGGGCAGTTTTTGGTCGTGACACATTTATTCTTCACTAGTTTTACAATAAGTAACAGATACCATTCACCAGTAATGTCCGTCCATACAGGTGTGTTGCGCTAGCGGTACAGCTCGATCACCAATCCAGGAGGGTGTACACTCCAGTGATGAGCCTTGGCGCGACGTGTGGGCTGACTGAGACCAAAGCCGTGTTACCGAAAGTTAAGCTCCTGGCGCGCCCAGAGGCACCGTGATGTCCGCGAAGGAGCAAAAGGCACTGCCAATGGAGGAGTGTACACCGCTATCAGGTGACTCCATTTAGGACCGCACGTACGCATTTGCAGTAGAGTCACATTCACTCGAAGCATGTGGTCCGTGGCGTGAGAAGTCGGAGATGTGTGTCGCGTCGCATTGACCAGCTCGCGCTGTCTGTCTGCTTTGTCCTGTATGATCTGGTGTGGGATGCACTGATGCCAAAATTCGGTATAATGGCATAGGTGCACTCGTGAATACTGGGCGTTGTTTACTTGTGTTGTCTGTGCCGTAGTTCAGCCCTTCGCGGTTTTCAACGGTGTGGCCGCCACAAGCCTATCCTCAATTCATGCCAGTGGCTTATGGAAGTGGAGTAGCCTGCTGGCCTGGCCTGTGGGGTGCAACCAGAGCTGGCAATCTGCAGCATTGTTTCCAGAGGTGGTTGGGTTCCTTTGGTTTGGAGATGAGTGGAGTGTCTCAACCATTATCTTTGGCTCTGTGATGATCTTGGGTGCAGATTTCTGGAGCTACATTAATGGGTGGAGAGTCATAGGACGCCTCTTGACAGGTCACGGATGCATTACACAAAGAAAGGAGCTACTCAAGTATCAGGAGTATTTGTGGAGTGCTCAAGGTTTTTTTTTTTTTTTTTAAAGGCTATGTGATACTTTGTATTCAACTCATAACATACATTTACAAATCATCCGATCATGCTGTACAGTTACACGTCAAATTTAGCCTTATGAAATACATAATTACATAACACTATTTTTACCATTACTGGTCGATATTGGACACAGTAATATTATTAAATTGTTTTTCTTACGATGTGACAGTACATTATCTTTATATATGTGTACAATATTACACTTAATGCTATAATATTAAACAGTCACACTGTTCAAATGATGGCCATAGTAATTATATAAAATTGTTTTTCTTATGATGTAACAGTACATTATCTTTATATATGTATCCAATATTATACACAATGCTATAATATTAAACAGTCACACTATTCAAATGACAATTTCATCGTTCATAAATTCCTCAATTGAATAGTAGCATTTTTCCAATAGGCTATCATCTATCTCCATGCTCAGTACAGCTCTACCCTTGAGTTTATTGTAAATTTTCGTTCCCATGTACTGGTGTGTCCGTTGGTAGAGTTTTAAGTGATGTGAAAGCATGAAACTTTCTTTGGGCCTAGTGTTGTACATATGTTTAAAATGGTTTTCTTCTGTCAGTTCAGGTTTACTATGTAAAAAGATGACAATTTCAAATATGTACAATGCAGGGATAGGTAATATTTTTAGGTTCTTGAATAATTGGTGGCAGCATTTTCTTGGAGGGGCAGCACAGATTTTTCTAACAATTCTTTTTTGAAGTAGCAGGATTCATGACATGTAGCTTTAATTTCCCCCCAAAATTAAACCATCTCTAATTACAGATTGAAAGTAACTGTGGTACACCACTTTTCTGCAGCTTATGTCTGTTATACCATTGCAAAGGCAAGGCTATTTAATTTTGGAGTTAAATAATCTACATGTGCTAGCCAGCTTAGATTTTTGTCCAAGTTTATTTCCAAGAATTTAATGGACAGAGCTTCGACCATAACTTAATTTTTGTGTACAATACTGAAGTCAGTGATTTTTTATTGTTTGGTTCTAAATTGTGTAAAGAAGGTCTTTGAAAAGTTAAGTTTAAGTCCATTTTCTTGAAACCATGTATCTAGGTTGTTTAGTGTGTTTATAACACCATCTGGAATTTCTCTCACATTTTGTTTTTCAAGGAGTACTGAAGTATCATCAGCAAACATGCCTGGCTCAGCAGTGATATTAAGACGTAAATCATTTATATAAAAGAGAAACAATATTGGCAACTAAGATTGAGCCATGATTGACTCATTGTATCCTCATGGTATCTTTGCAATATATATGTAGGAGGGAGCAATATACTGTGTGACTTCTCGGTGAAGGTATATTCTCGAAACTTCAACAAAAGCCCGTACCGAGCTACTGAGCGTCTCTCTTGCAGAGTCTTCCACTGGAGCTTATCTATCATCTCCGTAACACTTTCGCAATAACTAAATGATCCTGTAATGAAGCGCGATGCTCTCTGTTGGATCTTCTCTATCTCTTCTATCAACCCTACCTGGTATGGATCCCACACAGGTGAACAGTATTCAAGTAGTGGGCGAACAAGTGTACTGTAACCTACTTCCTTTGTTTTCGGACTGCATTTCCTTAGGATTCTACCAATGAATCTCAGTCTGGCATCTGATTTACCGACAATTAATTTTATTTGGTCATTCCATTTTAAATCACTCCTAATGCCTACTCCCAGATAATTTATGGAATTAACTGCTTCCAGTTGCTGACCTGTTATATTGTAGATAATTGATAAAGGATCTTTCTTTCTGTGTATTCGCAGCACATTACACTTGTCTACATTGAGATTCAATTGCCATTCCCTGCACCATGCGTCAATTCGTTACTGCATTTCAGTACAATTTTCAGTTGTTACAACCTCTCGATATACTACAGCATCATCCGCAAAAAGACACAGTGAACTTCCGATGTTATCCACAAGGTCACTTATATATATTGTGAATAGTAATGGTCCTACGACACTCCCCTGCGGCACTCCTGAAATCACTCTTACTTCAGAAGACTTCTCTCCATTGAGAATGATATGCTGCGTTCTGTTAACTAGGAACTCTTCAATCCAATCACACAATTGGTCTGATAGTTCATATGCTCTTCCTTTGTTCATCAAACGCCTGTAGGGAACTGTATCAAACACCTTGCGGAATTCAAGAAACACGGCATCTGCCTGGGAACCCGTGTCTATGGCCCTCTGAGTCTCGTGGACGAATAGCGCAAGCTGAGTTTCACATGATCGTGTTTTCCGAAACCAATGCTACTTCCCACAGAGTAGATTTCTAGTCTCCAGAAAAGTCATTATACTCGAACATAATACGTGTTCCAGAATTCTAGAACTGATCGACGTTAGAGATATAAGTCTATAGTTCTGCACATCTGTTCGACGTTCCTTCTTGAAAACGGCGATGACCGGTGCCCCTTTCCAATCTTTTGGAATGCTACGCTCTTCTAGAGACCTGCGGTACACCGTTG
Source organism: Schistocerca serialis cubense (assembly GCF_023864345.2). Classification (NCBI taxonomy): domain Eukaryota; kingdom Metazoa; phylum Arthropoda; class Insecta; order Orthoptera; family Acrididae; genus Schistocerca; species Schistocerca serialis. The sequence goes on along the minus strand of NC_064640.1, from coordinate 845,092,609 downwards.
CAAGAAGGGGGGCAAGTTTCTTCGTATACTCTGTGTAAAATCGAACTGGTATCCCATCAGGTCTAGCGGCTTTTCCTCTTTTGAGCGATTTTAATTGTTTTTCTATCCCTCTGTCATCTATTTCGATATCTACCATTTTGTCATCTGTGCAACAGTCTAGAGAAGGAACTACAGTGTAGTCTTCCTCTGTGAAACAGCTTTGGAAAATGACATTTCTTATTTCGGCCTTTAGTCTGTCATCCTCTGTTTCAATACCATTTTGGTCACAGAGTGTCTGGACATTTTGTTTTGATCCACCTACCGCTTTGCAATAAGACCAAAATTTCTTAGGATTTTCTGCCAAGTCAGTACACAGAACTTTACTTTCGAATTCATTGAACGCCTCTCGCATAGCCCTCCTCACACTACATTTCGCTTCGCGTAATTTTTGTTTGTCTGCAAGGCTTTGGCTATGTTTATGTTTGCTGTGAAGTTCCCTTTGCTTCCGCAGCAGTTTTCTAACTCGGTTGCTGTACCACGGTGGCTCTTTGCCATCTCTTACGATCTTGCTTGGCACATACTCATCTAACGCATATTGTACGATCGTTTTGAACTTTGTCCACTGATCCTCAACACTATCTGTACTTGAGACAAAACTTTTGTGTTGAGCCGTCAGGTACTCTGTAATCTACTTTTTGTCACTTTTGCTAAACAGAAAAATCTTCCTACCTTTTTTAATATTTCCATTTACGGCTGAAATCATCGATACAGTAACGGCTTTATGATCGCTGATTCCCTGTTCTGCGTTAACTGTTTCAAATAGTTCGGGTCTGTTTGTCACCAGAAGGTCTAATATGTTATCGCCACGAGTCAGTTCTCTGTTTAACTGCTAAGGTATTTTTCAGATAACGCACTTAAAAAATTTCACTGCCAGCCATTATAAACGTTTGAGTCTCCCAGTCTATATCTGGTAAATTAAAATCTCTACCCAAAACTATAGTATGGTCGGGAAATCTACTCGAAATATTTTCCAGGTTTTCCTTCAAGTGTTCTGCCACAACAGCTGCTGAGCCAGGGGACCTATAGAGACATCCAATTACCATGTTTGAGCCTGCTTTAAGCGTGACCATCACCCAAATTATTTCACATTTCGGATCTCCGTCAATTTCCTTCGATACTATTACACTTTTTATGGCTATAAACACGCCTCCCCCTTCACTGTCCAGCCTGTCTCTGCGGTATACATTACAATTTGAGTTTAGAATTTCATTAATGTTTACATCTGGTTTCAGCCAACTTTCCGTTCCTAGTACTATGTGGGCATTGTGACCGTTTATTAATGAGATCAGTTGTGGGACCTTTCTATAGACGCTCCTGCAGTTTACTATTACCACTTTAATATTGTCATTCGCTGTTGCGTTTTGCCTACCGCTACCTTGTCGCATCTCAGAAGGCGTCTTGTCGGGCCGAGGGAGGGAAGTCTCAAACCTAAAAAACCCACATGCGCACTCCACACGTACTCTGCTACCATTGTAGCCACTTCCTGCTTGTAGTGCATGCCTGACCTATTCAGGGGGACCCCACATTTCTCCACCCAATAGCAGAGGTCGAGAACTTTGCACCCCAGTTCTCTGCAGAATCGTCTGAGCCTCTGGTTTAAGCCTCCCACTCGGCTCCAAACCAGAGGCCTGCGATTGGTTCTGGGAATGACATTAAAAATAGTTAGCTCAGTTTCCACCCCGCGAACAAGGCGGACGCCTTCACCAACTCCGCCAACCGCCTGTATGAACTGAGGATGACCTCTGAACCCAGACGGCAGGAGTCATTGGTGCCAACATGAGCAACAATTTGCAGTCGGGTGCTCCCAGTGCTCCCTGTCGCCCATGGCAGGGCCTCCTCCTCATCTCAGATGAGACCCCATGGCAAGCAGAGTCAACTCTGGCCTTCTTCCCCGACCTTTCCGCTATTTCCCTAAGGGGTTCCATCACCCGCCTAATATTGGAGCTCCCAAACACTAATAAACCCCTTCCCCCCATGTGCCGGCTCGGACCTTGCTGAAGGAGCGGCCATGTGTCCACTCACAGGCAGCGCGGGTAATGCCACATGGCCAACCTCCACATTGACCCTCCGCCTCGTGCGACGTGAACACCGTTGAACCCGCTGCTCCCCTTGGGGATAGGGTGGCCCAACCGTGCCCGGTACCCGTGAAGATGTCTCGACAGCAGAGACTGTGGGTGAAGCATGTAACACCTGGGGTGTACAATGCAACGCATCAGCCTCCCCACTGCCGCTACACTCCGAGGCAGCAGCCTGAAGACGGCTGACTGTGGCCATCAGCACATTCAGCTGTTCGCGAACAGTGGCCAGCTCCTACTGCATCCATACACAGCAGTCACACATCCGATCCATCCAAAGAAATCAACAATTTACTGTAGACAGTTAAGTAATTAATTTTGAACTAGACTGCTAATTCAGTAAAGGCGGCTAATAGCTGACTAAACTGTAAACTGTGGTTACTAGACACTTCTTGTTGGAAACAATGAGACTGAGCACTAACTGTCTCTGGACTGTATTCGAAACAAACACAAAATCTATGGAACACTATTACTAGTGCTCGAAAATTAAAGTTTCCTAAAAGCAAAAACACACGGAAAAAGAAGTGACCAGTAAGAAAAACGCAGTTAATACATAAATTTACGTTGCTTGCTGCACAGGAGAAGTGAAGCAGACGGCAGTTAACGCTGACAGTCATGTGGTGTCAGCTAACAGATGCCTTTCAGAACAGTTCCTGAATGCTTTTTAACGACATTCTGCAGTATGTCTACTGATATAATAGAGATATATGCAAGTTCACTGCACTACTAGAAAAGAAAACACTCTGCCTCTAAATTGACATCGGTCTGTGTTAAAGGATGATAGAAAGTAGATGGATGAATCAGCTGAGTGGGGCTGTAATGAGTTATGATTTACTGCTTGACTGATGATGCATTCTAGAGACAGCGAGAAGTTGTGGCAGGTCATGTATTGCACTTTCAATCATTTTTTTCCAATGTTCTCTCATTGCGTATCAGTTGTGTGGTATAACTTGCACTCAGCTCATATATAATTGCATGTTCTACGTGTGATTTAGAGAGCTATGTACCTGCGATCATTAACAAAAAAAACCCTCCATACCACAGTCAGCGGAGCACTTCCAACGCATGTGCGATGAACCATGTCTACCAAACCGATGGAAAACCTATTTCAGCATCCTCCTCCAAACAAATGAAGATGTATGCAAAGTACTCCATTCCCCTGCCACATCTTGAACATAAATTGAGGCAGGGCTTTGTGAGGTACTGTAATCCCTGCGTATACATTTGCTTCACAGTTATTGTGTTTGGAAGAGATTGTGTTCTGTTCTCATAGTTAGTGCAGCATTGGTGTAGTCTGACATGTCAAACACCACTGCTATGCGTTTGTCTTTTTCCTCATAAGATGTGGTAGTTTCATGAATTTTCCATTGCTGACAGTCATTTTATATGACTGATGCGAGCGTAGAATAATTTTTGAACCATATTCGGACATGAACAGTGTGTGCTATACACCTCCAGAAAGCTATATAGTGCATGTTTCACAAAGAATCTATTTTTTCCTCTTGGTGTAGAAGGTAGTAGTTTTATCATCATAAAGCTTCTCACCATAGTAAGTAGGATAGAAATCTTAGAGGGTGAATATATGTCACGTGTTGGACATATATTTACTCCATTGGAGTATTAATAGAATCGCATTCCATGTGACTAAAATATTGGAAACCACACTGCTTTTACATTATAGCATGTTTATGTGTTGAATCGTGTAGTCTTACGAGTGTATGATCATGTTCCGCGACAATTTCTCTTTTTCCAATACTACAGAATTGCTAGCACAAGTGATTTCTGTGCAGTTTTTTAAACTCCTTCCTCCTGGAGTTCCATCATGCATAAACCATACGTTTCTTCTTCTTAATCACCTGTTATATCATCGCAACGGTCTCAAATGTATCAGGCTCGTATTCGCGACACACCATTAAAGGGTGCTAACCTCCTCAGCATGGATGCATCTAGAGAGATCGTGTGTAATTGGATGAGTGATGTAAGATTGGTATCAAACAGTCTTCACAGAACAGCAGCTACAGTAGTGGAATGTGCATACTGGTCTGTATCGCTAGTATCAGTCGGTTGTGCAAGTTTGGAAGTCGTGTTATGCTCTTTCTGAAAGCACAATATCGAAATATATTGATTACATGGATCTCAGTTCATCCCGTTCTTTAACAAGGTATCGAATGTAGTGGGTATAGTGCGCTCACACTTCCGGTCAGTTCCTAATTAAGTCGGCGACAATGTGCGCAGGGAAGGTTGGTTAAAGGCCAAGGAACAGTTACAAGATGCATAGAGAGAGCATCTAGAGTTTTTTCTCAAGATCATTAGTCGACAGGTTCAATCGAGGGGCAGCTCATTTCGATATAGAGGGCAGAGTGCTGCTATGAATATGATTCTTTTGTTGGGATGGTAGTTATCAAAGGTGATATTTCAATCTCAGACTTTATTCTATGAATGCAAGTATACTTTATGACTCTCAATCACATAGGGAGACATAGGCAATTGCAATAAAATCTTACAGAATGTATGCAGTGTTTTGGCTAAGGAAAGTAGCTTTTGCACATTCTCTCTGCTAATGACTATTTCCCACATTAAAGAACAGTATTTGTCTCATGTCATTTAGGAAGTGTAACAGGGTTTGCGATATGTCCACATGTATATAGCACTCGCAAAGTAATGGAGGGTATGGTTTAGCAGTGATACAGAAAATGAGACTCATGCTGCAGTGTCATTGGCTGATAGCATAACGAGATTGCCACAATGAAACTCTTTGTTGTATTGACAGGTCGTCGAGAGTGGTGGTCTGGAAGTCGAGTAATTGGGAAAATTGCCTTATGGGAAACCTGGCAAAATTACGAAAATTAATGGAAAATACGTAAAACTGAGGTAAATGCGACAGAAATGTGGAGGAATAAGGGTACTTACATGATCGCCTGGGTGTACAAAAATCATTCCATTCCTCCACCAATGTAATTGACAACTGATTCTGCATACTATCCATGCTCTATGGGTTTAAGTCCTACAGAATACCCCCATGTTCCACATGTGGTTATGCATTGTAAGCCATAAAAATGAAAGACACAGTGTCCAAAGATTCAGAGATCACGATGACGACTACCTAGGCCACCAAAACAGTAACCCCACATGTGAGTTCAGTAAGCACCACCAGTATAAGGAATCAATGCTTTTGGACTCTTAAAAAATGGAACACTGAGACATCTGCTACCACATCACTGTGGAACATGAGTTTAAATGCAGACGTCATCACCTTTAGATATCTGTTTGGAAATGCTCTACAATACTGCAAAATTTACCAGTTTCCATACGTTGCAGTCTCATCTACATTTTCGTCAATAAGAAACACCACCTCTGTCTTTTATTTCAACCATCCTGTGTGTTTTGGGAGCAGCTTAGTTTACGCCATGGGATGTCCAAGTTTCTGTGAGAGCTCAAGGATCAAAAAGTGTTAATGTCAGTTTAGCACCTGATGCTGACCTCAAAGTCAAGGTAGAAAACCAAAATGTATGGTGGTGTACAAAGCTGTAGCCACACACTGTTTGGATGCATTAAAAAAATCAATGTATCAAACTGCTTATGAAACATCAACACTGGAACCCTCTATTGTGACTGATGGTCTGTGGGATATGGTCCTTCCTCCAGCACAGACGATAAAACTTTGCTCTGCTTTGTGCAAGCAACTTTAACCACTGGCCACCTGCTTCAGTGTGCCAATACCTACATATTTAATAGGATCGCCAGATATGTTCGATGTCAGCATGCAGAAAGTATTTGTTTTCGACATATTGGAAATGAGAGGCATGTTAAAACATTACCACCGTTCTCTACCGGGTGGCGTTAGTGAAGTTTTAATAGTTCATTGGATATTATAAAAGCAAATTGTGTGTGTCTGTGTGTGTGTGTGTGTGTGTGTGTGTGTGTGAGAGAGAGAGAGAGAGAGAGAGAGAGAGAGAGAGAGAGAGAAGAATAAGAAAAAGAAGAAGAAGAGAGAGTGGTTGGTTGGTTGTTTGGGGAAGGAGACCAGGCAGCGTGGTCATCGGTCTCATCGGATTAGGGAAAGATGGGGAAGGAAGTCGGCCGCGCCCTTTCAGAGGAACCATCCCGGCATTTGCCTGGAGGGATTTAGGGAAATCACGGAAAACCTAAATCAGCATGGCCGGACGCGGGAGAAGAAGAGAGACCTTGCCATTAACAAAGGATCTGACGATCTGACACTATTACACTGTTGTATTTCTAACGTAGTAATCATAGGAATATGATAAAGATTAGGACATGTACAGGGGGATATTTATAGACAGTCTTTCGATATCGATGAATTGTAGGTGTAGTGCTTCCGAATTTCTTTGTACCGTCCATGTATACCCTGCATAGTTGAGAATTTCCTTCTGCATGTTAGTGTTCTATTTTTCTCGTTGCGATATCTCTCTGCCCAATCAGTGATGGGTGGAGGAATAGACAGTCTTCTAACTAATAGAATGGTGCTGTCAGGACGTAATGGGATTTCGAGAGAATGAACTGGGATGTGGGACTTGCCAGGGGACATCTCTTTCTCGTCGGAATCAGGTGGATACAAATGCTATACCGTGGAACCTCACTTAACGAGCACTGCTCATAACGTGCAATTCGCATAACGAGCAAAACAAATGGTAAAAAATGACTCGATTAACGAGCAATGTTACACATAATGAGTGACGATGACTAGTGTGATGTCACCAGCCTTTTGTGCACAGCAGGAGAAACGTTCAACAACATAAACACCTTTCATTGTCTGCAGCTAACATCTTAGTGCAGCTTATGATCATACATTTTTCTAAATTTGTGTTCACATAGTGTTTTTCTGTGTGCAAACGTTAATAACTTTCGTACAAATGTCCCTTAGATAAAGCCATTAGGAGACGACAATAAGGGAGAGAAAGTGGCCTTAGAAATGAAACGTAAAATCATTGAAAAACGCAAATGTGGTGTGAGTATTGCTGATTTAGCATCCATGTACACTATGTGATCAAAAGAATTTGGACAGCTGGCTGAAAATCACTTACAAGTTTGCAGCGCCCTCCATCGGTAACGCTGGAATTCAGTATGGTGTTGTCCCACCCTTGACCTTGAAGACAGCCTCCACTCACGCAGGCAAATGTTCAGTCAGGTGCTGGAAGGTTTCTTGGTGAATGGCAGCCTACTCTTCACAGAGTGTTGCACTGAGGAGAGGTATTAATGTCGGTTGGTAAGGGCTGGCACAAAATCGGCATTGCAAAACATCCCAAAGGTGTTCTATAGGATTCAGATCAGGACTCTGTGCAGGTCAGTCAATGTCAGGGATGTTATAGTTGTTTAACCACTCCACCACAGGCCATGCATTACGAACAGGTGCTAGATCATGTTGAAAGATGCAATCGCCATCCTCGAATTGCTCTTCAACAGTAGGGAGCAAGAAGGTACTTAAAACATCAATGTAGGCCTGTGCTGTGATAGTGCCTCGCAAAACAATAAGGGGTGGAAACCCCTCCATGAAAAACATCACTGCACCATAACACCACCACCTCCGAATTTTGCTTTTGGCACTACACACACTGGCCGATGAGGTTCACCAGGCATCTGCCAAACCCACACCCTGCCATCAGATCACCACAATGTGTATCGTAATCTGTCACTCCACACAACATTTTTCGACTGTTCAGTCGTCCAATGTTTATGCTCCTTACACCAACCAAGGCGTTATTTGGCATTTACCAGAGTGATGTGCGGCTTATGAGCAGCCACTCAACCATGAAATCCAAATTTTGCACCTCCTGCCTAACTGTCATAGTACGTGCAGTGGGTCCTGATGCAGTTTTGGAATTCCTGTGTACTGGTCTGCATAGATGTCTGCCTATTACACATTACGACCTTCTTCAACTGTCGACGGTCTCTGTCAGTCAACAGACAAGGTCGGCCTGTATGCTTTTGTGCTGCAAGTGTCCCTTCACGTTTTGATTTCACTATCACATCGAAAACAGTGGACCTAGGGATGTTGAGGAGTGTGGAAATCTCACGGCCAAACTTATGACGCAAGTGACACCTAATCGCCTAACCATGTTCATTGTCCGTGAGTTCCACAGAGTGCCCCATTCTGCTCTCACACGATGTCTAATGACTACTGAGGTCGCTGATATGGAGTACCTGGCAGTAGGTGGCAGCACAATGCACCTAACGTGAAAAACGTATCTTTTTGGGGGTGTCCGGATACTTTTGATCACATAGTGTACAAGCGGTGTGCATCAATTATGAGGGTTGCCCAGAAAGTGATGAAACGTATTTTTCTCTCGCCCGAAAACAATACTACTAATGCGAAATGTTACTTATGTATTATTTGAAGTCTCCTGAGTGAGTGAGTTTCCGTCACCTTCGACAGATAGCGTAGCTGCAGGACAGTTTCAAAATGGCGTCTGTAGGTGATGTACGATACAAGCAACGTGCCGTCATTGAATTTATGACTGCAAAGAAAGAAATTATGGGGAATATTCACAAACGCTTGTTCAAAGTCAATGGAGCATTTGCTGTCGACAGAAGTACACTTAGTCGCTGGGGACGGAGGGTGAGGTCATCAAAAGGTGGCTCGGTGGAGGTCCATGATTTACAGCAGTTGGGGAGACCATCCACGGCTGTCACACCTGATATGTTACAGCGATCTGATCTTGTCATTCGCCTTTAAAGGATGCCATTCCTGGAAGACATTTTGAGGACTATGAGAAGGTGATTCACACATGAAGCACTAGCTCTGCCACCAGGACAAGGATTGGTACCGACAGGGCATATGAGCCCTTGTTTCGTGCTGGAGGAAGGCCACAGAATGGATAGAGATTACGTGGAAAAATAAGGCGTGTAGATAAAACAACATTCTTTCGTGTGTGGAATTCTCATTATGTTCAATAAAGAATTGTTGGAAAAAAATGCGGTCCACTACTTCCTTGGCAGCCCTCGTACTTGCGCTATCCTCAAGATGATTGACAAGATTAAGGAGATAGATGCTTCAAAGGGAGTGGCTCTGAGCACTATGGGACTTAACAGCTATGGTCATCAGTCTCAAAGGAAGTGTCAAGAGTATCTAAACAACGGTTTCGTATTATGGACGAAGTCGGAAGATCGCTCCTTATATGGATAAATAGAAAGCAATTGCAAAGCAACACTATTAGTGAGAACATCAATTGTGAGAAGGCGAGAATGATTTTCGCCATCCTCCTTAAGAAGACGCCAGGATGATAAGCGGCCAAAGAAGTTTATAAGGTAAGCCATGAGTCTTTGAGAAGTTTAAGAGAAGACCTGGCATCGACAGCATTGTAAGGCATGGCAAAGCAGCCAGCTCCCACACAAAGGCAGCAGAGAACTTCATCAGCAACTTCAAGATGCTCGAAGGTTCTGAGGGTTATCTGCTCCAGCAGGTTTTTAATTGTGACGAGATTGGTCTGTTCTGGGAAAATATGCTGAATCATACCTTTATAGCAGCAGGGGAGATGCATTGCCCGATCACAAGCCAATGAAAGACCATCTCACATTGCTGTTCTGTGCCAATGCAAGTGGCGATTTGAAATTTAAACCGCTGCTTGTTTACCATTCAGAAGCTCCATCAGCCTTCAAAAAGTGTAATGTCCAGGATAACTGGCTAAATGTGATTTAGAGGTCCAACGACAAGGCTTGGGTGACACATGATCTTTTTTGTGATTGGGTCAATGAAGTGTTTGGTCTTTCAATGAAAAAAATATTTGCTTGAGTTGAATCTGCCACTCCATGTCTTGCTTGTTATGGAAAACTCTCCTGCCCATTGCCGGCCAGTGTGGCCGAGCGGTTCTAGGCGCTTCAGTCTGGAGACGCGCGACCGCTACAGCCGCAGGTTCGAATCCTGCCTCGAACATGGATGTGTGTGATGTTCTTAGGTTAGTTAGGTTTAAGTAGTTCTAAGTTCTAGGGGACTGATGACCTCAGATTTTTAAGTCCCATAGTGCTCAGAGCCATTTGAACCATTCTATTGCCCATTTTCCTGGTCTACAAGAGCCCACCTTGAAGATTTTCAATTCATCAAGATCCAGTTTCTGCCTCCCAATACCACTCCATTACTCCACCCTATGGACCGGCAGATTATTTCTAACTTTAAGAAGCTCTACACTACAACATTCTTCGAGCATTGCTTTGAGTCGGCTGAAGCTACCAATCTCACTCTCACAGAGTTTTGGAAATATCACTTCAACATCGTTGCCTGCGTCAAGATAATCGAAAAGGCGTGGGAAGGAGTTACCAAAACTCTCACTTCTGCTAGTAAGAAGCTTTGATTGAAGTGCGTTGTCGAATGTGACTCTGAGGCATTTGAGTCAGTACCCTGTGGAGCCTGTAGTCAACGAGATTGTGTCTTTGGCCAAGAGTATGGGACTAGAAGTGGAAATGAAATGAAATGTCGTGTGGCTAGGGCCTCCCGTCGGGTAGACCGTTCGCCTGGTGCAGGTCTTTCGATTTGACGCCACTTCGGCAACCTGCGCGTCGATGGGGCTGAAATGATGATGATTAGGACGACACAACACCCAGTCCCTAAGCGGAGAAAATCTCCGACCCAGCCGGGAATCGAACCCGGGCCCTTAGGATTGACAGTCTGTGACGCTGACCACTCAGCTACCGGGGGCGGACACTAGAAGTGGAGAACAATGATTTCGATGAGCTTGTGGAAGATCACAGCCAACAAACGACCACCGGAGAGCTTATGGAGTTGCAGTGTATTTCACAGCCGGAAGTTGTGGAGAAGAGTCCTTCAGATGAAGAGGAGGATGAGGAGGATGAGATAGTAACAGCAAAGCAGTAATCTTCCAGCGCAGTAAGAGAAATGCTGAAAGCATGGGAATCGGTTGCAACGTACACTGAAAATCATCACCCCAATACAGCGCTGGCTATTCCCGCTACAAATTTATTTGACATCATTGCTATGTCGCATTTTCGCCAAGTGTTGAAGCGTCGGCAGAAACAGATGACTATGGACAATTTCTTAGTAAAAAAGAATTAGTTATGTGTGATGAATAATAAAGTACATAATACTGTATGAATAATTTTCTTTTAATAAATGTGGTGAATAAGATAAAACTTTCAGAACTTTTCTGCATGGAATGCATTATCGTATTTTACGTTAATTTATACGGGATAAATTGTTTCGCTTAACGAGTGTTTCAGACTACGAGTAAGATTCCAGAACGAATTTTCCTCGCTATGTGAGGTTCCACTGTACATCGAAGGCTGGAAGATTCGTGAGCATATGGCACGTAAGCAACACTCTTGATGAATGAGGAGTAGAGAGGTGAGCTCTATACCGCTTCTTGTAAGTTTTGTGGGCAAATATATTACAAGCTCCCACATACGTTTCGAGAACTGACTGCAACGAGAAAATTAGGGGCTAATACGAGGATTTTTAGCAAGACAAAATCAACAACAGAAGTTCCGTCTCTTGTTTCCTCTATAAATAAGAGATATATTCTTCCGCGAGTTTTGTATTCCTATAGATGGATGGAGTGATATGTTAACAGATGTACTAAATTTACACTTATATTTACATTGCTTACTGAGCAACCCATCGTCCGACGTGTGGCGGGGGGTGCCCTGTACCACTACTAGTCATTTCCTTCCCTAATCCTCTCGCAAACAGAGCGAGGGAAAAGGACTGTCTATATGCCTCCATATGAGCGTTAATTTCTCGTATCTTATATTTGTAGTCCTTACGCGAAATGTATGTTGGCGAAGGCAGAATGCTTCTGCAGTCAGTTTCAAATGTCAGTTCTCTAAATTTTCTCAGTAGTGTTCCTTGAAACGAACACCGTCTTCCCTCCAGGGATTCCCATTTGAGCTACTTGACGAAAGTAATCCGACTGTAGGAAAAAAATTAATCGCTATGGAAAGAGGCTCTTATAATCAATTTTATTACTTAGTCAATCAATTTGCTATCAATGGCGTCGCTGGGCAGGTGGAAAGCAGGCAATACTGCCACAGATACTCACTACTGGCCATTAAAATTGCTGCACCAAGAAAAAATGCAGATGATAAATGAGTATACATTGGACAAATATATTATACTAGAACTGACATTTGATTGCATTTTCACGCAATTTGGGTGCACAGATTCTGAGAAATTAGTACCCAGAACAAACACCTCTGGCCGTAATAACGGCCTTGATTCGCCTGGGCATTGAGTCAGACCTTGGATGGCGTGTACAGGTACAGTTGCCTATGCAGCTTCAACACAATACCACAGTTCATCAAGAGTAGTGACTGGCGTATTGTGACAAGCCAGTTGCTCGGCCACCATTGACCAGACGTTTTCAATTGGTGAGAGATCTGGAGAATGTGCTGGCCAGGGCAGCAGTCGAACATTTTCTGTATCCAGAAAGGCCCGTACAGCACCTGCAACATGCGGTCGTGCATTATCCTGCTGAAATGTACGGTTTTGCAGGGATCGTATGAAGGATAGAACCACGGGTTCAAAGTGCCGCCAATGCGAACAAGAGGTGACCGAGACGTGTAGCCAATGGTACCCCATACCATCACGCCGAGTGATATGCCAGTATGGCAATGACGAATACATACTTCCAATGTGCGTTCAGCGCGATGTCGCCAAATACGGATGCGACCATCATGATGCTGTAAACGGAACCTGGATTCATCCGAAAAAATGAGTTTTGCCATTCGTGCACCCAGGTTCGTCGTCGCATACACCATCGCAGGCGCTCCTGTCTGTGATGCAGCGTCAAGGGTAACCGCAGCCATGGTCTCCGAGCCGATAGTTCATGCTGCTGCAAACGTCGTCCAACTGTTCGTGCAGATGGTTGTTGTCTTGCAAACGTCCCCATATGTTGACTCAGGGATCGAGACGTGGCTGCACGATCCGTTACAGCCATGCGGATAAGATGCCTGTCATCTCGAATGCCAGTGATACGAGGCCGTTGGGATCCAGCACGGCGTTCCGTATTACCCTCCTGAACCCACCGATTCCATATTCTGCTAACAGTCATTGGATCTCGACCAACGCGAGCAGTAATGTCGAGATACGATAAATCGCAATCGCGATAGGCTACAATCCGACCTTTATCAAAGTCGGAAACGTGATGGTACGCATTTTCCTCCTTACACGAGGCATCACAACAACGTTTCACCAGGCAACGCCGGTCAACTGCTGTTTGTGTATGAGAAATCGGTTTGAAACTTTCCTCATGTCAGCACGTTGTAGGTGTCGCCACCGGCGCCAACCTTGTGTGAATGTTCTGAAAAGCTAATCATTTGCATATCACAGCATCTTCTCCCTGTCAGTTAAATTTCACGTCTGTAGCACGTCATCTTCGTGGTGTAACAATTTTAATGGCCAGTAGTGTAGTTCGCGAGTTGGAGCAGTAATCAGGCGTTTTTTCGTTGCCCTGAGATCTTTCAATCTCCCACCTGCACAGGGAGTGATGGCCAAAGTAATAATATTACCGAATTTATAAAGTGATACATAGTATTAATATGAAGTTTACAACCTCTCTGTGCTGCTACCTTAAGGGACTTCATAGGTGCTGAGGCACCTGGATACTTTAAGAGAGTTCGAAAGTGAGTGGGCATCTTATGACAAAGGTAGAATTTGCTTTTGGCACTCCGTTATCAGACTCGTATGATGAAGAACACAAAAGATACACTGATTCTTCTTTACCTGAGAGGAAAAATAACCTATACCAAATTGTTGTACAGGATTTTCATAACAAGTGCCAATACTTTAACGATGGGAAAACGTGTGCATGCCAAATTTCTTCTGTTGTCGAAAATAACTCATATAAAAGGGAGGAGTCTACATTTCACGTAAGACGTTTGAGGTTTATAGACAACATCGTCGTCTACGTCACGGGCGGAACTGCAGTTAGAACTATATGTCCAAGCTGCATTTGCTCGTCTTGCAGTGTGGTGCAGTCAGCAGCAGGGGCGGTTACAGGGGCTTGACCGACCGGAAGCTGCAGCTAAGCCTCGCTTGACAGGAAGGTACAAGGAATGGTCTGACAAGTTGGCTCTTGCCCGGAGCCTTGGAGACAACTCCTCGCCATGGCACGTGTGCTGCCCTCTGAATGGCTGAATAGTGAAGTAACCAGTACACTGGTTGAGCAGCAGCTGAAGCAGATGTGTGTGTTGTGTGAGGAGATTGCATATGGCAAGTGTTTGTGCTGGACGTTTATTGATTGTTTCACTGCTTGGTAGTCACAGTGACTGTCTCTGTGGGCTCTGAGCACCTGGTGCATCTGGTGTGTGGATACCTTGAGATATGTGAGCTACTGCCAGCATGGTCGATGTGCATGCAGGCCTCTTCTGTGCAGTGCGTTTCCCTAGATGGTGCACATTTCATGATCGTGGGCATGTGAGATCAGAATTTCTTTTTTTTTCTACCAGATATGTTAAGTGAAGTGTTGTGTTGAAGCCGGAGTTCGTGTTCTCAAATGTTGGTGCGTACAAGACCTCAGATATATTTAGCACTACAGTCTAGTTGTGGCAGAAATTTAATTACCTGATTTGCAAAATATTTGCATGTGATTCTGAAATGCTGAAAATGTGTTTTATTTTGGAGAAGAATCACTGTAAGGTGGTGGTGATTGTACTAAGAAATCTATTTGATTCCTGTAAATTGTTAAACAATTATTTTGATAGGGTAGGGCAATTGGACTATTTCCTGCCATTTTTGATATTGCTATTGAACCAGCCTTGCCTTTGTCCCCAGCATTAGCTAATAGGAACACAGTGGGGATGGAAACCTCCATCTGCATATTTGGATGTATTGGTTCATGAGTGTGTACACACAAACAGAAAGTAACTGCTTGAGAGAGACAGAAACAGGAAGCGAGTCTAGAATTTCCTGATCAAAGGAAAGCCACCACCTGATGCTTTGTTTGGGGGCCATGAGAACAAACGGAGGTCCCTCGGGCAGGTAGGCATGTCACCTTGGTCTATGTGTTTGAGGCACGCGTGTTACCACACGAAGAAGCCACTGGAGAGAAAGAACAAAGGATGCCGACTTCCAGTCTGTGGCTGGCGGTATTTAGTATCATGATCTGTAATTGCGACATTGGGCAGTTTCCGACCTTCATGGCATGCGTCCTAAAAGAGTGGCTAATACATCATTGAAAGCTTGTGGGGGGGGGGGGGGGGGAGGGAAGGAGCCCAGTCTCCTGCAAACTGATTAAATAAACAACATGGAAATTGAATTCAACACCTTATTATTGACATCGATTTGAATTTCATGCCGTGAAATCCTTCCTCTCCAACACAGACTGGGTCTTTTCCCCACAAATTTCTAGATGGTGAGGGGAGGGGAAGTGGGGGAGGGAAAGGAGAAGTGAGGGCTTGCGGTTTAACTGAGCATCTTTTTTCCCAGATGGGTTGCCCGCCATGGTGGCCGAGCGGTTCTAGGCACTTCAGTCCGGAACCGCATGACTGCTACGGTCGCAGGTTTGAATCCTGCCTCAGGCATGGATGTGTGTGAAGTCCTTATGTTAGTTAGGTTTAAGTAGTTCTAAGTTCTAGGGGACTGATGACCTCAGATGTTAAGTCCCATAGTGCTCAGAGCCATTTGAACCATTTTTGAACCAGATGGGTTGGGGAGGAGGAGGAAGGGGAGGGATGGTGGGGAAACCACTTAGCAGAACAATACCTTAAGGGAGTCGTGGGAAGAGGGGGGGTAGGTGTTACATGAGTAACCACTTAGTAGAACAACAGTTTAAATTCATAACTCAATCAGCTGTCATAGTTCAATCCATCTGCATATCGATTCGGTATAAAAAGTGCACCAGAACCAGCTTTGAGCAACTACTAGTGGCACAATTCCAGGGGATGGTGTGCCGAACTGTGAGGCTGGTTGGAATTGAACTTGCCCGAAGCCTACTCCAAACTTAGTTGATTAAACTATGATATCAGAGGGGTGAGGAAATTGTTTAAACTTTGGACTGCTGGACTTTAATGTGGGGCAATTGATGGGTAATGTCAGGGGAGAATCCTGTGCCCGCCTTAAATTATGTGCTTAGAATAGACAACCATGACTGTAGGTCTGTACTTGTCCTTGTTAGTAATAGATTGGGAAAAACGTGAAGTAGATGAGGGGACCAGCATTCTTTGTCTATCAGAGACGCTTGGACCTGTAGGAGGAAAGAAACATCCTTTGTACCAGGTGGTAAACTCAGAAATCTGATGTCATTAAGATTGTCCCAGTATTCCAGGTCTTCGATCCTAATGTAATAGAGTCTGTCCCAGTATTACAAGTCAGCCAGCAATACAATACACCACATAGGATTCTTCAATTTCCCGCCAATGTATTCTTAGGACAACAGCCCCACTTCCACAGCGCCTTTATAGAAATGTGGGAAAAACCCCTGCTATTTATGAATTTACCAACAATTTCTGAACTTCCTGCCATTTTATAGATGCTGCAATTGTCCTTATGAGAAGAATGCTGCCAACTTCTGCGATCTAATGTTTGTGGCACTATTGTCGCTTGGCAAAGCCTTGTGTTATGTGTTTCAATTTGTTTTGTGTGCAGTGTATTGAGTGCAATAAAGTTCGATTATTCGATTTTATATGAGGGGGAGTCAAATGAAAACTGAACACCTGCCACAACGAGACCATGCGATGGTTCCACTCAAAAATAATCACCACATGCGTTAAGAAATTTATTCCACTGGTATATGAGGTGATCAGTTCCTGTTACAATCAATGTACAGTGCTCTGAAGACACTTTGCACAAAGTGTGATGTGCCATAAAGTCAACACGCCCAGAAATGCTGTTGAACGACATCATCCTGAAACTTCCTGACAGATTAAAACTGTGTGCCCGACCGAGACTCGAACTCGGGACCTTCGCCTTTAGCGGGCAAGTGCTCTACCATCTGAGCTACCCAAGTACGACTCACGATCCGTCCTCACAGCTTCAATTCTGCCAGTACCTCGTCTCCTACCTTCCAAACTTCACAGAAGCTGTTCTTCAAGGTTCGCAGAAGAGCTTCTGTGATGTCTGGAAGGTAGGAGACGAGGTACTGGCAGAATTGAAGCTGTGAGGACGGGTCATGAGTCGTGCTTGGGTAGCTCAGTTGGTAGAGCACTTGCCCCCAAAAGGCGAAGGTCCCGAGTTCGAGTCACCCTATTCATAATGTGAGCCCAGGGGCGCACATGCAGGAATCCTGCACCACCATTCAAGGCATGGTCATAGTGGAGGTTGTTTGCTGTTGTGTTCTTCCCTACTATTATGAAGTGTTAAGTATGTAGCTGTGTTGTGTACATGATGTGACGAGTGTTTATACAGTGTAGTGTTGTGTTAGGCAGGCCGATGTGGCCGAGCAGTTCTAGGCACTTCAGTCTGGAACCGCGCGACGGCTAAGGTCGCAGGTTCGAATCCTGCCTCGGACATGGATGTGTGTGATGTTCTTAGGTTAGTTAGGTTTAAGTAGTTCTAAGTTCTAGGGGACTGATGACCTCAGCAGTTAAGTCCCGTAGTGCTCAGAGCCATGTGAACCATTTTAGTATTGTGTTTGTGTTGTTATGGATGAAGGAAAGGGAGACGATGAAACTCAGTGCTGGCACATAGACTACTACTCTCAACGGCCATTAATGGGGCCGCCGTGTTTAATGTCCCCATCTGACAGGTGTATCACCATCAACAGTGCTGGCACAACCATACAAGCAAGCCTTAGCGACCTCAGCTACAGTGGTTTAGCCTTAAAATATCACACTGTGAAACATAATTTGTCCTACAACAGTATTGACTGTATTGTAAAACTGAATAGAATAATTTATGTTACTTCAGGTATAGCTTCAAGTGTTCATCTGGCTTGAACAGAATTGGAAGCTCTAGTTACAAACGTGTTGGGACCAAACGCTATTCAGAATGCAATAAATGATCTAAAAACAGAAAATTTATTTTACTGCCTCCAAACTGATTCTTCTGTCAACATAAACAGCCAAAAATGGCATTCAAAATAAGTTAGCAGATTTTTACAAAAACAGCGATGAGTCTGCTCATGGTGTGTTTCAAGCAGTTCAGAAGTAGAATTCATCGTTTCAAAATATATGTGGGCTATGTGCTAACAACATAAATGCTAATTTTGGAGTTAACTGTTCTTTGTTTACAAACATGAGAGATTCGATATTAGATTTTATTAAGAGAAATTGTACGGATAAACATTGCCATAACTGTATGAGACATCCGAAGAGTTTTGTATCATGTGACAGGCTGTAATTTTGACAATTTACGCCCACATTTCCGACGCTGCCATAAAAAGGGATGAACTGAAAGAAAGGCATGAAATGAAATGCCATGTGGGGACAATATGGCTCTCTCTCTTACCCAGCAGAGATACATTATTATTAAATTGGAAGTTATTTTGCACGCTTAGAAGAAAACTGTCCAATGATTTTGCAAAATTTATTGATGTTTGACAGTGACAATAGCATCATTGTAGTCACATTTAAAATTTGTGTATTAAAACTATAAAATGTCTGGAAGAGAACTTCATAACAATTTAGGATGTATTTATAATTATGGATAATCTTAAAAATACACTAACAAAAAGAAAACAAGATCTCTTCTTTTAATATGAAACAGCAAAAAAATTAAACTGGCTTCATCGACACTGACTAGAAAAATTCATAGAATTTGTTTATTATTTTAGTTTTAGAGCACCTAAAAGAATAGTTGTTTTAGTGACGAGAACTGATTAACTGCACTAAGCAATATAAATTCAAAACTCAATGTTGAATATCACCATTTTTTAACATAATTGCAAATTTAAAGTTACAAAAAACTCCATTTCAGTTTGGATGATCATTATTGGGAAACTGCATTATTAAGCAAATTACGTGATAAAATATAGGCATCTGAAGATTTTGACGAATTATTCTAACACAAAAAGGCAACAAATATTTAATAAGAGAATGAATGATTTTACAAATTAATTACAAATATATTGTTGATTCCCTCCACTTCAGCTATCACAGAAAGAGTTTTCTTTGCGATGAATATTGCGTGAAGAAACAAAACAAAGAAAGCATCTCCGAATTTGGTAAAAAACAAATTATCCATTTATTTCAAATATAGACTGCAAAGATGCTGTGAAGCTGTTTGTTCCTAGATTAGATTATACTTTGACTGACAGTTATTTCTGAAAAATTTCTAAAAGCAATAAAAATATAGTTTAAAGAAAGTAATAAAGGAAGTAAATAACACTCTCTTTTCATACAATGTACCGTCTGTTCCTATCTTTAACAAGAAATATACTTTATTTGTAAAAAAAAAAAAAAAAAAAGTCTGTCCTACAGACGCCAATTCATAATCGGTTTCATTGTTGGTTTCTTATGAGGGTTATGACCTCAGAACAATTAAAATCCGATTTCAGTGTCGTTTTTTATGCGGTTTTTAGCCTTAGGGCAATTAAATGCCTATTTTTTCGTATGTGATGTTGTACGACCTTCCCATAGCGGATGCGCTTGCCAAACCTACGCGATCACGCATATCGCACATTATATACAGTTGGTTTAATGTGGAGTTCACATGGTAGACGTCGTATTACGATTCGTCCGTCATTTGTAGCCGAAACCACATGCGTTGTGACGTTTACTGCGCCTAGTGGGAAAAATTTCTTTTTTTCCCATAATATTTCTCCCTTCTTCAATAATATGCCTTTTCAAATTTATCATCTTCCAAAGCATCTAGTTTTTAAGCCTTTTGAAACTAGAACTTTAATTATAGTCATCATGTATATTTTAAAAATTCGAACTACAAAAAGCGCGCGTTGCGCTTTGCTTCAGTCACTCGATACATGCACGCCCTGTTGCGGCAAAACTGTTAACTACACTGACAGTAATCAGCGGTGAGGCTGGATGTTTTGTATTGGTAGTGTTACGTTGAGATAAGGTGTTGTATTTGTTTATTTTTGTTGTTTCTGCAGACATTCACACAACAGTAACTCAGATTTTTGCACATCTAATAGGATATGTATATGTTGTAGTACGATGTCACAACCCAACAAGAGAGTTAAAACTTTGCAAATACTACAGTGTCATAAGAGCGATGTCATAACATGTGATTTTGGCGGAAACCATGCCTTGGCGTCGGGTTCTGGGTGAGTGTGTTAATTGCGGATATCATATCGTATAGTTAATGTTTTACGTGGGTTGTTGCACTCTATTTTACACTAAAGACCATGTTTAAGGATACTGTTTTAATTGCTACCTTATCACAAAAGCAAACCGCAGGTTATAAAAAAAAGCAATGGTGTTCACACGAGAAAACTGGATAAATTTCGCAACAAGGAATGCAGTTTTCAGATAACTGGAATTGTTTAACATGTTAGACGCAAAAACTATATTTGTCTGTCCATTATTTAATATGCAAAAAGAGGCGGATTTAACAAACTATTTGTTTCAACTGTGTTATTTCTTGTCACCTAACAAAATATTGTGATAAGACGTATATGTACTCTTTATGACATTTGTTGACAAAATTCCTTAGTCAACAAAAAAATCATCAGTGGAACTGTCTAAGTGAAAGTTGAGTTTGTCAGAAATGAAAACATTAAACGTTAAGAATATAATTTATTATTGTATTTGAGTGGTTAATCATCTTCGACTCCTCTTTAAATCTGTTAAATTTATTGCTGTTCTCAGAAATTAGACACAGTGATCCTTAGAACTGCATGAGTATAAAAAGTGGCTGCATGTATGAGAATAAGACATGTTCCGCAAACATTAAAAATTCATGACCAGTCACATTCTAGCTATTTGAACTAGAATTTTCATATCATGGAGTTGTGACTGATATTATGTGGTTTGTTTCCCATTTCAGTAACCTATTAAAATAAAAAAATGTGTTGTATGTATATAAACAATTGAGAAAATTTTATGTGCACATACTCATCAGCTAGACAGGCATGTAGTGAAAATCTAACAGGGCACATGCCTGTTGCTTTAAAAGCCTGAAGTTAATAAGCAATTAAATAAGATTCCACCAGACAGTTGAAATTACTGTTTTTTTTCTCATTCTGTCTAGACTACAAATTTGTCACTGGACTGTTGTAGCTTAATTAGTATTAAATCATCATGTTCTAAGTTATGCCAATTTGTATGAGGTAGTCATATGCGATTGTTCCATTATCTTCATAATTCTCTGAGATTATTTCATGAGAGTTAGACCACTTTCAATTTTTGTAGTTTATTTACATAGTATGTACAAAATACTTGTCAGAAGTTTGCCTATTATTTAATGTAGCTTTTCTAATTTTATCTTGCAACCTCATTAACATATGGCCGTCAGTACCCATTTTTCATGACTTTTTCATTTATGTGTAAAGACTGAAAATTTCTGTTCTGGTAGAGGAGAAAAGAATCACATGTTGTTAAATCAAGTTATCAGATACTGCATTATTTCTTCACCTTTTCAGCATGTTCGAGAAAGCCATGGAATCGTGTATATCCAGTGCTAGTGCCATGTCAATTGATATTTGTCTTGCATTTTATTCTGCTCATCATCATGGTTTGTCTATGATTCATAATGACTGTTCATCCTTTTCACTTTAAAGGCGTATAAAACAGACAGAAATTATTTGAATGATTGCTGTGTGGTTTGTTCCTTTACTGTATCTAACTCCAACTTTTATATCCTTCTCCCTGGCTTCTTATGCAGACTAGCAGTAACTTTAAACTCAAATTATCAATTTTCTATCACTGAAAACTAGCAGTAGACGGGTTTATTGCCTTTGCACAGATATATGTTTCTGTCATTGATGTGTTCAATTATTTTGTGTTTGGGAGACGTGCCAGTTACTACACATGGTAGGGGTTTAGGCCACACCTCTCTTTGCTGATACTACACTGGTCTTGTAAATAAACAGCTTAGAGCTCAATTTAAATTTCTGTGTTTTGTGTTTGGCAATAGAGTAACGCATCTTTTACTATTACGCACTTACTTTTGCAAGTGGAGCCCAAGAACCAGCAGTGCTTATGTTTGAATTTGCATTACATGTTTCTAGTTTCATTTTTTTCTTTTCTTTCCCTGAATTTCGGTTCTTTATTTGGATGATAAAAATCTACTCACCAAGCAGCAGAAGATGGAAATACATGAAAGGCATAAAATTACTAACTTCTAGCAGAAGAGGGGGAAAGATTTGGAAGAAAGGAGATGATAAAGCTTAAGGATACATGAAAAACCACTGGAAAAGTCACCAAGGACGCTAGGTTGAGGGAGACTTGCTGATTAGAGGAGGAGCAAAAATGGCTTATTCTCATCCTTTCTGGTAAGTTTTCCTTAACCGTTTCCTATATGCTTGAGCCCTACCAGTCTGTTTTCCTGTAAAAACCACCCTCTCCTTTTTTATGCTGTAAGGACAACTCCTTCGTCTGTTGGGTAGCAGTTTTAATTCCTTCTATTTGTTTTTATCTGCTTGGTGATTGGATTTCTGTGTACCCATATTGAAAGTATTATCAGCTCATTATCACTTATTGCAGATTTAGTTTTTTTTTCTTTTGGGTATATGGGGCATTGCCTTCTCCAGTTTTCTCGTTCTTTAAACTACTGCAAGCCAATGGATGAGAAATGTTTGAGACACAGTGGGAGCTTAACACAGAGGTGTTTCAACTTCAGTAGGGGAAGAATTTCCATTACTAGAATTTGGCTAGTTGAGACACATGTGCAACTAATAGAGGTAGAAATATGCAATATCTAAGCTGATGGACACTGTTATCAGTATTTTTAATTTCTTTTTGTTGTAATTATGCAAAAATTTCAGAGACAAGAAAATATGGGTTTATGACTGGCATCCAGGCTTGGGATATATTGAAACCCCATACTCTCCTCTTTTGGGTCATAAGTATGGAGTTACATCAGTAAGATTCTCCCCTCAAGGTACGATGCTGGCTACCTCGTCAATTGATGGCACTACTGCGTTGTGGAACGTGCAGGTACAAGTAGCTTAAAATTTCGAGGAATATATTTATTAATTTACTTTTTTGGAAAGTATATGCAGATCTACAGGATGTCCCAGGAGGAAACGTGAATATTCAGGGATATGACAGTAATGATCAATCTAAACAAGGAAGTCTAGTAAACATGATCTCTAAAATTCACACCTTAAGAGCATTTCTTCATCTTTGATAGTGTGAAACAAATCTCTTTCAATATAAGCTCTTTGCTTTCCATTTTTTGGGAGGAGGTAGTGTAGACCAAAACAAGGAAAAAAATGTGTACCTTAAGAACTATAACACTTGTTCAGTAGAAGAGGTGTGTTTCACAGTGTGAAAGTGAAGAAGCTCATAGCTCTTAAGGTATGCAGTTAAAAGATCACATTCACTAGTCTTTTCTTTAGAATTATGATTTGTCATTGGACACACTGTATACTCATATTGTAACTTTTTTGTATTAATAGCTATGTACTGGTTATCCCAAAAAACACCAACAATGCTTAGTATGTTGTGTGAGAAGGTACTCTGATCAGTTTTCGAGAGGGAATGCATACCCGGAAACACGCGGCTCAGGTGCTGGAAAGTGTCGAAGTTTTGGATGGGTATGCATTCCACATTATGTTAGTAAACCCAAAACGAGTAACAGATCACACTGTCTGACATTACAAATTGGCTTCAAACTGCAGACCGTCTTCATCAATGCAGAGTGTACGTCAGTGGGCTGAGCTTTATGCACGTTAGCCAGTATGTGTGATTGTCTTTGAAGTATTTCAATCACTCCGTGGACTCAAGCAGTAAGGTCCTCTGTTGACATTACAGTTGTGCCATATACCTTACTCTTCATACTATCCCACAGGAAATAGTTGAGAGGTGTCAGATTTGGTGATCGAGCTGGCCATGGAACTGGTCTCCCCCCCCCCCTTCCCCCCCCCTCCCCCCCCCCCCCCCCCACACACACACCAGTCCATCAATTGGGATATGAGATGTTGAAGTAATTCCACATATTGACATCAAAGTGTGCTGGATCTCTGCTGTGTTGCAACCAAGTGTCCAATGGAACATTTGGTGTCACTACATCTAAGATAAGCAAAACATCTCTAATAAATGTGAGATAGAGCAAGCCTGTCAGTCTGTTTGGCTGTAGATATGGCCCAATGATGTTGTCACCAATTATCCTGGACCAGATATTAATATCAATCCCGTGTTTCTGATTTTGAATCACCTGCCCACACAGATTTTTGTCTGCCCAAACATGCATGTAGTGTAAGTATAACATGCCCTCTCCATGTGCATTCCGGGTGGAGTCATTCCTGATGTGGAAAGGGTCCTTCCGGATGCCATGAAGAGCACAGGGTGCAGCCAGCTGCAGGTGGTTGCTCATGTCGGCACTAATGACGTGTGTCACTTTGGATCTGAGGAAATTCTCTCTGGATTCCAGCGGCTATCTGATTTGGTGAAGGCTGCTGGTCTTGCTTATGAGATGAAGGCAGAGCTCACCATCTGCAGCATCGTTGACAGAACCGACTGTGGACCTTTGGTGCAGAGCCGGGTGGAGGGTCTGAATCAGAGGCTCAGATGGTTTTGCGACCGTGTTGGCTGCAGATTCCTTGACTTGCGCCATAGGGTGGTGGGGTTTCGGGTTCCGTTGAATAGGTCAGGAGTTCACTACACTCAGCTGGCGGCTACACGGGTAGCGGAGGCTGTGTGGCGTGGACTGGGCGGTTTTTTAGGTTAGAAGGCCTCGGGAAAGTACGGGGTGGGCTGCAATCTCAAAGGATGCATGGCAAATACAGGATGTGCTTGGATCAAGGAACCGTCGGAATTGTAGTTGTAAATTGTTGTAGTTGTGCTGGGAAAGTCCCTGAGCTTCAAGCGCTAATAGAAAGCACAGAAGCTGAAATCGTTATAGGTACAGAAAGCTGGCTAAAGCCTGAAATAAGTTCTGCAGAAATATTTACGAAGTCTCAGACGGTGTTCAGGAAAGATGGATTAGGCAGAATTGGTGGTGGAGTGTTTGTGTCTGTCAGTAGTGGTTTATCTTGTAGTGAAGTCGAAGTAGATAGTCCGTGCGAATTGGTATGGGTGGAGGTTATACTTAACAGCCGAACTAAGTTAATAATTGGCTCCTTCTACCGACCCCCAGACTCCGATGATATAGTTGCTGAACAGTTCAGAGAAAATTTGAGTTTCGTAACAAATAAATACCCCACTCATACGGTTATAGTTGGTGGGGACCTCAACCTTCCCTCGATATGTTGGCCAAAATACTTGTTTAAAACCGGTGGTAGGCAGAAAACATCTTCCGAGATTGTGCTAAATGCTTTCTCCGAAAATTATTTCGAGCAGTTAGTCCACGAACCCACGCGAATTGTAAATGGTTGTGAAAACACACTTGACCTCTTAGCCACAAACAATCCAGAGCTAATAGAGAGCATCATGACTGATACAGGGATTAGTGATCACAAGGTCGTTGTAGCTATGCTCAATACCGTTTCTTCCAAATCCACCAGAAACAAACGCAAAATAATTTTATTAAAAAAAGTGGATAAAGTGTCACTAGAAGCCTTCCTAAGAGACAATCTCCATTCCTTCCGAACTGACTATGCAAATGTAGACGAGATGTGGCTCAAATTCAAAGATATAGTAGCAACACCACTTGAGGGATTCATACCCCATAAATTGGTAAGAGATGGAACTGATCCCCCATGGTACACAAAACAGGTCCGAACGCTGTTGCAGAGGCAATGGAAAAAACATGCGAAGTTCAGAAGAACGCGAAATCCCGAAGACTGGCTAAAATTTACAGATGCGCGAAATTTGGTACGGACTTCAATGCAAGTTGCCTTTAATAGGTTCCACAACAAAACATTGTCTCAAAATTTGTTAGAAAATCCGAAGAAATTCTGGTCGTAAGTAAAGTACACAAGCAGCAAGATGCAGTCAATACCTTCGCTGCGCAGTGCCGATGGTACTGTTAGCGACGACTGTGCCGCTAAAGCGGAGTTATTGAACGCGGTTTTCCGAAATTCCTTCACCAGGGAAGACGAATGGAATATTCCAGAATTTGAAACACGAAGAGCTGCTAGCATGAGTTTCTTAGAAGTAAATACCTTAGGGGTTGCAAAGCAACTCAAATCGCTTGATACGGGCAAGTCTTCATGTCCAGATTGTATACCGATTAGGTTCCTTTCAGATTACGTTGATACAATAGCTTCCTACTTGGCAATCATATACAACCGCTCACTCACCGATAGATCTGTACCTACAGATTGGAAAATTGCGCAGGTCGCACCAGTGTTTAAGAAGGGTAGTAGGAGTAATCCATCGAACTACAGACCTATATCATTGACGTCGGTTTGCAGTAAGGTTTTGGAGCATATACTGTATTCAAACATTATGAATCGCCTTGAGGGGAACGATCTATTGATATGTGATCAGCATGGTTTCAGAAAACATCGTTCTTGTGCAACGCAGCTAGCTCTTTATTCGCACAAAGTAATGGCCGCTATCGACAGGGGATCTCAAGTTGATTCCGTATTTCTAGATTTCTGGAAAGCTTTTGACACCGTTCCTCAAAAGCGACTTCTAATCAAGCTGCGGGCCTACGGGGTATCGTCTCAGTTGTGCGACTGGATTCGTGATTTCCTGTCAGGAAGGTTGCAGTTCGTAGTAATAGACGGCAAATCATCGAGTAAAACTGAAGTGATATCAGGTGTTCCCCAGGGAAGCGTCCTGGGACCTCTGCTGTTCCTGATCTATATAAATGATGTGGGTGACAATCCGAGCAGTTCTCTTAGGCTGTTCGCAGATGATGCTGTAATTACCGTCTAGTAAGGTCATCCGAAGACCAGTATCAGTTGCAAAGCGATTTAGAAAAGATTGCTGTATGGTGTGGCAGGTGGCAGTTGACGCTAAATAACTAAAAGTGTGAGGTGATCCACATGAGTTCCAAAAGAAATCCGTTGGAATTCGATTACTCGATAAATAGTACAATTCTCAAGGCTGTCAATTCAACTAAGCACCTGGGTGTTAAAATTACGAACAACTTCAGTTGGAAAGACCAAATAGATAATATTGTGGGGAAGGTGAGCCAAAGGTTGCGTTTCATTGGCAGGACACTTAGAAGATACAGCAAAGAGACAGCTTACACTACACTCGTTCGTCCTCTGTTAGAATATTGCTGCGTGGTGTGGGATCCTTACCAGGTGGGATTGACGGAGGACATCGAAAGGGTGCAAAAAAGGGCAGCTCGTTTTGTATTATCACGTAATAGGGGAGAGAGTGTGGCAGATATGATAAGCGAGTTGGGTTGGAAGTCATTAAAGCAAAGACGTTTTTCGTCGCGGCAAGATCTATTTACGAAATTTCAGTCACCAACTTTATCTTCCGAATGCGAAAATATTTTGCTGAGCCCAACCTACATAGGTAGGAATGATCATCTAAATAAAATAAGAGAAATCTGAGCTCGAACAGAAAGGTTTAGGTGTTCATTTACATAGGTAGGAATGATCATCTAAATAAAATAAGAGAAATCAGAGCTCGAACAGAAAGGTTAAGGTGTTCGTTTTTCCTGTGCGCTGTTTGGGAGTGGAATGGTAGGGAGATAGTATGATTGTGGTTCGATGAACCCTCTGCGAAGCACTTAAATGTGAATTGCAGAGTAATCATGTAGATGTAGATGTAAATGTGGGTTCACCCATGAATACCACCAAGGAATTGTGGCTGGAGTATGCATTGTTGTAAATACCACTGCACAGACTGTACCTATCGTGTGTACTCCTCCTCCTGTAATACCTGGAGTTCCTGCAGATGGTATGAATGGAGCCTGCATTCATGGACAACACCCCACTTTTACCTGTGTTCAGCGTCTGTGCCACCATTGGAATGAAGGTGGCTGGACTGAACATTGTCAGTACGTCCTCCTCCAACTGTAATGTTCGAGCTTAGCATGGACGACCCGCATCACATTTTGGTCTCTGCTAGAGGACAAACAGTAGACTGGGGACAGTATTCGCAAGTACCAAGCACAAAGTGCTATTGCTTTACTGTGCAATCTACACATCTCGGGTAGAAAATACGTACGTGCAACTTTTCAGTTTCTCTGAGGCATGTCTCAGTGTCTGTGAATGTGGAATGATATTGGATATGTCTGTTTGGAAAATGTTCTGCATATGCTTTTGCAGCAGCTTTCCCATTGCAATCTGCTGTGTTGTATTCAAGCACTGTGTTGATTATTTTTGCAGCTGTGTACTGTTACATGCCGCACTGCTGTCGACAACATTACTGCACTGGTATACCACACAAGGTCCGCATTAGTATGTGCACAAGGGCTGTGTACAGGAATCTAGTGTTTGTTCTCGGACTTCGTCGCTCTACAGCACCCAAGCTGTGTGTTTCCAGATGTGGGCTCCTTCTTGAAAACTTGTGGCCTTCCCACACAACATACTAAGCGATGTCAATGTTCTTTTGGTATACCCGGTATAAGTTACTTAATCTGTGACAAGTGTTAACATTAGTTTCACAAGCTTTGGAAATGGACATAATTGAAGAAACGTGCAGAGAGATTTTTTTTTTAATATATATATATCAGATTAAGTAACTTATACCGGGTATACCAAAAGAACATATATATATATATATATAAATTTGTATCAATAATTTAGAGTAAACTGAATTCAGTTTTAAACCTCTGTTTCTCTGGGTGTTGAGAGGTTATGCATACTGTTATTTACAGACTGGGAATCGAATTCACACGTTCGTACAGACAAATGGTGTAGCCGTTAGAGTAAGCAGATTTGCACCAGATTGCAGTTTACTTATTTCAGCTGGGGATGATGGCTCTGTTTGTGTATGGAGTATTCGCCACAAAAATCTTGTTAGGTAAGTTGTACCTAATATGTTTCATTTAAGGCAAGATTGTGTCATTGAAGTTGCCAATTGATTATGCATTACCTCTGTGTAATGCTGCACTTTGTATTAAATTAAGTATTGTACCTAACTGTGCAGTCTCAGTGATGAAATTTGGTTGTGATGCAAATTTTCAAGATATAAATTAGTTGGTGACAACTCTTGTCCTAGGTGTAGATCATTCAATACACGATTGTGCAGCAAAAGGCGTGAATTACTCTTAGAAATCCTAACAGTGGATTGAAAATCTAGTATGAGAAATTTCATAAGATCCTTTCTGGTAGGCAGGGCTGTACTGAGCGCATGGTGAGATAGGCCCCCACCAAGGGTGCAAGCACAGAGGGGGTAGCAAAATATGACCAGTTAAAGAAA
Source organism: Schistocerca serialis cubense (assembly GCF_023864345.2). Classification (NCBI taxonomy): domain Eukaryota; kingdom Metazoa; phylum Arthropoda; class Insecta; order Orthoptera; family Acrididae; genus Schistocerca; species Schistocerca serialis. The sequence goes on along the minus strand of NC_064640.1, from coordinate 845,063,261 downwards.
TATGATGTAAGAATTAAGCAGCGGAAGTATGAGAGTTCTCCTACCCCTCGTGTTGCTGTCTTCTGCATTTGAGAAGAATTCTTTCCCACTCACGACAACTGTAAATGCCCACTGTTGTCACAGTGTCATTTATGCAGTGGCATTTCATCCAAGCAGTCTGATAATGAAACGACTATTACCAAACAGATGTCTACCACTGACACGGTTTATGTGGCAACAATGAGCTCAATTCACACAGCTGCCATGTGCACAGCTCACTCGGTTCACGCAGTTGCTACATTCACAACTTGCTTGTGTTCAACAGGGAGCTCTCTTGCTGAAACTTCACTATGGTGTTACAGGACCTCAAATGTCAGCAAGCTGATGTTGAAACAAACACAGTATGCTATTTCACACAAGGCATCCAATTTCTGTCAAGTGAGAACTGGAATGAGACTTGTTTGAGCTAGCATGTTTTAAAATATTTAACAGAATAATGAGTGTAATGGAAAACAGATCTCTCATATATCAAAACATTTCATCTGACTTCACCCCCTGCGGGTCCGGGGTATTCCTGCCTGTTGTAAGAGGCGACTAAAAGGAGTCTCACATGTTTCGGCCTTTATGTGATGGTCTCCCGTAGGGTTTGACCTCCATTTTTCAAAATTTTCCCGAAGAGTGTGCCAGTTGGGGAAGATGCCTTACATAGTGCATTGTGTCCATCATGTGCTGATACCTATTGCATCCTTCGTTGACTTGGATCTGCACTTCTGCCCATTTTCCAACTGTTTTCCATCAACTGTGCGGGTGCAGTATTGTTTTCTACGCTGACGATGATAATGGACTTATGTGCTTGGTTGTACCTGATATCCAGCATGGTAGCCACTCTGTTGTGGTGGGGCCGCCACATACCCTGTTGGTTGTAACCCCCTGACCACACAGGGATCGCTCTGCTGCTGCCTGCACCATTAACTCCCCATGTATGCTGAGGAGTAGATGCCTGTCACCCTGGGGCATCGGGACTCATGGCAATGGCCATCCTGCCAGGTGGCCTTTGCTGCGGCTGGGTGGTGCCGGTGGGGAGGGCCACTGGTTGGAGTGGGTGGCATCATGGTGGATGACACCTGATGAAGCGTAGTACATCATCTCTTGCTAGTGGTCAAACACCAGCAGTCTCGAAGCATTCATGGGCTCAATTCAACCCACAGAAGTATGACCCCAAATTGTTCCCCTCCCAGACCACACCATGGGAGAAACGTCAGGCTAAGGTTAGCAGCAGCTCTTCTTTGCCCTGGTACCTTGTATGTTTGAGAGCTGATGTGGAATCTTTCATGACTATGAGGCCTCAGTTTTTTGTTGAGCATTTAGAGGACAAGTTTAGGGAGGTGGAGGGCTTGTCCAAAATGAGATCTGGATCAGTCTTGATCAAAACAACATCCTCTGCCCAGTCATGAGTGTCACTCGCTTGTGGCAAGCTGGGGGATGTTTCTGTAACCATCACACCCCATGAGAGCTTAAATATGGTCCAGGTTATCATATTTCACAGGGACCTTCTTTTGCTGTCCAACGATGAGCTGCACGCCAATTTAGAGCGCCGAGGTGTACATTTCACTCGGCATGCCCACTGGGGTCCAAAGGATAATCAGGTTGCCACCAATGTCTTCATCTTGGCCTTTGAGGGTGATACATTACCTGCAAAGGTCAAGATGATGGTCTACCACTGTGATGTAAAGCCCTATATCCCTCCCCCAATGCAGTGCTTTAAATGCTGGAAGTTCAGCTATATGTCTTCCCGCTGTACTTCCAGCGTCACATGTCGAGATTGCGGACGCCCATCACATCCCAATACTCCATGTGCCCTGCCTCCCATCTGTGCCAATTGCAGAGGGCACCATTCGCCTTGCTCGCCTGACTGCAGGATTCTTCAGAAAGAAAGGAAAATCATGGAGTACAAGACCCTGGACCGACTGACCAACTGACCGACCAACCTACACTGAGGCTAAAAGGAAATTTGAACGCCTGCATCCTGTACATATGACATCATCTTACGCTGGTGCTACAACAGTTCTAGCCCCATCAGCTCCACCAACCCCAGTCACCTCTCGGAGCTGGAAGACTACACCTGCTCCCTGCCTCCATGTTGCTCCTGCACCACCTACTTCGGGAGCAACCCCCCTCCCCCCCCCCCCCCCCCCCAACCCCCTCCCTCCACCCCAACCATCGAGAATATCAGTACCCACTTCTGTGGCAGAGAAGCGTAAGTCTTCTTCAGCTCCTCTCGCTAGGAAGGGGTCCCTCGGGTCACTCCCTTCCCAAGTCTCTGCTGGTGGGAAAGATGACACCCAGAGCCCAAAAGCAACTGGTTGTAGGGCTTCACGCTCATCCTCAGTCCCAGAGACTGAATCAGTGAAGTTATCCCAGTCAGGGAAACTCAAGGAGTACCGAGAGAAATCCAAAAAGAAGATCCCCAAGACCAAAAGAATTGTGGTGGCACCCACACCACCGCTACCTACAAGCTCTGCGCCTGCAGATGAGGTGGAGATTCTGGCATCCGCTGAGGACCTAGATATCGCCAGACCCTCAGACACAATGGATATAGACTGCTCAGGCAGTAAGTCGGTGGCAGCAGGTGACCCTGAGGCGTAAACTGCCTCATTGAATGTTCCATGCCTTCCCAGTCTCACCATGATGTCATCCTCCAGTGGAATTGCAGCGTTTTTTTTCCACTGCCTGGCTGAGCTACAGAAACTGTTAATCTTTACATCTGCTTTCTGCATTTCCCTCCAGGAAACCTGGTTCCTGGCAATGCGGACCCCTGCCCTCAGCAGCTATAAAGGATATTACAGGAACTGTAGCGACTATAATTGGGTGTCAGGTGGAGTTTGCGTTTATGTCCTAAACTCAGTCTGTATTGAAACTGTGCCCCTTCAAACCCCTGCAATATATATCTTCCTCCAGATGGTGCAGTACCCCTGAATGTATTATCTGCACTGATTGATCAACTCCCTAAACCTTTCTTACTTTTGGGAGATTTTAATGCCCATAACCCCTTGTGCGGTGGCACCGTGCTTACTGGCCGAGACAGAGATGTTGTAACTTTACTGTCTCAGTTCGACCTCTGCTTCATAAATACTGGGGCCAACACACATCTCAATGTGGCTCATGCTAGTTACTTGGCCATTGATTCATCAATTTGCAGCCCAGAACTTCTTCCATCTATCCACCGGAGAGCACATGACGACCTGTGTGGTAGTGACCACTTCCCCATCTTCCTGTCACTGCCAATGGCATCAGGTCCACGGACGCCTGCTCAGATGGGCTTTATAAAAGGCGGACTGGGAAACTTTCACCTCTGCTGTCGCTGTTGGATCTCCCTCACACGGGAACATTGATGTGATGTTTGAGCAGGTGACTACAACAATCCTTTCTGCGGCAGGAAACACGATCCCTCATTCTTTAGGGTGCCCCCGGTGAAAGGCAGTCCCTTGATGGTTGCTGGAAGTCGCTGAAGCAGTTAAGGAGTGTCTGCAAGCTCAACAGCGACATAAGAGTGACCGCGGTGAAAGGCAGTCCCTTGATGGTTGCCAGAAGTCACTGAAGCAGTTAAGGAGTGTCGGCAAGCTCTACAGCGACATAAGCGGCACCCTTCCCTGGAATACCTCATAGCCTTTAAACGGCTCTGTGCCTGTGTTCACCAACTTATCAAATGACGGAAGTAGGAGTGTTGGGAGAAATACGTCTCAACCATTGGGTGCCACATGTCACCTTCCCAAGTCTGGGCAGGGATCAAATGTGTTTTCGGGTACCAGACCCCAACAGGTGTTTCCTGTGTAAACATAATTGGCGTGTTATCTACTGACGCAATTGCAATTGCCGAGCACTTTGCTGAGCGCTATGCTCAAGCCTCTGCATCGGAGAATTACCTCCCCCCCCCCCCCCCCCCCCTCCCGCTGCCTTTCGCACTCTCAAACGGTGACTGGAAGGGAAAGTCCTCTCGTTCACTACATGCCACAGTGAATCCTTTAACATCCCATTTACAGCATGGGAACTCCTCAGTTCCCTTGCGCATTGCCCCGCCGACACTGCTCCTGGGCCAGACTGGATCCACAGTCTGAGGATTAAACATCTCTCATCTGACTACAAGTGACATCTCCTCATCTTCAACCAGATCTGGTGCAGTGGCACTTCCCATCGCAATGGCGGGAGAGCACCATCATTCCAGTGCTCAAACCTGGTAAAAAGCCGCTTGATGTGGATAGCTATTGGCCCATCAGCCTCACCAATGTTCTTTTTAAGCAGCGGGAACGTATGGTGTGTCGGCAGTTGTGTTGGGTCCTGGGGTCATGCGGCCTACTGGCTTCATGACAGGGCAGTTTCCGCTGGTGTTGCTCTGCCACCGATAATCTTGTGTTCCTCGAGTTTGCCATCCGACCAGCCTTTTCCAGACTCCAACACCTTTTTGCCATCTTTTTTGGTTTACGAAAAGTGTGTGACATGACATGGCGACATCATATCCTTGCCACATTATACGAGTGGGGTCTCTGAGGCCAGCTCCTGATTTTTATCCACAATTTCCTATCGCTCCATACTTTGCGTGTCCAAGTTGGTGCCTACCATAGTTTCCCCCATATCCAGGAGAATGGGGTCCCGCAGGACTCTGTATTGAGTGTATCTCTATTTTTAGTGCCCATTAATGGTCTAGCAGCAGCTATAGGGCTGTCCGTCTCACCTTCTCTGTATGCAGACGACTTCTGCATTTCGTACTGCTTCACCATTACTGGTTTTGCTGAGCAGCGCCTACAGGGTGCCATCCATAAGGTGTGGTCATGGGCTGTAGCCCACGGTTTCCAGTTTTCGGCCACCAAGTCGTGTGTTATGCACTTCTGTCGGCATCGTACCATTCACCCGGAACCAGAACTTTACCTTAATGATGATCCACTCACTGTAGTGGAAACATATTGATTCTTAGGACTGGTTTTCGATGCCCAATTGACTTGGCTTCCTCATGTTCGTCAGCTGAAATGGAAGTGCTGGCAGCACCTCAATGCCCTCCACTGCCTGAGCAACACCAACTGGGGTGCAGATCGCTCTATGCTGTTGCAGCTCTACAGAGCCCTTGTTCAATCCCGCCTTGACTTTGGGAGTCTGGATTAGGTGGCGCACTCAGCATTGCATTTACTCAACCCAGTGCAGCACTGTGGTGTTCACCCAGCGATGGGAGCTTTTAAGATGAGTCCGATGACCAGAGTCCTGGTAGAGGCCAGAGTCCCTCCATTGCAGGTTAGGCATGCACAACTGCTGGCCAGTTACGTTGCACATGTTTGTAGTTCTCCTGTGCATCCAAATTACCGTCTCCTTTTCCCACTTACAGTGGTTCATCTCCTGCATCGGCGGCCCAGGTCAGGGCTTCCAATTGCAGTTAGTGTCTGATCCCTTCTTTCCGAACTGGAGTCCTTGCCTTTACCACCTATACTTGATGTCCATTCACGTACACCTCTATTGTGTACACCTAGGCCGAAGCTTCACCTGGATCTTTCACATGGCCCTAAGGACTCAGTTGAGCCTGCGGCTATCCGCTGTCACTTCCTCTCGATTCTTGACATGTATTGAGGCCATGAATTGGTTTACACCGATGGCTCAATGGCTAATGGTCACGTTGGCTTCCCGTATGTTCATGGAAGACATATTGAACAACACTCTTTGCCAGATGGCTACAGTATTTTCACTGCAGAACTGGCGGTCATTTCTTGTGCTCTTGAGTGCATCCGCTCAAGCTCTGTCGAGTTGTTTCTTCTCTATACTGACTCCTTGAGCAGCCTATAAGCAACTGACCCTGCCATCCTTTGGTAGTGACCATCTAGAAGTGCATCTCTGCCCTGGAATGGTCCAGTCGTTCCGTGTTGTTTGTGTGGACCCCATGCCACGTCGGAATCGCAGGAAATGAACTTGCCGACAGGCAGGCCAAACAGGCTACACGGAAACTGCTTCTGGAGATCGGCATCGCTGTAACTGACCTGCGATCATTATTATGCCACAAGGTTTTTAGCTTCGGGAGACGGAATGGTGTAATCTCAGTATGCACAAAAAACTGCGTGCTATTAAGGATACTATGAATGTGTGGAAGACCTCCATGGGGGCCTCTCGCAGGGACTCTGTGGTTCTCTGTCAGCTCCACATGGGCCACGCTTGGCTCACACACAGCTACCTCCTCTGCTGTGACGACCCACCTCAGTGTCGGTGCAGCACCCGGCTGACATTGGCCCATATCTTGTTGAACTGTCCTCCTTTGGCTGCCCTGTGACAGACTCTTCAGTTACCAGACTTGTTGCCATTAATTTTAGCTGACAACACCTCATTGGCTAATTTAGTGTTACATTTTATACGTGATGTTGGGTTTTATCATTCTATATATAAGTTTTCATGCATGTCCTTTGTGTCTTTGTGTTCTCTACCCTAGTGCTTTTAGCCTGGATGTTTTATTTGTAAGAGAGTAGCTGGCTTTTCCTTTTTATTCTTGTGGTTGGCCAGCCACGGTCATCTGCTCTCTTGTTTTTATCCCTTCTACATGTTTCTTCCTTGTTTCTGTGGTTATCTTTTCCTGTTTTGTCCATAGTTGTGTTGGTTGTCCTTCTGTTGTTCTTCCATTCTCCTGTTATTGTGCTGTATGTCTCCTTTCTTTTCTTCTTTCCCTTGTGTAATTATTTTACCGGGAACAAGGGACCGATGACCTCGCAGTTTGATTGGTCCCCCCCCCCCCCTCCCCCTCCTTTAAACCAACCAACCAACCAACCATTCATCTGACTCAATATCCTGTCAGGAAATGTATTAAATGAAAGATCTGTGTCTAATCTTGGAAAATGTGCTGCTGAATTTGGTGCTAAATATAACAGACAGATTGATATGACATAGCTAGTTAAAGTAATAGCTGCTTTCACGTTCAAGGTAAAAGAGCAGATTATGAACACTGAAACAGATTCCTATTTGGACATTTTAATTTTTTACAAAGTATGGATTGAGAGAATCTTATCCAAATGTTGAAATAGCTTTGATTGGGACTGCAGTATCTTGGATGAAAGTAGACAGCTGACCCTAAGGTTTTGTCCATAGGATATGATACATATGTTAAACTTCACATCAGTGAGTTTTCTTCATTCAAAACAAACGTATTCAAAGTAAGATTACAAAAAAAAAGTAATCCCTGTAGACAGACATTGTCTCAACTCTAAATTATAGCCCTTTTTCTTCTCTTTCTAATTAGCAATGTATATGCTATTGATGATTTATAAAGAAAAAATAAAATTTGTTCTTTATTATTAGTGATGTTATTGGCGTGTGGACCCTATTGGATCACACAGTGCCTTTAGATTCATTTTTCTGATCTTCCATATGGCTCTCATTCTCTATCCATAGGCTATTTTGCTTTCTTCTGTTCAATTGGTTCCTGGGTTTATTTTATTTTTTATTTATTTATTATTTTGTTTTTTGACTGAACAGATTCGTATCTACTACTTCCACTGCATCTGCATTTTTGTGAGGTCCTTTTTAACTTGCTTGATGCATGGTACAGTCTTTAATTTTTGGATGTGTGCTATAATCTTGTGTGTAAGCCTTATTGTTGGTAGTCTTTTGAACATATCCACAAAATAAATCTTCATTTTCTAATGTCTGTTGCCGGGTTTGATAATTTCTATGTTGCTTTACGGGATTTCCATCTCTATCAGTCCTCCATTTTGTCTGGGCCAACAATTTCCCTTATAACTCTTCGCTCTTCCTTCAGGATGATTTCCAGATTGTCCTTTCTGTTGAGAATAAATTTTGCTTGTGTACAAAGCTTTGCTATTGATTACCATGTTACAATGTCTAATCTTTGTTTGTGTGGAATCCAAGTTTGGTTTTAGATGTTGTGTGTTTCCTGTGAATGTGTTCTTGTAATTAAACTCTTAGTACTTCCTTTACTAGTCATGTTCATTCTGTGATCTCACTGTCATGATTGAAGCATCTGGCCCTTTCAGTTTGCAATACTCCATTTTTAATTTCTTAATGTTAAATTTAGTACTGATAAACTTGTGAGAGGGGGATATATGCCAAATTTTTCATCACATTCCTTGAGGACTTCTGTCTCATTGCTGTGATTTCAGTCTTCTAGGCCTACTAAATGGTCTTTCAAGACTAAGCAAGGGATATTAACATCATCTTTGTTCACCAAAGCAGAATAGGTTTCTAGAGATTTTAATTCTTTTTCTCATTCTCTAATGACTTACCTGAGATGAGTTTGAAGATGAGTAGGCTAGTGACTGTCCATCTACTTGGGAAATACCTTTTTTGATTTTAAAGGATTCTGATATTTCCCATGTAAATTTTACTTTGGATGTTGTGTCCATGAGCATTTGTTTAGTGAAGCTTACTCTACTGTCTTAGGATATCAAACAGAACTTATCAGTCAGTCAAGTCAGGTCTTCTTGAAGCCAAGAAAAGTGTACATGATTCAGCTGTTTCAAGTTGCCTTATTGTTCAGTATAGTTTTTAGTTTGAAGATCAGTTCTACACACAAAGACCCTGATAGAAAGCTTGCTTTGCATTTACTTATTTTATTTCGTGCTGCACTTGCATTCTTTGAAGTAGGTAAATATGTAGAGAATATCTTGTCTGTGATTTGAAGAAGAGGGATCCCCCTGTAATTATTTACATCTAACTTGTCTCCTTTATTGTGGAGGTGGTGGATGAGCATGTACTTCCAATCATCTGGCAGTTTCTCTATGTGCCAAATATCTGTGATGTGTGTAAATTGCTCAAGTGTGTTTGTCCCTATGTGCTTGAATCACAATGCAGCAATGCTATCTTCCCCAGATGTCTTGTTTTTAAGAATATGTTTGTAGAATTAATGTTTGGTGGGTGCTAGAAGGTGGTTCTGGACAGTTGTGTAACTGAGAGAAGTGTCAAAATTGCTCTCCACAGTTGTCCTGACTTGTCAGAGTGAGTTTACTGGCCTGAATCCTAAAGCATATTTTCTGTGGTGTGTATACACAGCTCTTTCCTCTGAAACTCATGCATCTTGTGATCCCAAAAATATTGTAGGAAGGTTCTTGTAGAATGTAAATACTTCTGGATTAAAGAAGATTACTCACTGAAAATGAGAAGCAATGAGGCATCTCCCCCTGCGGGTCCAGGGGTTAGAATAAGCCCAACATATCCCTGCCTGTCGTAAGAGGTGACTAAAAGGCGTCTCTCACTTTTTGGCTCTATAAGTTCATGTCCCATTTTATGTTTTGACCTGCCACTTTCCAAATTCTACAGAAATGTGGGCCGTATGGGGAAGGATGCCTTATGTGATGCATGAGTTATCCATAGTTCCCTTAGATTCTATCTCCTGATCCTCTTGTCACGGCTTTGAATCTCCACCTGCAATTCAGCTATATGGGCAAGGACACTTTCCAGGGTATGTCATCTTCTTCCATTGTCTCCTGTCCTCTTTCGCCCCCAAGACAATATTGATTTTCTCTGCACCCACTATCCAGCATGGTAGTCAGTTCGTTGTGGTGGGGCCATCATGTACCCATTTGGTGGTAGCCCCCTGACAACACAAGGATCGCACTGCTGATGCATGAGCTGTAAACTCCCCGCGTATGCCAAGGAGTAGATGAGTGTCTTCTTGGAGCATCAGGACTCCTGGCAACGGCCAATCATGCCAGGTGGCCTTTGCTGTGGCTGGGTGGTGCCCGTATGGAGAGCTCCTGATCGAAGTGGGTGGCATCAGGGCGGATGACAAGCAATGAAGTGGACTAAGTCATCTCTTGCTGCTGACCGTACAGTGCCAGCAGTCTCTAAGAAAGGCAAAATAGAGTACAGTGCGGACAGATATGACCCTAAATCGTGTTCTTCCCTCGCTACACGATGGGAGGAACGTAGGGCTACACCTCGGTATTTAGTTTGTAGCAGAATGTATGGGCACTCCTTTCTACCTATGAAGCCTCTATTTTTTGTTGAACATCTTGAGGGTAAATTTGGGGAAGTGGCAGCACTGTCCAAGATGAGAAGTGGTGCAGTCTTGATTCAGACTGCACCCCATCCCAATTCCAGGTGTTACTCGCTTGTGACCAGCTGGGTGATATTCCTGTTTCCGTCACTCCCCATAAAAGCCTCACCATGGTCCAGGGGATTATTTTCCATCACGACCTCCTCTTGTAGTCTGACTATGAGCCCTGCACCAATCTGGAACTGCAGGGTGTTCATTTCATCCAGCGCATTTACAGGGGACCCAAAGACTACAGGGTTGCTAGTGGTGCCCTCATCTTGGCCTTTGAGGGTGGTTCGTTGCCTGAAAAGGTCAATGTTAAACCATACATCCCTCCCCCTATGCGGTGCTTTAAGTACTGGAAATTCGACACGTCTTCCTGCTGCACTTCCAGCACCATGTGTCAAGACTGTGGACGTCCACAGCATCTGTGCACCTCCTCCCACTTGTATCAACTGTGGAAAGCAGCGCCCCAGCTGCTCACCAGACTGCACAGTACTCCAAAAGGACCGGAAAATCATGGAGTAAAAGACCTTGGACTGGTTGACTTACCAGGAGGCTAAACGTAAATTTGAATGATTACACTCCATTCGGTTGACATCCACATACGCTGCAGCTACATTACAATCACCATCACAAGTACCAGCCATACCACATTCTGTGCCATGAACCCCCCAAATGCACGGGACATCATTCCCCTCCCCCTAGCCAGAGAAGCAACAGCCTTCTCCGGCTCCTCTTGTGCGGAAGGGGTCCCTTGGGACCCTCTCTCCCAAGGTCTCCACGAATGCTGCAGCGGAAACTCGCTCATGGCTGAAGGAGCCAAAAGCTGCTGGACAAAGAGCTTCACGGTGTTCCTCCATGCTTGAAGCTACTTCGGAGAAGTCTTCCCAGCAAGCCCCTGAAGAGAAACGAGAGGGCAAGCAAACAGAGAACTTTTCTAAGAAAAAGGACCCTCCGGTGACCCAAACACCACCACTCCCTACCAGTCCTGCACCTGCGGGTGAGGTGGATATCTCAGCATCCCCTGAGGACCTGGATCTCACTGATGCCTCATCCACAGTAGGAATGGATACAAATACTCAGTTGGTGGCAGCAGGTGACCCAGAGGTGTAACCTGCTTCCTTGAATGCTTCATGCCTTCCCAGCCTCATGATAATGTCATCCTCCAGTGGTTTTTTCCACCACCTGGCTGAGTTGCAGCAACTGTTAAGCTGTACACCTGCTTTCTGCATTGCCCTTCAGCAAACCTGGTTCCCGGCAATGTGGACCCCTGCCCTCAGTGACTATAGGGGATATGACAAGAACTGTAGTGACTATAAAGCTGGTATTACACGACGATCTGCCGCGAACGGTACTGGTCTATCGCGACAGCCATCTAGCAGTAGAACGGGTGAAACTACGAAAATTAGCACACACATTATCTGCACGCAGGAATAGAGAGCAGTTCTAAACTGCCGTCAATCCGCGCATGCACAGTAGGCAGCGATAATTCGCGCATGCACAGAAGGGTGTACCACGGTGCTTTCTGCTTGTTGTTTGGTTATTGTAAGGCATCTAGTGGCTAATTTCAGATGTTTGTGTTTGGGATTTTTCGCGTTGGGGATCTTTTGCATTTTTTTTCTGTAAACAGGTTTCACAAATGCAGAAAAGAAACTTTTTTTTTTTTTGCAGCAGACTCTTATATACTAGCTGTTTGTGAAAGGATTTTTTTCTGTTGATAGCTTCGTATTCTAGAAATGAAATGGAGCAGAGAGGAATTAAGTGTCTGAAATCAGGCATACAGTGAGGAAAGGTGTATGTATGACCCACTGTATCATAATAAGGTAGTCTGAAATTGTTTCTTTCTGAGGAATATGCATATAACGTTATACGGTGATTTTTGATTTGTATCATAATGCCTTAGTTACGACAATTCAGGTTTGATTTAATTGCACCTCTTGCTTGATTTCAACATGCCAGAAAAGAGAAACTGGCAGTGAAAGGGAGAAAGTCCATGCAGTTTGCCCCAGTGCAACAGGCAAGGACTGCAAAATTCGAGTATAGTCCAAACTTGGAAAAATAACACAAGGTCACCTAAGTATCGGTCATTTAATGTGTTGCAAATTGCAGTGCTTACATCCATAACAACTTTTGAAATGGTTGGCAGTGCTATTCTGTGGCTGAAAGCCAGACTCTTAAAAGATTCCCCATTCACCAGGAAACTTAATGTTACAACCAGCCAGCAACATAACAGGGCGTTCACTGGTATTTTATTAGTGATCTAGGCTGGTATGATCACAAAACATAACAATATAATTCTTACTCTCTAGAAGGTGAGATAGCCTCCCTCATGACTGTGTCAAACTTACGGTTTCCATCTTCTATCATAGACAGCAGCTTCTCGAAACAGGCCATGTCCATCCTAACGAAGTTCCGAAATTCTTGCAGATCTTCGGGCCTCAGTTCTTTCATTAACAGTGAATATATTTCCCTGCCTTCCACCCTTCTTGTCAGCCAGGGTCGAACCCAACAACGTTTGACTTTTCGTTTTCGTCGCCGTTCTGCCCTAATCCGAAGATTCACTGTCACTGCTAGGGCAATAGCTCCAAAAACAAGTGGATCCTCCATGTGCAATAAATGTGTATAAATGTAATGTGCAATGTGTATAAATGTAAATTTCGATATACATATGCCTGTGTAATCAAGTGTTGTAATATAAAACTGTTGCGTCTGTAATTCAGAACAGTACTAACCTGCATTAGAGAAAAACTATTACTTAATACATAATGGTAGAAAACAATTTCTTTATAAATAGGAACCTTGAGTTCACAAATAATCTGAACGTATGGCACTTCAGTATATCATACAGTCACCCTCAAGTTGCGTGTGGTAGAACGAACGACTTTACAAGACATTAGGACATAAGACATCTATTTTCATTTCGCACATACAGTCTACTGCTGCGCATGCGCCCTAGGTATATCCCGTGCAGATGGTGTAATAGGTTGGAAGTGAACTAGTCTGTAGTTACAGGTATGTACATTAGGGGCGTTGGTACATAGGTGTATGGTTTAGGCAAATCGTGTAATACGGGCTTAATAGTGTCAGGTGGAGTTTGTGTCAATGTCCTGAAGTCAGTATGCAGTGAACCTGTGCCCCTTCAAATCCCTCTTGGAGATGTGGCTGTCAGGATAAGGAAGATGCAGGAAATATCTGTCTGCAATGTATATCTTCCGCCAGATGGTGTAGTACCCCTGAACACATTGGCTGCACTGATCCACCAACTCCACAAACCTTTCCTACAGGGTGTATATGCAGACAGGAAGAAAAAATTCCTGGATTTTTCCCAGATCTCCTGCTTAAAAATACATTTTCTCCCAGGTGAAAATATGCTATTGCCATGTTAAGTGACAGTATACTTTGCCTCGGAACTGTAAAACTTATCCTTTGATAGGATATGGTTTTATACAGCAGCATAGAATTTCCCAATACTTTAGAAAACGATACTCAGGGGGAAAAAAGATCTTTGATGTGCAGCAACATGTACGCTGCATGTTTTCGTATTACGAAAGTATAAATTCGAATTCCACCAACAGGAAAAGTTAATGGTTTAAATTAATATACATAGTGTTGCTACAAGAAAAGCAAAGCTTTCGCATATAATATTTGTCTCGAAGATTAATAAACTACAACAGAAGCTAAGCTTTCACTTATAATGTTGATCTGCTTAGTGCATATTACACGTTAATATACACCACACAAATACACCAGCAAAATTTTTAATACCGACATAAATCTCTGATCTTCTGGGCTCGAAATTCTTCTAAATAGCTCGTCATCAAAGATTTGATTTTTAAGAGAGACCAAACACCACTCTGTGATTTAAGAAATCCATCGTACATTCTCGCACATAGTTCATCTTGCATAAAAGAAAATTTACTTTGAAAATAACGCTTTCCTAACAACAATTCGCAATATTTTCCCTGTGACCTGTTAGAAATATGTTCATTTCAGCGGTTGTCAGAGAGCGCCAGATAAGAGTCGTCATCGCGCTTGCGCAGCTACGATGATGTGAGGATACTCCAAGAGCATCAGAATTTCGTGAACCATACTAAAATGCATAGTTCGCCTTACAGTGCACATTGGTATGTCCAGATTCTCAATGACGTAGGCCTCGACCAGATATGAAGCTTTTCAGTGTGGTTTTTGGGATCTAAATTTGCTTGGAGTACCAGTACTGTATTATGTCATGTTTGGTTCTTTATTATGGCATAATGTCATACGTGCTAGAAGATGAAAACGTGCACCTGAAATGCAGCGAACAGTTGAAACTAGCCAATAGTGTGGAATAAATTGGCTGCCTCAGCAGGAAAGCTTAATAAATGCCAAATTTATTTATCAAACTGACAAAAATAACTTAATTGTTCTCCAAGGTTATTAATGCTTGAGTATCAGAAAGGTGGAAATAAAATCAAATCAGAAACTAGTAGCATAGTTTACCCTTCCATAATTATGTGAATGTATTTTAATTCAGTTGATAGCTCCCGGCCACAGAAATTAAGAAAAAATACTTGGAAAAAAAAGTTCATTTTGTAGCGCACATCTTTCTGAAGAGTCTGATACATAAAAGATATATCTTCGAGGATATGTAAGGCACGTTATTTGGTCTTAAGTGTGCAGTGAAGTTCCACGCATCTTCAAACAACATTGTTATACCGCACGTCTCTATATTTCGCTCTGTGGAACTCAAACGTGTATATTTTGTAATGGATCCCATCAAACAATTTCAGGACAGTTGAAATTAAAATGTCCTGTAGCGCCTCTCCTGCTCCCAGTCGGCCGGTTTGACGCCTGCCCCCCCCCCCCCCCCACTACTTTTTTTTAAACCCCTCTCAATTAATACTGGATAGAATTATTTGTAACCAGGAGAACAAGAACTCTTCAGAAAAACTGGACTCTTTATTGCCTATTAGCTAATAACTTGCTCTTCTGTGTGACATAAAATTAAATATAGGACACCTAAAACCAGTAAGGACAAGAGACAGGCAAGACAGTTCACATTTCTTCAATCCTTTGGTCCTAGCAATTTTTCTCTCTAATCTTGCTACAGCTTTATTCAATCCTTTGGTCCTAGCAATTTTTCTCTCTAATCTTGCTACAGCTTTACATGGCGTGCTTTCCTTTCTGCGAAAGGACTATTACCTTATCAAAGTTCGTCAAACGCTTTGCTACATGAAAAATGGAAATGCCGTTGTCTAATACTGAAAAAGCTGTTAATACAAATAGTACCCAAGACTGGTGTGGTTTCTCAATCTGATTATGTCTATTTTGTCACTGTGCACTGGAGAAAACAAAATAGGCCTTTCTAATATTTCAGCAGTTGTAACACACACCAAATAAGCAAGACTGTTTTGGCAATAATGATCATTTTTATAATACGTCAGAATATAATTCACGAAGTACCAATACAAAATACCTATTTGGCCTACTACAAGCAAAAAGCTTTACGTTAGGAAATAGTTTCACATTTAATTCATACGCTCCAGTTTCTTATGCATGATACCGAAAATTAGTAGAACGAAATTTTTGTATAAATTTGGAATCGTCATATTCTTCCATAATTTGTGTGATGTCCCCGTTTCTTCTCCTTCCTCGTTCTAACAAACAGTCTTTTCATCACTAATTCTCTAACTATTCCTACCACTGCCAAAACTCATTCTCCGGTTAATTTCACTAACACTGCCACAATCACCGGTTTAGTTATCCAGCGATTATTCTCCAGTCAGGCATTATTACGTGTTTGTACAGTGCGTTTTCCGTGCTACTCTCAGAACGGAACTTAAGCAGCTGCTAGCTGGGGACTACAACTGGCCCTGTCTCATGTGGCGGTTGATCATCAAAAGATTTGTCAAAATTTCACTTTCTTGGATACACCTTATAACAAGGCTGAACATTCGCAAACCGAATCAACCACATAAACAAGCAGCACTTGGCATTCACCAGTTCAGCTTTATTCCGCTCAGCTCATATAGCCCCGTCCCGTTTTGTCTGCAGGAAAGTTTATTTCTAAATGTGACGAGGATTCCCCTGGCAGAGACATCACATACACTATGCACGCATTCAAAAATCAATTTATAATTCATTCAGAAATCAACTTAGAATGTGTTCAAAAACCAGCAGGGGTGCGTTTCAAAATCATATGAATAATCGATAGACCGACGTGTGCTGGATGCTGGGTGCTTTATGAAACATGGTTTTTTTTCTCAAGAATATGAATTTGCCCCTCCCCCCGAAATTGCCGTCCGGTTCAGATACCCCGGTTTGCCCTCACTCCGCACTAGATCTGGGCCTGCTGCACACGCGTGAATCTGGCAGCTTGGGCATGCCAGTAAAATTTTTCTGGGTATCATGTGGCTGGTTGCTGCTACTGCTGCTTACACAGCCAACAGCCACATTTCTGCAGCCAGAAGCGGGAGAAGGTACTACTCGTACGCGACTCAACTGCGCATGTGCATGAGCCCACTCGTAACTGATTAAATGAGTCTAATGTAAACAGATGTGACGTCACGCTCATTGAAGGCAATTTGTTGTTATGAAGCATTGCATAGTCTTCCGAAAGCCTTTGACACATTTTGCTGTTGGCAGACGCTTGTACGAGCACTGTGTTATTTTATATGGCGCATTTTCTTTGCAATTTAAGTTTTATTTTCGTTTTTTTCTCTCGTTTATGTTTTAATGCTGCAGTATTAGTCTGTAGTAGCGGTATACAGTAATATCCTTTGTTAGGGTAACGGTTCTTACCACTGAAAATTACAAAAATTTAACTGAAAACTAAACAATGAAATATTCCCGGATTTTTTTCGGTTTTCTCCCGGATGAAAAAATTCCCGGGTTTTTCCAGGATCTACCAGTTGTCCCAGGTCATATACACCCTGTCCTACTTTCGGGAGATTTTAACACCCGTAACTCCTTGTGGGGTGGCGCACTGTGCTTACTGGCCGAGGTAGAGATGTCGAAACTTTCCTGTTTCAACTCAACCTCTGCCTCTTAAATACTGGGGCCACCACACATTTCAGTGTGGCTCCTGGCACTTACTCGACCATTGATTTATCCCTCTGCAGCCCAGGACGTCTCCCATCTGTCCGTTGGAGAGCCCATGAGGACTTGTGAGGTAGTGACCACTTTCCCATCTTCCTGTCATTCCCCTAGCGTGATTCCCCCAGACATCTACCTAGACGGGCTTTAAACAAGGCAGACTGGGATGCTTTTACTTCTGCTGTCACCACTGAATCTCCCCCACAAGGTACCATCAATGTGGTAGTTGCGTAGGTCACTAGAACGATTGTTTCTGCGGTGGAAAACATGATCCCTTGTTCTATACTGAGCCCCCGACAAAAGTCAGTACCTTGGTGGTCGCCGGAAATTGCTGAAGCTATTAAAGAGTGTCAGCGAGCTCTACAGCGACATAAATGGCACTCTTCCCTAGAGCACCTTATAGCTTTTAAATGTCTTCGTGCACGCATTTGCCAGCTTATAAAAAGACAGAAACTGGAGTGTTGAGAGAGGTACGTCTCGACCATTGGGTGCCATCGTCACCTTCCCAAGACTGGACGAAGATCAGACATGTTTGTGGGTGCCACACCCCGACAGGTGTTACTGGCATTAACATCAGTGGCGGGTTATCCACCAACACAAACACAATTGCTGAGCACTTTTCTGAGGACTATCCTCTAGCCTCTGCATTGGAGAATTATTCCCCAGCATTTAGCACCCTCAGATAGCGGATGGAAAGGAAAGCCCTCTCCTTCATTGAATGTCTCCATGAACCCTAAAATGCTCCATTTACAGAGTGGGAGTTCCTCAGCGTTCTTGCACATTGCCCTGACACAGCTCCGGGCCAGATCGGATCCACAGTCAGGTGATCTAACATCCCTTGTTGGACTACAAGTGACATCTTCCATCATCTTCAGCTAGATCTGGTGCGATGACGTCTTTCCATCGCAATGGCGGGAGATCACCATCATTCCAGTGTTCAAACACGGTACAAAACTGCTTGATGTGGATATCTATCGGCCCATCAGCCTCACCAACATTCTTTTTAAGCTGTTAGAATGTTTGGCTGTTGTGTTGGGTCCTGGAGTCACATGGCCTATTGGCTCCATGCCAGGGTGGTTTCCACTGGTGTCGCTCTGTCTCTAATAATCTAGTTTCCCTAAAGTCTGCCATTCAAACAGCTTTTTCCAGATGCTAACACCTGGTTGCCGTCTTTTTTGATTTACGAAATGCTTACGACATGGCCAGGCGACATCATATCCTTGCCACATTATATGAGTGGTGTCTCTGTGGCTTGCTCCTGATTTTTATCCACAATTTCCTTTCACTCCGTACTTTGCGTGTCCAAGTTGGTGCTTCCCATAGCTCCCCCCATATCCAGGAGCATGGGGTCCTGCACAGCTCTGTATTGAGTGTATCAATATTTTTAGTGGCCATTAACTGTCTAGCAGCTATCAGGTCACCTGTCTTACCTTCTTTGTATGCAGACAACTTCTGCATTTCGAACTGCTCCACCAGTACTGATGTTGCCGAGCGGCGCCTACAGGGAGCCATCGACAAGGTGCAGTCATGGGCTCTAGCCCATGGCTTCCAGTTTTCAGGCGCGAAGTCATGTGTCATGCACTTCTGTCGGTGTCGTACCGTTCATCCGGAACCAGAACTTTGCCTTAATGACGATCCACTCACTGTAGTGGAGACATTTTGTTTCTAAGGACTGGTTTTCGATGCCTCATTGACGTGGGTTCCTAATCTTTGCCAGCCGAAGCGGAAGTGCTGGCAGCACCTCAATGCCCTCCACTGCCTGAGCAACTCCAACTGGGGTGCAGATCGCTCTATGCAGCTGCAGCTCTACAGAGCCCTTGTTCAATCCCGCCTTGACTATGGGAGCCTGGTTTATAGTTCAACGGTGCCCTCAGCATTGCGTTTACTTGACACAGTACACCACTGTGGCGTTTGACTGGCAACGGGAACTTTGAGGTCGAGTCCAGTGACCAGCATCCTGGTGGAGGCCGGAGTCCCACCATTGAAGGTTAGGCATGCACAACTGCTCGCCAGTTACGTTGCACACATTCGTAGTTCACCTGAGCATCCGATTTACTATCTCCTCTTCCCACGGCATTTCATCTCTCACGTCATAGGCCCAGGTCAGGGCTTACAATTGCTGTTCGCATCCAGTCTCTTCTGTCTGAAGTGGAGTCCTTGCCTTTACGCCCTATACGTGAGGTCCATTGACGCACACCTCCATGGTGTACACCTAGGCTGAAGCTTCGCCTGGACATTTCACATGGTCCTAAGGACTCAGCTATCCCCGTGGCTCTCCGCTGTCACTTCCTCCTGATTCTTGACATGTACCGGGACCATGAAGTGGTTTACACTGATGGCTCGATGGCTGATGGTCACATTGGCTTCGCGTATGTTCATGGAGGACACATTGAACAGCACTCCTTGCCAGATGGCTACAGTATTTTCACTGCAGAACTGGCGGTCATTTCTTGTGCTCTTGAGCGCATCCGCTCAAGCTCTGTCGAGTCAGTTTCTTCTCTGTTCTGACTCCTTGAGCAGCCTACAAGCAATTGACCCCACCATCCTTTGGTAGCGACCTTCCAGGAGTGCATCTATGCCTATGGTCCAGTCGTTCCATGTTGTTTGTGTGGACCCCAGGCCACGTCGGAATCCCAGGAAATGAACATGCCGAAAGGCTGTCCAAACAGGCTACACGGAAAGCGCTTTTGGAGATCGGCATCCCTGTAACTGACCTGCGATGATTATTATGCCACAAAGTTTTTCAGCTTTGGGAGAAGTGTGCAAGACCTCCATGTGGACCTCTCACAGTGGCTCTGTGGTTCTCTGCCAGCTCTGCATTGGCCATGTGTGGCTAACACGTGGCTACCTCCTCAGTCGTGAGGACCCACCTTGGTGTCACTGTGGTTCACATATGACTGTCGCCCACATCTTGCTGGCCTGCCCACATTTAGCCGCTCTGCGATGGACTTGTAACCTTACCAGCACACTACCTTCGATGTTGGGTGACAATGCCTCAACAGCAGATTTAGTTTTATGTTTTATTCATGAGGGTTTTTTTTTTATCGTATCATCTAAGGGTGGACATTTAGCCTTCTCTCAGAGGCCGCGACCCCCCACCATTTTAACTTTGTTGCACTTTCTTTGCATTCGTTTGTCTTGGTGGTAATCTTTTCCCTATATGTTTTCATCTCACCTTGTCTTTTTGGGGTGGACATTTTAATGTGTTGCAGAGTGGCTAGCTCATCCTCTTTTGTTATTGTGATCAGCCAGCCCAGACCATCTGCTCTATGCTTTTAATACCTCCTTCTACTTTTCCTGGTGGTGTATGTTTTCTCCATTTTTTGTTCCATTTGTTTTGTTTTTAGTGCGCACACACACACACACACACACACACACACACACCGTATGGCCCTACATGGTGCTGACTGGACTAGAGCTGTATTTTGGGAGGTGTACTGGTTGTAGTGTGGGTAGTATCAGGTGGGACAGGTGGAGGAAAAGGGATGTGGGTGGCTGGGAGAGTGTTGGGGGGTGAGTGACTAGCAGTTCGATGGGAGGAAGCTGGTTTGCTGTCTAGGAAAGTGGGAGGGGGGGGGGGATGGCATGTATACGGGCTCAGAATGTAATGCATGATTGTAGGGCCAGTGGGGACTGGCACACGCTGAAAGCAGTGTGAGGATGCGAATTCAGAGGGGCTGACAAGACAGAGGAAGGGGAAACTGTCAGAAGGAGGTGTGGGGGGTAGTGGATTACTTGAGATTGAGGGCAATATAATTGCGGTAGTGGGGATATGTTGTAAGGATAACTCTCATCTGCATAGCTCAAGGAAGCTGGTCTACATCTACATCTACATCCATACTCTGCAAGCCACCTGACGGTGTGTGGCAGAGTGTACCCTGAGTACGTCTATCGGTTCTCCCTTCTATTCCAGTCTCGTATTGTTCGTGGAAAGGAGGATTGTCATTATGCTACTGTGTGGGCTCTAATCTCTCTGATTTTATCCTCATGGTCTCTTTGCGAGATATACGTAGGAGGGAGCAATATACTGCTTGACTCTTTGGTGAAGGTATGTTCTCGAAGCTTTAACAAAAGCCCGTACCGAGCTACTGAGCATCTCTCCTGCAGAGTCTTCCACTGGAGTTTATCTATCATCTCCATAACGCTTTCGCGATTACTAAATGATCTTGTAACGAAGCGCGCTGCTCTCCGTTGGATCTTCTCTATCTCTTCTATCAACCCTATCTGGTACGGATCCCACACTGCTGAGCAGTATTCGAGCAGTGGGTGAACAAGCGTACTGTAACCTACTTCCTTCGTTTTCGGATTGCATTTCCTTAGGACTCTTCCAATGAATCTCAGTCTGGCATCTGCTTTACCGACGATCAACTTTATATGATCATTCCATTTTAAATTACTCCTAATGCGTACTCCCAGATAATTTATGGAATTAGCTGCTTCCAGTTGCTGACCTGCTATTTTGTAGCTAAATGATAAGGGATCTATCTTTCTATGTATTCGCAGCACATTACACTTGTCTACATTGAGATTCAATTGCCATTCCCTGCACCATGCGTCAATTCGTTGCAGATCCTCCAGCATTTCAGTACAATTTTCCATTGTTACAACCTCTCGATGCACCACAGCATCATCTGCAAAAAGCCTCAGTGAACTTCCGATGTCATCCACAAGGTCATTTATGTATATTGTGAATAGCAACGGTCCTATGACACTCCCCTGCGACACACCTGAAATCATCTTACTTCGGAAGAGTTCTCTCCATTGAGAATAACATGCTGTGTTCTGTTATCTAGGAACTCTTCAATCCAATCACACAATTGGTCTGATAGTCCATATTTTCTTACTTCGTTCATTAAACGACTATGTGGAACTGTATCGAACGCTTTGCGGAAGTCAAGAAACACGGCATCTACCTGTGAACCCGTGTCTATGGCCCTCTGAATCTCGTGGACGAATAGCGCGAGCTGGGTTTCACACGACCGTCTTTTTCGAAACCCATGCTGATTCCTACAGAGTAGATTTCTAGTCTCCAGAAAAGTCATTATGCTCAAACATAATATGTGTTCCAAAATTCTACAGCTGATCGACGTTAGAGATATAGGTCTATAGTTCTGCACATCTGTTTGACGTCCCTTCTTGAAAACGGGGATGGCCAGTGCCCTTTTCCAGTCCTTTGGAATGCTACGCTCTTCTAGAGACCTACGGTACACCACTGCAAGAAGGGGGGCACGTTCCTTCGCGTACTTTGTGTAAAATCGAACTGGTATCCCATCAGGTCCAGCGGCCTTTCCTCTTTTGAGTGATTTTAATTGTTTCTCTATCCCTCTGTCGTCTATTTCGATATCTACCATTTTGTCATCTGTACGACAATCTAGAGAAGGAACTACCGTGCAGTCTTCCTCTGTGAAACAACTTTGGAAAAACACATTTAGTATTTCGGCCTTCAGTCTGTCATCCTCTGTTTCAGTACCATTTTGGTCACATAGTGTCTGGACATTTTGTTTTGATCCACCTACCGCTTTGACATAAGACCAAAATTTCTTAGGATTTTCTGCCAAGTCAGTACATAGAACTTTACTTTCGAATTCATTGAACGCCTCTCGCATAGCCCTCCTCACACTACATTTCGCTTTGCGTAATTTTTGTTTGTCTGCAAGGCTTTGGCTATGTTTATATTTGCTGTGAAGTTCCCATTGCTTCTGCAAATATTAAGCACCAAACTAGGTTTGAACTCGGCATCTTTCACTTACCAACCAAATACTTTAACCATTCCACTAACACACTTCGTGATGTTGATGGAGGCAAGGCTCCATATGGCCTGGATTGTGAAGCAGCCATTGAAATTGAGCATGTTTTGCCACCAGGTGGCCAACTTTGTTCTTGGCAACAATTTGGCAGTGGCCATTCATCACGGTGGAGAGCTGGTTTGTCGTCATACCAACATAAAAACCTGTGCTGTGTTTGCAGCCAAGTTGGTATATGACATGGCTGCTTTCGCAGGTGGCCTGGCCTCTGATGTGGTGGGATAAGCCTGTGACAGGACTGGAGTAGGAGGTGCAGAGTGAGTCGATTGGACAGATTTTGCACCTTTGTCTACCACAGGGATACGATTTCTGTGGCAAGGGGTTGGGAGTGGGTGTGGTGTTAGTATGGACTAGGATGTTGTGTAGATTGGGAAGGAGGCGGAACACCACTTTACAGGGGGTGGAAAGTATCTTGGGTAGGATGTCCCTCATTTCAGAGCCCTGGTGAAGGATAAGTTTCAGCATTTTTAGTCCAGAGTGATATTGTGTGATAAGGGGACACTTCATTGTCACCGACTCTTGGGGGTGGTGGGATGATTGGGGGTGTGAGAGGCCTACTCCAGTTCTGTCAGAAGCTTATCTTGCCCCATCAGATCCCGGGTCACATGTGAAAGCAGCCATGCCATGTAACAATGTGGCTGCAAATACTGCACAGCTTTTTATGTTGGTATGATTTGACTACCAACCAATTGTTCACCAGGATGAGCAGCCACTGCTAAACCGTTGTCAAGAACAATGTTGTCCACCCAGTGGCACAACATGCAGCTGAACACATCATACTCAATTTCAAGGGTTGCTTCACAACCTGGGCCATTACTTCTCCACTAAGTTGTGCGATGAAATCACCTTGTATGATTTGTATACCAGTTCTTTATTGCACATCATACTAAAACCATTGTACAGTAGCTCCATGAACAATAAAATACAATTTGGTTTTATTTTAATTTTTTGTAAAGTTTATGCTCTTTGTGACTTATTTACTACAGCGATACATTTAATTTCTTGTGTGCAATATTTTATATAATATGGTTCAATTAAGTAATTTTTTCAATAGTAATTCATTTTTATTAAACCTACTTAAAATTGTAAAATTAGCTAAACGTGTGTGTAATTACAATGATAGGAGGCACAGGGGGAAGGGAGAGGGGGGGGGGGGGGCAAATTTGGGAGTTCTGGGTAGGACGCAGGATCACCTCAGTGTAGCTCTGTTGATGGGCTGTTGTGGAGCTTACTATGTCACATCCTTATTTTAGAAAAACTTCAGGGCAGTAGCCTACAATGAATTAAGGAAACTTTGAACAAGTACATCTACCTCTACATCTATACTCTGCAAACTACTGTGAGATGCATGGCAGATGGTACATCCCATTATGCCAGTTATTAGGGTTTCTTCCTTCTCAAGTCATGTATGGAAAGTGGGAAGAATGATTGTTTGAAAACTTCTGTGCATGTAGTAATTATTCTTATCTTACCCTTATGATCCCCATGTGATCTATACAAAAACTTTGTTAAAGGACTTTCTGGGAATAGTTTACGTTTACAGGAGTCTTCCAGTTCAGTTCCTTCAGTACCTCTGTGACACTCTCCCACAGAGTAAACAAACCTGTGACCATTCATGTTGCACTTCTCTTTATGTATTCAGTATCCCTGTTTCTCTTGTGTGGTACGGGTCCCACACACTTGAGCAATATTCTAGAACCGGTTCACAAGTGATTTGTAAGCTATCTCTGTTATAGACTTATTGCACTTCACTAGTATTCTATCAATAAATTGAAGTCTACCACCTGCTTCACCCACAACTAAACCAATGTGATCATTCCATTTCATATCACTACAAAATGTTACACCCAGGTATTTGTATGGGTTGACTGGTTCCATCAGTGACTCATTGATATTATAGTCATAGGATGCTATGTTTCTTTCAGTTTGTGAAGTAAAAGATTTCGTGTATCTGAACATTTAGAGCAAGTTGCCAATATCTGCACCACTTTGAAATCTTATCAAGATCTTACTGAATATTTATTCAGCTTCTTTCATATAGTTCTTCAATATAGTTAACTGCATCATCTGTAAAAAGCCTGATTTTACTACTAATATTGTCTGCAAGGCATTAATAAACAACATGAACAGCAAGAGTCCCAATACACTTCCATGGGGCACACCCAAACTTACCTCTACACCTTGCGATCACTCACCATCCAAGATAACATTCTGTGTCCTTCCTACCAAAAAGTCCTCAGTCCAAGCACAAATTTCACTTGATACCACATATAATGGTACTTTTGACAATAAATGTAGGTGTGGTATTGAGTCAAATGCTTTTTGGAAATCAAGAAATACTGCATCTTCCTGATTGCTTTTATCCAGTATGTTTTGAGAAAAGTGCGAGTCGGGTTTCACATGCTCAGTGTTTTCGAAACCCGTGCTGGTTGACATTGAGGTGGTCACTCTCTTCAAGATACATCATTATATTTGAGCTCAGAAAATGATCTAACATTATACAACAAATCAACGTCAATGATATTGGACGTTAGTTTTGTTAATCACTTCTACTTCCCTTCTTGTAGACGGGTGTGACCTGTGCTGCCTTTTTCCAAGAACTGGGCACCATTTCTTGTTCAAGGGATCTATGATAGATTATAGTTAGAAGAGGTGTAACTTAGCTGCAAATTCAGTATAGAATCTGACAGGGGGTCCATTGAGGCTGGAAACTTCTTCTGTTTTAATGATTTCAGCTGTTTCGCAACACCACTGACACTAATACTTAATGTCATTCATCTCTTCAGTGGTGTGAGGATTAAATTGGGGAAATTCTCATGCATTTTTCTTTGTAAAGAAACACTTGAAAATGAAAATGGAGTTAAGCAGTTCAGCTTTTGCTTTGCTACCCTCAATTTCAGTTCCTGTCTCATTTGCTAGGGACTGGACACTAAGTTTGGTGCCACTGACAGCTTTCACATACAACCAGAATTTCTTTGGGTTCTGTGAAAGATCACTTGACAGTATTCTGCTGTGATAGTCATTGAAGGCATCACACAATCCTCTCTTGACAGTCAAACACGTCTCATTCAGCATCTCTCTATCTGTAGCTCTACACTTTGTTTTACACCTATTATGCAGTAATCTCTGTTTCTTTAGAAGTTTTTCTACAGTGACTCTATACCATGGAGGTTCCCTCCCATTATGAACTGTTCTGTTGTGTACATATCTGTCCAGTGCATGATCAACTATTCTTTTAAACTTGATCCTCTGCATGCCCCTGCCCTGTGCTGAAAGCTTCAAGTTCCTCAATGAGATATGACACTGCTGAGTTTTTATCTAGTTTACCGAACACGTGTATCTTTCTGCTTGTTTTAATTGTTCTTTGTGCTTTTGTAATATTGTTGCCACAAATGCATCACTATCACTGAGACCAGTTTCGATGTGGACGTCCTCAAAGAGGTCAGGTCTGCTTGTTGTCATTAGATCCAACATATTTCCATCGTGAGTGGGGTTCCTAACGATCTGTTCTAGGTAGTTATGAGAGAAGGCATTTAGTAATCTTTCACATGATGTCTTATCATGCCCACCACTAACAAAACTCTAATTTTCTCAGTTAATTGTTGGATGACTAAAGTCTCTATTGATGATCACAGTATGATTGGGGAATGTAGATACAAGTGAACTGAGGTCTTCTCTAAAGTTTTTGGTTATGTCAGGAGATGAGTTTGCTGGGCAGTGGAAGGAGCCAATTATCATTTTATGCCCACCCCTGATTCTGAGTCTTGCTCAAACAATCTCACATGCATCTTCATTTTCTATCTTGGTGGATTTGAGTTTCTTGTTTACTGCAACAAATATACCACCTCCATCTCCCATTTGCCTATACTTGATATACATAAATTTTTCCCAAAAACCTCACTGCTATAAATTTCAGGTTTCAACCAGCTTTCTGTACATAGTACTATGTGAGCTTCACTGATTTTCGTGAGTGCTTCAAACTTTGGCACTTTGTTGTGAATGCTTTAGCAATTTACCGTTAGGATTTTAATACTCTCACCTGTGGGAAGCATTTCCTTCAGTCTTACACTGATACTTCTGGGTTTCCTACAGCTACCATTATCTGGATTGGATGGAGAGTTGCTTAATCTAAAAAAACCCATATGTGCACCCCACTCAGTCAGCTACCTGAGTAGCAGTTTCTGATGTGTAGTGCACAACTGACCGATTTAGGGGGACCCTACAGTTCTCAGCTCTATGGGGTCACAGTGTAGCTTGTCACAGAACCTTCAAAGACTCTTGTTCAGTCCTTCCACTCAACTCAGAACCAAAGGGCAATTATCAGTTCTGGGCACAATGCTGCAAATTATGAGCTTCATTGAAATTCCATGCACAAGGCTGATCTTCTCAACCTTCTCTGCTAGTCGCAGGAATGACCCATGAACGACCTCGGAGCCCAGATGACAGGCATCATTTATTCCAATGTGCACCCCAATCTGCAGTTGGTTGCACCCTGTTCCCTCGGTGGCTGCTGGGATAGCCTCTTCAACATATTGAATGAGGGCTCCAGGCATACACACTGAGTGCAGCTGGTGTCCTTTCCTGTCCCTTGCTGCCATTTCCCTAAGGAGTACCTTTATTCGCCATACTTTTGAACTGCGGATGATTAATAGACCCCTTACCCTTTTGTTCAAATGGCTCTGAGCACTATGGGACTTAACTTCTGAGGTTATCAGTCCCCTAGAACTTAGAACTACTTAAACTTAACTAACCTAAGGACATCACACACATCCATGCCCGAGGCAGGATTCGAACCTGCGACCGTAGCGGTCGCGCAGTTCCAGACTAGCGCCTAGAACCGCTCGGCCACTCCGGCTGGCTTAACCTTTTGTGTTTGCCGCCTCCTGACACCAGAGTAAACAGGTTTTTCCAAAACGGGTGAAGTGAGTCCAGTCCTACTGGCTCGGTTTCAGTGAAAGGCAGCACTCAAACTTGTTGGTTAGGGGGAATGTTGCAACACCCTGAGTCCTCCCTGGTCCCTATCCACACCTAAATCTACCATTGACTCGCCACTCAGAGGCAAGTGGACAAGTAATGAAAGATCCTGTACTTTCTGCAGAGAATACAAGGTCCACAGGAGAGGATAGTGCTTGAGATACATGTGGTACAGATATCATGGGTACATGACCCTCGGGAGCTCTTCCAACACACTGATTTTCAGCAGCTTCCAATCGTTTGACAGTAGTCAGGGTGATTTCCAGCTGATTATGAACATCAGTCAACTCATCCCATGTTTGAGAACAGCATTCACAGTGGGTCTACATTCTGGCTGGTGCAATGTATTATAAGGCAGTGGAAAATAACTTTAAATTAAGCCCACTGATCCTCTTTCAATTTGTTGAGCTGAAATGTTGCTGATTCCCTATAATAATTGAAGCAAATACTTAAAACAAGGTTTCTGTTAAGGCAACACAAACATCTGGTGTAAAAGTTACTAGTTTCGTAAAATGTTTTGGTCTTAATAATAGTTGTTAGCAAACTCGAAAACAGAATTAATTTACGATACATGCAGATAATATATAGGACTACTCCTCTTTAATGGAAAACTAGATGTAATACCATATATTAGTTAGAAAATCTGCTGCAGTTTGTTACAGATTGCTCATAGATTATGCAGAGGACAGTGGTAGCTTCCAAAAATTCTTGAAAATGCATGTTTATCTATGTTGATGTTCAGCCAATTCAGAGGTGATGTGTTCTTTGGCTGAACTGTAAATTACACACACTGATTTGCTATGAAATATACTATATATCCAAAACACTTGTACCGGAAACTTACAAAAATATAGTTTTGTAAGCATCCAAAAATTCTCAGAATAACCTATCTCTCATGTAATTGTACAATGAAATTAGAGAATGATTGTTTTGGACACTAGATAGGCCTGCCATTCTCAAAAATTTTGACAGAGCAGTGTTAAGTTTAAGCCTACAATTGACGATAAAAGTAAGAGTTTATCACAGTACCCACAAATGTTCAAAATTTCACATTATATCACAGTACAAATGGGTATTGATACAGTCTGAAAGATTATGCGGGAACGAAGTGAACAGTAAGATATGCAAATCTAGAACTTTAAATCGGCACATGATCTTGTACACACGTTTTCACACAAATGAAAATTCCTAAGTCAGTTTTTATATATTATAAATAAATGTGTATGTTGCACAGATTTTTCACTTGGCTGATTCTGTGCACACTTGTACACTAGTGTGCTGAAGAAGAACACTGCAGCTTGAGTTTATCTCAATCAAAAACCCAATTTTGCTGCTTTGTTACCTCAGTCATTTGTAAGCGTAATGGTACACCTTTTTTCCCTTTAAGAAAATAAGGTTACAATGATTGTGTGGTGTAGTTGGGAGTAATGTATGTAGGAGATGAAGTATAAAGTAGGATACAGGGCTTTTATGGAGTGAGTGAGCAACCAAGATTTTATGTAGATGTGGTACTGAAAGTACTCATATTAACCAGCTCTCAAACTGCTCTCAAACTGAAACATGCTATTTGATCCACAAAGCCTTCTTTATGAAAGAGATGATGTAAAGTAGTTAGTTTTAAGAAATATTTCCATGTCCAGGTGTAAACAATCAAATAGGTTGTTGACTGTTATTTCAGAAGTGTGTGTTGCATGTATTATCTTACTTTCCAGCAAACATAAAACTACATTCATAAATTTTACTTTTTTAAACATACCACTAAACTTGAGAGAGAAAAATCGAGGTCCTTTCATTACCACAAAAGTGAAGATGGGTGATTGCTGTGTTCTAATGGATACCTCTAAGAATCAAACTAAGTACTTATCTATGGGGCATGGTGCTTGTAACATCAATGTATCTTCAGTTCATATAGAAACAGAAAACGATACCCATTTTCATTATGAAAGCAGAGTTAGTAGCAGGCACTCTGTCTCTGAGACACACTGCCCAAACAATGTGTTTTAGTGCTCTAAGATGATGAAGGCCATTACTATTACTATTAGGTGACATAATTAACTGTGAATAATCAGTATGTTCAGAATTATGAAGGTCATATAGTTGTTCCTTGTGCAATTAATTTTTACAATTTGTGTAACAAAAAGTATGTATTACTCTCATAGGACGTTCCAGCCACATGAAGGAACCATTCAGGCTGTTGCATTTGCTCCAGATTCCTGCTATTACATAACAGCCTGTTCCCAAGGAGTCATGAAGTTGTGGGAAGTTACTAATGAAGAAGAAACAATTAACTCCCTGATATCAGTTGATGATGTTCATGATCTTGGTGTTACAGGATGTGATTTTTCACCA
Source organism: Schistocerca serialis cubense (assembly GCF_023864345.2). Taxonomy (NCBI): domain Eukaryota; kingdom Metazoa; phylum Arthropoda; class Insecta; order Orthoptera; family Acrididae; genus Schistocerca; species Schistocerca serialis. Next base: position 845,033,066 of record NC_064640.1, on the reverse strand, counting down.
GTTCAAGGCCTCACAGGTTTGGTAAAAGCATTTTCAATCACCTGCGCCCCTGTATGATGTTGCAGTATAAATTATGTTAATCATCTAGAGTAGCATATGAATGACCATACATATTACAATTACTCAACCACTGAATATTTTTAACTATAGCATCATTGACTAACATAAACATATTAGACTCCACTTAATTATTATTTGAATTTTTTGTATACAACACAGAACAAATCACATAGTAGTACTGCATAATTTGTATTAATCAGGTACTAATGATCATGTATTAATATGAATTTGCTGTTTTAAAAGAAATTTTTATTGCTGAATCTTAATTCTGCCTTTGTTAGGCACATTAAGATTAAAAGAATGATTCCCTCTGTGAAATTTGTTTTCTTTCTGCATTTATGGAAAAGCTAAAACTTACTCAATGACTGTCTACGGAGATTAAATTCTTTGTAGGTTTCCCCTACCTGTTTTAATACTTTCATCTTATAATGTATAAAATGAATATCTCACAAATGTACTGCTAAATGACATAAACTATAATCTATTGCTTATTCACTCTCTGATACTGTGACAATAAATAATGCCAGGATGCATTTGTGCTCACCAGATAAAATAATGGCTATATTTAACAAATCGCTCTAATGTACAGGGTGGTTATAATTAAACTTTCACTACTTGAGCCAGTGGAGACAGAAAACTATTTACCGTATGGTTACCCAACTTTTTAGGAATGATGTTCATACTGTGCACTGCAGGATTTGAGGTTTTAATGGTGTTAGTGCCATGATGTGCTGTTAGGCTCCAGGTCTGGTGCGACGACATAGGACTGAAACACAAGCATTGGCGTCCCATACAGTTGTAGACAGTCAACATGAGTCTGGAAAAGGTGAGCAGGGCCTTACTCGTATGTTGTTTTATCAAAACAACAACGATAATGCTGCTGCTCTTCATAGGTATTGATGCATTAAAGGAATATGGAGAAGTCATCTTTCCATGCCAGGGTTGAAGAACGTGATTCAGAAGTTAAAGTTGACTGACACTTTGGGAATTGTTCATGGGATAGGCAGAAGGCCAATTGTGCGACTAATCTTTGAAGAAGTTGCTGCTGCCATGTTTGAGAATGATTGATGCAGTGTGTGATCTTCAAGCATTGCACAAGCTGTGTCATTACAGCTAAACATTCCATGGTCAAACATCCCACCTGAGATGTTTCAGGCAGTAGTATAGCAATATCTGGTGTGGTTCCAGGCTGTCAAGGATGCAGATGGTCATCACATTGAGCAGCATTTACAACCTGGCATGTAAATGTGCTACATAAATAACAAATATGTGAAAATGAAAATGTGTTTCTTTTAGTGTTTTATTTGTTATTTCTCTTCCTCATGTCCTTACAAATGTTTTCACCAAGTTTCATTGTCCTACAAGCATGGTCACCACCTCAAGTAGCTAAAGTTTAATTATAATAACCCTGTATAATAAGTGTCAACTTTTTTCTTTTTATCAACATGAAGTCTATGCAGGAGCAAGATATGATGATAAGAGGAGGGTTTGTTTGTTTGTGTTGTTGTTGTTGTTGGTGTTGGTGGTGGTGGTGGACATCTTCTTCTTCAGTCTGAGGGCTGATTCGGTACAGCTCTTCACGCTACTACCAACTTGCTTACTGTATATTTTAGTATCCCTCTACAATTTTTATCCTCCACGAATTCTTCCAATACTAAATTGGTGATACCTTGATGTTTGATGTCTCAGAATGTGTACTATCAACCAGTCCCTTATTTTAATCAAATTGGGTCACAAATTCCTTTTTCCCCCAATTCTGTTCAGTACCTCCTCATTGGTTATATGATATACCCATTTAATCTTAGACATTATTCTGTAGCACTACATCTCAATAACTTTTATTGTCTTCTCATCTGAACTGTTTACTGTCCCTGTTTCGCTTCCATACCAGGCTACACTACAAACGAATACCTTCAGAAAATACTTCATAACACTTAAAGCTATACTCACTGTTGTTAAATTTCTTCTTCAGAAATATTTTTGTTGCCATTGCTGTTCTCTGTTTCCATCCTCTCTGCTTCAGTCATTATCAGTTAGTTTAGTGCCCAAATAGCAAAACTCATCTACTACTTTTAGTGTCTCATTTCCTAATCTAATTTCCTTACCATCACCTGATTTAATTCTACTGCATTCCATTACCCTTGTTTTGCTTTTGTTGATGTTCATCTTATATCCTCCTTTCAAGAGACTTTCCATTCCGTTCAGTGCTCTTCCAAGTCCGTCCCTGCCTGAGAGAATTCCAAGTCATTGACAAATCTCAACGTTTTTATTTCTTATCCCTGAACTTCAATTCCTTCTCCAAAATTTTTTTAGCTACTTGCTCAGTGTACAGATTGGCAGCTGCTGCAAGTTGGTGTGCTGGAAGAGCTTCCGAAGGTCATGTACCTGTGGTACCAGTTGTCTAGTACTGTCCCCTCCTTGTGGATCCTGTCTGCTCTGCAGGAAGTATGGGATCTGTCATTCTATGTCCAACTGACTGACAGGCATCTCAATAGTAGATCTAGGCATCCTGTACTGGGTAAACATGCCCGGGGGGACTCAGGGTGTTAGACTGAGTCACCTAACCAACAAGTTTGAAGTGCGGTGTTTCACTGGAATGGAAACTGAGCTAGTAGAACTCACTTCACCTGTTCTGGAGGAACTTGCTTTGTCCCATGTCATGGGGAGGCAAACACAAAAGGGTTGGGTCTATTAATCATTGGCAGTTCAGACTTATGGCAAATAATGGTACCTATTACAAAAATGGCAGCAAGGGACAGGAAGGATCACCAGGTACACTCAGTGTGGATGCCTTGGGGCCTCATTCAACATGTTTAAGAGGCTAATCTGGCAGCCATAGTGGGACCTGGATGCAACCAACTGCAGATTTTGGCACACGTTGGAACAAGTAACCCTCCGAGGTCATATTTGGACCACTCCAGCAACTGGCAGAGAAGGTTGAGAAGACCAGCCTTGCACATGGACTTTCAATGAAGCTCACAATTTACAGCATTATTCCCAGAACTCATCATGGTCCCCTGGTGCTGAGTCAGAGGAAGGACTGAACCAGAGACTTCAACGGTTCTGTGGCAAGCAAGGCTGTGACCCCATAGGGTTAGTTGTGCACTACAAATCAGAGGCTGCTACCTAGGCAGCTGATCATATGTGGGGTGCACACAAGGTTTTTTTGGATTAGGCAACTTTTCATCCAGTCCAGATAATGACAACTGTAGAAGACCCAGAAGTGTAAGTGTAAGGTGGAAAACAATGCCCCCTACAGGCGTGAGTATTAAAGGCAAGAGTATTAAAATCCGAGTAGTTAACTGCCAAAGAATTTGCATCTGAGTGCCAGTATGTGAAGTGCTCCTGAAACACAGTGATGCACACATAATACTAGGTACAGAAACCTAGTTGAAACTTGAAATTGATAGTAGTGAGATTTTTGGGGAAAATTTAATTATTTATGGAAAGGATAGGCTATTGGGAAAAGGAGGTGGTGTATTTGTCACAGTAGACAAGAAAGTCAAACCCATCGAGATTGAAACTGAATATGCATGTGAGATTGTTTGGGCAAGACTCAGTATCAGGGTTGAGCATAAAATGGTAATTGGATCCTTCTATCACCCACCAGACTCACCTCCTGATGTAACTGAAAGCTTTAGAGAGAACTTCAGTTCACTTGTATGTTACTTCCTCAATCATTCTGATGACTTCAATCACCCAACACTCAATTGGGAAAATTATAGTTTTGTTAGTGGCAGGCATGGCAAGACATAATGTTAAACATTACTAAATACCTTCTCTGATATCTACCTAGAACAGATAGTTCAGAACCCCACTCCTGGCAGAAATGAGTTAAACCTAATGGCAACAAAATAGACCTGACGCCTTTGAGTGTCCACATAAAAACTGGTATCAGTGCCCATGACACAGTCGTGGCAACAATGATTATCAAAGTACAAAGGACAACTAAAACAAGTAGGAAGATATATATGGTCAGTAAAATAGACGAAAAAAGTGATAATGTTTATCTCAATTAGGAACTTGAAATTTTCAGCACAGGACAGGAGCATGTAGAGGAACTACAGCTCCAGTTTGAAAGCTTTGTTGACCATTCACTGGATAGATGTGTACCTAGTAAAACAGTTTATAATTGGAGGGCCCTCCATGGTATACAATCACTGTAAAAAGCTTCTAAATAAACATACACTACTACATAATAGGAGTAAAGCAAAGCATAGGGCTATAGATAAAGAGCTGCTAAGTGAGATACATTTGGCTATCGAGAGAGCAATGCAGGAAGCCTTCAGTGACTACTATAGCAGAATATTGTCAAATGATCTTTCAAAAAACCCACAGAAATTCTGGTTGTAACTTATTGTCCAGTCACTCGTGAGTGAGACAGGAACTGAAGTTGAGGGTAGCAAAGCAAAAGTTGAAATACTTAACTCTGTTTTCAAATGTTCTTTTAATATGGAAACCAATGAGTATTGCCCCAGTTTAATCCTTGTACCTCAGCAAAGGTGAGTGAAATAAGTGTTAGTAGTGTTGAGAAACAGCTGGAATCATTAAAATTGAACAAAGCTCCAGGGCCCAGTGGAATCCCTATCAGATTCTACAGTTAGCCCATCTTCCAACCGTAATCTATTGTAGCTCCCTCGAATAAAAAACAATGCCCAGGAGTTGGAAGAAAGCACAGATCACCCTGGTGTGCAATAAGAATAGTGGAAGTGATCAACAAAACTATCATCCATTATCTTTGACATTGATTTGTTGTAGAATGTTAGAGCATATTCAGAGCTCAGACATAATGAGGTATCTTGAGCAGAATGACCTCCCCCTTGCCAACCAGCATGGATTCCAAAGACATTGGTCACACGGATCCCAACCCGCACCTTTCTCACATGACATTCTGAAAGCTTTGGACCAAGGCAATCAGGTAGATGCAGTGTTTCTTGATTTCTGAAAAGTGTTTTACTCAGTACCATATATATGCTTATTTTCAAAATTATAACCATATGGGCCATCAAGCAAAATTTGTGACTGAGGATTTTTTGGTAGGGAAAATATAGCATGTTACCTTGATGGAGAGTCATTGCCAGAGGTAGAAGTAATTTTGGGTGTGCCCCAGTGAAGTGTTGGAATCCTTGCTGTTCGTGTTGTATATTAATAACCATGTGGCAAATATTAATAGTAATTTCAGATGTTTCGCAGATAATGCAATTATCTATAGTGAAGTGCTTTCCGAAAGAAGCTGCATAAATATTCACTCAGAACTTGATAAGATTTCAAAGTGAGGCAAAGATTGGAAACTTGCGTCATATGTTTAGAAATGTAAAATTGTGCACTACACAAAATGGAAAAATGTTGTACCCTTTGACTGTAATATCAATGAGTCTCTGTTGGAATCAGCCAACTCCTGCAAATGTCTGGGCATAACACTTTGTGGAATATGAAATAGAATGATCACATAGGCTCTTTGTAGGTAAAGCAGATGGTAGACTTTGGTTTATTGGTAGAATACTGGGAAAATGCAGTCAGTCTGCAAAGGAGATTGCTTACAAACCACTGGTGGCTCAAGTGTGTGGGACCAGTACCAAATAGTACTGACAGCGGATTCTGAATGCACACAGCAAAGGGCAGCATGAATGGTCACAGGTTTGTTTGACCCATGGGGGATGTACCCTCTGCCATGCACCACTACACAGTGGTTTGTAGAGTATGGATGTTGATGTAGACTGAATAACATCAGGGATAGGCTACAACCTTGTCTCACTTCATTGTCAACCACTGCTTCCCTTTCACTCTACTTGACTCTTATAACTGCCTGAAATCTTTTACTTCCTGAATTGTACACCTGCTGCCTTCAGGATTTCAAAGAGTGCATACAGTTCACACGGACAAAAGCTTTCTCCAAATCTACAAAAAGCTATGAATGTAGTTTGCCTTTTCATAAAGCTTGTAAGATAAGTTGTAGGGTCAGTATTGCTTCATATGTTCCTACATTTCTCCGGAATCCAAACTGATCTTCCCCGAAGTCAGTTTCTGTGAGTTTCTTCATTCTTTCGTAAATAATTCTTGTTACTATTTTGAAACCGGTTTAATAAGTCATTAAACCAGTAGTTCAATAATATTCACACCTGTCTGCACCTGCTTTAATTTAATTGGAATTATTACAATCTCCTTGAATTCTGAGGGTATTTTGCCTGTCTCATTCATATTGTATACCAGGTGGAATAGTTTTGTTATTGCTGGCTCTTCCAAAGCTATTAGTTGTTCTGAAGGTATGTTGTCTATTCCATGGGCCATGTTTATACTTAGGTCTTTCAGAGCTTTGTCAAATTCTTCCCACAGTGTCATATCTACTATCTCATCTTCATCTGTGTCCTCTACTCTTTGTATAATATTGCCTTTAAGTAAATGTCCCTTGTATAGACCTTTTATATGCTTCTTCCATCTTCCAGTTGTCCCTTCTTTCCCTTCTTCTCTTAGTACTACCATATTTACCTAAGTATAAGATGATCCTGAGTATAAGATGCCCCCTCTCCCTTTTTTAAGAGGTTGCCTCAGAAAAAATTGTTTTTAACACATTCTGATTACTCAAAATTACAAACTTTTTTACGGACATGAAATATTTGCCAGAAAGTTCACACCATACATCTTCTAAACTGATGCCATTTATTGATTTTCTACATTTTTATAATACTAGGAGAAATAAAATAATCAAAAAGAAATTGTTTGTATCATTATAATCTTCATTGGGATTGATTTTCCTTCCTGTTTCAACCGAATGTCACCATCTTGTTCTAAAGCTGATAAAAAGCTGTTAATGTTTTTACCCGTTGTTTTAACACCTGAGCGGCAACTGAATTTCTCATTTGCAATCCACTTAGTAAATCATTACAGTCTCTCATAACCAGGAAAAATATTGTTCTGGATTCTGTATCAACTAATGTTTTTTTTAAGGACAACATTTCTTTTTTTGAATGTTACCTTTGGTTAAAAAGTGGCATTAATATTTGTATACGGTATCCATACATGTATAAGAACATTTATTGCAAACCTGTTCAGACACAACAAAATTTTACATGATGATTGAATTTAACAGAGCAATAGCAATGGTCTGTTGCAGTAGATATTTAGTAGTTTCTCGTGTATCTCTGGCACTTGTGCTGCATGAGTCAGTGTCGTGTGATTGTTCGAGCAACGTCGATACTGTATCAAGTGCTTCAGTGTATCAGGAAATCTCGAGCCTATTGGAATGTGAGTGTAATTTGCTGAGCCCTGCCCTTCCAGAATCTTCAATGTAAATCTGCATGTGAATCCAATAGCCAAAGCTTCATCTCTAAATGTAAGACAGCCCTATAAATCTAAGACTGTCCTTATATACTCTACTAAACAATGTAAAACTGTTGACCTCAGCAACAATAGTTTAATCTGCGAATATAAGACTACCCTGTATTTTTCTAATGACATGTTTGGGAAAAAAACCTAATCTTATAAACAGAAAATTATGGTAGTTTTCCATCTGAGCTCTTGATATTCATACAGCTGCTTTTCTTTTCTCCAAACATGTCCTTAATTTTCCTATAGGTGGCATCATTATCCCGTAGTTATATGTACTTCTGTATCTTTACATTGATCTTATAACCATTCCTGCTAAGCCGATTTGCAGTTTCTGTCAGTCTCATTTTTTAGACATCTGTATTCCCTTTCAACTGCTTCATTTGCTGCATGTTTATATTTTCTCCTTTCATCAATTAAATTCAGTGTCTTCTATGATATCCAAGGGTTTCTACTAAGCCTTCATTCTTTGCTGCCTGCACCATTTCATCACTCAAAGCTACCCATTTGTCATCTACTGTATCCGTTCTCATGTTTAAGTCAATTGTTGTTCCCTCTGAAACACTCAACAACCTCTGGTTCTTTCAACTTATCCAGCACCCATCTCCCACCTTTTGCAAATTTTTTCAGTTTTAATCTACAATTCATAACCAATATATTGTGGTCAGAGTCCACATCTACCCCAGGAAATGTCTTACAGTTTGAAACATGGTTCTGAAAGCACTTGTCTTACAATTATATAAGTAAACCTTGTAGTGTCTCCAGGTTGTGTCCATATATACATCATTCTTTCATGATACTTAAACTAAGTGTTCGCGATGATTAAATTAGGCTCTGTGCAAAATTCTGCCGGACAGTGTCCTCTTTCATTCCTTTCCTGAAATCCATATTCACCTGCTATTTTTCCTTCTCTTCCTTTACCTACTATCAAATTCGAGACCCTCATCACAATTTTCATCTCCCTTAAATAATCTTAATAATTTATTTTATCTCATTATACATTTTTTCAATCTCTTCATTACCAGTGGAGCTAGTTGGCATATAAACTTGTGTTACTGTGCTGATTGTTGGCTTCATGTCTATCTTGGCTACAATAATGCGTTCACTCTGCTATACTGGGTGAAATAATGATAGAGCAGGAATAGGTGCAATAATGAATAAGAAAAATGGCCATATAGTAAAGGGTTATTTGTGTCAAACAGAAAATATACTTTGATGATCAGACAAAATGGGTGTGCAGCAGGCACTGTAATTACACATACCAGTGAAGTTAAAGATAGATATGATAATATTAGTGAACTGCTAAAGCATGTCAAGGGGGATGAGAACTGGGTTGGAGAACAAGTGAAATAGTCTTCAAAGAGGTGTGTAAATGCAGCTGGAAAAGTGCTGAAATTGGATTAATAGCAGATGAGATACTAGAATTAATAAAGAAACAAAAAAAGTAAAATAGTTGAAAGTGAATAACAGCTATACGGGGTGTTAAAACTATCCAGTATTACAGGGGATGATAGTATGCATCAAAGCAAAACAAAAATGTCTAATGACCAAAGGCCCTACAAAGCATTTGTTATGACATACGGTATGTGATCAAAAGTATCCGGACACCCCCAAAAACGTTTGATTTTCATATTAGGTGCATTGTGCTGCCACCTACTGCCAGATACTCCGCATCAGTGACATCAGTAGTCATTAGACATTGTGAGAGAGCAAAATGGGGCGCAATGCGGAACTCAGACTTCGAACGTGGTCAGGTGATTAGGTGTCACTTGTGTCATACGACTGTATGCGAGATTTCCACATTCCTAAACATACCTAGGTCTACTGTTTCCATTGTAATAGTGAAGTGGAAACGTGAAGGGACACATACAGCACAGGCCAACCTCGTCTGTTGACTGACTGAGACCGCCGACAGTTGAAGAGGGTCGTAATGTGTAGTAGGCAAACATTTATCCAGACTATCACACAGGAATTCCAAACTGCATCAAGATTCACTGCAAATACTGTGACAGTTAGGTGGGAGGTGAGAAAACTTGGATTTCATGGCAGAGCAGCTGGTCATAAGCAACACATCACGTCGGTAAATGCCAAATGGTGAGTCGCATGGTGTAAGGAGCATAAACATTGGATGATTGAACAGTGGACAAACATTGTGTGGAGTGATGAATCATCGTACGCAATGCGGCGATCTGCTGGCACGGTGTGAGTGTGGTGAATGCCCGGTGAACATCATCTGCCAGCGTGTGTAGTGCCAACAGTAAAATTCGGAGGTGGTGGTGTTGCGGTGTGGTCATGTTTTTCATGGAGGGGGCATGCACCCCTTGTTGTTTTGCATGGCACTATCACAGCACAGTCCTCCATTGATGTGTTAAGCACCTTCTCACTTACCACTGTTGAAGAGCAATTTGGGGATGGTGACTGGATCTTTCAACAATATCGAGTACCTGTTCATAATGCAAGGCCTGTGGTGGAGTGATTACATGACGATAACATCCCTGTAATGGACTGGCCTGCACAGAGTCTGACCTGAATCCTATAGAACACCTTTGGGATGTTTTGGAATGCTGACTTTGTGCCAGGCCTCACCGACCAACATCGATACCCCTCCTCAGTGCAGCACTCCATGAAGAATTGGCTGTCATTCCCCAAGAAACCTTCTAGAACCTGATTGAACGTATGCCTGCGAGAGTGGAAGCTGTCATCAAGGATGGGCCAACACCATATTGAATTCCATCATTACCGATGGAGAGCACCACGAACTTTTCAGCCAAGTGTCTGGATACTTTTAATCACATAGTGTATGAACACATTGTTCATAGGAGGTGCTCTTGTGATGTCGTCCATGGCCATGCATTACTTGTCCTAATACGAATGACTACCCGATAATTAAAGTCAGTTACAACCCCTGGCATGGAATGCTGCAAGGTAGGAAGGCCCCACAAACATGAGGGGGCAGATATGAGCACCGTTGTTGCATTGGTGCACCATTTCATACCAAGGTCAACAGCGTGCTGGGATAATGCCATCCAGTATTGATGTAAACATTAGTTGTCTCAGTTCTCTGCAGTGAGTTGTCCCTTTTATGTTGTGTCATTGTCCTGTAGTCTTGTTACATCTGTTTACATTCGCGTACGTTTCTCCTAACTCGAAGTGCGTACTGTGATGTTTGGCTTACTTGTCCTGTAATCATGTTACATCTGTTTACATTCACATACATTTCTCCTAACTTGAGGTGCATACTTTGATGTTTTGCCCATTTGCATGTTTGTGGTGCAGTACAACATGTTTCCTCTCTTGCAGATACTGTGACAAAACCTAGCAATGGGGGCCTTTCATTCCACAAGGAAAATGGCAGACATAATTTACTGCTATAGTTTAGCAAATGGAGTTAATCTGAGAGCCCATAACCTGTACACTGAACGATTTCCAGCACTGAGTGCCATCTGTCAAGCTCTTCAGCCGATTGTTACAGCATCTTGGGGAAACAGGTTCCGTAGCACCCAACAAAGTAGATGGTTGAAGGCCTCATGTGGTTTGTGCACGCCTGAAATGGAGGAGCATGTTCAAGGTGCAGTGGAGATGTTCTTGGTGATAGATTACTAGGGCCATACGTGCTACCACAGAGATTAACTAGTGCTCATTATCACTGCTTTCTGAAGAATGTGCTGCCTTTCTTACTGGAACATGTGCTATGTCAGGACAGGCTACAGATGTGATTCATGAATGATGGTGCACCAGCACATTTCCTCTGCATTGTGCATCAGCAACTGACAAAGACATTTGAAAACTGGTGGATTGCCCAGGGAGGTTCCATACCTCAGCCTGCTCGTTCCCCAGACCTAAATCCTCTAGACTTCTGGTAATGGGGACACATGGAGCAATTGGTGTATGCCACTGCAGTAAATGATGTGCAGACCGTACACAGTTGTGTCTTCCATGCATCTCGGCACATTCAGAACCAACCAGGGCAATTTCAAAGAGTGCATGAGCCCTTACATAGAAGGGTAGAGGCTTGTGTTGAGATGAATGGTCATCAAGTTGAGCACATCCTCTGAACAAGTGCTCATACATCAGAATGTATGCTTTATAGGATCCATGGTTATAAGATATTTTTCTTGTTTTGATGTGTACAGTCATCCTCTGAAATAATGGATATTCCTTTCCTGTGCAGGTCACTCAGTGATGAAACTATCAAGATATGTAGAAAAGGTAAAGAAAATTGATGGATAAAAGATATCATGAAAGAGATACAAAATTGAAACGAAATTCTGCGCACGTATGGTGTGGTATTAACAAACAGTCAATTTAGAGACCACAGAATAAGGAGCTAAGGAGCACAGTCGTTAGAGATTAAAATGGGGTGTGGCAATTGAAGTAGAAATAAGGTGCAAAGTTGGAAAAACTACTTTGAGAAACCATGAAGTAAACCGGGAGAAATTAAACCAATTGAAAATAAGGACATAGTGCTAGAAGATGAGGTGGCAGATACAATACTCTTTTCTGAACTTCAGTAGCTTTCCATCAACTCAGAAGAAACAATTGCCCAGGTATTATTGAAGTACCAGTGGCACACTACCTGGAACCAGGCCAAGGGGTGGAGCAACAACTTTTATAGCTCACAAATGAAATTTGGATAAGTAGAGATGTTCTATCAGATTTTGAAAAAAGTATAATTGTTGCACTTCTGAAGAAAGCAAGAGCAGATAGATATTACTGCACATCATTGTGCTGTCACATGCATAAAAAATACTAACAAATATACTATATCAAACAATGAGCTGGAAAATTAAGGTGTATTAAGAAAGGACCATTTTAGCCTTAGGGAAATAAAGGGCATTCAAGAACGCACTTTAGCACTGTGAGTAATGATAGAGGGCAGATTTAGGAAAAACAAGGATACATTGGAATAAAATGTTTTTCTCTCCAAAGCAGTGTGGTATCAACTACAGAGATAGAAGGGTAATAACTTCTCTTTACACAAAGCAGACAGGAGTTATTAGCATTGATAGAATAATAAAAGAAGGCTAAATCAGCAAATGTGTAAGGCAGAATGGCTCTTTTTCACTACAGGTATTCAGTTTGGGTTCAAGGGAAATGTAGGAACTCGTGAGGCAATACTGACCTTATGACATATCTTAAAAGGTAGACTGAGAAGGCTAAACCTACATGTATAGCTTGCTTTTGTGGTTTAGAGAAAGCTTTTGATGAGTAAATTCATTGAAATTCTGAAGATGGCAGTGGTATATAAAGGACTTGAAAGGTTACATGCAACTTGTACAAAAACCAGATTGCATTTGTATAGTTAATAAAATGTACCTGTAACCTAGAAGTTACAATAATGGACAGCCACTGACTTAATGTCTATTAATAATTCATTTATATCATTTGAAAAACATGAAGGTGGAGTAGTAGTTGAGGGGAGAGAGAGAAAGAGAGAGAGAGAGAGAGAGAGAGAGAGAGAGAGGGGGGGGGGGGGGTTGTGGCCTATTCCTGATGTCATTTTATCTTTACATGGAGCAAACTGTGAAGGAAACCAAAGAGAAAATTGGAAAGGGAATTAAAGTTCAGGGAGAAGAGAATTAAAACTTTGAGATTTGCCATTGACAAGATTGAAAGCTGAGGTATTGGAAGAGCAGTTGAATGGACTGGATAGTGTACTGGAAAGTGATTATAAGATTAATATCATCAAAATTAAAATAAGGATAGTGGGATGTAGTCAGATCAAATCCTGTGATACTGAGGGAATTAGATTAGGAACTGAGATACTAAAAGTAGTAGTCAAATATTGCTACTTTTGCAACAAAATAACTGATGTCTGAACTAGAGGTAATATAAAAGTGTAGACAGACAACAGCAAAGAAATTGTTTCTGAAATAGAGAAATATTGTAACGTACAGTGCAAATTAAAGTGTTGGGAAACTTTTTGTGAAGAAATGTGTTTGGAATCTAGCCTTGTACAGAAACAAAACTCAGATGCTCAACATTACAGACGAGAAGAGAAGGTGTTGAAATGTGCTGCTACAGGAGAATGCTGAAGAATAAATGAATATATTGGATGACCAATGAAGATTAGTGAATCAAACCAGGGAAGAAAGAAATTTATTGTACAAACTAAGCCGGCCAGAGTGGCCGAGTGGTTCTAGGTGCTACAGTCTGGAACTGCGCGACCGATACGGTCTCAGGTTCGAATCCTGCCTCGGGTATGGATGTGTGTGATGTCCTTAGGTTAGTTAAGTTTAAGTAGTTCTAAGTTCTAGGGGACTGATGACCTCAGTAGTTAAGTCTCATAGTGCTCAGAGCCATTTGAGCCGAACTGACTAAAAGAAATGGTTGGTGTGATAGGACACATGGTGAGGCATCAAGAATTTGTCAGTTCAATAATAGATGGAAGTGTAGTAGAAATGGCAGGGGAGATGAAGGCCTGACTACAGTAAGCAGCAAAGAAGTCTTTGGACTGGCAGTCACCAAAAGTGAACAGGAACTGAGTTGGGTGCTTAGTGGAATCAAATGTGTGCCACCTCATAGCTATTACATGCATATAAACAATAAGGGAACTATTGTATTGGTGTGCACAGCAAGTGGACATGCTGAATGACTGAATGTTTAACTGGGGCAAGGGTCCATTAAAGAGATGAACAAATTTTGCTATCTCAGAAGAAGAACAGATAAAGAAGGAAGTTGCAAGAGGGACATATTAGAAAGGATTGCGTGAAGCAAGAAAGCTTTTTATAAAATGAATCGCCTATTGAAACCCAAAAATATTAACCCCAAGACTAAAAAGAGATTTGTGATAATCTATTTTTTGAACATTGTTTTAACTGCATCTTTGTCACTGATTTAAGTCAGTTACTGTTAATGTGATTATCACAATATGAGCTAGTGGTATTCTCTTGAATGTCTCTGTGAAAAGAACTGAACAATTTACTTTTAGAAACATAACCGTTTCATATATGTGCCATGAAGATATTGTAGTTAATTGTTATTCTCTGAAATTCTTTCTACAAAATTGTCAGTACATCCAATAGATTTTTTCTGTGGCATTATCTGTGTACGTAAGTGAACATTTACTCTAGTTGATATACAGAATAATACATAAGTAGACCTTAATATTTTTTTAGCATTTTCTGTAGCTAAACTTGAAGCTTTACATACTGGTCATATCAGGTCATTGAGTACCGACTGGCCACCATGTCATCCTCTGGCATTGGCACCGGTCAGATCCATTACGGAGGGGCCCGTAGTCAACGCACCGCCCTCCCATCCGTTGTTGGCTTCCCAGACCTCAGAGCCACTACTTTTCATTCGAGTAGCTCCTCAGTTGTCATCATGAGGCTGAGTGCACCCCCTTCCAGCCTTCTCACTGAGGAAGAATCCCTGACTGTACCAGGAATCGTACCTGCGTGCTCCGCGTAGCAGTCTGATGTACTGATCACTGAGCTATGGAGGTGATTTAGCAGTATCTCACTAACAAATTTTAGGTCATTTTCCTCACCTAAAAAGATACTTCTCAACCTGGTAGTATCAAGGGCATATATCAAATCACTGATGCCACCACCTTGAAACAAGAATTATATTACCTAAAGAATGCATTGGCAACAAATGGTTGTGACATAAATCCAATGAACAGAGCTGTGAAGTGGAAGGAAGTAGTAGGCATGAAAGGGAAAGAGAAGAGATTACTGTGACAATTGGTTTTTCCTCCTCCAATATAAAGGTGTGAATACAATTTTTCCAGTAATTATAAAAGAAGCAATGTTTTTAAGATCTACTGAAACCACTACCAATACTTGGAGTTTATGATGTTAGCTGCAAGTGTAATCAAATGTATGTAGGGGAGAAACGTTGTGCAGTTAAACTATACTTGGAAGGTGAAGAATGACATGTGTACCTCAAGCAACCCAGCAAGTCAACCATAGTTAAACATAGTGAAAACCGTGATCAG
Source organism: Schistocerca serialis cubense (assembly GCF_023864345.2). NCBI lineage: Eukaryota > Metazoa > Arthropoda > Insecta > Orthoptera > Acrididae > Schistocerca > Schistocerca serialis. Next base: position 845,017,741 of record NC_064640.1, on the reverse strand, counting down.
AATATAGACCTTGATAATGTTCACATTTCAGCATAAGCACCATGTGAGTGTAAACAAAAAGTCAGAAAAGAAGTCAAGATTGCAAAGCACTCAAACAGCTTTAATGGTGATGACAGTCTTAGGCTTCTGGCAGCATGGCTTCTTGCCCTTAGTACTATGCTGGTGTTACTGGCATTTGCTAACATAAATTCAAACAAGGTACCACCCACATCCCACCCTCCAGTAATAATACATCAGTTAATCCTTCCACCAAACATGGCAAAGCCATTCAGTGACCTTTCCTAAACATTTATGGTTATAAACATACAAAATACAATGTGTAACGTGGTGAAACTTTGACAGTGTGCCCAAGTGTGCAGCCAGTTCCTAGAAGAAGGTTTCGACAAGGAGGCTGAAATGTCGAATTAGAAGATTCGAGTATGGTGAGATTACTCAAGAACTTTAAACATAGTCAAGAGTGGGTATGAAAGCCTACATTATAATCAGAAAGAATACATTCTCCAACAAAAAATGATGCTGTCTTTGTGGCCAATCTGGACACTGTTCATTAACACATTAAAGACAAGACAAATGGTGGGAATACAAATTATTTAGTTTCCAAATAGAACACAAAATTGTGCAAATAAAAAGTATAGAGAATGACAGAGCCAAGTTACATCCTAGTAAGTACACATAAAGTTACAAAACTAAAGTCCACCGAGTCCAAACAGCAAGTGAAAGTCAATGTAACAGGTTATAGTCAGTTTGAACACAATGCAGATAGAGACTTACAGAAGGCTGTATGGGCTGTATTGTGCCTTATAAACACTACTAACATATTGGCTCCCTCTACTAAATCAATGGTGGTACCAGTGTCATTCATGGGACACTCTCTGGATCATACATTTCCCTATGGGCACAAGAAGTGGTCCACTTGAATTGTGAATGACCAACTACAAATGCTATCCAGATTTAGGTATTATGCAGTATCATCCAGACAATGTAGGCAAATACCAAAGCATATTTTTTAACCAAGGAATGTGTGATTTATTCCCTGCTATAAGTGTTAGAATTTTTCTGAATAATTGTGTACTTGTGTTTACACCAGTTCCCATCAAGGACTCGTATAGCCTTTTCAAATGTTTTGCAAAAAATGACAAGGTTTATTTTTACACTAGTACTTGAATTAGCGAGATCTTTTCCTTGTGGATGCACAAGTGATAATTGTTTCTATTTCGATGAGAATGTGACTTATTACTAAGGCACTCGATACTGATCAACCCATCAAATTTCTTCCTCTGGCAGGTTGTGTAGTTTGCTTTGTAGCTGGTGTTTGTTCATCCATGAGAAACCACAACAGGGCAACAACAAACGTACATTTGCCAGTATACAGAATATTGTGTGTGTAATCGGTAATGGTGTACATACTATTATCTTTCTTTTTAGAGAGCAATGAAGAGCTGTTTCATCGTTATAACTTTGCCACTTGCGGTAATGACCATCTGGTGAAACTTTGGGAGCTACTTGTGGGAAAGAAAGAAAAACACCACACCAAAACTCCTCTACAGCTTAAAAGTGTTGTGTCAATGGAGGGACACTCTTCAGCTGTTACATGTGTCAGGTTTTCACCCAGTGGCTCATATATTGCATCTGCAGGAATTGACAAGATATGTTGTATCTGGGATGTAAGTGATGGATTTCCTTGCCATAATTAAAACTCACATTATAAAATTAGAACTTTAATAAATATAATAATCAGCACTCTTTGAATTTAGTCTTAATCTGTAACTTGTGATGGTATCTGGTAGAATTTTCGTTTTCTTTTGAGCTTTTATTTTAATTTTAATCTTCTGTATAATACCATCTCCACATGAAATCTGAGCTGTAGTGTTGTTGCCAAACTGTGCACAGCAGTTGCATTACAGTGAGAGTTAAAATTTTTCTTTCCGTCCATTTTTATTTCCATATTTGTCTTATGCTGTCATAATTTTTTTATTTTCTTATAAATACGCACATTTTGCAGAATGTATGTATCAATTCCATTTCATTACTCTTTCACAAAGTTGTAGAATACAACTGCTAGATGACTCTGTGAAATGAGTGTTGCATATGATACATAAACCTAACAGCAAGCAGTATCTTGCAACATGTCATGTTAATACAAAATTACAAATAATATTAAAACACACATCAGTTTATTTAAAATAAAGGGTAGAGTAGTAACTTAGCCATGTGCAAATGAAAAAAAGGTTGATATTTTTGGTAGAATAAGCAGTGTGAAAAGGATTGAAAGGAATGGAAGTAAAAATGTGGAATAATTAAATTTCAGCAAGAAAATAGAGTGAAACTGCTATTGCATCAATGCAGTTGTGTATGCTTCTGGATATTTGTTTTCTTGTTTGCATCACTGTTGTTGTGCAAGTCTCATTGCAGACGAGGATTCTCTGCATTCACTTGTTCCTAACCACACTGAAACAAAAAAATTGTGCTGTCCATTTATTTAGTTCACATAAGACAGAGCATCAGATATTATATGACAACTTTGTTGATCAATATGCCTATCCAGTATACAGCTGTCGTGGGTAAATAAGTGAAATTTATTTTAATGCAGAGTTTTTTACAATTTTTAAAATTTGAAAACTTCCGTGAACATCAAAACAACATTCTGTGCAAGTTTGGTGAAACTGCATTTATGGCATTCAGTGGAGTGTACTTGCATACATCTTCACCAAATGCGAATACACAATTAACCATAGTCCAACATACTAAATATTTTTTTGTAGACTCACACATTCTAACCCAGTCAGAAGTGGCTATTGACCGAAGTACAGGTTAATATTCATTCATATCTTTGCTTCAAGAACCCCATTTACTCCATTCATTCCAGTCATACAAAGGACTGTTGTTTTGCTGTACTTTTGAGAGGCACTTATTTGAATTTATGGTCAACTGCTCCCTAGCACAATATGGTACATTGTTGTATGTTTATTCCCATTTTTAAAAAAAGTTAAATTTGTTAATTTTATCTTCACAATGTGGTTTATTGCCATGAATTTTTTTCTTAACACAATATTTTCTTTGTTACTGACAACTATAGCTTGAGGGAAGGTATCTGTTACATGTACATCTGTGTAAGCACCCTCTATAGCGGCCACACCAACCAGATGCCTCACCATGAATTAAATGCTCCAAACTTCAGTCCACATTCTGGGGAGAAACATAATTAAACTCACTAATAAGTCTAATAAGAGTATGTTTAAAATAAAAATCTGTATTAAGTTGATAAAAAGGAGAGTCCAGCCTGGAAAAGGAATAGAAAGGTCACTCACTATATTCTTGAGGCATTAAGTGGTCAGTGGACACACAAACCAGACTGAAAATTTTGCTAAGCATCTTCATAGCTAACTGATACACAACATGTTCAAAATGACACACATATACATAAGGGTACTAGTGTCCCATTATACTTGTGCTGCAGTTTGACTGAGGTGAGGGGCTTGTATTGGGTGGAGTGGGTGGGAGGGGAAGAGAAGGAAGTGTGACTTGAGGGCTGAGAGGGAGAGGCAGCAAAGCAAAGAAATAGGAATGTGGCACTGGTGAGGTGTGGGGAGTTGCATGTGGCATATAGTGAAGTGGAAGAGTGCATTTTGAAAGGGAGAAGGAGACTGCAGAGAGGAGAGAGAGTGAGTGTAAAATGAGTGAAATGAGGGACGTGGGAATGGCAGTGGAGGTGGGGGTGGGATGGGCTAGCAGAGATTGAGGATAAGAGAATTGTGGTATTCGAGGAAGTGTTGTAAGGTTTATTCCTATCTAAATACCTCACAGAAGCTGTGTTTTGGGGTGGAGTGGAGGATATCCAGATGGCACAGGTTTTGAAGCAGCCATTGAAGTGCAGCATGTTCTTAGTAATGTTTTCTTCTGCTGGTTGGCCATTCCTGCTGTTACACACAGTTTGGCAATGGCCACGCATTTGGGTGGGCAGTTGGTTGTTGGTTGTATCTGCATGAAAGATTGTGCGAAAGTTTAAGCAGTGGTGGTTTATTGATATGACTGCTTTTAGGTGGTAGTGCCCGTGATAGAGTAGGGGATGCCTGTTCTAGCACTGGAATAGGATGTGCTATGTGAGTGCACAGGACAGGTCTTGCACCTTGGTCTTGTACAGGTATATGATTCATGTGGCAATGTGTTGGGAGTACACCACAGATGTGGTTTTTTTTTTCCCTACTTGAAACAGTTGTGGGTATCTACTGACATGTCCGATGATCTCATGTCATAGACACTGATAGAATAAAAATAGACAAACAAAATCAGTGATGTAATAATATTTCAGTGCACTTATTTTTAACTGAAAGACATCTTTCTGTTTCAATATTGCTGTTCAATAAATGTATGTTGTCTCCATTGTGTTTTTAAAATCATTTTCATGTGAAGAAATACTTTGAAAACACTAATAAGATCATAGGCATCTAGAAAATTTCACAGAATTTGTCAGGATTTTTCAGTAAAATGTTTTGCAATAGTAGTCCACTATCTTATAGGTAATATAAGAGGGCATACCTTGTATCAGTACATGGAGTATAAATGCATACAGCTGCTGTTGCTGACAGCATCAAGCAGAACTAAACACTTAATGCCAGACATGTCTTAAAGACAATTTTGAATGTGAATGTATATGCGTGTTGTCATGCTGTTAGTAATAACTGTTGATATGGTTAATACTTCGTGATTACACTGCTGTATGTGTAAATTGTTGTTTTTTGTCTCTGAAGAAAGCATGACCAGTCAAAGGCTTGTGCCTATGTGAACATTTGAAAATGGCTTCACAACTTAAACTGTTCAGCAGTGCAAATGGAAAAAGGATATAGAGTGAAACCCCAAACCCCATTTTTACACTTTTCAAGGGACTTAAAAAAAAAAAAAACAAACAAACTGGTGTAAAATGTGGGAAATAGTGTTGTAAGCTGTAAAAGTTACGTATAGGATACCGCCTTCCACTCAGTGTATGATATATGTACATAACAAGCATCAAAATATTTGTCAGGGACTTGTTTATTATCTAATGAAGATTTATTATTGAATAAAAACTGCTGATGTAACTGGAACTGATAACTGTTTGGGAAGTAGGAACGTTTTGACTCAATTTTGTATGTCATAATCAATGTTTTTGAAAGCCCGCAGCAGTCATTCATTATTTAAATAATGAAATACTGCACTAGTTACATATTTTTTCATGCTTAGCATGACACTTTTTGAGAATTTTTTCTCATTGTCAAGTGCAAGTATGTAAATAAGTATTTTGTATGGTGTTTGAATGCATCTCTTGCACTGTAGTTGTCCTTTTGAGGTTATTAGGTTCTGTACCTCATCGGCAATGTAGAAGACACACACACACACACACACACACACACACACACACACACACACACACACACTGTTTTTCGTGTAACATTACTAAAATACGTATGTAAATGCTGCATTTGACAATGAGAATAAATTCTCGAAACACATTTTGCTCAGCATGAATAAAATACGTAAGCGGCACTGTGTTTAAACTAAAAACATTTGAGCAATGCGAAGTGAATGACGGCATCAACTAGTGCTCCAAATGGCCATACGCCGAAACACGCTAAATATGGTTTGAGAAAGGTCTCACGATGTTCACAACAATTACGAAATTGCATTTGCGCAGTAGAGGCATTTCGGAAATGGTTGTGATTGGTCAGGATATCTTCATTCAAATGAACCTAGTTACTCACATGCCATCAGCCACCATGCCAAGTAGAGCTTGGTAGCGGCGGGAGATACGACACGAATTGTTCCAACTTTTACACATTTACCAGTTCAAATCCACTGAGTAGAGTGCCCTGGTGTCAAGAAACTTAACCACGTAATATTTGTAAACACTACTGGACAGCTAACATCATGCCAGCATCATTTTTTCTCTACAAACATTTTTTCGTAATGCGTAAATCGTGGGAAAATTATAAATATGTTGGCACAAAGTAGAGTGCAAATTAACATTTTTAGCATAGAAAACTTGATGAGACCAATAAAAAAATGTTGTAAACGGTAGGAAAACGTTAATTATGGGAACGTAGAAGTGGGGTTATGCAGTAAAGAAATTTTACAGTCTGAAAAAATGTTATCATGTAAACATTTTTGTGCTGTGATTTTTCTTTTTTTTAAAGAAAACCTCCATGATGTGGGTCTCACCTAGAATGATCGTGTTGTCAATGGTTCATTAAACTGTAACAATGCTTTCCTTCCAATTATACTGATTGGATGAAATGATTTCAGACTTTCACTATGTAGCCACTGTCCTCTAATGTATGCATTTATTCTTTATTGTGGGGTCCAAATAAGTTTGTACTGTATATGGTAACACACGGGTTTATTTGTGTAACTGTGTACATAGTAGCAGGGCTGGATTGATGGTTAGGTGCAGACGAGCATTCTTACTGCAGTTAATCTCCCATAGTGCCTGGTAAATCCATATTCTGATGTTACCAGTTCCTTGGTGTGGCAGTGTGGAGCCGTAAGACTGCCACACTTACTCCTCCTACAACGAAAAAAAAAAAAAAAAAAAAAAAAGGTAATTGTTAGTTTACAAAAATACCTGTGAGTCCAGGTAGAATTGAACTTTTCTGTATTGCATCATCACAGTATCATCCTCTTCTCTTGACTTTGAAACAGCACAGTGCTTTTGTATAGGTGTGTGGCAGCCACAGTCTGAGTTTGTGGAGATGGGGATGGGACAAAGGCCCATCCAGTAGTGGCTGACAATTCAGCAACATCTTCGGCAGTCGGGTATGTCGATCTATGACTGACAGACATGAGTTTCTTTTCCTCAGGAGAGTCAGTGTCATGTCACCATTTTACAAATGGGTAAGGGCTGTTTTAAAGTGCTCAAAATTTTACGTAGCAGGCCTCAGCACAAAAAGGGATTGCAACTCTTCCATCTTCCACACCATTAGAAGCTGCACAATATGGTTTGGTGTCATTCTTCTGAGGTGATTGTCATGCAGTTGCACCATGGTTGAAAACACCACTGCCTCCCAATGGTGACCTCAGCTGGATGTCACCCATTCCGGATATGTGAAACACAATGTCTATTTCAAAGTAACGATGCAGGTCACACCTCCCAGTGTCTGATCTTGTAGTATTAAAACTTCTGGCCAACTCACAAACCTGTTGATCACTGATAACTGTGAGGCAGCAGTGGAAATTGTGACAAAAAGGCAATGGGCTGACAAGACCCACAGGTGTCACGAGCTTCTGAGTTGTGCCTGGATGTCACTTTGCACTGGTGACAGGGAACTCACCACTGGATCCACGAGCAGCAGTCTTTCTTCATACGAGACCCTAGAAGCATTGTGCTTTGTGTTATCAGTACCCTAAAAGTGCATATGCTTGGATGACTTAATACGTGCAAGGATGTGTGCTTAGTGACTAATATAAAAAAAATTTTATAATACAAGGAGCATCATATAAGTCCCAGATGCTACAACTGAGAATAATTATGTACTCAATGCTGAGGAACCTTCCTTTAATCCGATGTATCAATGTTTGTGCCTCGATGATGGTCACTCTACCAAAATTGATTGTCAATGTTGCAGCATCATTTGATGGTTTTGTGATGCTGCTCTTTAAGTATATTGAAGATGTACAGCACTGTTAACCAAAAATAAATGTTGGTCTGTCAAGAGATAGCTTCGTGTTACTTCAACAAAAATCTGTCCAACTGCAAGATTGAGATTATGTAAAAATTCTCCACTTTTATTGTTGTACCTCTCTTCTTGGAAATGACTTGTCTGAAAGTACAAACATAACTGAGAATTTTCCAAGAAAGGAGTTATTTAACAGTGGTCTTAAGTTTTCATAACTTTTGTTTATGTCATACATTTTATTTTTTTCTGCTCTACTGGTGCTGCTTTGCCTGTATGGTGTTTGATTATTTCTAAATTCTTTTTTATGAATTTCTCATTAATCCACACACATGGTTAATTAATATGTATTTGTTTTTGCACTGATGTACCTGTTTTTTATTCTGCTGCATGTGTTTTGAGTTTGGTTTTTGTGCCCACCCAAGAATAAGAATTATAGAATATGAGCCAAATTTTGTTTATGATATACTGAACATATTACATAAAAACACAGTAAATGGCAAAGATTAAAAAAGAATTAGTTACAAAAAAATTACTTCAATAATTAAATTATGAAATGGAACTTAAATTTGCACAAAACTCTAGGAACCTAAGCAATCTGAAAATAACATACCTACGATTTTTTAAAATATTCAAGCAGGCTTGCTTGTTTTCTATTTCTCCTAGACTCTATGGCAATCATTTCTTGCTCCAAATGAGCAAGTTGAACTACTGTTCTGTCCTCAAGTCTATGGGCCATCATGTATCTCCTGAATGTTTCAAAGGCTTCAGCTACCTTAGTATATGAGGGCACAGGGTCATCTTCCTTGTCACTGTCACTTTCACTACCACTATGACTCTCCAAGCTTCTCTCTGCAGTCAGCTCCTCAATACTTTGTACTCCTGTGGTTACCACGTTGTCATCCACAGCCACAAAGTCCTCAAAAGTGACAGAATCACTGCCTATTAATTGGTGAAACTCTTGCAAATCACTTGCAACTTCTTCCACAGGAGCTGCCATCTCATTCTCACAGAATCCCGCTTTTGTGAAACAGTTTTTAATAGTTCCAGCACTGACTTCCCTCCACGAGTACATAATTAAATTTATTGCCTGTAAAATATTCAGCTTCAGTTGTGAGCTTTGCTAGCTTCCCAGTTTTCTTTGGTCCATCAAATTCAAGGCCTTTTTTACAAGGGCTGTCCTATATTTAACCTTAAGGGCATGTATTATGCCCAAGTCCAAAGGTTGCAGACGGCTGGTGCAGTTGGGCGGCAGGAAAATTACTTTCACATTTCTCAGAAAGGGTACGTCTGCTGGATGTGCTGCACATCTATCCACAAACAGCAGCACTTTTCTTGCAGCACTCCCCATTTTGGCGTCAAATTCTCTGAGAAAACGTAAAAATATTTCACTCGTCATCCATGTCTTGGCATTGTTTGTATATTTGCACGGAAACGTGGAAATGTTTTTGAAGCACCTCAGATTTTTTGGCTTCCCGATAACCAAAGGTTTCAGTTTTTCACTGCCATCGGCATTTGTACACAACAAAACGGTAAGACATTCCTTGCTCTTCTTACCGCCATGGCAATTTTCCCCACGAAAAGTAAATGTCTTATCCAGCATTAAATTGAAAAACATGCCGGTTTCGTCAGCGTTATAAATGTCATGCAGTTTGTAGCCCTGTATCAGATTAGGGAGAGTCTGCATCCACTGAGCTACAGTTGGTTCGTCCACACTTTTACTTTCTCCACATTCCGATTTGTACACAACACCATGACGCTGTCGAAATTTATCAATCCATCCATTGGACACCTTAAAATTGTCCATTCCTAACTGCAGTGATATTTGAAGCGCCTTCTCCTTCAAAATAGTTCCGTTTATAGGAATGTTTGCAGCACATGCTTTCTGAAACCAAGTTAATGAAACTTTCTCCATTTCGTTGTAAGTCGATGGTTTCAAATGCATACGTTTGGAATTTCTACAATTCTCAAACCCTTCCATTATCGACGATCTGTTTTTCATAATAGTGTTGAGTGTTGAAGGGGCCAGTCCCAATTGCTTCGCTAGCTCCACGCGACTCACGCCAGGAGATGCCTCCACTTTTTTAATAACAGAAACCTTCTCTTCCAGAGAAATATTCTTCCGCTTTTCACACATGTCCACTGATGAAAGCTTTAAAAAAACGTTATAGCGAAGACACACACTTACTAGGCACACGAACTGTTTGCTGCTCAGCTCACACAACACGCTACGAATACAAAGCATCGACTGAAATGGTGCCATAAAGATCGCAAGCAGAATGTGTGTCACATGTAATGTGACCGGGTTCTGCCGCTGACATATGAAATATGCTGAGCGCGGGCTTTCCGAGCCGGTGCAAACTGTGAATCCACAGAACGGAAAATGATGCGTCTACATCCAGTCACTTAAACATTATAAAGAGGTAAATAATTGACCAGGGTTCCAAAAATATGAGCGTTACATGGAGGAAACTGTAATGTAGAGGAAACTGTAATGTAGAGGAAACGCAGTAAAGAGGAAAATTTAACATTGTTTATATGGGCTTTTAGTCGGGACCGAAAAAAATGGATGTAACATAGAGGAAAACATTATATGGAGGAATGTTATAAAGAGGTTTCACTGTATAGGTAATCATATGGTGATTTGTAAGGAGATAATAAAGCTGATATTTTACAGTAACAAGCCATCACATTGTTTCATAAGATTTGCAGATACTTTTCACCCTCAATCCAACCATCCCTTGAGTGTTGAGAAGCATTGGATCTAATTATCTGATTGCCAAATTGTCACTCATAGTAATATTTCTTTAATTAAATAAAAAAAACTTTTGCTGTGGTAATAGATATTCCCTTCAGTGCTTTTGTTCACTGTTTATAAACATTCTAACCACACCTCAGTTTTATAAGGCTTACCTAGGCACATCGGGCACTGACTAGGTGGACTCTTATCTCCCTAGCTGCTCATTTTACCAAGATGTATCCTTCAAAATTTTTTCTTCATCCTCCCAGTGGGAAGGGTGGGTAGGTCTTAGCACTTGATTGAATGCGATGACTTGTGTAGCCAGTCCTCTGGATTCAGGACTTATTCAGAGTGCTGCTATTTACAGTAACAGAACACGTGCTGCTGGCCAGAATGTGTTTTTAATAGTCTAGCAGAAAGGGAGTAGTTTTGAGAAGGTTTCACCCTCCTATATCCAGAAGTGCTTAGAAGGAATCTGTGGCTCTTTAAAGTCAGTCGAGTGCTTGAGCAATGGGACACTGTTAGTTGGAACTTCTAATTCCCAGCAAGCAGCTAACCTCCAAAAAGCTAGATGCCTCAGGGACATACAATAGAAACAAAACTGCACAACACCTGGAACTACAACAAAGGTGTTGTGACTTGCAGGGATCTACTTGACATTCCCAGAGAAGAACTGAAAAATGAATGCATTTTTGATGTGCAAAACGTGATGAAAAGGGTGAATGGTGGTATAGTGAAATTGGACTCCTTTATACTTACTTCCGACAGCACAAAACTTCCAGAGCATGTGAAGGCAGGTTTCATTTGCCTAAGCATGTGGCCTTATTTCCCCACCCTAATGCACTGTTTTAAGTGCCAGCACTTTGGGCACACCACTGTTGGATGTAAGGGAGAAGCCACTTGTGGCAAATAGGGTAAGGCGGCCCAAGAAGGAGTTGGATGTTCATCTCTTGCTACATGTGTAAACTGCTCTGAGCCTCGGCCAGCTTGGTAAAATGTCCACTTTAATTTCATTGGTCCTTTTTTAGAAACTTTCTGGTTATTGCTTTTTCTTGTTTTCATTATGTTATTCATTGTCCATCTGCGATAGCAGGCGTGACTGTCAAGGCCCTATCATAGATATTTTTGATAGGAGAACTCTTGCACCTTGGTTTTGGACAATAGTCCTCAGTTTGTGGCACAGTCTTTCAAGGACTTTTGTACACACAATAGCATTAACCACATCATGGTGTCTCCCTTCCATCTGAAGTCAAGTGGCAAGGCAAAATGGCTTGTCCAAACATCAGCCTGTGTCAGGGCATTTGGACAGCACGCTCAATGGATTCTAGCTGTCATCCGTCCACACCTAGTACGGTCACTGAATTATCACAGTTCACACCAAATATCAACTTGTGGCTTGCCACTGGAAACAGTTCAGTCCCAGGATGATTTCAGGCCACCCACGAGGGAGCAGTAACTGCTGCGCAGAAGGAAACCCATTTCTGACATTCTGCGCATGACGTCACTGAGGAACAGTTTTTTGCGCGCACGAAGTGTACGTCTGAGCTTTGTGTTGTCGTGGTTCGTCCGTGTTGTGTTTCGTGCGTGTTCTCGTTTCTGTTTGGTTATCTTTGTGCAGTGAGTGTTTGTTCGAAGTATTTGAGTGTGTGGAAGCAATGCCAGGTTGTGCTGTTGTTGGCTGTAACTCTCACAATCGCAATACAAAAGGGACTGAAATACTGTTGCATTGATTCCCACGTGATGAAAGTCTGCAAAAGGTTTGGCTTTCAAAATGCTTTAGGAAAGAACATAGGGAACGCTAGAATATGCTCTCGTCATTTCAAGGAAACGGATTATATCCGGGACTTACGTTCAGAACTGTTAAATTTACCGCGGAAACTAATCCTTAAGAGTGATGCATATCCGTCTTGCAATTTGCCTTGTGGTAGTAGCGCCAGTGAGAACACACCGATTGCAATAGAAGAAAGGAAAGAACATTTTAACAAACGTGAAATTCGTAGAAGAAGCCTAGAGACTTTAAAGAAGCTCTCACCATTGAAGAGGAATGTTGACATGTATACATTTACAGATGAAGTTCTTTGTAGTGATCCACATAAAGTCACTTTACAGAATTCTGTAGCGTCACTACAGAGGAGAAATGCTCATCTAAGGAACATGTGCATGAAATTGCGAGCACGTAATAAAGATCTTAGAGGTCAGCTGTCAATGAAACGACGTCTGCACGAAGAATAATTAAATAAAAAGGAACTTGTGTCTCGTGAAACTAATCGAATACTGAGTAAAATATTTTCACCCAATCAAATTAGAAGTTTGTTGCGTGGTTCAAAACGGGTTCGATGTAAGTCTATTACTTTACGTGCTCTTTTGCAGAAGAGTTACAATTTTCTCAGAGAAAAACTCGGATATCCTCTACCAGCAGTGTCAACCTTGCGTTCTTGGATTAATCACAGTTTCAGTTGCCAACCAGGAATTTTGAAGGATGTTTTAGTGATGATGAAAATGCAGGCTGCAACACTGACTGACAGGGAACGTATTTGTGTTTTGTCATTTGATGAAATGAACATTGACGGTAGAATTTGTTACGATCAGCAAGATGACTGGATTCTTGGACCTCACAGTAATGTCCTTGTTGTCATGGTCCGAGGCTTGTTTGCAACGTGAAAGCAGCCTATCTATTTCAATTTTGACCTTCAGATGACAGCAGCACTCTTGAACGAAGTAATTGTTTCCCTGGCCAGCATTTGCTACAAAGTTGTGGCTGCAGTGGCAGACATGGGTGCAAAGAATAGTTCTGTCTGGAAGGAGCTTGGCGTTACTCATGAAAATACTTGTTTTCCACACCCGTGTGATTCTATGAGACGTGTGTGGGTGTTTGCTGACGTTCCCCATTTCCTCAAACTCTTAAGGAACCACTTGCTGGATCAAGGAATAATGTTGGAAAACAAGGCTGTGACAAAAACTGTGTTTAGAAACTGTTAGTTTTGGACAGTGGCGAGATGAAAATATGTCCTAAGTTATCTCAGCAACACATTATAGTGAAGGGCAGAGAGCGACAGCGAGTACGCTAAGCAGCTCAGCTGCTATCAAATACAACTGCACAGGCGATTCGGTAATTGGTGCCTGAAGAAGGACACGCCAGTGATTTCATACAAATGGTGGGTGAGACTTTCGATGTACTTAATTCAAGGACAAAAGAAAGTAATAAATCACTAGCCTGTGGATTTGGTGTCAATTTTCAAGACCAAGAACAGTGCCTACGTAAATTTTCTAAGTGTTGTGAGAAAATGCGTGTTGGCAACACAAAACATCTCCTACCCTTCCAGAAAGGATTTTTGAAAACTGTTGGGTCACTTTTGGGTCTGTTCAGTGACTTAGCTGTTTATAATATTGAATATTTTCTTACAGCAAGATTAAATCAAGACTGCTTGGAGAACTTTTTTTCTCTTTTAAGAGGCCTTGGACGTTTTTATGATCATCCATTGCCAGTTGAGGCAAAGAGCCGGATAAGACTGTTGTTGTTGGGAGCAAACGCTCATGATATTTCACTTTCAAATGCATCGTCTGTTGAGCCAGATGAAGAAGGAAGATTCGTGACTGCAACTGTTTTTGGCAATATTCTGCCTGATATGTGTGAGGCGTTGGCAATGGTTGAAGGAGAGAAGGAGATAGAAGATTTAGATTTTGGAGTAGGAGAATCTGATGTGCCTCCAATGTCACTGGCTTCTGATTGTAGCACTGAAGGATTTAAATATCTTGCTGGATATGTAGTTTATCGATGCAGACAGTATGACAGATCATTGGCCACACCCACTGGGGAGTTACTGACACTGCCTGAGGAGACATCGAGAGGATGGCTGGGCATGGTTTCTCATAGGGGTTTGCTTGTGCCTTCAGAAACGTGGCTCGAAACAATTAGCAAATTTGAATTAATTTTTGCCCAGATCCATGGACACGACAGTTTGTCCAGGGAAACTGGTGACACCAAGAACCTGTGCGCTATACTTACCGAGCTATTGCCCACTATTCACCCAGAAATCATTAAGATTTACTCTAGGGCGAGAACATTTATCCGACTGCGTTGGCTGTCTGCAGAGCACAAGTCGAAGAAAGCAGTTGCCGCTCAGCAACGGAAAGCAAGAAAGTGGTATTTGTCATCGCTTTAGAATGTAAATAAACCATATTTGTGAAAGTTAAATAATATATAAACTTAGTGCTAGAAGTGAAGGTCCTCTGTGTTTGTTTCACAACTAGCAAGACTCTACACTGACAGTGACAAGGATTGGCTTATTGTTTCCCACACTACATACCAACTTTGCTGAACGGCGGACTCGGTAAGTTAATTTACCACTATTTTCTGTAAATCGTATTTTGCAGCACTTTTTTGATTCAATGCCCTTTTATATAAGTGAATTTTAACAACTAGGGCAAACATTATACATCCACCTTGATAAAAATATAACCCAAAGGTTTGAGGTGTGAGAAAATTAAGAATGTGTGTGTGTGTGTGTGTGTGTGTGTGTGTGTGTGTGTGTGTGTGTGTGTTTGGGTTTGTGGCAGTTCAGGTAGGTAATTCAAATGCTTCCTACAAATAAGGCAGTTGCATAATTTCTTGAGTGAAAATGACAGTGTTTTTGTAGACATGATATAAACAGAATATAAATGAGCGTTACATAGAGCTTGTCTACAAGTTAACACTTCTCCCAGAACCAAAGTTAGTAAATTGAATGCTCATTTCGAACGTTTACTTCGTAGAGAACTGCAAAACAGATTGAACTTTGCACTTATTTTTGTATAGTTTGGTCTATAGACGCTTGATTTTATTAAAGTCAGCACTCAGCAGTGTCTGTTTAAAAGCTAGACAAGTTACAGAATATAGCAGTAACTTTCTAGAAATAGCAGAATAACAATTTACCTTTCACTATTTCTGTAGAAACTGAAACATTTCACAAATACATCGCTTAAATGCGCCGGCTGCGTCTTGTAGCGCTGTTCCAGAGGCAGCGGCGGTTCCTTCGTGACGTCACATTCTCAGCCAATGGCAGGACAGAACACTTACTGCTCAACCTTATTTTTTTTACGGACATTGAGGCCACCCACTCTGGCTGCGGGCCCGATGCCTTATTCTTCATCGGCCCTGGCAACTCTGGGAATCAAACAGGCCTGGTCATGCCCACCTAACCCAGTGGTTGGGGCTTCACCAGCACCGATCGCAGACTCGCTTCCTGCAGCAGGTGCCACCATCAGTGAGGCTGGAAGCCAGGTTTCTATCACCAGAGCATCTCCTCTCCAGTCCGTTGTCATCGCTGCCCATGTCAGCGCCCCTCGACATGTCCTCTGACATCCAGATGGCTCCTGCCCCATTGCCGGTTGTGTCCGCTGGTCGCACCAAGGCCCACGGGCAGCAGGCATATCCTCAGCCCACTCGCTTCACATTCGTACATGATGGTCCAAGTGTATCAAGAACTTCTCACGCCTTTGGCTGTCGACTGATGCTATGGACATCTCTTCAGTCACAGCATAGTGAACAGTGACACCTAGTCTTTGCCCCCTCCCATCCCCCCCCCCCCCCCCCCCCCTACCATCCTCCTCCTCTGCAGGGGAGGGAGAGTGATATAACTCTCTGGGTACTACAGTACTACATCTACTTCCCCAGAGCAGATGTAAATTGGGCCATTAAGCGAAGTGCAGTGCGCACTGACATTCACACGGTCCACCTTCAAGTATCTGAGGCAGTTCCAGGGGCAGCCTAGTCACCAAGCACCATCACCAGTTCTGCTGCGCATGCACAGTACTACACCAGTGACACCTGATGTTGATAGCATCTTTATAAGGGCATGCACAACCCTTCAGTCCCTCAGTCGTTAAATGTGCTAGAGACTTGTAAACTACTTTCATTGTATTCTTGTTGATGTCATTCTGTGACCTAATAAATTGTATCCATTTTATGGCTTTGTGTTCGTTGTTAGAACAGAAACATTGGCACTAAATGAAAACTCTGGCAAATGCAAAGCGATTAAGAATACAAGAGGAATTAGAAATTCAAAATGACATAACATGCCGCGGCAGTACATCCTGATCGTCACATCCAGCTATTAAGTAGCTATGCAAATAACATATTATTGTCAGCCAGTTGTAAATAGTTCTGTGTGAATCACTATACCTTAGATGTTAGAGGACATCATGTAAATGAACTGTTCTGATGTGGCTGAATAAGATAACAACAGTGATACATGTGTCTAAGCAATTAACTAAAGAAACAAGATAAGCGGAAATAAATCATTGAAGTAGTAAGGTGGAATGGTGCCATGAGCTACTGATGGAGATCTCCCCTAGCTTTCATCCAATGGTCAATTGTGCAGCCACAGATCAAGAATTATCTCAACATTCTAGCAGTGATAAGGGTATTGGACTGTATGTGATAGATTCGTGCTCCTGTAGAAGAGCAATTCTTTGCCAGTACACCATGGAAGTAATTTTCCACCATGTGCATGTGAATGAAGATATTGACACAAGATATCGTAGTAGACCATATTTGTGTAGGATCTTTAGGTCGGAGTTATGATAAAACACAGAGAAAATAATTTAGGAGTAGAGGAAACAACTCACTACATAGTATAAGCATTGAGTCATCAACAGGCACACAAAAAATAATGAAAACTTTACCACTTTCAGACGAGTCTTTCAAGAAGCTAGAGTAAGCATGCACGCATGCGTGGGCAAACACACGCACACTTGCGTGTGCCCGCGCTTACACACACACACACACACACACACACACACACACACACACACAAAAAAAAAAAGACCACTGTGCAGCTACAGTGTGCCTGCCGACAAATCAATATTTCTATTATTTGGTGAGTTGTCTCCTTTACTCCTAAATTATTTACAGTCTGCTCAAACTGTCCTTACCGTAACAGACTGAGCAAGTTAGATTTCAACATCTCTATGGTAGCAACATCATTTGAGATGAAGCATTAGCCCTGCTGGACAAGAATGGAGAAGGGAATGAAGAAACCATAATGGCATTTGCTTGGAAAAGAAACACAACTAATGTGAAGCACAAGAAAGGTAGTGTGTGCCATGTTCCAACATGTGTTCTGGTGCATTATACCAGCTAAGTGGCAGAAACAGTCATTCCATATTGTCAGGATTCCAGCTTCTGAGACTTGTAAATGATTTGAACAATAAATGCTGCCTTAAGGAAGCTGTAGCTCTTCTGCTTCCCTCTAGGGGAAAAACCCCATCTTGGGTCTCCCGCCATATTGTGACAAAACATGTCTGACTTATAGTTGCATACGATATTCATACTTGTGCATACCACAACAAATATAATTCCTTAAAAGTGCTGCACATCCGGAAAAACTGTTGACTGAACATGTGTCATGATTCAGCAGTTAACCGTTTAGTGCTCCATGACAGTCAGCATCAGTGAACTGTAGATCCAGACAGGTGAAGCCTGGTTACATGTTATTAATATGTTTGCATTGGCTTTTATCTTGGAATGTTTGTGTTACTCCTAATCATGTAGGCATGCATTAAGTGCATTTTTGATAATTCTTTTGTGGTTTTGTAACTGCCACTGCCCTGGGGAGGCATTTACATAAATAAATTATGTTACTTAACTCTGTCTTTAAAAAGAAGTGTTGTTTTTTCATTATTGAATTTCTTGAATTTTTCAACATCAGGTAAGTGTTTCACTTGTAAAGATTAGAGGTTCATCAAAAGGACAGGCACAAGCTTATGAGAAGACAAGAAATTATTTAGGGAATATAAATATTGACCAACTTAAACTGTTAATTGCTAATATCTGGCATTCATGTGCAACTTGTAGATTAATTTGTAGAAATGTAGATGAACTTAGAATGATTTATTCAAAAAACTTTAAAAACACTGATATGACTGTGTGACTAACAACAATTTTTATTTTTCTTCTGCTACTGTTATGCAGCATACAACACACAATAAATCAGTATGTGGACATTGATTGTGTGTTGTATACTGAACAAATATAACTACTGACTTAACGGTGACTACCTTCGATCCATAAGATGGATAAAATCTTTTCTTAAACTGTTTCTTCTTGATATGCAGTATGTTTCAGTAATGTATGATCTTAGGGACTTCATATAAGTTACATGTCATCTCATGCTACGGCAATTGTGCAACAAGACTGGGGTGTTGCAGAAGAGAAAGTGTTTCAGGTTTGTTGCAGGCCCACTAATGCTACAAATTGTGCACGACAGTGCGCAAGTGAAATTGTGTTCCTGCTTAAAATATTCTCCAAAGTTGAAGTACATGGGACACTATGACTTTTGTGGGCAAAACATCTAAACTCAGGGTTGCTACAAGTTCTGGAAATCAGGAATATCAGGGAATTTCAAACGCATCAGGGAAGTATCAGATAGAGGGGGGGGGACTGGAAAAAATCTCATATTTTTTTGTCTCTGTAGCATGAAATTGTTTGTTTACTTAAATGTCATGCTTCGTCACTGGCTTGGCACAGCTGAGTACATGCATCACTTTCAGACTCTCTCATTCTTACTGTTTCTCCGCTTCCCACCCCTCCCCTCAGCTTGAGGTCAGTGCTGCCATCACTACTTGCTGCTAGCCTAGCAGCTGCCGATGAGAGGCAGGGCGTCATGAGTAGTAGTTTGTTTGGATGTGATTATCAGAGCTTATCGACGCAGTGGCCAGAGACAGTGGTCATGTGTGCTTGAGTTGTGTCTGAGTGATTGTGTGAGTGGACTCGTTTTCTGACAAAGGCTATGGCCAAAAATGTAGTTGTGAGAGTGTGATTGTCTTTTCTATGTGTCTGTGTGGGGCTCAGCGATCATCTTTACGGTGAGTTGCTACCTATCCTCATTAGTATTTACGCAAGTACTCTGTTGTGTGGGTGATCACCGCGGTCTCATTTCATCGACATAGTGTCTGTGATACGTGAATAGCTGGCCACATGAGTGGACTTCCATGATGGGCCAAAACTGCAGGCCATTTCTGTGGGTATCTTGGATTGGACCTGCCAATCTGAAGCCCATACTTTCCCACTAATGTGTGGGCCCTGCCTGTCGGATCTAGTCTCACCGATCTTCCCACAGGCTGGGTCTGTCTGTGTGTGATGTAATGCGGCAGATTTTCATAGTTTATCCATGGACCCAGGACTGTGGTGCTTCTCGGCAGGGCAGAGACCACAAACGATGGATTTCAGGAACTGTGACTGTCTCACCGCAAGTAAATTGTATAGTGCGGTGTTTTATAGACATTTTATTTATTCTAGTACATTTTGGCACTTTGAAAATACACTCCTGGAAATTGAAATAAGAACACCGTGAATTCATTGTCCCAGGAAGGGCAAACTTTATTGACACATTCCTCGGGTCAGATACATCACATGATCACACTGACAGAACCACAGGCACATAGACACAGGCAACAGAGCATGCACAATGTCTGCACTAGTACAGTGTGTATCCACCTTTCGCAGCAATGCAGGCTGCTATTCTCCCATGGAGACGATCGTAGAGATGCTGGATGTAGTCCTGTGGAACGGCTTGCCATGCCATTTCCACCTGGCGCCTCAGTTGGACCAGCATTCATGCTGGACGTGCAGACCACGTGAGACGACGCTTCATCCAGTCCCAAACATGCTCAATGGGGGACAGATCCGGAGATCTTGCTGGCCAGAGTAGTTGACTTACACCTTCTAGAGCACGTTGGGTGGCACGGGATACATGCGGACGTGCATTGTCCTGTTGGAACAGCAAGTTCCCTTGCCGGTCTAGGAATGGTAGAACGATGGGTTCGATGACGGTTTGGATGTACCGTGCACTATTCAGTGTCCCCTCGATGATCACCAGTGGTGTACGGCCAGTGTAGGAGATCGCTCCCCACACCATGATGCCGGGTGTTGGCCCTGTGTGCCTCGGTCGTATGCAGTCCTGATTGTGGCGCTCACCTGCACGGCGCCAAACACGCATATGACCATCATTGGCACCAAGGCAGAAGCGACTCTCATCGCTGAAGACGACACGTCTCCATTCGTCCCTCCATTCACGCCTGTCGCGACACCACTGGAGGCGGGCTGCACGATGTTGGGGCATGAGCGGAAGACGGCCTAACGGTGTGCGGGACCGTAGCCCAGCTTCATGGAGACAGTTGCAAATGGTCCTCGCCGATACCCCAGGAGCAACAGTGTTCCTAATTTGCTGGGAAGTGGCGGTGCGGTCCCCTACGGCACTGCATAGGATACTACGGTCTTGGCGTGCATCCGTGCGTCGCTGCGGTCCGGTGCCTGGTCGACGGGCACGTGCACCTTCCGCCGACCACTGGCGACAACATCGATGTATTGTGGAGACCTCACGCCCCACGTGTTGAGCAATTCGGTGGTACGTCCACCCGGCCTCCCGCATGACCACTATACGCCCTCGCTCAAAGGCCGTCAACTGCACATACGGTTCACGTCCACGCTGTCGCGGCATGCTACCAGTGTTAAAGACTGCGATGGAGCTCCGTATGCCATGGCAAACTGGCTGACACTGACGGCGGCGGTGCACAAATGCTGCACAGCTAGCGCCATTCGACGGCCAACACCGCGGTTCCTGGTGTGTCCGCTGTGCCGTGCGTGTGATCATTGCTTGTACAGCCCTCTCGCAGTGTCCGGAGCAAGTATGGTGGGTCTGACACACCGGTGTCAATGTGTTCTTTTTTCCATTTCCAGGAGTGTAGTTAATACTCCTATATTAGGAAGTATGGATGATAAGAAGAAGAAAATTGCGGCAGTCACTGGCAGTTTGTACACTATGTACTGATGTGTTTCTTGAAAGAAAAAGCACATAATACCTGTAGGATAATAGACATAACACAGTGGGCAATAACCGACAGTAACAAACATAGTAGAACCAACATTTTATTCGCGGTCACCTACAGTGTTGGTTTACATAACTCTTCCCACCTTATACATTTCTTTCAAGAGGCCTACTTTTTTCTGAACTTGTTTCTGAAAACAGTGAAGGTATTTTAAATCTGTCTTGTGACTTCAACAAAATGCGTATTTTTGTAACCAAATGTGTTCTGCTTTATTGAAATAAAATAACATGTGTTCTTAATGAAACATATATATCATTTGGCTTACCTTCTCCATGTAAAAGCAGTTCATTAGACAAGATGTTGATGTTAGTACTTAAGATTTTTGCTCACACATTTAGAAATACATAAGCCCTTACTTTTTTTGTCAACTTATGTCTTTACTTACCCTTGAGACCTCAAAATTTGTCAGGGAAAAATGCTAAAACTTGTCTGGAAATCAGGGAAATATCAGGGAATTTCACTTGGGGAAACTTTTGGCAACCCTGAAATTGCACACAGATTCACCATGAAATATTGGTGCTATATATCCCAAATGCCCATCCATAATGAAACAGTGCCAACGATTTGACCAAGGCCACACAGATGTGAGTGATACCGATCAGGAAGGACCACAGATGACAGTGTCTAGGGAGTTAAGGAATTGGTTCGTAGCAATTGCTGAGTGACTATCGCGAATATTGCTCAGCAGACACACATCTCAATTTGCAGTGTTTATTCTGTGATCTGTGGTTATCTGCAGTATCAGAAATTGTGCTCACACTTGGTTCTGTAATCTCTGTCATCTGCACACAAGGTTTACAGTATTTGAGGACTTTTTGAGCTATACTCAGTGGAAGGCAATGATTTCCTAAACTTCACCATTGTGTGCAATGGGACAGGTTTCCAGCATTTCACGCCTTCAACAAATGCAATGGTGATTCACCACCTCACTCCTATGGAAGAAATGTAAAATTGTGACATCAGCAGGGAAAGTCAGGGCCACTGTTTTCTTTGAATGTTAAGGAGTTGTGTACACAAAGTTTGTGCCAAAGGGCACAGCCACCAATGGTGATTTGTACTGTGCAACTGTGACATCACTACACATTGGTATAAAGAACTAGAGGTGTGGAAAATTAAGCAAAGACATTGTTGTCCTCTACAGCAGTGCAACAACCCACATGGTGTGCACAACATGAGCTTTGCAACGACATTTTTGATGCGAGGCTTGGAAGCATCCACTGTACAGTCTAGATTTTGCACCATGTGATTTCTACCTTTTTAACAAGCTGAAAGCATATCAGTGAGAAACAGATTTTCCAATGATGAGGATGGTCACACAGTGGTTCTCAGATGGGTCCATGACCAAGGAGTGGAATTCTATCATCACAGAATTGAACGATTCATAGAACATTCCAATTGCTGTGTAAAGAAACTTGTTGACATTGTTGAAACATAGTGTCATGTATCTGTGTCACATTAAAGTTTAGTGCAGCTTTCAAGAAAAGTTACTTGACCTGATTTAATAATGTGTGACCTTCTTTTCAAAGTTCCCTTGTAAAAATGTTAGTTGCAGCAATATTACCTAATATTTTACTGGCGTGAATGTTCAAGAAACATAATACTGATTTAAACCTTCACTTTTGTACCTATGACACATTTGAGAAATAAATAACTTCAAATGATAAGGAGAAAACAGCAAAAAGTAAATAAATTATTTTATTTTACTCTGCTGAAATTTGGTGACAGAAGATTAAAATGTTACTGTGTATTCAGGAAGTTTACCCTGTATGCATCTCTAACAGTTATGGGGTCCATAGATCCTCAGAAGAAGAGTGGCAGCTAAAAGGCAAATTGTAGTTGCTAATTCCTTGCAACAGTTTCAGAAGTACAGGGATAGAGAAATTTATGACTTTTTCTCCTTCAGTTTGTTGAAATATCAAGTTATTTGAAACCAGTAGCATTCTATTTAGCATCAAGTTAAGGAGTAAATTTTCAAAAACACCATTTGCTGCAATGAGCATTGAGAAACTCCAAATAGTGACTCTGTGACCAGGGATAAGAATTTTTGTTTTGAGTCCCTGTTGTATAAAAAGTGAGAGAGAACTCATATAATAGCTTGATACTGTAGTGACTATAATAGATTTTCTGTTTTTGGAAGAAAAAGTCACTAGCTTCTTTGTCGCTGAGTTCATACTGGTAGTTCATCCATAAGAAATATTTGACTGATTACTATTCGTGTTGCTCAAATGTGTACGAGTGTAGAATATTTCAAATGTCAAAATCTCATTTATTGTTCCTTTATACATATATTAACTGGACCATAGTCAGCTGATGACGTTGCTATATAGCCTTTTCCAAGTGGCTGTAATGGTTAATTCATGTGGCTATACTTCGTTTGCATACTGTATGTGTTTTGACTTTGGAAAATTTCCATACGATTGTTCCATGGCTATACTGTATTGCATCAGTCAGTACAGCAGATAAAGACATGTGGCATTTATGAGATTATGATTGTTTTCAAACAAGAATTCATTTTGATTGGTGCAGCTCCTACTCTAGCGGTCCATAACACTTGATAGTGAGTAGGCTTTTTGAAACATGTTGTGTATAATGGAAAATTAAAGAAGATTTTGACCACTGAAATGGTAGCTACACAAGAATTCCCTGTACTAAGTTAACATGACTGTGGATAAATTTGTCTTCATAGATAACTTCACATATTCCACATAATATCTTCACAGATATGTAGTTTAACAGCTTCAGTAGAGAAATAATTCCGTGGATACCAGTGTTAGAGTAAAAAAATTGTGGTAGTTGTTTGACATCCTATGCCATCTTTAACTATTCTTAAATGCTGCAAAAATATGACAGTTTTCTTGATATTCTCCAACATCATCTGCAATTGTGACAGTTGCCACCAGATGATGATCAAAGAAGATGAAAACCACTTTGCAAATAAATAATTTTGTTTTGTAACTATCATCATGCCATGGTTATACTCAATGGAAAGCTCAACTAACTTTACTTTCATCAAGAATTTACAAAAGTAATTGTCTTCTTCTGCTGTGTGAATTTAGCATTCTGTAGAATGAGACATACTGATAAAATTTTCTTATGCAATAATGCTAAGAATATATACATAAAAGATTCCTGTTGTGCAGTCTTAGTTCATCCACAAAGTAGAAATGTTTGATCAACCATTGACTTGTGCTGGTATTTATCACCTATATTCAGACCATTTTCGAAAGAAATTTCTGGTCCACAGTCATAAAAATAAAATTTTCAGAACAGAATTACTACAGGTCTTACTACATTTTTTTTGTAATTTTTCAGACATGTAAAGCTTCTGTTTGCTTATATATGTGCACAGTTCAAAAGGTGTTGATGACCATCACATCTCTTCTGTTCTCCCTTATTGTGACACTTTTCACTGCAGCTGTCAGGGAACTTCTAATTAATATATTATGTACCCTGCATTTAAAATGTTCTGCTAACACTTAGGAAGTGAGAGCTATGAGGACTCAAACATGGTTCTGGAACATAAAACTACAGTGCCTGAGAAAAAGTGAAGCAACAAGAACACATGTCAATGTAACTTTGTACATGTACACACTGTGATTAAGAGTTGCAGTTCTTTGTAACTGTTAAATGGCCACCAGAGTGCATTAATTTTGGTTGTGTTTATTGTTGTTACCAGGGCTGGTAGGGTATAGATTGATGTGTCAAAAGTCATGGGATACCTCCTGATATTGTGTAGGATCTCCTTTTGCCCAGGGTAGTGCAGCAACTTGATGTGGCATGGACTCTACAAGTCAATAGAAGTCCTCTGCAGAAACATTGACCCACGCTGCCTCTATAAGCATCCATAATTGTGAAAGTGTTGCCAGTGCAGGATTTTGTGCATGAAGTGACCTCTTGATTATGCACCATAAATATTCGATGGAATTCATGTCGGGCAATGTGGGTGGCCAAATCATTCACTTGAATTGTCCAGAATATTCAGAAGTCAATCATGAACAATTGTGGCCCGGTGACATGGTGCATTGTCATCCATAAAAATTTCATTGTTGTTTGGGAACATGAAGTTCGTGAATGGCTGCAAACAGTCTCCAAGTAGCTGAACATAACCATTTCAACCAATGATCGGTTCAGTTGGACAAGAATATCCAATCTATCCCTTGTAAACATAGCCCACACCATTATAGAGCCACCAACAGCTTGTACACTGCCTTGTTGACAACTCGGGTCCATGGTGTCATGGGGTCTGCACCACACTCAAATCCTACCATCAGATCTCACCAACTGAAATCGGGACTCATCTGACCATGCTACGGTTTTCCAGTTGTGTAGGGTCCAACTGATATGGTCAGAAGCCCAGGAGAGCCAGTGCAGGCAATGTCGTGCTGTTAGCAAACGCATTTGCGTCAGTCGTGTGCTGCCATAGCCCATTAACGCCAAATTTCACTGCACTGTCATAACAGATATGTTCATCCTACATCCCACATTGATTTCTGCAGTTATTTGATGCAGTGTCTGTTAGCACTGACAACTGTATGCAAACACTGCTTCTCTGTCATTACGTGAAGGCCATCGACCACTGCGTTGTCCACAGTGAAAGGTAATGCCTGAAATCTGGTATTCTTGGCACAATCTTGACACTGTGTATCTCAGAGTATTGAATTCCCTAATGATTTCTGAAGTGAAATTCCCATGCATCTATCTCCAACCACTGTTCATCATTGAAAGTATCTTAATTCCCGCCGTGCGGCCATAATCGCATCGGACACCTTTTCTCATGAATCGCCTAAGTAGAAATGACAGCTCCGCCCATGCATTGCCTTTTTATACCCTGTGTACACAATGCTATTGCCATCTGTACATGTGCTTATTGCTGTCATATGACTCAGTATAAAGTGATGTGAAAAGTACCAGATGTTGAGTGATCACTGTTAAAGGTACGGAGATGGTGTGTACTAATGTGAGGCAGCATTTTAGCAGCTGACATAGTTCGAAAGAGACCTTATTATGGTTCTCCATTTGGTTGGCTGGTTGATTCCTGGAATATCCAGATTTGTGGGGCATTTAGATGCAACTGTGGGCCATTATTTGGCTACATGGAAATGTGCGGGCAGGCAGACTCATCCACGTATTCGGCCACGACTGACCACCGCTAGGGGGGGGGGGGGGGGGGATTCCCTATTGTGCCTAAGCCCATCGTAACCCCTTTGCGTCTGTGCCTGCCATCCGAGAATGAGTGAAAGACTCCCAGCAACATTCTATGTCATCCTGCACCATTGGTAGCCAGACTAACAAATTGTCCCATTGCATGGGCTGTCGTTAACAGCACGACACAAATGACTGCATTTGGAGTAGTGTCATGACTGAGAAGCATGACACCATTTAGTGATGAATCACAGTTTTGCACTGCCCAATATGACCATTTTCAGCAAGTATGGCAGTGATGAGGGGAGAGGTCCCATTCATCCAGTATTTTGGGGAGGCACAGCGGTGTTCCTTGTATCATGATGGTGTGGGGAGCCATCAGTTATGACTTCAGGTCATGGCTGATAGTGATTGGGGGAACTCTGACAGCATGATAGTACGTCACGGACTTCGTGCATCCTCACGATTTAGCTCTCGTGCAATAATATTATTGTGTTATTTTTTTTAACGGGATAGGGCTTGTCCCCACACTGTACATGTCTCAGTCTACTGTCTGCATGATGTTGAGGTACTCCTGCAACCACCAAACTCCCCTTATATGTCCCTGTTAGAAAATGTGTGGGATTAGCTCAGTTGTGTTCTGGTACCAGTATCCAGGGTATTGAGGACCATCTACAACAGTTGTGGGCAATCCTGCCTCTGGAGAGGATCCAAAAGCTTTATGACATCCTTCCTGACCCAATCAGTGCATGCACCCAGGGCAAACAGGGTGCAATATAATACTGATAAGTGGGCTCTTACTGCCAAGTTCAAATTTGACTCGATGTTGTAATCGCTGAAATAACGTAACATACTCTCTCAACTTGTGAAGTTCCATTCTTTTCCTCCTCCCCTTCGTGGTGCTCAACCTTTTCTATCAGGCATTGTAATATACAGTGACAGTCATAAGGAGAATGACACTTTTTTGACTTCACACAGTTTTCAAAAAGTTGTTTACAGTGTTATTTAAATGAAATAATGAATTAATTGCAGAGGCCATTCTTTATAGACTTACCTGACAAGTGAGCTCATAGAAACATATTGGCTCAGTGCAAACTTCTCTTATGAAGATTTCCTGAATAGAGGAAAAAACATTTTTCTGTTGTAATACTATCTGTAAGCTACTGCATGCAATTGCACAAAATTATATACTGCAGTTATTAATATAGTATTAATGTAATATTTATTTTTATTTTTTATTTATTTTCTGTTTTATAACAGCAGTTTATAACAGTCTAATTAAAATAAATTTAAAGTCTGGCATTAATCAGGCACCATTTTGTGTTAAGTTTGTAGTAGGAACTCACAGATTGGTTGTAATGAGAGAGTAGCAGCCATGTAGTATGTTGCATTTATTGCGCTGTATTGTGTGAAGATGATAATTATTTTTTTTCTTTTCTTTCTTTTCTTGTGCAGTTGAAGGGGTCCTGCCTGAGTGTTTTGGATGGGCACTTGCGTTATGTAACATCCTGTGCATTTTCTCGTGATGGATCATTGCTGGCATCAGGTTTGTGTGTACTGAAATATGTTACATAACTTACAAGTGGTTTCTCATCATTCATATTACATGGAACTGACATTTCTTCTCTTCTAGTTTCTGTGTAGGAAGTGATAAAACTCTGAAACATAAAGATACATAACCTATTAGAACAATTGAAAACTCCAAAGAAAATGAGAACTGACATGAGTGAAAAGAGTTAATTAAGAAAATATAGTGTCTTTGATCTTAAAAGTTACCGAAGATCAAGGAAAACAGAAGATTCATCAAAAAGTAATAAAATAGAACAGAAGTCACTGACTAAAAGTAATTTTGTTTGAATGTAGAAGGATAACTTACGAACATTTCCTGTATTTTGTGATACGCATCGTCTGACCAATATACGACTTGCCACATTGACACGGAATCTGGTACACGCCGGCCTTCCTCAAACCGAGGTCATCTTTGGCACTCCCCACCAGTGCACGAGTTTTATTTGGAGGACAAAACACAGTTCCGACCCGGTGTTTCTTCAGAATGGGTACTCAGAGTGGCAGATTCAACGTGCTCTCTGCCCAACCACTGCAGCACAACCTGTTGAGATAGATGAAGTCACGAGGGAGGAGGTAGGCACTGCATTTATTCCATACACAGGCGCACTCTCGGGGAAAATTGCCCGCATTCTGAAGAAACACCGGGTCGGAACTGTGTCTTGTCCTCCAAATAAAACTCGTGCACTGGTGGGGAGTGCCAAAGATGACCTCGGTTTGAGGAAGACCGGCGTGTACCAGATTCCATGTCAATGTGGCAAGTCGTATATTGGTCAGACGATAAGTACCGTCGAGGATCAATGCCGTGAACACCAGAGGCACACTCGACTGATGTATCCGAGCAAGTCAGCGGTTGCTGAACATTGTTTGTCGGAAAATCACGCCATGGAGTATGACCGCACGAGGATTCTGGTACAGACGTCGAGATACTGGGACAGCGTTGTTAGAGAGGCCATCGAAATTCGCACCAATGACGACCTCATAAACCGTGACTGTGGCTATAATCTTAGCAAGGCTTGGGAACCAGCGATTGGGTTAATCAAGAGTAAATCAAGCAAACGTATAGTTGTGACGACCACGGCGGACAGAACCATCACACCGACATCATCTCAGACGCCGTCACAATCTGTTCCACCGCGCGACCGTGGCACGGGGCGCGGACGGCGGAGGGAGCGCGCCGCTGGCGGAGGGTATTTAAATCTGCCGCCGCCGCGACCGAACCCAGTTCCCTCTGAGCAGCCATAGCGTACGGATCTCCGTGCCGGCATGTTCACAGGAGCTCAGTCCGTCAGTTCACCTGATGATGGCGACATGTATGATCGCTGAAATATTGTGCCCGTTGGGCACTATAGACCTGCAGCACACCCGTGGATATTTTGATTAAGATTCAATATGTCTCATCAGTGCCCAATGGCATAATAGCAGCACATGAGTGGGTGCAAATGGAGCAGTATGATCTGTCTTCAGGGGATAGGTGGGTCACGGGCAATGGCTAATGAAGGTTGAAGCCAGGAGGATTATGGGAATGGAGGATTTATTGCAGTTACAGTTCCGATCCGTGCAATTCAGAAAAGCTGGTGGTTGTGGGAAGGATCCAGATGGCACAGGCTGTGAACCAGTCATTGAAATGAAGAGCCTCATGTTCGACAGAATGCTCAGGAACTGGGTGGTTCAGCTGTTTCTTGGCCACAGTTTGTTAGAGGCCCTTCACGCAGACAGATAGCTTGTTGTTTGTCATGACCATGCAGAACACAGCACAGTGGTTGCAGTTCAGCTTGTAGATCCTGGTATTGCAGGTAGATGGGATAGATGATGATTGTGACTGGACTGGAGTAGGTGGTGGGGGGAGGATGTATGTGACAGGTCTTGCATCTAGGTCTATTACAGGGATATGCTCCGTGAGCAAAGGGGTTAGGAGCGGGGGTTGTATACGGATGGATGAGGATATTGTGTAGGTTCGGTGGGTGGTGGAATACCACTGTGGTAGGGGTGGGAAAGATAGTGGGTAGGACATTCCTCATTTCAGGATATGATGAGAGGTAGTTGAAACCCTGGCAGAGAATGTGATTCAATTGCTCCAGTCCTGGGTGGTACTGAGTTATGAGGGGAATACTTCTCCATGGCCAGACAGTGGGACTTTGGTAGGTGGTGAGTGACTGGAGAGGTAAGCTGCGGGAGATCTGTTTTTGTACAAGGTGGGGAGGTTAATTGCAGTCTGTGAAAGCCTCAATGAGACCCTTGGTATATTTTGAGAGGGACTGCTCATCACTACAGATGTGATGACCATGGGTGGCTAGGCTGTATGGAAGGGACTTCTTTGTATGGAATGGGTGACAGCTGTCGAAGTGGAAGTATTGCTGGTGATTGGTTGGTTTGATTTCGGTGGAGGTACTTATATAGCCATCTTTGAGGTGGAGGTCAACATTAACGAAGGTAGCTTGCTGGGTGGATGTGGTACAGGTGAAGCAAAAGGGGGAGAAGGTGTTGAAGTTCTGAAGGAATGTGGATAGGGTTTCCTCACCCTTGATCCAGATCACAAAGATGTCATCAGTGAATCTCAACCAGCTGTGGGGATTGGGATTCTGGGTGATTATAAAGGGTAAAGGGTTCCTCCAGATGGTTCATGAATAGGTTGGCATAGGGTGGCACCTTGCGGGTGCCCATTGTCGTACCCTAGATTTGTTTGCAGGTGATGCCTTCAAAGGAGAAGTAATTATGGATATGGATGTAGTTGGTCATGGTGACTAGGAAGGAGGTTGTAGGTTTGGAACCTGTCAGGCATTGGGAAAGGTAGTGTTCAATAGCAGCAAGGCCATGAACACTAGGGAAGATGGCATCAATAGTGACGAGCAGTGTTAAATGAAGAGGAAGTGTTGAGGGTTGGTGACTGAAAAGGTTGGTATCTGTTGTTTAGGAGGGTGGGTTATTGGTATTAGGCTGAAGGTGTTTGTCTACTAGAGCAGAGCTTCTCTCAGTGGGGGCACAGTAACCACCCACAATGGTGTCTCTTTGGTGGTTGGGTTTACGGAGTTTAGTTAGCATGTAAAAGGTAGGAGTGCAGGTAGTGGTAGGGGTGAGTAGAAAGATGGACTCCTGGAAAAGGTTCTGGGATGGGTCTAAGGACTTGAGGAGAGACTGGAGGTCCTGCTGGATTTCTGGAATGGGCTCACTATGGCAGAGTTTGTAGGTGGGTGAATCTGATAGCTGGTGGAGTCCTTTTGCCAGGTAATCCATGCGATCAAAACAGTGGTTGAGCCTTTGTCAGCAGGTAGGATTATAAGGTAGGGATCAGTTTTTAGATGGTGGATTGCCGTTCTTTCTGCGGATGTAAGCTAGCTTCCACATTGAGTGATTTGAGGAATGATGGTGAGCCAAGGTTTGAGGTTAAGAAAATCTGTGATTTGAGGGCAGTGGGTGTGTATCATGGTTGGATGGAGGAGTGAATTGAGTCAGACAGGGTTCAACATTGGTCTTTGGTTGAGCCCGAGTGGTAGGGTTGGTGACGAGAAAGTGTTTCCACTTAAGGACCAGAGAGGAAGAGAAGGTCTTTAACAATTACTGCATGATTCAATTTGGGAGCGGGACAAAAGATGAGGCCTTTTGAAAGGACTGATGCTTCTGTAGAGCTAAGGCTTTTGGAGGAAAAATTCATGGCTTTTTTTTGGATCTGTTTAGGCTCAGGATTTTGTATGGTGGCGGGAGTGAGTGTGTCTAATTCCGATGAAGGCCATTTTGGCCAAAAGCTTACTTGTGTGACAGTATTTCTGTTGTACTTATCTCCGACACAGCATCCCCACTGTATAGTGAGTAGCAATTTATCCTTCTCATAATATTGTAAAAAAATGAAATTAGATTGCTAAACACCAAAGAAAATCAGAAACAAAGAAAACTGATTTCAAAATAAACATAAAAAAATCACAAACAAAGAGAAATGATTGCAAACAAAGGAAAAAGTTCGCTGGATGAAAAGATAGATAAACAGAGAGAAAATGTCATTGAGTGAAGAGAAAGAGCATTGAACACAGAAAAGAGACTGCCAAATGACAAAAAACAATTACAGATAACACATGGACAAAACAAAAATTATATTATCAGGAAAGATGACTAATTGTATAAAAAGGAAAATTCACTCCAGGGAAGAGTGAAACAGAATGGCTGACCACTATTTGCCTTTAAAGGATGAAATTCAAAATACTGCCAATAAACACGTTTAAATGTGGAAAAAATTATTATTTACCTTTGGGAGATGACATTTGATAAACACATTTAAATGTGGAAATTAGCTATACCCAGTCTTTTGTGCTGTTAGTTCCTCCTTCAGGAGGACAGGAGGATAAGTTGGGAAAGGTTGGAAAGAAAGGATGAATCACTGAGACCCATGTCATGAGGATGAGAGGACAAAGATCAAAGATTTGGAAACATAGAGTTGGATGTGGAAGGTAGTAGTTTTGCTAACACTGTGACCGCTTCAACCCAGAGATAATAGAATAACATATTGAGAAGAAACATAGATTAAGAAGAACAGAAATGTAATGCAGCTATCAACAGTACTAGGAATTTCACCCTTTGAAGGTAAATGCCATCCAACCATACTGCCTCCTCATAATTTCATAACTTTCTCAAGTGAATTTCCTTTTTGATGCATTATTGTGAACCATTTTCCATGTGGCAAACCAAAGATTCTGTTGTTGCTAGGACCAGAAGTGTCACCAAGCTCGCGCATTAAAAGGAGGCATTAGGTGTGTGAACAGAGGAAAAGTGAGAGTAAAAGAAGATAGTTTTATGGAGGATGTCGTTTCTGAATGTGCTATTGGACCCAGGCACAGAACTATGGAGGGTTTTGAGTGCTGGTTAAGCTGCAGTGACAATACCAAAGAGGACCAGAGGACTGAAAAAGGAAAGAACATGTTTGTACAGTAAGATGCAGAACATATATGGACAATTAATCAGTAAGAACTTTGTTGATAAGTGCAGAAAAGCTGTCAGTATGCAAAGGCAAAATTCAAACAGAAACAAAGCAACAGTAATTAAGGAAATGAATACTACCACTAATAAAAAATGAAAGTTTTTTAATATAAAGAAAAAGAGAAATTCATCACTGAATAAATAGAAAGAGAATGAGATAGAATTAAACACAGATGCGAGAGCACTAAACTGAGAATAGATGTTGCTCAACAAAGGAAAGAGAATATTAACATGGAAATTAGATTACAAAGAAGGCAGATAGCTAAAAAACAAGATATCACCAAACAGATGAAAATGACCTCAAAATTTATAAAAAAAGAGGGTGGCTAAAGCGTCAACAATCACAGAAAGAGATTGGAAAAAATAAGGAGTAGAAAAGCTAAATTAACATATGGGTAATGACATACAGTGCAGTCAAAGGATGTAACAGAGACGTGTTGAGAGACAGCAAAAAGTCTGAAGATTGAGGACATTTTCAAATTTGAATTGGAGGTTATGTCATAAGTTTAGACAAGGTACATAGTGAACAAAGTAAGAACTTAAGAAGGAAACAGAACAATGGACAGCCATGAATTGCAGAAAAAAAACTGAAGATGGTGGGAATACAAATGTTAAATTAAACTAATGAAAGGTGCATTGACATGTATGTGACTTAATGTTGATTGAGAGATGCCAAGCTTTTCGAAACAGGTATGGATGTCATCAGCTTTACCTGCCCACTCAACTCCTATGTATTAAAAAGTGGTTATTCTGAATTTATGAACTGGAGTTTGATGACATTCCTGGTGTATTTCATTGTGTTAATTTTGTGTGAATTTAAGCCACAGGATATTGGCTAGAATTAGCCATTTTACAAAACGACTATGACAGGAAAATTGAGGAAATTCGAGCTCCTTCAGAGGCAGCAGTTACTCTTCTAGTACACCATTCATGACAAACAGGAAACGGAGGAACTAATAGCGGTACTCAAAGTACCTTCTGCCACACACTATAAAGTGGCTTGAGGAATATAAATGTAGATATAGGTGTTCCTTAAACCACAGTGCATGATTCTATGTTGCATAGGCAAGAGTTCCCCCAGTGGGGAAGATTTGATGTGTGTAAGATCGAGAATAATATTGACATAAGTCACAGCTTCCATCATTCTTTTTGTAACAAGCACAAACTCAATTGAGTGCTCCTGTGCCATGATACCATTGCTACTGGTGTGTTGATGCACTGCTTTGCACTTGTCAAGCTGGAAGGAAGCATTTCCTTACACAAATTATGACATGATGTAACAGGAATCATGATTCATTTCCATTCTTGTATGGTTATAACAAAATATTGCTACGTTCTCTTCAGTCATAATAAATAACCTACATCTAATACATACTCCGCAAGCCACCATGCAGTATATGGCCTAGGGTATGTTTTACCTCTAACAGCCATTTCCCTTTCTATTTCACTCGCAAATACAGCAAGGGAAAAAGACTGTCTATATGTCTCCATATGAGCCCTGACTTATCTTATGTCCGTGGTCCTTATGCAAATGTACATTGGTGGCTGTATGATTGTTATGCAGTCAGCTTCAAATCCTGGTTCTCTAAATTTTCTCAATAGTGTTCCTCAAAAAGAACATCACCTCCACTCCAGGGATTCCCTTTCAAGTTTGCAAAGTATCTCCATAATACTTGCTTGTTGATTGAACCTACCAGTAACAAATGTAGCGGTCTGCCTCGGAATTGCTTTGATGTTTCGTAAGCCTGACCTGGTGGGGATTGTAAACGCTCAAGCAGTACTCAGAAATGGGTCGCACTACTGTTCTCTATGTAATGTACTTTGCAGATGAATCACAGCTGTGTAACACTCTCCCAGTGAACCAATATCAGCATTCACCTTCCCCAGTACAAACCATACATGGTCATTCCATTTCATATTGCTTTGCAGCGTTATGCTTAGATCTTTAATTAACGTGGCTGTGTCAACTAGCACAGTACTAATACGATATTCAAACATTATGGGATTGTTTCTCCCACTCATCTGCATTGGCTTACATTTTTCTACATTTACAGCTAGCTATCATTCATCATGTCAACTAGAAATTTTTTCTTGAGACATCTTGTATCTTCCTACAGTGACTCAATTATGACATACTCCTGTACACCACAGCATCAT
Source organism: Schistocerca serialis cubense (assembly GCF_023864345.2). Lineage (NCBI taxonomy): Eukaryota > Metazoa > Arthropoda > Insecta > Orthoptera > Acrididae > Schistocerca > Schistocerca serialis. Next base: position 844,982,662 of record NC_064640.1, on the reverse strand, counting down.
CAGCAAACAGCCCCAGATTGCTGCTCACCCTTTCCACCATAATATTTATGCGTGTAGAAAATAATAGCAGTCATATTATAATTCCCTTGGGCACTCCCACTCACACTCTCTGGTAAACACTCACTGTCAAGGACAACATATTGGGTCATATTACTTAAGGGGTTTTCGAGCCACTCACATATTTGGGAACCTATCCCTTATGCTCTTACCTTCATCAACAGGCTGCAGTGGGGAACTGTGTCAAACTCTTTTTGTAAATCTAGCAGTATGGAATTTGCCTGTTGCCCTTCATCCATTGTTAGCAGGATATCGCGAAAAAGAGGGGCAAGCTGAGTTTCACATGAGTGATGCTTTCTAAATCTGTGCTGATTTGTTGGCAGAAGCTTTTCCACCCCAAGGAAATTTATTATACTTATACTTATACTTAAACTGAAAATATGTTCAAGAATTCTACAGCAAATTGATGTTAAGGATATTTGTCTGTAATTTTGTGGGTCAGTTATTTTACCCTCCTTATATACATGGGTGACTTTCGCTTTTTGAGTTGGCATGGCACATACAAGACTTATCTCCTGCAGATCCTGCCCTTAACTATGTGCTCTGAGACATATTCTTCCTCATCCAACATGTTTTCCTCAAAAGATGCATTATGATTGGCCATGATTTTGAACTCCATGTTTTGACTGATGCACATTGCCTTTCATATTTACTAACAATTTTAATCATTTACTACTTTTGATCAACACTATTGACAATGTCAGTTGAACATCTGATAATCCTCACCATTTTCATGATGATTATACCCACCTGATGCACTACGAGAATTTCTCGTAGTCAAATTCACTTTAATAAGAAGTTTTCTATTTTCTGTTTGTAGAACTAACCTTCTAAGCATCTAATGAAATGTCAGAAACGATAGAAAAGTATTAAGAGAGGTGACCAGTTTAATAATTTAATGAAACAAAGGTGTTTTGGGTATGTGAGATATTTTATTGAGCAAAATAATCAGGAGTCAAAGACAAGGAAGAGATAAGTATCAATGGTAAAGAAAGCATGGCGGAGTTGCTTAGTCTCTGAAAAAATATGAAACACAAAATTTGTGGTATTAGGACATTTTCTTATCTTGTTATTATGGAAACAGAAGAAACAGACCATGTAATTGATTTATCTTCTATTTTCTACATAGTTCTGATGACATTGTGCGTGTAGTACATAGCTTTTGTTGTGACATTCTTAGATGTTAGTTTCTACATGTAGATTTCGAAGCATAATTGCATCACTTATTTTGAATGTTTCTTGTTCTTAAAAATAGGTTCCAATGACAAGACCCTTGCAGTATGGGACCTGACGGGAAACCTGACCGTAGACTCAGAACTGACAAAACCGTGCTCTGCCCTACGTCACTATGCCAACAATAATACCGAGGTGAGTACAATGAATGGATTTGCACGAGTACTTTATCAGTGGGAAGAAATCCATTACAGCTCATTTCTATTTGCATTTGTATTCATGTGGTGCTCATTTTTGTCTTTTTGGATCTATAAATTCTTTTTTCGAGATCACTCAGATTCTTAGAACATTTTAGGTGATGGCATTGTTTTTAAAACAGTGTAAGGCTCCACAGGTGGTCTTGCTTGCCTCTGTTCTAGGACCAGTAGACGTTCTTGAGAGAAATCACATCAGACGGATGAATTTTTCAGAAATTTGTGAGAGATTGGAACAAATTAGGGATTGAAGTTTACTTTCTTACTACAGCTGAATCAGGCTGCAGTACTGAAACAATGTGGCCAGCCAGGACTATGTACCTGTGTATGTGGTTTTCAAATAGCCTGCAGATAGAGGTAGAGTGGTAGGGAAGTGTGGGTGGAATGAGGTCTGCATATGCATAGTGTCAGAGAGCGGCCAAACGATGTCTGAATTGCCAAACTGTGTTGCTGTGGACAACAGTCAGGTTCATTTGCCTGTGGTACATTGCATTACATGTTCAAATCTGTGAGGAGAATGATAAATTTTGAAACTGATGTCAATTAATCGCCTACATGAGAGAAATCTTAGTTCTCATCTTGACTACATTGTGTCTGCTGCTTCACTGCAATAGTCTGCATGACGTGTGAAGAAGAGAACAGCTAAGTGGTAATTTCAAGTACTGTGATGAATATTCACCAGTCAATTCGGTGATAGGGACACCAGACTGTGTTCAGAGTAAAGACACTCTATCTAAATTTTACCAGTGAATTGTTGAAGTATTATGATAACGATTGAAGCAGAAGGATCTATAATGCCCAAGTATTAATAACAAAGTTCCCAAATTTATCATCCTCTAGGAAAGTTCTCAGGCTCAAATTATTCTTTGAATCGATAGCTGGCTAAAACCCAGAGTAAAAAGCTCTGAGAAATTTAGCGAGTTGAGGAACATTTATCAGGACAGGTTAGATGCCATATGAGGGGGACTTTCCATTGCAATTGACAGAAATATCCTCTCTATAGAGGTTGAAATGGAGTGTGACAGTGAAGTCATCTCGTCCCATTTAACAGATCTAGATAAAACCAAGTTAATTGTTGGATGCTTTTACCAGCCACCCAATTGAACTTTGACAGTTCTAAAATCATTCAAAGAAAGTCTACAGTTGGTAGCATGTAGTTATCCAGATCACGCGATACTAGTTGGAGGCGACTTTAATGTTCTGAGTATAGACAGAGATGTCTGTGGATTCATTGCAGTTGGTGCAGACACACAGTCTTGTGAAGGGCTTTTGTACACAGTTTTTGGAAAACTGTCTTGAGCAGCCAGTTCGCAAGTCCACGTGCAATGGAAATATCTTAGACCTCGCAGCTACAAGCAGGCCAGACCTTATCAGTGGCGTCAATATGGAGATGGGCATTAGTGATCATGGTGCCATCATAATAATTGTTGTTATGAAAGTTAATAAATCAGTCAAGAAGGCTATGAAAGTGTTTCTGCTAGAAATAGCAGATAAGCAGTTGTGAGCATCTCGCTTAGCAGTGAACTGCAGTCATTTAATTCCAGTATGATGGCCATAGAGGAATTATGGGCGATTTTTAAACAGTGTACGAAGGGATTAATAAAATATTCTCAGCTTTCAAGCTGCATCAAGTTGTTAACTACCCATGAACTTTCGGCAGAGATCTCCTCTGCCACTGTCAAGTAATTGACTGTCGTTTTAATGCTGCTGCTGCATGTAGGTAGCTGTGCCACTGTCGATGAAGTCATTGGTGCCCAGTCTCGCAGAACCTGCCTCAACTCACCAATCACAGGTTCCCCGGCCATACTCAGCTGCAGTCTACTGTCGTTATTGAGAGTGTTGTCCAATATTTTGACCTCTGTTGCTTCTTTTATTACGCTATCCCAAAAGCTGTGGCCTATTCAGTAATAGAGGTATTGTCAAATGCAATTCAGTGTCCATTTTCCAGTGCATGCTCCACTAAAGCTGATTTTTTGAGATAGCGTAGGCGGAAGCAACTTTCATGTTCTATGTGACACTGCATGTAGGTAGCTGTGCCACTGTCGATGAAGTCATTGGTGCCCAGTCTCGCAGAACCTGCCTCAACTCACCAATCACAGGTTCCCCGGCCATACTCAGCTGCAGTCTACTGTCGTTATTGAGAGTGTTGTCCAATATTTTGACCTCTGTTGCTTCTTTTATTACGCTATCCCAAAAGCTGTGGCCTATTCAGTAATAGAGGTATTGTCAAATGCAATTCAGTGTCCATTTTCCAGTGCATGCTCCACTAAAGCTGATTTTTTGAGATAGCGTAGGCGGAAGCAACTTTCATGTTCTATGTGACACTTTTCAGTAGTGCAGACAGTCTGACTGACATAAAACTGCCCACACCCCTACAGTATTTTGTATATTCCAGGAGTTCTGAGGTCTACATTGTCTTTCACAGGTTTCATTAGTTGCCGGATCATTTCTGGGGGCCTGAAGACACTGGCAATTTTATGTTTCTTCAGGAGCTGACTAATCTTCCCTGTTATTGAGCCACAAAATGATAAAAACACAATCTTCTTTGCGTCTTCTTCAGAGACCTTCTACCTTCTGCTATTGCGTCTTAGATGAAACTGCTTGCAAAATTTGTCTGTTGTTGTAACTATTTTCCTCGAAAACTCTAAGTAATTAGCTCAGATCCGTCAGCAGGTTTTTGGTGTGTGTGACAGTTTCAGCTCAATGTGCCAAAGTCCTCAGAACAGACCGTTTCTGTGCTGGGTGGAGGTAACTAGTGGCATACAGGTGCCCAGTGCGTGAGTGGGCTTGCAGTAAATGCTGTGACTGAGACACCCATTGGGTTCACAACAGGTGGGGATGTCCAGGAACGGCAAGGAACCACCCTTCTCTACTTTAATCATGAACTTTATGTAGTCATGGTGGGTGTTGTTGATGTGTTCCAGGAATTCTTCCAGCTTTTCATGTCTGCGAGGCTATGTGATGAAGTTATAGTCAATTTAGCAATAAAAATAACTAGAATTTGCAGATGATGTCCTCAAAATGCTCCATAAAGAGATTGACTACAACTGGAGCTAATGGGCTCCCCATTGCAATGCTGTCCATCTGGTTGAAATATTCTCCTCCATGTAAAAAATATGATGCTGTCAGGATATGTTCAAATAAATCTATGACGATGTTGTCAAATACCTGGGACAGCAAGTCCATGGTGTCTGTGATGGGTAGACATGTGAATAGAGAAACCACATCAAAACTGATCATAATATCCCTTTCACCAAGGTGTAGATGTTTAATTCAGTCGATGAAGTCCACCATATTCTTTATATGGTGCACACAATGTCCAGCATGCATTGAGAGGAGGTTGGCCAAATGCTTTGCAAATATATTGGTTGGCGACCCAGTGGTGCTCTTGGGGATCTGATGGTGCTTACTATAGGCCTTAAAAGTATATCCTTCTTGTATACCTTTGGCAGATGTAGAACTTGGGTGGTCTGGGTGCCTGAGGGGGGTTGTTTTAGTGACACACTCTTCCAGCAATGACTGATAGATAAGTCTTCCTCACTATTCTGGATGTTGGGTCCTGATGCAATTTTTCATATGTATCTTCCTTGAGCACCCATCAGATTTTTGTATCATAGTCGTCTCGTTCCATTAGGATGGCAGCACTGCCTTTGTCAGCTGGCATGACAAATGTGAGTGAGAGGATCATTGTGGAGAGCATGGAGGCTGTTGTGTTCAGCTCTAGTCATGTTTGGTGCATGCAGTTTGCATTTTAAAAGAATTCAGCCCGTTTCTCTTTCTCTACGAACTTCTCCTGCAATTTCACTGGGTCCTAATGGAACAAGCCGACTATGATGTGAAAATTCGACAGATGCTGAAGGAAGATGGTGCAAAAAACTGCTTCAGGACCCAACCCCCAGAATGGTGGAGAAGACTTCTCAAACAGTCGCCGCTTGTAGTGAGTGTCATTAATAACCACCTTCCTCATGCACCCAGACCACCCATGTCCTACATCTGCCAAAGGTGTATAAGGATATTCCTTTAAGGCATATAGTGAGCCCCATCTGATTGCTAATCCATTGACTTGAAAAGCATTTGGCCAGTCCCCTCTTGACACACGATGGCTATTGTGCACACCATACAAAGAATACAGTGGACTTCATTGTTTGAATTAAACATCTATGCCTTGGTGAAGGGGATATTATGATTAGTTTTGATATGATTTCCCTATTCACGTTTGTGCTCATCGCAGACTCTATGGACTCGCTGTCCTGGCTCTTCAACAACATCATCATGGATTTATTTAAACATACCCTGATGTTATCATATGTTTTAAATGGTGGTGCATATTTCAACCAGATGGACGCATCACTATGGGAAGCTGGCATCTGCAAAACTTAGTTGTTTTTATTGCTACATTGCCAATTTCTTTGTCATGTGGCCTCATGGACATGAAAAGCTAGAGGAGTTCCTGGAACACATCAACAACATCCACAACCACATAAAGTTCTCACTGGAAGTATGGAAGGATGGTACCCTGCTGTTTCTGGAAGTCCTTGTCTGTCGTAAACCCAACGGGTATCTCAGTCACAGAGTTTACCACAAGCCCACCCACACCCACACACACACACACACACACACACACACACACACACTAGTATCTGCTTGTCACCAACTACCACCACCCCAGCACATGCACCGTCTGTTCTGAGGCCCTTGGTACACTGAGCTGAAACCATCTCAGTGCCGAAATCCTGCCGAGGGATCTGAGCTACTTACATAGAGTTTTCAAGGAAAATGGTTACAGCAACAGAAAAATGTCACAAGCAGTTTCATCTAAGCCACAATAGCAGAAGATCTGTGATGGAGATGTAAAAAAAGATTGCATTTTTATCATTTTGTGGCTCAATAACAGGGAACATTAGCCGACCCCTGAAGAAACATAAACTCGGCACAGTCTTCATGCTCTCAAGAAAGATCTGGCAACTAATGAAACCTGTGAAAGATGATGTATACCTCAGAACACCTGGAATATACAAAATACTGTGTGGGTGTGGGCAGTCTGATATCAGTCAGACTGTCAGTACTATTGAACAGCGCCAGATAGAACATGAAAGTTGTTTCCATCTATGCTATCCCCCCCCCCCCCCCAAAAAAAAATCAGATGTGGTGGAGTATGCACTGGACATGGACACTGAAGTACACCCTGGGATCCTGTGATTGGTGAGTTGAAGCGAGTTCTGCAATCGCACATCCAAAACATTGCTGTATCTAGTGTATGACTGGGCACCTGTGACGACATTAGCTGTGGTGCAGCTATGTAAGCATGGCAGCAGCATTCGTATGACTGTCAAGCTCTTTACAATCCCAGAGGAGATCTCTGCCAAAAGCTCGTGGGTAGTTAACCACTTGATGTGACTTGAAACTGAGAATATTTTATTAATGTTTAAACAGATATATGCCTAGTAAGTGGATTAAGGATGGAAAAGGCCCATAGTGGTTTACCAATGAAATTTGGTAAATGCTGAGGAAACTAAGGCTGTTGCACCACCAGTTCAAAGGAGACTGCATAAATGATGACTGGAAAAGGTTAGTAGAGTTCATGTGTCTGTGAAAAGATCTATCAGCAAAGCATATAGCAACTACCATCATCATAGCTTAACAGAAGATCTGGCCAAGAACTCAAGAAAATTCTTGTCGTATGTAAATTCACTAAGTGGGTCTAAGGCTTTCATCCAGTCAGTCATTGAACTGTCTGTGTAGCAGTTGAAGATGACAAAACAGTAGCAGAAGTTTTAAATTCTGCTTTTAAGAAATCGTTGTAGCAGGAGAATTGTTCAATCATACCACTGTTTGACAATCCTACGGAGTCCCAAATGAATAGCATCACGGGTATAGAGAATCATGTAAAAGAGTTTAACAGAAATAAGTCACCAGAGAATTCTAACTCAGTTGTACAAAGTGTACTCTACGGCATCATCTCTCATCCAGTGCAAAGTCCCAAGTGACTGGAAAAAAGTGCAGATGACTCACGTATGTAAGAAGGGTAAATGAATGGACCTGCAAAATTAGAGGCCAATACCCTTGACATCAGTTTGCTGCAGAATTCTTGAACATATTCTGAGTTCGAATATAATAAATTTGCTAGAGACCTAAAAGCTTTATGTCCAAGAATGAACACGGTTTTAGAAGGTATAGCTCGTGTAAAACTCAGCTTGCCCTTTTCTCACATGATATACTGTGAACTATAGATGAAGGGCAACATGGAGATTCCATATTTCTAGATTTTCGAAAAGCATTTGACTCGGTACCGTACTGCAGACTGTTAATGAAGGTACAAACATACAGATTAGGCTGAAAGACTTCTGAGGTAATAGAACTCAGTATGTTGCCCACAATGGTAAGTGTTCAGCAGAGAAAAGGGTATTATCAAGATGCCCCAGGTAAGTGTGATACGACTGCTATTATTTTGTTTATACATGAATGATTTGGCAGACAGGGTGGGCAGCGATCTGTGGTTGTTTGATTATGGTGCTGTGGCGTACTGGAAGGTGTCAAATATCTGTGACTACAGGATGATACAACATGATTTAGACAAAATTTCTAGTTGGTGTGATGAATAGCGGACAGCTCTAAATATAGAAAAATGTAAGTCAATGTGGATGAATAGGAAAAACAAACCTGTAATGTTTGGATACAGCATAAGTAATGTCCTGCTTGACACCGTAACATCATTTAAATATCTGGGTATAATGTTGCAAATAGATATGAAATGGAACAAGCATGTGAGAGTTATGGTAAGGAAGGCAAATGGTCGACTGCTGTTTTAGTGGGAGAATTTTAGGAAAGTGTGGATCATTTGTGTAAAGGTGGCCACATATAGGACACTAATACCAACTGTTCTTAGTACTGCTCGAGTGTTTGGGATCTGCACCAAGTCTAACCCAAAGACATCAAACCATTTCAGAGCTGGGCTGCTAGATTTGTTACCAGTAGGTTCAAACAACTTGCAAGTTTGTGGAGATACTTCAGGAAATCAAATGGGAATCACTGGCAGTGGAACAGGAAAAGAAAAAACTAGTGATGGTGTAGGGTACCCTACACCAAGCACCGTACAATGGCTTGAGGAGTACATGTGTAGATGCAGATTTAGATGTAGCTAACACAGCTTTGTGAAGACTTCAAGTACAGTATTTCTCAAAATGACAATTGTCTAATGACAGTATCTTTGAAACTGGTTGCAATAAGTGTCATTTATTATGATTTGCACTATGTTACAAGTAAAAATGTAATACTCCACAAAGACTATTGTAAAAATGGTCAGTAATGGTGTCATATTTTTTGCTGTCAATGGGCATTATGAGTGTAAACTAACTTGTTCAGCATTACAGTGAGAGACCACATTTATGACCAATTACACAAGCAAACAATTAATCATTGTCTATGAAGAAAATGACAGTGATTTACATTGGTTTGATATCAGAGTTAATAATGAATTTATGTGGCTCCATTCTAATGAGTTATTAGAGGATACAACATTAGGAACAGTATGATCTGCATACTTTCATAAGATAAAGATTCTTAATCTGTAAAGGCTGGGAAGTTCTCACATGCTATGTATACAGTTGATATGTTGACAAATACATTTTTTAAACCATGAGTCTTTAAACCAAGAATATTATTACTTTACTTTGTTCTTAATCTGCATCATAATATCACTGTCACTGATAACTGAGCCTGTGTCCGAACCATCTGATTGTAAATTTGATGATGATAGTTTCAAGGCTCATATCCATCTTCACCTCTGTATCAAAGACTTCTACCTGAAGCTTTTCAAAGAACTACACACAGTGTGTCCACACTGAAAGGGGACATTGTTGCTTCATGCACAAGTGTTTCAGTGTCTGTTATCTTGAATGTTTTGTTTTTTTCTCCCACATAGCCTTTAACATGTGCCCAAATTAATTCCATTTCATTATACTGACAGTGATATGTGGGTAAACAGAAAATTGCATGACCACATTCACATCCAAGAAAGTGAAATTCATAAATTCTGTCATGTGACTTGTATAAATTAACGAGCTGCAGGAGTTCGGTGTGAGTCTGATTTATGCCATGTGGAATATTTTTATTTCTAAGCCAATGCACAATATCTGCTTTCCTGGTGTTTGTGCTGGGCATTTTCTCTGTAAAAACTGAATGATAATGGGCATGGTGCATTACAATGACTAACTTTGAAGTAAGGTACGGCAAGAATTGTTCAGTAAACCACTTCTTGAAACTGACAGCATTTGTTTCTGAATGATAGTCAGTCACTGCTTTTTTTTCTTAAACCTAAATACAAATTTACTCTCAGGAACAAAACCAGAAGAGTCAGCATGCAGAATAATTATCCAAGAACCTATTCCTATGGGAACGTTAAAATTGCCAGTACAACCAGTGATTTTTCCAATAGGTATTCCAGGAATGATTCTGATTCACTCAGGTTTCATCAAGGTGATACACTGTCGAACTACCTCCTTCTCTTGTACTGTGCATCTATATAAGGGATGTGATTCATACTGTATCTGTATCACTTCTTTCAATCAGAAGCTCTCTTCTTAACATATTTGAAACCAATGCCTCTTAAAATTCTTTGCGCTGATGGACCTCTAACTTCGAAGCCAATTTTCTCATGCATAATTGTAACAAGTTTTTGTGATATCAGGTATCCACATTTTATATACATTTCAAACATAGAGTGCTTTAAAATATTGTTGTCAAAACCGTCCATTTGTGTTAAAGGTTTCTCATGATTTGATTGCTTTCTAAGTGACACAAAACCAACTTTTCCTGATGTATCTACCACTGTGACACTTTTGTTTACAACTCTCTTTAGTTATCTTACTGACATCACCTGCTTCTGCATTCCGTTCTTGTATCTTCATTTGTCAACAGTAGGAGTCTTGCATTCAAAATCACATTTTAAATAGTTATAAATGCGGTAAATAATTCCCCTCACCTGCTCGTGATGCACTTCATGTTTATTGCCGTCATCTGACATATTTATTTGGAAATTGCACTAACACATTGACAGATACACTTTCACAGATATATTGCTACACAAAAATAACAATGACAGTCGAACGAATGATTTGGTTTTTGTGAAGTAGGGCAACAGTGCAGCGCACATGAGAGAGATTCTTGCCATCTAGCTGTAACTCACAGGACTAGCCACACAGAAAGAGAACAAATCATATCAATGCCAGGGGTTAATGGAGGAAGATTTGCAGAATGGCCGAAAATTGGGCCACGTTCCTACATGTCGTGGTCTTCAGTTAGTTCTGAAGAACCATATTGTTCAAAAGCTCAGCAACAATTCCAATCTTGTTTGTGTTGCTGTTGACCACTTTAATGCCTCAGCTATATGGTGAGGGGCTACTTTTCATTATTCCATTGTTTCTGTTCTGTTGAAGACTTTCCAGTATTCCATTAGTTGAAACTTCCTGGAAGATTGAAACTGTGGGCTGGACCAGGACTCAAATCCAGAACATACACCTTTCACGGACAATTTCCCCACCTGCTTAACCATCCAGGCACATCTTCCATCTTCACAGCTTTATTTCTGCCAGTGCCTCTTCTTCACCTTCCAAATTTCACAGAAATTCTCCTGCATACTTAGCAGGAATGGAACTGTGAGAAAGAGTATTTTGGAGAGGTGTTGATGAAGGTGAAGCTGTGAGGGAAGGTTGTGAGTTGTGCCTGGGTGGCTCTCTCAGTAGAGCAATTGCCCACGAAAGGCAAAGGTTCTGGTTTCGAGTCACAGCCTACCACACAGCCACCGAGCGAAGTGGCTAGCACACTGGACTCTCATTCAGGAGGATGACAGTTCAGTCCCACGTTCAGCCATCCTGATTTACGTTTTCTGTGATTTCCCTAAATTGCTCCAGGAAAATGCCGGGATGATTCCTTTGAAAGGGCATTGCCTATTTCGTTCCCCATTCTTCCCTAATCCGATGAGACTGATGACCTCACTATTTGGCCTCCTCCCCCAAACAACCCAACCCAAACCCAACCCTACCACACAGCCAGCCAGCCAGGAAGTTCCAAATCAGTGTACACTCTGCTTCAAAGTGACAATTAATTCTGAATTGTATTAATTGTTTGTGTCCAGGAGGGTAAATTCTGTATACATTATATATGAAGTGCAACATAGCTCACAATGCCTCCCCCTCCTCCCTCCCACCCCCCTCCTTTCTCTGGTAATCCATTTATCACCTGTCTGTGATGTATATACTTTTGGAAGGAAGGAAAGTAGTTTAGTTAGTGTTTAACATCCTGTTGATGATATAGTCATTAGGAGCATGTGCTTGGATTGGTCGTAGAAGGGGGAAGAAAACAATCATGTCCTTTTCAATGGAACCACCCTGTTATTGGTTTTAAATAATTTAGGGGTATTGTAGTAAGTAAAAATTACACACAGATTATGCTGTGAATATCTTATGAAATTCACTGATTTCTGCAGAGATTTTTACGGAAATGGTTTGTAAATATGGCTGACATGGAGAAGTGATAAAGTCCTCTCACTGTGTTACATGGAAAGTGTGTGAAGTTCCTGTGTAATACAAAAATTAAGGAAGCATATAGTTATACATAGATTTATTTAGTATGCATAAATTCAACTTATTTCTGAAATGATATTATAGATCACTTTGTTATTGGTCAAAAGTGATTAAGTTTTTTAGTTACCAATGTCATAAGCAGATAATGACATTGGTTGCAACCACTGACAGCATTCTTGAGTTTAGAGAAATTTCTCTTACAGCACATTAGTGGTTGATGTGAAATTGTTATGGCTGTTGATGTCACTGTCACAAAAGTGACACATTGTTTTAATACGTGAAGGCAAGGAGAAAGTTTTTCAGCCTGTCTGGTAGATTGTGTATGTATCGATGAAACTTCATTTTTATTGTGTTGGGATCTGTTGTTCAATAATATGTTTTGTGTGAACATGGGAATTCACCTGAAGTTGATGAATGGCTGTAAGGATTGCACTCCTTCATTTTCAGCAGTTAACAAAATTGATACTTGAACTCTTAACATGCTGTATGTTTGACACCATTTTCTTTCTGTGGATGAGACATGGATGTACCACATCTGGCCAAAAATGGAACAGTGGTAAAAGAAAGTGGGTAGAAGCAAATAGCTTTGTGCCAATGAAGGGAAAGTTCACATCCTCTGCCAGTAACTTTATGGTCATTGTTTTCTTGGATGCAGAAGGAATTCTTTGTACTTATTACTTTGTGAAGAGTAAAACAGTAATTGGTGAATACTACACAAGTGTTCTGGATGAACAGAATGAAAAAGAAATAAATGACTTGTGTTAGTTGCAGGACTGTGAACATACCCACAAAGGTGTTTCTACAATGGAAAAAGTGAGGAATATGAAGTGCAAATTTCAATGTCTATGAATCTCCAGATTTGGCACCCACTAATGTCCAGCTATTTCCACATCAAGAGAAATTTGCGTTTGTAAGAAATTGGTGGCCAATAAAGGTCTTAAGGTAACTGCACATCTTGCAAAATAGAGCCCTGCAAGCATGGGGCCTATCTGCACTGTCTTCATACATGTGCAGTGTGTGAAATAGAGAGAGAGAGAGAGAGAGAGAGCACGAAAACACTTCATGAACTTTGGCGGATGTTGCTGCAGATGACCAATGCTTCCTCACCTAGTAACACAAGCAAGTGAACACTTAGCTGTAGGCATGCATATATTGCATGCTTTGGCACAGTGAAGCGGATATCATGCGCTCACAATCGCTTGCACATAGGTTGCGAAATTGTAACGTGCACATGTTCGATGCACTTTGCTTCCCTCCCTCACAGACTTGGACAACATTTATTCAAATGAGGAATAAAGATTAAAAATTATAATTCATTATTTGTGTATAACAAATGAAAATACTTCTGTGAAATATTATTCATTTACACAAATAAAACATTTATTCATTACCTATGAATAAAAAACCTTCATGAATAATTGATAAATTTGAAATCCAATGACATTTATTCCTCCAATTCTTTGTAATTCATTAAGTAAACATTTTTCCAAACATCTCATCAGAAACTTTATTTGATTTTCGAAGATTTGCCGTTGTGTCACACTAAATGTAATACTTTCTACACATGTAAAGAGGATAGCAGTGCATTATATCACCTAACACCATCTTTATTTGAGAATAACTATACAAGACTTCAAATTGCAATCATCTTCAGCAAAGACTGAGAAGTCATCAATTCCACACCAGTAACCCCTCCTCCCCCGCCTCCCTCCAAATAATAAATAATTTATAGTAATTTGATTTTACCCTCATCTCCCAGATTACATTCAAAATAAAATCATCTTTGTATGACAGAAGATCATTTGAAACTCATGATATCATTTCTTTTAACATTTCTTCGGTTATTATGTGTCTGCAGTTTGTTGTAAGCCTTCCTCGGTTGTGGCCAGCAAAACAGGTAAACTATTTATTTTTAAATCATATTCCAATTGGGGTAGAAAGACAGAAAAAGTCTTCCAATCATCTCTTGACACTTTCTTGATAGATATAGTTGCCAGTGTGCTGTGCTACTCTTCACTGTTCCCAAACACATTGTCTCTTCTGGAATTTTTCAATCTTGAAGCTCTCTGTAGCTGCATAGCCGTGTGTCGCATTGAAAAACTATTCCGTCTTCTAAAAGAAAGCTTATTTGTAATTAATCATAAAATAGTTTCGAATGACTTTAGTCATTCAGCATCATTCCAGAAACATCTTAGGAAATTAGTGTTTAGCAGCCACTGAGTTTTTGCTTGGTTCATTTTATCGCACTATGAACATAGATGGTGTAATTATATCAATGAGACATCCATTTTCAGTAGTGTTAGCAATCTAAGGAAGATATAGCAAATTAAGAGTTTTTGTCAGCTGGCTTCTCATCTTTGGCTACTTATGTGGTATACTTGCACATGTTAGCAGGAGGAGGGGGGGAAGGTACTGGCAGGTGCAGAGACAGTTGACTGGGGCTGCATCGGTGGTGTAAGTGCTAAGAGCCATTTGCCTATAAGTATTTTTAAGTTCCAGTTGTTACACTATAAATCAAGTAAAATGGTGCTGAAATCAAAGGTTGGTTTGAGCACTGCAGTGTTTTGCTAGGCACGGTAGTGTGCCCCTAACTTCCTGCCACCTCTGAAGCGACTTACATAGTCATTTAAAAGGGAACCTACATTTCGACATGAACTCTTAAACAGGGTGCAACTTGGCTTGTAATTATTAGAGCTGGAACAAGCGGTATGTAAAAGAGGAAATTGTAGCTGCAACAAGTGACTGAACTCCATACCTTTAGTTTTGTTGTCTGGAACTTTACCCACTGAGCCATATTTCTGGACAAACTATTAATAAGTTTTTTATCAGATAGAAACTGCACTGAACCAAGGGAACAGATACTAATCATAGAACTGTGTACAAGAAATAAATAAAGAAAATGCCGTAGTATTCTATGTTATTTGTTATTTAAGTTACAAATAATTTATTTTCAGGTAAATTTATTTGAATGATATGTACTGGAATAATTATCAACATACAAATTTATTCAAATAATGTCCATCTCTGCTTATCACTACACCTTATGCATCCTTCCTCTTTGTGGTCGTTGCAGTTAATATTATAAACTGTAATGAGTTCTGGTAGTTAATTTGCTCAGTTTACTCATGTGAGCCTGCAGTTTAGCTAGACTGAAGTCATTTTCTTAGTTATAAAAAAAAGCAGAAAATTGTAATCAGTTGTCACACTCTTCAATATAAATCTGTTTCATTTGTTCTGTCCAAAATGGTCTCAATGTCGGCGTGATTTTAGCCGGAGTCTGTGTTCGAGCATTATTTCATCAGCTTTTATTCACGCAAATTTAGATTTCCACAGCTAAATCAGTGATCTTCAGCAATATTCAGCATTTGATTAAAACATTACATTTTGTTATAAATAGTCATACTTCGTTGCTGTGGTAATAACTGATGAATCTTAGGTATACAACATTCATTTTCTACATAGAAAACTGACTGCTAAAAAAAATTCTAATTCTAAATGTAGTAATGCTTGCAAGGCCCATTAGTGCAACTACATTGTGACAAAGCTGTACAGAGGCTGTATTTTGTAGTGGTGTGGCAGGGCCATACACCTGTTGCCCCACATTCACCGAGTGAGCACTATGTGATACCGAATGAAAGTGCATGGTACCTAGTGAGGAAATTACTGGTTGCATGCTTCCCCATGTGTGTGTGAAGCGAGTGGTGGGCGGTGGGTGCTACTAGTATGGTTTAGTCATGGGATGTACTGCTCTAGTGCAAACTGCACACATCATTACAGTTCCACCTTGTGTTTCATTGAGATCATCCTCATTGGGAAGACATACATGCCCAACAACTGCAGAAAGAAGCATCATGCATCACGACTCCAAAGTATAAGAATTAACCTAGTTAGTACTCTTTAGTGGAACATTTAAAGAAACCATTAAATCTAAGTATTATTTTCTAGTAAAATTAGAAATGACTTTAATGAAATTGTTTCCTGTTCTTATAACCAACCACTAAAAAGAAATGAACATTGCTGTCATAGAAACAAATGTGCCTTATGCTGACCAACTACAGCATACAGAACGTTAAAAAGAATATTACATTTGGCAAGTTACTTTTTCTGTTGTTGCCCCCTCTAAATTCATTTCTTAAGTACTTACAATTAAACAATATAAATATCAAAATATTCTGTCAAGTTACTCAGTTGGCATCCCACAAGCCATTTTAATTAAGCTATCTCTTTTAGCCTTTTTTTGTGCATTGAGCTGAAAGAATTAAAAAAAAACTGATGCTGAATAATTCTCTTCATTCTCCTGTACTCTCTACACACAATATGTAATAAATATATCATTTTTGCATATTTATAACCAATTAATTTGTGAAAAATGTAGTTGTCCTTTTATTCACCTGTTTTGGTGATGAAAATTGTATGTCTAGTAGTATAACATCAAGCAGTTGTTCTGTTCATTATTACGAGTACAACCTAAATACCAATAGGAAAATCTTACAGTAGCAGAACCTGTGTGCTTATAACTGTTTAAATTGTTTCAGCATGGGTTACTGGATGAGGAAGAACTTATGAGACAAGCAGAAAGAGATAAAAATGAAGTGAAGCTTTTACAGTCCATTGATGGTCATGAAGGTGGCATCAACACATGTCATTTTTCTGGGAGTAAGCTTCTGGCATCAGGATGTGGGTTAGTTGTAGCTTTAAAGAAGGTGTTTACAATTTCTTTTTGCATATTATCCATCTTTCCAGTATGTATTTAATTACATATAACACAATCAGTGCCTTCTCTGTGCGATAACAGTGGAAATACTGTCAATGACAGTGCTGCTAAAGTAGGGTTACTAAACACAGCCCTCCAAAATTCCTTCACCAAAGAAGACGAAGTAAATAGTCCAGAATTGGAATCAAGAACAGTTGTCAACATGAGTAACTTAAAAGTAAATAAACTAAAAGTAGTGAAGCAACTTAATAAAAGCAAGTCTTCTGATCCAGACTGTATGCCAGTTAGGTTCCTTTCAGAGTATGCTGATACATAGCCCCATACTTAACAATCATATACAACCACTCGCTCGGTGAAAGATTCCTAACCACAGACTGGAAAGTTCCACAGGCATACCAATATTCTAGAAAGGCAGGAGGAATAACCCACTAAATTACAGGCCCATGTCATTAACATCAATATGTAGCGGGATTTTTGGAGCATATATTATGTTCGAACATTAGGAATTACCTCAGAGAGAATGGTCTATTGACACGCAGCCAACATGGAATTAGAAAACATCGTTATTGTGAAACACAACTAACTCTATTCACATGAAGTGTTGACTGCTATTGACAAGGGATTTTGCTTGTGCGACTGGATTCATGATTTCCTGTCAGATAGGTCACAGTTCATAGTAATTGACGGATAGTCATTGAGTAAAACAGAAGTGATTTCTGTCATTCTCCAAGATAGTGGTATAGCCCTGTGCTTTTCATTATGTATATAAATGATTTAGGGGACATTTTGAGCAGCCATTTTATGTTGTTTAAAGATAATGCTGTCATTTATCATCTAGTAAAATTAACAAAAGATGCGAAACAATTTAGAAAAGATACTGGTATTGTGCGAAACTTGGCAATTGACCCTAAATAATGAAAAATGTTAGGTCATCCACATGAGTGCTAAAAGGAATCCATTAAACTTTGGTTACACAATAAATGAATCAAATCTAGGCTGGAAATTCAACCAAATATGTATGAATCACAGTTATGAATAACTTAAACTGGAAAGAAAACACAGAAAATGTTGTGGTGAAGGTGAACCAAAGACTATTATTTATTGGCACAACATTTTGAAGATGCAACAGACCTACTAGAGAGACTGCCTACACTATGCTTTTCTGTCCTCTTTTGGAGCATTGCTGCACAGTGTGGGATTATTACCAGACAGGTTTAATGAAGTATATTGAGAAAGTTCAAATAAGGGCAGCAGGGTTTGTATAATTGAGAAATATGGGAAAAAGTGTCATGGATGTGATACAGGATGTGGGACGGACATCAATAAAACAAAGATGTTTCTCGCTATAGCGGGATCTTCTCATGAAATTTCAATCGTCAACTTCCCCCCCAAATGCAAAAATATTTTGTTAATGCTAACCTAGATAGGGAGAAATGATCATTATAATAAAATAAGGGAAATCAGAGCTCGTACGGCCTTTCCACGCAGTGTTCGAGAGTGGAATAATATAAAATTATTGTGAAGGTGCTTCAAGGAACCCTCTACCAGGCACGTAAGTGTCATTTGCAGAGTATCTACATACATGATGAAAACATCACTTTTAGCAAATGTGGCAAACCATGACCAGAATTTTATTTGTTGAGCAAAGTGTAGTTTGTCTTTGCTAATCAGACTTCATAGTTAGATGGAATGTGTTTATGCAACATGTTATTCTGTTTATATCAATGAATACATAGCATATTATCTCAGTACTGATTGTTCAGTAGTGATGATTGTGAAAAGGGATCACTCTAGTATATAGAACAGCTCTACTACAAATAAATGAATTTGAATACCTAATGTCCATAATATTGTAGACTAATAATTTATTTTTGGTCACTGCTGCTTCTGTTGTGTGCTATGTTATTTTTGGTGCAGACTGCAGTACAGAAAATAGTATACTATATATAATGAATGTACTTGGTGTCTGGCAGAGGCTACTTAGAGAGAAAATTCTTCAGTTGCAAGAATTTTTCCCATTACTAATACATTTTGACATTGGTGTTGTGATATGCTGTTTTCATTAAAACAGCCACTGTTTGTTGGTTTATTCAGGGATTAATTGTGGTGTACAAGCACAGAACTGAGTGATTGTTGTACAGGGTAAAGTGTCACTAACATGAGAGACAGCAAAATTCTGAACTTTTAGATAGGCCGAACTTCTTTCTAAGTAAGATTGATCCACCTAACTATTAAATTTTGTGAATGTACTTGGTGCTTTCAACAATCTTTAGTAGAAAATGGAAGACGTGGGTCAAATCACATAGCTTTCTGTCCTTGCCAGGAGCCTCTTGTACTACAGTATAACCTGCTTTTACATTCCCGGAATTAACATTTTCCCACATTTTTTATTGCTCCCTTCAAATTTCCTATGTTCACAATGTTAATTCGCACCCAGTTTCATGTTAACATATCAGTAATTTTCCCCTGATTTACATTTTATGAAACAATGTTCGTGGAGGAAAACAACTGGCGTGATTGACATAAAATGATGCAGGTATAGCGTTTGCCTTCAAGTAGTGTTTACATACGTTATACATTTAACTTTCTTGACACCAGAGTGTTTCACTCAGCAATTCTTAAGTCACAAAAAACGTAATTTGTATCCTGCACTGCCAACCACAACTTGGCGTTGTGGCTGATGGGAGTAACTGTTTTGATAGAAGACGGAAGAATGCGCAGCTTCTGAGGAACATTCATTCGTTTCGAGACAATACCAACTTTATCTGTCAGTACTGTGTGCTACAATAAGTAGTACCGTTGCGTTATTGTATCCGTATTGTTTCGGCGTTAACTTCACTCTGTGATAATGATCACATACAGAGGATATCCATTTTCCAGTATTTGTAACTTGCTAAATACGGTAGTTTCCTTTATGGTTTGTATACGCATTGTACAGTGTTGTTTGCTATCTAAGGTTGGCAATGCGACAAGCCTGTTCCTACAACCGAAGTGAGTCGATTTCAGTTGACACAGCTACTCTCGACAACTGCCATGCAAAGAGTTTGCGTTTGTTACTTTGTTTGTGTGCACCGGGTAGCGTGTTCGTAGCCTTGTGTGAAGTGATTGAAGTCTGTGGTTAGTTGTTTCTTTCACATTGTTGTTTTCTGTCACAATTTAGGATGGAAAACGCCGGTTCTGCCAAAAGAGACAGGAAAAACCTTTCTATGGAAGAAAAGGTCAAAACTCTGGAAATAGTTGATGCTCACCGTGGAACACATGTTGCATTAGAACAGAGTTTGGGAACTCAGGTATCTGCATTGAACACTGTCATGAAAAACAGAGACTATTTTGGAAAGTGTAAGTAACAGTGGGCCAAATTCCAAAAAAAAAAAAAAAAGAAATATGCCAGCTATTTGAAATATGCAGCACTGAAAGAAATTGCGAAGAACTGGTTTCAGGCAGCACGTGCATCAAATATTCCAATAAACAGTGTGATGTTGCGTGAAAAGGCACTGAAAGTCGCCAATGTACTTGGGATCGAGGACTTCACGGCATCAAACAGGTGGATAGATAGAGTCAAGAAGTGGTGCAATGTAGTGTACGAAACTGTATGTGGTGAAGAAAACAGTGTGGACATAAAATCTGTTACGGAATGGCAGAGTGACAGGTTACAAGACCTTTTGGAACAGTATAAACTGAAGGAGATCTTCAGTATTGATGAAACAGGTCTCTTTTACAGTGTACTGCCAAATAAAATGCTTGCTTTTAAAGGCGAAAACTGCCATGGAGGTAAACACAGCAAAGTTCACCTGACAGTAATGTTAGGCATGAATGCAGATGATTCTGAAAAAATTAAACCGTTTGTGGTTGGCAAATCTAAAAAACCATGGCGTTTTAAAAACATAAAAACACTGCCAATGAACTCCATTGTCAACAAAAAAGCGTGGATGACAGGAATTATTCGAGCAATAATTACATTGTCTTGATGCAAAAATGGGTACTCACAACAGAAAAATTCTCCTGTAAGTGGATTGTTGCCCTGTGCATCCCAGAAATATAAGACTACATAATGTGCAATTAGAGTTTCTGCCACCAAACTGCACAAGCAAATTACAGCCTTTGAATTTGGGTATCATCTATGCCTTCAAAACACACTATAGGAAGGCGATTGTGCAGAAGGCGTTAACTTTGATGGAAGTTGGGAAAGACCCAGCCTCCTTTAAAGTGTCAATTTTAGATGCTTTGCATTATAGTGCAAAGGCATGGACAGAAGTTACGGCGGCCACCATCTCCAATTGCTTCCGAGTAGCAGGATTCATCGAAGCCGACCACGGAAATGGATCTGATGTACCAGACGTGAGTGTTAGTGACTATGGTGAAAAACTGCTTGCTTTGTCATGGGAAAAGCTGCAGCTTCAGCATCTGGTTCACGATTTTTTACACATTGGCGACGACGTTGCCACTGTGGAAAGTGTTTCTGTTGACGACATTATCGACTTTCACTCACAATAAAATGCAGAAAGTGACAGTGACAGTGACAGCGACAGTGACAGTGATAGTAATGAAGACAATGAGATTCCCTCATTTGCAATTGTTAATGCAGCAGTGGAAACAATTAAATATATTTCAGCTGCAGATGTTAATGACAAAGTTTTCCATTGTGTTTATGAACTCGAAAACCACATTGAAAAAATACATCAGGCAAAATTAAAACAACCCACAATTTTGGATTTTTTTTGCCAAAAAGTAGTAACTACTGTATCCATTTGTTAACATCGTATTTATAGGCCAGCCAAATTAAAGGTCAGTATAATAAATATAAATGGCATATTAACGTGTTGTAAATGTGTGCTTAAAATGCTTAAGTGCAGTATGGTTTCCTTCCCTGTAATTTTGGCTGTGCATACAGGCCGATCTGTATTGTAACCCTGATGTCTACATTGATTTGAAAGTGTCTGTTTGGCTGGGAGCTGACTAAGTCAGTGAGTGTGAAATAAAGGCTTTAGTGGCAGATTGGTCTGTAGTGTAGTGCCATATTTAATGCACTTTACACATTTCACACACCTATATATACGAAGTTGAAAACAACGAGATAAATGGGTGGTACTGCATACATCTGCTGACATCACTTTCGCAGGAAAGTTACACTTAAAATCATGCAGTTTAGAGAGATCTTTAATGCAGTGTACACTTGACATGCACTTTTCATAGGCTTCAAATATAAATACTTAAACTGCCAACTGCATCACTTTAGCTTTGCAAACACATAAATCAACATATCGGCTGTGTGGTTTGTGTTATTTTTAATGCGATTTGTTGTGCTAAACTGTCGGTGAATGTCATGTCACTTGCTAAACGTAGCACTAAATTCAGATAACCTTTAATAAAAATAAACATTCCCTGATGAGTATTTTTTTGCCTTTTATGTACATATCTCATACAAAAGTACAGAAATGGAAAGGGGGCCCCATACACAGCCAGTAAAACTTAAAAAAGTCATTTCTCACATTTCACATTTTCCTGCAGTTTACGCCATTTTTTGCAAGTCCCTTGAAAAGTGTAAAAGCCGGGTTTTTCTGTATTTGATCAACAACAGCTAAGTGTGATCAGTCTCTTTAGAGTGTGTACATGTGTTCAGTATGTTTCTAATCATAACATTTATTGACAGTTAAAATGAGAACATTGATGCTCATAGAGCACTACATGCTTCGCTAGAAATCCGGTTCAGAGCATCCGAACTACTGCATCTTTTTTCCTCCCACAACAGAGGCCAAAGGTACTGATGACCTCAGATGTTGAGTCCCATAGTGCTCAGAGCCATTAAAAAAAAAAAAAAAAAAAAAAAAAAAAAAAAAAAAAAAAAAAACAGAGGGCCAACTCCATCTTTCCCCACTGTTGCGTCTTGTCAGGGAGAAACAAGAAACTGCATGCAGCACCATAGTGTGTACCCCATCCTCAGATCTGCCCCAGCCTCTCCTTTGGACCAAAAGACTCAATAGACCCTATGGTTTTTCACTGCCTGTTCCTGTTCCTGGACATCCTTGATGCATTTACAGGCGCATGTGTGGTATACACTGATGGCTCTGTGATCTACAGACAAACTGGTTTTTCCTACACACATGCAATGTGAAGTGAAGTACACTTCCTGCTAAACGGATATAGTGTATTCACTACAGAACTGATGGCCATTGCTTGAGCCATCAACCGCCTTCATTCTCGCACGGGCGAGTCATTCTTAATTGGCAGTGACTCTTTGAGTAGTCCTCAGGTTGTTGACCATTGCTACCCCTGACCCCCGTTGCTTATGACTATCCAGGATCTCCTGTATGACCTCCACCACACTGGATGGTCGGTTGTCTTTGTATGGATTTCCTGGTCACATTCGGATCCCAGGGAATGAACATGCTGACCGGTTGGCCAAGGCAGCTATCAGGATATCGACTTTGGAGATGGAGGTACCGGAACCTAAAATTCGGTTGACTCTGCACCGACAATTGTTGGGGACTTGGAATGCAGGTTGATGTGCCCTGGTTTCTCAGAATAAACTGTGAACGATAAAGGAGACCATGACCGTGTGGCAGTCTTCCTTTTGTGCTTCTCACAGGGAATCTACTGTACTCTGTTGGCTTCGCATTGGCTACACTTGGCTGACCCACGGCTGCGTATCTCCGCATAAGTATCCACCCCACTATCAGTGTGGTGCCTGTCTCACAGTGGACCACATCCTGCTGAGCTGCTTTAATTTGACAACCTTATGGCGAAACCTTAAACTTGCAGACACATCACCTGTGGTGCTAGTGGACAATGCCAAAGCAACTGATTTGGTTTTATGTTTTACCCGTGAAAGTGGTTTTTACTCCTCTCTGTGACGTAGGGCACATTAGCCTCATCAGCCGATTGAGGGATTGGAGGGGTGCCCTGTTGCCTGCTCTGACCCGAGACGCCAATGGCTGCCCTTCCTTGGTGATCCAGCCTGGGTTCATGCCCTTCCCACCTTTTTAATTCTTTGTATTCTTTTACATCTGTCATTGGTTGACAGACTAGTCATCATTGTTCTCTTTCCTGATATTTTATCTGTCCTTGTAGCTAGGTTTCTTGTGATAATGGAGGTTATGGAAGCACATATCGGATGTAGTGTGTGTGTCTCCAGGCACATAATGTGCCCTGGGTTCCTGCAGCTGCTTTCTGGTTCCGTTGTAGCAACTCTCCTATCTTCACACTTTTATCTCTTCTCCCCCCCCCCTCCCCCCCCCCCCCCCCTTCAACACACACACACTTCTGCTTGCTTCTATCTGATGACTTTCTTGATTCTCAGATGCAGTTGAGTCCGTTGGGATAGGTCTTTTGTGTAGTTTGTCTCTGGGAATTATTCTTATCTTGACACACATAGGATTAAGGAACCAATGATATCAGTCTATTCATTCATTCATCCATCCATCCAATTCAGAAGATTATCACTTAATAACATGTGATCAGACAAATGAGTAGCCTGGAAAATTATAAAATTTAATAAACAGAGAAACATAACGTGATCTCAAAGTCACCATACTTCAAGAGAAGACCATATAAGCTCCAGACTGGAAAAAACGAGAATAGCAACTGGGTCTGTTCTGTATGGATAAAAATTACCACAGGGAAACCTACAATGTGAAAGTTCTGAGAAGGACAGATACTGGATCACATCATTGCACGATAAAACAAAGAGTTGAACAAGTAGCTCCAATAAATCCAAGGAAAAAGCAACAGTGTTGGAACAATGAGTGTGTAAAACAGTGGTAGATAGACAACAAACTTGATTAAGATATCTGAGTCGTAAAACAGAAGAATCACATGTGGAACTCACAAAACAAAGAAACATAACCCAAAAAATAATAAGAAGGGATAAATGCCAATATCAAAAAGGTATACTTCTAGTAATAGGAGCTAATAGTGAGGAAACAAACTCAAGAGATCACTACAGAATATTTAACAGACAACTACAAAATATTTAGTATACAGTTACAAAGATATATTCTCCAATATTAATGTTAAAAGATAAAAATAAGAATGTGGCCCATAGCAATAGAAAAAATACAGTTATTGTAGCAGAAACATTTAGTAAATTACTAAATTGTGAAGATCCCCTGAACAACTGCAAAGAAACAGGTACTTATATTAAAACACCAGTGGAAAATGTAAACTCACCCACAGTCCATGAAGTCTACAAAGCTTTGAAATAGATCAAAAACTACAAAGCAAGTGGAGAAGATTGAACATTGTGGGACTTTGGAAATATGCAGCAGAACCACTGAAGATGTCATTACACCATTGCATAGTGAGAATGAGGAGCAAAGAACAACTACCAGAACATTGGACTACAACTGTGAGCCATTCATTACACAAAAAGTAGCAAATCAAATCCAGACAACCATAGAGGAATTTCCCTTTTGGATATCACATATAAAGTCATGTCGACAGTGCTGTACAATTGTGCTAAAGATCATCTTGATCTGGAACTAGGAGAATACCACAGAGGATTTAGGCTGTGTATAATCTGCCCAGAACATATAATCACTTTGAAATTTGTTATGCACTAAGATAAAAACAAGAAGTCATAACCTTTGTAGACTTAGCTTATGATAGTATCTGCAGATCTCCAGTGTTAAAGATAGGAAGGAATTTCGGCCTCCAGCCCAAATTAATAAAAATGATAAATTAAATCTGAAAAACACTAGATGTAAAGTAAAGTTCAGAGGAGAAATATCTGAGTCTTTTATGACTGAAACAGGTTTAAGACATGTAGGTGGTTTATCACTGTTATTCTTCAATCGTGCTGTGGAGTGAGTGATGAGGGCATGGTAAAAGGAAAATCCTAAAAGCATAATAACTGGAACCAAGAAAGATCAAATAAATTTAAATTGCATGGATTACACAGATGACTTAGTGTTACTATAGTTCAATTATTTTATCTTGGCGGTTCGTGCATGCCCACCCAGACGCGGGAGATTGCTGCGTTGCCAGTTGTACGCGCCAAGAGAAGCAGCGCCATAGTATAGTTCGCAGACTTTCGTTTAGGGGGGAGCGCGCAGTTTATGAAGTAAAGCCACCACGGCCGCATTAACCCTTTCGCTGCTACAGAGACGTGCTCCTCGCATTCCACGATGTGCGCGATTTTGTCATCACTGCATTGCTCGCCTGTGCAGACACATGGTGTTTCGACTGCTTTGACACACTTTATCATTCGACTTCATAAAAACTATTTGTCCCAAAAACTTAATTTTTACACACCTTCTTGACTGATACCTTCCCCCCATAAATTACTTAATTTTGTTTCGATGTTCAATGCAGTATTGTGCAGCATTAGATGTAGTAAACCATTGCACGAAATTTTGAAGAGTTTGCAGAGGTAAAAGTCCATAGCGTATACTTTCCATATGGTCGATTTTAGTTGCCACTAGAAATTTCAAAAAATTACATTCAAATGAATAAAATTCATGAAGTAAGACACTTCAATATTGTTTTTGAATAAAGAAAATATTAAGCACCGAACAAGGTTTGAACGCAGAACCTTTCGGTTAGCAGCCATACATGTTAACGATTACGCTAAGGCAGCTCGTCATTCAATGCATCTCCCGGAGGATGTTTTTAATATCACGCAAAATACCGACAAACACTGTTGGTATGACTATGAATTACTCACGTTTCATCGAAGTACAATTGGAAATAAACAATTACCGCTGTTCTTTATTGTGAAAAGGCGGTTAGTGAGAATGATACAAACACCTTTCCTTGCTATGGCCTGAATTAGGAGGTTTAATTAATTAATGGAATATGAAGCGATTGGCATAAAGAATGCTTTTTCCAAACTTTCTATAAAAGAAAGTCTGCTATCAAGACATTGCTTTTGTTCAATTACTTTATTTATGACTGAACGTTTCTAAAACTGAAGACACTCGTCCGTGCTCTGCACTGCAGTCGAGCTCTGGCAATGTCGTTCTCTGTTCATTGGCTGACTGTGTTTTGTGACGTCAGATGCGCAGAACAAACCTAAACTCGGCCGCCATCATAAATGACACGCACTTTAGCTAACAACATTCACGAAGCCAGAAATTAAATAAAAGACCTACAGAATACAGCACAAAAAGTAGGACTCGAGATATAATTTGAAAAGACTGAGATAATGGTAACAGAGGCACTAGTAATCAACAGCATAACAGTAAATAACATGAAAATAAAAATAGTGAAACAGTTTAAATATCTAGGAGAAATTATAACATACAACTCAGACGAGAAACTTGCATGGCAAGAGTGAATTAATAAAATGATAAAAACTCAAAAATTAACGTGGTCTTTATACAATAAACAATGCATATCAATCAAAACTAAATTGGAACATAACAAGATGGTGGTTCAACCAGAGGTGGCATGCGGAATGAAACTCTCTTGAAACTCACTAAAAAAATAAAAAAATAGACTCGACAAAATCCTAAAAAGTAGAGAGAAGTATAGCTAGAACATGCATAAATGAGAAATATCAAAAAGATTAATAATTGGAAGTAGTGCCAAATGGAATGGTGTACAGCAAACTAGAACCCATTACACATATTGTGTGGAAGAAAAGGAAATTTTTTTTTTCACAAAATTAGGACAGAACAAAACAGATGACCAAGAAAATTTATAGAGAAAATTTAGAACATGACGTAACAAGTAGGATGGATAAGAAAAATCAAAGTGCTAGAACTAACTCTGTATGATTTGCAAAATAAAACAGAAAATTTAAAGTAACTGAAAGACATAAGAATAGGGTTCAAACCAGAAATAGACAAATGATAGAATAAAAAGGGCACTTAAATATGAGTAATGTTGAAAAAAGATCATAACCAATGAGTAGCTACCGGGCAATTAGGAAAGAAAACATATTGTAGATGATGATCAGAAAATGCTTAACTGAAGTGGTCTAATGAGGCTGTAGAAGAAAAAGAAGAAGAAGAAGAAACAGAGGAAGCTCGTGTAAGTTTTCTTTCTGAATAAAATCTTTGACATGAAGGATGCATTACAGTGACATTGAATTTCATTTTTAATTGGTGTGATGCTAATAGTTTATGAAATAACAGAATTTTTTACAATTTTAGAGTAATTTCCAGAAGTTTACAAGCAAATGCAACCGTATGAACCTTGTATGGGCCTCTAATGTGTTTTTCTCAGTTTCAGCAATGACAGCATAAATGTTTTGTTTTCGGACCAGAAGTTGGTGGCTTAAACTTGGATATGAAAAATCAGTTTCCAAGTAACAAAATATTATTGCCAGCCTCAATCTCTGTAGAAATTGCATTACATATAACTTTATCTTGCCTCGAGAATTTACATATTTAACTTTCTGAAGCAAAACACAGAAATCTTACAATGGCAAAAGCATTAAAAGAACATGTGTGTGCTGTGCTGTATTGCATATGCATTAATTGCATGCATTCGGTAAATTTTGTCTTGTGGGCCTTTGTTACCATGCATTCTGCACTGGAACATGAGAAAAGAGGTATCATGTGGACATACTTTATCTTGAAAAATTAGTTCACATTACGTAAAATTGATGATAATCTCAGGTCTGAGTATATCAACACTATACAGTATTTCTTTCATTTTGATGTAATGGTGTATAAAAATCACTGCCAGTTTTCTTTAATGAATCATTTTGTACCCAGAGAGAAATGGCTTGCTTTTGTTGCCATGTCTTGAAGGTATCTTTAACTAATAAATTTCCCCTAAATGAGAAATATTGTGTGCTCTTTCAGTACAAAATTTAATAAACCACTCATATCGTATCAGTTATTGCTCATAAGGAAACATATCTTTGTTAAAAATTTTAATTTGGTTGAAATTTTACTGTTGAAGTTATTTTAGATATAGAATCTTTCTTTTAAGATACTGGGGATTGAGATTTCAGTTTATGTGATGAATATTAATAAATTGCTATATCGTTTGTTGTGTACATTTTTAATGCCTTTTCTACCCAAAGTACTCTGTAATGCTGCAGGTTTTTCCCCTTCTGACTTACTGCTCTTAACATATGTCCCAAGGTAACCATATTAATTTAATCCTAGATGGCACTGCAGTTGGTAAAAAAAGCGTATAACTTTTGCTTAAAATTACTATCCAGTGCCCAGCGAAGTAGTACTTTAATTAATGAAAATGGTGTGAACTAATTTTTTTTTAAATAGGATCCACCTTTTTAAATGCATATAATGATTACATATAAAAAAAATCAATCCATAAAAACAAAGTTTTATAGTACTGCACATTCTGCAAATAGTTCACAGTTGGAATTAGCTTTATCTGAAATACACCATATGGAGGTAGCCCAAGCGGATTACGCACATTGTGAGGCCTCGATGAAGGATTATTGTTTGTAGTGTCTGTTGTGTTGTTAGATACTTTGTTTTCTGTTGCTGTATTAATTGTGCAGTGGACGAGGTAGCAGACTGTCCAGTTGTTATCATTGTACCAGGCTGACGGCTGTTTGTGGAATATATGTAGCAGGCAGTACAAGAACAGCCATAAAACAAGGCACACTACAGAAAACTGCTGCTGTATTTGGTAGAATACTGAGAGAGGCTGTATAGAAAAGAAAATAGGGTTGTTTGTTGCAGCCTGCTTCGAAATGTGGAATAAGTACTCGAGACTCTGGAATGAATTTCCCGTTGACAAAAGCCTAAGACTAACAGCATGTATGGTTGTAATTGTTTTCCTGAAATTTACATCTTTTTTTCCTTTTTTTTAAGAAATGGTGAGACCATATTTATCTGAAATTCAAAATTGTTAGGTGATATCCAAGTGAAATTACAGAAACTAAAGCTGTCTTCCATATTCAGTTCCTATATGTAGCAAGTTTTTTCCTACCAGCTATTCTACAGTATGTTTTCACTCATCCAAGACAACAACTGTATGTGCAAATCCATTTCATGCAACAACTAATCTAATATTATTAACCACTATAAACTACTAAACAAACTTACTATCAAAATAATATTGTAGTTTTGTAACCAAATAAGAAATTCTTTGATAAACACAACCTTATTCTGTAAAACTACAAAACATTGAGAGATGCTTGACAATGACGTCTTTCATTTTGTTTGCGTGAACCTTGAAGTATTAATATTGCAGCAGCACGTATAATAGTTTCCTCATCTCTAGACATGACGTGGCAGACAATACGAAAACAATACAACAAATAGCATTGCAGACTATGCGAATACACTAAGAAATGTGTACTGTCAGTCTGGACAGAAACAGAGTTGGAAACAGATGTGAAATACTGTAGAAAATAATGTGTCCAGTGGCATTGTGGATGCAACTTCACACAACTTTTTACGGTGATGGCGTCACTAGTGAGCTTTCGACTATCGACTTTTGCAAGCAATTGTGAACGACCCCTGTGGTGAAATGTGTGCATTTCGATTATTCATTCCTGTGTGACGTACCTGCGCAGTAAGCCTTTTAAAAGAAATGTTGCATTGAAAGAATCATATCACAGATATGTCACACTTACCATTAAATGTCAATTAAAGCATCAGTGATGAACGCTTCAAGAGACTTTATGATAACTAATGCACGATACAAAACTTGGATGAGTAAGCTGTTGCGTAATGGATAAGGTTAGCTCAGTTAGAAGTTAGAGGTTCGCAACTTGCTGCACACTTTTTTTTTTCCCCAATTAAGCATTGTTGTGGTTGTAATACAATACATTCTGCAATATTTCATGTTGTTAAACATTTCTGTCTGGTTAGAGAACGAAGGATGAAATAAAAATTTGCCTGTTTATTTCCAAATGTGTGGTGATTTTCAAGTGCATGGTAAGGCAGCAATCTAAGAAGACAGCTTACATTCATGTGAGTGAAACAAGCAGCAATAAAATTCATATTGTTCCTTGTCACAAATACCTCACAGTTTATTTCCCAATATGTGGCAATTTCTGAGTGTGTGATTAGGCAGGAACCTCAGAGGACAGCTTAAATTACTGCAAGTGAAACAATGAACAATAACATTCATATTCTTCCTTGTCACAAATGTTTCACCAATTGCGCAGCCACAAACATGTCCTCCTAAAGAGTTCTTGCTACAACTGAGGCTCTCCTGTCACTAACACATTCGTAAACATCAACTTTACATAATACCGATAGACAAATAACTTCTTCTTGCAGGGGTGTGTGAAGAGACTAGTTTATGAGCACCAGTCAGTACTCACATGGACCTCGTTTCTAGGATTGTCATCGCAGCTCATGGGATCCTTGACAGTTGATGGTGCATCATAGTACACCTTGCTGTGATCGTGTTGCTCAACATTTTGAACAATACCTGTACTGGAACAGATCCGCATTTGTACTGTACACTGACAGAACAGATTGAACACACTGTGGCACAGGATATGGAGTGGGATGCATGAGTGGCGGAAGGAAGGCAGTGAAATAAATCTAAATCCACATTTACGTCATTACACTGCAATTCACAGTTAAGTGCCTGGCAGAGGGTTCATTGAGCAACCTTCAAGCTATTTCTCTACTGTTCCAATCTCTAATAGTTTGAGGGAAAAATGAGCATTGAAATCTTTCTGATTTCTCTTATTTTATTATGGTGATAATTTCTCACTATGTATGTGGATGCCAACAAAATATTTTCACGATTGGAGGAGAAAGTCGGTGATTAAAATTTCACGAGATTATCCTGCCGCAACACAAAATGCCTTTATTATAATGTTGCCACCCAAATTCATTTATTGTGTCTGTGGCACTATCTCCAGCATTTTGCAATAATACAAAATGATCTGCCCTTCTTTGAACATTTACATTGTCCTCCATCTGTCCCACATCACACAGTGTTACTCCAGAAGAGGGCAAACAAGCACTGTGTAAGCAGTCTCTTTGGTTAATTAAATGAAACTTAATATATATTCTCAGTGATGGAATACAGAAACCCCTGGAGCAGAGGTAAATATTGATTGTCAGTCTAGGAATTTGGTCAAAAATAATAAAGGAATGGTGAAGAAGATAGCTGATGTTTCATGTGGATGTGGCTAGTGGTCTGTCCTGGTGAGCAGATCCAGTGGCAGACAGCAAGAGCCACCTGTCCTGGCTGAAGTATGGAGTGAGAGAGTGGACACCGAGACGGCAAAACAGCTGCACCCCCATCCAAGACCCCCCCCCCACCCCCACCCACCCCACCCCTCTCCCTCGGTGACCACTCGTGTGAATTCCCGATTGATTAACTCGATGGTGTAAGCAAGCCAACACATTCAGCAGAGGGCTTTGTCAGAGGCTTGTACTGGAATGAGCTGCTACTGTCCTGATAGGCTGGGTTGTCATGTAGG
This sequence comes from Schistocerca serialis cubense, assembly GCF_023864345.2. Lineage (NCBI taxonomy): Eukaryota > Metazoa > Arthropoda > Insecta > Orthoptera > Acrididae > Schistocerca > Schistocerca serialis. Next base: position 844,950,565 of record NC_064640.1, on the reverse strand, counting down.
CACTGCAAGAACTCACATTGCTGGATTGTTTGAAAAAGCATGGGAGAAAAATTTCAGAATCAAATTCTATTATGAACTCTTAAGATATTCTTTGACTGGCTGGTAGCCTCTACATCCTCCCACTTCCACAACTGTTTACAAAAGGACACCAGACACTTATTCAGAAGGTCCAAGACCCCCCCCCCCCCCACCCACCCCACCCCTCTCCTTCGGTGACCACTCGTGTGAATTCCCAATTGATTAACTCGATGGTGTAAGCAAGCCAACACATTCAGCAGAGGGCTTTGTCAGAGGCTTGTACTGGAATGAGCTGCTACTGTCCTGATAGGCTGGGTTGTCATGTAGGCACTGCAAGAACTCACATTGCTGGATTGTTTGAAAAAGCATGGGAGAAAAATTTCAGAATCAAATTCTATTATGAACTCTTAAGATATTCTTTGACTGGCTGGTACCCTCTACATCCTCCCACTTCCACAACTGTTTACAAAAGGACACCAGACACTTATTCAGAAGGTCGGTTGCCCAGGTAATGGACCTACAGGCCATGGAAGGCCTCTGTACGATCTATTTTTTGTAGTGTTGTTAAGGGGAAAATTGCGTATGGTTATATTGTCAAAGACTTGTGACACAAATTTTCTTCTTAAGTGGGATAGTTCTAACATGGAATAATCTTTCCATGTATATTGATAGCAAAAAAGATATAAATCTAGTTGTTGTTAACACTGAAAATAACCATGAATTGCAAATAATTTAAAAGTTTATACTTAACACAAAGTCGAAATTCACTGCTTCTTCTTCAGTACACATTATTTCTTCCATTAATAAAATTCATAATTGTGTGCTTATTGTGCTATCACATGTAACCTAAGATAGGTATTTTCAATGGGGCAATCGTTGTATACCTGATACGTTAGTTATACCTGTTGGGTAAGATAGAAACAATTTGATTCTATCCTTAATTTTTAAGTAAAGGTAAACATTCTCTGCACATACATGGAGTGTATAATTTGAATACCATAACAATAAAACGTCATTTTGTAAATAAAATAAGTAGATCCTATCTTAAGAAAAGGTGTGGTAGCATACTGTAATGCCTCCAGACATTAGGCTATAAAATTAAGTAGGGGATTACAAAATAGATACTGATCCTGAACAAAAGAAAAGTTTGTTCCCAGTGGCAGAACTTTAGGAAGGGCACTAATGGTGCAGAGCCTCAAAATTATGAATGTAAAGATGAGATAGCAAAACTGGTACTGCCAGAAGGCTTTAGCCAGAACTGCCCTTTCTCAGCAGTAGCAGAAGAAATATAGGACAGCCTCAGTAACTCAGCAGAATGTAAGAAATAGACAGGAGTGGCCAAGGCCAATGTCTGCCAAAATCGACAGAACAATCCATGGCAATCTCACTGCTTCAGTAGCATAAGAAACTGTGCTGTTGAAAGATTGTCAAAATCACTCTCTAGTTTATGGAGAGAGAGAGAGAGAGAGAGAGAGAGAGAGAGAGAGGGGGGGGGGGGCAAAGGTAAACATATAAACAGACCTATACACATGGAGAGATATATGAACAACAGTATTTTTTATAACCATACAAATGGTCGAAAGATCATGTGATTATTGAAATTGGTCCAACAATTCAAAATCATGAATTTGTGTGAGCACACTGAAGACTGCATCATGAGGTGATATACTGACAAAATACAGGAATTATTTATAAGATTAGGGGACGAAAAGGTTACTCAACATAACCACAAGTTTCTAACATTAAAGTTCTCAGACCCAAATGCATTTTGAAAACCTCTTGTATAGCGAATCTTAGAAATACAATTTTTAGGAATTGAACAAGAGGTACTTGTTTCTGCTAGGCCATTTATAATGTGCATTATATGCATGTAAAAAGTTTATTTATAATTTATTGTCATTCTACTTTTGATTATAGTGGAGTAAATAATATTGGCACACGAACTAGTGCTCAGGATATGTAATGGCAGCAGATCTGATAAATTCTTCAAACTGCCCACCTTCTCTAGCATCATACCTCCACAAAACATTCAGGTATACCTTAAATCTCACTTAAACTTGCGTAGAAATCTGAACATGGATTCTTGGAACCTTTAGCCTGCATCTGACCATCCCTCATCTCAGTACGACTCTGTCAAGTCCCTTTAGCAGCAAAAGAGCACATGAAAAATTCTGATTAATCTAAGGAAAGAGGATTTGAAAATATTCTAGTACAAACTTATTATACTTCAGTGCACTACAGACAAGACCTGGTTTCAAACAATAATTTCGATATGTGCTACTAATATGACAGTACACCAAAAGTTTAATATCTCACCACAATTCATTAAATCATTAAATATTAGGCCTGAAATCCACTGGCACAAAATGTAGATCATATACATGTGTAGTCTATTAAATAGCCCTCAAACTCTCTTAAAGAGTTTAACACAAAGCAGTTCTATGAAGTCATGTCCCTCAACATGTCTCCATCAGATTTTACAGTTAGCACAAGAGCAGTAAAAGTATATGTAGTTGATTATAAGTCACTAAAGCAATACAAAATTAAAATAAAAGATATGTAAAAGCTTCTCAGTAGTGTATGCTCGAAGTACATTAGTTACATGTCAGTAATGCATACCGAACCAGGTAGTACTGTGCTTAGCACACTGGACTTGCATTCGAGATGATGACAGTTCAGATCCATGTCTGGCCATTCTGATTTAGGTTTTCCATGATTCCCCTAAATCACTTAAGGCAAATGCCAGAATGCTTCCTTTGAAAGGGCACAACCAATATCCTTCTTCGTCCTTCCTTAATCCAAGTTTGTCAACAGGACATTGAACACTAATTGTCCTTCTTCCCTTCAGTGATTCAGAACCGACACAAATGAAATTCAAGATTAGCATTCACAAAATTATTTGAGATGGTTGCAATCTGTGTGTAATAGATTTATTATATAGTTCTTTAAGTTTAATGTTTTATATGGTAAATAAATAGCAACTTACCAATGGTTGAAAATTGATTATAGGGGAAAGGAAAAAAATACACAAAGTTTTCTGTAAGATTTTGAAAGGATACATTCAGAACATGGCTTAGCCCAGCACAAGTACACATGCAGCATTTTTACAAATGTCAGACGACAGGAAACAGTCACGTGGGTGGTGTGGTGTGGAAGTGGTAAGTGTCGAGAAATGTAATGGCAGCACTGCAAAACTAGTGGGGAGGAGATACTTTTTGCAATACAAGACGTAGGTTTCACCAAAGGGGTAAGGAGAGGAGGGATAGACTGTTAGAGGTGTGGGTGGACAGGGGTGGAGAGGGGAGAATGTGCAGTCACTGGGGAAAGAGAGGAGGTAAGGCCTTCTGGGGTGACAGAGGCATGATGGAGAAGAGAAGAGGAGAAAAGAGGGGGGGGGGGGCAGTGTGTCCAGAATTCGCAGATACATGTGTGCCCGCCAAAACGACACCGTAAAAAGCGTGTGCTTTGTTGAACAGCTGGAGATATCTTATCAGTTACATAACATCAGCTGCACATAAGACAGAGTAAGGCACTGTTATTTAACAGAAGACCAACCATCAGTGTTAACTTGTAGAGGCATATTTGAGACTTGAATGGCTTTTAGTTGAAATGGAATAATCAGTACAGTAAAATTTCATCTTTGTAAATCAGGTAGAAAGTAGTGGCTCAAACGAGCAAAACAAACAATCAGAAAGTTTCAACTTGAAACAACAGGTTATAGAAATAAGGTGACATATTTCATCTCTGTTTTAAGATTTTTATGTTGGTTTAGTGCATCTGTGTGGTGAATTTCAGCAAATAAAAGGTTCCAAAACTATTGGCTGCCAACCTTGGGAATTTAACGTTTGCACAGAAACCACAACAATGTCATGTCAATACAAAGAACATTTTGATGTGGATGGGATGCAGTAACTTAGACTTTAGATGAAATTACACTGGTTAAAACAAGCAGGTAGACACAAAGTGCTTACTAATCTCATCGAACACTGGGCAGGAAAATTTTATGAAGAAATGCAGAAGGAAAACAGTCATTTCAGTGGACATAAAAAATTAAAAATGTGCACAATTATTTTTAACTCTTATGAATGATGCCATGAAAGAAAGGAACAGAAATAAATGCTTCCAATGCTCATCTGCAGAGCGATGCAACATTAGTTGCAAAGAATGAATTCAGTTTGGGGTATAATGTTCCATTGAAAAGAAAGAGTGAACAGAATGGACACTGCAAAGAGAGGGGTGGACTTGGCAACGAAGCTTAACACTCACAACATGAAGTTGTAAGAGGAGACTTGATACATTCTTTCATCACCTTAGCACAACAAATGAGTGATGCCTAAAAACCTACTGTCACATATTTGTGATCTAGTCATTCAAAAGCAAGTTGGATTCTGTCCCACAGAGCTCATTAATATCTGTAACCACTGAAGAGTCAATAAAGGTCATGAGTGATTATAGCAGCTTAAAATCTATAGACAATGTAAGAGCCACCATAGTAGATATACACATGGAAAATCCTTCTCACAAAGTTAAAACAAAATTAACTATGAAACAACCACTGGACAGAGAAAGAGTATCTCAGTTTCAAATCTTATCTGTTCATAACTCACCATCAATCCTACCACTATATCGTGAAACGTGCGTTGAAAGCCAACAGCAGATGATACAGGTGGACTTTGCAATAGTTAATTAATCAATCATATTCTCAGTTACTTTATATCGTGCCATATTATTATCCCCAGTATTCATCTTACCATATTTCTCATAACAATACTTTGTTAACTTCATATGCCATGGCTTCCTTTTATCACGTAACACTCAACAAACCTTCACTGCTCCCTGTGCTAACAGCCAAAAGTAACCCAAAATGACAAGTTGTATTAAGCATCTAGAATGAAATGGTATAGTCTATTACAACATTGGCACTTCGTCTCATCCTCACATCTTGCAGGGTGACAGTGCATCAATCAATCTGTAGCCTCTTGAAAACAAAATATCACCATGTGCAAATTTGTCCAGTTTACAAAGCGTGAAAAAGACAGCAACCAAAATATAAAAGGTGGAGGGGAAGAATCCGCTCTGTTATTTCATAGTGGTCCCTATCATGTATACGATAGGGGCAGGACTGTGAAATAACTTTAAACAGTTTTAGAATACAAGAAAGAAATAATGTAATCATTACTTACAGAGAAAAAACAGAAAGAAAAAAAGGAATCTGAGACAGAGAAGGTAGAAGGGAAAGGATTTAATCCTTTGCTCCCAAAATCTGATAGGTCACACAGTGTTCTAGTGGCTTCAGCAACACAGGTGCTAGCCTAAGGTCACATAATCCCTTTTGTAATTAGATTGACACAATGGAAATTGAGAAACTTAATGGCTTTAGGTTTTCCTTTCTGAGTCTAGATGCCGGTATAGCATCTGCTCCTGGCCCTAAAACAAAAACTCACTCACACCAAGGCTTAAGGTTTAGGCACATACAATTTTGACTGTAACATAGATGCAGTTTAGTGGGGAGAGGAAGGGGGGGAACATGACCCTTAAGCCCTCACAGCTGTTCATGGGGCGGGAAGGGGGGGGGGGGGGGGGGGAGGACCTATGCTCGGAAACAGCCCACAGAAACAGTGCCTGATAGGAAAAATGAAATACAAGAGAAAAGATTGTGACATGAAAGCGAAACAGAAGAAAATGTCACAATCACCAACTCTGTGGTCACTAAGCCATGTCTTGCGAGCTGCAGGGTCCTGGAGATCATCATCAAAAATATCATCTAAAAAGTACCCATAGTTAATATGCACAAAATATGAAGGCAACTGACCACTATAAATCAAATGGGACATATCGTCGTGTGACAAAGTGCTGCTAATAGACCATTACGTAATATATAAAAGCTGTCTCTCTAAAAACATTAAATTTACTAAGGCTAAATAAATGAAAATTCTCATATCCAGTCTAGAGTCATAATTTAATTAAGTTAACAATGTGTTTCCATTTTAAATTGAATGAGCATGTGAGAACTGTGGTAAGGAACACAAATGGTCAACTTCAGTTTATTGGGATAATTTTAAGAAAGAGTGGTTCACCTGTAAAGGAGATTGAATATAGGAGGCTGGCATGACCTCGTTTTGAGTACTGCTAGAGTGTTTGGGATCCACACTAGATTGGGTTGAAGGAAGACATCAAAACAATTCAGTGGTGGGCCGCTAAATTTGTTACCGGTAGGTTTGAATAACATGTAAGTGTTACCGAAGAGCTTTGGGAACTTAACTTGTAATCCCTGGAGGGAAGGTGATGTCCTTTTCGAGACACACTGTTGAGAAAATTTAGAAAACTCGCATTTGAAGCTGACTGCCACATGTGTAGACAGCTGGGTGGCAGGCATGTGGCACCCAAATGTGTGTGGCACAGACTCAGTGGCAGCTGCCGCCCACATGGTGGCAAGGAAGAGATGTCCCTGATACTGAGGCCAGGACTCTCAGGCCCAGGACGTGGGCTGATTCAGTGGTTACATACCTGTTAAACCGTGGGGTGCCGAGTGTCTTGGGCTGCAACGTCCCTGGCGAGGGTGGGACATATGGCTACAGCAGGTTACCGGTGCAGCCCAGGCGAAGGCAGCACAGTATTGGTGACAGATGGACCACAGTGTGAGGTTTGTGGCATCGAACGGGCCACATGACTGAGCAGCAGCAGCAGTAAGCAAGTAAGTGATGGCATGGACAGCTTGGCCAGCAGACCAGGCAGGCATCGAGGTAGTGAGGCCGACAGGTCCAACTGCGTGACAGTGTGTGGGATGGCACAAGTGAGCCCAGCAGCTTGTTTGACAGGAGCAGCAGGCAGGAAGCCAGAGGGCTGTGCCAGTGGCAACGTATAGTTAACAGGGCAGTGCTACTTGCCAGCACTGTCGTCGGATGATCTGTGCCAGCTTATACAGCTCACTCGTGTGGTCTGCCTTCCCAGGCAGGTGCTGGCGAGCATGCTGCACAAGTGCAGAAGGCATGTGGCAGGACGGTATACCTCACTGCAGCGAGTGGCGCAGTTGGGCTCTGCCCTGAGCACTGTAGAGGAATGTGCAGATGTGGTGTGTCCCAGACCACACGGTGAGATGCTACATGGATTCCAGACAGTGACTGTGGCAACTCTTGTTAACTGGCCACACGGTCTCGAAAGTGAGCTGACGATTTTGTGGTCACCCTACGGACTGAACTGTGGATTAGATGCTGTTTCTGAAGCCAACTTGTATGGGGTGCGAAGTGGGATGAGTGAATATCGGAAGGGAGGCAGCAGAATAAATGAGTTAATTAATGAAAACTTAGAATATATTATCAATTACAGAATACAGGCCAAGTTCCCTTGCACCTTTCTCCAGTTGTTGATAGGCCTCACCTAGCACAGCAGTGTTTCGTGCGAGTAATGCCACATCGTCAGCGTAGGTTAGGTACTGTAGTGAACGATTTAAGAAGGTTCCTCCTTTATTTAACTCTATCTGACTTATGACTTTTTCTAGGCAAAGGTTGAATAGCGATGAAGAGATATCGTCACCCTGTCTAAGTCCCTTCTTCACTTCCACTTCTCTGGTGATTTCGCCCAGTATTTTTACTTTACAGTTGGTTTCGTTGAGGGTCATCATAGAAAGTTTAATGAGCTTCTTAGGTATTCCAGCCTCTTCCATTACATTCTGCAATGTCACTCTTGAGATGCTATCATAGGCTTGTTTAAAGTTGATATAAATCTGGTGTATGTTAATTTGATGTTCGTAACATTTTTCAAGTAGTATGCGCAATGTGAATATCTGGTCAGTTGTTGACCTATTTCTTACAAAACCACTCTGATAGTCTCCAACTCTCTCTTCCACATATGGAGTAAGCCTGCTGGTTAGAATCTTGGAGAAAACTTTATATGTAGTATTTAGTAGGGAGATTCCTCAATAGTTCTGCCAGTTTAATTTATCTCCTTTTTTATGTATGGGGCACATTATAGCTGTTTTCCACTCCTTTGGCATGCTCTCCTCTTGACAGATATTCAGTATTATTTTATGAATTGTTTTCCACAGAGTTTCCCCACCATATTTGAGAAGTTCAGCAAGGATCTAATCTTCTCCAGGCACCTTATTGTTTTTTAAGGTGTTAATGGCTTGCATCGCTTCCCCCAGTGTAGGTTCTGGTGTTGAAACCTCTGGTCCATAGTAAGTTAGTTCCACCAGTTTTCTTGTTCCAACCCTTCTACTTCTGGGTTCAGTAACTCTTGGAAGTATTCTGCTCACCTGCCAAGTATTTTATTACTCTCCCGTATCAAATCCCCTTCTTTGTTCCTACACACATTTGTTCTGGCTTGGAACCCGGTCTTTCCTTCTTTAATCTTTTGGTACATTTCATGACTTTGCTTCTCTTCTCCTAGCTGTTCAATTTCTTTCAGTTTTTTTCTTTTCTACTGCTCTTTTCTTCTGTCTGCAGAGCCTCTTCGCTACATGGCACTTTTCATTATATTCATTTAGATTTGCTTGAGTTCTTCTCTGCAATAATTTCATTTGTGCTATATTACATTCCTCAATTCTTCTCATACATTCTTCGTCAAACCAATCTTCCTTCCCTTGAGCCCATTCATGTCCTAAAACCTCTCCAGCTGCCTCGAGGATTGCAGCCTTACATCATTTCCACATTACTTCTATATGTTCGTTTTATGTCTCAGTCTCATTCCCCTCTTCTATTATCATCTAATATGTTCTCTGTATTTCTTCTAACTTCAGTTTCTTAATGTCAAACCTCTTTTGTTTGTGGCCTTTTTGTTTACTCAATAGTGAGAGCCTTTGTCTATATTTAATTCTCACTAGATGGTGGTCTGAATTGCAGTCAGCTCCACGTTGGCTCCTAACATCCATTATGTCCGATCTGTGTCTCCGATCAATCAATATATGGTCTATCTGATTTCTGGTTTGTCCATCTGGCGAAATCCATGTTTCTTTGTGTATTTTTTTGTGTGGGAAACATGTACTGCTGACAGTCATGTTTTTGCTTATAGCAAAATCTACAGCCCCAAGTCCATTGTTGTTTGATATTTCATGGAGGCTATGTCTTCCTATGGTTGGCTGAAAGGCCTCTTCTTTTCCTATTTCTACATTTAGGTCTCCTATTAATATCTTGACATAATGTTTGGGAGCCTGATCATACAGTTGTTCTTTGCTATAAAACTTGTCCTTCTGTTGTTCATCTGTCTCCTCTGTGGGTGCATGTACATTTATCATTGTAATGTTGAAAAAATTTCCCCTTAATCTTAATATGGACATCCATTCATTGATTGGTTGGAAGCACATCACCACATGTTTCAGTTCTTTAGCGACCACAAAACCTGTTCTAAAGGTATTCATCCTCCCGCCACTATAGAAGATAGTGAAATTTCCCACGTCCATTATGTAATTCCCCTTCCACCTAATTTGGTGGAGAGCCAATATTTTTATACTGTAGTTGTTTACTTGCGTTTGCAGCTGATGTAGGGCTCCAAATTGGTATAGACTCCGCACACTCCATGTTCCTATGCACATATCTCTTATCCTTTTTTTGTTTGCGAGGGTCATCATCAAAATATCTGTCTGGCTTATTCCTTTGCTAGCATTCGCAACAATTATTGTTTTACAGGGGGAGATTGTTAATCCTCTGCCCAACCATTTGGGGGGTTGCCTCTTACAGCTCGCAGGGTAGCTGGCTCCATGTTCAGGGGAGCATCCTTAGCCTTTGTAGATCCCTGTACTAACTGCAACGCAGCAGATGATTTGTATCGGGTTTACTCCCTTAGGGAGACTGGCTTCACTGCGCCTCGAGAGCCCTCCCTGCCCTATGTTGTAGGATGTTAAGAATGATAAGGGAAAGGGATAGGCTTAGGATAGGATTGGACAGGAGATAGGTCGTTGTGGGACACACTTCGTCTGACTCCTCCCCGTTGGCCTGTCCGGCATCGGTGGCCCTGCTGGTAGCTACGCTACCGCGGGCATAGCCCTCTGGATCCAGAGCACCCAAACATCCTCGCCCGCACGGGTAGTGCTACATTAAGGTGGTGTCCCCTGAGGAGTATCCATACACATCCAAATGTATTACCAAAACAAATATGAGAATTTTTGTTTTTCTTACAGTATCTTTATTTATTCATCAATCTCAACTTCATACACATGTTCTAGTGCTTTTTCCAGTCTTGGAATCACTTCTGGAACTCATTTTTCATTATGGTGACAAAACGGCACCCTTTCATGGTTCTCTTCAGCCTCGAGATTAGAAAGAAGTTGCAGAGGGCCATACAGTGGTTGAGGCAGCGTAACAGTTTTGTTTTTTGACAAAAAATCATGAACAAGCATTGAGTTGTGATGCAATTTCCACAAGTGGTTTTCTCACAATTCTGGTCATTTTCTTTTGATTGCTGTACACAAGTGCTGTCGAACTTCCAGGTTTTATTCCTAATTGACTGTACGACCATACGACATGAAGTCATGATGCACTATCTAATCAAAGAAAATAATGAGAAGAACCTTCATGTGTGCTTGAACTTGTCAAATTTTTTGTGGTCTTGGCTCCTTAGGCAATTTCTTTCTGGATTATTGGGCCTTGGTTTTGACGTTTCAGGTGTATTGTCACATGTTATAACCACCTTTAGAATGTCTGGATTGTTGTTGATTTCATTCAGAAATTCCCGAGTCATGTCTGCACAGTGTCATTTTTGGTCAGAATTCAACAAGTTCGGAACACATTTCACGCGCAAAATATTTAAAAAATTGCTTGGCATGAGCCAAAGAATATGGTGACATAATCAGCAACCTCTCTTATAGTGATTCAGTGATTTTCCAGAACCATTTTCTTTGCTCCTTCCACATTGTCATCAGTAATTGATTTGCTTAGGTTTCTAGGGCAGTCATCGTCTTCTTCAACATCTTTTAGACCCCATTTGAAATGTCTATACCACTTTCAAACTCTGGTCTTACTCGTAATAGATTCACCAAAAGCCACAGTCATTTCAAATGTAATGCTGCACTTCATTCTGTTCTTCAAGCCAAGTTTAATGCAAATTCTTTGATCTGTCTTTTTGTGAGTAAAAATTTACTGAGCACTCGAAAACATGTATAACCTTGTCAGCTGTCAATAATAAGCTCTAAACATTCAAAACAGCTCACAGCTGAAAGTGCAAACATACATCAGGAACATGTTTACCAACAAGATAAAAAGATAGTTTTGAAAATTGGCTGTGTAAAGCCCGCAAAATTAAAAAAAAAATTCTGTTACTTTTTTATCACACCCCATAAGTGCAGTATGTATGTATGTTCCACACCTTCTTCTAAACCACTTGACTGATTTCAACCAAACTTGGTACATGTATCACTTACTGTCTGGAAATTATCACTGTGGGAGTAAGAACTGCCTACCTATCAAAGGGATGAGAAATCAGAGTAGCCCATCGGATGCAAATACCCATAGTTTAGTCATCCAGTATTCAAGAACGAGAGCACTTAGAGACTTGCAAATAACGTTACACATAATTTCAAACCTTCACAAAACTTTTTCTCACTTATGACCCCCCACAAACTGATGAAAGGAAACAAGTTTATCATTTACTACATTTTCGCTGTTCATGCATTAAAACTGCAGTGTGAAACATGATAGTTTAATTTATTACTTCTTCATGTCTATCTCTGTTCACAATACATTTCACAGACAATTGTCACGTATACCACTGGATGTATCTGGAAAATTATATTTGTGTACAGCACATAGTTCAGGAGATTCAACGTCATAAACGTTGAGCTGGCTGAAAACGAAACTGCAGGGCAAAATTTGCTAGAGATACAGATGAAATGTGTATACAAATATGTGTGAAATACATTAAATATAAGTGTAATATATTTGACATGAATATACATGGGCAAAGCCGTGGGTAAAAGGATCATTCTAAACCTTTGGAATGATTTCAACCAAATTTGATACACACATTAGCTACAGACTGGAAAGAAATACTATGGGGTAGAAACCACCAGCATCCTATTGGGAGTGAGTGTGATATTGTGGAAGGAGGAGGAGATATACAGACAGTGAGGAGGAAGGAAGAAATGGACACACATAGGAGAGAGGAGGAGATGGACAGACAAAGGGGAGGTTGAAATGGGCCATTTTTTGTCTGCCATATATATTATGTTCTTCTTATAAACATGTCCCATGATGTACTATGTGCTGATCTTACTATTGCTTTTGCTTCATTTCTTTTCCAGTGGCATTGCTCTTTATCTACTAATGATTTCTTCTGTAAGTATTCATTGTATGCTATCTGTTTATCGTTAATGACTTTTTGTATCGCTTGATTCCATATTTTAAACCTCTTCTGATTGGCCCTATCTTTTTCACATAGCACTTCTCTTGCTATTTGCTTTATAAAATTTTTATATTACATCGTTCTTTGTTCACGTCTTTAGTAGTTGGGATTTCATTGAACAGTTGTGATACTAGAGGTATCCGGCATAAAACACAGAGAGTGAAAGGTTACTTATAGTGTGTTCAAAACTGGATGGCAGTCATAAGAGTCAGAGGACATGAATGTAAAGCAGTAGTTGAGAAGGGAGTGATGCAGGGTTGTAGCTTATCCCCATTGTTATTCAAATTATACATTGACCAAGCAGTAAAGGAAACCAAAGACAAATTTGGAGAAGGAATCAAAGTTCTGGGAGAAGAAATAAAAACTGAAAGGTTCGCCGATGAGTCTGTAATTCTGTTGGATACAGCAAAGCACTTAGATGAGGAGGTAATGGAATAGATAGTGTCTTGAAAGGAGGATATAAGATGAACATCAACCAAAGCAACTAAGAGTAATGGAATGTAGTCAGATGATTCAGAAGATGTTGTTGGAATTAGATTAGAAACTGAGACACTAAAAGTAGGAAATGAATTTTGCTTTTTGGGTGGTAAAATAAGTGATCATAACTGAAGTGTAGACAATATAAAACGTAAACTGGTAATGACAAGGAAAGCGTTTTTGAATAAAAGAAATTTGTTAACTTCAAATATAAATTTAAGTGTTAGAAAGTCCTTTCTGAAGGTATTTCTCTGGAATGCAACCTCCAACAGATGTGAAGTATGGATTATGAGCAGTTCAGAAATGAGGAGAATAGAAGATTTTGAAATAACACGCAAGGTTAGCCGAGAACGCTAATGTGGTGCTTCCTGTACTACTCGGGTAGGTGCACCGGCCCCAGATCGAATCTGCCCGGCAGATTACTGTCGTCGGTTGGTGTGCCGACCAGCCTGGATGTGGTTTTTAGGCAGTTTTCCACATCCTGCTAGGTGAATACCGGGCTGGTCCCCACGTTCCGCCTCAGTTCCACGACTTGCATACATCTGAACATGTTCGCACTATTCCATTAATTACACTCGACGCAGACAGCAAGGGTACACTAATTCCGTCCCGGGGAGCACTGGGTGGCGGCAGGAAGGGCATCCGGCCACCACTTTCCACTAACCTTGCCAAATCCATTCCTAACAATGCCAACCCTGCATCAGCACGGGACATGGCACCAGTGAAAGAAAGAAAGAAAGAAGGTTTTGAAATGTGGTGCTACAGAAGAATGCTGAAAATTAGGTAGGTAGATCACCTAACTAATGAAGAGATACTAAATAGAATTGGGGAGAAAATAAATTTGTGACATATCTTGATTAAAAGAAGGGATTGGTTGATAGGACACATTCTGAGTCACCAAGGAATCATCAATTTAGTATTGGATGGAAGGGGTGGGTGGGGGGGTGGCTATAGAGGGAGAGCAAGAGTTGTTACAGTAAGCTGGTTGAAATGGACGTAGGTTGCAGTAGTTATTTGGAGATGATGAGGCTTACACGAGATAGAATAATGTGGGAAACTGTATCAAACCAGTCTTTGGACTGAGGAAAACAACAACAATATTTCTTTTACATCTGTATTAGTTTTTGGAATAGAGGTTGTGGTGACCAGCCGATCTTTTGTGTAGCTTAGTTCTACATTAGGTTGGAAGGTGACAGTGGTTGTGAGTTGGCAAAGCCAAGTAATGTGAATATGAACTCTTTGGTGTAACGCTTTACTCATCTGTGGTCTGGTCCAAGGTGTAAGTTGGTTGATAGGTTACGATTTGGTTGAGAATTAGTGAGGGTGTATCAAATGTTTCAGTTGATCCCCATCTTGGTAAAATGAACTTGGTTACCTTGTGACACCATTTGAATGGCATTTTTGTTGGTTGTGTGTTCTTAAAGACATACTTTCAAAGGAAACAGAAAAAAATACCCCTAACTAAACTGTGTATCACAAAAAGTCTCCCTTTCTTTCTTCAAATTACTACTGCTATTTTTATGTCACAATGCATACAATCATGATGTGATTAAAATAGAATTCGGCAGGTTGAATTAACTTCCCTGCCTAGTAGTTTTTAGTTCAACAAGTCATCTGAATAGCAATCTTTGCACAATTTTGCAAATTAAGTATATTTTCTCTTACTTAATAGTTTCCTGTCTAAATTCCAGGGACAATAAGATTCATGTTTGGACCCTTAATGAAGATGATCAGTTTGTTGAGACTAGTGTCTCACCATTAGAAGGACATCAGTACAGTGTTTACAAAGTCAACTTTTCTCCAAGAGGTGACAAATTGGCTTCATGTTCTCTGGATGGTGCAGTAATCATCTGGAATACAGAGGTAAAGGGTTTTATTCACTGGAGATTTAAAGTAATTTGCTTAACAGACATTAAAATTTACGTTGTTTTTAAAATCTCATCATAGATCTAGCTTTATAAAATGTGGTGTAAAATCTGGATTGAAGAGGAAGCAAAGCTAGGTTATAAACATTCATATAACTGATTTTATTCATGTGTTAGTGAGCATAAAGCAAACTAAAAGCTAGCAGCCACAACGACAATAAAATATTGTTATTCTGTGTCCTGGGTTGAGGGGCGGGTACAACACTTGAACGAGATTGTGTAATACAAGAAGTTTACTTGCATTATTGACAGTTAATTAAAGATTTTTTCAATTCATAGCCACAGCACTCAACAATTTTTTAAAAAGTGATACCGAATTTATGTAGTATATTGCAAAAAAAGTAACTTTCAGTATTTTGTGGCTTACACTACTAATTCTGTTGGATTGTGCAACAAAAAGGTTTCATACTGATGCCAGCAGATGTGACCTTAGAGCTGTCATTCAGATTTCTGGATGATAGATAAAGTGAGGACCTAGAAAAAAAAGAGATAGTTATAAGAGAATCAATTTCTGTTATGTGTTTTTTTCACAGATTACATCCCTAACTTGTAATGATCTTCATTGTGTTTGTTAAATGCCATTTGCTTTATGAGTTAACTACACTGTGGAATTCATATGGACATGTTGAAAGTTCAAGGACATATTCCAAGACTATGGAATTATAATAATATGCAACAATGCTAGAAAATATCAGGACACACACTGCATTCACAGAAATCAAGTAGAAATGAACGTTGGTCATTCTGATTATTTATCTCACTTCTCTAACTGATATTTGTGAAGAACAGAAGGGAAACCCTGGATTGGAACTTTTATAAATAGTTCAGTGTGCTGGAGGAGAGAGTGGTTCAAAGGTAACAGACTACAGATCCAAAGGTCTCAGGTTTGATGCCTGGTCAGTCAGATTTTTACCTGCCTTTGTTCGTGTGAAACTGTTGGTCCCCCTTTAACTGGTGGGTGAGTGAGTTCCGGTTGTTGGAGGAAGGCAACAGCGTACCACCTGTAATAGGGCCATGCCTATTACAGCGCTGTAGTGTTCAAGTCAACCTTTGTGTTGATGACTGCTTTATATTTACTTGGGGCGAATTAAGAGTAGTGGAGGAATGCTGTGAAGGAAAGATTATATAGTAGAAAATAATTACCTACAGATCATGTCTAAATACACTGCCTGACCAATACAGTGAAGCATCTGGAAAGGGAGGAGGAAACGAAATGAAATGTCATGGTTTGAGAAGAGGATATGTGATGTCATTTCAGTGATTACAAAAATTGAGTCAAATTAACAAAGATAACGGCTATAGTCGTCTTGTCATGCAGTTCTTCTTGTTTAGTCGATGCTCCCACCCCCCAAAGAAGATGGCAGTTTGAGCCCTCTTATCAGAATAGCATTGCACCCATTCTGGCCTGGATACACACTGATTCAGTTGGGAAGGCTGTTGTGATGCCATTGTATCCTTCCCTAAGGCAAGATGGCCCACAACTATTGTAACTGGTCCTCAGTATCCCAATTAATGGCACTGGAACAGAGTTGACATCTGAGATTGTCCCAGATGTGTTCTATCACTGACAGATCTGAAGACCTTGCTGGCCATGAGAGTACCTTAACATCACGCAGACAGTTCATAGAGACGTGTGCCATGTGGATGAGCATTGTCCTGTTGAAAAATAGCATATCTCCCAATACATACACATGAGTGGTAACACACAGGGACGCAGTATGTAGTAGCTGTTGCAGAGCTGAGAGGGTGCTTGTAGCTGCAGCAGTTTGTTTAATGTGTAGTAATTTATTATAGTTTTTGTTTTTATAACATACTTCTGCAAAGAAGTTAATTATATCTGTGTATTTTACTGTGCTGATTAGTGTTGAGTAACTTACTCTGAGTGTTTTGCATAAATTTTAGTTCATATTTTTGTGTGAGGCAGCTTTATTTTGTAGTAAAGACTAGAAGCAGTGTAGCAGCAAAATTTAAATTGCACCCAGCAGCTTCTTGGGTTAATGTTGCATCAGTTATGATAAGACAAAACAAAACTTATTAAAGGTGGATGCAGGGGCGGGGGGGATTGGCCACTGTTTGCAAATGGATGGAAGCTGCATTGGCCACAATAGACAGTCTTCAGGCTGCTATCCTGGGCTGCTGCAGCATTGGGGCACCTAAGATGAATACTGTGGCACTTCTGGAAATATAGCACTGCCTGGAATTCCTGATGCCCCTGTCGGTTGACACTTGCATGAAAGTGATTGGTGAACAGTGGCCAGGTCATGAATTTCTAGGCAGAAGGCAAAAGAGGGTACTAGCTCCGTGGCTGTCCCTTTATGCCTCAAAAACAGGTTTGAGGTATTGGCCACTGCTGAAAGTGCATCTGAGTCAGTACAGAATGCCTCACATGTTGGACCATGGCTAATCTTTCTGAGAGGTCTGGACAAGCACAAAGGGTGGGATAATGTGTCATTGGAATGTCCAATGTTAAACGGATAATGGAGTTTCTCAGGGAAATAGAGCACAGATCAGAAAAGGAGGCCACTGTCCACTCTGTTTGCTTGCCAGAGGGGTCTTGTCTGAAATGTAGAGATTGAGCGATTGAGCATACTGGCTACACTCAACTACAAATTGTGGCTCATGTTGGCATGAATGACACCTGCTGCCTAGGTTCAGAGGCCACCCTCAGCTGCTGCAGGCAGCTGGCTGATTTGGTGAAGACAGCTATCCTTGCTTGCAGGGTGGAAGCAGATCTATCATTTCATAGTATCATGCCCTGAACAGACTGCAGTCCTCTGGTTTGGATCCAAGTGTAAGGCTTAAACCAAAGGCTCAGATGATTCTGTGACAATCTTGGCTGCAGATTTCTCAACCTCCACTATTGGGTGGGGAATTGTAAGATCTTGGAAATGGCTACCAGTGTAGCAGAGTACATGGGGTGTGCACATGTGGTTTTTTAAGGATAGAGAAATCCCTCCACAGACCTGATAAGACACATTTTGAGTTCAGGCTGGGTATTATTCATCATAGCAGATAGGAGAAGGAAAATATTAGTATAGTATTAGTTAACTGTAGAAGTTTCCACAGAAAGATCCCAGAACTAGTCTCACTTATAAATGTTGCCCACATAGTACTAGGAACAGGAAACTGGCTGAAACCAGATGTTAATGACTATGAAATTCTAAATTCTGATTGGAATGAGTGTCGCAAATATAGGTTGGACCACGGTGGTGGAGGCACCCACTTATTGCTAAAATTGTTTCGACTACAATGCTGAAGTTTTGCTGGGAAGCCCTCACGTATCCTTTATTCAGTACCGGCCTCTCAGCGTGTGATTTCCATACTTTTGGAGCTGCTTCAGACAAAGAGCAGTGCACCTGGGTACAATCACGGTTCTGTAGGCAACTGCAAACATTTTTTCATGAAAGCATTGAACATCTTGTCTCTCAGTGGGATAGATGTATTAACAGTTATGGTTATTAAGTTTGGAATAGAAAATGGTTTACTTTGTTTTCCATCTGTCTCATTTTCATTTGCCTGCCCCTTATACATAGCTGCACTCTCTGTCCAAGTCAGTTCTGTTCTGGTGTATGTTGGTGAGGTGTCAGTAATGAATGTGCTTGCAATGCTAGGTGTTGTGCTTCATTGATTACCCTTCCTTCATACTTGGACTTGATTATGATTTTGATGCAACATTGTTTGGTGGAGACACTGGGTGTTTCAAACATATACATCATTATGGCTCTAGGCAGTGTAAGAGCTGTCACCTACATGGGCAGTACATCATACCTAAAAACTTTATATTCAGAAGACAGATGGATACTAAAAAAGCAGTAAGTCAGCTTCACATCAGGGATCCATCAGTGTTTTCCAAAGACACTGCTCACGACCCAACAAATGGCTGAAAGAATTCGACCGAATTGCCAAATACGGTGTTTGGGATGACATGATGTGTTTGGCAAATGTCTACATTTACTTGAGTGGCTGTTCCCAGCAAATTCATGCTGAACTGGAGAAAACATTTGGTGACAATGGACCAAAAGTCTATGTAACAGAAGAACAATTCAATAATTGGGCCCCATGTCATGACAAAATGACACAGTCATATATACAGAAATAGGGGAGAGAGAGTCACTGATAACTGAGTAGGGGTGGTAATTACAGTTCTCATAGTGGTGAGATATTTTCCTGAAATAATGATCATGAACTTTCTTGTCTAAATGCCAAAACAGTTTGCGAACTCCTACCTACATAGACAGAAATGCGTATCATGATAAAATAAGAGAAGACTGAGCTTGCATGGAAAGGTTTAGGTGTTCATTTTTCTCAGGTGTTATTCAAGAGTGGAATGGTCAAGAACTAGTCTGAAAGTTATTTTATGAATCTTCTGCCAAACATTTAAGTGCAATTTGCAGAATATTCATGTAGATTTAGATTAAATTTATGTATTTTTCTCTGGTAATATGAATAACTTCAAAAGAAAATATGTTCATTTGTATTACTGTTACTGTTGCTCTGTTATGCAGTGGCCTGGAAATAGCCAGCATGTACCAATGCACACCAAAAAATCATGTATATGTAACCTGTAAACTGACTCCTCGTATATAATTTTGATATAAATTGCATCAGGGAACATGGAACTAACTAACTCATTAACTAACTGTGCGGAATAATTGAGATATGTTGTGAATTGTGACATTTGCTTACCATACTCCCTAACCGATTACACCACTGCAGTCACACTGTTCTACTTAGTGTATGGGTGTGAGCAGAGGTGATACTTGGCCCCTTACTACCGTTATATTTTGACTATACAGGGAGAAATTACATCAGCCAATGCATGACATAAGGGGCAGAAGAGATTTCAATTGTCGCAATACGGAAACTTTACTAATTGCAATGTTTTGTGTATGCTGAGATGTGAAATAGAATGCTGGTTCATCAAGAAAGTGGTAACAACCAGCGGCTGATAGTTTTAGAAAATATGTTTCTAAAATTTATGTTTATTGTGTGACACAAAGTTTTGATAAACAGCAACTGTGACTTCATTCACTTAGTATGCCTTGTCAAGTTCCAGTTGTATGGTTCTGCTTAATTTATTTCCATCACACTAGAAGTATGATTTACGATGAATATAATGATTATATTTTTATTGGGTGCAGTTCAATGATACATGCCGAATACTGTTTAGTTTCTTATTTTAAGTAACTGTTATGTTTCTCTTTCCTTGATGTTACAACAAAGCAATTTTGGCCATTTCTCTCACACTAATACTGGAAAAACTTTGCTACTACTATTTTTATAACTACTAATCAATACCATTTATACTTTGGTAAATGTAAACTTTGCCAATAAATGTCTGGGCTTTATCAGCTACTTGGTGATGCAGCTTCATTTAATGCTGTAAGTGATGCTTTAAATGTATGTTTTGTGAGTTAACATTCCGTAATTCTCCTATGATGTAATATTGCAGACTGGAATGCCTATTTGCCCAAATTTGCATTGTAGTGGTAGTGGAATCAGAACATGCCGATTCTCACCAGATGGACATCTGTTGGTCATAGCAGGTGATGCAGAGAAGGCGTGCGTGTGGAATATTGATTCAATGGAATGTCTGATGTAAGTTTCACATTGAAAACATCCATTAAATTAATTTTTTTAAAAACATTGTACATTTCTGTTCTAGCATCAATAGAATTAAAAAATGGTATCTCTAATGTACTTTCCCAAAATTGTTATTGTAGCCAAAGTATGGTCTTTCAACTTAAATTCCTGAGATATACCATACTTTGAAATTATAAGTATTATTCAGCTTTACAAATTAAATTGGTTGATTATTAGAAGAGATAGAAGGGGCCATGAAAATGTTTGTTCATTCACCTGCTAGAAAATAGGCTTGGATTGGTTATTTTGTCTGCATTGAGTAACAGCTCGTAACATTGTTTCTGTACTTATAAACCCTTCTTTGTAAGTGATCTTTTATCTCGTGCTTAGTATTGCCAGTTATTTTATCTGCATTGTGTAACAGCTCGTAACATTGTTTCTGCACTTATAAACCCTTCTTTGCAAGTGATCTTTTATCTCGTGCTTAGTATTGCCACCAGTGGATGTCCCA
Source organism: Schistocerca serialis cubense (assembly GCF_023864345.2). Taxonomy (NCBI): domain Eukaryota; kingdom Metazoa; phylum Arthropoda; class Insecta; order Orthoptera; family Acrididae; genus Schistocerca; species Schistocerca serialis. The sequence goes on along the minus strand of NC_064640.1, from coordinate 844,929,718 downwards.
ATCGAGGCAGATGAACTGGCGTGGGTGGAGCAGCAGAGTAGTTCAGGAACCTGCCACGGAGAGCACACCTGTTGTTTCATATCGGCAGACTCACTGATGTCAGTGTTCACTTGCGAGTGGCAGTAAGCAGAGCAAGTCAGTGCGCCTGTGGAGTTAGACCACTACGGACCTACTATTGAACAGGTGCCAAGAGTTATCTTGTTCCTAGTCATTAGCTGCTTCAAGAAGAGTATAATAATTCCAATCCCAAAGACAGCAGGTGTTGACAGATGTGAAAATTACCGAACAATCAGTTTAATAAGCCACAGCTGCAAAATACTAACACGAATTCTTTACAGACGAATGGAAAAACTAGTAGAAGCCGACCTCGGGGAAGATCAGTTTGGATTCCATAGAAACACTGGAACACGTGAGGCAATACTGACCTTACGACTTATCTTAGAAGAAAGATTAAGGAAAGGCAAACCTATGTTTCTAGCATTTGTAGACTTAGAGAAAGCGTTTGACAATGTTGACTGGAATACTCTCTTTGAAATTCTAAAGGTGGCAGGGGTAAAATACAGGGAGCGAAAGGCTATTTACAATTTGTACAGAAACCAGATGGCAGCTATAAGAGTCGAGGGACATGAAAGGGAAGCAGTGGTTGAGAAGGGAGTAAGACAGGGTTGTAGCCTCTCCCCGATGTTATTCAATCTGTATATTGAGCTAGCAGTAAAGGAAGCAAAAGAAAAATTTGGAGTAGGTATTAAAATCCATGGAGAAGAAATAAAAACTTTGAGGTTCGCCGATGACATTGTAATTCTGTCAGAGACAGCAAAGGACTTGGAAGAGCAGTTGAATGGAATGGACAGTGTCTTGAAAGGAGGATATAAGATGAACTTCAACAAAAGCAAAACGAGGATAATGGAATGTAGTCGAATTAAGTCGGGAGGGAATTAGATTAGGAAATGCGACACTTAAAGTAGTAAAGGAGTTTTGCCATTTGGGGAGCAAAATAACTGATGATGGTCGAAGTAGAGAGGATGTAAAATGTAGACTGGCAATGGGAAGGAAAGCGTTTCTGAAGAAGAGAAATTTGTTAACATCGAGTATAGATTTAAGTGTCAGGAAGTCATTTCTGAAAGTATTTGTAAGGAGTGTAGCCATGTGTGGAAGTGAAACATGGACGATAAATAGTTTGGACAAGAAGAGAATAGAAGCTTTCGAAATGTGGTGCTACAGAAGAATGCTGAAGATTAGATGGGTAGATCACATAACTAATGAGGAAGTATTGAATAGGATTGGGGAGAAGAGAAGTTTGTGGATACAACTTGACCAGAAGAAGGGATCGGTTGGTAGGACATGTTCTGAGGCATCAAGGGATCACCAATTTAGTATTGGAGGGCAGTGTGGAGGGTAAAAATCGTAGAGGGAGACCAAGAGATGAATACACTAAGCAGATTTAGAAGGATGTAGGTTGCAGTAGGTACTGGGAGATGAAGAGGCTTGCACAGGATAGAGTAGCATGGAGAGCTGCATCAAACCAGTCTCAGGACTGAAGACCACAACAACAACAACCCTTAAAGTGAAACTTCTGAAGCAAGAAGTCAGTTGCACTTGAATATTTCTAGTGTTGATTACCAATTCTAATTTTTCTGCTTTTGAAGTTACTGAATGCTGCTGTGCTTTCCACTTACAGTCAGTACCAATCTTGGCCTCTTTCACACTCTTTTTCTGAAGTGTAATAACAGTGATCAGTGACTGATTTGCCATGCAGCAGATGTTTTATCATGATAGGTACCTAGTAAAACTATCAACGTAATAGTGGGATGTGATGCCATTTCCTTCTTTGAGTCATTTAAGTGCTGTGTTTCAACTGGTTTTTCATTTGTAGGTAATTATAGATAACCTAGATTTCACCTGGTGTAATCACATGGTTAAAAATAAAATCTCTTTGACTAATAAAAAGGAGTGTGCTGTTATTCTTGCCATTTCCTCTTGAATCTTTCTGGGAAAGTACCAGTTTCTGTGGTACCCATTTTATGAGACACCCTGAGGGAACGGCTGCTGATGGATAACATCTTTGAGGAATTTCCAACTAACACTGATTGCAGTCATAATATTTTCAGTGCTCTGCTATTCATTGAAATATCTCCGCATTCTTTATGTTAGTGCCTGGTTAGCAGTAGTTAAGGTTGTCTGATACAATTCAGTTGTTAGATTCCCCCTGGATTTTCATCGTTTAAGGTTGACTGATGTTAGAGTTATTTTTGATTTGATTCGATTTGTTTATCCAGGGATCATCTCACAATGACATAGAATTTGTCATCATAATACAATGAAAATAAATAGCTCAAAGTATGCATACACATAGAATTTGTAAGTATGTTTTTATGAGGATGGGGTAGGTGGTCGGCTGTGCTCTCAATGAAAGAATCGTCCCAGCATTTTCCTTAAACAGTTTAGGGAAACGTAAGTCAGGATGGCCAGCCAGAACAAGCCCCACCCTTCTTAGTATGAGACTAGTGTGTTAACAACTGCACTGCATCATTCGATTGGTCTATACTGTACAATGTTCTTTGTGGTTTCTCTTAAATGTATCAGGTTAGTGCTTCAGTGAGTCCATTCAAAACATTTCATTGTACATCATCATCAAGATGAGTTACAACCCTCTCTAATGAATGTAATATCTACACACCATTAAAATTCTTCCTATCTTCTATCTGGATTTTCATGCTTGTGAAGTGCACTGTTCATTACCTATTCGTATATTTTGGAACGCTATATGTCACAGTGGTTAAGTATGATCTGTAAAGGCCAGATACATAGGTACATAAAAATAGGTACATAAAAAAATCACATATTCTGCTGCAGAATGTGAAAACACAAAATTACGTAATAAACTATTTCTTAGTGAATTGTACCCAGTTGAACTATTTTATCACAGGTAGTTTGAAGTAAACTCATTTTCTGCATGTAATTATTGAAAATTAACCAATTTTCAGTTGTTGATGTTGCACATCATCTGACAAAGCCCAGTTTGGAGAGATAATATGCATAAGAATGTGTTTGCAAAATAAAAAGTGCACAAATGCAATGGTGTATCAGTGCACTTTATGCTCTGGAGTCACAACGGTTGGTAGAACAATTTGTGTATGACACACACTGCATAATGCATCATAGGACCCAGCTCTGGGACTTACTATAGAACAAAGAAACAGGTATGTTTCTCTGGGTCAAGAGTTGGTGTGATTCAAATGCTTTTAACATGGCAGTTTTAGCTGGCATGTGTTTTGAACTATGGTTGCATCAAATACTAGTAGAGGTTGGGCCTGAACTACCTCATTACAGCACTGCCAGCCTCAGCAGACAGTTGTGTGGTAACCATTACCAAATGCCTTTGTGTTCTGCATTGCTCATTGGTTTCTTTTCTTATTTTGAAATGAGTGAAGAGACTAATCCTGGTTCACCACAGGCTTCGATTATGACTCTCACAACATGAGAATGTATTCCTATTCTTGCAACAGTGAAAAGTTGCACTTGATAGTTCATTTTACATCAAGGTAGGCTGGTTATACTGCAATAGTCATGTTGCTGCAGCATCAGCCTCTATACACATAACAGCCAATATGGTTTTCCAGTTCATCTGGAGCTGGAGCTGGAGTAAGCTATTGAGCAATAACCTTGTACATAAGAATTCATTGTGGAGTGGCTACTATAGTGACAGCAAATAAACAACTGCATAATAATGTAGATGTAACTGCAGCAAGGTACATGCTTTCAATAACAGAGCAAGGAAGTACATAAAATAAGGATTTGATGACAACCTATACCTTTTCAACAATACAGTGCATAGTTTACAAAATAAGTAATAACCAGTGTTCATAGCTTTTCACTCACCAGTTTATGGTGATGATTGCACAGTTACATCCAGCTCCTCATCATCACTTTTGTCAGAATCAGTACCTAGACCATCTTTATCATTGTCATGACCAAAACAAACCATTGGTTGTTCATGGTCACTGCTTGAATGTGTTTGTCATTGCGCTCGAATTTTCGTCCATGAGGCTGCATCCACAGTTGCAAGAGCTTCTCGCAACAGCCTCTCCACCTCTGTTATTGTAAAGGACTTGATATTGTTCCCTATGTACATCTTCACATCACTCCATACTAACTCAGTAGAGTTGAAATGATAGTGATATGGTGGTATTCTTATTACAGTATGATGCTGCTCCTTGGTGATTTCATCTACAACATGTGTAGGCATCACAGGCATACTTTTTGTAACAAGTGAATATAAAAGAAACTTCATCATACTCATATCTACAGTAATATTTCACAACTGTAACCACTTCACTATAAGTTCTTTGTGGTTCTGGCTTTGGTCAGTATCATGGAATGATATGGAGGATTGTCCATTACAAGTGTTGTAGGGACAGGAATCTTTTAAAAAAGATTCTGGAACTACTCAACGACCCCTCAACAAATCCAAGTCTTCGTGGTAATCACTTGTTTTTTTGCACCAAAACACTAGAAGAATATCAGGAACAAAATCACTGGAATAGCCAGCATGGACCATAATTAATCTAGCTCCTCTTCCAATCAGATGATGACTGCTACTGCTTGGAGTGTCATGCATCCAGCATTCACTGACAAATTCCTCCACATTAACCCACATTTTTTCTAGTTCTTTTAGGGAATGAATGTCTTTGTCCAGAATTTCATCCAAGAAAATACTTCAAACCATAACAGTAATCACCTTTTCTAACAGGACTTTGTGTCTGACTAGTGTTTTATAATGGAAACCCACAGTTTTCAGCACCATTATTAATGATGTTTCTCCCACCCCTGAAAATCTTACTTTCTTTTAATGACACTAGGAACTTTGCTACGCTAGGATACTCTTTCCTTGCTGTAATATATGTGTCTGCGAACTGCATCAGTCTGGAAAAAATCTAAGTCAGTGGCAGTGTGAGCCTGCTTTTTCTTCTTTCCAGAAGTCTCTAGGAATACATTATTTGATCCAGACAGCTCAGAATCATTACAGATCATGTCTATGTCTTTTGACTTTTGCAATAACACATCCATATTTACTACTGTTCTTGAACAACTTTGTTGGCAGGAATTGATGACTGTTCATGAATACTTACATATCCTTCCTCCTGCTTGTAAAACTTGAGAGTTCTCTGTGGTAACTCCAGTGCCTGGCTGTTTGGAGGCACACCTCAACACAAATGGTTTCCACTATGTGAAAAGTCTTTTTGGTGGCATTTTCCAAGTATCAGAACTCCTTAAATGCTAGCAAAACAAAACGTAGTACAACACAAGCAGGTGTTAGAAACTACACACAATGCGCATTGTTTATGTTCACACAAAATGAAGCTGGCAACATGGGAGCTTCAAGATCACAGCATGTAATGACTGGTTGTGATTACTGTGCCATAACTGGATCACTCCCCATGCCTAATGCTTCCCGCCTCTTCTTCTGTGCTTATTAAACTGTTATGCTGCCAACTTGAAACACATATATCAAGTGCAAAATTTTAGAAGTCTGGGTATATGTCCACATGTTAGTTCTGCTTGTAGAAATGAAGAAGACAGGTGCAGGTTGCTTCCATGCAAGAGGGAGGTAGGGCTTGATGCCCTCTGTCCACCCTCACTCCTCTCGCAGTTATAATTCTAGCTGTTTACACTCATGGCCAAGTGCCAGTTTATAGTGTTCTCATTCTGCACTATAGTACAGTAAAACAAAACCTGTTGACATATTTTGACCATACCAGAATTCTTCTCTAACATGCAAACAGAGTTATTTTCAGTTTAATTTCTATGCTAAGTGCATTGTTGGCTCTATCTGAATCATTGTCAACATCAAGTTTTGCCACTATAGTATGTTTAATTTTGGGCTTTGTGTTGCCCTTGTGTTATGTGTTACATGGACAACTGAAGTTTTAATTCTGTGGTGCCTGAAGTGTGTTCTGTTACCTTTTTCATTGCACAAGTTTGTAGCAATAAGTAAACAGATTAATAATCAATAAAGGCAATCATGGTGAAAAAGTTCGTTATAAGCACAACAGATGTGTTTTTCATTGATGTATTTTCTCATTAGAATAGAATTGAAGAACTATATCAGTTGTGGTATACTAATTACTGAAAAAACTGGTGTTTAGCCCCCTGCGGGTTCGGGGGTTAGAATAGGCCCGCAGTATTCCTGCCTGTCGTAAGAGGCGACTAAAAGGAGTCTCCAATGTTTCGGCCTTATGTGATGGTCCCCTCTCGGGTTTGACCTCCATCTATCTAAATTATTCCGAAGAGCGAGCCAATTGGGGAAGGGCACCTTACATGGTGCACTGTATCCTTCGTGCAATTAGACCTATAGCCGTCTTTCTCGTCGTTGCAATGGTGTCCCGCTCGTTTTCGATCTCTTGGGCGATTACCACGCTGCACTCTGCAGTGTTTCTTTTAACTGTGACGACGACCTTGACCATTTTTGCACCTAAGATCCAGCACGGTAGCCAGTCCGTTGTGGTGGGGTCGCCATGTACCCTCTTGGTTGTAGCCCCCTGACAACACAGGGATCGCTCTACTGATGCCTGCGCCGTTCACTCCCCACGTATGCCAAGGAGTAGATGCCCATCTCCCTGGGGCATCAGGACTCCCGGCAATGGCCATCCTGCCAGGTGGCCTTTGCTGTGGCTGGGTGGCGCCCGTGGGGAGGGCCCTTGGTCGGAGTAGGTGGCATCAGGGCGGATGACCCGCAATGAAGCGTGGTACATCATCTGTCGCTGGCGGCCAGCCGTCAGCAGTCTCTAAGCATTCGAGAGCCCATTTTAAAGGTAACATTTATGACCCCAAATCGTTCCCCTCCCTCGCCACACCATGGGAGGAACGACAGGCATTGCGTGACACTGAGACGTATTCGCCCAGATATCTTGTCTGTACCAGAGCTGATGGGGAATCTTTTCTATCCGTGAAGCCTCAGTTCTTTGTAGAGCATTTAGAGGACAAGTTCGGTGAGGTGGAGGGCTTGTCCAAGATGCGGTCTGGATCGGTGTTGATAAAAACGGCATCCTCTGCCCAGTCACGGAGGTTGCTCCATTGTGACAAGTTGGGGGATGTTTCCGTTAGCATCACGCCGCATAAGAGTCTGAACATGGTCCAGGGTATTATATTCCACCGGGATCTTCTTCTGCAGTCCGACGATGAATTACGCGCCAACTTCGAACGACGAGGTGTTCACTTCGTCCGGCGCGTCCATCGGGGTCCAAGGGATAATCAGGTCGCCACCGGTGCCTTCATCTTGGCCTTTGAGGGTGATGTCTTACCCGAAAAGGTTAAGGTGATGGTTTACCGTTGTGATGTGAAACCATATATCCCTCTTCCAATGCGGTGTTTTAAATGCTGGAAGTTCGGGCACATGTCATCTCGCTGTACTTCCAGCATGACGTGTCGGGATTGCGGACGTCCTTCGCATCCCGATACTCCATGTGCCCCGCCTCCTATCTGTGTTAACTGCGGAGAACACCATTCCCCCTGCTCGCTGGACTGTCGGATATTGCAGAAAGAATGGAAGATAATGGAATATAAGACCTTGGACCGGCTGACCTACCCCGAGGCTAGACGGAAATATGAGAGGCTCCACCCTGTGGCAATGCCGTCCACCTACGCCGCTGCTGCAACGACGGTTCTCCCGTCATCACGAATCGGCTCTAAGATCGGTCAGCATCCACCGGCCCCCTTGCTTGTGGGGGGCACTTCACACCCTGTTGCTCCTGCTCCATCTTCTTCAGGAGCAACACCCTCCCAACCTTCGGGGACATCAGCTCTCCCTTCCCAGCTGGAGAAGCGTAAGACTTCTTCGGCTGCTCTCGCCAGGAAGGGATCCCTTGGGGACCTCCCTTCGCAAGTTCCGACCAGTGGAAAAGCGGACGCCCGCAAGTGGTTGAAACAACCGCCAGTCCCTGGTCGTAGGGCCTCGCGGTCGTCGTCTGTCCCTGAGACTGACCCAGTGAAGCCCATGCAGCCTGAAGCGCCGAAGGCACAGCGTGACGAGCACAAAAAGAAGAAAGTCCCCAAGACCAACGGTAATGCGGTGGCACCGATCCCACCGCTTCCTACAAGCTCTGCCTCTGAGGACGAGGTGGAGATTCTGGCGTCCGCTGAGGACCTCGCTCTTGCCGGTCCCGCGGACGCAATGGATGGCATTTGCACGGATGCTCCATCGGAGGCAGCAGGTGACCCAGTGGCGTAATCTGCCTTCCCAGTCCCGTCACGCCTTTCACAGCCATAGACAACACCATCCTCCAGTGGAACTGCAGCGGTTTCTTCCACCATCTAGCTGAGCTCCGCCAACTTATCAGCCTTCACCCTTTCTTCTGCATTGCTCTCCAGGAAACTTGGTTTCCAGCAATGCGAACCCCCGCCCTCCGTGGCTATCGGGGTTATTATAAGAACCGAGCAGCTTATGAAAGGGTGTCTGGTGGCGTCTGCATATATGTCCTTCACACTCTGCACAGCGAGTCTGTCCCTCTCCAGACGCCTTTAGAGGCTGTCGCTGTACGCGTGTGGACGCCACAGGCTGTTACCGTCTGCAGTCTTTACATTCCACCGGATGGTGATGTCTCGCAGCATGTCCTGGCTGCACTGGTCGCCCAATTGCCGCCACCTTTCTTGCTATTGGGCGACTTCAATGCTCATAACCCTCTGTGGGGTGGGTCAGTGGCAACAGGTCGAGGCGCCATCGTTGAGCATTTATTGTCGCAGCTCGATCTCTCGCTGTTAAATGATGGTGCCTTCACACACTTCAGTGTGGCGCATGGCACCTACTCCGCCATTGACCTTTCAATCTGTAGCCATAGCCTCTTACCGTCTGTCCAATGGAGTGTGCATGACGACCTGTGTGGTAGTGACCATTTTCCGATCATTTTGTCACTACCACAGCGCCACTCTTCTGGGCGCCCTAGCAGATGGGCTATGAATAAGGCTGACTGGGACTTGTTCTCCTCCACTGCCGGTTTTGAGCCTCTCTCTACCGATGACATTGATGCGGTAGTTCAATCGGTCACTACCGGCATCGTTACTGCCGCCGAGTCTGCCATTCCCCATTCCTGTGGGTCCCCTCGGCGGAAGGCTGTGCCTTGGTGGTCACCTGAGATCGCTGAAGCGATTAAAGATCGCCGGCGGGCGCTCCAGCGTCACAAGCGACATCCCTCCCTCGACCACCTTATCGCCTTCAAACGGCTGCGTGCGCGGGCCCGCCTCCTTATCCACCATGGCAAGAAGGAGTGCTGGGAGCGGTATGTGTCCACAATTGGCCTCCATGTCACTCCATTGCAGGTCTGGGCCAGGATTCGACGCGTCTACGGCTATCGGCCACCTGTCAGCGTCCCTGCGCTCTCACTGAATGGAGCAGTTTGTACTGACTCCGACGTCATTGCAAATCGCTTAGCAGAGCATTTTGCTATGAGTTCCGCTTCTGCGAATTACCCCCAGGCCTTCCGCTCCATTAAAGAGCGGATGGAACGTCGGAGCCTTTCGTTTCGCACCAACCACCCAGAATCTTACAATGCTCCATTTAGTAAGTGGGAATTTCGCAGTGCCCTCGCTGCTTGCCCTGATACCGCTCCTGGGCCAGATGGCATCCACTGTCAGATGCTGAAACACCTTTCAGTGGACTGCCAGCGGCGCCTTCTCGATCTTTACAACCATCTTTGGGTCGAGGGGGAGTTTCCGTCGCAATGGCGGGAAGGCATTGTCATCCCCGTTTTGCAGCCTGGAAAGAACCCTCTGGAGGTGGACAGCTACCGTCCCATTAGCCTCACCAACTTTCTTTGCAAGTTGCTTGAACGGATGGTGAGCCGGCGCTTGAATTGGGTACTGGAGTCTCGGGGCCTTCTGGCTCCATCTCAGGGTGGGTTCCGTAAAGGCCGCTCCGCCGCCGACAATCTGGTGAGCCTGGAGTCGGCCATCCGTACTGCCTTTTCCCGCCGTCAGCACCTGGTCGCTGTCTTTTTCGACATGCGGAAGGCGTACGATACGACGTGGCGTCATCACATTCTTTCTACGCTTCATGGATGGGGTCTTCGGGGTCCTCTGCCGATTTTTATCCGCAATTTTCTGTCGTGTCGTACCTTCCGCGTGCAAGTCGCGGCCTCGTATAGTTCCTCCCACGTCCAGGAGAACGGTGTGCCACAGGGTTCCGTTTTAAGTGTCTGTCTGTTTTTAATAGCCATTAACGGTCTTGCTGCGGCCGTGGGAAACTCTGTCTCCGCTTCCCTGTATGCTGACGACTTCTGCCTTTATTACAGCTCTCCCGGCATTGCAGCTGTTGAACGTCAGCTACAGGGCGCTATCCGTAGGGCGCAGTCTTGGGCTGTAGCGCATGGGTTTCAGTTTTCGGCAGCCAAGACCTGCGTTATGCATTTCTGCCGGTGACGTACTGTCCACCCGGAGCCGCAGCTTTCTCTTAACGGCGAACTTCTTTCAGTGGTGGAATCGCACAGGTTTTTGGGGGTGGTTTTCGATGCCCGGTTGACTTGGCTGCCTCATATCCGGCAGCTCAAACAGACGTGTTGGCAGCATCTCAATGCACTGCGATGTTTGAGCCACACCCGCTGGGGAGCCGGCCGCTCTACCCTGTTACGGCTCTACCAGGCGTTAATCCAGTCCCGTCTGGATTATGGGTGCCTGGCATATGGCTCAGCATCCCCGTCTGCGTTGCGGGTGCTGGACCCAATTCTCCACAGCGGGATACGCCTTGCCACAGGTGCTTTCCGCACCAGCCCTGTGGACAGCTTACTCGTGGAGGCAGGTGTCCCTCCACTGCGGTTCCGACGCCAACGTTTGCTAGCCGCTTATGCTGCCCATGTTCTAAGCTCGCCCGGGCATCCTAACTATCGTCTCCTGTTCCCGCAGTCAGTCGTCCATCTGCCGGAACGTCGGCCCCAGTCGGGTTGTCCGATCGCCATACGCGTCAAGGAGCTTCTCTGCGGGCTTGGGTTTTTCCCTGTTCCACCTCCTTTCCAGGCGCCTCTGCGTACACCCCCGTGGTGTGTTCCTCGCCCTTGCCTTCGGCTCGACTTGGCACAGGGCTCGAAGGACTCGGTCCCTCCAGAGGCCTTCCGCCGCCGCTTTTATTCCATCCTGACCACGTATCAGGGCTCTGGCATTGTTTACACCGACGGCTCGATGGTTGCTGGTCGAGTCGGTTATGCGCTCACTCTAGGGGAACATTCCGAACAACGCTCCTTGCCGGCTGGCTGCAGCGTTTACACTGCTGAGCTGGTCGCCATCTTTCGAGCCCTAGAGTATATCCGCTCCTGCTCAGGTGAGTCCTTCGTCATCTGTAGCGATTCCCTGAGCAGTTTACGAGCACTTGACCAGTGTTTTCCTTGTTCCCGTCTGGTGATGGCTATCCAGGAGTCCCTGCATACTCTTGCGCGTTACGGCCGCTCTGCGGTCTTCGTGTGGACCCCAGGCCATGTTGGGATCCCCGGCAACGAGAATGTTGACCGGCTGGCGAAAGAGGCGACTAGTGCACCATCTCTGGACGTTGGCCTCCCGGAGACAGATTTGCGAGCGTTCCTACGCCGCAAAATTCTGGACCTTTGGGACACTGAATGGCGCGCCCTGCCTTCACGCAACAAACTTCGGGCCATCAAGGGGGCTACCGGTGTGTGGCGCTCCTCCTTGCGGGTCTCTCGCAAGGAGTCTGTTGTCCTCTGCCGGCTGCGCATTGGGCACACTCGGCTTACGCACGGCCACTTATTGCGCCGTGAGGATGCGCCTCTATGTCGCTGCGGCTCCGTTTTATCCGTAGTTCATGTTTTATTGGAGTGTCCGTTTTTAGCTGCGCTCAGGCAGTCGTTCGCACTGCCTGACTCGCTCTCTGCCCTTTTAACAGATGACTCGACTATGGCTGACTTAGTTTTACGTTTTATTCGGGCAGGGGGTTTTTATTCTTTAATCTGAGTGTTTCTGTTTTTCTCTTATTGTTTTGTGTTGATTCTGGCTTTTGGCCTCCGGTTTTAAACTGATTTTTTAATGTGTTTCTAGTGGTTGGCTTTTCCTTTTTTATTTCTCTGGTCGGCCAACCACCGTCACACTCTGTGTGCTTTTAGTTCGTTTTGTCTGGTCTTTGTCTCAGTTTCTCTTGTTACGTGTCGTCTGTGCTCTATTCTGTTACTCGTTTTTATTCTCTGTGGGTGTTCTTTGTCTTTGGAAAAAGGGACCGATGACCCTAGCAGTCTGGTCCCTTTAAATCCCCCAAACCAACCAACTGGTGTTTAGTCAGCACTGTTGGTTGTGAACTGCAGTGTGCAAGCGGCAATGAGTTAGGAGAATATTGTCAGTTCTAAAAACAAGCAACTGTCATTAGAGTGATACCCTGATACCCCATTCAGCTCAATTGAAATAATTTAAGTTATGAAGTCAGAAACTTATATCAATGTGACAAATACAGAGACAGTACAAAGATTGTGTGATGGAAGAATAAAAATAAAGAATCAAGAAAAAGTGGATATTTTTGTAAAAGAATCTGGTACATGTCTTACACGAAAGGGAGAGAGACTGTGGCTTTATGTACTTTGAAGTAAATACCATACAAGTTCAGATATGCTATCTTCTTGTTTGTACATGATTTGTAAAGTAAGATATGCATTGACAGCATTCCATGAGACATTGTTGTTTGCACTAATTGTGCTGTTAGGTAAGGGCTAATGTGGCCTTGAAGGAGAGAGCTGAGTATATATTAATTATTCTAGAAGGGAATTACTTAACATTGTTAAACTCTGCAGCTGTTGTTGTGGTTCAGTCTTTAATATGTCTTGGTTGAACTACAGGGTGTTACAAAAAGGTACGGCCAAACTTACAGGAAACATTCCTCACACACAAATAAAGAAAAGATGTTATGTGGACATGTGTCCGGAAACACTTAATTTCTGTGTTAGAGCTCATTTTACTTTCGTCCACCTACACTCAATGGAGCACGTTATCATGATTTCATACGGGATACACTACCTGTGCTGCTAGAACATGTGCCTTTACAAGTACGACACGACATGTGGTTCATGTGCAATGGAGCTCCTGCACATTTCAATCGAAGTGTTTGTACGCTTCTCAACAACAGATTCGGTGACTGATGGATTGGTAGAGGAGGACCAATTCCATGGCCTCCACGCTCTCCTGACCTCAACCCTCTTGACTTTCATTTATGGGGGCATTTGAAAGCTCTTGTCTACGCAACCCCGGTACCAAATGTAGAGACTCTTTGTGCTCGTATTGTGGATGGCTGTGATACGATACGCCATTCTCCAGGGCTGCATCAGCGCATCAGTGATTCCCTGCAACGGAGGGTGGATGCATGTATCCTCACTAACAGAGGACATTTTGAACATTTCCTGTAACAAAGTGTTTGAAGTCATGCTGATACGTTCTGTTGCTGTGTGTTTCCATTCCGTGATTAATGTGATTTGAAGAGAAGTAATAAAATGAGCTCTAACATGGAAAGTAAGTGTTTCCGGACACATGTCCACATAACATATTTTCTTTCGTTGTGTGTGAGGAATGTTTCCTGAAAGTTTGGTCGTACCTTTTTGTAACACCCTGTATATCAGCTGTTCATTTCAGTTGTTATTGGAAATACTGCCGATTATTTATTTTATGTCCTTTTCTTGTTTTGATTTTGATCTCGATCTCTAATTATTATATTATGCAAAAACTTATTTTAAAAATAAAATGTAAGTTTATACACAGAAAGAGCCACTAACTTGGGAGAGACACATAGTTCATTATTTGTATTTGTTGTATGTTTTCTGTAGTTTTATGCTTTGCTGCATTTTCATACCTGTATTATTTACAGGTCATGTGAGGGCCACAGTGATGCTATCGTAGATGCAGCCTTCTCGCCAGATAGCCAGTTTCTTGTAACTGTTTGCTCAGATGGTAACTTTAAATTGTGGTGTGTTGCACCTTGCTTGGATCAGTGCCTTATTACACAGGAAGCTGCTCATGATTTGGGTGTTCAGAGTTGTGACTTTTCTCCTTCAGAGGGAATAGCAGGTTGGTTTTTCATTATTAGTTGTAGTACCACAACAATAATTTTGTGTGTGATAATGCTCACCTTTTAAATATATTTTCAGAACAGTGGGCAATGAGGTAACATTAATGAGACTGCATAAATGTGGAAAATTATGAAAACTTTCACAATAATCTTGTACACATTACACAGTGGGCACTGTATGTACAGTTTCTGACATAAAAACCTTGCTGCCAAAGTGACTATTGTTTTAAGATGACAAAAAACATGGAAATTATTGGAATCCCAAATCCAGCCATTTGATTAACCTTCCAACATTTTAGGATGTGACAGAATCTGGAGGAAGTGATGTCATCTGCTTGAGCTGTTCCTCTGCTGTATCTACGTGTTGTGTAGTGGTAAATGAAGGGCAGTGCAAGCATGACATTGCACATTTGAAACATTTCTTCTATAATTTTTCAATGCATTTCATTTGCCTGATGGAAGTATAGTGATAATCTCTGTTGCTGAAACTTCCTGGCATATTAAAACTGTGTGCTGGACCGAGACTCGAACTCGGGACCTTTGCCTTTCGCGGGCAAGTGCTCTACCAACTGAGCTTCCCAAGCAGACTCGTGCCCCATCCTCACAGCCTTACTTCTGCCAGTACCTTGTCTCCTACCTTCCAAACTTTACAGAAGCTCTCCTGTGAACCTTGCAGAACTAGCGCTCCTGAAAGAAAGAATATTGCGGAGACATGGCTTAGTCACAGTCTTGGGGGATGTTTCCAGAATGAGATTTTCACTCTGCGGCGGAGTGTGCGCTGACATGAAACTCCCTGGCAGATTAAAACGGTGTGCCGGACCGAGGCTCTTTTTGCTGTCTGATATGACAGCAATAGCAAATCTGTCCAATAACATTTTTGTGAAAGAGGTGCTCAAGAGTTTGCTCTTGGTGCTGTTGGATACTGGCAGCCGACGGATGGAGGCTGGCCATGGACCGGGTGTTTGCAACCACATCACACTTTGCACATGCTGCTGCTCTTGCTTTGGAAAGTGTAAAAAAGTTTAAACTTATTTATTGTTGTAGTGTTAGTCTCTGAGCAAAATTTCTGTTATAAACTGAATGAACACCACATTAAGGTACATTTACATCTTGGAACTGTATCAACATAAGTATGTGTGACATGTATACGCCTCTCAGGGACATGTATCGCAATTTGTAGGAGCACGCTACTTCCAAGTCATACATGTCTGATTGTGCTTTTTCGTCTGGTGGTTTGTATCAGTGTGTTTGGTAGTGCAGAGCTGTTCAGAATTTGTGATAAGCTTCCCAAAATGACACGGAAGGCTTTACATTTTCATGTGCTGGTGCACTTGCTCTGTTGGACGAAGAAAGGAAAGGAAGGCAAAGGAAGCACAGATGATGGCAGTGAGAGTTCCTTCACAAATGGGTTACTCATGGAGCTTATGCAATGCTATACTCATTAAAGAGTTAACTCTTGAAGATGGTGCTTATTTCAAAAATTGTGTGATAATGAGCATGGAAGATTTTGGTAATTTGCTGTCTCATGTGGCTCCTCTTGTGTTCAGAACCAACACAGACATTTGAAAAGTGATTCCACCAGAGGATCAGTTGGCAGTGACCTTCAGATTTTTGGCCACTAAGGGTTCCTTTTCCACTTTAATGTACTTGCATAGGATACCAAAAAGCTCACTTTGCAATATTATTCTGTGGGTTTGTGAGACCATTGTACAAATTTTATCCCAAGAAGTGAAGGCAGGATTAAAGTTATTAAAATTCCTTACTTGTAAGAACTATAATATAGAAACAATATAATATGTAATAAAATTCTTAATTTTTTTCATTGTTGTGAAGCTGGCAAATATGCCTTGTCGTATAATTTCATACAGAGTGATAAAATAGCATTTGTAAAAGGTTTGCTTTATAATTTCTATTGTTAAGACCAACAATGAGCACTACTGTTCTGTTTGATTTTCTATAATTTGAGCTATTATGTTTTATTTTGGTAGAGTACCATAATCAGCTTCAGTAGTTGTGAACTCTAAAAAATTGTTAAATTTCATCTTAATTTGCCCATGAATGATCAATATTGTTTACATGAAACTGAAATATCTAATGCGAAAAGCACTGTATTATCTCCAACAATTCTCAAGAAAGACAAATATATCATGATTTCTTTACTGAAAAGCAGTTTGTATTACTGGCGAGGAGAAGCTAATCATAATTCATAAATTCTGGAAAGGAAATGAATTTCCCAAAATTTGCTACTGATGAGATAGTTTTAGTGTTTTGTAGTGACTGGCTTTCTTCAGCCAGTGATACTGATCAAATTTCCGATAACACTTTCTTCGCAATGAACATAGCTGACAATATTTATTTTCTATTTTATCTTATTCATTCTTATACATTACTTTCCTTCAGCACATTCATCAAACCAAAATTTGCCTCTTGCAAACAATTATAAATTCCGTTTTCTAACTTGACCATTATTCTAGTATGGCCATTCTCAAACAAATATCTTAGTTTGTTGGCAACTGCTTCATTTACATGGCTAATCTGATCCAATTTTCTGTTTGCTAAATTTTTTCCACTTTCTTTAATATTTTTATTAAACCTTCTGTACTGTCTCCTGCTTGTTTCCATTTTCTTTTGTGACTACATAAATTAGCACTTTCGCTTAACTTGCACATGCACTGCATCTGCAATTTCTTCATGCTCTTCGGCATTAGGAGATGGTTTTCAATTTCCACAACTTCTTGTGGAGGCATATTGAAAGTAAGCTCATCCACCTCATGATCATTCAAATGAAAAATATTTCTTCTCCTTCTGGAGGTGGGGCTTTGTTGGTGTTCAAAAAATACAACACATTTGTAAGCAAAGTGAATGACACACTGTATTCAAGATATCCTAATGTATTTAACACTTTTTGTCCAGGGAGTTGATATGTAAATGAAATTAAAATGACTTTCTTTGCTGTTTTCTGTGAGTGAAAAAGAATGGCTGGAAACTTCCAAAGGGTATGAAGAAAATTGGAATCTCCCCAGGTGTTTGGGAGCTATAGATGCGATACACATTGACATTGTGGCACCACCCAGTAGTGGAATTGTTAATTTTAATTATAAACAGCCCTTCAGCATTATTTTGCTGGCAATTGCTGATGCTAATTCTAAAATAATCTATGCTGATTGTGGTACACAAGGTCACATTTTGGTTGGTGGTTTACTTAATGACAACACATTTTACAGTATGTTAGAAAACCAAACTCTGCAAATACCACCACCATTTCCTCTTCCTGGTAGGAATAGGCATGTGCACATGTTTTTGTAGCAGATGGAGCCTTTGGCTTGTAAGAAAATATCATTAAGCCATTTTCAGATCTGTATCACAAAAATAGTTGACAACGTATTTGTGTTTATAGATTGTTTAGAGCAATAAGGGTTTTTGAAAATGTGTTTGGCATTATAGGCTTTGTTTTTAGAGTTTTAAAGAAACAAATGCTGCTGATTCCACAAAAGGCTACAGTGGTGACACTAGCTTTCTGTGTATGTACATAATTTTCTTAGAAAACATTAACACAGTAATTGCTAGGAGATGTGTAAACGTAAGGTTGTGCTTGACATTTTATAATGTTTTTAACTTCATTTATATTATACATGTTTTTAACTTCATACTACACTATAATCATAAAGGAACTATAATGACTTGCCTTTATTGTTTTGCTGATTATTAAATTGTCCCTGGGGATACCCAATTTCCATTTTTCTAATAATTCTTCATCCTTCAGAACCGAAAAAACTTGCACTTTCGAGCCTATAGTGTAATTGCCTCTACACCTTGTCACATAACATCTGTACGGCATTTTGTCTCACTGACGCCAGTGACTCATTGGTTTAGCAGTAACATTCTCATAAAGTCATGTGAATATTACACTACCAGTCAATTCAAAACACACTGGAGGATTATGTATTTAACATCAGTTTTTTCCTCACTTTTTCAATCCAGTTGGAAATGCTTTGATGAAATTCAGTGATATAATCCTAAGGAATCCTCAGTGTTAAATGTTGCTACGGTAATGTAGGTGGAATAATCAAATGTTGATAATCTTCAGCTTCCTACTAGCCTGTGACTTAATCTGTTATTACTGCTATGGCTGGTATTATTTTTATTATTACTATGTTGCAGAAAATCAGTGCCATCCCATGCAGTTTGGCTAACAGCATAAGTGGCAACTATTTTACCATACTTGCCTCCAGATGTAACCATCTTTGATTTACAGCCAACACACTGCCTCATTTACTTTGCGTGATTAATTGCTCATCATTGTAAAGAAGGAATGTTTTTTATGTAGCGCAGTTGAGCACATTTGTATTAACTAAGTTGTTGAAGCCAGAAAAATGTTCCTATTATGAGGGAAATGTGGGGAGAATCACTTGCAGCTGAACTCGGTACCCTCCCATTGAAGGTCTGGCCATTAACTACTCAGCTTCAAAGACCACTGACAATGTTTGCCACTTAGTCAATATGTGCTATAGCAAAAGGTAAAAGCGGCAGATTCCATTTACAGAAAAGTATTAGTATCTTCTTGGAACAGATCTAGAATGCCAATAGAACCAGGTTTGCATAAGGTTTGAAGAAGTATTTCCTCTTTCACATGTTCCCAATGTAAAAGCAAAAGCTGTCACCTTGTATTTCATGTGCATCAATGCTGTACGGGTGCTGTTAGGCATGTGGCAGTGTGCAGATGGAACTCTTCTCAGTTTCTGTTTTTCGTTTTGTGTGCACATCACTTACTGATTCTTAATATGAAAAAAATGTCCTTACAGATGAATGGGCCTCATGATTATCAGTGTCATTACTGACTTTTTATTCTGGCACTAGAGGTAGAATTTATGATCCACTCTAAAGCACACACTCTTTGCTGAAAAGGCATTTCTAATCATGGGACTTCAGTAATGAAAAAAGGCAAGGTTTATCAATGTGGTTAACCTCATGAATTAAAATAAAAATAGGCTATAAAAATGAATATTAATAGCTGTTAATTTGATTAGCATTTTTATTGAAAGGAAATGTTGTGAAGTAAAACTAAGATTTCGCTGAGTATTGAAACACGTAATTGGTAGTTATTTAGTTACCATCATTTATGCAAAAAAAAAGGATATAGAAATATAATTAAATGCTAATAGGATAGGTTGTTGTAATTTATACATTCATAACTAATTACAGGTACATTTGTCAATTAATTCTTTATTATAGGACGAGAATATGGACCTTACAATTACAGATATTTGCTTGCAACTTGTGGTGTGGATTCACTCATAAAATTGTGGCATATCACTATAAATGCTTATGAGAAAACTGAAGAGTGTAATCTGTGGAAACAGTTTGCTGGTCATGGAGGAGTCATTACCTGTGTTTGTTTTGCACCTCCTGCTGGTGAAGTACTTGGTTCCACAGCAAGTGACAAAACAGCTCGTCTCTGGAATGTAGTAAGTCAAAATTTTCCTCATAAATTATGCTTTTTTATGTTTGAGCAATATTTTGATTCGGGCTGGAGACTGAAGATCTTTCCTGACAGATTTGCTACAACTTGATTGATTAGTATTACTTTGTATGATTTGTACTACTGCTACTAATACCAATGTGGCCATTATTGTTTTATGGAATTTCATAGTTAAGAATTTATTGTTCATATTTTTTTCTTTCAAAAATTCTGAATATGTTATTGATTTTCTAAGTCCATGTGCCATTAAAACAGAGGGCCTACCTAGTAAAAATAAAGTACAGTGAAATAAATCTATTGAATTATACCTTTTGTTGAGATATTGCTACTTGGACATCAACTGGTCTTTGGTGCAGTATTGTCCCACAATAACAATTTCCTTTACTCAAATAATCAAAAGATTAGTATAGAGTATAGCCACTACGGTCAACAGTACACAATCTACATCTGTTCGTGATACTCCCACGAGACATTTCAGAATTTTTTTTATGTATGTTGGCCCATTTGTCCCTCAGTTATATGTTGCAATTCTCAAAGGGCATGAGGTTGTGGCATCCTCTATGCATCATATCTCTCAAGAGCTTAACAGGTGCAATTCTCAAAGGGCATGAGGTTGTGGCATCCTCTATGCATCATATCTCTCAAGAGCTTAACAGGTGTACTCTGAATAATCAGAAACAGACATGATGAATGTAATGGCTTGCATATTCTCTGAACTTAAGTTTCACATTGTGTCTTGAAAGATGGATAGTTGTGTGAGGAGAGAACTCATCTTCCATGAAAATGACTGCGAAAAACTGTACTGTCATTTTGATATGGTTTGGGAGGGAGGGTGGAGGGGCGGGGAGGGGGAGGGGCAGGAGGAGGAGGAGGAGGAGAAAGAGAGAGAGAGAGAGAGAGAGAGAGAGAAGGAAATTGGCACCTGAAAGACAAACAGTGTCTGAAGAGATTTGTTAAATGCATTTGGCTGCACCATAACAAGGTTGAATTATATCTCACCACTATCTTGGTACAATACTGTTCCCCCATTAGTGGCCTTTGATATGAAGACATACAGGTTAGTGATGTTCCTGGATTTATTATGTTACCATTCTGCCTGAATTCTTCTGAGAATATATTGGCAATATCATATATCCCCACCCCTTCCACACCCCGTAGTTCTTTACTTTTCTTTTATATCTGGTTTTCTCCTTCCATTTTTCTACTTATTTTTCTTTTATCCATTTTAGATTAACATACTTTAGTTGGCTGCTCATCGTGTTCCTTTTTACAAGAATTTTATTGAAGAGGTTGAAAAAAATCAGCCAACCAGTTGCAAAACAAAGATTTATTAGCCCGTGTCATAGGTTTTGATATTCCAAAAAATATCAACTTCAGAAGGAGTGGACCTTGGTACATCATATGATGATACATTAGATTAGCTGAAGTCAAGCATCTCTTGTCATACACAAAATTGACAAAAACAGGAATTATCCCAAGCCATGGCTGTAGATAGCAGCCAGATTACATTTAGTGTACTTCAGAATGAATGCTCACTGGTAAATGCCCACAGGTCTTGTCAACATAAAATTATAACAGGAGACACAGGATAAAATATTTCCATACGTCAAGTGTACATCATGCCAGAGTCAAAGGCCAGGATTTTTCATCCTCTTCAGGTTTACACAGTTGCTGATTCGCAACTGTGTTCAAATTTTGAGAATTTTAGTGGCTTGTAGAGATTGGTGACCCAGTAGTTTTATCTTTTCAACCCATAGACCCAATTCCAATTACTCAGATGACATCTTATATCCAGGACTAACTACTTATCAGTGTCTTTCCAATTACCTCGCTGGACATCCTTTAGTGTAATATGGCAACAGATATGGAAATTACATTATTCCATAACATTTCTGGACAAATGTATTAATGGTTGTGATTTTGTTGTGCAATCAAGTAGTCATTTAATTTACAGATTAATGTAGAGGAGTCCATTAAAACCAATTATCCCAAAGTACATAATATTTTATAGCATCAATGAGGAAGAAAGGCTTTGAATGTAGAAAAATATGATTAGTGTTAAAACTAGGGATGGTTGGTATCTCAAGAAATAGTTATTACAACTAGTTGTTCCTATTGCGAACTGCATAGGAAGGTCCTTCAGCAGACTATCACTTCTAGAGTGGCCTCAGGAAGTATTTGACCTGCCTTGGATTGTCTGACCCTACTGCAGGTGGCTGTACAGTAAAATTACTTACACAAACAGCATTTGAGAAACATTTTCTTTGACATTAAGAAGCTTATGATACTACATGGAGGTACAGGAGTTAAGACAGCTTTACAGCTGGAGCTTCTATGAAACATAATAATTTTATTGAAACGTTTCATTTTTTAAATGATTATTCGACTGTCAGATACAAATTAGGCAAATATATACATTAGAATTGTTGAACAGATTTTATTTGCATTCATTATTAAAAATGACCTGTTCTGGTTCAACATGAAAATCCTCAGATCTGTGGACAACAGTAGAATAACTAATCAACAAATGCTCTATGAAGTACATTTGTGAATACCATCATCAGTATGTAGCAGAAAGTACCTGACTGTATCAGTTAGAAGAGTAAACTATCCAACTATGAGAAAAATCTATATACTATGTCACAGGATAAAGTAGTGGTTTGATAGGATCCACTATATTAATATAACCCACAAGGCTATTGCTAACAGGCAGAATCTGGTACATCTGTCACGTTTGAATAAAATTAATAGTAATTTGAATTAATAGTAATTTTTATTTGTTTGGTGAGAATACTGTTCTTTGGAGATAATTAATTAAAATGTGCAATTTGTCAAGGTTCAAACACATTATAAAAGCATAATTTAAAAAAAAAAAAAATCTTGTTGGCACATATTTTACTCTTCCCTTTCTGGAAGCCGAACTGATTTAATGTGATGATATTAGATTTTGCCATGAAATTTTCGATCTGGTCTGCAACAGCTTTATCAAATACTTTTCAAAATATTGAGAGAAGACGTACTTGTCAGTAGATTCCTACATCTTTTTTTGAGCCTTTCTTGAATAATGGCTTTGCTACTACATACTTAAGAGCATCTGGGAAGCATCCTTCTTCAGATGAACTATTTTAACCCTTCCAGACATTAATTTTTCTTTACTATCTAATGATCTACGTGATTTTTTGATGATTTTAGATGCGAGATTTATACACGCATATGTACCTGTGTTCAAAATATATTTTGTGCACTTTTATGGACTAAAATAATTAATTTTGAAATATTGACTACTGTAATAAATAAACTGATCATTCAATAAGTACCATGCAAAATAACAACAATAATAATAATAATATTCAGATATACAGTGGATGTAACTAACCAACACTTCCCTGTATTCAGCGGCAACAAGTATGAACAGAAGCTACTGTGTACTACTACATTATCTTGTTGTGCCCGACAGGTGGCAGCACTTGTGCCTGGGGGAAAGATTGAACATTCACAAATGTGTACAGGTGGTTTCCAATGAGGAAAAAGATTTCTATTGCATCTAATACACAGTAAACATTAATGTACATAATTGTAGGCAGAGAGTCTGAAAGGGTTAATTACTCTAGTGGGTATTTCATGTTTTCCAGTCATTTTTTGTTTGTTTTTTTAAGGAGAATATTACTTTTTCATATCTGCAACTGCAATTTGTTCAAATTGAGTTAGAACTTTCCTGTTACCCTGATTGAAACCAAAGAGTTGTACGTTATCTAGGTAACCACTTAAATCAGCATGATTTTGATGCATTTATGAAAACCTTATTGAAATATTCTGGTATTTCTGAGGGATTTACTATGGATTTGTCACCTATCTTAATTTTGAGAGTTTGTGGACTGCTGCCTATTACACCAAGTTAAGACTTTACAATTGACCACATTGCCTTTGATTTATTTGTATGGTTCAGAATGAATTTTCTGTGTGCCACTTTTTGCTGCCTTTATCACCCTTCTAAATACAGTTCTATACCTTTTTACATAGTCTATAAAATTGAAATTCATAGTACTTTTCAGTTTATTATGTAACTATTTTTCTGTGACTTGACATTTTTATATCAGCAGTTATCCATTTCAATTTGCTCATTTTTTTTAATGGCTCACTATGGGGGGAAATATTACATTAAAAACATGCAAAAAGCTCTCAGGAAATCTGTCGTAATTTTTAGAACTTGTAGTACAATAATCCACTGACCAGTTTATTCTTTAAGCCTACAATAAAATAAGTTTATATTTTCCTTACTGAAGCATCGTTTGATGCACGTTTTTCTAATGGCTGGTTCATTTATTTTTGCTAGCTCCAAAAACAGTGCAGAATGATCAGAAATATGTAAATCAATGCATAATTTCTTTCCCATCATCAAATGAATAATTTGTCAGAATTTTATTTATACAGGTTGCAGTTTGTGTACTCTCTCTTGTGAATTCTGTGAAGTTTAGCTTGAAAGCAGATGCTTGAATGAGATTAATAAATTCTATTGATTCACTAGATTCATTTACTATGTTTATGTTAAAATCAGCAGCTATGATAATCATTTTCTTTCGCTCTTTCGTTAGTTTCTGTAAGAGACTCCTTAGATTCAACATAAATACTTTTGTTACTTATTTACCTGAGACTCTGTATATCAAAATTATTACAATGTTTTGTCTCTCTAATTCTATATAGCAACTTTCAAATATGAGGGTTGGGACTTAAATAGTGGCAACTATTTATTCACAACTGATACAAAAGAATTACATGTTTGCACCTGTTACTGTCCTTCAAAGTAGTCACCAGCGCTGTGTAGAATCCGTTGCCAGTGATGTGGAAGGCGTAGTATACCGTTAGCAGAGCCTGTTCTGTTGATGGTGCGAATGGAATGGTCTAAAGTTATGGTGATTCTTCTGTATGACTTTGATGGTATTATCCTAATGCATTACATTTCTCCATGGCAAACTGTCAGTGCACAGTATTACTGTTCATTTTTGGAGCAGCTTTGCAAAAGAAGCAGCAACACTTTCTGAGCAACCCACCCATCAATTTGCACAACAATGTAAGGGCACATACAGTGCAAAATCTGTAGCTGCTCTGTTCTGTTCGTGGGACTGGGAAGTACTGTACCATCCACCATCCTCCCTGGACTTAAGTCTTTGTGACTTTGATTTGATTCCAAAGATGAAGGAACCACTTCGTGGCATTCACTTGAGAACTGTTCCAGAGATTCAACAGACAGTAGACCACTCCATTCGCACCATCAACAGAACAGGCTCTGCTAACGGTATACCACGCCTTCCACATCACTGCAACAGGTTCTACACAATACTAGTGACTATTTTGAAGGACGGTAACAGGGGCAAACATGTAACTCTTTTGTATCGGTTGTGAATAAATAGTTGCCACTATTTAAGCTCCAACCCTCATATGTCTTCATCATTTAGAAAATTTTAATTTTCTCTTACTTCATATGTTAAAGAATTTTTAATTACTGTGCAGGAACCCTCATGAATTTTGTTACTTCTACAAAAGCTACCAAGTACAACATGCTTGTCTAATTTAGTAAGAATTATGATGCAGTGTTTTGTTAGCCAATGTTCATTTAGGCAAAGGACTGATATATTTCTCCCTGTCTCCTAGAAAATTTGTAGATCATCAATTTTTGCCCCTCTGCCATTAATATGTTTCATATGTAAGCCATTGATGTTTAAATGCATCAAAAATGTATTTTTACTGTTACCTGTTGTTTTAATAATGGATTTTCTGGATGGATTTTTGCATTTCATTTCATTAGGCAGCTTGTCGCCCCATCACTCTCCTCTAGTTTCCCTATTTATAATTTTACATATGTCACTAAACATCTTGCTGAACTTTGCTGACCCTAAAAACTTATCTGGATCTACAAATATTGTTCCTAGACTCTTACATTGTTCTGTGACGCTTCTGTTTATTTTGTCTATGAATTTGCCCCTCACTGATCTCCTACGGATAATGGCACTAATTGCCACTCTTGATTCTGGAAATACATCTTTTACTGTTGTGATCACATTTCTTGTTTCATTGATGATGTCTTCTTAAGTGTAGAATCAAAGGGAATTTGTCCCCACATGGATATTAGCTGCTATGTAATTTGCATTACAATTTATACTTTCTGTTAGGCTGTGTTTTGCTTGAAGAACATTCTTCAAATGTTTATTTCACTGGCAAACATCTGATGTGTGGCTTGAAGCTACTAAATTTTTAGGAATAGAATCTCCGATTAGTAGAAATTCATTTTCGACACTTTGTTCGATACAAACGTTCGTTCATATATAATTTTTTTGCATTTTCTTCTGTCAAGGAATTTATTTTGTCTTTAAGAACTTCAAAGTCTCTGTTCAGCAACCTCATAATATCATTTTTAAAGCTCAGTGAGTTTGTCAAGTCTACATGTTTGTCACGCTCACATACACAGCACGACCAAGGAAGCTTGTCATTTAAAAATTTTAAGTCAACTTTCATGCACTTGTCATGAAACCAGATGTTACACGTAATACACTTTTTACAATTTGCTTTTCACATACGTTGCATGCTTAACTACTATATGTGAGTATTTTTGTGGAGGTTGAAGTGTCACTGAACTGACCTGTTGGGGCCAACTTGAATTCGAGAGAGAGAGAGAGAGAGAGAGAGAGAGAGAGAGAGAGAGAGAGTAATTTTCTGCATCTGTAACATTAGAAAAAAGTAACATCATATCCATTATTAAATTTGCCCATGGTACAGAAAAGTGACACTACGCAGCTGTAAGATTTTTGACGATTTACCAGTAACGTAAAATATCTGACAGGCACTGCAGCAAATTTTAAATCTAATCTGAAATTACTTCTTCTGGATTGCGCCTTATATTCTTTAGATGATTTTTTCATTAAAATCGAGTAGCAATGTGTAGTATAGAAGCTAAAGATGTTTAGATTTGTTATTACATTTGAGTGTTTTTCATCTGTAACATGTTGATGTAAAAGGTTAATATGTTCATTTTATTAAATTTAAGCTCTTAGTACACTTAAATGTGTATCATATACTCAATAATACAAACAAATCATGTTTATATATCCTATAAACTGACTTATTCATCATAAAAAAATAGTTGTGCAAATGGTTTATTGAATATCAAATAGTGGATGCTAAATATGGAACATTCTGAATTTAAAATTTTTGATTTTTTGTGTTGAATTATATGAGGGAGTGTAAATGGGCTGTAAAGAGAGGAACACTGAAATGATAAAGATTTGTGGCTCTATATGACTATTGGGTACATCTTTTTTCTCATGTGATTGGTTATCTCACACTGACTGGTGTCTCATAATTAACCCTTCAGTTGTTGAATTCTGCACTGTTATTGATTTACCATTTTTTTGTTTCGGATGAAAGTTTGGTAATGACACAAAACAGTTATTTTTACAATGAAGAATTTCAATTCTCATTTAGAAGTGATAGATACAAAGATAAATTGCTATGTGTTGTACTCAGCATATTTTTACTTCTACATGGAATTGTGTACCCCAATAATTATTGAATGGTCTTGCTGCCTTACTGAATAGTTATTTTATTTGCTTCCTTACTAAATACGTGTTATATTTTGTACTCAGACTATGATAATCATTGCCAGTTATGTATTGTAATTTTATGTTTTATATGTACAGTCAAGGATTAACAACATTTCTTTCTTTCTTTCTCCATGCAGTACACTGGAGAATGCCTTCATGTATTAGAAAATCATAACAGCATGGTTACAACTTGTGCTTTTTCCACAGATGCTAATCTGTTTGCTACAGGTATTTATTTTGCATTCAGTGATAAAATCTTATTCTGTAATTGTTTGAAATTTATGTTGATATCGCTGTTTCCAATGTGACACAATTGTACAGAGCTTCATTAGCCTTTTATATTTGTCAAAAAGTGTGCTCTTCTTCACTTTCGCATTTTTCTGCATGCTTACCTTGATATATGTCACTAAATGTCGTTGACAATACTGAATGTAAGTTATCTGTAAATATGCAGATAGCCTGCTACTGTATAAATACAGTAATATCCAGAATCGTTGCAGTGTCTTTCGTTGGTACCTAGTTCAGGAATTCTTTTCAAAAATAAGTTTTCTATCAACTCCACAAATTTAAACTGTGAACTATACAATTTTTCAAGTGTTAAGGGTTTCATTTGTTGCTGGGTAAAGTGCAGTAAAGATCTGTGCAAGAAGCACTACGTCTTCTGTAATGATATTGATTTTTTGTGACATAATGGAAAATTGTGTAAACAATTCTTGAAGTTCTGTAGGCCATATTTGTTTATCTGCAAGTGCTAAATATGTTTTGATAAATTCTGGGAAGCTGTAATGTTTCCACAATGAGAAGAGCAATATGTCAGCTTGCGCGAACATCTAATAAGTGAGATCTCTATTTATTCAGAAAACACACATTTTCATAGTGAAAATATGAGAGTTCATTAACTACATACATTTCTTACTTAGCTTGTGCATGATGAATATTAAAGTCATTCATATTGCTGTAATGGTAATTTTTCAGTAACAAAGACATGTGAACTGATTTAGAAGTTGTACAGTGCATCAGTTGGAAAACTGTTTTGGAGTGGCAGAAACATTTTTGTGAGTGTGGATATACAGTGAAGGAAGATGAACACAGTGGGCAACTGATGACAAGTCAAACCATTAAGTGCGTCACGGCTTTCACTAAATTGAATAAAGCAGTAAAGTCATTGATGATAAGGAAAACAAAATTATGCTTCTCCAAAACAGTGTTTCTGTCAGTCTTGTAATATGATTTGAACAAGACAGCTGTGTGCAAGGTTTGTTTCACATGCTATGATGTGGAAGAAAACGAACTGTTTGAAAGTCGCATAATGTCTTGTGATGACTTTTTATACATGATTGAATGAGACAGACTGAGTGAAGTGATGCAGTAGTTATGTTAGACTTGTGTCGTTTCTAAACCCAACCTTGTGCACCATCTCTGATAAGGCCATTGTCAATGGAACATTAAACACTAATTTCAGAATTTTTAAGGGAGTAGTGCAGTGTCAAAGTAGATAAATAATATTAAAAATAAATAGCTATTCTTTCAAAAATCAAGGGAGAAGACATATTTTATTGTGCTGTTTTCCCACCTTTTCTGGATGGTATCGGCAGTTTTCATCAAAAATTTGTGCCTCCAGGTAGAAAAGTAAACAAAGAACCTATCAGGCTGTGTCAAAACACTTGCTATCTCAAATACAGTGTGTTCACCTATATCTTTTCACTTATCATGATTTGTTCCTAGAGCGTGGACTCTACACTGGATTATTTCTTGTTAACTAAACCTCAGTTACTTGTTGAATAACAAATTCCAGCATCACATCATCCACTCCTGACTATTTAATCTTCCCAAAACTGAAAATGCATATGAAAGATTCAAGAATTAACTCAACTGAGGGGAATGGGAATGCTGTGACCAACAAGCTGATGTCAGTTTCAAAACAAAACGGAAAATACTTCTCTCATTGTATGAAGAGATTGAAAGCTCTTGCTGAACAGTGTATCATATCAAATGGATCCTATTTTCAGTAAATTAACTGCCAAAACTTAGACGCTGGTAATTTTGAATTTGTTATTGGTTTAGTCCATGAGCTTATGAATTTTACTGTGTACCACGCCTCACAAACTCTGTCGTATACCAGATACAGGTATGAATCTTGAAAGGATCTATTGTAAGGTGACATTGAGGTGTCAGGCCTTCACTTTGAAGTTTCTATTGTGGCTGTAATGTCTCACTTCATTGTGTGTTCACTGACCTCACAGTGCAGTGAGTGGATTTACTTGTGAATAATATTACAGCTAAACTAATGTATGTTCATACCTCAGAAGAAAATGTACTATCTGATTTTTCCTGTGCTGGATACCAGTGTGTCCACTCCAGTTCATAATGAACACTCATTTCTAAAGTGAGGAGCTATAAGTCTCACTTGTGCTCACCAAGCTGCCTATTGTACAGAGATACCTTACAGGATATTCCCAAGCAGCATTTGTAATACAGTTAAGAACAATGTATTGAGCTCTGTCTTCTTGGAAGAAGCGCATCCAGTCACAAGATGGTTTTATGTTATGCAATATTTTGTTTTGTTTGCTATGCGATAGTGGCAGCTATATTCATTGCCTTTTAGATGTCAAGGAATAGTGCATCAACCTGGGTGCCATAGTCTGTCATCCTCTGGATCTCGAGTACGAACAGAATGAGTAACATTTCACAAAATCATTGTTTGGGGGTTCCATGTTAATTTCTAGAGCGGTGGTTATTGTTCTCCTACAAGACTCTGATACACGATTGTAAATAGTGTTCCATAATTTTACAACAGATTGAAATCATCAGTAAAGGCCTATAATAATTTGCATGTGTTTGATGACCCTCCATTGAAAAAGAAATGGCCTGCACCTTTCTCCAACCACTTGGAGTATTTCGTCACTCTAGTGTCACACAGTAAACTGATGCCAGGATGAGTTAGTTCTTTTAAGCTGTCTATATATAATTCTATTCATATCTTATCAGGTCCAGTTAGTTTTGCTCTGTTGAACCGTTTTAACTGATTTTCTGTTCTGTGATGGCTTACCACAATACCTATCGTTTTGATGTTTGTGCATGATGATCTTCTACTGTCAAACAAGTTTGGGTTACTGATTTCAGTAATTCCACCTGTTTATCACTTTATGTTTGGATACCAGAATTATCACTGTGCAACTGTATAGTTGATTTTGATCCATTTACTGACTTTATACAAGACCAAAGCTTCTTCGGATTTTTCATTTGCTTCATCACGAAAATTTTATTTTTGAATTTATGGAATACGTCTTACATTGCTCTCCTTACATTCATTTTAACTTCATTCAGCTTTTGTTAATCAACAAGGCATTGACATAGCTTACATCTGTGATAAAACTGTTTTTGCTTTTGCAGTGACTGATTAACATGGCGGTTCCTCACAACTCACAAATTGTTTAGCACATAAATGTCCAAAACATAATGTGCAATTCTTGTGAATTTTAGTCTTTGAAATTTCCCATCTCCATCCCCAGAGATGAATATTTGATGTTGACTACTCAATAATCTGTGATCTGTTTTCTGTCACATTTGCTAAGAAGAAATAGACCAGTGACCCAAAACATGACCACTGCACACTGCAAGACTGAATGCTGGCTTGTGGCATTGTGGCATGTTACACAATAAGGAAAGTATATGAGTGGGGGAGACACAAATGAGAAATCATTCTAGTGACAATATGGGCCAAAAGTAGGGAAATCCGCTGACATAAGCAGCTTTGACAAAGGGCTGTTTGCTATGGCTTGATGCCTGAGACCTGGCATATTGGAAACAGTGAAGCTGCTCAGCACTTTGTGTCCTGTTGCCATGAGCATTTATGGAAAGAGGTTAAGGACGGCGAAATCACAAATATGTTGGATGTCCTTGTCACATCAGACAACATGGACGTCAGAGGCTTGCCCATAGTGTAAAGCAGGATTAGGTGGTGATCTGTAGCAGCTCTGGTGACTGACTATATTACTGGCGCAGACACAAATTTTGGGAAGCACATCATTCAGTGCACATTGATGAACCGGCTCCACGTAAAATGACCCCTACTTTTTCCCATGTTGACCTAGTGTGATAGTCAATTACTATTGTAGTGGCCACAGGATTAGCAAGAGTGGAATGCAGGTTGATGGAAATGTGTTGCATGGTCAGGTGAATTACATTTTGTGTTACACCAGGTTGATGACAGTGTCTGGTGGTAATAATCCAAGGCACCACAATAGCTGTGGTTTGTCTACATCCCTTCTTGCTTGATGTCTTCCTCGATGTCAACAGAATCGTTCTGCAGGATAACTGTCCATGTTACAAGGCTATAATTGTGCTACAATGGTTTGAGGTGCATTATAGTGCACTTTGCCACTACATTCGCCTGGTATGAATGTGACAGAACACATCTGGGATACTATAGGTTGCCAGTTCATGCCCACAAACCACTGCCTAGGCCCATGCCCATGCCCATGCCACCGTACTGTGGCTTGCAGAGTATTGATGTAGATGTAGAATTAGAAATAATCAGAGATGTTCAGAGTGATTTATTTGCTCAAAAAATAAAAAAAAGTATTGCTTTGAAGGATAAGTACACATTATTTGAAAAGAAAATACTCATCTATCCATTGCTAGAATATAATAACCCGACATTCGGTGTAAATAAAATGGGCATATTGATTAGCTCTACCGTGTGAATCTCATCAAAAGAAGACAATTGTAACCCTCAGGAAACTGTGAAAGACATCAGCTCAATTTAGTAAAGGTTTTTCAAAGGCATATGCTAAATGCATGACATACAACTTCTCAGTTGTGGAAAATGGCTACAGAAGAATGTGAAACTATTTGGTAAATGTGAAACTATTGGGTAGCAGTCGTGCACGCAATATATCAGAATTATTGGTAAATGAAGGAAACAACAGCATTCATGTTCTGGCATTGTAAAACCTGGAGCAAAATTTGACATGGTAACTGTGAATGTTGATGAAGAATTCATTAATCTCACAAGAGATGATCATATTGTTCTCATAAGAGGTAATAATAGCATCTATAGAAATGAAGCTAGCGCCTTTATATATATAAAAAACAAAGATGCTGTAACTTAGCAAAGGACAGCGTTGGTATATTGATAGGAGACAATAAAAAACACACAAACACACACACAAATTTCAAGCTTTCACAACCCACGGTTTCCTGATGAAGCAACCATGGGTTGCAAAAGCTTGAAATTTGTGTGTGTGTTTGTGTGTTTTTTATTGTCTCCTATCAACATACTAACGCTTTTGTTTGATAAATTACAGCATCTTTGTTTTTAGATATATTTTTCCCACGTGCTGTCTTACAATATATTTATTCACAATCAGTTTTGACCATAATCATCTTCATATTAGAAAAATATTGTGACAACATCACATGTCATACATGCTATTTAACCAGAAAAGATGCCACAGCTGACTTACAAATGTCAGAAAAAGATCTTCACATTATAATACCTGCTTAAGCAAGCAGAAAATGTTGAAAACATGGAACTACGCAACAACAGTAAGTGCACAGCATCATTGGTCAGGCACAATGGATGTTGTTGTGCCTGAGCAATGGTGCATTGCATTTACCGTTGTCATATGCTTCCACATTTTCGATGTCTCTGCTTGCCTAAGCCAATATTATGGAGCGAAGTATCTTTTCCTGACATTTGCAAGTCAACTATGGCATCTTTTCTGGTTAAATATCATGTATGACACATGAAGTTGCCACAATACTTTTCCACTGTTAGGATAATCGGCGACCAAAACCAATTGTGAATAAATATATGGTAAGTGAGCACAGTCATACCATGCAATTCTCAAGTATATTGATGTTGTTGACAGTTGATTGAAAAAAAAAACATAATTGTAATGACTTGGCCACTAAGGTATGGCCTACCAGACTTGGTTGTGTATAAACAAATCCCAGTTTCTGAACAGGCTTGAAACTGTCATGTATTTTTACAAATCTAGAAGTAAAAAGATCATTTTGTGTGGTGATTTAACTTAGATTTTGTTAAAATTTCATGTACAGCAAGCAATTTCATAAATTTTGTAATAACTTTTAATATCCAAAACATATAATGGATTCAACTAGAATAACATGTAATTAAAGCAGCAGTATAAATGCAATATTCCTGGGCCCAGAATTTCTCCCATTTATGAATGTCCTGAAGTACTGTAGTGCACTGTGAGCATCAGGGTATCTTGTTATGGGTTAGTTTAGAACAAACAAAGGACAAGTCATTATCTACTTTCATGTACAGAAGACACATCAGAGACCTCATAAATATCATTATGTTTAAAAATATACTTCAATCACTTGGGATATTATTTACAAGGCAGATGATGTAGATAACTCCACTATTTCTTGATATACTGTGTCATCATTCCAGTATGGGCTTGCAGTAAAATGAGTCAGAGTTGTTATGTAAGCATTAAAATCAACTCGACATCAAAACAGAAAGCAAGGCAAACAATAGGGATAATGTATTGGGCTGGGCCAATTCACATACAGGTTGCACTTAAATTACACGTGTAATTTGCAGGAATTTCACAATGCCATAATTTATGTTCTTCACCATTTTTATGCATATGAACTCATTATAAAATCAAAATTTATTTTAGATAACAATATTTATACATACAAAATAGTTTTACTAAGTGATAAAACAAGTAATTTTGTAAAAGAATTAATTTTTTAAAAAACAATAAAAACCTTACTAACAAAAGAGTTAACCAAATCCAAAAATTATTAAAATCCTTTAAAACAAGACTGGATTTCCAGAAGCCTTCTGTATTTCAGACATGAGCCATTAACCCATTTAACAAGACTCATCCAATGAAAGAAACAACAGAGAAAAGATTTACAGATGAAAGGAAGAACGAACACAGTGAATTAGGTTTTGGGAAGAAAAGGAAATGAAGCTGTTATTGGCTGAAGTTCACATGCTCTTCTAAAGGGAAATTCTCGAGAATAATAATGTATTGCAGTCTACAGCACACACATATTACAGTGCATAAATACTTAAAAGTCAGTGTAACAAAGAGGTTTGTGCTCTTCCAACAATTGTTATATCTTTTACCCCTATCATGAACATGATTTTGTGGATAAGTAACAAATAAAAAGCTCCTGAAGCTGCTGGTGTGTGAAAACATCTGATTAACATATATATCCCACTTTTAATGCCAGCTTTCATCCAGGTTATGTTGCATTCAGAATATATTACAACCTCACTAGGTATTATGAAGTTTTTTATGGTAATAAATATGCTGCCTTCAGTGGTCCACACTATTATTATGTTATGTATTCCAACCAGAATTTAAGATGTCACAGCTGTTCACATCTGTTTTTAGTGTTACAAGGCCGTTGTTGATGTTGTTGTTGTTGTTGTTGTTGTGGTCTTCAGTCCTGAGACTGGTTTGATGCAGCTCTCCATGCTACCCTATCCGGTGCAAGTTTCTTCATCTTCCAGTACCTACTGCAACCTACATCCTTCTGAATCTGTTTAGTGTATTCATCTCTTGGTCTCCCTCTACGATTTTTACCCTCCACACTGCCCTCCAATGCTAAATTTGTGATCCCTTGATGCCTCAGAATATGTCCTACCAACCGGTCCCTTCTTCTCGTCAAGTTCTGCCACAAACTGCTCTTCTCTCCAAATCTATTCAATCCCTCCTCATTAGTTATGTGATCTACCCATCTAATCTTCAGCATTCTTCTGTAGCACCACATTTCGAAAGCTTCTATTCTCTTCCTGTCCAAACTATTTATTGTCCATGTTTCACTTCCATACATGGCTACACTCCATACAAATACTTTCAGAAACGACTTCCTGACACTTAAATCTATACTCGATGTTAACAAATTTCTCTTCTTCAGAAACGCTTTCCTTGCCATTGCCAGTCTACATTTTATATCTTCTCTACTTCGACCATCATCAGTTATTTTGCTCCCCAAATAGCAAAGCTCCTTTACTACTTTAAGTGTCTCATTTGCTAATCTAATTCCCTCAGCATCACCCGACTTAATTCGACTACATTCCTTTATCCTCGTTTTGCTTTTGTTGATGTTCATCTTATATCCTCCCTTCAAGACACTGTCCATTCCATTCAACTGCTCTTCCGAGTCCTTTGCTGTCTCTGACAGAATTACAATGTCATCGGCGAACCTCAAAGTTTTTATTTCTTCTCCATGGATTTTAATACCTACTCCAAATTTTTCTTTTGTTTCCTTTACTGCTTGCTCAATATACAGATTGAATAACATTGGGGAGAGGCTACAACCCTGTCTCACTCCCTTCCCAACCACTGCTTCCCTTTCATGTCCCTCGACTCTTATAACTGCCACCTGGTTTCTGTACAAATTGTAAATAGCCTTTCGCTCCCTGTATTTTACCCCTACCACCTTTAGAATTTGAAAGAGGGTATTCCAGTCAACATTGTCAAAAGCTTTCTCTAAGTCTACAAATGCTAGAAACGTAGGTTTGCCTTTCCTTAATCTTTCTTCTAAGATAAGTCGTAAGGTCAGTATTGCCTCACGTGTTCCAATATTTCTACGGAATCCAAACTGATCTTCCCCGAGGTCGGCTTCTACCAGTTTTTCCATTCGTCTGTAAAGAATTCACGTTAGTATTTTGCAGCTGTGATTTATTAAACTGATAGTTCGGTAATTTTCACATCTGTCAACACCTGCTTTCTTTGGGATTGGAATTATTATATTCTTCTCGAAGTCTGAGGGTACTTCGCCTCTCTCGTACATCTTGCTCACCAGATGGTAGAGTTTTGTCAGGACTGGCTCTCCCAAGGCCATCAGTAGTTCTAATGGAATGTTGTCTACTCCCGGGGCCTTGTTTCAGCTCAGGTCTTTCAGTGTTCTATCAAACTCTTCACGCAGTACCGTATCTCCCATTTCATCTTCATTTACATCATCTTTCGTTTCCATAATATTGTCCTCAAGAACATCGCCCCTGTATAGACCCTCTATATACTCCTTCCACCTTTCTGCTTTCCCTTCTTTGCTTTGAACTGGGTTTCCATCTGAGCTCTTGATATTCATGCAAGTGGTTCTCTTTTCTCCAAAGGTCTCTTTAATTTTCCTGTAGGCAGTATCTATCTTACCCCTAGTGAGATCCCTTGATGCCTCAGAATATGTCCTACCAACCGGTCCCTTCTTCTCGTCAAGTTCTGCCACAAACTGCTCTTCTCCCCAAATCTATTCAATCCCTCCTCTACATCCTTACATTTGTCCTCTAGCCATCCCTGCTTAGCCATTTTGCACTTCCTGTCGATCTCATTTTTGAGATGTTTGTATTCCTTTTTGCCTGCTTCACTTACTGCATTTTTGTATTTTCTCCTTTCATCAATTGAATTCAGTATCTCTTCTGTTACCCAAGGATTTCTACTAGCCCTCGTCTTTTTACCTACTTGATCCTCTGCTGCCTTCACTATTTCATTCCTCAAAGCTGCCCATTCTTCTTCTACTGTATTTCTTTCCCCAATTCCTGTCAATTGTTGCCTTATGCTCTGCCTGAAACTCTGCACAACCTCTGGTTTAGTCAGTTTATCCAGGTCCCATCTCCTTAAATTCCCACCTTTTTGCAGTTTCTTCAATTTTAATCTGCAGTTCATAACCAATAGATTGTGGTCAGAGTCCACATCTGCCCCTGGAAATGTCTTACAATTTAAAACCTGGTTCCTAAATCTCTCTCCTACCATTATATAATCTATCTGATACCTTTTAGTATCTCCAGGATTCTTCCATGTATATAACCTTCTTTTATGATTCTTGAACCAAGTGTTAGCTATGATTATGTTATGCTCTGTGCAAAATTCTAACAGACGGCTTCCTCTTTCATTTCTTACCTCCACTCCATATTCACCTACTATGTTTCCTTCTCTCCCTTTTCCTACACTCGAATTCCAGTCACCCATGACTGTTAAATTTTCATCTCCCTTCACTACCTGAATAATTTCTTTTATCTCATCATACATTTCATCAATTTCTTCATCATCTGCAAAGCTAGTTGGCATATAAACTTGTACTACTGTAGTAGGCATGGACTTCATGTCTATCTTGGCCACAATAATGCATTCACTATGCTGTTTGTAGTAGCTTACCTGCACTCCTATTTTTTTATTCATTGTTAAACCTACTCCTGCATTACCCCTATTTGATTTTGTATTTCCTGTATTCACCTGACCAGAAGTCTTGTTCCTCCTGCCACTGAACTTCACTAATTCCCACTATATCTAACTTTAATCTATCCATTTCCCTTTTTAAATTTTCTAACCTACCTTTCTCCTAATAACAATGTCCTCTTGAGTAGTCCTCGCCCGGAGATCCGAATGGGGGACTATTTTACCTCCGGAATATTTTACCGTAGAGGACGCCATCATCATTTAACCATACAGTAAAGCTGCAAGCCCTCGGGAAAAATTACGGCTGTAGTTTCCCCTTGCTTTCAGCCGTTCGCAGTACCAGCACAGCAAGGCCGTTTTGGTAAGTGTTACAAGGCCAGATCAGTCAATCATCCTGACTGTTGCCCCTGAACTACTGAAAAGGCTGCTGCCCCTCTTCAGGAACCACACGTTTGTCTGGCCTCTCAACAGATACCCCTCCATAGTGGTTGCACCTACGGTACGGCCATCTGTATCACTGAGGCACGCAAGCCTCCCCACCAGCGGCAAGGTCCATGGTTCATGGGGGGGGGTACAAGGCGGTATTGCAGTTAATAAGAAAGACAAATTTGGAGCTCTGCCATGAATATTCCTGCAGTGTTTGGCCCACTTATTGCATATGTCAACCCAAGACAAGCCAAAGTAATCTTAGATGGAATCTGCAACAGAATTCTCGTTAATATCACAAATCATAACATTAACCATGAAAAGAAGCAACTTGTGATACACACAGTATATGTGATATGCTAATAACTTATCAGGTAAATACAGTTAAATTAGTAATTCACTAAATGAAACATATAGTAATTCAGCTAAAACTATCTTAGGGATTTTCCTTGTTTACCAAATAATCCACTCTCCCACAACCCATCAATGCCAGCAAATAATACATTTATGTTATAGTATGATCAAGGGGAAGTGTGCATTAGCTAAACGTAAATGTCACACTAGCAGTCCACTTGGAAGATACAGCACAGTGTAATCACATTGTCTAAATCACTGTAGTGGCCCGCTGTATATATTCCAAAGGTGGCGATGAAGTAAAGTTCAAATTGCTGGTGGCAAGCCAAACTGCCATGACCAACCCTATTCAAGGTATGATTTTGGTCAACTTCTCCCATTCAAAGTGCAGTTCTATCGTAGTACACACCAAATGAAATGCAGTGTAGTCACAATACATTACCTTATAATTAAGACTGGAAAGTTGCACAGGTCACACCAATATTCAAGAGAGGTAGTAGGAGTAGTCCACTAAATTACAGGCCCATATCGTTAACGTTGATATGCAGCAGGATTTTAGAAAATATATTGTGTTCGAACATTATGAATTACCTCGAAGGAAATGGTCTATTGACACACAGTCAACATGGGTTTAGAAAACATTGTTCCTGTGAAACGCAACTAGCTCTTTATTCACATGAAGCGTTGAGTGCTATTGACAAGGGATTTCAGATCGACTCCGTATTCCTGGATTTACGGAAGGCTTTTGACACTGTACCCACACAAGCAGCTCTTAGTAAAATTGTGTGCTTATGGAATATCATCTCAGTTATGTGACTGGATTTGCTATTTCCTGTCAGAGAGGTCACAGTTCATAGTAATTGATGGAAAGTCATCGAGTAAAACACAAGTGATTTCAGGCGTTCCCCAAGGTAGTGTTATATCCTTACTGTTCCTTATCTATATAAACAATTTGGGAGACAATCTGAGCAGCCGTCTTCAGTTGTTTGCAGATGACGCTGTCGTTTATCGACTAATAAAGTCATCAGAAGATCGAAACAAATTGCAAAACGATTTAGAAAAATATCTGAATGGTGCGAAAAGTGGCAGTTGACTCTAAATAACGAAAAGTGTGAGGTCATCCACATGAGTGCTAAAAGGAACTCATTAAACTTCAGTTACACGATAAATCAGTCTCATCTAAAAGCTGTAAATTCAGCTAAATACCTAGGTATTACAGTTACGAACAACTTAAATTGGAAACAACACACAGAAAATGTTGTGGGGGTAGGCTAACCAAAGGCTGCGTTTTATTGGCAGGACACTTAGAAAATGTAACAGACCTACTAAGGAGACTGCCTACACTATGCTTGTCTGTCCTCTTTTACAATACTGCCGTGTGGTGAGGGAACCTTACCAGATAGGACTGATGGAGTACATTGAAAAAGTTCAAAGAAAGGCAGCATGTTTTGTATTATCGCGAAATATGGGAGAGAGTGTCACAGAAATGATACAGGAATTGGGCTGGAAGTAATTAAAAGAAAGACATTTTTTGTTGCGACGGAATCTTCTCACAAATTTCCAATCGCCAACTTTCTCCTCCAAATGCGAAAATATTTTGTCAACACCTACATAGGGCGGAACGATCACCACAATAAAACAAGGGAAATCAGAGCTTGTATGGAAAGATATAGGTGTTCATTCTTTCCGCGCGCTGTACGAGATTGGAATAATAGAGAATTGTGCAGGTGGTTCGATGAACCCTCTGCCAGACACTTAAATGTGATTTGCAGAGTATCTATGTAGATGTAGATGTAGATTCACTGCAGTTGAAGACACACTGTTTCCCCACATCACTTAGACAACCACCACAAATCATACTGTCCACTCTTGTGTTCTACCTCACACAAATTCATCAGTGAGACAGGCAGCGTCAAGCCCCACCATCCAATGGCATCATCTCATGGCTTTCAAAAACAGCTCTCTCCTCTTTGTAAGTCACAACCTCACTTTCCATGCACTCCACTGCTGAAACCCACTCGACTCACTCTTCACTTACCTCTATGCCACACCAATATCAGGACTCAGCATACCAGCCACTCCCAGTAGGGGACACTGTACAGGCTTCCTTCAAATGATCAACAATGCAGCAGATTCAAAAATGAGTGGGCAGTCGGCACAAAGTACACCATTCAGGCAGAAAACTGATAACTGATGGATCTCAAACAGTGTAAGAGTGTCGTGGAAGAATGAGGCCAATCTATGACCAAAGTGTGAAAACAGATGATCAAATGTCCACAGTTATTTTAAATTGGACAAGAAGATTCTTTGCAAAGTAATGTCTAAAGCAAGTCAGCTTGCAGATAAAGCTTACATAAATGATTCTAATAACAAATGTAAAGCCACATGGAATATTGTCAGAAAACCTTTACCAACAGATTTCAAACAGAAAACACCAGAATCTCTTCAGTATAATGGTCAACAAATAATACACCAAGCAAACTTCCTGGCAGATTAAAACTGTGTGCCCGACCGAGACTCGAACTCGGGACCTTTGCCTTTCGCGGGCAAGTGCTCTACCAACTGAGCTACCGAAGCACGACTCACACCCGGTACTCACAGCTTTACTTCTGCCAGTACCTCGTCTCCTACCTTCCAAACTTTACAGAAGCTCTCCTGCGAGAGCACTTGCCCGCGAAAGGCAAAGGTTCCGAGTTCGAGTCTCGGTCGGGCACACAGTTTTAATCTGCCAGGAAGTTTCATATCAGCGCACACTCCGCTGCAGAGTGAAAATCTCATTCTGGAATACACCAAGCACATTTCTGATGCATTTAATAAACACTTTTCAGGAACAGCTAGCAGTTTTTCAGTTGGTCACTCTCCACCAACAAAATTTTTCCCTTCAAAGTGTATAAGATATGTCAAATCAGTATTCTAATGCCTGCAGGTCCTCCTAATCATTAGGAATGTGAAAAATTTCCACTCATCTGGCCTTGATAGGGTTTATTTAGTTATGCAATAAAACGGGATGCTAATGAAATAGTACAACCACTTTGCAACATAATCAACTAATACACGAGTACTGACATTTTCCCACAGCCAGTCAAAACTTGCAAGATATTTCCATTACATAAGAAAATGGACAAGCATGAGATCAACAACTACCAACCAATGTCCCTCCTCCCAACTGTATCCAAATAATAGAGAAATTGTTTATACCAGAGTAATGTCCTTTCTTGATAGTAACTCCCTACTAACAGCACAGCAGTTCAGCTTTTGTAAAAATAAATCCATCAATAAGTCTCTCTTTTCATTTACTGGCCAGATAATGCATGTATTTAATCCAAAACACTATGTTTCTGGGCTTTTTTTGCTTACAAAAAGATTTTCTGTTGTCAGTCACACTCTGCTCCTTCACAAAGTGGATTCTTATGAAATAAGACTATTCAGTAATAAATGGTTTCATTCTTATCTATCAAACAGAGGGCATCTGGTAGAAATAACAATACAGGATTGAAGAACAAACAACACATTCAGATACAATATTAGTCAAAGCAGGTGTCCCACAGGGCTCAATCTTAGCCCCCCTCCCATCCTTCTATTTATTAATGACCTCCCAGAACATCTACCTTCACCAGTACCTGTGTTATTCACTGATGATACACACCTTTTGTAACATTTCTCCACAGCAGATGAGAGTTGACTTACTTGAGAGCAGTGAAAGGCTTCTATACTGGCTCTGTGGTAAGAGCCTCTTACTTTTTAAAATGGAAAAAAAGCTTGTATGATGATCTGCCCACCAAAGAACCATACAGTACTCATGTATAGCACCATCAGTCATAGACAAGAAATTTAATGATAAGATCAATGAAACTAAATTCCTGGGGCTCTGGATTGACAACAAACTAAAATGGAATATCCACAGAGATAAACTACTGTGCAAAATGAGTAGCCTCTGCTACACCTGTAAAGTACTCTGTCAAGGGTGTGACTCAACTACCATTATAACTGTGTAGTTTGCTCTAGCTGATCATCTCATATGGCATTCCTTTCTGGGAGTCTATACACAAGAAAATATTTATTATACAAAACTGAATTGTCAAGATCACGATATGATTGCTGCCACATACTCAGATCAGTATAATCTTCAAAGAACTGGAAATATTACCTGGCCCAACATATACATCCTAGAAACCATTTCATTCGTAAATAAGAATCGTCTTCTATTCAAAACATCTAGTGATGTACATCATCAGCATCTTGTGGTGATGCTAACATTCATGTAACACACCATACTTACTAATTGCCATGACAGTGTGATAGCACACAGGCAACATACTCTGTAACAAATTAGTTTGCCCAATCAAAATCAGTAAAAACTCTTTCATGAAGGATGTTACCAGTGTAACACTCCACCATTGTTTTTATTTTCTTGCCGACTTTATGGAGACCAATTTATGTCACATGTGGACTCCAAATTTCTTATGAAAAAAAAAAAAAAAAAAAAAAAAAAAAAAGAAATCAGTATATAGACACCAAATCAACCAGAAAACCATATTGTCTTACTAATCCGTAAGGATTGCTCTCTCTGTTAGACTGACCTACTGTCTTCTGGCATAAAATTTATGTGTGTGCTAAACATACCTGCTTCCTCTGTGTAGTACATGCTTATCCTATTGAGGGGACCACTAAAACTCTCTGCCTGTTAGTTGAGCTCAATAAATTTACACCCAGGATTGTTGGAGACTCATTTGATCTTCTTGTTCAAGTCCTACAGTTGAATCCGAAGTTGAGGACTGTAGTCATTCTTGATGGTACACTAAACTTTTTCCCGAAAACAAAACCATTATGCTGCTGAATACAAGTGTGATTCAAGAAGTATCTGTGTTATAAATGAAGACACATTTTTTCCCAAAATCAAATTATTTATTTTTCCAAATAGCCTTCTTTTAGAGAATACACTTTTTACAATGTCCTGGCCATTGTGTTAACACCTCCAAACAATCAGAATCATCCAGCTCTATAAAATACACCTCTTCCCTGGCAAAGGCAGGTGCTGTTTTTTTTTATCTACAAATCATTTCTTCATGTTCGGCAACAAGAATAAATTGTGGCAATCCAGCGCAGGCAAACACAGAGATGTGTGACTGCAATTAATTTAATGCAGTTCTGTGACAACAGCTCCAGATTAATGTGCTGACACCTAAGGATGATGAATCAGTCCTTTCTTCTATACCAGATGGGGCCATTATTTTTTTTCTGCTGTTTCTTGAAACAGTCAATATCCCACTATAGAATTAACCAAGGATTGTTTTTCAGTTTTCTGAGAGATGACTTCTTAAGCAATAGAACCCAGTACATTGTCCTCGGTGGTGAGTGTTCATCGGAGGTGAGGGTATCATCTGGATTGCCCCAGGGAAGTGTGGTAGGTCCGCTGTTGTTTTCTATCTACATAAATGATCTTTTGGATAGGGTGGATAGCAATGTGTGGCTGTTTGCTGATGATGCTGTGGTGTACGGGAAGGTGTCATCATTGAGTGACTGTCGGAGGATACAAGATGACTTGGACAGGATTTGTGATTGGTGTAAAGAATGGCAGCTAACTCTAAATATAGGTAAATGTAAATTAATGCAGATGAATAGGAAAAAGAATCCCGTAATGTTTGAATACTCCATTAGTAGTGTAGCGCTTGACACAGTCACATCGATTAAATATTTGGGCGTAACATTGCAGAGCAATATGAAGTGGGACAAGCATGTAATGGCAGTTGTGGGGAAGGCGGATAGTCGTCTTTGGTTCATTGGTAGAATTTTGGGAAGATGTGGT
Organism: Schistocerca serialis cubense; assembly: GCF_023864345.2. NCBI lineage: Eukaryota > Metazoa > Arthropoda > Insecta > Orthoptera > Acrididae > Schistocerca > Schistocerca serialis. The sequence continues at coordinate 844,885,851 of NC_064640.1, read as the reverse complement.
TCATCTGTAAAGGAGACTGCTTATAAAACACTAATACGACCTATTCTTGAGTACTGCTCGAGTGTTTGGGATCCCTATTAGGTCGGTTTGAGGGAGGACATAGAAGCAATTCAGAGGCGGGCTGCTAGATTTGTTACTGGTAGGTTTGATTATCATGCGAGTGTTACAGAAATGCTTCAGGAACTCGGGAGGGAGCGTCTAGAGGAAAGGAGGCGTTCTTTTCGTGAATTGCTACTCAGGAAATTTAGAGAACCAGCATTTGAGGCTGACTGCAGTACAATTTTACTGCCGCCAACTTATATTTCGCGGAAAGACCAGAAAGATAAGATAAGAGAGATTAGGGCTCGTACAGAGGCATATAGGCAGTCATTTTTCCCTCATTCTGTTTGGGAGTGGAACAGGAAGAGAAGATGCTAGTTGTGGTACGAGGTACCCTCCGCCACGCACCATATGGTGGCTTGCAGAGTATGTATGTATATGTAGATGTAGATGTAGATCTATGGGTATGACCTCCTTCGATCCCAATAATTCATCACTGTTGCTTTCCCAGCCAGTGAGTGTGTCTTTGCCTTCTCTTGCAGCAGATTTTCCAGCAGAAACCCATTGTTTTGATTGTTGCTCAATTTCCTAGGTGTAATGATAAATCCAGATCTTGTCAACTGTTACAACCCAATTCCAAAATTCCTTTGGATTTCGCTTAAATTACTCCAAACACAGCTTTGAATTTGAAAGCCACACATGCTTATTGTCAACTGTCAGCTTTTGTGGCACCTATTGCCCAAAATTTTATTCATCAGCAACTGATCCTGTTAAATATTAATTTCCATTTCTGCCAACTCACCTAATGCCAATATTACATTGGGACTATCATTTGAGAACCAGTGAAAATCATGTTGTGAATTTTTTCAGTAATATATGACAGACTTCGTAAGTGATCCTTATGAAATATTGATGTTTGACCATCTTTAAATTTCACTTTTTCCTGATCACACATCTTCCCATCCAAAAGTAAAAAATAAATCACTAACAGTGCTGCACATTTCCTTATTGGCAAAAACCACATGCCACGATTTACTGATATAGCTGTTGAACCTGAACTTGCTTATGAATCAGTGTAATTTTTGTTTCAGAATCATCTAACAGTTGATAACATCATTTTGCTTTCATGATGACAACTGTCTTAAAATATTCACTTACTGAGTCATCCACGGGAGCACTTACACTAACACCTACAGTGAACTTTAGCGCACTGCACACAGACAGACAGCAACATAGTGGGCTGAATCATGTTCTAATTTTAACCTACAGCGACAAGTGTTCCCTCAACAAGCATCAAGAGTGTATTGTCAGTGTAGGTTACAGCTCCCAACATCATGAATTATGAAATTGGTCCTGTGTGTCACTATCTAATAAACTCTGGTAGTTGTCACTCTGCTGGTCAATGCCACAGTTACACTCTTTCATCAGTGATACCGAGGGAGGATCCATTCTAATCACTGAACACAATTTTACGCTGTTCATCTCTCTGGTTGTTATCTTTTGTTACAATAAGAGAGGCACACTGTGTGGTGCCAGTGTGTATGAGGGAGGCTGGCTAGTAGCATTGTTGCTCATCACCTAGCTTCTTGCAAGTGAGTCCTGATGATCCTGTCTAACACTGTAAGTAACACAAATCGATATTTGGCACTGGCAGGGGTATGGATATGCAGCTGACCTGATGTCAAATATCCTGGGTAATTCTTTAGAAGAGCCACCAAGTCTCCTGCTAGCCAACAACACATTCTAACTGAAATTCAGTTAGAAAGTGTTACCACCATTGTACATCTACAATTCTTCCTAAAAAAGTACAGTATCTAAAACATCAGACCATCTATTTATCAAGCAAATACAGTCATTATTGGTTACACATTTTCATGCTCTGTACATGGTTCGTACACCATCTAAAACATGCCACTTTGAATTATTGAAACCCATGAAGCACAAATTGTCACAGCATGAAGGATACCTGTCTGGCCTATATCCAAAAAAAAAAAAAAAAAAAAAAAAAAAAACCTTGAAAAATCATTTCCATCCAACTAACTCTAGTCTAGTCATGCGGCCTGCAGTTTATATGACTCTGTTGAAGTTCAAGTGCTCCCCATGAAACATGGGCTGTGCCACAGTGGGGTGGCTCGCATGCGCCAACAATACAGATAGTTGTACCATAGGTGCAACCACAGTAAAGGTGTATATGTGGAGAGGCCAGACAATTATGTAGTTTCTGAAGAGGGGCAGCAGCCTTTTCAGTAGCTGCAGGAGCAACAGGCTGGACGGTTGACAGATCTGGTCTTGTAACATCAGCCAAGATTGCCTTCTATGTTGATACTGCGAACAGCTGAAAGAAAGGAGACGCTACAGCCGTTATTTTGTCAATGGTCATGCAGCTCTACTGTATGGTTAGATGATGATTTCATCATCTTGGATAAAATATTCTGTAGGTAAAATAGTCTGCATTCAGAAGTCTGGGCAGGGACACCTCAGGAGGATATTGTCATCAGGAGGAACAAAACTGGCATTCTATGGGTCAAAATATGGGATGTTATCCCCTAAATCAGGCAGGTAGGTTAGAAAATTTAAAAAGAGAAATGGATAGATTGAAGATAGATATAGTGAGAATGTTCCTACATTTCTCTGCAACACAAAATGGTCTTCCTTAGGGTTCAAAATTCTCCATTATTCTGAAAATAAATCATGTCAATATTTTGCAAGTATGACTTATTAAAACTGGTGGTTCAGTAAGGTCCACACCTGCCAGCACCTGCCTTCTCTGGAACTGGAATTATTACATTCTTCACAATGTCTGTGGGTATTCTGCCTGTCTCATATATTTTGCATACCCTCTGGAATAGGTTTTTTTTTTTTTTTGGCTCGGTCTCCCAAGGATCTTGATAATTCTAGAGAATATCATCTACTCCTGGGACCTTGTGTCCACTTAAATCTTCCCGTGCTCTGTCAAATTTTTCTTGCAGTATTGTATCTCCCATCTCATCTTCATGTACTTCTTCTCGTCTTTCTATAATATTGTCCTTAAGTTTGCTTCCCTTACATAGATCCTCTATACTGGGTGAGTCACGAAAGACATAACAGCCCTTTTATTTCATAAATGGTTCCAGATATTGAAACAAGGTTTTTGGCAAATTCTAGTGTTGTAAGAAGCATGTACTTTGGTGTTTGATAAAGAGTCTTAACTCTTGCATTGAGCAAATTATTGAAGCAAGTATGATTTAAAAAAAAAAAAAAAAAAAAAAAAAAAAAAAAAAAAAAAAAAAAAAATAGAATTATATACTTTTTTTTTTTTTTTTTAATGGCATCCAAAATTGCTTGGAAAGACAAGTACAGTGATATAATGCTTGTTAATGTTGAGGTTGAAATTTTTCACAAAAGACTCTGAGAAATATTCTAGAATTAGAAGGTAAGTCAGCCAGAATTAATGTCGCATTGTAAACGTGCTCATGCCAGGCTATGTCGTATCAAGCGTTCTGACTTTACTTGTCTGCAATGCAGAACTAGCAAAAGGTGTGTCATCTTTTGGCAGGTCATTTCTGCTTCATCATTATTTACATGAAAGCGTGTAAATCAATGTGGAGAGGTAAGATGTGCTACATTTATACGGCGAATGGTGGTACAAGAAAAAGTGCCTGGGAATGTGGGATCAGCCAGAGGAGTGTCATTTTCATCTTGCATTGACATAAATTCTGCCTTTACCATCCATCACTCCATCAGCACTTGGAGGACGTGATTTCAAAAGTCATATAGAATTTTGATGGTTGCTCTGCATTGCTTGAGATATGGATACTGTGTTTCTCCAACTTGTGTGCTCTTTATCAAAGAAGAAAAATTTACAAACCATGGTAATGTAAATTTATGTAATATGCACAACTGGGCGCTGAAAATGCATGCTGGCTTCATCAGGTACAACAGCAATAACCGTGAAATGTAAACCTATGGTACAGCATTGTAAGAAATTCCAGTGTGTGACTTTACTTCATCCCAGGGATGTTAAATGGAAATACATATGCACACTTTCTTACAAACGTTCTGCATGTTCTTCTAGAAGAGGTGCCACTGGACAAGCGACAGTGTATGTGGTTCCAAAACTGCAGCTACACAGCTCACTCTTACCGTGATGCAATGCAAATACTGAACGAAAAGTTTCCTGACCATTGGATACGATGGAATGCTGCAGTACAGTGGCTGAGGAGGTCTCTTGATTTGACTCCTCTTGATTACTTTGTATGGGGAACACTGAAAGATGCAGTTTATCATGAAGCCTGAACTCTGCCAGACAGTATGTGCTGTTGGATCGCCACATCATGCAGTGGCATATCATCGATGTACTGTCACATTTTCATCCATCTCTCAGATGTTGATTGCAATTATGCCTTAATGTCAGTAGTAATTTGAGCACATACTTAAGTAAAGTATAAAACTACATTTATTTACTAAAGTATTTGTTCTGTGGGTGACATGTTGTGAGTTATTCTGGACGAACTGTTTAGTTTACTTAAGGTATATTCCACCTGGTTACAGTTTCAAGTAGTATTTATAGACACATTTGCCCAACAGCGGTTTTAAGAAGCATTGAAGCGTGTCCAGGCAAAGACAAGTCAGGCTTTATTATTTTTCTTTTCTGAAATCTATGAGTAAGAAACTTTTTTTTTCCGTTGAAGTGGGCTGTTTATCATTATGAAGTATGTGAATGACTGATTTTTCTGTTTGCGCTTTGGCAGGTAAACAACAATGGGGGGAATTTAAATGGAAGACTGCCTGACAAAACAGAAGTTGTTTCCACAAAAACCAGGAAACATGCACACATTAGAAATATTTTTCCTAAACCCCATCTGATGCACCAGAAGCTAGCATATCCCATAGTTCCTTGCACAAAAACCATAGATGGCCCTGTATTTATGTCATATAGGAAATGAGGTTTTATCTTAGCCAATATATTCTGGATGAATGACAGCATAAGTTGTAAATATTGAAATCTTGTGCGACCATCCTCAGTCCAAATTATTCGAAATTTGTAGGAGCATATCATAATAACACAACATTTTCTATAAGGCATAACATATACTTTGATGATTACTGCCAACTGACATCTTCACTTTTACTGCATATAATAATTTTTAGAATTTACAGAAGAGCCTATATTGTAACCTTAGCAGTTGCCAATCCAACATACTGTGAGGTTGTAGCTTACACAGCCAACTAGCTAGTTGGCCAGGTCCATTTTGTGGATCTGGCATGCTACCAGCAGCACTGCAGAGCTAAGCATTGTGGCTGCCCGAGGTAGCTCTGACCATACTCAGATTGAATGCAATAGACATCAGATATGAAGAGCATCACTACAACCTTGACAAAGCCAACTAGATCTCTAATCTACTGTGGTGGTGTAAAAACTGTTTTAACATTGTGTTTCTTCAGAATACTTGTGAACTTGGTTGTCAATGGTTTGATATATTTCAAAAGTGCCAGTTCCTTGCTCTCATCGTGAGTTATTTTGATTCTGCATGTTGTACATGTTGTCTTCTTAATTTGTGGACCACTGTAACCAGTCCTCCAAAAGACCTCCCTCAGTTGGTGTGGTTTGATGCAAAAGCTTTCATGGTCAATTATAGCCTGTGTTATGTGGAAAAGATTTCTCAAAGTGGTACTGTTTTTGAATGGGTGGCGGCAACTGCAAGCATGCAGATGTAGATCTGTACGTGTGCTTTGGCCTAAGGTATATAAAGTGACCGAATATACTGTCTTGCTTCTTCCACTCTCAAATATCAAAGAACTTCCCCAGCCGTTGTGGCCGAGCGGTTCTAGGCACTTCAGTCTGGAACCGCGATGCTGCTACAGTCTCAGGTTCGAATCCTACCTCGGGCATGGATGTGTGTGCTGTCCTTAGGTTAGTTAGGTTTAAGTAGTTCTAAGTCTAGGGGACTGATGACCTCAGATGTTAAGTCCCATTGTACTCAGAGCCATTTGAACCATCAAAGAACTCCCTCTACCTCCATGATGAATATTATGTCCTCATGGATAGAGTTGATGTGTCCAGGAAGTTCATCCAGTGATTCCTACCATGTGTAGACACAACAAAGGTTTCATCTACATATTTATAGAGATACTCAAGTTTGAAGCATGCGGTCTCAATTACAATTTCTTCAGACTGCTCTGTGTAGAGATTTACTGTTCACAGTGCCATTGCAGATCCCTTAGCCATGATGCCCACTTACTTGCAATAAGTCCCACCACAAAGAAAGTAAGTGAGTGAGTGATGAACATCATGCCCCACTGAAGGTTTCTGTAATTCTGCCAGATATTTAGTCAGTCCATATGCCAGTGAGATGACAGCATTTGCTACCAGACAGTGAGATGACAGCATTTGCTACCAGACTCTTGCAGAAGCCCATGCAAGTGAAGGTTTGCTGGTACCCGAGGTGGTGGTTATGTTATCCATTTGAGTGACAGGTCTGGGTTCTTCAGAAGAGCAATAGTCTTCTTCATGTCGAACAGCACATCTTCTGTGAGTACCATGTGTGCTGGGTCCTGCAGCAACATGGAAATTTTCTACAAATACTCAGAGGCACAAAATAGAACTGTCACATTGTCTTTATTTGCTGATAGTGCTGTAGTATCTTTATCTTCCCGAAGGGTGTGAAGCATTCCAAATTCTGCAGATTTGACATTAAGTTTTAGCAATTTTAACATTGTGATAATTTTCAGGCTTCCACAGACATATTATTAATGGTCTCTTTTGACAGTATCTTGTTTTGGTGTGGTTTTCTAAGTTGGTGTAAAGTAAAGACCATCAGTTTGCCATTGTGTGTATTGACGAATTACTGAAAATGTTTGTGGGGGGCACTTTGTCCTCTATATGAAGAACCTATGTGCGTTTATGAAATCTACTAATTTGACAAGGGGGATATACTGGAGAGCTTCTACATAATGTCATGTACCAGAATGGCTTGAAAAGAATCACTGACATTAGTGGCACAAGATGTCTAGTTACATTCCAAATGCACTCTCACCACCACTTACTATCCGTGTGGAAGGTTTTATTTTGGGCATGTGAACAGTGTGACAATAGGCCCCCCCCCCCCCCCCCCCCCCATGTCACCAGCAATAGCCCATCCCTGCGTGCAGCGTATTGAGGAAATTGTCATTGAGATCACAGGTCTGAAAGCCAAACATATATACAGATATGTACAAAGGTGTGCTGAAAAGTAATACTTCCAAATTTTTTATGTGAAAACTCCTAGTTTTTTAAATGAAACAAATATTATTAACTTTTTACATCTTTATTTTTCATGTCGACAAATGTACAGCCATCTGCCACTATGGAACTTCAAATTGTAGTGTGTAATGTGCCAGTGTGTAATGTAACTATGTTGGTGCATGAGAAAGAACATGGTGTAATCAAGTTTTGATTTTGAAAAGTTTTCCACACAAGGAGCACTCTGCGCTTCAGCATGACAATGCCAGACCATATACGAGCACTTCAACACCTTCAACAGTCATACACCTAGAGTTCACTGCCACATCCAATTCTTGTCTGTTCCCAAAACTTAAAGAACACCTTCAAGGAAATTATTTTGATAGTGATGAAGCAGTGGAAAAAGAGGCGAGGTTGTGACACTGTTGACAAAGTCGAACATTCTACAGTGACGGTGTTAACAAACTGGTCTCTCGTTGTGAGAAATATGTTCATCACCAGGGTAACAATGTTGAGAAATGACATGAAGAATAAAGATGTAGAATATTAATAAAATGTGTTTTAGTTTTCACCTAAAAAATTCGGAGGTATTACTTTTCAGCATGCCCTCATAGATGATAACTTCATTGTGTGGTCACTTGGCTGGGAGGGCTGAGATAAATTTATACACATCAGTATTATCCATCCAAGAGGGCACTAACTTCATCATGAGAAGGGAGAAAGATAGCTGTCTCCCATCTTGCTATCTACCTACAAAAAAGAAAGATGACATGTTAGCATACTGTGTATACATGGATCTGTATTTGTATGCTTCCACTGCTGCTACCCATTCCAGTGCAGTACAGTTTTGTGAAATCGTGACCACAGGCCAAAAGTGACCAGGGAAGTCTGCACCTCAAGAGAGGTCTCCTGATGGAATGGCTACTGCAGTACACAAATTAAGAGAGCAATGTGAGCAACACGCACAATTGAAATAAATTAACAAGAGAACATGCAACAACTTTTCTGAAATATGAGAGACCACCGACAGCCAAATTACCAAGTATTTTGAAAAAGCAAAATTTTAAAACAATCTTGTGACCACAGAAGATTGAGACATATATTCTTAGTTCCAAGGATCCAGTAGGACTGTGCACATCTGGTGTCTGCTGCATTCAGTGTGAGTGTGGGCTGTTTAACATCGAACGCACACAATTCTGAGTTCTGCAGTGCTGTTTGGAGCTTGCTATGTACATTCACATTGGTCAGAAAGAAAATCTGGCAGTTGTTGAGAACTGCTCAGAAGAAAGCCATATGTGTGATGTCAAATGTATCAGAATGTTGTACAGAGCCAGTGGGTTTTAAGAGACCATACTGAGGTTTGAGTGTGGCTCTTTCCATCCAGTCCCACTCAGCCTGTGGCACTAGGAGGGAGGGAACTGCTGTGTGGCATTGTCCAAACAAAGGTGACCTAGGTACCATTTCAACACTTTCTCAGATAATGATGAGAGTGACATTAATTGAAAGTTCCTGTGATTTCCATGAATTCATCCAGCTGGAAACCCAAGAACTTTACGTTAGTTCAGCTCATTCCAAAAGGTGACAAGAGTATTTGAGTTTGTGTTAGTCTAGGAGTTCATGCCACTTGTTGGTTGATTTAGCTAGTAGTTGATAATACTGTTTAGGGCGATACTGAACAAGTTGTCCTATTGCTTCCTATCTTGGGATTCTGTATACCACTTCAGTCTCTTGCTCCTCCTCTTTTTTTTTGTGGATGTCACAAGACATCCATTCAAGTTGGTCATTGATCCCTTTACTAATTTTTTTTATTACAGAGGCCGAGCAGCCCTCTTACCGAACACGCTGAGCTACCGTGCCGGCTTGCTCTTGACATGAAATTTTTGTTTCAATGTGTCTATTTGTTAGAGCTTGTTGAGTATCTGGATTATAGAGTATATGTTTGTTTTTGTATTCTGGTGATGTGTTTCATGACCCTTTCGCTGTTATTTCCATTGATAAACTAATGTACTTACCCTGCATGCTTTCTCAGATGTTCTGTGTTATTTATGAGCTGACTTTTGTATAATGGTGCATAGTCTGAATGAATATGCTGTTCATGTGTTAGCACTATCATCCCACCTACCAATCTCACTATTGCTGTGTGAATGTCATCAAAGCTATGTGCATATAAGGACAGGTAGTTTGGCAGAATGTTGCTATTCAAAATATGAATACTCTCTATGAGCTTTCTGGAGGTGTTGTTTATTGGGAGCCATGATCCCCAAGTAGTCCAAGGTCCTCTAAATTTCATGACTGCTGTTATAATGTCTGTACTGTGATTTTCAGTTTTTCATCGTCCGGTGCCATTAAAATTGCAAAGTTTGTGATGTTTTGTAAGTCATTGTTTATTTGCATGATGATCTTGTGTTGTATTCAGAGGTATAACTCCCTCCTATATGTAATTGGTGATTTGACTGTCTCAAGCAGCATCTTCTCAGATCCAGCAGTGCTGATTTTCATATTGAATTCCTTAGTACAATAGCACCTTACCTTCTGTTGTGTGACTTTGAGAAAGATACTGCTTGCTAAATTGCATATTTAGCTTGATTTAGTAGTACCATTGCAAAATAAATCCATTCAGATCATTGGCCCATTTCATGTATACACTCGTCGTTTGCCAGCCTTGATGGGGGGCATCAGGGCCAATGTTGAATGTGATCCAGCCAAAATGCCTAGAGATCATTACTGAGTGTGAACAGGAGATGTTAGATGATGTTCTTGTGTAACAATATCTGATTTGAATGACCTGATGGGAGGCTTTCTGCAATCCTTTTCACCAGGAACAACTTGTATTTTGCAGCTGCAGCAACAGCTCCTGAGGTGCCCTGGCAATCCCCAGGCTGCATCTTTCTTTCTGAATCTTCTTTTATTACCTCTCTAAGTTTTAGTGGGTTTGAATTTTATACTCATTAACATGTTTGCTAAGGCTGCCCATAACATGTGGAACAGAAATTGTAAGCCACCTGTAACCTGGAAAACACTTTGAGCATCCACCTTCTCCTCCATTGAGACTTGCAATCTTCTGCTGGTGTTGGAACTGTTAATCAACATGTAGTAGTAGTAGTAGTAGTAGTAGTAGTAGTAGTAATAGTTGTTGTTGTTGTTGTTGTTGTCGTCATTGTTGTTGAACTATGCAGTTGCAGTGGTAAGTGTGACACAGTCTCAAAGGACACCTGAAGACCCTAATCTTGCCTGGTAGCATTAATTAAGTAATTAATTACTACACTCTATCAGTGTCATGTGTAAACATGGTTTTTCTCTGTTGTGTGTTTATTGGTATATTCATTTTTTAAAATTTTCCATTAGTGTATTTCACTGAATTAAGCAGTTATGTCTACTGCTTATGAGAGTAGGTCTTTGTTTCATTTGTGTATGTATTTTAATGATTTGTATGTAAACAAAATGAACTGTATCACCTTTTGTGCATCATGTGTGTTTATAATTCAATTTTAGAACCCCACAGCATATGTACTGAGCAAAAGAGTCTCTGATGAATGTACATGAATAAATTAAGGACAATATGTCTTACTAGTAAATAAAATAATATGTACAATTAAGTGTAATTCATGTAAGAAAATATTTTGTACAATCCAGTGAGGAAAAAGTCAAGTGGTTTGGGAGTTGTAGGCTATTTAAAGAGCCATAAATAATTAAAAGTGCTAGTTGTGTATTGTGTAGGCATGATGTAGTTCTGTTATGCATCTATATTGCTTAAAATGTACATTGTGGAATATGAGCTGATGTAATGTTTTAGGTTCCCTTGACCGGAGACTTATTGTTTGGCAGTTGCCTCAGGGCCTGGTAATGCAGTCTTATGTTACTGAATCATTTATAACAGAAAGGATTTGCAAACAGAAGAAGAAGGTATGTTACATTATATATACATACATTTGGTATATTGCTGCCATAAGTACTAATGTCATATTAATCAATATGTTTGGAAAATACTGCTTTACCACATGCAATAACATGTGCTTGGTTAATATCTAATAGTAGTAGTAGTGGGAGCAATAATCTTGAGTGGAATTGTGGTTGCTTACAGAGGAAGAGCAACAGTTTCAGAAACTTTTACTGACAGTGATGGTCATTCTGGTTGTAGAAGTAAAAAGTAATGTGCTAGTAAGTCTAATTATGGCAAAAACAAAAGCCATGTCGTATTCAAGAACAAGGTGAAAAGTTCTCATCCTAGATGAGTTTTATACTGCTGAAATTTTGTTATGTTATTACATGTCATACCATTAATCATGTTTCAATTTAGTCTGTACCATAGTTTGGTGTATAAGACCTTTTAAAGTAGTTTCATTGAGTAGATGAACTGGAATTAAGCACCATCACAAACTTGTTTGCTTTAGTTTGAAATGTCATCAAAAATTGGTGAAAGCTTATGAGAAGTCCTTTACTTCATTTTCGACAATGAAGAAAAAGGTAACTGATTTCAAATGTGACTGTACATTTCCATAAGATAATCGACATGAAGAACACTGTAAGATTGCAAGCATAGATGAAACCACTGTGGTAGTGCGTAGTATGGTATTGAATGAACAGTAATTAAAGATGAAACAGCTGACACTATAAGTGTATTAAAAGAAACACTACAAACATGCTGTATTATCAATGATAAATCTTTACACAAAATAAGTGCTAGATTTTTTTGAACGCTGACCAAAAGTAAACATGAAAAGTCAGTGTTACAGACTGTTTAAAAAAAGTCCAGCTTATATTGTGTAGCAGTTGGAATGTATGGATGGGACATTGATCCACCACTGCAGCAATCAGAGTAGACAGTAGAAACTGTAGACCTCCACAAGAATAGGTGAAATCAATTTCATCTGCTCTAAAGGTAATTGCTAGTGTTTCCTGGGATGCTAATGGCATTATTCGCATTGATTACCATGGTAACCCACAGGGCTACCACATAGACTTCGGCCACCAGCCAACATTGGACGTCATCGTATGACTGGAACATAAGGCGTGACAGTCACTCCACGTCCACTAATACAAAGAGTGGCCGCAAATGGGAGACAACGTCGATGAGCAACTGCACAAAATGGGTGTGTAGGTGCCTCCCAGCTCCACCTGCAACATGCCATCTATGTATGCAATCGTTGCCCGACTATTGCCCTCAATCTACTCTCGCTCACTGTACTACACTCCTGGAAATGGAAAAAAGAACACATTGACACCGGTGTGTCAGAACCACCACACTTGCTCCGGACACTGCGAGAGGGCTGTACAAGCAATGATCACACGCACGGCACAGCGGACACACCAGGAACCGCGGTGTTGGCCGTCGAATGGCGCTAGCTGCGCAGCATTTGTGCACCGCCGCCGTCAGTGTCAGCCAGTTTGCCATGGCATACGGAGCTCCATCGCAGTCTTTAACACTGGTAGCATGCCGCGACAGCGTGGACATGAACCGTATGTGCAGTTGACGGACTTTGAGCGAGGGCGTATAGTGGGCATGCGGGAGGCCGGGTGGACATACCGCCGAATTGCTCAACACGTGGGGCGTGAGGTCTCCACAGTACATCGATGTTGTCGCCAGTGGTCGGCGGAAGGTGCACGTGCCCGTCGACCTGGGACCGGACCGCAGCGACGCACGGATGCACGCCAAGACCGTAGGATCCTACGCAGTGCCGTAGGGGACCGCACCGCCACTTCCCAGCTAATTAGGGACACTGTTGCTCCTGGGGTATCGGCGAGGACCATTCGCAACCGTCTCCATGAAGCTGGGCTACGGTCCCGCACACCGTTAGGCCGTCTTCCGCTCACGCCCCAACATCGTGCAGCCCGCCTCCAGTGGTGTCGCGACAGGCGTGAATGGATGGACGAATGGAGACGTGTCGTCTTCAGCGATGAGAGTCGCATCTGCCTTGGCGCCAATGATGGTCGTATGCGTGTTTGGCGCCGTGCAGGTGAGCGCCACAGTCAGGACTGCATACGACCGAGGCACACAGGGCCAACACACACACAACACATCATGGTGTGGGGAGCGATCTCCTACACTGGCCGTACACCACTGGTGATCGTCGAGGGGACACTGAATAGTGCACGGTACATCCAAACCGTCATCGAACCCATCGTTCTACCATTCCTAGACCGGCAAGGGAACTTGCTGTTCCAACAGGACAATGCACGTCCGCATGTATCCCGTGCCACCCAACGTGCTCTAGAAGGTGTAAGTCAACTACCCTGGCCAGCAAGATCTCCGGATCTGTCCCCCATTGAGCATGTTTGGGACTGGATGAAGCGTCGTCTCACGCGGTCTGCACGTCCAGCACGAACGCTGGTCCAACTGAGGCGCCAGGTGGAAATGGCATGGCAAGCCGTTCCACAGGACTACATCCAGCATCTCTACGATCGTCTCCATGGGAGAATAGCAGCCTGCATTGCTGCGAAAGGTGGATATACACTGTACTAGTGCCGACATTGTGCATGCTCTGTTGCCTGTGTCTATGTGCCTGTGGTTCTGTCAGTGTGATCATGTGATGTATCTGACCCCAGGAATGTGTCAATAAAGTTTCCCCTTCCTGGGACAATGAATTCACGGTGTTCTTATTTCAATTTCCAGGAGTGTATTTACTACATTAGCTAGAACTCTACTGTAACTTTCTTGCCATGTGGCTATGCCATACACTGCATCCATTGTGAACTATTGTTCTGTGAAATCATGAAATATACTTGTTCTGGAGATGCTGTCTCCTGCTTTTTGTATTTTATTTTTTTATGTGTATCAATATAATTGGTGGCGATCATGGGCATTTTTCATGTCCATTATGTAACTATAGACTCAGCGCAAGAGGCTACCTTACCGGGTGTGATGCTGGAAGACATGTCACCAAAGTTTCTGCAGTGGCAGTTAGAGACAGAAATGTCAGAAAGTCTTGTGTGTTCATGTTGCTCTCCCAGCTGTTGGCTACAAATCTGCCACCTTTCCCACCTTACGACGAGATGGTAGAAGAGTAGAAAGTATTCAAGAAGAGATTCCAGCAGTGCTTTGCTGCATGTTGGGTAACAGATCCAGCTATGGTAAAATCACTTATCCTGTCATGTATCTCACCCAGCACATTTCAACTTTTGCGCAAACTGGCCGCTCTCGTGGATCCGGCACACTTGACCTTTGACAAAATAGGTGCTCCATTACCTACCTACTTTCACTGACACTGCCATGTCTTTGCATCCTGTGTGGAAGCTTATCAGTGTCATAAACAGCCAGACCAGTTGTACTGAGCAGGGGTGACTAAACTGAAGGGACTCAGATGGAAATGTCATTCTGTGATTCCGGTAAATAAGGAATCATATGCAGAGGGGATGATTAGGGACTCAGCCATTCTGGCAGCACCGATAAGGAGGAACCGCAGAAAGCTCTACAATTTGTGGTTACTACTTTGGAGCACATGTTAAAATGGGCCCAATCGTTCAAAGTTTCCCAGGCTGCAGACTGTCAATTAGAATTGTGGGATGAGGTGGCAGCCTTTGTATCAGACCCGGGAGAGGGATCCAACTTTGCTGTCACAGCAAATGCGGCAACAGTAGAGCACAAAGACAACCACACTTCAGCTACATCTCACGAACAAGGAAAGAAGTCTCGGCCCTCTGACTGGTGCATGTTTCTGTAGTGCCAGGTCTTTTTTTTGAATGCATGTCACAGATGATTTCCCAGACAAGTGGGCAAAGTGCGAGATGTGCCAGAAGGAAGGACATCTCAAGTCTGTCTGTCATGCTCTGGACAAAAAACACTACCCTCAACAGGACTTAATCAACATTAATGTGCTTTTGTGGAGTCTCGCACCACAGCGGTTCCACATAAGGAACTGAGCATCATGCTCACTTTGTGCAATATACAGGTTCAGCTACAGGCTGACACCAGTGAATCAGTTAAACTCTCAGACTTTCTCCAGATGGAAGAATTGCCCCTTCTATCCACAGGTCACTGCTTGGTGTCATATAACAAACACATTTCACTCAAAGGAGAACTCGCAGTCACAGCAACATACAAAAATGTCACAAGACATCTCACTTTCCTGGTGGTACACAGCCCGGATACAGAGTATCTGGCCTTTATACTTTTTCTGCTTTTCGTATTTGTCACCCATAACTTTGTCCATGTGGTCTCAGAACAAGTACCATTTTGGGAATTGGAAACTCTCAGTAAGGAGTACCCTGACATTTTTTGTGGTGGTCTATAAAAAGCAAAGAACTTTATGGCCCCCTCACTTCCTCTGTGTCCCTTGCACTGTAGTATACTGTCAACAATGAGCTAGCTAGATTGACAGCCTTGAATGTCATTGAACTCATCTCAGCAAGTGAGTGGGCAACAAACCTTGTATTATTGTGAAGAAACCATCAGGAAAACTGCGCCTGGGTTGAGACTTTAATCTTATGGTCAATTCCCAGTCAAATATTAATAATTATTCCTTTCCAAAATGAGACAAGCTTTTCTCTGCTCTTTCTCTGCTCTTTTGGGAGGCCAGTATTTTTTGAAGGTCAATTTCTTCAAAGCTTGCTCACAACTACATCTGGATGAGGAATCACAAAAAGTACTGGTAGTACAAATGCTGCACTGATTATATCAGCCGGACGGTGTGGCCGGGCGGTTCTAGGTGCTTCAGTCTGGAACCGCGCGACCGCTATGGTCGCAGGTTCGAATCCTGCCTCAGGCAAGGATGTGTGTGATGTCCTTAGGTTAGTAAGGTTTAAGTAGTTCTAAGTTCTAGGGGACTGATGATCTCAGATGTTAAGTCCCATAGTGCTCAAAGCCATTTGAACCATTTGACTATATCATTTCAGATGCTTAGTTTTCTGGGTGATCAGTCCCCAGCAATCTTTGAAAGGTTTCTTGAGTAACTGCTGCAGGGTGTGTTCCAGGGTGCATAAATTATCAAGACAACATTGTGGTGATGGAGCCCACAATGGAAGAATGCTTACGGTGGCTGTTCCACACCTTCTAGACTGCAGGTCTCAAATGCAATCTCAAAAAATCTTCCTGTGTTTTCTTCACTCAGTGATGGAATACCTAGTACACATCTCTCACAAAGGTATTCAGCCGCCATTGCACTTCCTTGCCCCACCTTGGGAAAAGTGCCCACTGACTCCAGTACTGGGCACTCTCTCTCAGCATGTGCAATTACAAAGTTTACTTCCACAATACCACTCAATACACCAACATGGAGACCATGTCCCGTCTCCAATGGGCCCCAACCCAGAGTTCAACCAAGATGAGAGTTTGTGCTTCCAGCTGGACGAAGGCACTTGACAGGCAAGGCCATTTTTCACATTATGGGGATCCATGTGGCTGTGACCATGGTCAAGTACACCATCTTACAACAGATATGGGGGTACATAAAAAAGCACTGGCCAGACCACATTCCCAGTTTGGACTCCAGCCCATTGTGGCATTAGTTTCCTCTCCACCACTGGCTAATCCTGCCATCAGTGTGAACAACATCAAGCGGCTCCACACCAAACGTTCTCACCCTGGCCAACGCCTCACACCCGTAGGAGGGCGTTCGTGTCAACTTTTCCAACTTTCCTTATGTGCTCCATGAGTATGGAGGCTACAGTTGCAGCTCTTAGCAGAATTTTTGCTGTTGAACGACTTCCACTCACACTGGTGTTTGTCAGTGGACCACAGTTTCTCTCCCAGGTTTTTGCTGAGAAATGGCATTCAGCACCTGCTGTGTCTGCCTTTCCACCCTGAATCAAGTGCTGAGGCCGAAATACTCATGTGAACATAACACAGATGAAGTAATAAGTGACCAACCCGCCTGCAGATGATGCGTTAATGCTTTTTCCAGTTCCTACAGGTTGACACTGATTGGGGAGAAGAGTCCAGTACAATTCCTCTCTGGCCATCAGCCCTACATGCACCTCCATCTTATGTTGCCAATGCCTGCGAGGCCATGTGTGCTACTGTCTCCATGCTTCTGGCTGGGCACCCGCATGTGGGCACGGGACTTTGGATGCCAGGACAATTGGATTCCAGCTGCCATACAGCAGCAGTGGGGCTGCTACATGTTCAGTCTGGCTGTGGGGGACCAGACATTGACATGCCATCTAAGTCAGCTCTGCCTGGAGCAGGGGACTGGCCACTGCCACCCCCAGGCCCTCTGGCGGACACACGGGGCAGCGACACCCCCTTTCGTTTCATTTATGCTGGACCCTCTGCTATCTCCCCTCATGCTCTCGAGCTGTTCCTGTCATTGGTTCTCAGCCCTTTTCACCAGTCCTGGCCACACCCTGATCTCCCTCTGTTAGGCCACCTGAGACAAACTGGATGTTGGAAGAAAATCGGGCTGTATTACTATCACCACCCCAACCACTCCAGCTCCTTCCCATTCCAGTACCCGATGTGGACATACTCTGGCCTCAGCAACCAGCATCAGAGTCACCAAGACTCTGAATGCACCACAGGCCAGGGATCATCTGGCCATATGCTCACATCTGTATTGACTGGGGCCCAATAAAACTAAAGGGACCATCTGATGCTTCCAGTGACATCAGCCTGCTTTGGAGCACTGCCTGAGTGCCCGGCTGGGCAGGAGCAACTTGCTGAGGTGCAGCTTGCCATTTCCTCGTGGAAGAGATGTGGTAACCCACTGGGCTACCACCTACACATAGGGCACCAGCTAGCATATCCAACATCAGCCATCATCACATGACTAGCACGTATGACCCGATAATCACTCTGTGTCCAACAGTGTGAAATATGGCCACCCTGACTGAGCGACCGTGCACAGCAGCTGTGCACTTGCAACATGCTGTCTATGTATGCAGTTGCCACCCGTCGATTGGCCTCAGTCTGCTCTTGCTCATTGTACTATTTACTATGGTAACTAGAACTGTACTGTCCCTGTGTTGCCATGTGGCCGTACCATACATTATTTCATTTGTGAACTATCGTCATGTGAGATTGTTAAATATACTTGTTCTGGAGCTGCTGTCTGGTGTGTTTATTATGTTGTGAGTTACAATAGTTACATTGAAAATGGCACAACACTAACAGTTAGATACTGCACAAGCCTTCTTGACCGAGTGGATGAAAAAATATATGTGAGAAGAGGCCTGGGCTCGGGGGGGGGGGGGGGGGGGGGGAAGGGGGGGGGGGGACTTCTCTGACTTCTCAATCAGTCCTGATGTTGCAAATATACACAGGGCACAGCACCAGTAGGGAGTGTCCACTGGAATGGACTGCATGCATTTACAGCCTCAGGACTGATTAAAAATGCCAAAGAAGTGACACTTCAGTGGGCAGCTGCACCACATGGTTAAGAATGACTTGTGGAAAATCCACCACCAACCCACCCCCTGAAATATGTTTGGGTCCAATAAAAATGTTATGTATCTTCAGACTTTCCAGTATTGCACTTTAGGGATTGAGTGTACATGCTAGAAGAAGCTGGATGAAATGCATAGAGTTAAAAGGAGAGTACATAACATGTAAGTGAATTAAAAACATAGTCTTTCATTACCAGGCTGAGAAATTTTCACCTTGCCCTCCTATAAAGGAGTGAATGCGTATCTTTATTGATCCTTGGATATATGACAATTTCTTGAATTTAAATAGTGTAGACATCTGCCTTTCAACACATTCATTTCAGGACAGGTTTTGATCACACACATTTCGTCCTATTTTTAAACTCCCTCATACTGTACACAATTTTTGTTTCTGTATGTGGAAGTATATTACAAATATTATTTTTTTTAATGTAAACAGTGACAGCAATACAATAGCATTTGATACATTTGAGCCTTTCATTTAATGTTATTTTTGATCATTAATTATCTCTTTGTTCAGCTGCTGAACTGGGGTGTTGAAGATGTACAGGAATGGCTACGTGAATTGAGGTTTGTGGATGTCGTAGAACAAGTGGCTGCAAATTGTCTGACAGGTCAACAGCTTGTGACACTACCATCTGAAGAAATTTTGGACCTTCTTGAGATAAGTTAGTGTTTAGATTTCCACTGTAATAATGTATACATATGAGTGGAATAAGTGAAGTAGTCTAGTTTCTTTTAGGAAAGTTAATCCCGCCATATTACATTTTTAGAGGAATGTAACTTTTTAGATTCACATGTTCATAGTAAAGTGAATAACTGTAGCACAGTAAATTGATAGTAAGAAATAAATAAATAAAAATAAAACTTGTTTTGAAAATTGTATTAAGACTTTTTTTAAATTTTTATAGATGGTAATGACTCATTACTGATATATACACTCATGCTCATAAATGAAGGATAATTGCAGAATGAAGTGCCACACAACGTGGCACTACATAAAACTGGCGCTAATAGCTTAGGCACATAGGGAACACACACGACTCAGATCTGTAAGTCCACGGTATTGGTGATAAGTTGACAAAACCAGCCCAAAACACGCGTGCTACTAAATTCCACTGTTTTTTGCATGTGTACCCTGACATCAATATGGGATATGATCACCATGCACACGTACGCAGGCCGCACAACGGGTTGGGATACTCTGGATCAGGTGGTTGAGCAGCTGCTGCGGTATAGCCTCCCATTCTTGCACCAGTGCCTGTTGGAGATCTTAAGTGTCGTAGAGGTTTGAAGATGTGCAGCAATACGTCGACCGAGAGCATCCCAGACATGCTTGATGGGGTTTAGGTCTGGAGAACAGGCAGGCCACTCCATTCGCCTGATATCTTCTGTTCCAAGGTACTCCTCCACGATGGCAGCTTGGTGGGGCCGTGTGTTTTCATCCATCAGGAGGAAAGTGGGACCCAGTGCACCCCTGAAAAGGCAGACATACTGGTGCAAAATGACATCCCGATACACCTGATCTGCTACAGTTCCTCTGTCAAAGATATGTAGGGGTGTACATGCACCAATCATAATCCCACCCCACACCATCAAACCACGACCCCCGTACCGGTCCCTTTCAAGGACATTAAGGGGTTGGTATCTGGTTCCTGGTTCACACCAGATGAAAACCCAGCGAGAATCACTGTTCAGACTATTCCTGGACTTTTCCATGAACATAACCTGGGACCATTGTTCCAATGACCAAGTACTGTGTTCTTGACACCAGGCTTTACAGGCTCTCCTGTGACCAGGGGTCAGTGGAATGCACCTTACAGGTCTCGGGCGAAAAAACCATGTCTGTTCAGTCATCTGTTGACTGTGTGTGTGGAGACAGCTGTTCCAATGGCTGCGGTAAGGTCCCGAGCGAGGCTACCTGGAGTACTCTATAGCCATATGTGGGCACTTACGGTGAGATATTGGTCTTCTTGTGGTGTTGTACACTGTGGACGTCCCGTACTGTAGCGCCTGGACACGTTTCCTGTCTGCTGGAATCATTGCCATAATCTTGGGATCACACTTTGTGGCACACGTAGGGCCTGTGCTATGACCTGCTGTGTTTGACCAGCCTCCAGTCGTCCTAGTATTCTATTCCTCATAATATCATCAATATGTGTTCTTTGAGCCATTTTCAATACACAGTCACCATTAGCACGTCTGAAAATGTCTGCACACTTACTCACTCCGCCATGCTCTGACATTCACCAACACACCTCTGTGGATGTGGACTGCTGCCAGCACCACCGTGCGACGACCGCAGGTCAAATGCACCGCATGGCCATACCCCAAGGTGATTTAAACCTGCAAACTGCTCACCAGAGCATTGTTTCACCATGTATCAGCATTATCCTTAATTTATGAGTATGAGTGTACATTGCATGTTATTTGTTGAGCTTAGTTGTAATAAGAAAAGTTGCTGCATTTAATACTCTCTTGGCCTTTTTTGATAACAGAACATGCTCACCAGAGCATTACTTCACCATGTATCAGCATTATCCTTAATTTATGAGTATGAGTGTACATTGCGTGTTATTTGTTGAGCTTAGTTGTAATAAGAAAAGTTGCTGCATTTAATACTCTCTTGGCCTTTTTTTATAACAGAACATGCTCACCAGAGCATTGCTTCACCATGTATCAGCATTATCCTTAATTTATGAGTATGAGTGTACATTGCATGTTATTTGTTGAGCTTAGTTGTAATAAGAAAGGTTGCTGCATTTAATACTCTCTTGGCCTTTTTTGATAGCAGAACATAATTTTACTTATGAGGGTTGTTTTTTTAAGTAAGGGCCATTTTTATTTTTATAAAAAGATACAAATACTTTTGTAAAAAAACTTTTATTTTCTGATTCTACACACTTTTACCTATTTTTCTACATAGTTGCCTTGTTTATTTAAGCACTTGTCATACCGTACAACTAAGTTTTTAATTCCCTCTTCAAAGAATTCAGCCGCCTGTTCTGACAGCCAAGAGTTCACAGCCGCTTTCACTTCATCATCGTCATTGAAGCGCTGTCCGCCAAGATGGTGTTTCAGGTACTGGAAAAGGTGAAAATCGCTAGGAGCAAGGTCGGGGCTGTATGGTGCTTGGTCCAAAACTTCCCAGCCAAAAGAATCAATCAATATCCCGAGTCTTTTGAGAGGTGTGAGGCCTAGCGTTATCGTGCAGGAGCAAAACTCCTTTTGTCATCATGCCACGCCTTTTGTTTTGAATTGCTCTGCGGAGCTTCTTTAGAGTTGCACAGTAGGCATCTGAGTTGATTGTCGTTCCTCGTGGCATAAAGTCCACTATCAAAACACCGCGCCAGTCCCAGAACACAGTTGCCATAATCTTGCGCTTTGACAGCGTCTGTTTGGCTTTGACCTTGACGAGTGAGGTTGTGTGTCGCTATTCCATCGATTGTCGCTTGCTTTCGGGAGTGATATGGGATACCCATGTTTCATCTCCAGTGACAATTTGACTCAACATGTCATCCCCTTCTTCCTCGTAATGAATCAAAATGTCCAATGAAGTGGCAAATCTCTTCCCTTTGTGGTCCTCTGTGAGGAGTCTGGGTACCCACCGAAAACACAGTTTCTTAAAGTTTAGGTTTTCAGACACAATTTTGTACAAAACCGATCTTGAAACTTGTGGAAATTCCAAAGAAAGAGTGGAAATTGTGAATCTTCTGTCCTCACGAATCTTTTTTTCTACTGCAGCCACCAAATCATCAGTGATCACAGAGGGCCGGCCTGAGCGTTCTTCGTCATGGACGTTTTGACGGCCATTTTTAAACTCTCTAACCCATTGATGCACTTTACCTTCACTCATTGAATTCAAGCCATAAACTTCTGTTAACTGACGATGAATTTCTGCAGCTGATAGGCTTCTCGCGGTCAAAAAACGTATCACTGACCGTATCTCACACGCGGCGGGCGATTCAATAATCGTAAACATTATAAAGTAGCACAGTGATGCGTACATGTCAGCTACAGAGCTGCAACTTGCATCAGTGTGAACGGGAAGCATGCCGGCAAGTGGTGCGGTGGCTTGTTGCGGCGTCCGCGCGAACTACGGGACTATACGCGCGAACGGCCCTTACTTAAAAAACAACCCTCGTATTAAGTTAGTAGTAGCTATTTTTAAGTACTTCATCCTGCTCTGAGTCATTCATTGTTCTTAGCTCTACTCAGTATTATTTCTTTTTTGTATGATTATACATGCATGCTTAAGTGTACCTGAATATGAGACTTGGTTATTCCAACTCCTGTTTCACTAGTATCACATGCAAGTTTCCTTGGTCATTGCCTTTCACTTATCAGTAGAGATGCATCTTTCTTGTCTGCTCATTTTTCAGTATAACTATGTACATGAATGAAGAGAGTATGTGACTGAGTAAATACTTTAATTCCATAGTCTTTAACATTTGTCTCACTTTTGATTATCTCTATTTTTACCCATTCTGATTTGCATTTTTATTTGTACTTTGTTTGCTGTCAGTTACAAGAAAACATGTTTCTATCTCAGTAAGAATTAGCAAAGGCATGTATTCAACATAATTAGTTTTATGCTCATCAATTTGTTGCAGGAATGATTTTGTTATTGTCCTTCAACATGATGGTTTTCAGATAGTTGAAATTGATGTTTTAGCCATTTTGTGTCTAAAATACTGTTGTGGAGCTTTTCCTGTGCTCTCTGCACACTTAAATTAGCAAATTTGCTAAAGGTGGCAGTGTGTTTTTCATCAGGGATTTCTTCAACTAAATTGACATTCCAGCAGAGTTATTTCCACAACAACTTCCCTCTACTTCCGCGAGGGTTTCTCTGGTCAATCTTCGTGTTCTGTTACTACCTTATTTCATTATGAGCAGTTAAAGCTTCATTTTTAATTAAAATTCTTCATTCTATTGATTCAAGCTGACAGTCCAATCTTGATCTGTGAAACTTGTTTCTAGTTGGCTTTATGATTAAATGCTGCTCTTCAACTAACAGCAGATGATTATCTTCTGTACTTTCATTAGGGATAACGTTAATGTGCTGAATGAGTTGTAATTCTTGATGGTGTGCTGTGTGTAGACAATAAGTCATTTACATTTGCATTCATGATTGTAGGGACAGTTTATTTATTTATTTATTTTCTTTCCTTCTTCGAAACTTATGGAGAAGTTGTATGTACAAATGTGAGTTAATAGTTCTCACTCTTGAGCATTTGTATCACCAGTAATAACAGCATTGTAGTTGTATGATTGTTTTCCATAGATAGTGACACAGTGTGTATTAAATAGGACATAACTTCCAAGCCTTTGTTCGATGTAGCAAGGTTATATACTTATTATAATTTTCCACTTTTGTATTAATTTGGGAGATCACGTAACCATAATTTTTAGGCACACCTGTTGCACGCATTATTGATGCTGACTCTCAGTACATCACATTCAGAATAATTGTTGCATTTTTTATTTCTTTTATTGTCATTTGATCATATTGCATAATTTGTGAATCTGAAATTAACCTAAGAATGTTTACATCCACAGGTGAAGAGGGAGAAAGACAAAAACTGAGATCCTACCTTTTTTGGTTGAAAAAAGCTGACTATGGTGTGTTGGATGTACCAGTAGACAAAGAGATTCCACATGAATTTCTCTGTCCTATTACGCATGAAATTATGCAAGATCCAGTTATTTGTTCAGGTATAATTAAACTAGTCACTGTTACAAAGATATTTTAGTTACAATAAGTGACTGCAACAAACTTAAGAATATTGCTAGTCGATAGAAGAAAAAATGTTGTTCATTGTCCTGCTGATATAGTTGAATTACCTTGTTCTGTTACATTGAACAAAATGACTAAGCTTCTTATTGTGATGACTGATCTTCTAATGCATTCTGTTTGCCATGCTTGATGTCACAGATCATACCAACTCTTACAATTAAACAATAGAATAACAACAACATGAAAAGAATAGATTGCCTCTCACCACATGGAGGAGGAATTGAGTTGCAGACAAGCACACTGAAAACGGACTGCTAGGTGTTCAAGCAATCGGACTAACTCCTTCGTCAGATGCACACACACACACACACACACACACACACACACACACACACACACGGCCCGGCCACTGTCCTAAGCGCATCCTTGTACACTCTCATAGGCAGCACTACCATCTTCCACCACCCCACCCTGCTATCTCTCACCCTCACTTCTTGAAGACTTTTGTGTACCCCCACTATTCACCTCAATGACCGTTGCTGCTTGTTTCAGATGTAGTTACAGTTAGGTCTAAGTGCCCAGAGATGACAGTGGCATTGTTTTCCTGAGTTATGCCTTGTGAATGGTGATGTGTTTTGGTTTGTCTACGTCTGATGAAGGACTTAGTTCGATCACTAAAATATCTAACAGTTTTTTCAGTGTGCCTGTCTGCCACTCAACAGCTCTTCAATGTGGCGAGCAGCAATCTGTCCTTTGATGCTGTGTCGAATCTTACAATTTGTATAATCACTGTCTGGATGCATGGGTACGGCTTTTCATGTTTGTGTACATTCCACGAGTCAATACACTTACTGTGCACAGTCACAACATGTAAAGCACTGATATACATGCTAAAGAAGTAATTGCAATTTGGTCATCACAAACTCCCACCACAGAAAGTTACCATCCTAGGATGTATTACTACAACATTAAATTAGAAAATAAACATTAATCTTTTTTTAATAACTGGTTGTACAAATTGCACATTTCCATGTAGCACTCTTCAACAGTTTTACCACCATTGAAATATAATTCATTTTTGTGCTCTGTACATCCAACCTAATGTGAGTTATGTTATATTCTTTGGCAGTGCAGTTCACAGTATTTTCTGTGAGTTCCTTATTTTGGAGACTTTTTCCTGTACAGTTCAATTTTCTGTGAATGTTAAATCTTTTTCATCATAAATATGACCCTTAATAAATATGGCAGAATTATGATGGACCCAACTGGAACAAGTTTACCTATTAAGCAGTTACTTAATTTTGAGAGACACTCATGCTTTCTTCATCTCAGGTGTCACATGATGGACCCAAGTTTCATCCCCTGTAATGATATGGTGCAGTAACTGAACACCCTACATCTACATATGCATCTACATCTACACACTGCAAGCCACCTTGCAGTGTGTGACAGTGGATACCTTTTGTACCTCTGCTACTCCCCCATTCCTCTTCCCGTCTCAAATCGTTTGCAGGAAGAACTAGTGCCAGTAAGCCTCTCTGTGGCATCAAATCTCTATCTAATTTTATCTTCAGGGTCCTTTCAGGCTCCCGCCCTGTGCGCATTATTTTCACCCGGTGCGTATATAGACAACTGTAGCAGTCTACCATTATTATTGAAATAAAAATGAGACACAAAATCCAGTATTGTCGGTGTAAATCGTTTCCTTTTTTTAAATCTTTGTTCAGAAAGTCTTATTTTGTTCAAAAAAGGTACTTTATTAGGAGAAAAAGTACAAAACATATTACATTAGTAATACTTCAAAGTGTGATATCTCTCGAAACAAAAATTCAAACATAAAGGCACATTACATTTTACACAAATGTATCTTGTGTCACTTCGTTTATCATGTTTTGCACATACAGTACACCTTCTCTGGGCGGCCTTCTTCTTTGAAGTTCCTGGGATTAGCGAGATAAACTGTCGCTCGGTTAGGCGTAAGGGATTGTCACCATCAGCCTATCTCCTTCCATGATGTCTGTTTGTGGCTGGTGGTGAATCTCTAGGATCTCCTTGATAAGTTTCTGTTGAAAATCAGATACTGAAATATTTCGTCTCGTTTGAGTTTTATATAATGCATGCGCACTGAGCAGAGACAGATCCACCAAATGAAAAAATTGTTTTTTATACCATTTTACAGTTTTCGTACACATTCTGCTGAACTTGGCATCATGTCACTCCTGTCGACGGCCCCCATATTTTCAGTGTAGCTTATGATGCAAGCTGGTTTTGTTTTTGGTTTATTCATGGTTCTGTCAATTTTGTCAGTCGCTGTAATTTCGCTTGTATGAAGAGTTGAAAGCATCTTCACTTCCTGCTTGTCCTGCCACTTCAGAGCAAGAAGTTTCTCTGTTGACATAAACTCAATCTCGCCTTTTCTAAGTTTTTTTGATACAGTAGGCATGCCTTTGCGGTTTGTTCTCACAGTTCCACAGACATTAGTCACTCTGTCATGCAAATAAGAAAATAACGTTGGGCTACTGTACCAATTGTCAACATATAATGTGTGACCTTTACCAAGGTAACGTTCAAGTAAAGTGAGAACAATGCTTCCAGGTATTCCAACATATACACCAAAGACAGTTTCTTTTTTTTACGTCTGTTGCTGCACCCACATAAATAATGAAGTCAAGAATATAACCAGTTTCACAATCACATAACACAAAAAAATTTACACCAAATTTGTGGCGTTTGGAAGGAATGTACAGCGTCAAGAAGACACTAAACTTTCATCAATGCACAAATTTTTAAAAGGATAGAAAGCACCTGGAAATACTCTTCTTAAGTGATCCACAATTCGACGCAATTTCCAGATTTTGTCATCTCCAGGATCCTTACTGTTATCAGCAAAATGTAACATTCTAAGTAACAGAAGATATCTATCTCTTGGCATGATTTGCACAAACATTGGATTAGACAGTAACTGATCATTGGTCCAATAATTGTTTATTTCATTTTTTCTCGCTTGAGGCATCAGAAAATTTACAGCAAGGAAACAGTAAACTTCGTCACTGTTTGTGTTTTTCCAACGTCGCAGTCTTGATTTTTCACTGGCATCATTGCAAAGGTGTTCATAATATAAATTACATTGTTCAGCTATGTAGCTCACAATTTCTTGGCTAAAAAAAAAAACTTGGAAGCAGTCGTATACAGTACATAAATCATCTAAATTGACAATTTTGCAACCGGAACCACTGTTATTGAAATTATACACTTTAGGGTCCCAATCAGAGTCTTTCCATGTAAAATCAACTGTTTTGTGTCTCTTAGGAGATTTTCCAGGCACACGCTCAAGCTCTTCTTCAGAATCGGAGAAAGAATCGACGATAACATCAAAATCTGGATCTGCATTTACTGGTTCAACGTTTGTTGGTTCACAAATATTTTTTATATTTGTGGTGACAGATTTATCTGCCAGCTCATCGTCGTCATTATCTGTCCACCCATAATCAGCTGGATTGGGCTTGATGATTTCCTCATCGTCACTTTGGTTTAGAATACTCAGCAGCTCATCATCTGTAAATGGACGGTAACGTCGCGTCATTTTATTCGGTGACGCAGAAACAGCCGCACACCAGCTGGGTAATATAGCGATACGAATGAACTCAGCAGAAAGAGAATTCAGCATTCAGTAATCATTCAGGTATCTCCTAGTATTCCAACAATTAAACTGCATACTTGCACAATAATTACCTCCGACTCGCTGGCCCGATTGTCGGTGTTATACCTAACTATACAACTGTAGCAGGGAACCGGTGTAAGTATTTTTTATAGCAAATAGTATATATACATCTGGTGCACTGAAATGATTAGCATATATTTACGTCTGGAGCAGTGAAAGGGTTAAAAAGAATTGAATGTATTTGAATGCCAAAATTTTTAGGAAATATTTTAAAGGTGCTGAGGAAGGTAGAATAAGGCAGATGGTAACCCCGTAGTCAGTCAGAGTCTTTAAAAAACAGGAGCATATTAACCTTTTTTGTACTCTGATAGGAGCATTTATGACTACGTCGTGTTAAAATGACAAATTCAAAGGGCTGTGTTCTCTTATATTTATTCATGTAATACATCGGCTGGATGTAATTCCTATTTTTGAGTTTCAGTGCAGTTGCTTTCCTATCATGGTACCTAGTCTGATGATGATAAGCATCTTACATTACAGTAAAGGAAGCCCCTGAATCGACTAGCACCTGAACTGGATTGCAATCAGTGATGATGTCAGTGAGAATTCATGACATCCTGAACACTATCGTCCATGGAGGATTTGTGTCTGTGGCAGCCTCATCTCCAGAGATAGTCACCTTGCTTAGTTTTCCTGAATTCAGTGGCTGGCAAGAGGCTGATAGCTCTGTATGGTGATGGGGTATGGCTATAACATACCCTGGGTACAGAGGTGGGCTTCATCCCACAGACTGAGTGTAATCATCTGCAGTTGGCTGATGTGAATAAAACTTTGGAGTCGGTTGACAACTGGCAGCATAATTAGTTGTCAAAAACTCGTGCATGTCGTCTGCAGTAAGGTACAAAGTGTCCGGGGTATCCACAGTGGAAACATACTGGTGTGTTGTTGTCTTTCCTTCAAATGTCCGTTCTTCAATGGCTATAGTTGGTGTAGGAGTTGGTTGCAGCCATGTTGGCCAGTTGCTAGATTGTTACTCGACAGCTGTGACGTAAGTCTGAATTGGTCAAATACATTCTTCCTGGCAGGTTCGACTGATAGTAGAGCGCAGTGTTAAAGATTGTTACTCCTCTTCTTCAGCATTATCTGTTACTTCCTGACATAAGGATTGACATTCATGGCTCCATCGCTTTTGTACGCAGTCCGGTTTTTCTGGCTGCTGTAAACTGCTGTATCTCTTCTCTTACTATCTTCCACAAATGATGTAGGCGCCACATTCAGCAGTTGGTCATCATACCCCTTTCATCTGTATCTTTTTCTGATTCATTTCTTCAATTTGCGGGCATCACTTGATTAATTCTTCTGTCATTGTAGAATTCTTTACCAAATAAGCTTGGTGCATTTCTTCTGCGACTCCTTTCATCAAGTGTGGGATTTTGTTGACTTCTGTCATGTTCAGATTCACGATGTTGCATAGTGCCAAAATGTTCTTTATGTATAACTGTGTTGTTTCTCCATGATGTTGGGTCACTAAGTGGACTTGCTGCTTATTATTAGCAAATGTTTTCTTCAGTTTGGCGTGGAATTTGTGTCAGCTGTTGAGATTCTCTTCATTGTTCATGAACCACTGCTGGACTGTGCTACCCAAGTAAAAGTTGACACAAACACATCATCTCATCCCACCTGTCGTATTTGGTGACTCAGTTGAACCTTTTCAGCCAATTTGTTGGGACCTGACCTGTGTCTTTGGAATGGTTGCCCAAGGTACAGCTGACTTACTGCTGCTTTGGAATCCATCTGCCTCCTGAATACATGGATCTTGGGAACAATGTACTGTTTGTATTGTGGTTCCCGTCTGTGTAGGCAATGGCTTTTATGTTGCCCAACTGACACAACAGTGATTATGTTTTTAAGTATGCAGCATCTCCACCAAACAATGTTGTACTGAAACCATGATTGAGTCCAAATCCGAAGGCAGGGTCCTCAGTGAACTGCAACATTTAACACTGAAAGCATGTTTATTACTGCTACTGATGTACATCTGCTATTTATTCAAACATTAAATATTACAGAATGCCGGTATTTATATGAACATTGAATATTTCAGAATATACAAACATTAGAAACATAAGGTATTTCAAGAACCTTCTAAATAATTATTGGTGTTTAGGGTCTGGACTGTTGAACTGCAGCATGCCAGCCAGACATGCTAACCTTTTATGCCACACTCCATGCCATGCACTACGGCTCCCTGAGATATTATTAATCTGAACTAGCAATGGACGTCAACTGATACTTGCTGCATTTTGACACATGTCTGCAGTATGCCCTTTGCAAAAAACATTGACATCATTCTACTTCATAATAGGGACACTCATGCCATGTATACAATGTAATACAATCTGGATAGCTAGGGAACAACTGTGAAAATAGGCCTCAGAATGACACAGGACAGAGTAGAACAGGGCTGACAGCCTGCCACTGGGCAAGACACATTTAACACATTAAGATCCAATGCAGAGTTGTAGTAGAGCTTCTGAAATCAGAAGAAAATGCGTGCTGAACAATTTGTGACTTCATTAGCACAAGCAATATATAACACTTCTGCTAGAGAGGTCCAACTGTTGTCAAGTGTATATGCACTCATATGTGCTGAAAGTAAGCCAAAATTAAGAGGAGCATTGATGGGTACAACAGCAGAGTCAACTTTTGCACTAAATAGTACAACTGAGGATTGGTTGAAAACAAAAATGCACACTGATGATCCGAATGCTTTATATCATCTACCTGTAAAAGCAGCACTAACCATTTTTGGTACACTTCTTGACTGAAAGAGCATCGAAATCAGCAAAACTTTATCAGTTCTTGATGTAGATTAAGTTGTTACTGCCACAGTTTAAAAGCTTTGCATCCTTATAGTTCTGCCTGATACAAATAAAGGTCACCAATTTTGTGCCTCAGTCTTCTTTGGAAACATTTATTAATTACACATGCATAAGTTCACTGCAACATGTCAGTAAGCTCTCAACAAAATAAAATAACTGTTTTGAGCCACAAGTAAATAAGAAGAATGTGGACAACTAATTTTTTTGTGAATGCAACTTAAACTGTATACAGCCAAGCTGCCTGATAGTAACACAGGTGTGGTGATATTGATAAACAGTTTTGGAAACCACTGCAATAGTTACAATATGATATTACAGTGCCTGTGTTATTCCAAATTATGATGTAATGTACCATCAGACATGCATGCACGACCAATGGAAAAGGCACTGTGGCAATTGCAGCCATTACGAAATACGTGAACTGTATTTGCAGTTGCGAATATGGACTACCATCAGCTGTATAAAGCAATGATGATAATGAACATTTTTGCCAGAGCGGGACTCAAACCCAGATTTACCATTTATCGCAAGCAGTCACCTTACCATTTGGCTATCCGAGCACGACTCATGGCCAGATCCAAACTTCTATATGTCGTCAATCATGTGTCTACAACCTGTCCTCATACATTCATTATGTATATTCCTGTGCAGGGGAGACACTTTTCTTGAGAGTCATGTGTCCAGTGTCGGTGGATAAAGGGAAAGTGACTTTCAAGTAAAATGTCTCCCCTATACTGGAATATACATAATGAATGTCCAAGTACAGGTTGTAGACACTGGTTGATGGCGGATGGAAGTTTGGATCTGGCTGTGAGTTGTGCTCGGATATCCGAATGGTAAGTCCACCACGTGCAATAAGCAAGAAATCTGGGTTCGAGTCCCACTCCTGCACAAATTTTCATTGTCTTCATTCCATTACACAGCTGATGGTAGTGTATACTCGCAACTGCAAATACATTTCATGTATTCCAATAGTTAGTTCTCTTGGCAGAATAAGTATACAGGGTTGGACAAAAATATGGAAATATCAAAAACACAACACATTACCACATCTAATAAACTGTAGGAAACCTATTGGAATTCCAAACGGCTTCCAGTTGTCTCGGAATGAACAAATAAAGATCCTATATGGTTTTCAATGGAGTCTTATACCATTCTTCCTGCTACTCTCAAGTTCAGGAAACCATAATAGAGGTGGATAGCGATCATGCACCCTTCACTCCAAAGTAGACAAGAAAGGCTTAGTAATACTGAGATCTGGTGACTGTGGTGGGCAGGGGAGGTGCAGCAATTCATCCTCATGCTTACAAAACCAGTCCTGGACTGTGTGAGCTGTGGGAACAGGAGCCTTGTCATCATGGAATGCAGCCTCCTCATTGGGGAACAAGGATTGTACCATAGGATGGACCTGATCAGCCAAGATGGTTACATAATCTTTAGCTGTTATGCAACTGCTATAGCAAGAACAAACACAATTTATGGAACGAATTACTTTATAGAG
Source organism: Schistocerca serialis cubense (assembly GCF_023864345.2). Taxonomy (NCBI): domain Eukaryota; kingdom Metazoa; phylum Arthropoda; class Insecta; order Orthoptera; family Acrididae; genus Schistocerca; species Schistocerca serialis. The sequence continues at coordinate 844,853,514 of NC_064640.1, read as the reverse complement.
CAACACTTAAAGATACAGGTTGTGCGTAGCACTGAACACACAGACTGGACAACAATAATACAGAATATAGAACAGGGTGGCACTCATTTGTGATTGCTTAAATAATACTGTTCCTATGCCAGGCAGATGACCCAAGTGAACTGTAGGGAAATGCGATCTCTGAAATTGCGCATGTCATGAGTGAAGGTACATCAGCAACCATGCATTGTAACCATTGGGCTCATTGAATATAATGATATGACTGCCTAAATGTTCACCAAAATCCCACCATGTTTCACTCTTGGGATCTAAACTCAGCTGGAAGTTGGAGACAGCATGAAACAAGACTCATCTGACCAGATGGCATTCTTCCATTGCTCCAGAGCCCAGGTTTCAAGTCTTCAGCACCAGATTTTTCTTTTATGTGCATTTGCAACACTGGTGAGTTGTTTTGGGATTCCAGATCATCCTACAGTTCTCTTACCCAGAGCTCCCTATGCGTTGCATTGGTGCTGACAATGTTCACAAGTGCAACATTCATTTCTGCAGTGAGATTTGCAGCTGTCATCTTCTTGTTTTTCATCACAATCCTCTTCAATGGCCATGTGTCATTATCACTCAACGTGCTCATTTTTCCTCATTGTGACTTAGTATGGACTATAAATCTTCGATATGGTGCCTTTTGAAGCACTGAGCACTTTGGTTCCCTTCATTACGGAAGCACCCACCATATAGCATATCCAAATTCACTTAGTTCTGACATAATGCACTCACAACTATACAGAACATTGGTCTGACCATAACTGAGACTTGCAAAATGCTGGGGACATTGGACAGGTGCCATGCATAGTCAAATACAACGGCGCAACATGCAGGCTTGGCTATAGTCTGCATTTATGTTCAGGCATGAATTTCTCGCAGTTTTTCCATGTATTTGTTGAGTCCGTAGTTGCTGAAGCGTAAATTCGCTCTAGCAACCTCACACATACATGTGTAGTCAGCTTGCATACCAGTAAAATCACTCCACATCAGTATTTGACCGAGTCCATAAATAAAATATCATCTTCCAGGGAAACATCAGTTACCATTGGCATTGTCTGACTCACAGAATATGGGTGAGCTCGTGACGGCTTGAGCTTGAATCAGCTGGTCGACTGGTCTCACATGATCAGTCAACCCAAGATATTGTGTGTCCCTTTATGGTAGCACCTTTACTGGATATACACCCAATAAAACTTGCCAATTATTCCACATAATCCATCGATATGTCCGTATCCAAATTTCAGCTTAGTTTCCTGTGTTACAGTGTATAGTTCGAGTCGCACAGTTGATAGGCTACAACCTTGTCTTACCCCTTAAACACTACTGCTTCCCTTTTATGTACTTTGACTTTTATAACTACAGCCTGGTTTCTGTACAGATTGCAGATAACGTTTCGCTCTCTGTATTTTAGCTCTGGCAACTCCAGTTTTAAACAGTGTATTCCAATTAACATTGTCAAGAGGGTTTTTTTTTTTTTTTTTTTTTTTTTTTTTTTTTTTTTTTTTTAAAAAAAAATCTACAAACGCCCTGAATGTTACTTTGTCTCTCTCCAATCTGTATTCTAAGGTAACCCTTAGATTACATTAGATTAAATTTACTTTCATTCCAATTGATCCATAGTATGGTTGCTTCATGTTCCTGCATTGCTGATGGTTAATTCTCCCAAGGTTTTTGTGATGGAAACTCATCTACCCCATGTGCGTTGTTTTAGCTTTGGTCTTTCAGTAGTGTATTAAGTTGTTCTTGTAATACAACGAGAGTTCAAAAGTATTATACACATTATTATGACAGGCCAAGTAAATTTTGTTGAATGCACATTTTCTTCACACGCATAGTGAAAGAATGACCACTGAAAATAAAATAAATAATATAAAATAAATTTCTTAGATACTTTGAAATGAACTTAAGTAGATGCCTAGTTCCTTGATAGCCTCATTTTTGCTATCTTCCTGTATTGCTCACTATGTCCGTAACACTTGGCTGTGCGAAATCCTTATTCGTATCCATCACTATTTAACTATTCATGGATGTTTTCATCTCCAGGAGGAAAGCATTGCTTCTAACAGTAACAGAATATTTCAGGCTTCATCTTTTTATTTTTTTATAAAAGTCATAAATTATCACAGATAATTCTCATTCGGATAATTGGAACATTTCTGTGCAAGTACAATTTTGTGTCCTCCTCCCTTTTTTTAATATATATATATAGGACTTCCAGGGCTTTATCTGAGTTTTGAAACATTTGCAGGTGATACAGCATTTGGTGTAAATTTATTACAAATCCTCAGGTTGTTGTGTAATAGCAGCTACATTTGTGGATAATTATCAGGTTAAATAACAGTTTTCCACCAAATTGTAACCTAACATTTTTCTCATTGTATCATTTACTTAACTGTTCTAATTTTGTGTTTGTAAAATTTTATCATATAGATTTTATGAACTTTTTTCCAGATGGGTTCACATACGAGTGTGCAGCAATTAATGAATGGTTCCTCAGTGGAAAATTTACTAGTCCCATGACCAACAGTCAGTTGAGTAATACCAAATGCATTCCAAATACAGATCTTAAAGCAGAAATTTGTCAATTTCTTTATGGTGAAACAGCATCCTGAATTTCAGGTTTTGTATTTGTAACCCACCTGTATGTACATGCCACATGTAATGGTGTTACATCACCTATTACTTCTAAATTCTAAAATCACTAGTCATAAAATGGTGACTGATTTTGTTACTGTGCACAGCTACTGTTCTCATTCTGTCTCTCACATGTGAAAACATATGCTTTACTGATGCATTGCCTATTTTCAGGACATTATAAAGCTAGTTTATTCTTTTTAAATTTGTGTGCACAGTTAGCTGAATATCCTACCATTGCTGATTGGTGATGTGAACATATTTTTGTACTTTTGAACTTTCGCTACAAATTGAAATGTCTATTTTTATGCAGTGTTGAACAACAGTTTGTGACAAAGGCAGTGTGCCTTTACTTTTTTATGTGAAGTTGAAGCTTCTAAGTTTTATGAAGGCTTATTGCTGAGGATGGTACACTTTTCAAAACACAAATGTGTAGTCAGTGTAATGTTTGAATGCCATGAGTGACAGAATTCCATTATCTGTGCTTAACTTTATTTACAGGTGTGTTAGATTGCTTAACAGTGTTTATGTAAGTGCATTAGCACTTGGAGTAAGTAAACAAACGCCGACATGCTTTACAGTTCAAAGTCGTTATCATGCCAGGAGAATTGGAATATCCTCAATGACACCATTGCTGTAATTGAAGTGTGTAGAATATAGTTTATTGTGTTGTTGATACATTTGAACTTTACCCATAAAGAAAAAGAAACATTTGTTGAATTTTATGTATTATCTTCAGCTTTTTTAAAGCATTTTTATTGGTAAATCATGGATCTCCGTTTAAAATCCATGTCCTGTTTTAATGAGTTAATATATCATTGTTTTGTAATGAAAATTAGAGATATCACAGTTTATGAGACGATTTTTGTGATGTGTGTAATTTGTGTGTTATTCCATATGATTGGGAAATCCATGGCACCTGAATATATTTCATTCCTACAGTTACATTTTTGTAAATCTTGCACCAAAATTAAGTATTAATCAAGCAGTATTTTTAATTATGATTTATCCAGAAAGCTCTCAGATCTCATTGCTGTTTCTGCCGAAATTATTCTCATTGTTACATGACATTTGCAGTACTCAGTAGCATTCTATGTACCCAGGATAAAAGATACTTTTTTTATCACAGAATTTGATGAATTTACTGAGTACTGAACTAGTTATTTTAGGTTCAAGAAATGTAGTTCCAGCTAGAGTAAACTGTGTAAACAAGTGTTTCTGTGTTGCTGTTACAAGCATTGCAATACCCTTTTTTTTTTTTTTTTTTTTTTTTTTTTTTTTTTTTTTTTTTAAGGAGATGAAAATTCAGCCTTGAATTTCATTATTGATATTACTATATTTGTTCAGTTTTATTGTCATTTTTCATTGTAATTGTTGTAACAAGACATTTAATACCAAAGCTTGGAAGATTGTGGCACTGTGACAGATGACATCTGATCGAATATATGAGTACCTTCACGATTAACAGTTGGACTCTCTATGTTTTGCACACGTAAAATTTAGTGTTGTTAACTAAATGGAACAACTGCCACAATGAGATAGAATGATGTACAGACCTGACAAGCTTGCTCTTTTTCTTGAAAAATTGGTGTAATGAAAGTTAATACATTTCCCCAATAAGGCGGACAGCAGTTATTTTCTGTGAAGCTATCAGCTAAGAATTTACATTAATAGGTCCTATGGCCTGCACCTTCATAAAGAGTGCTCCATTGGTAGGCATTGGTTACTTTCCACTCTTGATTTGATTGTTTTGTTTTCTACTATTTATGGAACTGGTAGTGTGTGGCAGAGGTAATGTTGAGAAGAGTGTAGCATTTGCATATCATCTCTTATTAGCACTCACATGCCCTCTATTGGAGGCTCCACCAACCTGGACTGTGCAGGTTGCTTACAGGCACGGCCTCGCCCCCTGTCGGACAGTGAGGATGTGGCATTCTTTGTGCCACTGACTGCCCCTGTGAACGTACCTGGGCCTAGGTGTAGAGCACCATTTGCACTGGGCAGCAGAAGTGGTGTTGGCCTTGGGTTTATTGTTCTACTACTGCGTATTCTCTGAACAGTTTTCTATTGTGAGAAACTAGGTTTTATTTCTTTAAACTTCATTTTAGACTTGAACCTGATTCACATGACAAGAATCTTCATGTAGATAATCCCCCTCCATACCTCTAGTATTACACCCCTTCTTATTATGTGTAAATAGATGTAATTCACTAACATTCGCATTGTGAAACATACTTGCTTCTCCTTTTGTGATGATTTGCATCCTTCATTTAGGCTGGAAGTTGTTTGCTGTGTGCATAAAAGATTTTGATAATTCCCAAGGGAAAATAATGACATGCTCAATTACAATCACTTTTCTTTGTTTAGAAACTATTTCTTTGGGTTGTAGGTAGTATTCAGTTGTGCAAAATCTTGCCTTTCACTATTTTTATTCAACACTTTTAAATATCTTACCATGTCACAAGATTTCTCAAATGTTTGTGCAGATTTGTTCAGACAAGGTCAGTTGGCACAACTTATAAAATAATGTCAATGTTCTGTCGTTTGCAGTCTAATATGTCTTGTGGTACACAGTCCACTGAGATTGATTAGACATTACATCTTAATTGTTCACGTGGTTGGTCACATTCACGTAGGCCTCAGTGTGCAGAATAAGCAGCAGGGACTGGAAATGAGTCAATATTAGTAATATCAAAGAAAGGAATCTAGTACATCAGCATTCTTGATAGACATTGTAATTTTTACCCAAAAAATTACTTTTTTGCTTTTGTTTCAAAAGTATTTTTTCCCCTTGTTGTATGCTGTAATAACAGATAAATTTTGTGGATTGGTTCAGGTATTAGTGATGGGTAGTCCAAAAACTGCATTTACTTATATATATTTATACTAACAATACACATTGTTTTTCATATGTGCCTGTAATCTTGCAGCCAAATTTCTTGAATGTTTTTTCTTCTGACACCATGCAAAAATTCATAACTAGAACAAGAGTTCTGAATAGTGAAATTGAGATACCTCAGTAAAAGAGAGACTCTTGCAACCTTCAAAGAGGATAATGGAAACTACGGAAAAAGCAAAATATTGCAGAGATTATTCAGTACAAAAAAGGAAGTTTACATATGAATTTTCAATGCTACATCAATTTATTTCCTAAATATTTATTCTTATTGTTGACGCAGTTGTCCTGTACATTTTTAAAACTGCTCTGTGAAGGTTTGCCTGTTATAGTTTATCAATTGAAAAAAAAAAAAAAAAAAAAAAATCCCGTTTCCTCGTAAATCAGCTAACTCATGGAAGTGTCATGGTTGAGCACCCATATACAAGAGACACAAATACATGGGACATGTGATCAATTTGCCATTCTGTCATAAATAATTTTGTCCATTACTTCTCTCTTTGTCATGAATTTTTTAAATTTAAGTTAAGAAATTGATTACAGAATGGATAAGTATATACAGTTACCAACACATCTCTATGTGCTACAAATTAAGGAAGCAAAACTCAGCTATTTATGGTAGTGTTTACTATATTTGTGCTCCTCGAATACAGATGTACTGTTTCGTGCATAGTGTCCCAGCATTCTTTTGCCTTCAATCTCTCTCTAGTTTGGATGTAGTTTCTTTTATTCAGAATCCAGAAGAAATTGGTTTCATGTTAAATAAGTGCCCTATTATGGTATATTAAAAAGAAAGAAAGATGATTACCTGTATTTATATCACAGTTTAGTGTAATTCATACAACTAAAGTGTGGTGTGATTATGCAACTGACATTCTATACTGATGACGAACCAATAGAAAGGAATATTGTTTCCAAACAAACCCATTTGATCATTGATGTCTGGAGGAAATGTGATATCTTATTGGAGCATTATCATAATTACAGTGTTGAAAATGTGGGACCACTGGATTGTACAAGTGATTGTAGTAGAACAGTAGACCTTTAAACGGTGAAGTGCAAAGACTTACTTGATCATAGGTAGTTTGGTATTTGTAACAGAGTCCTTAAGATCAGGGTAGTTGTTTTGATCAGTCTAATGATATAGATGATGTTAGTTAGTTACATGTTTCATAGCTTATTTGAGTGCTTCTTTTATCACAGTGATGTAGAACAAGTCAGTTTACAGGATATGTATACTTGAATAGTGTGAACATTAATGAACACATTATTTTTCAGTCCTAATCTTAAAAACATTTAAAAACTAGATTTTTTTCAGGCTACTGCTTTTTAAATAAAAATTCATCCGTGGAATAGGAGGTGGACAGGACAAATGAGTTTTGACTGAATTCAAAACTTACTTTGTTACCTGTTCAACATTTTATGTTATTGAGCAAATGACCAAAAATTTTGTTGCTGCTTATCGAATTCTTTTCTTAGCCACTGACAGCTTTAATAATGAATAATAAAGTTCATTTTTTCCTCAAGTTTGTAGGCATGGACATTACTGTCCTTCTCAAATTGTGATGCATTATTTACAATGAATTGCATAAGTGAGTATATGTAATGGTTTTTTTTTTATTTAATTTCATCCATATTTTGTTGCTGTGAAATGTGTCATCACATGGGAAGTATGAATAAAAATGCATTTGGTGTTAATTTTTCGGTTTTTATTTAGTTACATGCAGCTGGAAATTGTTTTAATACATAATTTAGTTCTGTTCTAGGATGAGGTAAAATTTTTGCTCCAAACACTCAAGGAACAAAATTTTTAACCTTTTCACACTAGCATACTTTGGTTTATACTTTCTGTCATCACATGTCACATCACTCAAGGTGTACATATACAAATGTGCTGCTTGAGTGACATGTTTTGCAATGACAGAAAGGATAAACCAATGTCTGATGGTGTGAAAGTGTAAAATATGTTCGTAATTGATTCTGTTCTGATGATTGATAGAAATATTGTTCCCAAACAAACTCATTGGCAAATTGATAGTTTAGAACATACATTTCACCTCACTCAATTGGAACTAAATTATGTATTGAGATCATTTGCACCTAACGATGGAACCACAGGGTCTGAAATTCATCGTGTAATTAAATAAAGCAGGAGAAAATTGTGAGTGAAGGCATTTTTATTCATACTTCCTCTGCAGTTAAAATGCCTACCTCCTTGAAGAGGTACCTACTTGAGGACCACAGGTGAAAACCACCTATTTGTATTACCTCATGATTTTCTGCAATTAAGTGGTGTGTTGTCCCAGAAAATTTATCCATAAGACATTATTGAGTGGAAATATGCAAAATATTTCAGGATATTGGTTCATTTGTTTCCAAGACTAGCAATTATACAAAGAGCAAAGGTATCGGAACCCAATTGTTTGAGAAGCTTAGTAATATGCTTCTTCCAGTTCAAGTTTTCATCAGTATGTACACCCAAAAATTGTGAGTATTCTGCTCTGTTTACTGACCCCTGTTCACGCTCTACATCAGTTGTTGGTATGGCTGTTTGTTGTACAGGACTGAACATAATGTGTTTTCTCAATATTTAGGGAGAATCCATTCTCATAGTAGTATTTAAAAATTCTTTGAAAAACATCATTAACAATGTCTTCTATGGCACTCTCTAATGGTATTTATTGTAATGCTGGTATTTTCTTCTGCAAAAATTGTCAATTCTACTTCTTGAATGTTAAGTGGAAGGCCATTCACACATATAAGAAATCGGAGTGGACTCGAATTGAATCCTCTGTGACTCCCTTAGTGATTTCTCAACAGTCACTAAAATTTTCTATCATTCAAACATTGTTTGAATTATTCAGCACAACGTTTTACATTGTGTTTGTTAAATATGATTCAAACAAGTTGTGTGTAAAGCCATTGATTCCACAAAACTTTAGTTTTTCTAGTAGTGTAACATGATCTACATAATCAAATGCCTTGGAAAGATCACAAAAGCTGCCAAATGGTGATATTTTATTTTTTAGGGCTTGTAATGTTTGATGAGTGAATGTATGAATAGCATTCTTAATCAGGCAACCCTTCTGGAATACTAAATATGATATGCTAAGTAAATTGTTTCTGCTGAAATGTGACACTATTCTTGAGTGGATTACTTTTTTGAATATTTTGGGAAAGGATGTCAGTAAGGAAAGTGGATCATAATTATGTATATCTTTTTTATTACCTTTCTTATGAAGACATTTAATAATAGCATATTATAATGTATCTGGAAAAATTCCCTGTGCCAATAATGCATCACATACAGTGTGTGGCAGGTGGAATGGTCAATATTCAGGGATATGACAGGAACAATCATTCGAAGCAAAAACTTTCAGTAAACATAGACTGTAAAATGCATACTTTAAGAGCTGTGAGTGCTTCATCTTGAATGCTGTGAAAGAAATCTCTTCTACTGCTAGCTCTTTGTTCTCCATATTTTGAGAGGTGTTTGTATGGACCAAAGCAAGGAAAAAAAAATGTCAAGTAAAGCCGGCCATTGGAGGCCGAGCAGTTCTAGGTGCTTCAGTCTGGAACCGCGCTGCTGCTATGGTCGCAGGTTCGAATCCTGCCTCGGGCAGGATGTGTGTGATGTCCTTAGGTTAGTTAGGTTAAAGTAGTTCTAAGTTTAGGGGACTGATGACCTCAGATGTTAAGTCCCATAGTGTTCAGAGCCATTTGAACCATTTTTTTGTCCAGTAAACATGGGCTCTAAAGCTATAAGTATTGGTTCATTTTCGCTACTGTAAAAAACATGTCTTCTATTGAACAAGTGCTCATAGCTCTTAAGGGATGTATTTTGGTGCCCATGTTTACCGGACTTTTTTGCTTTGAATGATTGTTCCTGTCATATCCCTGAATATTGACTATTACTCTTGGGACACCCTGTATATGACTAATGATATTATTTGTTAAGTTAGAACAAATCCTCAGAATCCTATTTGAAATTCCATCAACAGCACATGAGCTTTTGTTTTAGAATTTTATCAGTTTCAGTAAAGGATGTTGGTTAGAGTTTTGTGGAATGACATTTTTAACATATTCTCTTCCTTCTTCAGGGGAACCATTTAATCCTATTTTTGCTGCTACATTTAGGAAGCAATTGTTAAAAGTACTCACAATGTGCGAATTGTCAGTCAAACCATTGTCATTTAGTTTAATTGCTATGGTACCTAGTACACTGACTGGCTGTCCTGTGTCCCATTTATTAGTGACCCATTTAGTTTTAATCCTATTACGTGTATTATTAATTTATGTCAGGGTCTACATATTTCTTGACATTTCAATGACTTTCCTGAAAATGTAATAGTATTTTTGTAGTATGCAAGTAATGTCAGCTCTTGACTTATTCTGGCCTTTATAAAAATTTATCTCATTCTCTTACATAAGATTTTAATTATCTTAGTTATCCATTGCTTAATTTAATTAAAATGGATTTTCTGGAAAATATTGACAGAAATCTACTCTAGAATAAAGTGAATCTGACAGCAGCATCTCTCTATGTATATGTATATCTAATCCCATACTATATCTTTTAACTTACTCCTAAAAAATAGTATCCTGTTCTCATTAATAAGCCTCAGACGGTAAGGGGCGCTTAATTAATTGTGCATCACCATCAGACAGTCCATTAACAATTGAGTGCACATCAGTTGTTTAAGCCTGAGAATTGTCTATAAAAATGTTATCAGTTAGTGTCTCCCTGTGTACGAGTTGGAAAATTGCCTACTGAGATTAGATTGAAACACCCAAATACTGATTCCAGTTCATTTTTCATGTCCATATATTTTACGACGTCTGCATTGAAATCTCCACAAACTACTAATGGTTTCTTCTTGTCTGACAGGTAACTCAATCATGCATCTAGATTTATCAAAAACAACTGAAATTTCCTAGACGCAATCTGTAGACTTTTAAAATGTCCATAGAAGTATTCTGCAGTAACAAGCACATTGTTCTAGATTCTGATCTGCACAAAAGCTATTTAATTCAGTATTTTTGACTTTATGTCCAACTTTTGCCATGACTCTGCACGAAAATGATGCTAGTCTGTAACCCCGGATATTTAACTTCTCCATCCCTGTGGGTACATGGTATTGAGAGAGGCACAAAACATCTGTAACTTCAGAATTTCCCACATCATTTAGGCATACAAGAAGCTCATTATCTTGTTTTTCAACCCCATAACGATCTAACAAGACAAATCTATTTTATTTTTCTCAGAAATGTTACATATATTATGGCCCTGTTCTGCTCTACTTTCTTTCAATACTGTCTGTCCATAATCTGCCTCTAACCTAAAGAATATGCCTCTCTGACTCAGTAATCACAGGGATTCTTGTGAGACTGTGACCCCCCTTACACTTTTGCAGCATGCTCAGTTAATCTGCCCTTCTTCCCATTCAGGTGCAGGCCATGATTTGTGTATCCCCCATCTCCCAATTGCAGCAACAGGCGTGGTACAGGTATGAGACTTTGTTTCATTTAGAAGCAATCCACTCAGCTCTTTGTTTACATAGCTAACAGCCATATTAACACAGGATCGTATTAAATTCTATATTTTAATTTGCTAGCCAGGCTGTTTCCTGCAAGTACCTGATTCTCTGCATCAAAATCACTGAAAAGGCCCCTAAGTTCTCTTGTCATCTGGCTAAGCTTGGCACTGGGCTTCGTGGTATTTTACACGTAGATTTTCCTGTAGTGTGATTGTTTGTGTGTGCTTCAGAGTGGACAGTTTTATATTCTCCTTAGCCTAACTGGAGAAGAGTGTCAACACTTCATGTGTATTGTTATATATAGTTTTTGAAGTCTGTACATTCTGAAAATATCTGTAAACCATGCAGTTAATCACTAACAACATTCATTAGCATTGTTTCTTTAAAGTGGATGTTTCAATTCATTAGTAGTAGTAGTAGTAGTAGTAGTAGTAGTACTTAAAGAAAGCTGATAGTTTTAAAATACTAAGTAAGGTTTATTCATATGTATCACACCAAAATAAAATTTTTGTGCAAATTTTGATACTGATAAGCACATAAAACTAATATAGTCTCCAGTGTTGTGTAATAGAGTTGTTAAGGACTAAAATATTGAGCAAAATAAAATATTTCATATTCTTTGAAAACATAAGCTTTTAATGTTTACAAATAGTTACCATGATAGTTTCAAAGGCAGAAAATGGAATGAAATATATTTGTGTGTGACTTTTTGATAAGAATTCTTATTAATACCAAAGATGATACTGTAATATGTTGAACTAACTATGTGACAGAATGGCTGGCTAGTACTTACATTGAGGAGATGCAACTCAAAGTACTGCCAGTTGCAACACTTAAAACAGGAAACAGTGTTTGCAGCTTGTAGAATAATAGGTAGATGAATTAGTTAGGAGGATGTTGGAAGGAGGAGGGAGGAGGAATGCAGCTCACTCATATCTTAATGTAAGGTGGCCCAGTTTCATTTTTGACATTGGATGACTCTATTTTAGCCAAGGTCTTTGTGACCTCCTCTCTGTCCCACCATATTCCTATTTCCTCCTTAAAAACCAATACCAAAGGTCACTGTTAAGCTAAAGTGTTTCTGTCAGCAGCAATGGAAGTACCTGAAGATTAGTATCATGTCCTGTATCTCTGTCATATTAACAAGTTTCTTATTTGAATTTTCATTTTTATGTATTTTTAACATGTTAGGCCATTATTGTGTAGTGTTTACAGTTATTGATATGACCCTCCCATCTTGAAAGACAAAATATATTCTTTTTGTCTTTGTGTTCAGAAGACAGGTAGCAAAAAAATAATTCAGTGACATTTACTTCATCCATAAAAATTGAATTATTTTAGCGGAGCTTATCGATGTAACTATTTCAGTAATAAATTTGCAATCACAGTAAGTACAATACATCAAAAAGAACAGAATAGTGCCACAGTGTGCAAACAGAAGCTCATTATCTCCTTTGGCATTAAGCAACATAGCTAGTGCAAATGGTCTTGAACTTAAACTTAAAGTAGCAAAACGGATGAGTTCAATTTAGCACCATTAACTTCAAATCTGTTATTTACTTGCTGAAGAATTCCATCTTTGATTGCAGGGTGGCCCTGTAGTAACAACTATTAAATGTTTCCTAAACATTTATGAATAATTTTGAAATTAATTGTGTGCTTCCTCGGGGTTGTTTTCAGATAACAGAAATTTTGTTGAACATCATAATACATTGCTTCAAGAGGCCTGCACCTTTATTTTAGCTATGCTTGTTGACATTATGCAGTGTACGTATTTCTGTAAACCATGTTTATAGTTCTTAGAGCAAATAACTGCTTCTATGTGCCTTTTCTTTGTATGCCCACCACTTTAATTTTAAAATTATACAGAAAACCTTATATTATTTTTAACGGATCCATTGGGGGCAAATCCTGTACAGTGCAACTGAACTGCTGAAAATTTAATTCTAATCAAGTCTAGTACTGTTGCTGTTTATATGATGTTTTTTTTTGGTCATACAGGACTATGTAAAACTGTCCTTTTCCTTTGTAGTAACAGGTTAATATTTGTTATCTTTGCAGTAAACTGTAGTGTTACTGTAAGTCATGCAAATCAAAGAAACATGATATTTCTTATTTGTCTCCCCCCATGCATTTATTTACTACTTTTAATGTCCATTGAAAAATATATTTTAAACTTATCCCACAGATATTTTGTAGATTGTGTACACATTTCTTCTCTGCTGGCCACTATGTGATTTGTATTAGATGTTATGTACAGTACCAAGGCATCAGTATTCCTTCGTATTCTGCTCACAGACACTACAAGTGAATTATTACTGGTTACACATATAAATTTATGTATTACTATTTCATTTGTTTGATAATCTTAATTAATGACAAATATAAAATACAGCAGTACCCGTCAGACATTGACTACATGTTTCCTTCACACATGTAGGATACCTTGTAAGCTAAGAAGAGTATAATTATTGAAAAGTTTCATAATATGATGAGCTGTACAAACATACATAAATTGAATATCTTGTTTATGTAACTGTAATTTATTTATTCAATAATATAAGTATCTTAAGGCTTACAGTTTGTGATCCTCTAATATATATCACCTTCATCAAGTTAAACTTAAGTGAAAACTGCCAGATGCACTTTCACGTAATGTAAATTCTGTTAATGCACTGACAGTTTCATTTGGAGTCAATGAAGGACATCTGATGTATTGATGCCAGTTTTGTTTCTCATTCTTCTGTCAATTCAGTTTAAGAATTTATTGTGTTCATAGATAGGTAGTAAAAAAATAATTCAGTGACATTTCCTTCATTCATAAAAATGGAATTATTTTAGTGGAGCTTATCGATGTAACTATTTCAGTAATAAATTTACAATCACAGTAAGTACAATACATCAAAAGACCAGAATAGTCCCAGTGTGCTAACAGAAGCTTATTATCTGCTTTGGCATTTAGCAACATAGCTAGTGCAAATGGTCTTGAACTTTCCAGTATGTCATGCGATGTATCATGATGGAGGCATCTAAAATATCTATGAGGTACTAATAATTTTTTGTCACTGTAACAATCATATTTTTTATCATAATTTATCATTTTGAAAATATATCTCTTGACCATTATATTTTCAATGGTTCAAGAATCACCAGGCCTGTGTTTATAGTTTTTAAATATATTTATCATTTAAAAAACACTTATATATTTTGAGATTTGTAGATAAATGTGTGTTTATATCAGAAGATGATTATGGTTTCTAATTGTTATTTTTCATAGCTGCCATAATTATATTTCAGGCAAATTACTTTAAACATTGTTACCAGTCACTGACTATGTCTGGGATTTACGATATCTTCACAAAAGCAATCAGTGTTGTGGGGGAAATCATCAAGTTTAGTAACTCCTAAAAACTGGAGTTTCATTACGCTTAAATTATATTTTGTATTGTTCTGCGTATTGATAAAATACACACACAGAAACGAAATTGTGCACAAATTTTTCTATGAGAAATAAACTTTGCTGGAAATTAATGCCTTGCTTCTTTATTATATCCAAACCACTATGATGCTCTTTTGTTTTATATTGATCCTTGACAGTGCATAAGGAGTCATAAATACCTGTTAAATTGCTTTTATTGTATGACTATTTGATTTCTGACAGGTGATTTGAAATTTGGATTCATTGTTGTTGTTGTTGTTGTGGTCTTCAGTCCTGAGACTGGTTTGATGCAGCTCTCCATGCTACTCTATTCTGTGCAAGCTTCTTCATCTCCCAGTACCTGCTGCAACCTACATCCTTCTGAGTCTGCTTAGTGTATTGATCTCTTGGTCTCCCTCTACGATTTTTACCCTCCACGCTGCCCTCCAATGCTAAATTTGTGATCCCTTGATGCCTCAAAACATGTCCTACCAACCGATCCCTTCTTCTAGTCAAGTTGTGCCACAAACTTCTCTTCTCCCCAATCCTGTTCAATACCTCCTCATTAGTTACGTGATCTACCCACCTTATCTTCAGCATTCTTCTGTAGCACCACATTTTGAAAGCTTCTATTCTCTTCTTGTCCAAACTGGTTATCGTCCATGTTTCACTTCCATACATGGCTACACTCCATACAAATACTTTCAGAAACGACTTCCTGACAATTAAATCTATACTCGATGTTAACAAATTTCTCTTCTTCAGAAACGATTTCCTTGCCATTGCCAGTCTACATTTTATATCCTCTCTACATCGACCATCATCAGTTATTTTACTCCCTAAATAGCAAAACACCTTTACTACTTTAAGTGTCTCATTACCTAATCTAATCCCCTCAGCATCACCCGATTTAATTTGACTACATTCCATTATCCTCGTTTTGCTTTTGTTGATGTTCATCTTATATCCTCCTTTCAAGACATTGTCCATTCCATTCAACTGCTCTTCCAAGTCCTTTGCTGTCTCTGACAGAATTACAATGTCATCGGCGAACCTCAAAGTTTTTACTTCTTCTCCATCAATTTTAATTCCTACTCCGAATTTTTCTTTTGTTTCCTTTACTGCTTGCTCAATATACAGATTGAATAACATCGGGGAGAGGCTACAACCCTGTCTCACTCCTTTCCCAACCACTGCTTCCCTTTCATGCCCCTCGACTCTTATAGCTGCCATCTGGTTTCTGTACAAATTGTAAATAGCCTTTCGCTCCCTGTATTTTACCCCTGCCACCTTCAGAATTTGAAAGAGAGTATTCCAGTCAACATTGTCAAAAGCTTTCTCTAAGTCTACAAATGCTAGAAACGTAGGTTTGCCTTTTCTTAATCTTTCTTCTAAGATAAGTCGTAAGGTCAGTATTGCCTCACGTGTTCCAACATTTCTACGGAATCCAAACTGATCTTCCCCGAGGTCCGCTTCTACTAGTTTTTCCATTCGTCTGTAAAGAATTCGCATTAGTATTTTGCAGCTGTGACTTATTAAACTGATAGTTCGGTAATTTTCACATCTGTCAACACCTGCTTTCTTTGGGATTGGAATTATTATATTCTTCTTGAAGTCTGTGGGTATTTTGCCTGTCTCATACATCTTGCTCACCAGATGGTAGAGTTTTGTCATGACTGGCTCTCCCAAGGCCATCAGTAGTTCTAATGGAATGTTGTCTACTCCCGGGGCCTTGTTTCGACTCAGGTCTTTCAGTGCTCTGTCAAACTCTTCACGCAGTATCTTATCTCCCATTTCATCTTCATCTACATCCTCTTCCATTTCCATAATATTGTCCTCAAGTACATCGCCCTTGTATAAACCCTCTATATACTCCTTCCACCTTTCTGCCTTCCCTTCTTTGCTTAGAACTGGGTTGCCATCTGAGCTCTTGATATTCATACAAGTGGTTCTCTTCTCTCCAAAGGTCTCTTTAATTTTCCTGTAGGCAGTATCTATCTTACCTCTAGTGAGACAAGCCTCTACATCCTTACATTTGTCCTCTAGCCATCCCTGCTTAGCCATTTTGCACTTCCTGTCGATCTCATTTTTGAGACGTTTGTATTCCTTTTTGCCTGTTTCATTTACTGCATTTTTATATTTTCTCCTTTCATCAATTAAATTCAATATTTCTTCTGTTACCCAAGGATTTCTATTAGCCCTCGTCTTTTTACCTACTTGATCCTCTGCTGCCTTCACTACTTCATCCCTCAGACCTACCCATTCTTCTTCTACTGTGTTTCTTTCCCCCATTCCTGTCAATTGTTCCCTTATGCTCTCCCTCAAACTCTGTACAACCTCTGGTTCTTTCAGTTTATCCAGGTCCCATCTCCTTAAATTCCCACCTTTTTGCAGTTTCTTCAGTTTCAATCTGCAGTTCATAACCAATATATTGTGGTCAGAATCCACATCTGCCCCTGGAAATGTCTTACAGTTTAAAACCTGGTTCCTAAATCTCTGTCTTACCATTATATAATCTATCTGATACCTTTTACTATCTCCAGGATTCTTCCAGGTATACCACATGTTTTGAGGCATCAAGGGATCACAAATTTAGCATTGGAGGGCAGCGTGGAGGGTAAAAATCGTAGAGGGAGACCAAGAGATCAATACACTAAGCAGATTCAGAAGGATGTAGGTTGCAGCAGGTACTGGGAGATGAAGAAGCTTGCACAGGATATTTGGATTCATACACTTTGGAAATATGTGTGTAGAGGTAATGGTGGGGAAGAAACTGAGCAACAAGGTTGCTAGTGTTTCTAGGTAACACATGAGATGCTTGCTGACATCTTTCATCACAGATGCAGTTAGTATAGTCAAAACAGTTTACATCACCTTGGTGATAATTTTTGACAGTTTTGTTTTACTCATTTTCATACATTTTTGTTGCATTGTAGACAGTAAAATTAATGTTTTGGGCTGCAGTAATGTGGATAAAATGAAAAAGTTCTTAATAACTTTCTGTGAAGTATGTCTGACCTTGACTTTTGGCTATGGACTCTCACTTACAGAACATGAAGTACAGTATATTAAAGAACCAGTTGAGACAAATTATTAACCTTTTTTTCCAAGCTGCATTGTGACTACTAGGGTGTGCTATCTTACTACTCCATGCAGGCCATAGTGCTCCACACAGACCTCTTAGCAAGTACCCACGGCTGCCACCACACAGCAAAGTTGTGCTACGCAGTTGAGGCCACAGGCACTGTTGCTATGCAGCACCACGTGTAGGTGGGGCTGCGTGGAGTTCTTTTGTCTGCATTTTGGTGTTATCTTCTATTTACTTATAGCAGTTACACTTACTTTTTAAAGAAAAATACAGGAATTTGGAAGTAGTAAATTATAAATGTATTGTATAATTGAAGAAAGGAGTAAAAGAAGACAGGAAAGAGTAGATATCATAACATTCTCCGACACCACCTGGGAAAGGGGACTTGATATTGAAGTTAGAGTCCAACATCCCCATGTGGTGCTACCCATTTTATTAATTATCCACATGAACATCCCTCTTTGAGAAAACCCGATTTGTTCAGTTCAGCTGGCCGCTGTGGCTGAGCAGTTCTAGGTGCTTCAGTCTGGAACCGCGCAACCGCTACGGTTGCAGGTTCGAGTCCTGCCTCGGCCATGGATGTGTGTGATGCCCTTAGGTTCGTTAGGTTTAAGTAGTTCTAGGGGACTGATGACCTCGGATGTTAAGTCCCATAGTGCTCAGAGCCATTTGAACCATTTTGCTCAGTTCACGTAGATCTAATTTATGTCGATGACGTTTGTTAAAGTGCTGTGTGAGTTGATGTTTGTTAGGTTACATAACAACTACTGTTAGTAGATTATTTAATAAACAAATTCTGCATGGCTTTGGAACAATATCCTGCCTCAATATAATCTAATTAGGTTATGTACTGTTCTAAATAGCTGAAGGAGAAATAACAGGCCACCACTAACCTATTATAAATCTTCTAAAAACATTTTTGCAGAATAAATCTAGAACTTTTTGAAGTAGCAGACCCATTAATTTTATATAATTGTGTAATATGCGTGATCTGTTTCAGTTGTGATTTACACATTTTGATTTTGCTTGCTTACTTTACAAAAAATTTATATTACATTCATATTATTACATTTATACTGATGTGTTCATTTATGTAACTACTTAACAATGTTGGGTACAGGTTTAATGTGGATTCTAGAACAATATCTGTCCACAGACTATTCTAATTACTTCTCCTTTTAGTTAGATTCATTCATAAGAGGATGTAAATTGCAATTTTTGTCTAACATTCACATGAATAGTTGTGCATGTTTTACATGTTTTATGTTATGTATATTTTGTGTGTCTATGTTATGACAGTGTCACTCGTACCATCATCAGTACTGGAGCTACTCGAGCTATCTGTGTTGGCCTGTCTTCATCTTCTGCACCTTCTGTATTGCTGAGTCTGTTTGTATTTGTCACATTCTGCTTTTGAGATGTTGTTGGCAATCTCGTTCAACTGTGCCCATGTATCTGGGTTCATCAGTGCATTGTAGAGTGCTGTCTTTGTTATGTGTTCTATGTGCTGTATCTAATGCATTTAAAAAGGAATTTCCCCTCATGTGTAATGATTGCTTTCTGAAAGCGACTTGTGTTTCAAGAGTGTGGAATAAGGCCCATGTCCACTCACAAAATGATCATACCTCAGCTGAGGTTGACATGATGCAGCGGTAACTGCTCCCCGATACTGGGGAAAAAGTAATAGGCTTGACAGCTCTCATCACTCTCGTCCCACTCTTTTTGCCAAGTGTTCACACGCCAATTTTTTAGTTGGTGCCTATCCTCTATGTGCTACCCAATGATCTGCAACTCTCTCTCAGGTCTACCCATCTTCAACCAGTATGTTGCAGCCCAATATCTGATGGTTATATTGATCCAGTATATTCCGAACATCACATACAGTGAATTGACTGATGTAGTGCTTAACTCCCCAGATAGTCTAAGTAACTCACTCCTTGGCCCATGCATAATAGTGATTCTGTTCATGATGAGAGGGAGTCTATGTGCCCATTTAGAAGCTGCAAAGTTCAATACTGACTCAAAAAGTGCACAGTTGTACATTCTTATGAGTGTGAGTTTTATGTCTGTATTGTTTATTTTAATTGCCAGGTGTCTTTGTAGTGCACCTTTAAGCATTTGTACACTGATTTTTGTGCTGCTATGGAATTATTTAACTATGCCTAAAAAGTCTACAGAACTAAATGGGATCTTTTGTAAATCTTCTAGAATCAATGAACAAAATTCACTGTTGCATGTGATACACTGGTGACCATTACTAGATTCACGTGGTATGGTCTAGCTGTATTTGTCTCATAGTGCTCAGTAGGGTCAGCACTCTTTCTTTCCTAAACTACAGATCACAGAGTACTTATTCGTTTTCTACCCATCTCTACTCATTGAAAGATGTTTCTGATAAATCTCTGAAAATTTAATCTCATGGTTCATTGCCTTGCCCCACATATTGGCTGTTATGCTGAATTTAGCTTTGTTTTTCTAGATGACTCAGCTCTTTAAAGAATGATTTTAGATTAGAAGAGGATTTCATCTCATCCATGTTGGAACAGTGGACACAGACACCTCACATTCATTTAATGACACTGTCATGTTAGTGATGCAAAGACATATCCTAATAAGCAACATTAAGTATTAAGTGTAATTTCATGTTGTTTAGATAAGAATGGCCTGTATAATTACGGCCTGTATGACTCAGATAAAGCAAAATCCATTCAGAGCTGGATGTGACTTTAATTTCATGTAAAGACTGGCAGCTAGTCGGAATACAGAGAAATGATCCTGCAAAAGTAAAAATAATCATATTTTATCATAATAGTGCCATTTCATAGCTGAAACAGTATAGGTAATGAAAGGATAAAGGTAACAAGTCTCCATACAGTTGAAGTGCCGAGTTGTCAATAGAGACAAGACAGAGAACTTTGCTAGCTTTCAGATGAATCCTTCTACAGAGCATATAGAATACATCTACATCTGCACAGCTTTTCCTTCTTTTCCCCCCAATCGTACACTTGATTAAGGAGTAGGATGTCAGAAAATTGAGAAAGATGGTGTCTGGAGTGATCTTTGAGATGTTGAAGGACAAGAGTTTCAGTTTGGAAGATAGGGCATAGATAATTAGGGTTGCACAGCAACAGTATCCTGTGAAAGGAGCAGAGAGTGCTATGGAGATTTGTTTCTCCCGTATTTGGTCAATGAGAGATAGGGATTGGTGGACTCAGAAGATTAATAGAAGAGAATTTTTATTGTCTGTTTGTGTATGTGTATTCTGTTAGCTCTGAAGAAGGATTCCTCTGAAAGCAGCAACATTCTTAGTCTCATTTCTGTGCCTGTTGATGACTGGACACCTCAACTACACACACTTTTTATTTATATCCCATTGACATATTTATAATGCTAACAGTATGAAGGGTATGAAGTTGAATTGTACTGTGGTTTGTTGGTGGAAGGTAGAGAAACAGTCTGCCTAGAAATAAGGCTCATTAGGAATCACTTTGTACAAACTGTCAGTATAGAAGAGCCTATTGTTTCTATTGCAAACCATAGTTTAGGACAAGGTACATTCTACACTCTCAGTGATTACGTATCTGATCTCTGCATAAAAGTGTTCTATATGTATGTATTGGCTATACCTTAATCTTTCTGTCAGTTGTTTTCCTAAAGGATTGTATTACTTGTCTTTTACTCAGATTCTCAATTAATAATAAACTTCTCTCTAAATTTACATTTACATGTGTACTCTGCAAAACCAAAGTGAAGTGCATAGTAGAGGGTATTTAGTACTGTAGCAAATGTTAGGGTTTCATCCTGTTGTGATGGGCTCAGAAAGAACAATAACTTGAATGTCTCTGTGTGTACCGTAATTAGACTCATCATGTCTTCATGGTCCCTGTGGGAATGACATGTAGGGGGCTCAGGAATATCTCTATTTTCTTCACTTAATAATAATTCTTGAAAGTTGGGATATAAGCTTTTGTGGAATAGTTGACATCTATCTGCATTCATTTGCCAGATCGAGTTTTTCAGCATTTCTGTGACACACTCCTACTCGCCAAACGAGCCTGTGCCCATTTGTGTTGACCTTTGAACACATTCAGTATACCCTGTTAGTCTATTTGGTATAGGTCCCACACACCTGAGCAATAGTTCAAGACTGAACACACACGTGTTTTGTAAGAAGTCTGTTTTATAGACTGACTGCCTTTGCACAGTATTTTGCCAAGGAAACAGTCTGCCATCTGGTTTTCCTGCAACTGAACCTATGTGATAACTCTGTTTCACATCCATACAAATTATCAGACCCAGGTGAAACTTCTTGGCAGATTAAAACTGTGTGCTGGACCGAGACTCGAACTCGGGACCTTTGCCTTTCTTGGGCAAGTGCTCTACCAACTGAGCTACCCAAGCATGACTCACGCCCCATTCTCACAGCTTTACTTCTGCCAGTACCTGGTCTCCTACCTTCCAAACTTTACAGAAGCTCTCCTGCGAACCTTGCAGTACTAGTACTCCTGAAAGAAAGGAGATTGCGGAGACGTGGCTTAGCCACAACCTAGGAGATGTTTCCAGAATGAGAGTTGATGGTTGATGGTGATTTCAATGTAGATTTTCTTGAAGACCCTCCCAATAAGAACTTATTTGAGGTAGTAACACTATCGTATAACTTAATTCCCACTGTAAAGTTCCCCACTATGGTAGCCAATTGCTCACAAACACCCATTGATAATATCTTTATTGAAAAGTCCAATGAACAAAATTATATTACAAAACCAATAGTCAATGGCCTCTCAGACCATAACATGCAGTTCCTTCTGTTAAATGTTAATACTGAACAGGATATAAAATCTGTTAAATCTGAGCTCAAGAGGGTAATCAATTAGCCAACAATTGATTATTTTAGGACACTCCACAGAGACATTCACTGGACTGATGCTTACAGTGCTCATGGCATGAATGGAAAATATAACACTTTTGGTAGTAAAGTACTTACCTGATTAGAACACTGTTTTCCCCAATAACTAACCAAGGTTAGAGCAAAGTCTGCAAAGAAGCCATGGATTGCTCAAGGAGTAGGGGTATCTTGCAAAACAAAAGGAAAACTGTATCTGTCAATCCGAAACAGTTCTGATGTTGATTCTATAGCACATTACAAGAAATACTGCAAAATACTAAAGAGTGTAATACGAACATCAAAGCAAATATAGTACAAGGAAAAGATAGTCATATCAGATAACAAAATAAAGACAATATGGGATGTAGTGAAGGAGGAGACCGGTAGAACCAGACATGAAGAGGGACAAATAGCATTAAGAGTAAATGATACATTGGTGACAGATGTGTATAGTGTTGCAGAACCTTTTAACAAACATTTTATAACTGTTACTGAAAAGATGGGGTTTTCAGGTTCTGTAGGTGCTACTATGGAATACCTCAGACCAGACATTTTAACTAACTTCCATAATATGAATTTGACCCTCACTACCCCAGCACAAATAATGTCATCATAAAATCTTTAAAATCAAAAACATCTAGTGGGTATGATGAAATATCATCAAAGTTAAATAAAGAACGTGATTCTGAGTTAAGTAACATATTAAGCTATCTGTGTAACCAGTCATTTATCGGTGGAATATTTCCTGAATGGTTGAAATATGCTGAAGTTAAGCCACTGTTTAAGAATGGAGATAAAGAAATAGCATTAAATTTCCGTCCAATTTCACTTTTGCCAGCATTCTCAAAAATTTTAGAAAAAGTAATGTACAGTCGGCTTTATAACCATCTTATCTCAAATAACATACTGTCAAAGTCGCAGTTCAGATTTCTAAAGGGTTCTGATATTGAGAAGGCTATCTACACTTACTGTGAAAATGTGCTTAATTCATTAGACAAAAAATTGCAGGCTACTGGTATATTTTGTGATCTGTCAAAGGCATTTGACTGTGTAAATCACAGTATCCTTTTAAGTGAATTATAATATTATGGTGTAAAAGGAAATGCTACAAAAAGGTTCAAATCTTATATCTATAGCAGGAAACAAAGGGTGTTATTAGGAAAGAGACACGATTAAGCTATCAGGCATCATCCAACTGGGAACTAATTACATGTGGGGTCCCATAAGGTTCCATTTTAGGGTCCTTACTTTTTCTTGTGTATATCAATGACCTTTCATCAGTAACATTACCAGATTCCAAGTTCGTTTCATTTGTCGATGATACAAACATAGCAATAAATAGCAAATGAAGTGTAGTCTTAGAAAGGACAGATAATAAAATATTTTTGGACATTAATCGCTGGTTCCTAACCAATTCTTTGTCACTAAACTTGAAAAAAACAAACTACATGCAGTTTAGAACTTGTAAGGGGTGTCTCACGAGTATATGCCTAACATATCATGATAAGCAGACAGAAGAAGTGGACAGTGTTAAATTCTTGGGATTACAGCTTGATAATAAATTCAACTGGGAGGAGCACACCACAGAACTGCTGAAACATCTTAACAAATCTCTATTTGCAATTCAAATTGTGTCAGACATAGGGGATATAAAAATGTAAAGGCGGACATACTATGCTTACTTTCATTCCATAATGTCATATGAGATTATTTTTTGGGGTAATTCATCAAGCCAAGCTAAAGTTTTCTGGGCGCAAAAACGTGCAGTAAGAGTTATATGTGGTGTGAACTCAAGAACATCCTGCAGAAGTCTGTTTAGCGAACTAGGGATTCTATAACTATTGCTTCCCAATATATTTATTCATTAATGAAATTTGTCATTAAAAATATATCACTTTTTCAAGCCAACAGCTCAATTCATGGAATCAATACTAGAAATATGAATAATCTTCACAAGGATTTAAAGTCACTTAGTCTTGTACAAAAAGGCGTGCATTATTCAGGAACACACATTTTCAGTAACTTGCCAGCAGCCATAAAAAGCTTAACAACCAATGAAATTCAGTTTAAGAGAAGCCTAAAGGATTTATTGGTCACCAACTCATTCTACTCCATTGATGAATTTCTCAGTAGAACCAACAAACCAACTGATTTGTGTGTGTGTGTGTGTGTGTGTGTGTGTGTGTGTGTGTGTGTGTGTGTGTGTGTGTACAATATAACTTCTGCACCATTTCAGTGCAGTAATGTGTTTCATTGTAAATAAGTATTGTAGTAGTTCTATTACATGTTTATCACCTTATAACCTTATAAATAAAAAAAAACTTTTGTATTTTAAATTCATTGCATTAGTGTTTGCAAAATGATTTTTCATATAGTGTTCATTATGGAAGGTACATTAGCTTATTTGTTTCAGTTGTAAATATTTGTCATGTATTATTGTTTTTCTGATATGTTCTACATCCTGGAGGACCTCCTCACTGTGGATCAGTTGGAATGAAAGTAAATCTAATCTAATCTAATCTTAAATGACAATAATAAATATGCATCTGAAAGCAAGGTAGAGGCAGAAAGCTGTTACTAGTGTAAAGCTAAACACTTCAAAGATACATAAAATATACCAAATATAGAGTATATTACTTTGAAATAAGTTACGTCAGCTTTACATAAAATTAAAGAATTCCATGATTAGTACAGATAATGGAACACACATATGTAATAGTCTTCAAGAGAAAAATAATTGACAGGCACAGAATTTACAGCTTGCAGAAGTTACAGCTTGTGCTGTACTTAATACTGTCACTCCACCATTTACTTCTCAATTCATCCTGTGCTTTTAACTTTTGAGAGAGTGGTGTTATTATGATTTTTGGGGAAACAGGAAACATGTCTCTCATGCTGGAGAGTTTCCAGTAGAGACACAGATGAGCCATGCATCTAAAAATAGTGTAGCACAGCGCTCTTATTCGTATTCTGTATTAATAGTTTAGTGAGGGGCATTAATCATAGCTGAATTCCTTAATAAAGTGCCACATACAAAGACAGTAGAGCTTTCAGAAAGCAAGTAATTACTGAAAGAAGTGGACAGCTGAGCAACTTTGAGTGTTCCTCATTGTTAGCAACTGTTCATAGCACTGAATTTTGATAATATGTGGCCACAAATCCAGGTCATGAAATAGTATATAATTCTGATATGTGAATAAGAATCGAAGTTATGAGAGTGACATGTATTTATGACCTGTATTGAGAGAGGCTGGGGCCTAGCTTGAGAGACATTATGTAGACTTCAGTGGGTCACAGAAACATGAATAACTCATTGGTGAACAGATCTTCTGAGGTGGCAGGAACAGCTAGTTGCATAGCATGTTTCTACCTCTTGGTGTCACTACAATGGTAGGCAGTAATGAGTCTATGCCACTTTAGTTGTCTACATACCGTTAGTATTACTGTAAGTAGCAGTGGTTAGCTCCCTGGAAGTTTAGCAACCAGGTTGGTGCTAATGCCACTTATGATTGTCTCCAAATGTTTCCCAGAGACATTAGTTCTGTAGCAGGAAAAATGTTCCAAAATTGTCATTTCCTAGACTGATAGTGCATTGATTGGAAACATAGTCTACAATTCACCTCCAAAACATGATTGCGAATGGCAGATAGCAAACCAAGCAAAGTGGTGCAGTGGTTAGCACACTGGACTCCCATATGGGAGGAGGACAGTTCAAACCTGCATCTGGCCATCCGGATTTAGGTTTTTTGTGATTTCCCTAAATTGCTTCAGGGAAATGCTGGGATGGTTCCTTTGAAAGGGCACAGCTGACTTCCTTCCCCATCCTTTCTAATCTGACATGACTGATGACCTCGCTGATTGGTTCCCTCCCCTAAATCAACGAACCAATGGCAGATAGCAACATGAAATGTACAGATTGTGGATATTTTTCTGCTACGGTCACTTGACACTTATGGTGTTAGGGCTAGGGGAGGAGGTGATGGGTTTTCATGAGTGAGACAGAATCTCAGGAATAGTTTGGGGGACTAAATTTTAGCAGGTACAGGTCAAATTTCTATGAAATATTGCAGACAGAAAAAGAAAAAACTGTGACAAGACTTTGGGTGCAAAGGAGAACAGTAGTATAAAGAGGTACTGGAATATAAAGAAAAAGTAGTGTGATTTATTTTTGGGAATTAGAAATGAAGAGAAAATAGTAATCATGAGTGCATAATAATAATAATAATAATAACAATAATGATTTGATAAGTTTAAAGTGCACTCAAGATATTGACACAAAAGGAGTTGGATGCCAACCCATGAAGTCAGCTAATTGCACAGTCAGTATTCTTGATCAATGGACAATATGTTGTGGTGTCACCGCCAGACACCACACTTGCTAGGTGGTAGCCTTTAAATCGGCCGCGATCCATTAGTATACGTCGGACCTGTGTGTCACCACTATCAGTGATTGCAGACCGAGTGCCGCCACACGGCAGGTCTAGTCTAGATTCCCTAGCACTCGCCCCAGTTGTACAGCCGACTTTGCTATCGATGGTTCACTGACTCCATACGCTCTCATTTGCAGAGACGACAGTTTAGTATAGCCTTCAGCTACATCATTTGCTACGACCTAGCAAGGCGCCATATTCTTCAAAAATGTATTATTAACAGATAATGTTGTGAATCATGTACTGTCAAGAGCGACGTTCATCATTAATGGATTAAAGTTAAGTATCAAACTACTTACGTCCCTTTTCTGAACTCTTATTCCTTGTCATGTTCCAGACCTCATGTCAGTATAGTTCTTCCCTCCTCACGCCAGCCTGCGTTAGCTAAAACGCGTGCATTTCGGCCTCCAGTTGTAACACGGTGTTGGCTCTTCTGCCAACACAACATATGTGAATTACAGTTGTAATATGAAATGTGAGTTAAGGAACTAGTTACAATGAAGAAATATGAGCAGAAGATCACTTTGGTTCCAGACCAAAATACATGTATGGCACATAATCTGAAGGAAATGATACTTGAAACAATAACAAGATAAAAAATTCAAGTATAGCTGAATTTACTCTAATTAAAAATAATACTGTGCTATAGCACTGCAGTGAAGGGAAAATAATTTAAATTTTAATTCAAATTAAACAATTGTTGCAAATAATGAGAATATTAACAGATGCTTCATGAGAGCTTAAGAAATCTGGAAGCTAAAATGTTGTGTTGAAATAATTATAACACGTAAGAAGAAGCCATGCAAGGAAGACATAATGGATTAATCAACAACTAATTTATTCATTTCTAAATTAATAAATGACTGGAAATTGTAACAAAATATGAAAACACTCACAACTTAGTTGTTGAATTTTGCTGCTAACAAAGCTGCAAAGTACTGTAGAATGTCATAATATAGGCTAAGCAAAGCATTAAATCAAGAAAACAGTGGCTCTCAGAAAAAAAGCCATTATGTTGTTCATAATGTAACAAGTTTCAGGACAGAAATTAGGTGCTCCAAATATTTCACCTTGTCCATGTGAAAATGAAACTATTAGTGTACGGTACCATTAGAGTTGTACAAATTATTCAATGACCACTTTGTGTTAATCCCTTGCAGCTTAAATAAAAATTTTCTTGGAAAGACAAGTTTAAAATATTATGATCCAACAGAGTTATGTCACATGCAGTTGCAGGAAATGTGCAGTTGCAAGAAACAAACTGGAAGGGTGACAGTGACTCAATTACTAAATCATCAAAGAGTAAATATCTGAAGAGGTCGGATATACACTAATGGAAAAAATCACAATACCAAAAAAAAAAAAAATTAATGTAGAGTAATGAAGTTTTGGGAATACATTTTTCTCAGTAACATATTTCAGTGGATAAGATGGCAAGATCACAGTTTAATGTAATTGTGAGATAAGCCATTGCAAGTGAAATGCTAGTACATTAATAACTGGTGTAACCATGAGAATGTAGAGTGCAAATGGGCATGCATTATGTCGTACAGGTGGCGGATGTCAAGTTTGTGGTATGGAGTTCCATGACTGTTGCACTTGGATTGGTCAATAGAGAGATGATTAAGGCTGTTTGTGGCTGATGCTGGAGCTGTCATCCGATGATGTCCCATATGTGCTCAATTGGAGACAGAGCTGGTGATCAAGCAGATCAAGGCAACATGTTAACTCTCTGCAGAGCAAGTTGGTTACAGCAGTGGTATGTGGGTAGGTGTTATCCTGTTGGGAAAAACTCCCCAGAATGATGGTCATGAATAGCAGTGCAATAGGTCGAATCACCAGACTAACATGCAAATCAGCAGTCAGGATGCTTGGGATAACCGTGAGAGTGCTTCTATTGTCATACAAAGTTGCTCCCTGGACCATAACTCCAGGTGTGGTCCAGTGTGTCTAGCATGCAGACAGATTGGGTACAGGTCCTCAACTGGCCTCCTTCCAACCTACATACAGCCATCACTTACACCAAGGCAGAACTAGCTTTCATCAGAAAACACAACAAACCTCCACCCTGACCTGTAATGAGCTCTTGCTTCACACCACTGAGGTCACAAATGGTGGTTTTTGGGTCAGTAGAACGCACATTTCAGGGCATCTGGCTCAGAGCTGTCCTCAAAGTAGCCAATTTGTAATAGTTTGTTGTGTCATGGTGGTGCCAACCACTGCTCAGATTGCTGCTGCAGATGCAGTATAATTGACACAGCTGTATGCCAATTATGACAGTCTTCCCTCTCGATAGTGCCAGTTGGCTGTCCAGAGCCTGGTCTTCTGGTGACCAGGTATAGGTCACGTGACCACCACTCCGAGCAACTGTATGCAGTGGCTACATTGCTGCCACGTTTTTCTCCAGAATCACAGAAGGAACATCTGGCTTCTCATAGCCCTATTACATGGCCTCATTCAAACTCAGTGAAGTGTCGATAATGGCATCTCTGTCACCTTAAAGGCTTTCTTGTCTAACATCAACTCACCATATCCAGTCTGAAAGATAACTAACTCTCATGACCATTACAGCACGTGTTTAAAGGAACCTGATTTTCACCTTCATAGTGGTGTTAGTAGCACCACTTTTATGTGACTGGCATGACATTTGAATTGACATCATCTTTCAGGTGTAGATACATGCCCACCAGTTTTCATTTAATATTGCACAACTCCTTCTCAGTGCAGAAAAAAATTTTCCATCAGTGTATTATCAAGTAGCTTTATTGTGATCAGCACATCATACATTCGTGATGTAGTTAGTTACCTGTTCAATGTGTCTTTCAGGTCTAATCAGCTTCTAGACAGATTAATATATTCTATAGTGGTAAAGCTCTGTAATTTGGCTGCATGGCTGAACTGACCAGCCACCATGTGATCCTCTGCCAGTGGTGTCACTGGATGCAGAATGGAGGGGCGTGGGGTCAGCTCACTGTTCTCCTCATCATTGACAGCTTTTGTGACCTTGGAGTCACTATTTCTCACCCAAGCAGCTCCTCAATTGTCGTCACAAGGCTGAGTGCAAGCTGTTCCAGTCTGGCCACCAAGGAAAAACCTTTACAGTACTGGGAACAGAATATCGTTCCTCCAAATATCAGCTGACCACTGATCTATGGAGGCAGATTAATTTTTAGTATAATTACTTTATCAAATGAGGTAGTGTGACCAGTTACAGGTCACTTTCATTACTTCATTTTTTTAAGAATACATTTTGTAAATGAGTCATAATGTACCACAGCGTCAATTACTAATGTTAGATTTACAACATCGCTTTCAGAAAGGGGCAGCAACAGAAAATG
Source organism: Schistocerca serialis cubense (assembly GCF_023864345.2). Classification (NCBI taxonomy): domain Eukaryota; kingdom Metazoa; phylum Arthropoda; class Insecta; order Orthoptera; family Acrididae; genus Schistocerca; species Schistocerca serialis. The sequence continues at coordinate 844,823,267 of NC_064640.1, read as the reverse complement.
CAATTTATTTTTCTCTTTGTGTGAAGTACTTTCAAGATTGAATGAGAAGTGGAGAATAATTTGTATCTCCATTGATTTAGGAAGACCTTAAATTACATTGGCTGTACTAGTATTTTTCCTGTGAGATGGAGTATTATGGACTTGTGTTTCTTTCATATATGGAAAGTAGAATGCTTTAAGGGCATTTTCCTGTTCAAGGAACAAGAAAGAAATATGAATCTGAGTGGGATGTTGCAAAAGGGGCCACATAGTTTGTTTAGGTTTCTGTTCTTGGTTCACTGTGTAGATATACATATCAATGATCTGTCAGCACCATAACATAGGATACAAATATTTCTTTCATTTGAGATTCAGACAACTGTCATTATGAAAGACATGGAACAGAAAGAATGTAAATTGTTTAGCAAATAGGGTGATTAGTAACATTAACAGGTGGCTTACTGAAAATGGATTGTCATTTATCTCCAATAAAACATGGTGCATAAAATTTTTGCTGAAGAACTCTCATTATAGTGATATTTCATTATGACTAGATGAAAGATTACTCAGTGGAACCAAATATTTGAAATCCTAATGGGAAAAAAATCCAAAGGTAAGTAGGTAGGTTACTGCAGTGCATATCACATCTGTGTTTATAAAGAGCACTGGTTTCATTCAGGTTTAGAACACTTTCAGATATGTTATGGCATTAAGTCAAATACCGGCACACCAGTTGAGAAAGATAGGACAGAGAGGGCTGTGACAAGATGTCAGCCAATTGCATGCTGACAGAACCCCTCTCCAGGACGACAATGCGACAGCCGCGGCCTCTATGCAAAGAGGACATAAGCGCTGCACCCAACTGGTTGCGGCCCAGTCAAAGAGAAGCTTCAAGACTAGCAACCTGAATAGAGGCATCAACTGTATTACTTCACTTGTATTAGGATTGTTCATACTGAAGAACTTTGCTTATTTTGCGTATCACCCTTTGCTTGCGACACATCTGTGTAACACAAAGTTAAGTATTATAATTGCTCATTTTGTAATAAAATTCATTAATATGATTTGTTTGAATGCAGTTTCCTAGACACCCCATTTTTGATGACTAGGCAGGATTTAATAATATTTATTATGAAACTTCCTGGTAGATTAAAACTGTGTGCCCGACCGAGGCTCGAACTCGGGACCTTTGCCTACTGGCAGAAGTAAAGCTGTGAGTACCGGGCGTGAGTCATGCTTCGGTAGCTCAGATGGTAGAGCACTTGCCCGCAAAAGGCAAAGGTCCCGAGTTCGAGTCTCGGTCGGGCACACAGTTTTAATCTGCCAGGAAGTTTCATATCAGCGCACACTCCGCTGCAGAGTGAAAATCTCATTCTGGTAAGATTTATTATACACTCCTGGAAATTGAAATAAGAACACCGTGAATTCATTGTCCCAGGAAGGAGAAACTTTATTGACACATTCCTGGGGTCAGATACATCACATGATCACACTGACAGAACCACAGGCACATAGACACAGGCAACAGAGCATGCACAATGTCGGCACTAGTACAGTGTATATCCACCTTTTGCAGCAATGCAGGCTGCTATTCTCCCATGGAGACGATCGTAGAGATGCTGGATGTAGTCCTGTGGAACGGCTTGCCATGCCATTTCCACCTGGCGCCTCAGTTGGACCAGCGTTCATGCTGGACGTGCAGACCGCGTGAGACGACGCTTCATCCAGTCCCAAACATGCTCAATGGGGGACAGATCCGGAGATCTTGCTGGCCAGGGTAGTTGACTTACACCTTCTAGAGCACGTTGGGTGGCACGGGATACATGCGGACGTGCATTGTCCTGTTGGAACAGCAAGTTCCCTTGCCGGTCTAGGAATGGTAGAACGATGGGTTCGATGACGGTTTGGATGTACCGTGCACTATTCAGTGTCCCCTCGACGATCACCAGTGGTGTACGGCCAGTGTAGGAGATCGCTCCCCACACCATGATGCCGGGTGTTGGCCCTGTGTGCCTCGGTCGTATGCAGTCCTGATTGTGGCGCTCACCTGCACGGCGCCAAACACGCATACGACCATCATTGGCACCAAGGCAGAAGCGACTCTCATCGCTGAAGACGACACGTCTCCATTCGTCCCTCCATTCACGCCTGTCGCGACACCACTGGAGGCGGGCTGCACGATGTTGGGGCGTGAGCGGAAGACGGCCTAACGGTGTGTCGGACCGTAGCCCAGCTTCATGGAGACGGTTGCTAATGGTCCTCGCCGATACCCCAGGAGCAACAGTGTCCCTAATTTGCTGGGAAGTGGCGGTGCGGTCCCCTACGGCACTGCGTAGGATCCTACGGTCTTGGCGTGCATCCATGCGTCGCTGCGGTCCGGTCCCAGGTCGACGGGCACGTGCACCTTCCGCCGACCACTGGCGACAACATCGATGTACTGTGGAGACCTCACGCCCCACGTGTTGAGCAATTCGGTGGTACGTCCACCCGGCCTCCCGCATGCCCACTATACGCCCTCGCTCAAAGTCCGTCAACTGCACATACGGTTCACGTCCACGCTGTCGCGGCATGCTACCAGTGTTTAAGACTGCGATGGAGCTCCGTATGCCACGGCAAACTGGCTGACACTGACGGCGGCGGTGCACAAATGCTGCGCAGCTAGCGCCATTCGACGGCCAACACCGCGGTTCCTGGTGTGTCCGCTGTGCCGTACGTGTGATCATTGCTTGTACAGCCCTCTCGCAGTGTCCGGAGCAAGTATGGTGGGTCTGACACACCGGTGTCAATGTGTTCTTTCTTCCATTTCCAGGAGTGTAGTTGCAGCGCAACCCCTCAGTTGTGTGTGTCATGCTCAGCCTTCATCAGTCTCAATGGGGTAACCGGCAGAGGCTGTCACAGAACATATAACTGATGAGCTGCTGTGCAGCAACAATACATCTGAATATGTTCTATATGTGGATGAACCTGGCAGTTATTATAAACACAAATGGGACACTGAACTGCAATAAATAAATATTAGACTAGTAGTTGTCACACATGTATATCTTCACTTGACATTTTATCAAGTTTTAACAAAGATTAGGATTTTACATCCTGTTGATGGTGTCATTCGCCTGTGGGCTGAGGATGACATGGTGGCTGGTTGGTACTTTTGGGTCTTCATGGTCTGTTTGGGAAGAGATTGGTTTTAGTTAGTGATGGTGTCATTAGTAGAAATGGAAGAGAAATTTGAATATTACTAAAAGGGAGAACTAACTGGTCATGTATGTTAAAATAATTATACTGATGATACTTTAATTAATGTAGGGAAACCACAGGAAATGTAAACATGGATGGACAGATCGGGATTTGAACTGTGTTCCTCTTGATGGTATTGTGTTTTGAAGCAATATTCATAAATGATATTCTCAGACCAGAAAAAGATGCTCAGAATGATCTGCAATCCCCAACAATTAATCTTTCCTTCCCATCCCATCTGATAAGTCTCCCCTGACCTGCAGTTCCGGGTGACTTTTCTGATTTTTACCCATTTTCCTAAACCTGACCGGTCCTTTTCCTTCACCCCTCTTCCTTCCTCTTCAATCCTTCTGCCAGAAGAAGCAGTCACTGGTTCTGGAAGCTTGCAAACTTTTGTTACCTTTTATATGTGTGTTTTCCTGCCGCTGTTTGGTGAGTAGATATTTTACCTATCCATTATGTTAACCCTTGGATGCATGATGGGGGCCTTGGAGGCCTGGGAGTTAATTAATCACCCATTTAATTATATTAAAATCACATATAATTGAACCTTACATTATGTAATCTTTAATAATAAATTTATGATTAAGAAACACAATAAAGTTGTATTTAATGTTGCAAATATTTTATGAAATCAGTGTTTTCTTAATGCTGTGCGCATAATGCATGAAGGGGGCCGTTCAGGCCTGATGTAATCTAATGCTTGAGTGAGCACTTTTCTCCCCGTTTATAAGTGTTGGTACCTGGGATATTTTTATACTGGCATTTGTTGCACAGGTCAGAATCCAGCAACAAAAATAATGGACTTACTACTCATTGTAGAAGCTGACCTTAAATGTGAAAGAAGTCGCTCTCATAACTGATGTAAGTAATTGTGTTTGTTATTCTCTCTGTTTTCCTTTCTTCTCTCTTCCTCTGACAATGTAATTATTTGGACTCTCTTTCTAATCAAGGAACGTTTTTTTCTTACAGTATGGAATCATGCTGTACATCTCGAAAGATAGACCGTAATTCTGCTGTAAATACAGATGATCCAAATGCTTCAATGATTATTTCTGAATGGTTGGACAAATGTGAATCTAGTATTACTTCCTAAGATGAAACTGATCCTCCATATACACCTTTGTCAGACAGCTCAGTATCTGAAGAAAGTAGTAATGAATATTCTGATGTAAATGAAGTAAGCTTATCAACAAAAATCTGGCACAGTAACAGACAGCCGCCAGCAAATTCAAATGATGTAGCAAGTACACAACTGCCTACAAACTTTTTTATTGGGTGTGATGGGACTCAGTGGAGCAAAACACTGCCTCCTTCTAGCAGAACACTTATGCATAATATAATGAAAATTTTTCCAGGTCCTGATAGGGGAAGTCACACACAAATACCAAAAGATGCTTGGAGTTACTTCATCACAAATAATATTCTGGATGAAATAGTTCATTGCACAAATCTGCAAGTACAATGCTCAGCAGCTAGAAAAGGTCAAACATGGCAGAAGCTGAGATGTTCCTATAAGCGAATTATTTCATGACTCTTCTGGCAACCCTGTTTATATGGCAACTTTTTCTATAAACAGGTTTGAAGAAATAAAGAGAGCCATAAGGTTTGATGATAGATGCCCTCCACAATCTAGGAGCCACGACGATAATATGGCAGCTTTTTGCAATGTGTGGGAACTATTCATAAGCAACTGCAGGCAAAAGTTTCATCCAGGAGAGAGCTGCATAATAGATGAACAGCTAGTGTCTTTCAGAGGGCATTGTAAATTCCTACAGTTTTTTTCCAGCAAACCAGGAAAATATGGAATAAAGATATTCTGGCTCTGTGACTCTTTGACATCATATGCTATAGATTGGCTAGTGTACTCAGGAAAAACTCTAGATCACCCTTGTGCTAATAATTGCATCTCATGTGGTCTGGCAAAGACACTCAGAGGGAGCTCAACCAACTTCACAATGGACAACTACTTTACCGGAGTTTCTCTGTTTCAAAATATATTGAAGGATAAAATTACAGGAGTTGGCACTCTTCTTCATAACAAACCACAAATTCCACCTGAAATGAAACCATGTAAGACACAAGAGGTTTTATCTTCAACATTTGGATTCAGAGATGATTTGACTATTGTGAGCTACGTACCAAAGAAGAATAAGAGTGTGGTGCTGCTGCTAAGTTCCATGCATCATGACACCACAATTGATGAGATTCATAAAAAGAAGACACCAGAAATGATTCTATTTTATAACAAAACAAAATCAGTTTTAGATTATCTTGATCAAAAGGTTTGTACATACACTTGCAAAAGATAGACAAGGAGATGGCCATTTGTGTTATGAGATAATGTAATGGATGTAGCAGCAATAAATGCTTTCTGTTTATTCAAAAAACAAGATCCTGAATACCACAATGGAAAATCACATAAAAGGAGGCTTTTCTTGAAAGACTTGCCCCTACAAATTATTTGTTCACATATGGAGTCCAGAGCCAAAACTTGAAATTTGCAAAGAAATGTCATACAAACAATGGCTAGATGTGGCAGCAAAAGGTGCCAGGAAATGGATATCAACCACCAAAGAAAAAGGCCCAGAAGAAAATGCTTTTTGTGCCCACATGACCTGAAATGGAAAACTGCTCAGTGTTGTTCAAAATGTTCTAACAATATGTGCAATGAACATAGTGTGCTTGTTTGTGAAGCTTGTTTCCAGTAATGTGTAAAACTTAGGGACAGGCAGCCTAATCTTTATATGCTGTGTATCTCAATTTTGGAGTGCCCATTTTATATGCAACTTAGCCATTTTCTTTCTTTCTATTTTGTATGTGGATGCTTTATGCATACTGATTTGCATTGTACCTCTCCAATGTATAGTATTCATAGTTTATTTGAATATCAATAAAAGTTATTGTATACAATAATAATAAAATTAGTAATCATAAAATTAAAACTTATTCTACTGAAATTATTGTCCACACCTTTTCTTTAATATTTTTCTAACTAAACTACCTACAGACATGTTTTATAACAGTAAGATTTCATAATAAGTAATGTAACAAAGCTGGGGAATAATCAGATTTGTGGAAATCCGAATGGGGGCTTCTGAGGCCCCCATTAACGTCAGTCCGAACGCTCATGCATCCAAGGGTTAAACAAACAATTTAGAATGAAATAAATCTTCTGTAACTGTTATACACTGCTCTGCAGGTTTCATTATCAACAGACTTTGGGCAGGACTTATAGATGGCAGTGAAACCTCAAAGATTGTCAATTTCAGTTTCAAAGGCTTACTTCCAGTACAGTTATATGTATATAGTCCTTCACGGTGCTGTACTACACACACGTGTATACTATTACAAATTTCTTCTTTTTTAATCCCTCCTCTCTAAATTGTATATGTAGTAACATGGTCCATGACTTTGACACAAATGGTTGCCCAGAACCTAAATAAATAAATGAAAGTAGGTAGCATGATAACAATAATGTTGTTAACAATATGACAATTGATATCAATAAATGTGGCAAGCAGAGTTATGGTACAATTTAAATAATTTAGGAGTAAAAGGGACCACTCCACCTCTTCCCATCCTCTCACACATGTGCGTGCCCCCCCCCCCCCCCCCCACACACACACACACGTTTGCAGCTACATTGTGTCGACTGAACACACAATGCTAGGATTGCAGTTAGGTAGGTTGAGTGGGGTGTGGGGTAGTGTCAGATGAAGTAGGTTGTGACAGAAAGAGGCTGGAAGTGGGAGGATGGGTTGGGGAGTCATAGCTGGCAGCTCTGAGGGAGGCAGCAGATGCACAGGATAGGAATATGACACACAGGCACTGGTGTTGGTGCAGCACCCAACCATGATTACATGAAATCATGGTTTGCGAAGGGGTTACTGGACAGAGGAAGGGGAGACTGTTGGGTAGAGGGTGTGGGTGCAGTGGATTAGCAGAGATTAAGGCCAAGGGATTACAGCAGCAAAGGACATGTCAAAAGGCCAGCTCCCACCTGCATAGTTCAGAAAAGCTGGTGCTGAGGAAAGTATCCAGATGGCTTGGCTGTGAAGCTGCCATTGGACTAGAGAATGTTGTGTTCAGCAGCATGTTCTGGCACTGGATGGTCAAGTCTGTTCACTCTATTTCCTCGTGTGTGTGTGTGTGTGTGTGTGTGTGTGTGTGTGTGTGTGTGTACAGACTGTAAAATTTAAAAACTTGCATAGCATGAATTAAGACAGCTCTCATACAGATTTTTTGTCTGGTACAAATTTGAGAATTTGTGAGAAGAGTATTGAACAGTATAATGTATATGGATTTTAAATTCATGTATCTCCTTCTATGAGATATTTTGTATATTCCTTATGGGGGGCATTTCTTATATGTACCCTAAAAGATTATCCAGTGGCAAGTGAAGTTCACAGCTACAGAATATAGATAATTAATAACACAAAGTAAGGGGGTAAATGGTTTTAAGTGAAGAAACACCTGTTCATGGATACTGAACAATGGAAAGTAAGAGGTAATTTAACATACCATTGTTATTGGTTTAAACAGAGATGAAGCACAGTCTTGTATTGGATTAGAATGGGGAAATTTGTCAGTTGTGTCCTTTTTAAGGAAATATTCTGGCATTTTTCTCATGCTCCTTAGAGAAACTACGGAAGAACTGAGTCAGATTAGTCAGATAGGAATTTTATCGTTACATCTTATGAATATGAGGCCAAAGTCTTAATCATTGCACCACAACATCCAGTTACTGAAAAGTGCAAGAACATAGTTGTGTGTCATTTTCTTGAAATCAAGTATTACCGACACAGAATACAGTGATACACTGTATGTTGCCTATGCATGTACCATGCTGAGATGTGGATCATCACAGCAGAAACAATGAAACAGCAGTAGTGGTCAGATTGGTCCTTTGTATGAAGCTTCCATCATTCCAACAGGGTCACATGGCATAGTGTAATAACTGTACATGCCTTTGTGAATAGTTAACAGTCATTTGTAACATACAAAAGGCTAAATTTATGCTGAAATCTACAGCTACATACATTCTCCACAAGCCACATTATGGTGTGCAGTGGAGAGTACCTTGTACCACTACTAGTCATTTCCTTTTCTGTTCCTCTCACAAACAGAGTACAGGGTCCTTATACAAAATGTGTGTTGGCAGCAGAAGAATCATTCTGTAGTCAGCCTCAAATGTCGATTCTCTCCAGTAATTCCGATTTGAGTTCCCGAAGCATCTCCATAATACTTGCATTTTGTTTGAACCTTCTGGTAACAAATCCAGCAGCTAGCCTCTGTGATGCTTCAATGTCTTTCTTTAATCCTTCCTGGTACAGATCACAAACACTCAAAAGGAACTCAGCAATGGGTTGCACTAGTGTCCTACATGCTGTCTCCCTCACAGATAAACCACACTTTCCTAAAAGTCTCCCAATAAATCAAAGTTGACCAATCACCTTTCCTACTACAATCCTTATATGCTCATTCCATTTCAAATTGCTTTGCAACATTATGCCTAGATATTTAATCAATGTGACTTTGTCAAGCAGCATACTGCTAATACTGTACTTGAAGGTTATGGGTTTGTTTCTTCTACTCATCTGCATTAACTTACATTTTTCTACATTTATTGCTAACTGTGATTCAGTTTCATTGTGTGTGTATTTGAATTTATATTTACTGAAGTCTTCTGTCTTTCTTCGCATGTTTACTTTACTAAAAACCAACTGAGTGTGAATATAAGTTTTGATATTGGCACAGATAACTTTTGTCTTACACTCTTCAAAGTTAAGTTGCTACAATAAAGGGTACAGGTAGTGATAATTTTTCTACAAATAAGAATGCTCACAGAATAGCAAAATTAGTTCTTTATTGGTTCCTTGAGTAGCCACGTACATTAAGTGATCAGTCACACAAGTTAGTCGAGCCAGGGACCAGAATCGAACGAAGAATTAGGGCTGATTTGAACGTGTCTGCTTCTTTGGCAAAGGTCTGGCTCACTAGTATGACAATCTCACTTATCCCACGTGACACGATGATAATATGGAATAAGTATACATATACATATACGAGCAAGTATACATATATATAGCTTAAATATATTTATTGACAAACAAAATATAAAATAAAATATTTTCAAGCTTCCATCATATAACTGCATGGCACTCCCAAATGCTGGTCATTAGAATTCGCCTTCAGGATGGAGGTCGAATCGTGGTGGGAAGGCGTTGCCATCCAGTTGCGGCCTGATGGCGGGCCGGTGTGGCTGCAACATAAGACATCTACGTCAGCACTGCGTACACAACTTTCTATTTTATTAGTTGATGCTAGCATCATTTACGCTTTTTCCTTGTACTGAGGGGAGCAACTTTCACTCCAGAAAGCAGAGTTGTGATACACAAATCTGTTGATTATTTGAAAGACTTTAATTAAGATGTCAATGTATTTAATTTTGTAAACTTCCTGTATTTTACTGCAGAAGAAACTACTAACACACTGCAGCTATTTAAACTCTCATACACAATCAGTCTCTGCAAGACCTTACATCTTATGTCTTTCATCCATTAATGAACCACATTCTTGTGCTTTTGTATATTTGGTCATAAGTGTAAAACAGGAGCCCAGAAACGGCTTCCAAGAATGTCAAAATAAGGAACCAACAAACTGCACACCACAGCATACACTGTTACAAAAAGTCGTCAGGTTATAGGCATTACGTGAAGGGATAAGTGTGGAGCAATATTCTCTGTAAAAATATAGTGTTTTTGGAAACTTTTTATTGGCTTCAGTAATTTGAAAGTAACAGGCATCTGGGACGAAAAAGAACTGAGAAACCAGTGGTTCAGATAAAGAGAGTGAATGGTCAATGCCATTCCAAAAGAGAGAACATTTTATATAGTTGTACTGAAGCCATTCTGTTCCAACGTATCACTGTACTGTTTAGGAAAACACCACTTTAAGCATTTCTGTACAAAGCAATCATTCAAACCACACGTAAAACTATAGTCGCTCTCCAAGCAAACTCGAAGTCTCAGGTGTCCTCGAAGGCCATGCTTTATGTAAACCATTTTCAGGCAATATCGGTCATGCGAACGGGGAAGGCACAATTAAAACGGCTGCGTAGCTCTCCGCAGCAATACCGAGTCTGAGGTATGCGAGAAATTTCTCAGTGAGTGCAAAAAATATAAGATTTTTCACTCGTGTTGAGATATTTGCAGAAGGATGATGCACGTCTCACGTGCGTATTGTGGGAAGACACGAGGAGTCATGCTGAGCCTGGGGAATGTCACTAGGGCCGCTTGCCTGATGTGTGACACGAGCATTCAGGAAGGACACACAACCAACACAAGAGCGCTTACAAGCACTTACAAGGTAGCCCACCGTTTACTCGGCACCAGGAATCTTGCGACCCTTGGCCGCTGGCTGCAGAACAAAAACAAACTCCATTCTAGCACTTCCCAAAATACTGCATTTTTTCTATATTACTAAATATGAAAAATAAAACGAGATGTTTACTGTTGATTTAAATTTTGTTTAAAGTAGTCTTAAGAGCATACAAGATTTTTTTATCTTAAAACATTATGCAATCCTACGAAATATTTATAAAGTACTGTATCTTCGATAATTTAGCAATGACTTAAGCTACCACTATTACTTTTATTGCCACTGAAAGCTGTTCTTTCATTTTCTCTCCTGCCAAGTTTGGTTCCACGAGGAACAACATAACGTACAACTATTTTCTAATTCAGTAGCCTATTTGTAGATTTGAGGGCAGGAACCTGTTTACGAAAATTTCTAAGTTAGTTTCCACGAGATTTTACGGGTCTATTTGCTAGTGCCTATCAGTTTAGAATTTCCAAGACTATGCCTACAGTCGAGCTCCTGACGAAACTTCCCCCCTCTGCCTGCGGTGCAATTTCAAATAGATACCACACAATTACTCGAGCAGTATTCTTTCAGTAAATCGAAGCCTGCCATTTTATTTATCTGCAACTTATTCTGTATGATTGACGACTGACGGCTTCCACAGTTCTATGCTTCTAGATGTGTGATGACGATGAGTCCCATACTCCTTTACCCATTGCCTTTCTCCGACCGTAATGTGGATGAATGATGATGATGATGAAGACGACACAACACCCAGTCATCTCGAGGCAGGAAAAAAAAAAAATCTATGACCCCGATGGGAACCGAACCCAGGACCCCCTGCTTGGGAATAGAGAACGCTACCGCGAGACTACACACTGTGCGCTCTGCATCGTTACTGAATTATAGTACTTTCGTGTAAGTACTCGCTGCCGATGTTTTGATTGAAGTCTTACTGGGTACTACTATAATGTTCTCAGGTAAACAACTGCGCCATCTGCATGCAATCTGAGATTGCGACGAATCTCCCTGAAGTCACTGATTAACGAAATGAAGTGTACTCACGGGTGGGCTGAGTGCACGAGCGGCGGAGCCCCCGCGGCCCTTGGCACGGTACTTAGCGATGGCCTGCTCAGCCAAGTCTGCGCGCTCTTCCGCTTCCTCCAGTTCCTGCTGTGCCTTGCGGAACTTGGCCAAGTTCAGGGCTGCAATCTCCTCCTGCAACACACGTCACCGTCTCATACTCCTGCGTTTGGACAGCTGTTTGCAGGATAAGAAAATCTTTTCGTTTAAAATTAAGCTCGAGACAGTTGCGAGAGGCTAAACAGATTTGACAGGGTGTGCAAATTTGCTACTTACGGCTTCTTCTATCTGCCTCTTGTAGGTCTTGATCTTCTGCTGCAGCTTGTCGACCAGGTCCTGCATGCGCTCGTGGTTCTTGCGGTCCTCCTCTGCCTGGAAGCTGAGCTCCTTGATGCGGCGCTCGCTCTTGCGCAGGTTCTTCTGTGCGTCCGCGTGCCTCCTCTGTTCGCCATCCAGTTCGTTCTCCAGTTCCCGTACGCGCTGTTCCAGTTTCTGGATTGCCTTCTTGCCACCCTTGAGAGCGTTCGCCTCGGCTTCGTCCAATCGTACCTGCAGACGAGTTCCACAACCTTTGTTAGTCTCCTCGGGAAAATTCTATAATGTCGAGAACGAGAACAATTTAAATTTGACTACCTTAACGAACCTCAGGGAAGATCAGTTTGGATTTCGTGGAACACGTGAGGCAATACTGACCCTACGACTTATCTTAGAAGAAAGATTAAGGAAAGGCAAACCTACGTTTCTAGCATTTGTAGACTTAGAGAAAGCTTTTGACAATGTTGATTGGAATACTCTCTTTCAGATTCTGAAGGTGGCAGGGATAAAATACAGGGAGCGAAAGGCTATTTACAATCTGTACAGAAACCAGATGGCAGTTATAAGAGTCGAGGGGTATAAAAGGGGAGCAGTGGTTTGGAAGGGAGTGAGACAGGGTTGTAGCCTATCCCCGATGTTATTCAAACTGTATATTGAGCAACCAGTAAAGGAAACAAAAGAAAAGTTCGGAGTAGGTATTAAAATCCATGGAGAAGAAATAAAAACTTTGAGGTTCGCCGATGACATTATAATTCTGTCAGAGACAGCAAAGGACTTGGAAGAGCAGTCGAACGGAATGGACAGTGTCTTGAAAGGAGGGTATAAGATGAAAATCAACAAAAGCAAAACGAGGATAATGGAATGTAGTCGAATTAAGTCGGGTGAGGCTGAGGGAATTAGATTAGGAAATGAGACACTTAAAGTAGTGAAGGAGTTTTGCTATTTGGGGAGCAAAATAACTGATGATGGTCGAAGTAGAGAGGATATAAAATGTAGACTGGCAATGGCAAGGAAAGCGTTTCTGAGAAGAAAAATTTGTTAACATCGAGTATAGATTTAAATGTCAGGAAGTCGTTTCTGAAAGTATTTGTATGGAGAGTGGCCATGTATGGAAGTGAAACGTGGACGATAAATAATTTGGACAAGAAGAGAATAGATGCTTTCGAAATGTGGTGCTACAGAAGAATGCTGAAGATTAGATGGGTAGATCACATAACTAATGAGGAGGTATTGAATAGATTTGGGGAGAAGAGGAGCTTGTGGCACAACTTGACTAGAAGAAGGGATCGGTTGGTAGGACATGTTCTGAGACATCGAGGGATCACCAATTTAGTACTGGAGGGCAGCGTGGAGGGTAAAAATCGTAGAGGGAGACCAAGAGATGAATACACAAGCAGATTCAGAAGGATATAGGCTGCAGTAGGTACTGGGAGATGAAGAAGCTTGCACAGGATAGAGTAGCATGGAGAGCTGCATCAAACCAGTCTCAGGACTGAAGACCACAACAACAACAACGGAGCTATTTACAATCGGAGAGGTGAGAAATGGAGCTGACGCCTAAAATGAAGCTGCTTTCTATATATCTGTATAAAAAAAAGAAAATTGAGAGCTTTCTTGTGAAACTCTAGTGATACATAGGGACAATATTTACGGAGTTCTGTTTGAGCAACAGAAAACGTCCACAAAAATACTGAAGCTATGTACAAGGAAGTTATGAAGGCAGACGCGGTTGGAGCTGCCGCTGGACGGACAAACAGGTACCAGTGGGCCCGAGAGCCTGCGACTCGTACCTGGAGTTCCTTGATCTGCTGCTCGAGGGCTTTCCTCAGCTTCTCCTGCGTCTGCGCGTGGTCCTGTTCGGCACGGAGCTCGTCAGCCAATCGCGCTGCGTCCACCATCGCCTTCTTCGCCTTCTCCTCGGAGTTCTTGGCCTCGTTCAGCAGCTCGTCCAGGTCAGACTGCGAGCAAAAAATCCAGTCAATGTAGCTTCGTATTTCTTACAAGTCACTCAGCTCTTTCACGATTTACTAATGCACTATTTTACAGGATATTCGAGAAAAGAATATACCCTCACGACTAGTTGCTTGGTTGACAAAATATCTGTGTAGATCTAGGGGATATTTTTCTCGGAAAACAGTTTAACTGATGTCTCTGGTTAACTGAGATGCTCGATAGCCTAAGACAGGATAAGTTTGTCAAATGCTCGTACCAAAATTCTGAATTGCATTCAGTGTGTGTCGTTACTCTGTGTGTCGTTCCAACAAGTAGTACAGTAATAAGTTAGGGCCTGTAGAAATCTTTCTTAGTTCTGAAGTACACCCCTGTAGTGAATTCTTTCTTTGGCTTGTGCCTTTTTCCCGCAATGACACAGGGTCGGCAAGGTTAATCGGATTTGCCGCCATCCTGTACCCCCAGGACGGAATTAGCGTACCCCAACTGTCTGTGTCTAGTGCAGTCCATGGAACAGTGCGAATGTGTTCAGATGTTTGGGAGCCGTGTAACTGAGGCGGGACGTGAGGACCAGCCCGGTATTCACCGAGTAGGATGTGGAAAACCGCCTAAAAACCACATCCAGGCTGGCCGGCACACTGGCTGCCGGGCGAATTCGAGCCGGGGCCTGCGCGCCTACCCGAGTCCAGGAAGCAGCTCTTGGCTAACCTGGCGGGTGCATCCCTGTAGTGAATATAAAGGTGAAAACAACGACAGCTCTTGGTGAGAGATATCTGTAGGCGAAGGCAGTTTACTGTTTATGTAATATTCCACTGAAGACCGGTTGGCCAAGTTAATCTGTGTAGGCAGTGCTACTTACGTGCAGGGTCTGCAGCTCGGACTCGAGCTTGCGCTTGGCGGCGGAGATGGAGGTGTTCTGCGCAGACAGCTCGTTGAGCTGCTCGTGCGCGTCGCTGAGCTCCTGTTCGGCCTGTCGGCGGCCGCGGTCGGCCTGCTCCAGCAGAGTGCGTGACTCTTCCAGCTCGTTCTGCAGCGCATTGGCGCGCCTCTCAGAGATGCCCAGCAGCTCCCTGGCGTCGTCGCGGGCTCGCTGCTCCTCCTCCAGGGCGGTCTGGATGTCCTTCAGCTGCTGCTGGTATCTCTTGATGTTCTTTTGCGCCTCAGCGTTGGCCTGCGGAAACGGACAGGCAGCGATGTACTAGCGCTCGAGCCCGTAGCTAATGCAATGGCTCCCTGAACAATTTCTCTCATGCAGTACTCGATATTAGTGACATCTGCGTCGGGACGTTGGATAAAAGAGGTATAATTACCTTGTTGGCGTGGTCCAGAGCAATCTCCAGCTCATTGATGTCGGCCTCGAGCTTCTTCTTCATACGCAGAGCTTCAGCCTTGCCCTTTGCTTCAGCCTCCAAGCTGGCTTGCATGGAGTCGAGAGCACGCTGGTGGTTCTTCCTGTGGGAGAACATCGAACATTGAGTTTTCAGTACACCTGATCACTGATTCCCAAAAACGTGGTCTATGGATAAGAGAGTGGGGTGTAAACAAAGGCATTTCTAGTGCTCTGTCGAGAAAGAGCAGAAGTATATGTATATAGTAGCTGAATGCGAGAATATTCGATCACTGCAAAAAGTGGAGTACAGTCTAGTTTGCGGCGTCCAAGGGTGCTGCCGGGCGGTAAGCAGTCTGTTACCGAGAATTCGTAGCGGAAATTCTTAGATAGGATGCCGCCATACTGAGTTCGGGTGGGGTCGTTATCTTTAGATTAGATTAGTACTTGTTCCATAGATCATGAATACGACACTTCGTAATGATGTGGAACGTGTCAGATTAATAAAAGGTGTTTATACAAGATATTACATTAGACAAAATATTACATGACACTCACCCACTTACTATATCCAAAAATTCATCTAATGAGTAGAAGGAGTTGCCATTAAGAAATTCATTCTATTTCCTTTTAAATGCTATACGGCTATCTGTCAGGCTTTTGATACTATTAGGTAAGTGACCAAAGACTTTTGTGGCAGCATTATTTACCCCCTTCTGAGCTACAGTTAGATTTAACCTTGAGTAGTGAAGATCATCCTTTCTCCTAGTGTTGTAGCCATGTACACTGCTATTACTTTTGAATTCGTTCGAATTGTTAATAACAAATTTCATAAGTGAATATATATATTGTGAGGCTACAGTGAAGATTTCTAGTTCTTTAAATAAGTGTCTGCAGGATGATCTTGGATGAGCTCCAGCAATTATTCTGATTACACGCTTTTTTTGCAATGAACACTCTTTAACTCAGTGATGAGTTACCCCAGAATATGATGCCATACGAAAGCAGAGAATGAAAATGGGCGCGATAAGCTAATTTACTCAGATGTATATCGCAAAAATTTGCAATAATCCTAATAGCATAAGTAGCTGAACTCAAACGTTTCAGCAGATCCTCAGTGTGTTTTTTCAGTTCAACCCCTCATCTTATCTATAATGATGCCATAGTCACCCCCACATTCCCATCTATCATTGCTAAACGACTTTAAGTAGCTCTACTTAGATCGATCTCTGCTATTCCTGTTGTTTTCACAACCACCCTGGACGTCCTCAGCTAAGAGTCATAATCACTTCCTTTTTCTGGCGTCCAGTTACGCTCTATTTCACTATAGCTAATTCAATACACCCGAGGCTCTACCGCAGCTGTATTAATAGCGTAGCATTACTTTTACAATTTGCAGTGCTCTGTCTGGATACAGCAGAATGAAGTCCAAACTGTTAAAGAATATATACTTAGCCCCTTAATGGTTCAAAAATGGTTCAAATGGCTCTGAGCACTATGGGACTTAACATCTGAGGTCATCAGTCCCCTAGAACTTAGAACTACTTAAACCTAACTAACCTAGGACATCACACACATCCATGCCCGAGGCAGGATTCGAACCTGCGACCGGAGCGGTCGCTCGGCTCCAGACTGTAGTGCCTAGAACCGCACGGCCACTCCGGCCGGCCCTTAATGGAATGGGCTTGGAAATTCGATATGCCTAAGTGTTGCTCATATTACCTTGTGTTCTCGAATTCTTCCTCCTTCTCCTGGATGCGGCGGTCGATCTCCTGGCGCACCTGCGACAGTTCCAGCTGCGAGCGCAGCACCTTGTTCTCCTCCTGCTCCAGGGCGGCTTCGGCCTCCTCCAGAGCTGCCTGCAGCTCGTCCTTCTCGGCCTCCAGTCGCTTCCTTGCCTTCTCGATCTCGTGAATGTTGCGGCCACCCTCGCCGATCTGGTCCAGCAGATCTTTCACCTCGTCTGTAAGCAAGCACAGACAATGCTCGCGTTACGAATTGTAACGAGATTTTGAAAGTGGTGGTGACGGTGCCGCATTCTGGTGGCGCCTGCAGGGGTACTCACCGGCCAAGTTCTTGTTCTCGCGACGCACTGCCTCCAGCTGCTCCTGGCCCTCCTCGTACGCTCCCTTGAGACGGAAGAGTTCGGTCGAGTAGTTGCGGCATTCCTTCTGGCTGGCGTCCAGCTCGGCAGCCAAGTCATCGACCTTGAGCTTCCATTCGCCAATGATCTTGTCGAAGGCCTTCTGCTTCTTCTCGGCGGCGTTGGCCAGGGCAGTAGCGCGGTCGACCTCCAGTTGCAGGTCTTCGACCTCAGTGGACAGACGCTGCTTGGTCTTCTCGAGAGCGACGACCTTCTGGTTCAGTGACTCGATGGTCTCCTCAGCCTCAGCAAGACGGGCCTGCAGCTTACGCCTGCACAAATAGTTGTACAACGGTTAGCTACTCAGTAATGTGAATGTGTTGTAGTATTTACATCATATCTCTCGAGGTCTGCTGGTTTCAAACTGGAGAGTTTCTGGCGCTGGCAGCAGCTGTAGGTACTTACTTGGCTTCCTCGAGCTCTTCGGCGCGAGCCACACCTTCGGACTCGTACTTGGAGCGCCACAGTTGTGCCTCGGCGTTGGCCTTGGACAGCTGCCTCTGGATGTCAGCCTTGGCTTCGGCTTCCTCTTCCAGCTGCTCGCGTACGTTGTCCAGGTCGTGCTCCAGGTTGCGGAACTTGCCCAGCAGTGTAGCGCGCTCCTGCAAAGTAGAAAAGGAGTTCTTGTAAATATCGACTGCTCGTCAGTAGAGGGCCGGTTCTTTGCTCGATGTAGTAAGTGTGCTGACCCTAGATTCCTCGTCCGCCAGACGCTTGGTGTCCTCGAGCTGCGTGGTGAGCGAGATCTTGAGCTTGCTCAGCTGCGACACCTGCGACTCGGCTTCCTCCAACTGTCGCAGGAGGTCGGAGTTCTCGATGGACAGCTTCTTCTTGGCGGCATCGAAGTCGTTGAGCGTGCGGTTGGATTCGTCCAGCTTGCCCTGGACTTCGTTGAGCTGGTGCTGCAGTTGCTTGGCAACCTTCTCTGCGGCGGCCTGGGCAAATGTGAACACGGTGAGTTTCTACTACTTCCGATTTCATATATTAACTGATCAAGTTATATTGATTTTAAGCATATTAAAATGCCGCTTGAGAGTTTCGGTAAAACTGTGACGAATAAAAAGCAGTATCAACCTTTCATACAGAAATGCTGTTAAGACACCTAGAGTAAACCAACAGCTGTGAGTGAGCAAGATGTTATCGCTCATCAAACTCCTTGTTATTGAACATATTTAGTTTTGTATAAAATTTTTATTAAATTATAGCTGCAACAATTGTTATGAAACACTCTTGTTACTTAGATTACGGCTTTGTGTTTTAACTGCGGCATTTGTTACGAAACGCTTTTGTTACAAACATCGTAATATTGTTCCTATAAAGTAGAGGTGTGTCTGGAACATGTAAAAGATAAAGGATATTTAACTGGTTATAAACATGTTAGTGACGACCACACAACACGTACACGAAATAGGACACAACAACAAACAAATGAGTCGCTTAATACACAGGTATTAGATAGGATGTTACCACATATGTTGTTGCATATCATAGCAAAGCCACTTGAGCGTCGTTCATTATTTTTTCAGTATTTAGCGGAATTAGCTTATTAATCAAATTTCAGCCGCTTTTTCGGTGTTTACATTTCCTTTGAGGCAGTAGCCGTAAAATTTTGTAATTACTTTTGTTTTCTGATACATTTAAGCAGTTCGCTTTTACACAAGGATTGTAACAAATAATACTGTGAAATTAATTGTTTAACCCTTCTGAGAGAGTATACGGGCTACTGCAGTAGAGTTGAAAGTTTCAGCCGTCTCAAAGGAAAGAAGCACGAAACGTGCGAAATTGTGCCGGCAACGATTAGCAATGGAAGCCTTTTGTTATAGCTTGCTTTCAGCCAACCGACATTGACTGGATACCTTCTCGTTGGACAAGTGGTCGACTCCCGCTCGTAGGTCGTTCAGCTCTGAGGCGAACTGAGCTTTGTCCTTTTCGGCTCTGCGGAGCATTAAGAACAAGAAGAATAGGTCAACACACTGCTAGGGAAAAGTTTTCGGGGCTGGGCCAGGGTCCGCGATTCACGGGGACACTCGCCCACCGCCGGGTCGGGAGGGGCTCCTAAGGGGACAGAACAGAACAGGGGACATGCTGGGCTCAGCGAAGGCAGGGGGTTTACCTTGTCACGGGCCAAGCCGTCAATGGCGCCGCGCACGTTGTTCAGCTCATTGATAGCTGCAGAGCGGTCATGCTCAGCCCTGTGGATTGAAAAGTCATCTTCATCTCATTCCTTACACTATTTCCCTCCAATACTCCATTACAAGGCCACTTTATGCTGTTTTCTAACAGGCAATCTCAACGAAATTTTAAGACAGGAACATCCAAATTTTCTTTTAATATGTGTACCCATATACTTGTCTAATTGCAAAGAATATTGAAACTGATGCCAATTAAAAATTTTAACTTTTACATAACGGGTATTTCTAACTTATAGTCTGAAAACATTTGAAGTCCTGTCACGAAATGTTTCTAGAACTATGAGGCCCTCATCCCGTGGAATTTCCTCCTTTGTAACAACACAAGTATTCCACAGTTCTGTTAAAATACATTTCTTAAACGTGTTTTTTTCTTAATTTTCAAATTTAATGTACTACTCTGAAATAATAAAAACAAAGCTTTATATATGGCAAATGCAATTTACCTGTCTATGTAACAATATCTGATGCAAATTTTTTATTGTAATAATCCCCAGCTTGTGTACTTCAGATGTGTATCATCATAAAAAAGTTCTGAGCACCGAAGGAATGTAAAATTTTTATCATAGGGTACTGCACAAAAAACTAGTATTAAACTTACATTTCGAGCCCCAGAAACTGTGGAGAATCGAGTAAAAGGAAAGAACATGTCACACATATTTACTCAATGATAGCAAGATATTGAAAAATCAAATGGTTCTGAGTACTATGGGACGTAACATCTGTGGTCATCAGTCCCCTAGAACTTAGAACTACTTAAACCTAACCAACCTAAGGACATCACACACATCCATGCCCGAGGCAGGATTCGAACCTGCGACCGTAGCGGCGACGTGGTTCCAGACTGAAGCGCCTAGAACCGCACGGCCACACTGGCCGGCGTCAAGATATTGAAGTTTCAAGTAAACTGTTCTAGAGAATTGTTCTCTTGTACTCTCAAGGTGAAATACAAGTATTCCAGAGTTCTGTTAAAATACATTTCTTAAGCGTGTTTTTTTCTTAATTTTCAAATTTAATGTACTACTCTGAAATAATAATAACAAAGCTTTATATACGGCAAATGCAATTTACCTGTCTATGTAACAATATCTGATGCAAATTTTTTATTGTAATAGTCCCCAACTTGTGTACTTCAGATGTGTATCATCATAAAAAAGTTCTGAGCACCGAAGGAATGTAAAATTTTTATCACAGGGCATTGAACAAAAAACTAGTATTAAATTTACATTTCGAGCCCCAGAAACTGTGGAGAACCGAGTAAAAGGAAAGAACATGTTACACATATTTAGTCAATAATAGCAAGATATTGAAGTTACAAGTAAACTGAAACTTCCTGGCAGATTGAAACTGTA
Organism: Schistocerca serialis cubense; assembly: GCF_023864345.2. Lineage (NCBI taxonomy): Eukaryota > Metazoa > Arthropoda > Insecta > Orthoptera > Acrididae > Schistocerca > Schistocerca serialis. Next base: position 844,802,327 of record NC_064640.1, on the reverse strand, counting down.
TGCCGGACCGAGACTCGAACTGGGGACCTTTGCCTTTCGCGGGCAAGTGCTCTACCGACTGAGCTACCCAAGCACGACTCACGCCCCGTCCTCACAGCTTTAATTCCGCCAGTACCTCGTCCAGGCTGTGGCTAAGCCATGTCTCCGCAATATCCTTTCTTTCAGGAGTGCTAGTTCTGCAAGGTTCGCAGGAGAGCTTCTGTAAAGTTTGGAAGGTAGGAGACGAGGTACTGGCGGAATTAAAGCTGTGAGGACGGGGCGTGAGTCGTGCTTGGATAGCTCAGTCGGTAGAGCACTTGCCCGCGAAAGGCAAAGGTCCCGAGTTCGAGTCTCGGTCCGGCACACAGTTTTAATCTGCCAGGAAGTTTCATATCAGCGCACACTCCGCTATAGAGTGAAAATTTCATTCAGGTTACAAGTAAACTGTTCTAGAGAATTATCTTGTACTCTTAAGGTGAGATAGTAAATGGTGCTGTACTTCCAGGTACAGAAATGATAAATGTACGAATGAGCTGAGTGTACAGACTTGGCCTTGAGCTTGTTGAGCTGGTCGATCTGCTCTCCCATCTCGGCGACGGCGTCATTGTGCTTCTTGCGCAGGTTGGCGAGCGTGCTCTCGTGCTGGATGTTGGCCTCTTCCAGGTCGCGGCGCAGCTTGCTCAGCTCGGCTTCGCGCTTCTTGTTGAGCTCGATCTGCGCGGAGGTGGCACCGCCGGCTTCCTCGAGGCGTTCTCCCAGCTCCTCCAGTTCGCGGGCCAGGTCGGCGCGCTGCTTCTCAGCCTGCGCACGCCACAAACGCACTTTTCGTGGGCCAGATCGGGCTCTCGGGAACCATTGATATAACAAAATTATAGTAACCAACTCGGTAGTACACTTTCACATCAAGGTACGTTGTCGTTTCTAGTTGTATGAGGCAGCTAAAAAAATTCAAAAATGAAAAAAATCGCGGAAGGTAGCGATGCGATAGGAGACTGCTGGCAGAGTATGACTTATCTACGAGGTATGAAACTTACAAAGTCTCATCACGTCCCATATTCGCGTAATTCGAATATTCCGGATCCCCGAGAAAGTCAAAAGTATCTGCACATCTTTCTGCACGATTATTCTTTTAATACCAGTGTATTACATAGATGTCTAGAGAACTCGTCTGTAAGCTACTGCAGGGAGGTATTGCACGCGTAAAACGATTCCTGAAACTTGGAATCTCGTCTTCAGCGTGGAAAATTAAATGGTACTGCTGCTACCAGTGTAAAGACTCACTTCATGTTAACTGGAGTATAAAATACTAAAACGCGTTTGGAGGTATTCGGCACGATGGTTCTTTTCCACTTTCAGTCCTTGAAGGAGGAGGAGGAGGAGATTAGTGTTTAACGTCCCATCGACAACGAGGTCATGAGAGACGGAGCACAAGCTCGGGTTAGGGAAGGATGGGGAAGGAAATCGGCCGTGCCCTTTCAAAGGCATTTGCCTGAAGTGATATAGGGAAATCACGGAAAACCTAAATCAGGATGGCCGGACGTGGGATTGAACCGTCGTCCTTCCGAATGCTCCTTGAAGGGAACATGCTACTGTTCCTTAATAAAATATGGACCTCTTGTCTGGAGGTTAGTACGAATATAGATGTGCTGAGGAATTACACGTCTTTGCAATAACCAGCGTCACAATGCGTCTAATCTAAGAAATTTAAAGTGTGGTGTGACCGCCAGACACCACACTTGCTAGGTGGTAGCCTTTAAATCGGCCGCGGTCCGGTAGTATACGTCGGACCCGCGTGTCGCCACTATCAGTGATTGCAGACCGAGCGCCGCCACACGGCAGGTCTAGAGAGACTTCCTAACTCTCGCCCCAGTTGTACAGCCGACTTTGCTAGCGATGGTTCACTGACAAATTACGCTCTCATTTGCCGAGACGATAGTTAGCATAGCCTTCAGCTACGTCATTTGCTACGACCTAGCAAGGCGCCATTATCTTTTGCTATTTATCTTGTGATGCATGTACCGTCAGACCGATGTTCACCAATTATGGATTAAAGTTAAGTATTCCAGAAGCTACGTACTTTTTTTACTAGACTCAACTCTTTTAACTGTTCCAGACCTCACGCCAGCCTGCGTGAGCTTAAACGCGTGCCTTTCGGCTATCTCATAGTGGCTTGGCTGTCTTGCCAAGTCACAACATAAAGCACCAATATTCATTCTAAGACCATCGTCAGAACCATATCTATACTATCATTTTCTTAAAAGTGTTATTCGAATTCAAATAATAGCACGATGTAAGCGACGCTACTCACCTTAGCTCTCGCTTGGCGTTCAGCTTCGACTTCTTCCTCGAGTTCCTCGATGCGGGCCTGCAACGAGAAATTTCAAATTGAACACCCACTCCGTTGGACGTCACTGTTATGCGCAGCGGGAATTGTGGTCGCATTCGCGAAGCTGTACCTGCAGTTCCTTGATCTGTTTCTGCAGTTTGGACACGAGAGACTGTTCATCTTCGAGCTTAGCAGCCAACGACGAGATCTCCTTGTCCTTGCGCTGGATGGTCTGCTCGAGTTCCTTCTTGTTACGCTCGAGGTCGGCCACGGCTTCCTGGGTCAGCTTGAGGTCACCCTCAACCTTTCGCTTGGCCTTCTCAACGTCGCCACTGTGAACACGTAGTTTTTATTTACTCGTTCGGCATCACAGAGGCATAATTTACAATATTCTTATCACTATATACTAAAAAAGAAAACAATATAATTCTACACTATATTAGATATGTGTTTGAGCCACTCTATGGCTGAGTCACTGAGTCTATGTATGTCCATGAGTTCACCACCATAGCCATACACTTTGCACACGAGTAGATGGTCCATTGTCTGTATTTCACCGCACTCACATACAGCGCTGTCTGCCAGGCCCCACTTGTTCATCAGGTGTTTACATCTCCCAACACTCGTTCTGACCCGGTTTAGAGCTGTCCACACTCTTCTTGGTAGGATGGAGCCATCAATCTTCTTGTTCGGATCGTGTACTAAATTTTTGTTCTTAAATTCACTTGCCGACCATACTTCGTTCCAGGCCGTTCTCGGCTCAAAGGCTTGTAGTTCTTCACCGATTTTCCAAAAGGGTGATCTGGATTTAAGCCTGTTTGTCGGTTTCAGATCTTGGTGGATAGGGAGGTCCGGGTTGTCTATAATTTTCCTGTAGGTTTTTAGGGCTAGCTGTGATCGTCTGATTTCTGGAGGCTCTATGTTCGCTAGTACAGGAAGCCATGCACAGGGGGTGGCCCTGAGTGTTCCCGAGATTATTCGCATTGTCTCCCTCAGCTGGACATCCACTTTAGATACGTGTGCACTTCTCCTCCAGGCTGGTGAACAGTATTCAGCTACACTGTAGACAAGGGCTAGTGCTGAAGTTCTCAAAGTTGCCCACACAGAGGCAAATAGAGCAGAGTCTTAGCATGAAGAACACGTAGTGGTATAGGTTAAAAAAAATCTCCTCAGGGCGCTGTAGCCTGCACGACTGAGTTTTGATCTCAGATTCAGGTTTAGTACTGAAGTGACGGATTTAGGTTTAATTTGCGTTTCCTTACAGAAATGTAACACGAAAAACTGCTACGAATTCACATTACTACCATTTCTGGAATGCTAGTTTTTTGATTAATTTGGAATACTCGGAGCAACGGCATAATTTTTGGCATGCAGACTAATCGTTGCATGGTAGCAACATCGAGTACTTGGAGAGCTGCTGATCGCTTTGCAACTCACCGAAGTTTCTTCTCACGCTCCAGAGAGTCCTCCAGTTCGTCCAGCGTCTGCTCGAGCTTGGCCTTCACCTTGTTCAAGTGGTTCACCTTGTCTTCAGCAGCCTACGGCAGAAAGCAGGCGGTTACTCGCAATGACCCGCACTCGGAAGCACCACTGTAGGCAGGAGAGGCGTGGCCGCTTACCTGCAACTCCTCAGCAGTCTTCTGGTTGATGTCACCCTGGTTCTTCTTCTCCTTGTTCAGCTTGTTGATCAGCTCGTCCTGGTGGGCGATCTCGTCGTTGAGGTTGCGGATCTGGTGGTCCTTGGTGGCCTTGTCTTGCTCAGACTGAAAGCGTCCACGTAATTTTTAGTGTATTCGCTCGAGTCCTACTCAGCTACCGTTGAAGCTTTAACAATGCTTTTGGAAAGTTGGATCAGAATTATTGAGAAGGCGTTAAAATTTGTTGTCGTTTGAATTTGAGCGCCTAAAGCGAGCAGTTATGTGATATCTGTTACAGAATGGAAACGTCGTCTAAATTGCAATAAAGTAGCTCAAGTACCGGACGATTACCTTTTGGACGGCGAGTTCGAGGTCCTCGACATCCTTCTTGAGGCCAGAGATCTCCTGCTCGAGCTTCTTCTTGGACTGGAAGAGCTGGTTGCGTGCATCTTCCTCCTGCTGGAGACGGTCTTGTGTGTCCTACGGCAGAGAAAAGCGAGTCAGGCCGAGCTACACGGACCACCCTCCAAAGCAGTCCGCAACTGGACAATATTTTATAAGTATCGTACACATCTCAGCTGTTTTAATTACTAGTGCTAATTCGTGCTAGAGGTGCGTATCCATTTAAGACGAGGACAGCAGAGGCGTGGGTGATATTTCGCGAAGGTGGCCATTAAAAAAAATATTTGAACCGATTCCAGGCACGCCTCGTGTGCTGGCGAGTCCTTCCCTCACATCGTTAACACTCCATCATAGATGACGCTCGTGGATCGCTTCCAGAGGACGTTTATAAACAGGGTGAAGGCGCGGCGGCGAGAATATCGTCCCATTTTCTTTGATTTGATATTTCCTGTCGTGCGAGGCAGTAGACGGAAGAGGCGCGCCTGCTGTGCTGGCACACGGCTGCCCCCGAGCTATTCCTAGCGCGCACTGGTTCCCGTCACTCATAACGGGCCTCGCAGTAGCTCCCTATCTCACATCTCACTGGCTCCCTCAACAATCAACTGTTGAGAATCCCCACCACATTGGTTGAGGTCCAAGGATTGCGTCTGATGTCCCTTTCTACTCACAGCCAGTCAGTTGTTCTGCCTTTCGTTTCGCGTTTCATTTTTTTTTTACCCGTAGCTAAACCTCCTTCTCTCCTGTACGCTCCCTGCTACGTTTGTAACAATCGTGCCATTCTACTGCCGCATCGTGTTTTAATTTACTCCCGACAGACAGCCGCATACCTGAGCTATACCAGGCTGGAAGAAAATAAATATATGAACGACATAAATTCAGCCGGCGTGGAGGTGCAGCATTTACAGCACGGACTGGACTATTTCCGATGGAGCAGTGATTCACGACGGAGCTGTTTACGTGCGCTATTTCTGCTCCTGGAGCCGTGAGTCAGGGCGCGAGCGTCTCGTGCGGCCGCAGCGTCTAGACTTTGTTCTCGGGCACCCGCTCCTTTCACATAAATATTTGGAGCTTCATCAGACATGTGATACTGTACAAACTATTGTCGGCATTTGTCCGTATCCCTTCTTCTATTTTCAAGCGCAACGTCTCCGATTTCGCCGCTTCTGATAGACGCACACATATTTTTCATGCTTTTTTGATACCAGTTCACAGATGTAATCCATATTAGCAACGGCCCAGATTTGAACCCGGCTCATTTTCGGAAGGAACCAGGTGGATTCTCAGTGTTCAAATGGTTCAAATGGCTCTGAGCACTATGCGACTTAACTTCTGAGATCATCAGTCACCTAGAACATCCATGCCCGAGGCGGGATTCGAACCTGCGACCGTAGCGGTCGCTCGGTTCCAGACTGTAGCGCCTAGAACCGCACGGCCACTCCGGCCGGCAATGCTCAGTGTAATCCTGCTAGACCAGTGTAAGCGCAAAATGCCCCTTTTGATACAGTCAACGTCTACTTAAACACAAGCTACTCCTTTGTTAAAAAATGTATGTGAAAAATGTACGGGCTGAAAAGTTTCCTAGTATTTCACAAATTCCACAATTACACAAAAACAGTTATGACTTCTGACTTCACGGAAAATCTTATTCTTAAAATATTAGGAGTGAATGTTCCTAGAAGAGTCAGCGAACATATTACTTCATCCCACATTTATGCTACGCAGTGACAAAGAGACATAATGGTATCCTACATGCCTCAACCACACCCTGTACACTCGCTTACGGAATACGCGTACATAGGGTGTGGCATACATGAGCGTTTTAGGAAGGAAAGGAAACTTTTAATGAAATTAACGTAGAATTATGCAGGCGTACCGAGATACTGTAAAACACTTCACTCGAGACTAGTTTAATATTTAGAAAGCAATTTGTTACTGACCAGAAATCATAGCATCGGCTGGAGAGAAATAAAGAATGCGGAATCTTATAGTATTTGCAGTATTGACGACGCGATTGGAATTGTACGGTTACATTATTTTTCTTAAGCTGATTATTTTATTCGTGTTTCGTGATAGTGGTTCCACCTTCCCAAATAACGTTATAGTGGGAACCGTTTCCGAGTGGCACAGCCAGCGAACGGTCTAAGTGCTTATATCCGTTTCGTCTGGCTGGCCGGTTCCGGTTTCCACCACGCTGCCACGCACTACTCAAGTGTAACCCGAGACTGACTCAGGTGCTTCTCGAAATAGCCAATGGCTGACGGCCAGCTTACCTACCCCAGTATCGAGTTTCACGTACCAAACAAAGTTTCTCTCAATATGACTTTTTAAATCAATTTTTCCCTCCATTTCCTCTTTTTAAAAAAGGTGCGCATATTGTGGACTACTGACACGAATCTTCGGAAATACTAAACTCTTAACTCCGATGACTCATACCCTGAAAGAATAATATTTCTTCCGCACTAACGTAGATTTACCTGAAGAGGCCTTTACGTTCTGGAGAAAATAAACTGTATATTTTCACAAGGCTGACACTTTGTTGAACGATGCCAGGATTGGAGCTTATCGCTTGGGCGCGGATTGTGTATTTCTGTTTGCCTGAAGGTCTGTTTGACGAGGGGGAGCTGGCACTGTCTAATGTCAGACGGTTCGTTTACCTTCTGAATGTATAAATCTGCTAGGAACAGGTTAAAAGGAAAGCACCTCACTAATTTTGTAAATCGGACACGCCCAAAAATTTTGCCTGAAGAAAGTGCACCAGTTCTGCTTAGAACTGCTTTTCAGTATTACAGTCGAAACAGAAGCTTTAAAGAGTTTGAGGCTTAGACTTGTGTCGTCCCTGGAAAGATGTCTCGTCGTCGATTTGACCACCTTCGCTGAAATACTATTACATAGAACTGCTGTTTATGTAGCTACAGACATTTTGCACTAATGCATGCGTTGTCAGATCCATTGAAGAATAGCAATGAATGAGGCAAAGTCTAGCTATATGTCACTCTTATCCACCCTGTTGGCAAGCAGTGGCTAGTCCTACTGCCAACTAATTTAACAGCTGTTGTAAAGTCTACGGCTAAGAGCTGTCGCTGTCCACTTTACTTGTTATGCTCACCAATTAACTGAAAGTCATTTCACGAGATATAACATATAAAATTAATTTCTACAGTACTTTTAACGGCGGGTGCAGTTTTGAAAAAATATAGTTACTAAAGTACAGTTTGATTACAACATATCGTGAGTGTATGGTATAAATTGTCATGTGTAATGCAACTAATGTAAAGTGAATACTTTCTGGAACTGTGGGATTCGTAGCTTCGACTCGAAACCGACTTCTCGGTGCCTTGTTCTGCACCTAAGATTGACATTTACAGAAGCGCTCTGATACGCCGTTGTTAGTAAGAGTTTCGTAGTGTCATATTGAGAATTTGGTGCTGTTCGTATAACATGACGCTTCATTTACTCGACTGTTACTTAAGTGATTCGTGAATCTGTCTTTATACCAGTATAATATGTATCCAGAGGTTAACGACAGAGCCTACTTCCCTACTGTACTTAAATCCCTTTTTATTTTTGTTGCAACAGAGACATTGCAGCTGCCTAATTGAACCTACCAGATTAGACACTTAATCGAATGAATAATTAGACTGCGTACTCTGTTGCTGTTTCGAAATTATCCTAATTGCTCTCACTCTTTTGAGGACTGAGACTCGGTTTCTCCTCTAGTGTTTTAAGAAAAATCTAATGAGTTGTATGATGTGTACGTGAAACACCAGAAGATTTCTGGAATCAAGTGGGCTTTTTATTTTTGTTGGAACAGAGACATTGCAGCTGCCTAATTGAACCTACCACATTAGACACTTAATCGAATGAATAATTAGAGTGCATGTTCTGTTGCTGTTTTGAAATTATCCGAATTGCTCTCACTCTTCTGAGGACTGAGACTCGGTTTCTCCTCTAGTGTTTTAAGAAAAATCTAATGAGTTGTATGATGTGTATGTGAAACACCGGAAGATTTATGGAATCAAGTGACCGGTCAGTTTCATAAAAATTCTCGAAAAATGCTTTCTTACAGTAAATAAGTAACTAAATGCGCGTATTCCCTTCGGAGTGAAGAAAGTATCGCACTCCTTCATTTCCACTATTCTTAAAAATTGAGTTGAGTTTTAGTCGTTTCTCCACAATGTCAGTCCTACCCGCTACTAATTTAGACTAGTGTGTGTGAATCTGAAGAAGACTCGGTTTCTCCTCTAGTGTTTTAAGAAAAATCTAATGAGTTGTATGATGTGTATGTGAAACACCAGAAGATTTCTGGAATCAAGTGACCTTTCAGTTTCATAAAAATTCTCGAAAAATGCTTTCTTACAGTAAATAAGTGACTAAATGCGCGTATTTCCTTCGGAGTGAAGAAAGTATCGCACTCCTTCATTTCCACTATTCTTAAAAATTGAGTTGAGCTTTATTGGTTTCTGCACAATGTCAGTCCTACCCGCTACTAATTTCGACTAGTGTGTGTGAATCTGAAGAAGATCGCAAAGGAACAGTGACATTCGTTGCTGTTCAATAACTGCTGTCTTGCGAATGCCATGGCAAACGGCCTGATGTTGTGTATCCAGAGTGAAGATTCAGAGAAAAAAAAACAGATATTTGTTCCGAAGGCCTGTTCTGGAATATAACTCTTTCACCAGTGCAAGTGTAGTCGCCCTGTGTTCAGTGGGTCCCTGTGCCTACAAGAAAAGCGAAGTACTCACCCTGAGCTGAGACTCGAGGTCCGCCTTCTGGGCCTGCAGCTTGTTGGCGCGCTCCTGGATCTCACCCAGAGAGCCCTTCTCTCCTTCCAGCTGGGCGAGTAGCGCCGTCTTCTCCTCCAGCAGCTTGGAGTTGAGGGCCTCAACTTCCTTGCGCGCCTTCTCTTCCCGCTCGAAGGCCTCCTGTGCCTTCTGTGCTTTCTCCTCGAGTTTCTGCAAACCACAGTCAGGAGTGTCAAGGGGGTCCATGTCTGGGAGCGTCGGCTGGGGCAGTGTTCGGTTCGGGTGGCTAGCGAGGACTGAGGCCCGCTGGAGCGCGCCGCTCGCTGGTCGCCGGGGGGCAGGCCTGCGTGGGCGCCGCGCTGGCACGCGCTCAAATAAAAATACATATTCCTGGAAGCCGTGGGCCGTGTGGGGAGCAACGAGGAATCAGGCTGGAGGGGAGGTTCATATTTAGCTGGCAACACCTAAAAATGTGGCTCGTGTGTGGGTTGCGGGATGGTCCAAGTGGCCCACGAGATATGTGCGGTGATATCCAGAAATAGGATGCCACGTTACCTTTTCGTTATCCTTCGCAAACACGGGAACATTCCGTCGTGTTTAACGGATTAGCGAGTGACTAGAACCTCACCTGCGAATAACTCGGCAGGAACCGAGAGCTCCACTGAAAATGGGCCTCTCTGCAGAAAGCAATTTCACTTGCCCGCTGGAATGGGAGATGGCGATCTGAGACACTGATTTCTCAATTATAACATCTGCTTCCTGATAAAACATTTAATTCTCGGCGGAGTGTTCGGAGTGAACCTTTCCGAAAGATTGAAATGTGGGCCGGTCAGGGGTTAGAACTTGGAGCCTGTTGTGGTAGACAGATACTTTTGATCTGTCCGTGAGTTTAGACGACTTACAGGCTGATAGACATTCCTAGTCGAGTCCTAGTGCTGCACGAACTTCTGCCCTCTCCAAAAACGTCACTTACGCCCATGCGTCTGGGCAGCATATTCACCTAAACGATAGAATGCGTAATAGTGGTAGTGAAACATATGACTTCGAGAAATACTAAATTTTTTTAAATCACCCTCTCTTAGACCATATCAAAAGTGGAGGATATGTTGAAAATCGGACGGTCTTTTTTTCAGACGCTACATTTCGGAGGTAACAGTAGACATTTTGTGGCAAAAGCAGGATACGATGCATGGACCAGTGAGAGAGAGGTGAATCTCACAGTCTTACAACAGTTCGAGACCCTAATGGAACCGCAATGGCAGAGTTTTAGTCATCGGTCGGAATGGGAAGTACGAATAACTTGCAATGATACTTAAATTATGTTTTTTGGGGCCCCCATCGTCCATTTTCATCAGTTTCTACATCACCGGTTTGTACAGTTTCTTTCCGACGTGAAATACAAAATGTTTTAATCACCCTCTCTTAGACCATATCAAAAGTGGAGGACATGTTGAAAATTGGACGGTCTTTTTTTCAGACGTTACATTTCGGAGGTAGCAGTAGGCATTTTGTGGCAAAAGCAGAATACGATGCATGGACCAGTGAGAGCGAGGTGAATCTCACAGTCTTATAACAGTTCGAGACCCTAATGGAACCGTAATGGCAGAGTTTTAATCATCGGTCGGAATTGGAAGTAGCAATAACTTGCAATGATACTTAAATTATGTTTTTTGGGGCCTCCATCGTCCATTTTCATCAGTTTCTACATCACCGGTTTGTACAGTTTCTTTCCGACGTGAAATACAAAATGTTTTAATCACCCTCTCTTAGACTATATCAAAAGTGGAGGACATGCTGAAAATCGGACGGTCTTTTTTTCAGACGTTACATTTCGGAGGTAGCAGTAGGCATTTTGTGGCAAAAGCAGAATACGATGCGTGGACCAGTGAGAGCGAGGTGAATCTCACAGTCTTATAACAGTTCGAGACCCTAATGGAACCGTAATGGCAGAGTTTTAGTCATCGGGCGGAATTGGAAGTAGGAATAACTTGCAATGATACTTAAATTATATTTTTTGGGGCCCACGTCGTCCATTGTCGTCAGTTTCTACATCACCGGTTTGCACAGTTTCTTTGCGACGAGAAAATTTCTCCCCGTGAGTATGCCACAGCTGTCGTGCTTCCAGAAATAGCATGTGAAGAATTACAAGAAAAGATGGAAAGTGCATTTACTGGTTATGAGATCGAGAGAAAGCAATAGGACAGAACTGAACTTTGATTCTCTTTTAGGCTTGTGCATTCCAATGGGTAATGGCTTATAATGAAAGGACAGAGTGGAAAGCAACGTCAGCATCACGTTCAGAGACGTTGCTCGAATCATAATTGGAAGAAGACAGATTTGAAGTTAAAATAAGTAGAGCGACTAAGTGATACATGAAACAGGGAGATGGAGGACGTACCTTAATCTCATCCTCTATGCGCGTGACGTTGAGCAGAGGCTTGACCTTCTGCCACAACTTCCACCATGGCCAGGTGCGGAGCTGCAGGTACTTGCGCAGGTTGCGCTGTACCACTTGGAGGGCCACTCTGCCAACACACACACACAAACCGCAATTGTATAGTAGAAAATCACAAAACGCAACAACTCTTCACACAAATTAACCGTGTTAGAGCCTAGCCAACGTCGTACCATTTAATAGTTGAAATACAGAGTAATGTTTATTACTCAATATCTCAAGCCAAGTTACTACTTCTCGGTGGTGGAACGGACTATAATCAATTGCTTCAAAGATATTTCACGGTTGGCTATGCTTCGAGTGACCGCACGTATAGAAACCTCTTACTAGGGAATAAAACATCGATTCTGTAGCGAAAACCAAAACTGTTAATGGCAGAAGTTTCTAATCGAACAGAAAAGCGAGTATGTAACATTAAAATAAAAATGCACTGGAATAAAGCGCATGACTAATTTATGTGTGAAGTGTTCTGAATGCTATTTAATTCAGTTTGCGGCCAATTAAATACACACTTGTTACTGGCTACTAGGTGATTCTGGGAGTATTTACTAGTGTGACATCATCTGACTTTAAAATGTAAAATATATTTATTTTAAGTTTTGCAGAATTTTCAGAGAATGTGAAGTAATTGAAACATCTCACATCACAACCCAGTCTTTCCTAACTGACAAGTATTTAACTAGTTTTTCCCCACAAATAATTTGGTAAAAAGCACATTCCAAGCTGTACTGAAAATAATAATTTAACTCTGAGGTATAACTGGGACACTAATAGTAACTTGCGGAAAACTAAACTATTAGGAGCACTCAAGTAGGTAGTGTTGGCTCACCTCTGTTCCTGGAGCTTCTTGTACTCCTTCCTTGCCAGGTAACCTCTGATCCAGGCCTGCATCCAACTGATGATCTTGCCAAGACGCTCATCTCGCAACTCTTCCATCTGACCCAGGATTCCAGCTCTGAAGAACACCTATAAACAGTGGTTCGTTCTAACCACGAACTGTCGGCGGAAGGAATTGTCTCCTAATACCCCTTGTGGCGCAAATTTGTGCTTTATTTTGCTGCCATAGCCCTGTTTCATGATCATGTTCGTTTTTATTTCATAGTACGGTGAAACAGTGATCCAACAATTGTTATCAAAACATGAAACGCGTTTTGTTCTCTGACCAAAAAAATAGTGAAAATTTTGCCCTGTTCTCCATGACTGTAATATAAGTCGTGTTAGAAAGCCCTTCTTCCCTCTCTATTCGACCACTGCTTCTGAGGTGAGGATACGCAGTGAAATTGCGCCCTGAAACTCCTTTCCGTGTACACGGTCACAGCTGAAATATGCGTTTTCTCGTTTATTTGTTTCATGAACTCTTTGTTAAATGCTACCAGAAAAATAATTTTGTACGTTGGCGAAGTCACTAAAATGGAGCAACGTGATACGAACCGGGGTCTCTAAACTCACAGCTGATCCGTAGATAAAAGACCAGAAATTTGGAATAGCCTGTCAGATATGAAGAGTATTAGACTATTTTCAGTAATCTGTTCGTCTTTAGATCTGTTCAGGTAAGTGTACCGTAGAATTAGTCTCTGCTACTTGTAATAAGGTTGATACACTTCAAATCATATGTCTTTACTTAAAGCTCATTTGATGTATTTGATACCTGAAGTGGTATTACTACGCCTCCAAAAGCTATAACGAAGAAATTAGCAGCACCTATGTACTGAAAAACTGCATTAATTATCATGCAGAAGCACCATGCACAAACGAAAACTATGTGCCTAAAACAGATTCTGGGGAATAATAATAAGCTGTTAAAATATACTCTGGAAAGCGCGTTAATGAAAATTATGAAGCCAATACCTCAATTGATTGAATAGAAAATGGTGAATGGGTTTCATTGCAAATACGATATGAATATCATCTGCATAGCAAAGTGGAACTGCTGTACCCGCACTACCGAAATATTTTGTTAAGAGAAGCTTCGTTAGCAAATCGTCTTACTTCATAGATATAATTCAACAGTTGTAACCAGCCGTCAATTAGTTGAGAGGAAGATACTTATTACCTCAAATCATGAAATTTAATGTAAGTTAACAGGCACTTATTAGGTAACAGAACAGACATACAGATAAAAGCAAATGCAGTTCCTGTTATACGACAACGACTTGAAAGCTTTTAATATTGTTTAACTTAGGCCGGTTACAAGATATAGAAGGCATTCAGCCATTTACTTCACAGTGTACTATTACGAGCAAAGTTTGCTCATTTCAGTTAAGCTGTATTTCGTTGGACAGATCTGTGAGAGGCTGATGTCTGCCATCCATACCTTTGTTTTACCCATTCGATACTGCTCAGCGTCCATATTCACGTGGTCCAGGATGACTTGCGTCGCCTTCTCGGCTGCCATTGGCTCTTTGACAAGATGTGCGCAGAGGATTTTGTATCTGGAGATGCAACACGGTGGATATAGCATGGGCCCAAGTCGTGGTTGGGTTTCACCGTGTGTATAGGATAAGCAGGTTCCTCAGCTTGTCAGGGACTAAGACCAACAAATTTGCCGAAGAGCATAATTTATCACAACAGAGGCAATTTTCCTCTTTAGTATCTAATGTCTGGTAAATAAATGTGATCCAGTTTGCTTTCCAGCACTGAGTCCCGTGACAAAAACTGGGAACCAGCCTCTTTAGGGTAAGGATAAGGCAACATCTACTTTATTTACACATCTAAAAAACTGCAAGTTTTTTCTTTCAGTAACAAAACACACACACATAAATTGACCCACTGTCACTGGTGGGTTTGTTTTAGGAACGAAGGGATGCAGTCCAGATATTAGAACATTTATACAATTGCAACTAGATAAAAAGTAACACATAAAATAGGGTTTTATGTTTTCACTGGTGGCCCAATGTCTTCATAGGCTTCAGTGATTCGGCACACAGATCACACATCACAGAGAATCGGAGAAGATATTTGCTTCAGAATTTGCTACAAGTACTTAGTTTGATGTCCTCGTGAAAGTAATATGTTAGCAAGCTCATATCTTCCCCGATTTTTAAGGTTACATGCCTTGGTGTGACCCAAACGGTAAGACTCGGTGTCAAGGTTCACAGCATCCAGAATTGTCTGGGCCATCTTCTTTGGGTCGTCTCCTTTAAGAGCATCCACGGCTTGGGGAGCTAGAATCTTGTATCTAGCGTGTTCCAGAGTAAAAAAATACACAAAAGTTACATTTTGTCCCAGAACTGTGTAAAATTTGGGGATTATGTAATAAATTACGTCTCCAGTGTCTCGTTTGCTGCAGGTCATATGCGGGCTCTGGGGAAACAGCAAAAAGGGAAGAAACAAGCTATGTTGTTACCAATAACATCGAAGCCGTAGTTGGCGGTTTTCGATGTTACGCTTAAGAGGAGTTAAAAATGATTCCTGAGTTTCAGTCAGGTTATCATTTCAAACAGAAAACTGTTTTTCTATATTATAGAAATAGTTCGGGTACTAGAGGCAAGGCAGGGAAAAAAGAAAATCCATGGTCCAATCGGTTTTTGTGTTTCAAAGTAGGGAGCTTTTGACGTCACCAGGAAAAAATCAAAATTCCTTTCATCGGTGATGTTAAAAAAAATTGAAAGTAAATGCACCGGGACCACCTGGTTTTGTCTCTTGGGTGGTTCCGTGATGTTTTAAAATAATCCTTGCCTTGGTGTGTCCAATACGGTAACTGTCGGGGTCAAGACCGACAGATTCCAAACACTTAGCAGCAGCGTTCTTGGGTTCCTTCTCAGCCTGCATGATGGCAGGGGCAAGAATCATATAGCTTGGGGAAAAAATATACACATTATCACAGACAACCCGGGTACCGTTTCATTCTAACAACTTACATAACTTACACTCTAACGTCAATTTATTAAACTTCATGTACTTCAGTTCATTATTCTTGTTATAAATACAAATGAAAGTTTTTAAAAAAAATCTGTTATTGAAAAATCCACGTACATTATCTTCTTTTACACGAAGCTGTAGAATCATACTTGTAAGAAAAGACACCTTAAATAAGCATAATGCATGTGCTAAAGCAGCTAGTATATTACAAAGGTTGCTAGATTTTTAAATTATCATTGCTAATTTTCCGTAGACATCGTTTAATGGAGTTCTGCTGTAGTAATGAATATAGTTCGTCATGAATAATTAATATAGTTCGTAAAATCACTGTAAATATGTAGAATATGAAA
The DNA here is from genome assembly GCF_023864345.2 of Schistocerca serialis cubense. Taxonomy (NCBI): domain Eukaryota; kingdom Metazoa; phylum Arthropoda; class Insecta; order Orthoptera; family Acrididae; genus Schistocerca; species Schistocerca serialis. Next base: position 844,786,575 of record NC_064640.1, on the reverse strand, counting down.
GTTCCATTCAAAAATACTAAGACTGAGACAGGAACATGATGAAAATTTTCAATGATTTGGTTTAAGAGTTTATCAGATTAAAAAAGTTGAATGCTTTTGAACTTGACTGTGAATGTTTTTTATGTGTTTATACTAGGTTCTCCTTCTAAGAACTTACCGGAGCTTGAAGTCAGGATAGACCATCCTGTTGGGGAATCCCTTTCGGCAAATACGGATACCCTCAAGTACACCGTTACAGGTGAGCTGGTGCATTACCAGGTGAGAGTCAATCAGACCTGCGAACACAAAGAGAACAGTGGTCCGTGCGTAACAGTCAAGCGTTCACAACTTAGTGTCTCGTTTGTAGCCAGGAAATATCCTTTTACAAAATTGCTTTGCTATTAACTGGATCAGTTGTATTTTTCATTGTATCAATTCGTGAATGGTACATGTTTTCGTTTGTGTAGAGATACTGCTTCGAAGCTCCGTGTACTGACCTGGCTGCTTCAACTCGTTGGGGATGATACAACGCACGAAGTGAGGCTGCGTGCTCCTCAGGGTGGTCATCAAGTTGTTCAGTTGCTCCTGTGGAACCATAGCAATCTTTTAAAATGCCATTCTACGTTTCACACTCTTTCTGAACATGTCACCTTTACAAACTCTCCTACACCCCTCAACAAGATTTTAACTCCACAGAAGAGTGGTATAAAAAGGAAATTTTTCAGAGCTGTAGAAAATATTTCGTACTTTTAATGTTTGGTTATGCTACAGTGGAAAATAACTGCCAAATCCTTCTTATTCAGTAATTTAGGAGAGGTTACAGAAAAAAGTTTCTTCCATTCCGAGATAGCTAGTATGTTACAACTGTGGGAAACGTTTCTATACCACTGTCACCCAAAGAAAGTGTAATAGGTTCATATTCTGTTAGTATTTTCAGACACCCAGTTATCAAATAATTAGATCAGTTAGTAAATTTCTTATTAGACACTACAATAGCCACTAGTGTTGGTGGCAACAATAAAATCCAGTTCTGGCAAGGAACTTTTACGTAAAGACTAAGGTATTCTTTCTACAGTTGTTACCCGTCCCTTCTGGTAATAGATGGTCTTAAGTTCGTAAACACCCCATATGCACAAAAATTATCAATATCGGTAATTAATGAGTGAAATAAAAAATGCACAGATCCTTAGAACTTAAGAGTTAGCGAGACTGTTGAGAGATTAGCGTTAGTGGAGGAGCGAGGCAGAGAAGCAGTTAGAGGTCACCGTGTTTGGTGCTGGCCGGTGGTGGTTTCATGCTGTCGCCAGTCCTTGTCCTGGAAGACGGCGCGCTACAAACTACGTAACACAACACACGGCCGTCAGGGTGGGACTCTGCCGATGATCCGGCGCTGCCCGTTCGCAACGTCTCGGGCTAACGCCGTATCTTAATGGCAACTTCCCAAGCTACGGCCACACGTAGAGTAAAAATCGTTACTGAACACTTCATTGTCTTAAAAAGGGCTGTGGGTGAAATCACAATATCCAGACAACTCCCATAAGCGTCGCCTGTTGGGCGACAGCTTACAGGAGCTGGAGAGTGGGGAATTGACGCACCTTGTAGGACGAAGACACGGTGGCGAAACCACCACCCTTCTTTCCACGTCCACCTATTGAACAATAAAGCGATAGTTGGGAGTTTTAGTACAGGCGCGAGAAAATAAACAGAACAATTTGCATACATTATACATAGAAATGCACTTAAACAATGATGTAAAAAGCTGTGAGTATGTATATACATATAACCGACCTGTAAGACACAACGCAAAATTGTTACAAGGAAAAGGAAGTCTATCGAGAGCAGCATTAGAGCAAGTGGCCCTTAAGAGAGACAGAACAAATAAATGCTGTAGCTTACGATCTGCAAAAATAAAATAACGACAAGAGTGTGTTAGGCGGCAGGCAAGTAGCCGCGCTGTAAGAGATGCGAGATGAGGCTGTGGAAGTACAGTCTACAAGAGGTGTAAGTTGTGTGACGGTCACGTCTTGGTTTTACCCTGTGTTTCATGGAGACGGACTGGAATGAAGAACCCAGGTGCCGCTTCGTGCCAGCAGCTGCAAACATATGTAACACTGCAGGATTTGACAACTTACTTTTTGTCTTGAGAAAAATAAAGAGAACGTGTACCTTTGTAGATCATTCTCTGCAAATATTCTTAGAGAGAATTCTCCTAAACATAGAGCAATTAAATGAGAATTTAGAGCTCACAATTTGTCAATGAAATTGCTTGTTCATAAATATTTTGTGTAGTAAAATGTAGTTTGTAGTTCTAGAGCTATAGCTCCTTAATGTGTGACGCATTTAAAATCGAAAAGGAGATCATATGTACATAGAAATTCTGATTCGTGTTAGGTGTGTGAGTGTGTGTGTGTTTTGCGTCATCCATTTATAGCTGAAAGAAATAGTATGCTGTCTACAGGAAATTTTCAGTTTCAGTTTTAGAATGTGTTTCGTCTTTGAGCTCCAAAGCAAAATACATGTATGAACGAATATCTTCAGAGCCAAAATTACTTGCCATTTGCCATCTGAGTTTTATTTTTAACGCGAAATAGTGAAATGGAAGACGAGAAATCCTGTGCTCTTGTGACTTTCAAAAGCTATTGTCATAGCTGAAACTAAAAAACAAACAAAAAATAAAGACCAGACATGTAAGGTACTGAGGATAAGAAAGAACTAACGGATGGCCTTTCCATATCAGTGTCCGAGAGATCGTGACCCGTTTATCGCTCACATGAGATGCTAGGTTTGGTTGATTTCACTATTCTTCAGGGACGGCTGATTTCGCCACAGACTGAGAATTTGTGTCACTACAGTCAGAAAAGCAAAAAAAAAAAAAAAAAAAAAAAAAAAAAAAAAAAAAAAAAAAAAAAATGGCTCTGAGCACTATGGGACTTAACATCTATGGTCATCAGTCCCCTAGAACTTACAACTACGTAAACCTAACTAACCTAAGGACATCAAACAACACCCAGTCATCACGAGGCAGAGAAAATCCCTGACCCCACCGGGAATCGAACATGAGAATCCAGGCGTGGGAAGCGAGAACGCTACCGCACGACCCCACGAGCTGCGGACTCAGAAAAGCAAGTAGAGGCATCTAGCGCAATAGAAAATGTCGATTACGATTGATAGTTCGGAAAGTTATAGTCCCATAGCCCCAAGGGAAACCCACGTAGCGGTTTGGTTTTATTTTTTTTTTTAATCTCGTGACATCTCAGAAATTTTCCATTTAGTGCGCCAGTAGACTTTGATAAATGTGTAGTTGATCGACTCTAGATGCATTCGATGAAATCCAATTCAACTCAGGCCGAATACAGTAAACGATTACACAAGCACTTCGCTCCGATGATGGCAGCCGCCTTCCTGGGGTGGTATCTAATGAAAATTTCTTCACTCCGACAGCCACACACACTTAAGAATATGAGAGGAATGAATTTCCTCGCTTTGCGCAAGAAAATACTTGAGATTATATTCCATAAGTAGTTGTAGGAAATACATGTTCTCTTACCCTTGCCACCACCAGCGGCTTCAGCACCGCCAGACTGTCCAGGATGGTCGGCGAAAATCTCTACCAGCAGCTTGTTGGCGGATTTCTTGAACTGGTCGACGACGGTGTCGTTCAGGGGGTCCTTGTTCTTCTCAAGCCACCCTGTGATGTTGTAGGACACCTGGCGAAGCAGAGGACCGTCAGTAAGTGTTTGGCCGCGCACAGATTCGAGTGCTCAAGTCCGCTGACTGCGTGACTTACCGTTCCGGCGTAGTGAGCAATGGCAAAGTGGGCAGCGGGCTGACCGGGCTTTGGCGGCTTCGGCTTCATGAAGTTGGGAGACTTGCCCAAGTGGTTGTTCATCAGCTTCTCCTCAAAGGTCTTGTCTGTCGCCTTGGGGAACATAGACTCTTCCTCCAGGATTGACAGGATACCCATAGGCTGTGCACACAGAGAGACTTGCTTTGGCATTGCCCTTCTCCTCACGAATCAGCGAAAGAAAGCTGCTCGAATGAATCGGCACAAAAGAGTGCGCAGTAATCTCTGTTCCTTAGTCGAAAATTTGCATGTGCAAAGTAAGAAAACATTACGACCTTACAAGCAATTTTCTTTCGCTGATGAATACATTCACTTTGCAGAACTACAACCGCAGAAGAATTTTTAATGTTTTACTTAACTGATCACTTCATTTACTTCAAATAGGGAACATTTCTTAAGCATATAAAGTATTAACTTTTTATTTCGACAATAATGATCTTAATTACACGTGAAGAAATGAACATTTGCGATGGTTATATCTCAAGAAAAATATTCAGTAATACTGCAAATTCTATTAGCCGAAGAACTACTTGAGGCGCTTTATCATGCACTCAAGCAGGCTGCCTGTCATACTTAAAGATTAGTTACTTGCACTAAATAAAATGCGATACAAATACTAGCATCGTGAATGATAGCAATAGCGTTCTTAAATGTTCCCTTAGAAATAGAACTTTTGAGATATCCATACAACGGCACACAGCGCAGCGTTAGCTTACTACCAACTGAAGCTTACCTCTGGACGATGGCAGGTGACTTTCCGAAGGTAACAGGGAGTGCTGAACTTTATTGAAACACTTTCACAAATAAAAAAATAAGTTTAAAGATTCATTTTTGAGATTCAGGGTCAGAACTGAGTGAAAGGGAAGAGCAATCAATTAATTGCTATGTACTGAAAATTCTGTGAACAGATTCCAAAATAAAAACAGGAAAAGATAAACAAACAGTCCAGAAGTTTCATTTACTTTTCTCATTATCTTTCATTTGTGTCTTTACTTAGTGCTTCAGCAATATTGGACATGCAAACTGGGAGCAGCTCTTGCATGAGTTGCGGGCCCAGAAAAAGTCACATTTTGTTTATTTGCCATGATACTCAGCATGTTACATTAGTAGCCTACACTACGCATACAAAGATGCAAATACACACAGAAGGTCTACACAAGGACAGGATAGAGCATTCGATGTCCGCCAGCGATTCATTTTGTGTTAAATGCGATAACCAGCTCTTTGGTTGGTGACTTGTTACTTTCGTCACGGTCGTTTGCACCTGAAACTTTAGATGACATGATCATGAGAAGTATATAAAATATTGTTTTCATTGCAGTCAAATCATAAAAAGTGTGGAAACCGGTTCGAAGATTTTCTATTCTAATGCAGTTCGTTTAACGTTGAACGTTTAGACACTGCAGTCTACTTTTGGCATGTGAGTAGTGTAGTTAGTGAAGAAACACTACGATTCCCATCTGGTTCCCTTTCATCGAAATGCAGTTTGTTAGCACTACTCCGAGGTGCGGCATTGAGGAACCTGCGTTTCGACGTTATTACGATTCCGTCAAAGTGTAGCGTATGCATGTGAGAGATGCAGTGCATTCAAATCTACTTCGGTAAGCAAAATTTTAACTGCAAAATTTATGGAATATATAACGACATTAGCGGTTCGTAAATTAACATCTTTCTTCTACGTAGCAATAGATAATATAGTTACAACCTGTTTTGATATGTCTCACAACAATGATAATAAAATATTTCTGTTAACCTGTGTCAACTATTTCTTTGTTTAATCGAAATATTTATTTTTTTTAATCACCTGCCTCTATAAAAAATATCATCCACGCGTTTCAATTTTTCTTTATTCCGAAGCTTTTGATGTAAAGAAGGATACAATATTAAATGAATTGAAACCCGAAGGAGTACGATATATATTCCATATAAGAGCCTGTCAGTAAGTCCTACTCTGACGTTTGAAGCTCATAAATGATAGGACTACCTTTTCTATAAGGTCAATGGTCTCCTGGAGGTCCAGCCCGAAATCAATGAAGACCCAGGGAATTCCTTCTCTCTCGTACTCTTCTTGCTCGAGAATGAACATGTGGTGATTGAAATACTGCTGCAGTTTCTCGTTCGTGAAATTCACGCAAAGTTGATTAAATCCGTTCTGCTGCATTCGGTCACAGAGGAGAAGGTGCAGGTAACAGTGAGACAAACAGTGGAAGATACACAATAACTGTGACACTGACATTCACAATAGTTCAGGAAGGGTGCTGAATCGGCCGTCCTTCTGATCGTCCCAGTGCTGAACACAGAGATGTTTGAGAATTCTGGGACAATCTGTACTTGCCGGTACAGCACTCCTAGCAAGATTAGTGATTAACGTCGAGAGCACACTGAAGCATGACGCCACAGACAGAGCTGAAAGAGAGTCTCACAGAACAGTTCTATCACATCAATACATAAACAAACAGCGTTAGTAACACGACAATGGCAGGGCGCTTCGTACAACTTGGCACGGTTTTGCGACTTACACCGAGGCAGTAATCACTGGCGACTCGTAAACGTTTTCGAGCACCGAAACAAGTTGAACGAAACGCTCTATGTGCCAACTGTTAGGGGGATGTGTCCTTAAATGCCCCCTGGTTCTACCTTCTCAATGAGATCTATGCAAGCTTGAAGGTCCATGCCAAAATCAATAAAGGTCCACTCGATGCCCTCTCGCTGGTACTCTTCTTGCTCGAGCACGAACATGTGATGATTGAAGAACTGCTGCAATTTCTCGTTGGTGAAGTTGATGCACAGCTGCTCGAAGCTATTGAACTATGGGGGGTACAAGGTTAGAAACACAAGTTCCAAGGGAAAAGACAATTAAGAGGACATGCGATGCACACAACACTGACACACAATATGGAACTCTCCATCACCTCCTTCTCTCTTCAAATCTCGCGTGTCCTTTTGTTTGGACAGAGATAGTATTTCGATAGTAACAACCAGTCGCCTTAGTGAAATATCTCCTTTTGGCGAACGTTTTTAGTGCTACGATAAAAAAAAAGAGAATTACATTTCAGAGAAGAGCTGTGTGGAGGCAATAGATCGACCAATGCGTGCGAAAAATTCCGGTTGTTTGGGTTCTTGGGATAACACTGAAAAACAAACGAAAACAAACATCAATCGACATGGAGTCATGGTTGGAACACATCCGAAGCTAACCTTCCTGTGCACCCTGCTGCGTCTTGTGGCGGCTTTACGCAGGTATACGTCACACATTTTGTGCAATCAGGTTACCTTCTCAATGAGTTCAATGCAAGCTTGCAGATCCATGCCAAAGTCAATGAATGCCCACTCGATGCCTTCGGTTTTGTACTCTTCTTGCTCGAGCACGAACATATGGTGGTTGAAGAACTGTTGCAGCTTCTCGTTGGTGAAGTTGATGCACAGCTGCTCGAAGCTATTGAACTAAGGGCCGGGGTACACACAGTTAGAAACACTGTGTCCAGTTCCGATGGCACAGGTTTTAAACGGAACGTGCAACACATGGGTACATAAATATCTTTCAGTCTCCACTGACTACGGGTAAAACGGCCGTCGGCAATTTTGTTACAGGTCTCGTGCTGTTTCAACTGTCTGGTTTGCTGACTGCCGAGGCCGATTACGTGTGTGTGGAGACTGCAAGACACACAAAAGAACAAGGAAACCATCGAGCTGCTCTTCAACGGTTCCCGGAAATACAATGTGGTCCCGCTCGGTCTCAGAGAGGGGTTCTGCAAAAGAACAACACAGAGGACACGGAGACGGCTGATGTGCCTGCGAGCCGTTCACCTACAGGCAGGAGGTTACCTTCTCAATAAGTTCAATGCAAGCTTGCAGGTCCATGCCAAAGTCAATGAAAGTCCAGACGATTCCCTCAGTCTTGTACTCTTCCTGCTCCAGTACAAACATGTGGTGGTTGAAGAACTGCTGCAGCTTCTCGTTGGTAAAGTTGATGCAGAGTTGCTCGAAGCCGTTAAACTGTGTTTCATACAAAGGCGCATTACAGCAGGTGCAATAAGCAGAAATGTTAGAGCTGCATGCTTCACAGCAGTGTTAGAGCCAGTCCTTTGTTACTGACACGTGTGAGTGGGTTTGAGCCTCGCTTGCTACGCGTTTACTACGTACCTTCCTGCTTTCAGAGCAGAGCTGGGATTATCTTGCGGCTAACATTGCAAGCCTTAGACCAAATAGCTGTAACATCCCGGCTTTTGACAGTCCACTAACTGTACTTTCACTAAGATGGCCTAGCACTGCAAACACCTACACTCGAATTCAGCGACGTAGGAATTCATAACATTCGACAAAACAATGTAAGTCAATGATCTACTACCATGTATTCTGACTACTATTGCAGTTATGTGAGTGAGCCAGATAAAGCTTCTTGTTTTTTTGGACAGACAAAAGCCGAGTTGTCTTGTTAAGCATAATTCGTCTGAGGCAAAGTTTAGTTCAGCAATCTGCAGCTAGTTCTACCTTCTCTATAAGCTCTATGCAAGCTAGCAAGTCCATGCCAAAGTCAATGAACGCCCAGTTGATTCCTTCAGCCTTGTACTCTTCCTGCTCCAGCACAAACATGTGGTGGTTGAAAAACTGTTGCAGTTTCTCGTTGGTGAAGTTTATACACAGTTGCTCGAAGCCGTTGTACTATAAAACATGCGTCATGTTAAAACACATTCACTACGAACTATGTATATGTAGTCGTTAGTAGTTTAACTCTAATAGTGAATAGAAGCTGAATTATATACAGATGAGTTTAATTCTAATAGTGAATAGAAGCCGAATTATATACAGCTGATTGCTAATTGTAGAAATGCTTACGGTTAGAGCTTTGTACATTCTGTATTTTGATTTTTACATATATACAGAAGTTGGTTTGAAGTGCGCTTTTCACTGAACGTTAAATTGATAACATTGACTAAAGAATACTAAGTATGAGTGACATTATGCACAAAAAAGTAAGAACTATGTACAGCGGTCTACTTATTATTTAATAGGCAACTGTTAGATGTGAGTACTTATTACACATTAACTTTAAATTTGCTTAGCTTCCAAAGTAGCTAATGACTCAACGTTAAAATAATAACATTGAATACTACTACAACAACAGAAGGATTTATTTATACAAATGATTAAAACAAGTTTGTTCATTTCTGTTGTGACAAGTGTTAAAGGTTTAAGCAGAAGCTGACTGCTTATACGTGGCACATAAAAGAATTAATTTCAGCTATCCAAGTACAGCGTATAATTTCTCTATAAATGCAGAAGCATATAAGGAAACAATGAAGAACAAACAATGTACAAGACACACAAAATAAATCTTTAAAAATGGCTCCAGGAACGTAATGGTGAATCTGCTAGAACATATATGACATACTGAACAAAGAAACTGCACCAAGAGCACCTGTAATTAAACTTGTTTTGTGAGAAGTAATGAATTGAATTAACAAAATATTCATATGAATCAATAATAAATAGTATACTACGTCTCCTCCCACTTTAAAAATTATGTAATACATAACGTTAAAATCTATGTGTAGCTAGGAGTGGGCGCTTTATTCATGAAGGAAATGGTTTTCTGGCAATATAAATTTATTAATATATTAAGAACTTTTTGTGTACGTAATTGATGTAAAAATGAAGAAATAAAATCAGTATAAAGGTCAAGTGACTATTTGTAATGACTATAATCAAGATCCACAATGTGAAATAGCGTCCAGTGTTCCAGAAATGAGTGAATGTATAAAAATGCATATTTAAACTTACGTCGAAAATCTCGAAACCGGCAATATCCAGTACACCAATGAAGTGCTGCCTCTTCTGCTTAGTGTCCAGTGTCTCGTTACACTTCTTCACAAGCCACTTGAACAGCCTGTCGAACATGGCCTTGGACATGGCACCTACGGAGTAGGCGACCTGTAACACAGACGGGCTCTCTAGACATGGTACACAAAATATCGCGGACGTAACACAGATGAACTTTACTTCTCCATTCGCCGCTCCCTTTAACCTTGGCAATCAATTACCGGGGCTGAACAAGAATGCAAGATACAAGTAAAAGAACTATAGTGTCGTTGTAGGGAACTGCATATAGAAATACATTTTAAAATATCAACCAAAGAACTGTGCTCTTAAAGAAATTGCAGACTTCGAAAAATGTTAAACTGATTTTTTTTTTTTTTTTTTTTTTTTTGGTTTCTCAGACGATTCAAGCTGTGTTACTATAACTGAATGTACGAAAAATGTAGGTGTTGATTAAAGCTCACCTGGTCCTTGTTCCTACCCTGGGTGACGAACTCGTTTCCGACCTTGATCCTTGGTTTCAGCAAGTTCTTGTACAAGTCCTCAGCGCTGGTCATCAGCAACTTGGCGACGCGCTCACCTTCCTGCATCAAGAAAACATTGCTTAGTGGTCAGTGAAGGTCGCTGGCAGACTGCAGTAGAAAAGTGGACACTGAAATCTTAATATGCGATTGTTGTTGGCTTTTGTAGGCAGAAAATCTCATAAATACCGCTTCTGTCAAATGTTCTCTAATTAGTCTCAAACAAACTTTTTAACATTAAAGAGCAGATTACAGCTAAAATTAAGTTCATTTTGAAAAGCAACTTGTCAGTTTATGGACGATAAACTAAGTGAAGCCAATGATGGACAGGTTTTTTTTTACCGTGGCAAATAATGAGAATTCTATGACCCGAAAATTGCTGCGAGAAGGAAACAAGATAAGATGTTGTAGGCAGGAAGTGAGGTACTTACAACTGTGCCGTCGGCCTCAGCCTGCTCTTCTCGGCCGCGCTGCTTGAATTTCATGCCACCCATGTGCATGACGGCAGCTGTGATCTTGTACACGTCGTTCTTCTCCTCTTGGGTGAAACCCAGCACATCGAAGGCTTCCTACAACCCGCACAAGCACACTTAGACTGCGAGCGATATACGGTGCCCCTGCCAGGATCCCTTTGTCGAGATCGTCACAGGGAGCACAATCAAAACCATTTGGCCGATATTTGATTTAGTAAAAATTTTCGAACTGAGACAGCTTTAAATCACAATGAGACTGTATGTACAGACATTAATTTGGAAAAAAAATACGTTTATCTTTTTTACAAAGAGTCGCTACGAAGAAACATTTCTATCGTTTAAAAAAATCCAGTAAACAAAAGATATAAATATCCAAAAACACTAGTTTTTGATGAAGCATAATGACAGATATGCCATTAGCAACATGACACCATCAGTTCATGCAGTTAGCTCGTACTTACCAAGTAACAAACAGATGTTGCGTTTTCGTGTCTCAAGTCGTGTTACATCCAATGTTCAATGCTTCATAGTGTTATTTGGATGTCAATTGTCTACAACATTGCTACTTCAAGATGTTAGAGGTATCTTTTCTACGAGTGGCGTGGAATATTTAATACAATTTTCAAATAGTGAAAGGGTCGCAAATGTAGTCTTTTAAACAGTTCTTTGGTACGGGAGTGTGTCGACACACAACCCGATGTACGAGATGCTCACAGTCCAGCTCGGAGAAGAGCCGCTGAAGCTGCAGGAACGGCTGTGTCAGTGGTTCCTCGCAGCTAGTACTGGGCATAAGGTTAGTATACGAGGCGAAGGGCGTTAAAGTCGGCGGCATGGTTCGTGCACTCAAGGGGTGCAATTGCCAATGGTAGGGTACACATGTAGGGTAATGTTCCACCGAAACATAGAATAATGTGCAGCGAGACACTCGAACCACCGAGTCCGCCACTGGGAGGACAGGGCGAATACATCGGGTAACGTGAGCAACTTACGTCGGTCAACTGCATTTCCTCTCCATCATCGACGTTGGGGATGGTAATCTTACCCTGGGAGACGTTGTAGTAGTCATAGATGTTGTCGCTCAATAAGCAAATGTCTGTGAGAAGAACATTCTGGCGTTTAGCGTCAACGTGTTACACTCTGCCTCTCTCCACTGCGCGCTAGAAAGCCCTTTCAATTTTACGGCGTCTCCAAAATAACTGCGAGCATTCCTCATTTGTTGCTAGTAAGTACGTACATCGCACTTGTAAACAATCTTTAATTTCAGCATTGTTACTTTACGTCCGTGTCAGCTTCTCAACATAGAAGAATATCGTCACAGTTATTTTGTGCGCATAGTGGAGAGAGTATACACAGTTAAAAGAGAATAAGGGATGAGATGAATTAAAACAGCAATTTATAATGTATATGTACAAGAGAAACAATTAAACTCGAGCTACTAAGTCGAGTAGAGCCTAAAAAGAACGTTTCGGCATTGACGCGAGTGGCAAAAATGGAGGCTTTGCCATACTGCAAGCTGCTTCCTCGTGAAAATGAGAGAAAAAAAAGCGAGTTAGTTGTGTAAGCGCAGCAAACAATTACCCTACTGAGACACGCCGTAGAGCAGCTGAGATATTACGATTCCTTTGGAATCTCGTTGGTATGTTTTGTATATTTTTTCTTAGCGAGATCTGTAAGTACAGTAATTTCGTGTCTGGTCCATCTAAGAACGTTTCTCTTCTCAGAGTCAGCCGTCAAGCGTCAAGCGTAATTCCGTCAGTTGTTAGAGTTAGTCACAAAAAAAAACCACACATGCGTCAGGTTTAATGTCCATAATATCTATATGAGTTAATAGCGAGGCGTTATTAATTCCCGAGAACCGGGTAAGAGCTTTGGGTTATGACAACAGCGAAATCCAGTATGCGGCAAGCCGATGTTCCGAACAGTACGTGACGAATTCCTACTAGCATTTGTTCATTGCGCCATTAAACTGTTCGTAAAATTATTGAGTAAGCACCAAGATGAAATTCAACCACTTTTACTCAGAAGAAATAAGCTACGTTATAACTGCGATTAATTAAGCGTAAGTTCACATACATTTCGGTATGTGAGGTAACCGTAAGTTCTAAAATGAAATTCCAAGGGCGTATTAGCAATTAAGTATTCATTTCACTTCAAATCTTTCAGAATTATTTCAATGGATGTAGCTCTTGCTAAATTTTTAAAAAATAGAGGCCACGATACTGTTTCAAATTTCAATTTTAAAATCTGCGGGTCTTCACTTCAATGGAATTGCTCACGTACTGCTCAGTAACAGAGAAGCGCTGTTTCTAGACAGACTCAACTTCTGCGATCAGACTTACATCGGTAATCTGCATTTCCTCTCCATCATCTACACCGGGAATAGAGGTCTTTCCTTGTGAGACGAAGTGATAGTCATTGATGTCGTTGGAAAGGAGACAGATTTCTGTAGGGAGGTCACAGATCGTTCAGTTCAAAATACGACTGTGAAAATGTTATGGTCACACACACCAACAGTCCTGTTCGTTGTGCTGTCCAAGAGCACAGCGAACATGTTGGCTAGTGTTATCAGTAAAACAAATGTTATATAAAATATAGGTTTGACAAAATTGTGGTATTATGATAAGTCTTAGATTGGTAGAGTAGAAATGTGGTCTCAGACACCAGTTAATACGGGACTGATTAGAGGGGTATAAGACGGCAGGGTGTCCAAAGGGGTGACTGTGTCTTTCGTGACACGCTTGTATTGGGAAGGGTATTGACGGGCCTTGGCTCAGCAAGCTTTGTGATAAATTCGCCCTCAGTAGGGGAGGATGTGCCCTGACAGCATGCCCCGGTCTGCAGGGCAACTTACATCCGTAAACTGAAGTTCCTCTCCATCATCCACACCAGGAATAGTTGTCTTGCCTTGGGACACGTAGTAATAGTCTTGGATATTGTCGGTGAGGAGACACATTTCTGTTGAGTTGGGAGAGAATGCATTATCACAAGGTACACAAAAGAAACACATAGTCTTGTTCCTCCGTTGCAGCTATTGTTTCTACCTGATACTATATGCGCCTTCTAGAGACTCGAATCTACTGTCAACTGCTGAATCAAGTCGCACTTAAAACAAAAAATAACCATTATGACAATCATTCTCTTAAAGTTCTCGATTTAAAAAAAAAAGGCAATTTCTGTAAATAGTGCACTTTTTAATGAGGGCAATTAAGAAGTGATATTACTTTCATTTTATTATTGTAGTGAAAGACAGTTCAAACACTCACAATTTTTTAACCTTGATTATTACGCGATTGTAATCATTCCCTCACCCGGCGACATGGAAAAAACAGGTTATATTCAATAAAAATGTTTGTAATCAAGAATAATTGAATAGTGAAGAGACGGAGACCGAATGAAAGCAAGATATTTCAACGTTCAGTTCTAATTACACTTAGCTCTATTAGAGTTCAATTCAGTACAGTATCACTTAAATGTTTTTGAAGTATATGGATTGATGGCTTAATTACACTTAGCTCTATTAGAGTTCAATTCAGTACAGTATCACTTATTATGTTTTTGAAGTATATGGCTTGAATACGTTTTTACTGTTAAAGTATACCATTTTAAATAGCAAATGTTGTAATATATCTATCTGAGGAGTTTAACGGAAACTCATACGTACCCTTCAGGCCAGGGACAGCGCCGGACATCATCTGATAGAAGATGTGGTATGAACGCTCCAAGGGCTGCTGTGAGATGACACGGGCCTTCTCCAGCAGATCTGTGGAAGTTAGTGATTAGTTATTATCCGTTGCTATAATTAGGCAAATCGAGACCTGTCTCTAAAACTCTCGGCAAATGCCTAAGGCGTAACTTACATGTTTCAATATCAGCTCCAGCCAGCTTTCCAGAAGGACCGAAGTGAATTCTGATGAATTTACCCTGTTCGAGAGATAGAGACAGAGTTATCAGTCAGCTGTTTTTCGTAAAAGTAGAAAATATTCGTTAAGAGCTAAAATGGTATAAACTTACGAATCGCGAGGAGTTGTCATTTCGCACGGTCTTGGCGTTACCGAACGCCTCAAGTACCGGGTTAGTTTGCACGACCTGGTCCTCCAGTGTGCCCTGCAAACAGACAATAACAGGTTGACGTTTTAGCGGCCGTACGACTCAGAAGAAGCGAGAACGTAGTTCAAAGGATGGTCCTGCTTTACCTTCTTCGAAGACTGCTGTTCATCTTTCTTCGAGCTGGCACCGACGGTGGCGAAGTACGAAATTACTTTCTTCGTGTTTTCAGTTTTTCCTGCTCCAGACTCTCCTCTGTGGATGACAAGAAGAAAAAAAATATGTTACATTTTTCGGCAGGGAAAATACGTACACAGTTTTTTTTCCTTGTATTTGATCTTAAGGAATTAAAAACACATCCGTTGACTGACTGAATATGAGTCTGGGCGTTATTCAAAACTGCACACAAAATAGCAACTTTGGAGGATTTTACATACAACAAGACAATAACAAAATAGGTGTCCATTCTATGGTAACGTGAGATTCTTGGGACTTAGCTACACTTTTCTGCATAATATTTGGTTGCTGCTGCGGGAAACATTATCAGAGGCTATGGGGACAAATGTCACAGTTTCTGCACGTTTACTGCTGCGAAAACATGTTTCATTTAAACTTTTCACTGCAGAATTAGCGAGAACTGCAGTGAAACGTGGAAAAGAAACATATTTTCCGAGCAGTATACTTAGAAGGAATTGAACCTTAATCTCCACAGGCTCTGAAGGTCTGTCATGTAGCAGAAAACTAAACGTTCGATGAAAAGTATGTCTAAGACCGTAGCAGAAGTCCCAGAATCCAGTCGTGAAAACTCACATTGTTTAATTAATTCATTGAAAGCAATCAGTTCATTGCATAGAACTACAATTCATTTGAAAGTTACTGTTTGACAGTATGTTTGCTTCTTGATAAAGCTTGTAAAATGTTGTTGTGTTGGAAATAATGAAAGATACTTACGTGATCAACATAGACTGGTTTTCACGGTCTGTAAAATAGAACGAAAAAAGAAGAAAGTTAGAACATATTAACAGACTTTTACTCAGTTTTACATCTAGTATTTCCTACTGTACTTTGGGTTTGTTATACGAGTAGACTATCAAAATGCTTAACGGAATGAGCAGATATCTCGAGAAAAAACAACGAACGTAAAATTAGAGAGATTCGAGTCTACACGTAAGCTTAGCAACAAATGTTCCTCCTTGGAACAAGTAAAGGGCGAAGTGACACATATACAAAATACACTCCACCACACAGCGCAAGATGTAGCAGTGACAGTGGCTCATTAATAATTATTACAATGTTTTGAGATTCGAGTTATCTATTTCAGAAAGTATGGCATGACATGTGGCTAGGTACTCTGTAGATAGCTGTTCTACTTATTCCATTCAGTGTGAGAAACACATAGCGTACGAGTAACTACAGACTTTGTTTTTTGCTGTTGTTGCCATGAAATTACTAGCATAGAGAGAGTATCATTTGTCGGAAGCAGCCTCAGCCTTCCAAGATTATGCAAGTTTGGCGCACGACAGCTTGGTAAGAAATAGCAGGATTGATTCTGCATTCAGGGAGTATAGGATACGAAATGTATATTGCACTACTCTTGTTTTGTGTGAAAGAGCGTAGAGTCTCCAGTATGGGACGCTATGACACCAGAAATTAAGTTTTGTTTCGTGTGCTACGTGAGCGACGCTTTTGCTTAATGAAAATGCATTGTGTTTTAGCTCAGACATACGACGCTATACTCGCGTGATACATATTAACAATTGTTCAGCGTGCCAGTAAACACCTACGTCGACAAATGAACGCAAAAGCGATGTTCTAAGCTTATTACAATGGTCAAAACTTATGTTTTAATTGCTTATGAGTTTAAGTTAATACCTTCACTGGAAACTCATCTCTTTTTCACAAATGGAACTGATGTATGTTCTGCAGATTAATATACAGAATTTAGTTGTTACGACTACGTAGGGAGTGTACACTATCTTCACATGCGAGAGAAATACTTTGAATTTGGAAACTAGTTGGCGTGCCGCTAAGTATCTGCGTAAAGTACATAGACTAAAGCTATGGTGAATAGAGGAATTATATACTTACTGGTCAACATGTTGACGTAGGCGCCGTCAGAAATGGCAAAGATGTGGGGTGGCACTTCATTACGCCTCTTGCCTCGGTAAAGCTTGGCGCAGCGGTTGGTGTAGACAGGGAAGCGCTTGTAGGGGTTGATTGCCACACAGAAGAGGCCGGAGTAGGTCTGCACATGGAAAGTACAAACTCAGCTCCTCAGTTGCTTTCAGACACACATATGTATACATATCCTACCTGTTTCAGTTAAACTCTTAGTGTTCTGTGCTGCGTAACGAGGCAACATGTAGGATAATGTGGGAGGTAGTGTGTCCCCAGAGTACGGGCAACATATTGTACTCCATTTAATGGAATATCCTATTGTTTTGCTTTGGGCTAAAAAGTTTTGCCAATACGAGAAGTATTTTTTCTACAAAACATGAGAAGATAAATATTTAACGAGTTCAGGCAACTCGAATGTTTTGATGTGCCACAATCAATATTACACCCTCCTTAACAAATTACTGTTAGTTTGTATGGCATAATAGAAAGTGAATACAAAATATTTAAAGAACGTAATGTGCAATATTTTGTGGAAATGACTCAATAACCCAAATACCAACACGTCATCTTGTTTTAGAAATCTACCTTCCACATCACATGCTTCATATAAAGTATACAGTAATAAAAGGAAGAAGAAGGAACTTTCTATATTGGTAGTAAAAAATGTAGGTCTAAAAGAAGTTTAAAAAAAGTTTGTTGAAAAGGGTGATGAGTTATGTATGCTATGGTTTCAAGAAATCCTCATGAACATGAAACTTTTCTAAAACGAATTTTGTTCAACCGGTGGGAGCTTCACTACTACCTCCAAGAACACAATAGTTTTTTCTGCTCAAAATATTCATTAATGCTTTGTGGTAACTTATATGTTCATAGTACTGTGAAAATTAAACGTAATTTGTAGAAAGAAGTCTCACAACAAACATGTAACAAAACCAAACAAAACACAAAAAGTCTAAACTCTAAATTGAAACTCATATTGTCAGAAGGTGCAGACACGAACATCATAACGTGCATTAACATAAATAGCCAGTGCCGTCCAAACAGTCTGGTATTTGAGGCGCTGAATATAGACACATTTAACAACAGAAGGACTAGAAGCGCAACTGCCACACTGAAACTCGAGTGGTTCCGCAAGGTGACAGGGACGCTTCATATGGCACAAAAGACATTAATACACGGGAACTAAAATTGAAGTAACTGTCCCGTGTCTTTACGGGCGCTGCTTCACAAAGGTAGGGAGACATACTCATAAAAACCGAGTATTCTTCTTTAAAAGAAAGGGATAAACATTCAAACATTTAAAGTCTCCGCTTACACACACGAGAACAAAAACAAGTGTTCTAGCAGTAGAACACGAAAGTGTTGTTATTAGAAAGGATTCATGTGAAAGGAACAACAACAGAGCCACGTTTCCAGTGTCTTACTGTTGGCTGCAAACAAACAAACATTATCGGTTCTTCCAGAGCACTCATCCAACCCTTCACCGATACACACGGAAGAACCGTGTCTTAAATATACTGCATCGGTTGTAGCAAGACTTCAATAGTACTATTGCTATCGGTGAAGGTTGGTTGAAAGCTCGGAAGATATTCATCGACAGTAAATCTTATACGCGGAACAGTCGACGGTCGATGTGCGCTGCTCCGGCCACCAAATTCACACCACAGTTGCGTTCTGCTGCCCAGCTATGATGGGGTTAGCCAAAACGCAATTCCGGGAAACGGCTAGGATTTGTCGTGGGGCAAGACAAACGTACAGGTAGTCTGGGAAATCGGAAGAGCGTGCGTCTGTGCACGGAGATCTCTTCGTTGCATGCTCCATGTGCAGGATAGGGTTAAACAGCAGAGGTTACCGACTTACGTAAATGAGCTTATGGTAGTATCGTTGCTTCAGGTTATGCAAGACTGAAGCGTCATTAAGATATGTCAAGTTGGACATATCCTCGCATTTCTCATACTTAGGGGGGTTTACTTGAGAAACCTGTTCCTTCTTGAAGTTCTTCTCCTGTTGGCGAGAGAGAAAGACAAAAACACAAGATGAGTTACAAGAAAAAGAAAGCAAAAAGCGCCCCCCGATGGGGAGGCGCCACTTACATAAATGAGCTTGCAGTAGTACCGCTGCCGGAGGTTGTGCAAAACAGCGGCTTCGTTCAAATACGTCAGGTCAGCCATGTCCTCCACCTTCTCGAACTTTGGCGGATTCACCTGAGATAGCTGATCCTTCTTGAGGACTTTCTCCTAACGCAAAATAGTTTTCTCATGGGATAACATTCATGACAAATTTTAATGAGGCCTGAAGCATGACAGAACTGCAAACTGTATCTGCGTTACGCTTCATAACAACAACAGTGAAGAGACATGTTTTGTCCGGTATTGTCTTAAATTTGAAACCACGTATGTTACACAGATGCATCACTTCGTAAAACTGAAAACTATTAGTGAAATTTTTGAAGTGAAATGTAGCTAGTATATTCCTTCGAGTCATTGGTGCACAAAGATGGGAAACAAAAGCCTTCATACATTTGATGTTTATTGTACGATACGGCACGAACAGTATATATTTTGAACGAGTTTTACCGTCAGTTTGGATTCTACAATATATGTATTTTACAAAAATAATTCATTTACGAAATCTTCTCGGGATATCAGCCGAGGGCAGTATCGTCTTGTAGCAACGTTTCAACGAGTTTCATACTCGTCATCGTCACTTTAAGATAACGAATATAAAACTAACTGAAATTGTGCTACAAGATGTCACTGCTCTCGGCTGATATCCCGAGAAGATTTCGTCAGTGAATTAGTTTTGTCTCAAACAATACACAACGTGTAGAAAAGTATTTATTTACAAGCACGTTTCAAAGATTTTCAGCAAAAGTAAGTCAGTTCTGTCTTGCTGCAGTGCATTACCAAGCCGGAGCAAAGAAGAAAACAATTTGCAGGACAAAATAACTTATTCATAACTTTAAATAATGACGCATTATTCCGCAAATGTAATTTAGCGTACATGTGAACGTGCGTTAGGAAAAGCTTCGCATCGAGGCATAACGTGTTGCCTGCATTCAGGGCACAGTGAACGACCACATTGTGAGAAGACCGTTCACTGCAACTAGACGGGATAGTCGGCGAATGAAGCTGTTGGACTGCATATCACGAGACCATTCACGGTGACGTGATATGCGAACAGTCCCTCATTGTCACTCAACGATGCGCCAGTTTCGATGGTCACTAGCTGTGCCACGAATGCAAGCAATACATGTTGCCTGTCTATGGAGCTTGCTCTGAATGAAACGTAAGATCCAGTAAATTACGTTAAAAGGTGACTTTTTCTGTTTTATGTAGAAACAAATAGTCAAAGAAATATATATGGAAACTGAAATGGCCGGTGCCATGTCTGAGAATAAATCTGAATTGATTTCAGTGAGTTATACAATAGTTTTTAGGAGATAGCACCGTTGTACGTACCTCGCCACCAGGCAGCGTGACCGTTACCAGGTCGCCCTTAGTTGCCTTGATCTCTCCCAGCACGTAACCCTCCTTCTCGTCGGGTACCCAACATGCCTTCTTCGCATCGTAAGGTTTGGTTTGGTCGATGCGCTTCTGTTCCAGAGAGACGAACAGGTAGGGGGTGGGGTCGGGGTCCTCCCCCTCCGTCTTCTTTGGCATACCAGGCATTTTGAGAGAGCGGCGGACCGGCTAACAGACACGTGGAACAGCCCTGGAGCCTTCCTGCAACACCACAATAAACACTCACAGTCACTGCAATTTGGCCGACTCCAGAATAAATCTGAAAGCACCAACTTTGTCTCATTGCACTTTGTTAGCGAACATGAGGTAATCCTTAAAAGAAACTCTCTTTCCTATCTCAGCAGTGTAAATCCTTCTGGTAGTGCAACAATAGAATCTTAGAAGTTAGCGGAGCTAACAGTAGCCTCGCAGTAGTTCACACTAACATAGCACTATTGAAAATGAAACTGAAGTTAGGTTGGTTTTTTTAATATGCATCATTCTGTCTCCTTTATTCTGCTCTGAGCTAGCCAGTGTGGAATATCCGCTAGGTTTTCGAGATGTCGCGTGGAGAGTCTATGGTCTAGCACTAAGACTGCTCCTGGAATGGACGTAAGTCGTGAAGTACCTACACAACTCACACGTTACGGTTCCCATCAGGGAATATTTTATTTCCTTAACATCAAATTCAAGATCTCCTTATTAAGGTGAAATGCCTCCACGAGGGCGCAAACACGAGATAAGTATCCTGTAGAAGGTTCTTTATAAGATGCTCTCGTAGTTGTTGGGAACACTTGTGAGTTATATCAGCCGGGCAACGCAGGACAACGTTTAATGGTTGGCAGGCGTGGGCCCTTCCAAGTAACAAGTGGTCTAGAGTCCTGGCCAAAATGCTCTCTTTCACATGTTGAAGGAAGTTTTCATAGCGATGAATAACAGACGACATCATATGCTCATCACTCACTCTTCTCTTCCTCATTATTCCCATCACAATGACGCATACGGGATGACAGCTGTAGGAACATTAAATCCCGTACCAAGCAATGAAATGCGTTCAAACGGCCTCCAAACAATGGAGAGCATTGTCTCCGATCCTAACTATTTGGTTTTAATTCACAGTTGTGACCAGTGCATATTTGTGTTTGCAAGTAGTGCATAGCAACGCGAAAACCAATTATTGCGGATCGAGGCGGGCAAACAGAGAGAGGAAGTTAACAGTACGAAAGTTTAAAAATAATAACTTTCACGATTGTGTCATTCTTCGACCTCAGTGCTTTGCATACGCAAAGAGCAACGGCAGGGACCAGATTTTTCGGTGAAAGGTTGCCGTCTCACATCCTGGACCGACCCTCTACGAGGATTCCGATATTAGTTTTGTGGCAACTATGATCTAATTGGTATAAAGCTTAAACAATTACCCAAATGGGTTAAGACAGTTGATCAAGAGCGCCAGAGCAAATAGAGGATAATCCACGAGGTTTCTTCCGTGCATTGTACATCTATAACACATGACCGAACCGGGCGATACGTCTATAAAAATAAATAAAACTGGAAATAAGAGTTAAATAGTGGCGCAGCTGCGATAAATTGCTCCAGTGATTCTCGCGCTTAGCGTAGCTTCAAAGTGTGGACTAATGATACAAGAAACGCTGTTTTAGTCGTAATGCTTCCATGATAATAACGGGTCTACGTAGCTAATGGATGGGGGAAAGGAGCGAAGCGGACTCGCCAGTGGGACAGAGACACGATTAGCAAAACATGACATAGGCAGACGAATTAGACATATCGATATGTATTATTTACTAGAAATTTTATGAGTCTCGATAGCTATAAAACCCAGTAGCAACTAGATAACCGGTTTCGGTTGACCAGCAACTATCTTCTGATCTTACCAAGACAGGACACTTAAACTTACTGAAGTAAAACTACGTTATCTCTTTTAGCAGAACAGAATCGTATTTGTCACACTGTCAACATATC
The DNA here is from genome assembly GCF_023864345.2 of Schistocerca serialis cubense. NCBI lineage: Eukaryota > Metazoa > Arthropoda > Insecta > Orthoptera > Acrididae > Schistocerca > Schistocerca serialis. The sequence goes on along the minus strand of NC_064640.1, from coordinate 844,764,296 downwards.
TCCGTGCTAATTCAATGAAGGCACGTCGACAGTGTGACAGATACGCTTCCTTTCGAATAAACAAGATAACGTAGTTACATCAGTTTTTGTGTACTCCGCCTTCACATGATTTGAAGACGATCGGTCAACCGAAGCCGGTTATCTAGTTACTATTGGATCATACTGCGATCGAGGCTATTAAAATTTATAATAGAGACAACGATATTTGCAAAATGGGGGCAGTGACAGTACCTATCAGCAGCAAGCAGCAGTCGTACTGACTGAGCCGCGGTCGTCAGTCGCTTTAAATTGAGGGCACGTTTTCCCCTTCTCCCGTGCGCCAAATATCGGGTAGCGCAGAGGAATGCGCGGCAGTGACACTGAATTTCCCGGAAAAATGTAGGCGTGTTGGCGTGAGGCGGTGTGGGCGTGCGGTGTGCGGCCAGTATAAATAGCGGCGCCTGCGGTGTTGGCTTTCGGCCGCCTTGTTGGGCTGACGTGGGTATGCGCACTTTTGTTTGCGCTATTTCTGGGCGCGGCCGGGCGCGCACTGCGCAGGTGCCAGTTGCGCCGTCGCGGCCCCAATGTATTTATCCCTTCACACCTCACCTCTTCGCCCGTCACACCAATTGACTTGCCAATCTTTATATATAGATGTATTACGTTACGCGACGCGTTTCTAGACGAGAGGTCCTCAGTCCATTTCGGGCGCCGCGCCTATAGTCGCTTTCCGTCGAGAGTTTTTTGTTTTCGTGGTGGCGATATCTGCGACGCAGAGGGCGCGCAGGTCGAACCTGTCGAGCGCACTCGATACCTCAGTCGACCCTGAGGAACGCCAGTTCCATCGTTTCCACAGGCAACAGTTATTTCCATTTTTATGTTGCACGCAAAACTCCAGCAAGGCACACTGACCTTAATGCGAATTTAACACTGCGTGTTGTATTTATTTTGCTTAAATTACAAACTGAATTATCTCTGGATCAAACAAAAAATCTTCGAGCTCTTCGCCATATTCAGTTTTCAAAGAAATTTCTAAGTGAGATTTACCAGAGCTACCACGCAGCAATTTACTTATCCACAATGAATATATACATATATATGCAACACACAATTTCATCTCTACTACAGAGTAGCTGTGATTATTCCCATAACAGATAACATTTGCCTACCTGTTGTGATACGTGGCGTACTAATTATTCAGCGCTCGTGACTCTGTGTTGCATAGCGCTGACGAAGTGTTCGAAAAATGTCCGTAGCAATGAATCGATTCGCGCCAACGATGAGACATCGATTACAACCGCACAAATGCCACGGTTAGTAGCCTTTTCTAATATAAATAAAAGTCTTGCACTTGTAAGAGGACATTAATATAGCTAGAAAATCACTGCAAATCCGCCCAGCAGTGCCAAATATAATTCCTCGCAATCAGTCAACATATTACATCTTCAGATATTCCTCGACAGGATGAAACCAGAAACTAATTAGCAGTTAAATATTTTCGCTTATATAAACAAGCTGTATTTTTCTTTCCTATGTACATGTCTTAGTTTAACATTACAACCACCGGAAAACTGGTAACTACCATTCTCAATTTCAAAATTATTCTACATCAGCGAGTAAATGGACAACAACAGTTTGTCCGTTGATCTTGACATGATATCTGCAGATTAATTTGTAAAAAAGAACTGCAGTGTACTTTCGTGGTTTCTGTACCCTCGTATGTGCATAAAGTTTGACCTTATTCCCGAAATGTTTCCCCGCTTCGAAAACGATAAGAATCGCAGTTGTGCGCTTCACCATGACCAAAGTCATAGTACAATACTACCTTCTGGTTTTCTGGAATATGGAACGGCTAATTGTTCGTATGCTCGTGGCTGGGAGAAAAATGACATCCCATGTATCTTATTGTCATTTGCTGCTAGAAGGCGATTAAAATCCTTTTGGTGACCTATCGGAACTATATTGAACAGTGAAGTTAACCATTGTGGTTCTGAAGACCGAATAAAATTCTGGGTGAGAAACGAAACGAGTGACAATAGAAGCGGAAGATAAAACGTCTTTCGATCGACGAAGTATACTAAAGTCGAATGCTACATCATGTCACCTCTCGCTTTAGGCCAACATATTGATCTCTGAAAGCACTGAGGTGAACACTACCAACTTAATAAAGTTCGGAGTTACTACGTATTTCACAATAAAACTGTATCATGTCTAAGTAATTAAAACGTTACACAAATAGGCAATCTGCACACCGAAACATTTTTGTATTATTTGTCTCTCCTAATTTGCCAATGAAGAAATGTTTTTGATAAATTATAATTATTACTCACGTATTACATGCTTTCATTAACTGGGATCGATTCTATATTACTCCAAAAATCGGTTTCATTCACTAAGATACTAATGATGAAATGACCTAGGTTGCTTCTCAATTACTCTAACATACCCACAAGTGGTATTTATTGCATGAGATGCAAAAACGTGAAGAAACTATTACTAAGGGCGCTAATGTCGCTGCTATGAACGATATCTCATTCATACTCAACTGTGAGGAAACCAACTCAGTCTTCGTATTTAACCAGATTCTCGAATTTCAGACTAACATTCCTGTATAAACAAAAAAGAGCTTGACGTTGGGTGAAAACTCATCCTAAGTGTATTGTTTTACCTGAATATGTCTCCCATTACTTAAGAAAATAACAACATCATTGTACCAACTATCTCAGCTTCGTGTGTAGCTGCATTATAAATAACATGAGCGGAACGGAGAAACAAGTTTATTGGAGAAAAATGTGTCTGCCTTTGTCGCAACACTGGGAAGAAATATAGTATCGAGGCGCTGAATTATCTCGAGTTTAAAAACCAAAACTGCAAGGTGCTAAAATGACGTCCATACCATCGAGATCTCTGTTAGTTCATCTCATCAACATTAATACTAAGACTTCAAACATCAAGTTCGCATAATCTGTAATGGTTGATGAATCTCATTCACTTCATTAAAAAACACCGCGATGACACGCAAATTGATCTCCTTACTTTCTGTGTGTGTGTGCGTGTGTTTGCGACTGTGTGTGTGTGTGTGTGTGTGTGTGTGTCACAGTGATAGTAGTAGACAAAATTAAAAACCTATGCAAATGTTTATAACACACAAATAACACATCAAACAGCACTGTCACTTTGCACTGTTGCCTTGTATTTACACATAGTGTTAAAAACGTTTTAATGCATGCGACATATAAACAGTGGGTCAGTTAGCCATTTCATTAAGGAGGAATGTCAGCGACAATTTTTTGGCAAAAGAAACTGCAATGACATACACATTACAATAACCTGTCATCTTCACACGGTATCTTATTTCATTAAAATTTTTGTGGGTTAGGTTTGTTAATAATATAACAATATTTTCAACATTGTTAAGGATTTCGCCCAGCTTCCATGTCAAATTACTGGAGTGAAGACACTTTGTAATCCAAGCTGGCGAGATCTTTTTAATCAGTGCCTGTCTAATGAAGACACTTATGTAAAAGTTGTTATAGATGAAGTGAAAGTTGCAGAATTATTAGTTACACGATGATAATGAAGCAGACTCTACGTATAGCGAGAGCTAGGAAGTGTGATGTTGCGTGGGGCACACAGCACTCGGATCACGTTGGTAGCACTGGGGTCCGAGTAGAACACTGAATATCCTCCGATGCTTCCCTCCGCAGAGCACACAGACAGACACACACACACCAAACAGCAATCACCTGGCAGCACTTGTTACACTTACGTTCGAAAGCTGTTCTGTCGGCAGGGCCTAGTATGCGAGCGCCTATAAAGCTCTGCAACGTGATCCCGGGATAGAACGAGCGCGCTGATTGGCTGGCGGCGCCGTCCAATGGCAGGCGTTCTTTTAGGTGGGGGTAAGGGTCTGCCTTTTTTGGCGCAATGGTATAGCCGAGCGCATGTTGGGGGCCCCAGGGACTCCTTCCCAACTGAAAATACCGCCGAGAGAACGAGTTAGTCATACCGAAAGGCATTGTGGCGGAACTGATTGCCCACATCGCTATTGTCTTACTGCGATACCAGCCGGCAGTGAGGCGCCCGGCGTCTCGCTAGCAAGGTTGGAGTTTACACTGTTCTGAGACCAACTTGCTGTCGGGGTTGGAACCAGTCAAAGTTGAGACCAACCCCGCTCTGCCTCCTCGCACTATAGAATTAATTTCATAAAATCATATTAATCAAAAAATTCTTACCAGAATTTTCTTTTTTTGGTGTGTGGTAGTGACTAACTGACAAAAAAATGTTACACAGTTTAAGTTCTGTTGCAATTAGCCCACATGTAACTCTGGGTGAAAAATGAAGACTCTTACATGATTTGCGTTATTGCTCCATGAATGAATATTGCCCTATGTAAGTGAAAATTTTCTTTAATTGAAGCAGCTAGTCGAAACTACGGCTGCATATCAGTTTCTTGACTTAACGTGGAGCAACTTTAAGGCGGCGTCGTTGTTGTTGGAGCGTGAGAGAAGCGGCGCGTAAATCGTATGATGGTGCGTGCGTCAGCCAACAGGTGGCACTGGCTACCTCCTGTGGCGCACCCAAAACTCATTCCCAGGTCGCGACAATGTCTCACATATTGACGTACGATATCGGTATTTTACGACTCCGGTTCATAGCAGTCTCAGAGAAGCACATCTAATGTCTAAATACATCGTAAAAGTTCATGTTAGAATATATAGATATGTACAAGCTGATTTCTTTTGTGGAGAGTAGTACGCCTCCTACAGCTGTAGGCCTACATAATCGTATGTCAGTTTGGTGAGATGGACTTTTTTTTTTTAACTGGCAGAAAACTGTGTGGTAATGGAAGTGCTGCAAGAACTTAGTCGGTCCGAAAGAAGTGTACTGTAGTTCCCAAAATAGGGAAAAACCATTCATAACAGTGCGTTTAAAAAAGTGATTTGATGGCTTCTTAAATTAGTTGATCGTGCATTGTAATGAATTGTAAAGATTCGAATGTGTAAATTATCGTCTGTTAAATTTGGAAATAGTGAAATGTGAGGCCTTTGATCTCTCAATACAACCAGCATGCTTGTAAATACATTTTAGCTAAAAGCAGGATAACATTGCAAATTTTGTAATTGTATTATGTACCATACTGATTTTTTGGGAATTCTGGATGGAAGATCAATGCAACTCGCTTCTGGCATTGTCAGAACACTGCAACATACAACCCTTCTCACAGACGCTGGCACATGGACTTTCTACAAAGCATCCTTTCTAGCAGCGATTTAGTTGACAGAAATCTCAAATAAACCATACATTAACTTTTTCCCTGTTAGTGTTCATTTTTCAAGTTTAATGGCCGTATGTAACTAATAATTCTTCGTAAATTAAAATATGTAAACAGATGATTAAAAAAATGAACCAAAAATTAATTTTTTGCGAACGAGACAAAAAAGTAGTAAAGAAGGCGGTGTTTTCCACTTGGGCTTTATATTTTTTAGTTACACAACCAGTCGACAGGGTTTGACAGACGGTTGTTGCACTTAAGGCGGGAAAAAACTCTTTCACACCTTGACTACAACAACTATCTGTGAAACCGCCCCGAATAGTATCACACCAAGTCGGTTCGCTGCCATTTTCATGCTCTGGGAAAATACATGAAAGCAGCAACTAATTGCGTAACTGAGTCCGATGTTGCCTTCATTCAACAGATTTATGGCTATGGCAACAAGTATATATCCAATACTTTATTGGAGCTATAAGCAACTTCTTAAATACTCAGAAGTATTAACCTATCATTATAAAGAATGAGATTCTAGAGTTTACGGTATCTACGAAATTTTAAATCTGAACGGCCCCTTGCAGATTGTACATCGATAGTCCAGAATACGAAACCAGTGAGTTAACAACTTCGACACCTAGTTCTGTGACGTTATTCAGAACTATCCCAGATAACGGCAGTATAGAAGATTTACAGCTCAGAAATTTTTGGTGACAAAACCGATTCTTCTTCAAAAAAAGTCTGATGTTTCGCTTTGATCTTTGATAAAGGGAAACAGATTATGCTCTGTGCTGTCATTGAATTGACCGTTGGTGATGTATAGCTAATGTCTGGGTGTTAGGAAATAGGCTGCCTGTAAGCACTGGTTCCTATTTAAGACACATTCACTCCTCTTGTTATATTTGGTCTTAACATCTCCCAACGGCTCATTTCTTACAAACGCGAAGCTTCGAATTTTTCCTAAGCTACTGACGGGTTCTGGTTGCCACGTTATATCTTCCTTGGCTATTTTTTTTACAAAAATGCCTTTTGAAATTGATTTGAGAATCGTTGAAGATAACGAAACGTGGAAATGGCAGTTCGGAAATAAATTGTATGTCAAGCGTACTTCCTTCGTGGCTTATAGCAGACTATGACATAGTAGCTTACTGTGAAGTTTTCACGAATCATTTGTAGAATTCCACTACACGTATACGGCAATGTTGCACGTCTGAACGTCGATAGAACACAAAAGAACGAGTTTTCTACTTATGGTACGTTCCTAGTGCTACTCTATGAACATCATATGGTATTAGGAGACAGAACGAGGAATGTAATGGATAAAGGGTTATTAAGGTTTTTAGATAGTTAAAGTTTTAATAAAAAAACATTGATCATACACTTGTACTCTAGAGTAGCGTCTAAGCTCAAAAGGTTGAATGGGTACACAGTATTCCCTCTAGACCAGCAGTAGATGAAAGTGTGCCAATTTTCACGTTTGATCCTCACTGTAATTCGCTGAATTTGCAACGTCAAGGTTATAGATCTTCCCAAAGTCATGAACAACTCGCGATGCCTTCACATTATTGTACACAAGTATCGTAAACAACATCTGAAGAATTCCAGTTTTTAAGCCCAAAGTGAAAATGAGCCCTTTCGCTGCACTTAATATGATTTTCATCTTTGGTAGTGCTCTTGGTACGTGAAAATTTGAAAGGCGCACGATGGACTGGAAGCCATTTTGAAGACACTGGAGTTCTCTAAGATAATTTCAGAACTTCCTCAAAGTCGTCTGCACCGAGAAAAAATCTTGTGTGTTCCCAGTTGATCGAAGCATTTTTGAACCTGAAATACCTGAAGCGACACTCCCTGAAACTCTATTGAAATAAAGCTGAACACTGTTCAGTTAACAGACTAGCGAAGGAGATTAGAAATAGGTTCGAAAAACTTTAAAGCGTGGAAATTTATAAGGTGATATGTTTTCACACTTCTCTTGTTGTCAACAAGAAAGCATTTCCAGTGAAAGAATATTAAGGAAGGACTCGAAGGTGAATAAAACACGTTGTAATTATATAAGTGACTAAGTCACCTTAACGACTGCCTGCGTATCTTAATGGAGAGAACGGGTAAGTATCGAATGCGATGCTGAAAAGCGCTTGGAATAAACAGAGTTCGCATGTTCTTGCTTTGTATCCATTCAGTCATTCAGTTCGAAATCAGGCTCTCGCGGTACCTAATTTTCGCATAAAACCTAGCAGAGATACATGAGGAAGAAGGAAGATAGTTCGATCAAAGAAGACATGGACAGAACAATGGCGTCAGTTTCCATTATCGCAACTATGATGTGTGCTCAGACTTACGGACATTGCTTCGGAGGCGTGTGAGCCATTGACAAATTATTTGGAGCGGCATATTGGCAAATATCGCCAATTAATAATAGAAGAATATGGGAGTATAGATCTCCGATGGGATTAACTTGCAAGTGTCACCTGGCGAAAAAAGTGATGTGGACGAAGAAAGATTCTAAATGAAGTAGAACGATCTTTGCGAGAACAGAATGGATGCCACACTTCGCTAAAGTAAAGTAGAACCAGTGAGTGAGTGAGCGAACTTGTCTAGTCACTGCCGGTGTAAGCCATTTCAGATTGGGTGGCTTATATGTCAGACATCCCAAGTGTGACTATCTTGTGTAAGTGACTGTAATAAGTGTGTGTGGGGTAATGTTGCGTCAGTGTCGTTTATGGTGAAAAGAGATAGGAAAGGGTGGAGCACTGTGTTGGCACATAGTGTGTTAATCTTGAAAGCACCAAGGCAGTTTAACGGCCCCAGCCGAGTACGGATCGCCATGAATGGCGTCACATGATCTCGCTTCATGAACCACTGCGGAGAGATTTGGAATTCCAGCTAGGGTTTTAGCACAGCGTCTAGCGACCAGGAGCTTCGCGTCGCAACTTCTCTTCCTCTTGCTGTCCGAACAAACGCAATGATAATATTTTCGTCCTTGGGATTTGATCCGCCTAACTGGAAGTCGAATGTCACCACACAAATACTTCAAATGGCTCTAAGCATCGGAGGTCTTCAGTCCCCTAGATTTAAAACTACGTAAACCTAACTAACCTAAGGACATCACACACATCCATGCCCGAGGCAGGATTCGAACCTGCTACCGTAGCAGCCGTGTGGTTCCGGACTGAAGCGCCTAGAACCGCTCGGTCACCGCGACCGAAAGCCACCACACAAGCATGCGTTAGTGACCTCGGATAGAGAAGCTGGTGGTTGTAGCATATTATGAATGTCGGAAATTTTTTTCTTTCACAGTCTCCATCGTGTCGTTTCCTCTGTTGGTTGCATGACATAGCTCATTTGACAAGGTCTCAGTTGCGATAATGTTTACCCTAGAAAACAAACTTCTGTGTGGCTCTTTATCTGTCTGTGAGTTTTCTGAACCATGTCATGGCATGTCGACTTTGAAACGGTGACAGACATGTTGCGTTCTGACAAACTGTGTGCACGCTGTATGCCAAAAATACTGACATATGATCAAAAACTAGATGGACGGAGTGGCACAGTCATTCTCGCACATCATCAAGAAGAGTTAACGATTTTCGAGACTCCACATTGACTGACGATGGAAGTTGGCAGCTCACTACATATCTGAGGATATACGATAATCGCGAAATCACTGAGAGAACCGTGGGAACCCCTGTACGACGTTGGTATGAAGAAGCTCACTCCAAGTTTGAAAAAATGAGTGGACGATATATATTTGGAATTCCAGCTAGGGTTTTAGCACAGCGTCTAGCGACCAGGAACAGGATATATATACATATATATATATATATATATATATATATATATATATATATATATATATATATATATATATATATATCATCCACTCATTTTTTCAAACTTGGAACGAGCTTATATATAAACAGGCATAAAAGTGATATGAAAATATAGTACTTGGGAAAAATTTTCTGTGGTTTGGAATATTAGTTTTCGGATAACCCTCGTGCTCACGTCATGTAACAATAATTAATTTTCGCACATCGGTAGAGACGGACATTGACCTGGAGGCTCGTATCTACGAATAGATTAGCTACTGTGGCCCTTTGGCAGCTTTTAGCGTCCAGTATTAGTGAAATCGGTGAGCGCAGGAGTTATGTTACATTCAATGGACTATTTCTTAGTACAAGAAATCAAGTGAGAGTGACGAATTGTGCCGGCCGAAGTGGCCGAGCGGTTCTAGGCGCTTCAGTCTGGAACCGAGTGACCACTACGGTCGCAGGTTCGAATCCTGCCTCGGGCATGGATGTGTGTGATGTCCTTAGATTAGTTAGGTTTAAGTAGTTCTAAGTTCTAGGGGACTGATGACATCCGATGTTAAGTCCCACAGTGCTCCGAGCCATTTGAACCATTTTGACAAATTGTGAGTGAAGAAGATGAGTCAGCCAATTTACTTCTGAGATGATGTGGGGGATCAAACAAATAATGTATGCGGCCCTTGTGTAAGAGTCACTGCAAAAGAAGTTTTTGTACGAGTTGTGGGTGTGATTTGGGGCTGCAAGTGGTTCTTACATAAATCACTATTAGTATCCGCTGGGGCTAGGTTAATTTAAACTAGGAGTAATCTTGCGAGCGACCTGAATCCCTGTGAGAACTCCTCCCTTCCCCTGCCTGCTCGTTATCCAGTAACAACATTTCTTACGAGTGCTCAGAAAGCGTATGACATTGCGAATCTGGAAGTATGTAGTAACTGTAACATAGAGTGCTCACATCTAATTATTTTTCAGCAACAACGACAAAACTAGCGCAAATCGTTATACTTGTAAGCATCCATCATCTACCTTTGAGTATAAATTCGAAATAACTGAAGGTGCCACGAACACGGGACGCAAGTGGCAAGGCAATCATATGGCAGATTACCTGGGAGCATTTTCGAGAACGATGGAATTTTTACGATAGGCGTCGTCACCCAAGTTCTCGTGCATGTAATTATTGAGTATTTCGGCGGCTGGAACTGTAATTTCTTTTTTGTAATTGATGGAAATGAGATGCTTCAAAGACTATCAACACAAATGACATCGAATTTGTTTAGTCAGCATCCGAATTTTAACACAAATTTTTAGTAGCTCCAGATATGAGGCACTGTATCAAAATCGAGATGCCAAGCGTAAAAAATCCAATCATACTGATAAACCATAAATGTGTCCCGGACAAGATACCGAGCTGCGTGGCACGGGGTTACCATTTGGGAGGACGACGGTTAAAATACCCGGCCAGCTATCCAGATTAAGGCTTTCGGTGATTTCTCTAAATCAGTCCAGGAAAATGCCGGGATCGTTCGTTTGAGAAGGGCACGGTCGATCGGCTGATTTCCTCCCACATCCTTTCGTAAGCTGTCGCTAATGACCTAGCTGTCGACGGGACGTTAAACTCTAATCATCCTTCCTTGCGTAAATCGCTTAAAGCGAATCTCAGAAGTGTTCCTTTGATAAGGCTTCTTACTATTTTCTTCTGTACGTGGTCATTGTACGCTGTTTCCCCCCTGCCATCTGTGGACAGTAGTCTTGTAGTCGAGACAGAGAAGCGTGCCTCACCTACCAAGTGAAGGGTTCATCTTGCCACAACTTCCTCACCACTCTTGTAAATCAATCTCTTCCCGCAACTCGACGGTGAATGAAATGAAAGATCAGATCCTGGGACATGGCTCCCTCAGCGCTTTCAAAGATTGAATTTAGAGGAAACCGAAGGACTCACTAATCATGCAGAAACAAGTCTTCCAGTCTTACAGCGTAATCCTTATATTTTCTGACAGAGTATCCCACAGTGTCTTATCTCGTTTAAGTGTAAGCATCGGTATCACAGAACTTACGAAGAAAACAATGGGATGAGTAGCCGAGAATATAGGGTATCTCACGTTGGACTACAAGCTTGGGATCCGGCTCGTAAAGAGAAAATCGAGGATTTCAATGTGTTCGTCATGCGCCTGCTTCAGTATTACTTCTTTCGGAAAGAGCGGGCGTGAAGAAACGGTTAAAAACATTGCAAATAATGGAAAGTTTTTCAGTAGAAATTTTGTTTAGATCGCGCCTTCGTTTCGTTAGCTAATTTATCTACAGCAACTGGAGAGTACACACAGAAAACATAAGACGTAAATATGGATATAAATCAAATTTATTCGATATATCTTTATAAAAAAGTTTCTGCTTGAGGAAACTATCGTATGCTTACAAAAATCTAGAGAAATAACAGATCAACACAAATTATATGATTTTTTTTCTAGACGTTTTATTCAGGTTGTGTGTGAAAATTTATCCAATTTGTTGCGTATTATCAGTATTATAGTAATTATTATTATGAAGCCCTAAGACATTTCCAGTGTTCACCATTCGTTCCAGGAGGCTTAGTTTCACTTTATGAACAAAACTCATTCAGAAACGTGGCAGTTTATCTCCGGAGAAGTCACTGATCTGTTTTCTTATTTAATAAACAGAACAGTCCAGACCAAGTTTTATTAACTGTTAAATCATACACAAAACATTAGAACGATGGGACGAGTAACCAAGAATACGAAGTTTGTCACGTTGGGCTACAAGTTAAACTGTTAATAAAACGTAACCTAGACTGCTTGCTTCATTAAAAAATGCATTTAGCTGTCTGTGTTGCATATAACTTACATAGGCCAGCAGCTGGCAACATAAAAGAATTGGTGCAGTGCTGGACTCGCATTCAGGAGGACGACGGCTCGATGGTTCAAATCTACATCCGATGAACCTGATTTAGATTTTCCGTGGTTTCCCTAAACCGCTCCAGGCAATTCCGGGATAGTTCCTTTGAAATGTCACGGCCGATTTCCTTCGCCATTCTGGAATCATTCTGAACTTGTGCTCTGTCTCTAATGACCTCCATGTAGACGGGACGTTAATCCCTAATCTTCCTTCTTTCCTGTCTTTAGTGATACAGTGGCGTGCTGCCCGAGAGTCACTGTGAGCCATGTGAATTCACCAGTCATCTGATAAAGTGCGAGAGAGCATGATACAACAGACAAGGAAATAATTAGATTGAATGTCAAATAAGGAGGAAATATAGCTGTAGTCATGCTGACAGTTGTCTGTTACCTTACCATTTGAGCTAAAAAAATTTCTAGTATCTAAGTAAAGACATTTTTCTTCAACTAAATAAAAACGTCTTCTCAAAAAATTACTTAGACTTCCGTTGTAGAAGTAATTGAGGCCTCAGAAAAACAGCTTTCCTCTAAAAAGGAATTTGAAGAATTCGCTTCTGCAATATTGAAGGGAGGCTCGGCGATGCGCTATGAAGTAATTTTTCATAATTTGGAGACTCTAAGAGTAAAATTAATACCTAAATGTTGCGCAGAACCTTTTATAGATTACATGGAAATAATCTTCACAATAGTTACGAGCAATTTCGTAGTATAAAGATGTGAAGGAAAATATTTCATTGTTTGATGGCAGTTGCTCCAGTTGAGGACGTTAACTTCAACGTGTTAAGAAATATAAAGGGAATAAATCTTCGTGAAGTACACTAGCTAAACTGCGGTGTATTCTAAATTGGATTGACTGTGATTCCACAGGTCACTGATATCTTGTACCAGTCTGTAGTAATAAATATATGATAATATTCGAACGCAAAGCTGAGTCTGCATTAGGTAATAGTAATGGTTAAGGAAATGAATCTTACCATTAAGAAGTAAATGCTTTATCAGATGGTAAAAGTTTCTATCGCGGCCCAGAAATACACGAATTGTGTAAGAGCCTTGTTGGTGTGTCGCATACGAGTTGGAGGTTATGTAAGCACGCAGAATACGTAGAATACGTACATTCGGATACTCCAATCTTACATTTTTTCAAGATTCTGGAACCACTGAATTGCAATACAGCAATATTACAAAGGTATGAAATAAGTCGCAATATTCACTATACGTGATAATGGATTCGAGTAGCATTAGTGGTCTAGTCTTTTAAAAAACATTTCGATTCAATTTAATGATTTTAACACCCTGTAAATAAATGAAAGAAATACTAGTGGTACATTAACTGATGTTAGTAATAGTGTTATACTGCTCGTGAAAGACGGTGTGATTAGGAAGAAGATCGATGGACGATTAATCAGCGGCTGACGTCTTAAAGAATTCTCGTTCGGTATTTTTGGTTTTTGTTCTTTCGCTTTCATTATACAAGGGAAGCAAGAGATTCCACTTCATGGACGCTCTGGTAAAAAAAGAAAAAACAGAAGAAGAAGAAAAAGGTCGAACGCGTTGCGTGGCTGATACAGCGTGTGTATATTAGGACTAGTTATCTGAACAGTTCCAGAGAACAGTTAGCTGGTGATCTGCCAGTGATGGAGAGCGTTGAGATTTGAGACGTGCGAACAGAGGTAGACAGCCTTACTGCATTTCGGCAGTAGACTTATTTACCTAAGTTATATTTGGCGACTGACGGGCCAGAAAGCCGAGAACGACGGGCCTGACGCAGTTACAGTTTGCGACATCTGGAAGGTTACAAAAAACGATTGCATCTCCAGGCGAATTAAAATTAAGTATTTACGTTTCTCTTTCGTCGCTCGCTTTTCGCCTCCAAAGAGAAATTTGCCTTAATTAAGTACCAAGTGGCGTCTGCCTACCCACACAGGCTTGGGTATGAACTGTGACTGTTTCTAATACTGTTGTTTCATTTAGTCGGTCTCGCTTTTCATTGGCTTATATTACGGTCATCTAACGAGTCACTATGCAGATCTCTCACAGAACTCAGGCAAAAATAATAAAAAAACACAGAAAGCAAGGGATGTGTGATAGCATAATCAAATAAGTGGGCCATTACATTGTAAGTCTCTAAACATCTATGATACGTTTCTGTACAAACTGAAAGGTGTATGCCGTAATGAAGCCTTACTAATCTAGGGTTTACCACACATATCTTTCAATTGTGCTGCAACTCGATAAAAATGGAGCCTACAAGATAACGCACACCTTGGTTAAGGAAGTGTACTCAAGTACAAATTGTTTTATTGTTCACTGAGAGAACGTTGCACTGCTTTGAGAATGGGTCTGTGTTGTAAGCTACAAATCTGATGAGGGTGTATATGTAAAGGGTTGAAGGAGTTGAACAATGGCCTGCGCGAAGTTGGCGCGAATCGTCCCGATCGTCCGGTTTAGCGAAAAGAATATCATTTATGACTGCTCACATTTTCTGGGAAATGTGACACCATACTATGCAGTAGATTCAAAATAGGCAAAGTAAATAAGCTTTTGCGTTTCAGTCTCAGTGAAAGCGAAGATCATTCGAGAGAGCAGAACTCAGTTTCTGCACAGTCCATCGAGGCTTTTTATCTGCTTTCACTTCTAGGAATTTAAAATGTTCAACGTTGTGGATTACCCAATCTTTCTGTTTCAGAAAGTGTGCGCACTTTGCTTTGTAACAAATGATGCATATAATACTATTAGCTGCTTCGGATACAACCGATTGACACGTATTCCTTCTTCGTCCTTCCAGTTTCAGGATCTGAAAACTTTCTCTGCGACAACTTCGAATAGTTTTGGTAATATGGAATCTGTTTAACTGACTTTTCTTCCGGGTCTAGGTTACTTGCTATCCTAACAGAGACTAATGGAAGGTGTTGCATTCATATGTTCTGACATAGTTTGACTGTTTGTGCAGATTCGCTTGCAACTGAATAATAAGCTTCATTAAAATCAATGAATCGCACGCGATGTCACAATTCATACATGATGTCCCGTTCTATCATTCCGTTCACTACGTTGCGCTATATCCACTTCGAAAGGTATCTTCTTCCTTTGTTTCATTATATATTTTTTTGTGTGATTGGCTATAGTTTTAATGAATGTCATCTACACTACCGAAAGGAAGCTGACAGGTTTGTCTAGTGCGTACTATAACCAGCAGAGCAATCTAAAAATGAAATCGATCCAGTAAAGACGGGTCCGGCAATGAGCTGTTAGCGAGACGATTACCAGAAATACTGTCCTGGTCAGAAATTTCTTTCCGTCTAATTGGGCTCGAATTTCACTCACGGACTGCTAGAACAAGAAGAAAGATACTTGTGGCCATTTACTGTACACTCGCACTTGGTGTTCCACGAGTCGTCCACGCAATACGAGTCGTCCATCTCTTAATTGAGTTACGAATTCTTTCAAACACTCCCGGCTCACCTCGTAAATCGTGACAAGACTGCACAATTCGCTGCTCCAGTTTTTCAACCGTATCAAACGAACTGTTCCACACTTCTCTTCTGAGGTGATCCCATACAGAAAAATTCAGATGATTAAAGGTCAGGTGATCTTGGAGGCCAACGTACAAGCCCTGTTCGGCCTATCTATCTTGGAAACATGGACCGTAGTGGCACGTTTGATGTCCTGTTACGTCAGCAGGAAAATACTCCAGCGCCGCATCAGACATGTACCACAGTCCCCAACCTTGTGGAGAGATAACTAACAATGCTTGTACATCTTTCTCTCTGTTATTAGCAACTGTGCAATCTTCCCTCTAAACTGATGAAATCTGACGTCTACACAACATAAACTTCTGTTTCGTTTCCTCCACATCCTAATTGTTTCCAGTTGCACCTGTTGTCAAGTTATAATTGTACCTTTTCACAGTCTCTCGAAAAAATTTCGGAGAGTCCTGTGTAGTTCAAAATGTTGTACCATGTTTCTGTTATTATTTACTATGAAGCCTTACTTTCACATTAGCAGTTGCGTTGTTCTGTTTGAGACTTCCTTTTGGTTTTCCATTGTCATATCTGCAACATATTTTGGTGTTTGCATAATTACCTGTGTTAGATAACTGGTCTTTTCGTGTACGGTTGAATCATCTTCATTTTCTATCATACTAAGGATGCTGAATAATTTCATCAGATAGACCTCTCTCTCTTAATACGTATTGGCATACTCACACTTCTGATTTCCTGTCTGATGAGTTCGTTTCATTCTACCTTTGCACTTATTTTCAGTCTGCATTTTATCAGTCTATTAAGATCTGCAAGTCTAAAGCACATCAGGACTTCCACGTCTTCTACAATTTATTGGAATTTTTTCAATGAAATATTGACAATTTCACTTTTAGTTCTATTTCGTCCTTACCATGTATACTTGCTACTTGTTTTGTTCTGGAAGAATGTGTTAAATACAAGCACGTTCTTTTTTTCTGCAAACTCTAATAATTTACAACCTGTGTCATTTCTGCTATCATATCTAAAGTTCCCCACTGAAGAATCAGTTTTCTAGTTACGTCCTACTTTTCCCTATTATCCCACATTATCGCTCTGTTATTTCTGCTGCTGTATCTAAAGTTCCTCTCTAATGAATTATATTTTAGTTTTAGTTTTATTTTTGCACTAAGATCCACCATTATCATCCTGTTGTGGGATTTGCCACTATTTGTTAGTTTATGTATCTCGTCGTAGAAATCTTCTACCTACATGTGAGTACGCTGGTGCAAAATCTTGAATGGCTTTCATGGAATACTAACAGTTTATTTTTAATACAAGTCTCGCTGTTCTTTCTGAGACTCTTACAGTAATAGTAATACTACTTTTAACGTTATTGAAACTTTCCTAACAGATTAAAACTGTGTGCCGGACTGAGACTCGAACTCGGGACCACTGCCTTTCTCGGGCAAGTGCTCTTGTTCTGCAAGTTTCGCAGGAGAGCTTCTGTGAAGTTTGGAAAGTAGGAGACGAGGTAATGGCGGAATTAAAGCTGTGTGGAGGGGTCGCGAGTCGTGCTTGGGTAGCTCAGTTTGTAGTACACTTGCCCGCGAAAGACAAACTTCCCGAGTTCGAGTCTCGGTCCGGCACACAGTCTTAATCTGCCAGGAAAGTCTCATATGAGCGCACACTCCGCTGGAAAGTGAAAATTTCATTCTTTAATGTTATAGTTTAGAATAAAACCTACACCTAAATTTTCACATTTATGAGTTCTCCTGTAATAGAACAGATGTTCTGAATTGCATTTTGTCTTGATTTTTTCACCACCGTGTCGAGGCTTCTGCCATATCCCATTTGATGTTTTAACTACTGTTACAACTTAACTAACCTGTCTTCACTTTTTGAATTTCTAGAATTTACTTTCGCTAGACAAAAATTGGCAGTTTACTATCCCTAGATCAAAAAGGAATAGGTACAGCTGGGTTGCTAAGGTCCACGTTGTCGTTTATTTGTTCATTCATCGCGTAGCAAGGTGCAGACCAAAAATAACGAAAATGTCTCAAAGCGTAAAACTAATGCCTCACATTCCTTAATCCATCACTCCCAGCAGTCGGATACTGACGTCTCAAGAATTCGCGTGTGGCAGTAAGGGGACGTGTCTGTTTGGCTGATGGGGTTGGCGACGGGGCTAACGATAGCTACTCGATTGTTCTAAAATAGAGTTCATACACCAGTGCTCAAATACTCGATCACACGTGGACTTAATTAAACGTGCTGGGAAACCCGAACAGGAAGAGAAATCAAAATAGATCAGCAGCATCTGGCGACCTGCCGCAAAAAAGAGAGGGAATTAACTGGTTGCTTCCATAACTGACTCAGGAAATTTGAGACTGTGAAAACACCTGTTTGGAAATACACTTTTTTCTAACATTATGCGCTTTCTATTTTGTGAATTTATTATATGAAATACTGTAAATAAATGTTGACTTGATAGGATTACAGAATAATCAAATAAGAGTATATATGTGACCGAACTTCGGTTGATGTACACTTACCTACCGTTAAATTTGGTAGTGGCTGTCCGATGGTGTGGACAGCAGTTTTGTGGTGTTCAGTTTGTTCTATTGTTACTCTCCAAACGTAAGTTACTACGCATGATTGCGTGGATATATTGTGTTCCGCCATGGCTGAACTTGGGGATGCTTCTCGAATGCTCAGTCATTCGACTTATGCGTTATCCAGCACATGTAATAACAGTTTGAGAGAGAATACAATGTAGATTTCTTCGCCTGTCGTCGCTGATCGAACAGAGTGGCATATGATACAAATCTGTTGGCAAACAATTTGCGTATTGCAATGAGCCAGTCTGCTGTGGAGAACCGCAGTAGCACATTAGACTAATCTGGTAGCCGAGTTGGTAAACAGGAACTGGAAACGTAGCTACTCTGCCACCCTGCAAAATCTCAATGAACCAAATTTATACCAACTCGGCTATCCAGACACAAATACCTATGAATCGACTTCAACAATCGCACCGTAATGTGGCAACCTATGTCACGTGAAAGAATAATAATAATAATAATAATTAGTTTACGTATCTTATGTACACATTACCCATGAGCAAAAGTTATTGTGAGATAGATAGGGAAATCGAGTAGTAGTTGATTTACCTCCAGAAATCGAAAAGTATCCGAAATTTCCAGTGATGTGAAAGATATGTATGGAGTAAACTGGTGCAGGACTTAAGGTATTGGACATGCTGAGTTCAGTTTCTTGTCTGGGTATCTTGGCATATGGTTCCCGCGGTTTCCCAAAACACATAAGACTACTGTTAGGTTAGTTAATTCGAAAGAGCCACGGTATAATCGACGGCCAATAATTCTCCAACACAGCGGCCGCTTCGTCTGTAAGAACATCGCTTTTGAACTCTAACGTTTCTTACTGCCCACACGTCCAATCAACTGACGGTAGAGGTGAAGAGGTTAAGACAATAGGAGCGTTATTTGAAGGAACGAGGCTCAAATTCTCCATCCGTCTCGATGTAGTTTCTTTCCGCAATTGTCCATAAATAATGCCAGACGAATTTCGAGGTGCGTCGTTCAACAACCGAAAGACTATTTTCATCCTGAATCCTCTTCCTACGGACCTATAGCTCCGTCTCTAATCGCTTTGACGGCCAGAAGATCTTAAATACTAAGATTACAGTTTCTTGTATCATTCTTAAGAAATAAAACCATTTCTTACTACTTTATTCTATACGGGCGATCCTTGTTAAATAACCTGTAATTCGTAATTCAGCCTCAGTCTTCTATAACTAACAGAACAGAGTGTGTTGATTAGGTGCTTGAAACGCTAGCCTAGTATTAAGCTACTGAACGAGGTGGCCCATTGTCAAAGACACATGATTCGTATTTGGGTAAATTGGGTTCAAAGTCACGCCTGACAATCGAGATACATTTTTTCCGCAGTTTCTAAAGCTCTGTTAGAGTGAATGCAGGAGCAGTTCCCTTGAAAAGATGACAACAGGTTTCCTTCGCCACCCTTATCCTATACGAGCATGTGATCCCTGTCTAATGACCTCGTTGTCGACGGGCTCATAAACTACCGTACACGGTAAAAATATGTCTCCAAATATTCGTTCACACACTCATATTAATGTTCCTCGTGGTTTCCCTAAAAGATTTCCATTGAAGATCCGAATAATTACCTTAACAAAGCCACGTCCAAATTCTTACCTCATTTAACCAATTTAACTCCTACTATTTATCTCCCAGAACAACTTAGATTCCTACAAAGTGTAAATATCACATTTATTTTTTTTTAAACTGATCTGACATTTCGCAAAAAGACATAAAAAGAGTAGCCAGAAGTCGCGGGAAGGATTTTCGCATTTGAAGATGTGCCTTGTGTAACGCTAGAATGCTGCGGCTAGTTGCTGCGTATAGTGCGAGCGTAGAATCTGGGAGTCGCCGCCGATTTCAGTTTTGGGTGTCAGGAATCTATTTCTACCACGCGAGAGAAATGCACCGCAGCAACCGACGCTACCAAACTCTCATACAACGAAATGTAATATAGGACAACATTCTTGTCAGTTCTGATAAAAAATGATAATGGTGTCGGGTCTTCCTTAATTCAGTGAAAAACCTCATGGCAGAAGCTCATTCTAAGTGCTGTTTGGGAGTCTCACAAAAAATTATAAAAGAACAATGGATACCTGCAGCAATAAAAAAGTATGAAGTTCTATCAGAAGGAAAAAACCAGGATAAGAATGAAAAACTGAAATGTTTCTGTTCTATCGTGGTATCGTGGTAATAATATGTATTGCACATATATTATCATAGAAAAGCTACACGGGAGCTTATAGAGTAATTCATGAATGAATTTTGTTGCTCTCTTTAGAAGTTAGCGCGCTTTTTTTCGAGATAGCTGACAGATTAAATCTGTTTGGGACCAGAATCTGGATGTTAGCCTAAGCAATTAACTTCGTACATAGCACTTTCCTCAGTCTTTTCCTTTGCTTGTGATGAATCCCGAGCCGTCGACCAGTTAGCCATTTCTCACATACTGCCTTTCCCCCCCTCATAGCCAAAGCAGTCTTTGTCTTTTATATGCTGTTCGGTTTACTATTCTTTCCCTGCTAAATATGCCTCATCGCCGGCCGGTGTGGCCGTGCGGTTCTAGGCGCTTCAGTCTGGAACGGCGTGACCGCTACGGTCGCAGGTTCGAATCCTGCCTCGGGCATGGATGTGTGTGATGTCCTTAGGTTAGTTAGGTTTAAGTAGTTCTAATTTCTAGGGGACTGATGACCGCAGATGTTAAGTCCCATAGTGCTCAGAGCCATTTGAACCATTTTTTTTATGCCTCATCGTGCCGTCATGTCTAAATAGATTCCCCATTCACGCACGTCTCCTTCTAGCTCAAATGTCCAACAGATCAGCTTCCACTTCCTATCAAGTGAGTACATCTTCGTTGATTATCATGTTTACTCCATGTATCACTAACGTTATTCGCTATCACTACATCTATAAATTTTTTTCTTTTTTGTTTCTTCACCATTTTTTGCTTCTTGTTGATTGTCTGTTTAAGTTGGTGTGCTGTATTATTAATTTTCATTTTTATCTCAGTCATCAGCAGTTATCTCACATCCGAAGCCGCTGAATTATTCTGTGTTACTGAGAAGGATATTGTTCAAAGCTATCTGTTCTAGTGGCTTAGTTTTGGTCACATTTAATTTCCGATTGTGTCATGTTGATGTCATCTGCATTTTCTCATATGAATCTATATTGTCTTCAAAAGAAATCTGAAAGTGAAAGTTTTTTTATACATGTTATGTATAGTTAGATGTAACTAAACACTGGGTCTTTATTCGACGAATGGAAAACAACAGAGCACCTGGCTCCGTAACAAAATCTTCTCACTGTTTCTCCGTTGGACGAGCACAAACCTGCACCGATTTTTTTATACACGTAATGCAATACAGACAATGTCGTTCTGCGAGCGTAACACTTATAAAATTTTAGAAATCAGCCCGATATTAAACTAAAGCTATGTAGGAGAGACGTAAACAGGACCAGTATGCTCCGAATTGTCTCGTATAGATTTTCATTCTGTTATGACGACATGATTTTAGTGAGTGCACGATATGTGATTTCCAGAACAGTTGCTAAACATTTAATGTAGGTTGTATTCTTCACGAAAAGAACTGGGGCTTTTAGACATTTTGACATATGATTCTGAGGGAAAAGATACGTTATTGTAATATTTAGAATAGTTTCTTTCATATGCTATGAAGTACAGACTTCGTCATTTTGAACTCGGTTTGGTAAGTGAGCAGCGTAATAATTTGCTTACGGGTTTTTAATCACAGTGAAATCTATGCAATAGGACCCACAAAACCTTGTTCTTCATTACCTGTCCTCTTATCTGCGGTTTTCCACCCGCTTTGCAACCGTTTAGTTCTCTCTGACGCGGAAGAACAGGCATATCATTCTTCTAAATGATGAAATTACGGCAGTATAGTCCTTCAGTACGTTCTTTGATCGTTGTTAAATGCCTGTGGTATTCCTAAAACTCTTCAGCATTTAATTTTAGTTATTGATATCACAATGAAGTATGAGAACCAAATAAAAATCCATTCAAGTTCCCAACAAATGAAAAAATGTCCAAGCTTAATCTGTGTTTGCTACATTTCTTCTCTTGTAGTAAGTTATGAGGGCGAGGAACCATTTGACTGGCAGGTTCAGTACATTTTAGTTCTTCATTTTTTCGAACTAGGAAATGTATAGCGACATGAGGCTGTTCACCCTTCACTTTACATAGTAGGCCAAGATCTAGATAACGTCACTGCTATTACGATGTACACCACCACTAGCAATAACCGTAACTAGAAAACGAGCAAGGATGCATTAATAAATAGCAACTACAGGAACTCGGTTTAAGAGTTATTAGATTTAAAAGGACGAAATTCAATTAGGATTTTAAAATGCATGCTCCAAACAGAGACGAGAAGCGCAATCGTTAAATACTGTATATTTTCATCTAAAAGTGAAAATGTTCCGTATCTCACACTCCATATTTCACTGCAAGGATTCTTATCTGTTATTGTTTCTTTAATGTACTGTTATATTAAACAAGTGGCTGCCTGAATGCACAATGAACTGCAGTTAAATAATCTCCAAAGCCTTCTGAAGTAAAAAGTTTGATCCAGAAATTAACTCTCCCTTTTCGGGTTTAATGCTGTCCAATGACATAATTATGCTATAGATTATGTTGTACATCTTCATTGAACGACCTTTTTTCATGGTTACGGAACCACTTCAAAGGTGATCCCGGGCGGCAACAAGAAGCAGTCATATAAAAAGTTTCGGTTTCATAAAAGCTAACATAGAGATGACTTCAACAGCAAAAAATTATACGCGGTTTGCATATTTTAAACATAGAATAAAAATATTACAAACTTTGCTGAATAAACATATACTACTTACGGTCATCCAGCAGTTGGCCCATTATTTTCCTCCGTCATTGAGTGACAATAATAATAATTGCGTGCGGATCAACGGCCTGATGCAAGTCTTTCAACTGGACGCAACTTGGGGAATTTGGTTTTCCCTAACCTACCCCAGTTATCCAACAGGGCAAAGGATACTTACTGTTCGATGAGGAATACGAACCACGGGTCGTTTGTGGCGAACATGCCTATCGTTGAGAGGCGAGTGCTACATTAAAGAGAGCCTGAAGTATTCCGTGGTCCGACCAGGTTTTGACCCCTCGACCTTCCGGATTCCAAGTACGCGCTTTACTGCTAGGCCACCAGGCTCGACAGTGACTAATTGGCGTGAAAATTTAGTATCTCACTTTCTTAATTTGCTTGTGTATCTCTTTCTAGTACAAGTTATTCTATTGGATGTCACTACGGTGGCACGCGTGTCTTACCTGTCACATGTGTGTCTGTATCGTGTGATGATTTCTTGTACAGCGCAATGTTGCGTACGTATTGTTACGGACGAAAGGGATGAAAAGGGCGAAGCGAGGGGAACGCAGTGAGAGCACATAGTCTACTCCTCCCTAATAACTCCAAGGGGGCCCTGAGAATAACGTCCCAAACCGACGGACGGGTCCCCGTCAATAGCTATAAATGGCCACATGATGTGTTCCATCAGATACGCCATAGTTAGTTAGTTAGTTACGTGTTCCATTGATCAATAGCACGGAAAAACCGTTTATGATGTGGAACGTGTCAAATGCACAAGAAATTCGGACAGGAAACAAGTTTCTTCTTTTTTTTACATTATAGTGTTATACATAAATATTTCTATTATCTATCCCACTCCATTAAATGGCACAAAATGCATATATTATATCTCCAGATTTATTTACTCATAGTCAAGAATTCATCTATGGTATAGTAGGAGTTGTCAAGGAGGTATGATTTCAATTTGTTTTTGAAACTATTACTGCTGTCAGTCAGACATTTTATTTCATCTGGTAATTAATCAAAAAGCTTTATAGCAGCATATTTTACCCCTTTCTGTGCCAAGGATAGGTTAAGTAAAGAATAGTGTAGGTCTTTCTTTTTTCTGGTATCGTAATCATGAATGTCGCTGTTTATTTTAAACTGGTCCATGTTGTTGAGAAAAAAAATCATGACTGAGTAAATGTACTATGAAGTAGTTGAAAGAATTCCTAACCTTTTAAACAGATGCCTACAAGATGAGCGACTATGAACACCACACATTATTCTAACTACTTTCTTTTGAGTAGTGAATACCTTTTGCCTAAGTGTTGAGTTGCCCCAGAATATCATTCCGCATGACGTCAGAGAGTTGAAGTATGCAAAGTATGTTAGCTTACTAATTTCTACATTCTCAAAATTGGAAATTATTCTGATTGCAAAAGTTGCTGAACCAAGTCGCTTTAGGAGATCCAAAATATGACTTTTCCAATTAAGATTCTCATTGAGATCGAACCTTTTGGAACACCTAATGTAATTTCAACCCAGTTAGATGAAGTGGCAAACTCCTTTGAATCACTTGAAGCATATAAATAGATTTCCTGCTTCCTGTACTGTAGATATGACTTAAACCACCATATGCTGCTCCATTTACACCACAGAATTGTAATTTCCCTAACATAATGTCATGGTTCACACAATCAAATGCTTTGGATGTGTCACAGTATATTCCTATTGGTAACATTTTACTATTTAAAGACTCTATTATGTGGACAGTGAAATTGTACATTGCTGTCCCAGTGGAACAGCATTTCTGAAATCCGAACTGTGATTTACTAAGTATCCCGTTACTGTGGAGATGGCTAACCACTCTTGAGTACATTGCTTTCTTAAAGATTTTTGAAAATGCAGAGATGTTTAAAACTGAATAAATACAATTATCTAGGCGCTACAGCCTGAAACCGCGCGACCGCTACGGTCGCAGGTTCGAATCCTGCCTCGGGCATGGATGTATGTGATGTCCTTAGGTTAGTTAGGTTTAAGTAGTTCTAAGTTCTAGGGGACTGATGACCTCAGAAGTTAAGTCCCATAGTGCTCAGAGCCAATACCATTGTCTGAAGGTCCGGTAGTTAAGACTCTTATGTCTTCTCCTCTTGCTGTCTAAATGTTGCTGATGAAACTTTGTTCCACTACCTGCAATCGAACCTGCTATCTGCAGATAGAGGACCAGCGGAGAAGTGTTACTTCTAATCCTCGCTTACGGAGGTACAAAAGACATTTGCTTGTAGCACCATAAGCAATTCGTGGCTATTGTTTCACTCTCTTTCGATGGGTCTATCACAGTGCTGCAGTGCCTCTGGCAAAGAACGTGTATCTCGTATACATTTTGTCTTTGTTAGTAGCATAGCAAATAAGAATTTCTGACGATTCGAGGTTTGCTGAGAGATTTGAAGCCCTCAGCTTCAATATTCGCGGTGCTGAAGCTATCTGTGACTATCCAGTGATGTACACGTTTTGGAAGAGTACTTACGGGCTTTGGTAGAGACGAATATCAACGACACATCGTCCGCGGCTCGTGGTCTTACGGTAGCGTTCTCGCTTCCCGCGCATTGGGTCCTGGGTTCGATTCCCGGCGGGGTCAGGGATTTTCTCTGCGGCGAGATGACTGGGTGTTGTGTTTCATTCATCATCATTTCATACTCATTCACTCGCAGGTCGCCGTAGGGCCGTTAAAGAACTTGTGGAGCGGCGGCCGAACCGCCCCGCGAGGTATCTCCCGGCCACCAATGCCATACGCTCATTATTAATAACACATCGACAATTTTCGTAGTTTGAACGGCATATAATTCAAATGAATGTACGGACACAAGGGACTTGAGATCTATGTAGCGTTCAGAAGATTCGTGGTTTGATTTCAAAGTCTTTTCGAGGACATTAGAGACGGACTACTAAATCAGTTGGAGAATGATGCACGAATGTAGAGGCCGATGATTGTTTTAAGCAACCATCCTGACGTTTGCCTGAAAATTTTAAGCGAAGCATAAAAAAGCCTAAAATAGTATGGTCGGTCTGGGATTCAAATTCCACTCCTCCCGCATTCGAGTCTACTACGTCACGTTGGTCGATACCACAATCCGAAAACGGGAATGTGTGCCAAGGGTTATACCGTCGGCAAATGGAGGCGTCGGCCCGAGCGAGGTGAGGGCCGTGTGGCCCGGCGGGCTGCCAGCCCGGGTCTGCTCGGCGCCAAGCCCAAAGTAGCGCCTCAGCTGTTCTTCCGCGGGACCACTAACACGTCGGGAGAGTCGGATCGCGAACGCTGCGCTCTGTGGAGAGCCTACAGGCAGCTCTGACACCTCCGGTTGCTGTCTCCACAATCGCGAGTCGTACGACTGTCTAGGGCTACAGGACGAGAGATCTAGGCGGATCATATTCCGTGATTTTATGCCATAATTTCCGGCCAGTTGGGTTGCAGTGCTCATCTACATCTACTACTCTCAGCTGCGCGCCACAGAGTTATCGACTTTTCAGGAACATTCGGTACTGGTCCTTTCTATCCCCCAGGTTGCAAAAAACGAGCTTATAGAATATCGAGTATCTACATTAACGTCTATACCCCTCGAGCCACCTTATGGAGTGCAGCGCTTCAGTCACGAAAAGTGTTTGAGGAGAGCGATTGCCTAAAATCTCTGCGCGAGTTCGAATCTCTATGATTTGGCTACCGTGGCCTTTACGCGAGACATACGTGGGAGAAAACAATATTCACTACTGGCCATTAAAATTGCTACACCACGAAGATGACGTGCTACAAATGTGAAATTTAAACGACAGGAAGAAGATGCTGTGATATGCAAATGATTAGCTTTTCGGAGCATTCACACAAGGTTGGCGCCGGTGGCGACACCTACAACGTGCTGACATGAGGAAAGTTTCCAACCGATTTCTCATACACAAACAGCAGTTGACCGGCGTTCCCTGGTTAAAGTTGTTGAGATGCCTCTTGTAAGTAGGAGAAATGCGTACCACCACGTTTGCGACTTTGATAAAGGTCGGGTTGTAGCCAATCGCGATTGCGGTTTATCGTATCGCGACATTGCTGCTCGCGTTGGTCGAGATCCAATGATTGTTAGCAGAATATGGAATCGGTGGGTTCAGGAGGGTAATATGGAAAGCCGTGCTAGGCCCCAACGGCCTCGTATACTAGCAGTCGAGGTGACAGGCATCTTATCCGCATGGCTGTAACGGATCGTGCATCCACGTCTCGATCCCTGAGTCAACAGATGGGGACGTTTGCAAGACAACAACCATCTGCACGAACAGTTCGACGACGTTTGCAGCAGCATGGACTATCAGCTCGGAGACCATGGCTGCGGATAGCCTTCACGCTGCACCACAGACAGGAGCGCCTGCCATGGTGTATTCAACGACGAACCTGGGTGCACGAATGGCAAAACGTCATTTTTTCGGATGAATCCAGGTTTTGTTGACAGCATCATGATGGTCACATCCCTGTTTGGCGACATCACGGTGAACGCACATTGGAAGCGTGTATTCGCCATCGCCATACTGGCTTATCACCCGGCGTGATGGTATTGGTTACACGTCTCGATCACCTCTTGTTCGCATTTTCAACAGTGGACGTTACATTTCAGATGTGTTACGACCCGAGGCTCCACCCTTCATTCGGTCCCTGCGATACCCTACATTTCAGCAGGATAATACACGACCGCGTGCTACAGTTCCTGTACGGGCATTTCTACATACAGAAAATGTTCGACTGCTGCACTGGCCAGCACATTCTCCAGATCTATCACCAATTGAAAACGTCTGGACAATGGTGGCCGAGGAACTGGCTAGTCACAATACGCCTATCACTACTCTTGATGAACTGTGGTATCGTGCTGGATCTGCGTGGGCAGCTGTACCTGTACGCGCCATCCAAGCTCTGTTTGACTCAATGCCCAGACGTATCAAGGCCGTTATTACGGCCAGAGGTGGTTATTCTGGGTACTGATTTCTCGGGATCTATGCACCCAAATTGCGTGAAAATGTAATCACATGTCAGTTCTGGTATAATATATTTGTCGAATGAATACCCGTTTATAATTTGCATATCTTCTTGGTGTAGCAATTTTAATGACCAGTAGTGTATTTCTTGACTCTTCGAGGGATGCACGCTCTCGGAATTTTCACAGTGAACCACATCTTATTGCACAATGACTCTCTTGCTGCTTCTGTCTCTGGATCGCGAACACTGACGCTGATGTTGTTTCCACTCAACGTTGTGCTTATCTGGGAAGACGAACAGATAGAAAAAGTTTGGTGAAGATCGGTGCGCTTTGTGAAGGGTTTACACGTACTTTTAGTGTCCCGTGTATAAAAGGACCGGTCCGACAGTCTACCCCTCGGCTGTCCTCTCCACAGAAGTGAATCGTACGACTCACTAGGACTACTGAGCCACCAGCCACGTAATGATACAACTGGCTAAACGAGAGCTTCAGCGGTCGCGCGGTTCCAGATCGTAGCGCCTAGAACCACTAGGCCACATCGGCCGGCGGAGGCCAGTTGAAGGCCCGTAACTGACCTACATGTGTTCTAGACACACTGGGCCTACACCTGAAGTTATGGTTTGGGGTGCGATTTCATACGACAGCTGGAGCACTCTTGTGGCTATCCCACGCACCCTGCCTGCAAATTTGTACCACAAGTTGATGATTCGATCTGTTGCGCTGCCATTTATGAACAGGATTCCAGGTGTGTTTCCCAAGAGGATAGCGATAGCCCACATACCGTTGTTATAACACAACATGCTCTACAAAGTGTCGACATTTTGCCCTGGCCTGCTCGACCACCAGCCTGTCTCCAGTCGAGCAATTATGGGACACTGGACGACAATCCAGCGTCACCCACAAAAAACATTAATCTTCCCCGCATTGACCGACCAAGTGCAACAGGCATGAAAATCCATCCAACGAAGTGACAACACAATGCATGCGTGTTTGCATGCTTGCATTCAAAATAGTGGCGGTTACACGCGTTATTAATATATCAGCATTTCACATATGCAATGGCTGATCTCGCACTTACACTACTGGCCATTAAAATTGCTACACGTTAGCCGACAGGAAGAAGATGCAGTGATATGCAAATGATTAGCTTTTCAGATCATTCACACAAGGTTGACGCCGGTGGCGACAACTACAGCGTGGTGACATAAGGAAAGTTTCCAATCGATTTCGCATACACAAACAGCAGTTGACCGGCGTTGCCTGGTGAAACGTTGTTGTGATGCCTCGTGTGAGGAGGAGAAATGCATACCATCACGTTCCCGACTTTGATAAAGGTCGGATTGTAGCCAATCGCGATTGCGGTTTATCGTATCGCCACATTGGTGCTCGCGTTGGTCGAGATCCA
Source organism: Schistocerca serialis cubense (assembly GCF_023864345.2). Classification (NCBI taxonomy): domain Eukaryota; kingdom Metazoa; phylum Arthropoda; class Insecta; order Orthoptera; family Acrididae; genus Schistocerca; species Schistocerca serialis. The sequence goes on along the minus strand of NC_064640.1, from coordinate 844,735,014 downwards.
CTGACTATTAGCAGAATATGGAATCGGTGGGTTCAGGAGTTTAATACGGAACGCCGTGCTGGATCCCAACGGCCTCGTATCACTAGCAGTCGAGATGACAGGCATCTTACCCGCATGGCTGTAACGGATCGTGCAGCCACGTCTCGATTCCTGAGTCAACAGATGGGGACGTTTGCAAGACAACAACCATCTGCACGTACAGTTCGGCGACGTTTGTAGCAGCATGGACTATCAGCTCGGATACCATTGCTGCGGATAGCCTTGACGCTGCAACACAGACAGGAGCGCCTGCGATGGTGTATTCAACGACGAACCTGGGTGCACGAATGGCAAAACGTCGTTTTTTCGGATGAATCCAGGTTCTGTTTACAGCATTATGATAGTCGCATTCGTGTTTGGCGACATCGCGGTGAACGCACATTGGAAGCGTGTATTCGTTTTGCCATACTGGCGTATCACCCGGCGTGATGGTGTGGTGTGCCATTGGTTACACGTCTCGGTCACCTCTTGTTCCTATTGACGACACTTTCAACAGTGGACGTTACATGTCAGATGTGTTACGACCCGTGGCTCTACCCTTCATTCGATCCCTGCGAAACCCTACATTTCAGCAGGATAATACACGACCGCCTGTTGCAGGTCCTGTACGGGCCTTTCTGGATACAGAAAATGTTCGACTGCTGTCCTGGCCAGCACATTCTCCAGATCTCTCCCAATTGAAAACGTCTGGTCAATGGTGGCCAAGCAACTGGCTCGTCACAATACGCCAGTCACTAATCTTGATGAACTGTGGTATCGTGTTGAAGCTGCATGGGCAGCTGTACCTGTACGCACCATCCAAGCTCTGTTTGACTCAATGCCCAGGCGTATCAAAGCCATTATTACGGTCAGAGGTGGTTGTTCTGGCTACTGATTTCTCAGGATCTATGCACCCAAACTGCGTGAAAGTGTAATCACATGTCAGTTTTAGTATAATATATTTGTCCAATGGATATCCGTTTATCATCTTGGTCTAGCAATTTTAATGGCCAGTAGTGTACATTAACCTGTCGTGTTGCAATGTTAATCACTTGCATATGTTATGCAGAAAAATGTATTTCCGAAATTTCATTACTCTACGTTAATTATTTTTTGTGGAGCGATTTTTTTCCGTCCGTATGTTATTCCAAAGTTTTTACTGAGTACGAATTTTATAACATCAGTTGTGATGAATATAGATGTATTGCTCTATTGTGATATACGAAAATTTGTGCTGGACGAGGACTGGAACGAAAATCTCCCACTTATCGCTAGAGGTCGCGTTAATCGTTTCGGCTATCCGTGCACGCTCCCCTGCCCGAACCAAATCTCGATATGTCATTAACCGCATCCTTATATCGTAGACATAAGTACGTCCACCTTTAAGCTCGCCTTACCCGATTCGCAGTCAGGGAGAATGTCACTACAAGGAATCAAGACGGCTTATGATAACTACGAATGATTTGATGCCCAGCAGCTATATGAACTATCATTCCAAATTATTTGCTGAAAGCCGGCCGAAGTGGCCGTGCGGTTAAAGGCGCTGCAGTCTGGAACTGCAAGACCGCTATGGTCGCAGGTTCGAATCCTGCCTCGGACATGGATGTTTGTGATGTCCTTAGGTTAGTTAGGTTTAACTAGTTCTAAGTTCTAGGGGACTAATGACCTCAGCAGTTGAGTCCCATAGTGCTCAGAGCCATTTGAACCATTTGCTGAAAGCGAATTTCGTGACAGTAGCTGGCAGTGTCATTCTCCTCGACTGGGAATCAAGTAACGTTGCGTTATTAAAGGAAAACGTACGGAAGACTACGATATTAGGATGTGGACAGTCACATATTGAGGTACGGATCGGACCGGGGAGCGTGCACGGGTAACCGAAATTGTTAAGGCGACCGCTCGCGATTACAGGGAAATCCGGGTTGAAGTCTCGTTCCCTCACAAATTTTCATATGTCACAATTGGGTAATACATCGATACCTACCGCAGATGACGTCACGAAATTCGCGTTCTGCGAATAGTTTGGAAGTATCTTAAAGTGGCATCTGCGATTGATTATATGTGGTCGGTCCACTGTCTTTCGCTCTGGACGCATACTCCCAAATATTAAATGGGTGTGACTGTTTTCCAGTGATTATTCGGCAATCGTGTAGTCATAAAATGACGGGTTTTCTGTCTACTTGTGAGGAATACGTTACCCATCATGCTTATCACGTTTGAGGCTGTGCTGAGGCCTTTCTAGAGCACAGAAGTTAGCACGTCTTTATGTACAGTTCGAGGGATATGTAAATCACATGATGGACAATGTCAAATCTCAATGATGCTGCTGTTGTATTGAAGGAAGTGGTAATGCCTAAAAATTATAGTGAAGTGCACGAATAGCTGCTGAGGAGCTATGCATCATGCAGGAACTGGCAGTTGACCCTCGATGTAAGATAATGTAATGTATTGTTTGTAAATAATTAAAAAGAATCATTGTTGTTTGTTCATACAATTGACGATTTGTTACTGGGAACAGTCACAACTAAGATGACCACGAAAACAATTTGAAGGGAACGCAGGTCTCACCTTAAGATTTATTGGAAGAAAATTCATCCACAATAGAGGTAACTTACAAGATCTTCTTTCTATCGATTCTTGGGTATTGCCTATCGCTCTTGAAACCTTGTCACGGACTATTAATAGAAAGTGCAGAAAAGACTTAAAATGAGCTGGAAGTTTCATTTAGTCAGGGTGAGCGAGCCGTTAAACTGCAGTGGCAGACGACACAACCATGTGTACTTGCGGAGAAGCTTCCTGTCAAAATTCCCAGAATAGGCAGCCAAAGTAATTCTTTATCGCACAAATAACTCACGAAATGATGACGATTAGAGAAATTCTATCTACACTGCCGTCCTACAGCCCTGTTTCGGATGGCAGATGGTGCGCGGGAAGTGACACTCCTTCGTAAGTGGTCGATTTTTTTCTAATTTTGCTGTCACGATCATTCCACAAAAAGTATTTTGGAGAACATAGTATATTACAAGGAAGGTCAGCGTTGGCCGTAATATTGATGGTTTTGATGGCAAAATTGATTTTCAATCATATATTGATCATCTTCAGTGCTGTGGTGTACAAATTAAACTCACAGGCACTGGTGTCAAGTTATTATCAGTAATCAAAGCTAAGAAACGATCACGATTGATTGTGATCGTTTCTTAGCTTTGGTACTTCCGCTTGGGGTACTTCCGCAATTACATTCACGTTTGTCGATTTTGTTCCGTTAAGAGCGATGTATTGAGTTCTATCAGTAAGGAGGTGCTGGATCCATTCGCAAATCTGGTCCGATATTCGGTAATATCGCATTTTTTTTCACCAAATTACGGTGTGAAACTGTATCAAATGCCGTACTGAAGGCAAGGGACACGGTATAAATCTGGGCGCCTTTGTCTACAGCCCTCTGCATCTCATCGACAAAAAGAGCGAGCTGAAGTTTCGAAAGATCTTTGTCTGCGGAATCCATGTTGATTTTTAAAGAGGAGTCATAATAAGTGAACATCAAACATCTACCATATTTCGCAACAGAACGACGACAGTAATACAAACCTATAATTACATACATCTCTCCTACTGACGTTCATGAAAATGGGAATGTCCTTCACTTTTTTTTTGTAGTCGCTAGGTACGCTTTTGTAGCTCCAAAGACCTACAGTAAATTATTACTAGAAGGGGAGTAAACTTTTTCGCAAACTTTGTAGAATCTTACAGGTACCTCATCTGTTACAGATGCCTTTCCACTATTAAACGATTTTAGTTGCGTTTCTATTCCGAGATAGTTTCGGGAAACCGAATTCAATATTTCGGCTTCCTCTCTGTCATGTTCCGTTTCGGTGTCACTATAGTCAATGAGCGTCTGAACAGACGATTTCTATCCTCTTACAGACTTTATATAAGATCAAAATTTTTTGGGGTTCTTAGCCAGATCGGTTTGCGAAACTATGGTTCCCATTTGTAGCTGTTCTTATTGCTCTCCTTACACTCGTTTTCTCTTTGTTCACCTTTTGTTTGTCGTTTAGGCTTTGACTTGCCATAAATGAAGGCCTCTTTGCTTCCGTAGCAACTTTCTAACACCGCTATTAAACCACGGTGGGTACTTCCCATCCCTTAAAACCTTATTCGGATGATACTTGTCTATGGCATACCGTTCTGCTTATTGCTAGCAGGTTCTCTAGCTCCTGAAGGAAGTTTTCGGAGAAGACATTCAGAATAATGTCACATAAACCCCTGTCTCTGGTATCATTTTGGATCGTATGGCTCTCTAATTCTATAGATGGCAAACTGAAGTCTCCCCAAATAAAAATAGCATTATCAGGAATCTTATTCACATTATTCACTGAGAAGTGACTTGGAGAACAGGTTGTAGCTCAAAGCTAACGTTAGCAGCCGAGAGAGCGACTCAGATACTACCGTCTAATGACGGCCTACGAATTACGTAAAGAACGAAGCAGTGGGCGGCCAGCCAGTCCCGCGTGCTCTCCTAGGCTTATTGAGTCCGACCGCTGAGTTAGACTCCTTTTTTACATGAGGGATGGTCGTGAACGCAGTTAGCCTCGTTACGCAAACACAAAAGACTTTTGTATAAAATAGCATTGTTAGTAAAATAACAGTAAATAACATGTAGATCAGCAGTGAACGTATCTCAGTTCTACTACTCAGTTGTCAATACGCAGAGTCATCAACGACAGTGACTTACACTCCGTAACATACAGGGTGGTCCATTGATCGTGACCGGGCCAAATATCTCACGAAATAAGCGTCAAACGAAAAAACTACAAACAACTAAACTTGTCTAGCTTGAAGGGGGAAACCAGATGGTACTATGGTTGGCCCACTAGATGGCGGTGCTATAGGTCAAACCGGTATCAGCTACGTTTTTTTAAAAATAGGAACCCATATTTTTTATTACATATCCGTGTAGTACGTAAAGAAATATGAATTTGTTAGTTGGACCACTTTTTTCGCTTTGTGATAGATGGCGCTGTAGCAGTCACAAACATATGGCTCACAATTTTAGACGAACAGCTGGTAACCGGTAGGTTTTTTAAATTAAAATACAGAACGTAGGTACGTTTGAACATTTTATTTCGGTGGTTCCAATGTGATACATGTACCTTTATGAACTTCTCATTTCTGAGAACGCATGCTGTAACAGCGTGCCGGCCAGCGTGGCCGAATGGTTCTAGGCGCTACAGTCTGGAACCGCGCGACCGCAACGGTCGCAGGTTCGAATCCTGCCTCGGGCATGGATGTGTGTGATGTCCTTAGGTTATTTAGGTTTAAGTAGTTCTAAGTTCTAGAGGACTGATGACCTCAGATGTTAAGTCCCTTAGTGCTCAGAGCCATTTGAACCATTTTTGTAACAGCGTGATTACCTGTAAATATCTCACTAATGCAATAAATGCTCAAAATGATGTCCGTCAACCTCAATGCATTTGTCAATACGTGTGACGACATTCCTCTCAACAGCGAGTAGTTCGCCTTCCGTAATGTTCGCACATGCACTGACAATGCGCTGACGCATGTTTTCAGGCGTTGTCGGTAGATCACGATGGCATATATCCTTCAATTTTCCCCACAGAAAGAAATCCGGGGACGTCAGATCCGGTGAACGTGGGGGCCATGGTATGGTGCTTTGACCACCAATCCACCTGTCATGAAATATACTATTCAATACCGCATCAACCGCACGCGAGCTATGTGCCGGACATCCATCATGTTGGAAGTACATCGCCATTTTGTCATGCAGTGGATTGGATTGGTTGGGGGAGGAGACCAGACAGCGAGGTCATCGGTCTCATCGGATTAGGGAAGGACGCGGGAGGAAGTTGGCCGTGCCCTTTCAAAGGAACCATCCCGGCATTTGCCTGGAGCGATCTAGGGAAATCACGGAAAACCTAAATCAGGATGTCCGGACGCGGGATTGAACCGTCGTCCTCCCGAATGCGAGTCCAGTGTGCTAGCCACTGCGCCACCTCGCTCTGTGTCATGCAGTGAAACATCTTGTAGTAACATCGGTAGAACATTACGTAGGAAATCGGCATACAGTGCACCATTTAGATTGCCATCGATAAAATGGGGGCCAATTATCTTTCCTCCCATAATGCCGCACCATACATTAACCCGCCAAGGTCGCTGACGTTCCACTTGTCGCAGCCATCGTGGATTTTCCGTATCCCAATAGTGCATATTATGCCGGTTTACGTTACCTCTGTTGGTGAATCATGCTTCGTCGCTAAATAGAACGCGTGCAAAAAATCTGTCATTGTCCCATAATTTCTCTTGTGTCCAGTGGCAGAACTGTACACGACGTTCAAAGTCGTCGCCATGCAATTCCTGGTGCATAGAACTATGGTACGGGTGCAATCGATGTTGATGTAGCATTCTCAACACCAAAGTTTTTGAGATTCCCGATTCTCGTGCAATTTGTCTGCTACTGATGTGCGGATTAGCCGCGACAGCAGTTAAAACACCTACTTGGGCATCATCATTTGTTGCAGGTCGTGGTTTACGTTTCACATGTGGCTGAATACTTCCTGTTTCCTTAAATAACGTAACTATCCGGCGAATGGTCCGGACACTTGGATGATGTCGTCCAGGATACCGAGCAGCATACATAGCACACGCCCATTGGGCATTTTGATCACAATAGCCATACATTAACACGATATCGACCTTTTCCGCAATTGGTAAACGGTCCATTTTAACACGGGTAATGTATCACGAAGCAAATACCGTTCGCACTGGCGGAATGTTACGTGATACCAGGTAGTTATACGTTTGTGACTATTACAGCGCCATCCATCACAAAGCGAAAAAAGTGGTTCAACTAAAACATTCATATTTCTTTACGTACTACACGAATATGTAATAAAAAATGGGGGTTCCTATTTAAAAAAAACGCAATTGATATCCGTTTGACCTATGGCAGCGCCATCAAGCGGGCCAACCATAGCGCCATCTGGTTTCCCCCTTCAAGCTAGACGAGTTTCGTTCTTGGTAGTTTTTTCGTTTCATGCTTATTTCGCGAGATATTTGGCCCAATCACTATCAGTGGACCATCCTGTATATATCTCCTCAAGGGCGTTTAAAACACCGCCGTCTCTCTCTTTATGGAGTATTTCCAAGTTGTTGTGCAGATCTGAAATAGAAGAGAAGGTTGATGTTTACCTATTCTTTCTGAAAAGGTCCCGTGGTAGGGAATGCTGTGGTAATTCTTGTTGTTCTGCCCAACAGGTGATTAAGTGGTAGAAAATTTTGAGTGATTGCTGGAAGAACATTTCTTGTTCAATACTTTGTTATTAGTTTTGTGAATAAAATTTGCATCGTAACCATTAGCTAGCGCAATACTTTGAATAACCTGGTAGTGCCGGTCGAAAATCTGGAGGGTTAGGCGGACTTGATGGAGGCGGATGAGAAGCGAATGAAAGGCAACCATTTTATGTTTCATGGGATGATTAGAAAAACGATGGAGCCCGGTGTCAGTGTTTGACAGTTTCCGGTAAATATCAAAAACAAAAGTACTATTTCTTAATATGATTAAGAGGTCAAGTTAAGGGAGTGTGCCATTAACACTGCTGCGAATTCAGGTGGTCCACTAGGGAAACTCAGAACTCATTGGGGCCTTTATTTAGTAAGAGAACATCATCAACGTAACGAAACCAGCCAATGATTTCTACAACTGAAGATCAGTGTTTTTGCGCAAAATCGTGTTCAAACTTAAACAGAACGACGTTTTCCAGGCAGTACGACAAAGGAGAACCCCTTGCTAGTTCCTGTTTTTGAATGAAAAAAAGAGTCACCAAACTTGAAGTAATTATGATTAACAACAGTTGCTAACAACCTCAGCATTTCATTAACCTCCTCAGGTGGACTATTGTTATGGATACGCAGATTTTCAGCAATAGTATTCTGGACTTGGTATACGTATTTTTAATATCTAAAGAGGAGGAGGAGGAGGATATTAGTGTTTTAACGTCCCGTCGACAACGAGGTCATTAAAGACGGAGCGCAAGCTCGGGTGAGGGAAGGATTGGGAAGGAAATCGGCCGTGCCCTTTCAAAGGAACCATCCCGGCATTTGCCTGTAGCGATTTAGGGAAATCACGGAAAACCTAAATCAGGATGGCCGGAGACGGGATTGAACCGTCGTCCTCCCGAATGCGAGTCCAGTGTGCTAACCACTGCGCCACCTCGCTCGGTTTAATATCTAAAGATACTATGTTGGCATCAGTGGGAATGTGAAAGTCGTTTAACATGGAACTTAGCTGTGCACGTTATGTAACGAAAACTTAGATGGGTGTGCATAATGCTTGTTAATATGGTTGGCTAATAACTGTTCTGCCTGATAGTCGCCACCATTTCTAGCGTTGACGATTGGACGCGCCGGAAGACCTGTCGTATGTTACCGCTCTTAACCTGGGTGCTTGTGGATTCATAGGTAAGAGAGACTTCTTTTGAAAAGAGAAGGGAAAAGATGAAGTGCATTTTATGTGTTTCTTCAGTTGGGCCAAAAAAAATTGCAATCGGATCAAATCTACAACGACGAATGCTGTTTACTTCAAAGAAATCCCGTACTTTGGCTACATATTCGTGCGCCTTCATAACAATACTCGTTTTATCCTTAACTGGCCTTATTATGATCACTTTATGATCATACAGATTTTTATTAATGGTGCGAAAAGGTCGACTCCGAATACTCATGTGGACCAACCCCTTGATACTAAATTTGTCCCCGTATTACCTCATTAATTTTAATGGCCGTTTTATGAACCCGAAGGCCAGTCACAGCACACGCTTTGACAATATACGGGATGCTCGTAGCTTATGTTGTCAGCTACTATGTTGGTGACAAACACACATGAACGAGAATGAGATTTTCACTCTGCAGCGGAGTGTGCGCTGATATGAAACTTCCTGGCAGATTAAAACTGTGTGCCCGACCGAGACTCGAACTCAGGACCTTTGCCTTTCGCGGGCAAGTGCTCTACCATCTGAGCTACCGAAGCAGGACTCACGCCCGGTCCTCACAGCTTTACTTCTGCCAGTATCTCGTCTTCTACCTTCCAAACTTTACAGAAGCTCTCCTGCGAAGGTAGGAGACGAGATACTGGCAGAAGTAAAGCTGTGAGGACCGGCCGTGAGTCGTGCTTCGGTAGCTCAGATGGTAGAGCACTTGCCCGCGAAAGGCAAAGGTCCCGAGTTCGAGTTTCTGTCGGGCACACAGTTTTAATCTGCCAGGAAGTTTCACACATGAACGAGTCGGATTTTGGTAAGTTTGACCGGCAGCTTACGCTTCTTCCTTTCGGTCACTGGTGGCCACTCAAAAAAGTTAAATTAATTTTCAGTAGGTTTCAATGAATTAATTTTACTGATTCTCATCATTTTCATTTTATTCTTCAGTTACTGTAACAGCCAGTACTTCCCTGGACAGCGTTTATGAGGGGCATTGTCTGTTGCTTGACATAGGCCGAAATGAACATATTTTGAAACTTCCTGGCAGATTATAACTGTGTGCCGGACCGAGACCTGAACTCGGGACCTTAGCCTTCCGCGGGCAAGTGCTCTACCAACTGAGCACTTGCCCGCGAAAGGCAAAGGTCCCGATTTCGAGTCTCGGTTCGGCACAAAGTTTTAATCTGCCAGGAAGTTTCATATCAGCGCACACTCCGCTGCAGAGTGAAAATCTCATTCTGTGAACATATTTTATTCAGTAAAGTGATGACAGATCATGATTTAACACAGTTCAGTCCCGTTTTTGGTAGATGTTCCACGTCACTTGGGGACGGTCTCCATCTAGTTTTCATTAAAGTTTTTAATCAACGATCAGTTAATTCTTTCTTTTCTAGACATGGTATTCATTATAGATGATGGTTTTTTATCAGTTGGAGTTGGTTTTTTATCAGTTGAGGAGGGCTGAGAGCTCTGGCTAGCCACGCCAACAGTTACTCTGCGGCATTCTGTTTTATTTATTTTATTTATTTTATTTTGCGTATGGCAATACAGCGATAATATTTTATATGAGTACAACAATATGTAAATGAAATGTATAAAACAAAACATTGTGTAAATAGTACATGTGTAAAAAACAGGCAATAGCACAAGAGGACAAAGTACAAACACTCAAGACAAAATAACTACACGTTAAAAGCTTGGCAAGCCTGACTAGAAACTCATTCATATATTTAAAGCTCAATATCTAGATTGCACAGCCAATCCAAAGCAGAGGTCCGACTTTTCTTCTTACACCATATGACATAGCATTTATAAATAACGTTCAATTGGTACGATTACGAATCGTATTTATTAAAAATGTATGAGCCCGTTCTTGTGTGATCCACACCTAATTTCCTAACTTGAAGAGTAATATTTTCTTCCATGTTTAAGTCTAGTCATACAGTACTTTAAAATATCTCAGATAACTTCAGTTCCTCGTTATCAAAGCCTTAATTTTTAAAAAAAAAAATATTCTGTGCAGATATACAGCAGACGATGCAACTTCAAAGTCGCGAAGCCGGTTATGTGGGTCTATATCTGATTTCAATAAATACAGCGACAACGGACATTTCGACAGTTCATTCAATTTTATATTTAATAATTTTAACATCTGTGTTAAAGAAATTTACTGTATGAATTGTCAGTCAATCGTGTATAAATGGAGTTGAATGCAGAGAGCCCTCAGTAAGACATCGATCTGCAGAGTAATTCCTCCTTTAAATGTTAAATTCTTTTACGTTAAAACTATACAGGATTTTTACATTGTTTTCCTTAGAAGAGTTACCGTGTCTCCACAATGAGGTTGCAAGCGTGATATCAATGTTTCGATCAACATTTGTGCGTGGAAGGATATTTTCGATTATGAAACCAAATAAGTCACGATAACACGGCAACCTGTGTGGCAAAAATCTGGGAAAATGTCTGAGTCCGTCCATATGCCGATAATTTGTGCCCAATATAAATTTTATTATTTCTTCAACACGCCAAAAATAAGTAAATAATACTAAAATGTGTTTTGTTTATGAGGAATATGAAATATGAAACAACGCTAAATGTGGCACCTCTACAGATCCCGTTCTATTCTCCCCTTCAAGCTCAGACAGATTGGCGTGGTAGAGGTGGAAATGAGAGATACTGGCACACCCTGCACGAGCACCAAGCACTGCATGCTAGCTGAATTCTTGGCTGTGTCTGGTGTAATCGTACTAAACAGTGACACATTCACTATGAAACGAAACTTGAGACACAATGTGTGGAAATTAAAATCTCATAGCAGGAGTTTAAATGTTTCCCACAATAAGTGTAAGAGAAAAATTTGCTTCGTCAACCTGTAGCAAGATGCAAGGCCAGATATCATCAACTTCAACCGTTATGGCAAAATGAAGAGCGAAATCAACATTTTTTTGTGCCTTCTGTTATACCAGCTGGATATAGATGGATCTTACAAGGCTTCTTTTTTTTTGATTTTGGACGTTTTGAAGCACCTTAGAACCAGGAATGTTTAACTGACGTGACAGCTGAAGAGTACTGTTTGACAGTTGTTGGCTGTGTGTGCCTACATAAAAGTAGAGTGCGTGGTAATAGTGTAACGTTATTACTGAAACGTTCTGCTGCTGCTTACCACCGATCGATGTATGGTATGCCACAAGTATGGTAAAATGTTGTGAATGGTTAGAAGGTGTGCTCTGAAGTGTACCGCTGGGCTGTTCTGAATAACGGCCTACTCTATCAACGAAATGGTCCAATTCGACATGTCGAAGCGGTCCTCAATTTTTTTTTGTATTTGAAGAAACCACTGAAACAAACATAGTGGAAAAATTTTAGCTGCTAAGACACACTGAATGCATTAAAAAATGTTGAAAATTGCCAAATTCGTAGCTCACCATGTGGCCACAGGAATATACTCTCCTGCTGTAGCTGTAGCAGACAAGGCACATATCCGTGGTTGACGGCATATTCGTAAACAGAGAACATGCACAACGTGAACGTATTTTATAAACCGAATTTAAGTTTCCGTTGATCGTTTCTCTGACAATTGTTTACAGTTTATATTCGCTCGAATGTGCAACTCATTTATGTGGAATCCAGTTAATGTTTTCAACCTTGCAAAGATGAAATATGACAAACACGGTATGCAATCGAAACCCCTCTTTCACCTGGAGACCTACATGGTTGGCATTTATTAGTTAATTTCGTGGACATTCATTCAAATGGTGTTGCCATTTCGTTAGAAATTGTGGAAACGTTAGCAGAGACAGGAAATAACTCGGACCATTCCGTGAATTATGGTTCAAACGATGATTGTTGTGCTAATCAAAATCCAGAACAAAAATACAGCACCATACGAGCCGAAAGAAAACATGTAGGCTCCACAATAATATCGTTTAGTGACACAGGGAAGGCCGTAAATTTTCTGGTTCAACGAAGGAGGGAGAAAATGCTTAAACTTAAACAATGTGCAAAGCAGGTTTCGTTTCGTAAAACAAGAACATGAATTTTATAAATGAGACAAAGATTTACACGAAGTACGAAAGATGCACGAACATGAATATCACAAAAGCGTGAAAGAAAAACTATTCGAAAGACTTAGAACTGCTCATGGGAAATCTACGAGACTGGGCCCTCTGAACTGCAAGTGAGATGAATATAACTGATTACCAGGCTTCTCCGAGCTGGTTAAATAGATTCAGGATATTATATGGAAAAGAAAGGTGCAAAATTACCTAGTTTAGTTCAAGTGGACATGTAGCGGAGATGTCATTAATAGGTAATATTAGAAAGAAATTAGTAGCTTCTTGTCATCCTGTAAAACGTTTTGTATAAAGCCAATCACTCAGGTTTCTTGCAAGACCTGCGTGCAAACCACACTTTATCATTTCGAATGGATTAATGTTTTCACAGGTCCATATCTGTCTTTAATAACATCAAGGCAAATTAGGACCAAATTTATAAAAAGGACTGTTTACTTGTAAAAATATTGTAATCTTGAAAAATTGGAGGGAACAATTTTCAATGTTACATACGAAAAGTCTTCTTACCATTTGCAGAAAACTATTCATTGCTTTTGTTGGATTCATGGTCTGGACATAACATCTCTGTCTGTAGGAGGACGACGAAAAGATTGTACATTAATTAGGATTCCACCCAGAGCTAATAGTGTGATTCAGCCTGTCGATAAAAAATATTTCAACAACGTACAGCAATTTTCAGAAAATTGTCGGACAGTATAATTTCAGATAGCTCTTCGACATTTCAGGTTTATCGACGTAACGATACTGTTAAACTTCAGTCATTTCTACATCGTCAATTTGCATCACCACATTTTACGAATTTCATCAGGCATGCCTGGTACGCAGCACCATAGGCAGAACAACACCACCGGAAACTTCTTGTTCCATTCCAGCTGTGTGTAAATAAAACTAATAATGAGTGTGAAGTGCCCGAATGCATTAATTTTTCTTTTATCGGGTGTGGCTGGTGTATGGAAAATATTTGTTTTCGTTATCCAGTAGACACTTCGCAATTTTTTAATGACTACAGGAAATAAACGAGTAACTGATTCATTTTAGTAAAATATACATTGTTCAAAAATTATTATAAGACCTGTGCTACACGAATTGTTTTAAAATATTTCATGATGACCTGGCCATCGCATATCAGAGTAAAAACTACAACGGTCTCGACGAAACACTGAATGCAGACCTTGAAGTCCTGAACACCTATTACACCAAGTGGCACCTACTTCCCAACCCCAACAAAACAACCAGCACCATAATGCACCTCAACAACAGAGAGACACACAGAAAATTACAGATCTCTTCGAATGGCCAAAGCATAAGACATGAGGATAAGCCTAAATATTTGGGAGTGAAACTAGACCAGACCCTAACGTACAGCTCACACCTCGAAGAGCCGGCCGCAGTGGTCTAGCGCTTCTAGGCGCTCAGTCCGGAACCGCGCGACTGCTACGGTCGCAGGTTCGAATCCTGCCTTGGGCATGGATGTGTGTGATGTCCTTAGGTTAGTTAGGTTTAAGTAGTTCTAAGTTCTAGGGGACTGATGACCACAGATGTTAGGTCCCATACTGCTCAGAGCCATTTGAACCATTTTTGAACACCTCGAAGACACAAAGCAAAAACTAAAATCCCGCAATGCTATCCTTTCGAAACTGGCTGGAACAACATGGGGATGTGGAGCGAGCACTTCGAGAACTTCAGCACTAGCCCTTGTCTACAGTGTAGCTGAATACTGTTCACCAGTCTGGAGGAGAAGTGCACACGTATCTAAAGTGGATGTCCAGCTGAGGGAGACAATGCGAATAATCTCGGGAACACTCAGGGCCACTCCCTGTGCATGGCTTCCTGTACTAGCGAACATAGAGCCTCCAGAAATCAGGCGATCACAGCTAGCCCTAAAAACCTACAGGAAAATTATAGACAACCCGGACTCCCCTATCCACCAAGATCTGACACCAACAAACAGGCTTAAATCCAGATCACCTTTTTGGAAAATCGGTGAAGAACTACAAACCTTTGAGCCGAGAACGGCCTGGAACGAAGTATGGTCGGCAAGTGAATTTAAGAACAAAAATTTAGTACACGATCCGAACAAGAAGATTGATGGTTTCAACCTACCAAGAAGAGTATGGACAGCTCTAAACCGGGTCAGAACGAGTGTTGGGAGATGTAAACACCTGATGAACAAGTGGGGCCTGGCAGACAGCGCTGTATGTGAGTGCGGTGAAATACAGACAATGGACCATCTACTCGTGTGCAAAGTGTATGGCTATGGTGGTGAACTCATGGACATACATAGACTCAGTGACTCAGCCATAGAGTGGCTCAAAAATATATCTAATATAGCGTAGAATTATATTGTTTTCTTTTTTAGTATATAGTGATAAGAATATTGTAAATTATGCCTCTGTGATGCCGAACGAGTAAGTAATTTCATGTCCGCTAATGAACGTCCGGACTGATGGAAGTCGCCTGTAACGTAACATCATACGCTGCCCTTACTTTCTTTTCTCTGGTAGTTACTTGTGTAAGCTGTTCTTCTTGCGGTAGAACTGAGTAACTTTAACATTAAAAAAAAATTACTTGTAGTGCTCGTTAGTAGTTAAAATTTTGACAGTGCCTTTCTTTCGGTGTGTTCTTCCTGCGTGAAAAATTTCAGGCGTTATTAAATGCGCTATGTGATTGTCAGTGATCGTCAGTATCGCTCCAGAGAGAACTGCAGAAAAGTTGGTAATGTAATGTTGGGTATTAGCACACAATTTAATGGCTGCAAATGTTTACACTCATAATTTCTGCTACTGGAATTACGACCAGTTAAATATTTCTCTAGTGTGTCCAAGTAATTTTGGTTATAAAGCACACAGCCAAAGACATGATTTCTCGGTTTTATGTAAAGATTTAAATTATCTCCTAGGCTATAATACCAAAGGAACTGCTCTGTAAAGGCAATCGATAACGAAAAATAAGTAACTGGTCATTAGTATTCCCAGTCGGGTGTATCAGTGTCTAAGCATTCATGCTTAAAGCCTTACCGACGTAATTCATCTTCAGCGATGACCAAAGTTTGCATCCCCGTCACCAGTAATACGTTTATTTAATTGGGCACTACATGTCATGTCACAATATTTTCTCTGAGGCGTGTAGTTTTTCTGGGTTTATGCTAACCGAGAGACATCCGCAACGCGCCGTATCCGTGTCACTAGACTGAGACCGACGGCTTGCGACAAAGAAAAAAATTAGCTGCTCATTTCGCAGCTGTCGGTCGTAGCTCAGTGGTGTTCCACTGGGCACGAAGTGTGGCGCCTCCCGTAATTTAGCCCAGTCTAGCTGCCACAGCTGCTTATATAATAAACGCTATCTTATTTATCGACGCTCACTGGGTGCACATAAATCGTGTCACTTTGATATCTGCTATGTATTAAGAAAATACTAGCAGTCTTTCTGAGGAATACAAGGATCATCGCCTGACTAGGGAAAGTTATACGTATATATAGAAACATTGCACCGGTCGTCGCCCCAAAAGATACGACACTGAGCCAAACGTTTCCAGCATTTGTAGCAGTGACACTTGTAATGGTTCTTTATTTACAAGACCATTACGGCACTCCAACCCCAGTTCTCGATACCAGTAACATTGTACTACTTTTCTGCGAAGTAACAGACATATTTTTGTGACAATATCCACATTTGGTTTTATTAATGTATAGGTACTCCGATGTATCGATATATTACAGTGATATGGTTCTTGTGTGTATTCATTTCTGTGAGACTGTCATAATCTATGACTTACTTGTAACCGTTTTGGCGCGAGTGCGCATAGAGCAGTCTTTGCTTCACTTTGCTGAAGTTAAGTTGTTTTTTCGCTTTGTAAAAGAACAGTCAAGTCTTGTGTTTGGTTAAAGTGGAAATTAAATATATGAAGATTGATGCAAAAGTGTTTTCTTGATGATGTGACAATTAAGAAGAAGTATATGTGAATTTACAAGAAGTTTAATAAAAATGTGGATCGTGAACACCAAGTCAAAAATTATTCCTACCATACCATTGTTCTGATCTGGGATTGTTTGATTATTAAGAATTTCCTGAAAAATGCATTTGTTAGGTCTTCAAATATTGCTAAAATAAAGCTCTGGACCTTCTAGCACTCAAAGTGGAATCACCCTAGAATCAACAAGATGAGCCATAACAACTTCGACGAAATCTACGTGAGATTCCATTCAAGATAAGTGCCATAATTAATGACTCTTTTTACAGTGACTTCATTATTTCCATTCTGACGATACCATTCACAGTCAACAACTTTGTTGTAGCCCGATTAAGCGAACATATGCTGTGTGAGCAACATTATTACTCTGATTTCTAACCTACTTTGCAAGTGGTGGTATTGTTAGACACTGCAAAGAAAGAAGATCGTATAGTTCTTCACGAAAGATTCAGATATTAAGAGTAATTATGTAAAAGAGTTCAAAAATTAGACAGGGAATAGGAAATGATTCACAGATTATTTAGAGAGGGAGAACGTGGGAACTGAAATGCCAACTTTAGTGTTTGGAACATAAACATATCTTCTGGCATTAAGGACTGTTCACAATATTATAAACTTATTTCAACTTTGTTTCGATAGACTCATTTCTTAGTTATGAAGGCAGTTAACCACGTATATTCACTTATGCATAATTGTGTTAGAGTAAACACTTTTTTTATTTCTAATTTATTGGCTATCGGAACATGCCCAATAGGCATCTCAAACCTGGAAATTTTATGTTACGAATCACAGCCTGTTTTGTCAATTCGAAGTAGACATTAGTACCCTGTCACGAATCTACATAGGTTTAACAAAGGACTGATTCTAACACAAAATAAGTCTTACAACCACAGTATACTGAAACGAGTAAACAAGACGAAAATGGAGCACAGGATATACATAGGTCGTTTGCTAGAAAAATCCTACTGGTAACACAATAAGAAATGATAAATCACGGTTGGTAAACATTCAAAATATTCCGAATTCAGTCTATATTAATGACTACTTATCTAGATTAACAATAAACTGATCTTTTGTATGTCCTGCAAGAATTGTTTCAAATGATGCGAATAGAGAAGTGAATGTTTATGTAGGTCTATGAGAATCATGTAGACAGAACAGGAGAACACTTTACAAGAACCAGTTTTCGGTATTACAGCAATATGTCTAGTTGTACCAGTATTCAGACACATATATGTAGGAGATACATAGCGAAATATATTTAGAGGCTGAGCGTTCCATATTCTGCTGAGTAGCAAGTGGTAGTATAGGTACTTAATTGTGCTTTGGTTTTCTGCTGGTATTCTAATTACCAAGAGCAGTAGATTAGCATCCCAGGGAGCTACACTATGTGATCAACAGTATCCGGACACCACCAAAAACATATGTTTTTCGTATTAGATGCATTGTGCTGCCACCTACTGCCAGGTACTCCATATCAGCGACCTCAGTAGTCATTAGACATCGTGAGAGAGCAGAATGGGGCGCTCCGCAGAATTCACGGGCTTCGAACGTGGTCAGGTGGTAGGGCATCACTCGTGTTATACGTCTGTATGCCTCATTTCCGTACTTCTAAACATCACTAAGTCCACTGTCTCCGATGTGATAATGAAGTGGAAACGTGAAGGGACACGTACAGCACAAAATCGTACAGGCCGACTTCGTCTGTTTGACAGAGACCGCCGACAGTTGAAGAGAATCGTAATGTGTAATAGGTAGACATCTATCCAGACCATCACACAGGAGTTCCAAACTGCATCAGGATCCACTGCAAGTAGTACGACAGCTAGGCGGGAGGTGAGAAAACTTGGATTTTATGATCGAGCGGCTGCTCATAAGCCACAAATCACACCGGTAAATGACAAATGACGCCTCGCTTGGTGTAACGAGCGTAAACATTGGACGATTGAACTGTGGAAAAACGTTGTGTGGAGTGACGAATCACGGTACACAATTTGGCGATCCGATGGCAGGGTGTGGCTACGGCGAATGCCAGGTGATCATCATCTGCCAGCGAGTGTAGTGTCAACAGCAAAATTCGGAGGCGGTGGTGTTATGGTGTGGTCATGTTTTTTATGGAGGGACCTTGCACCCCTTGTTGTTTTGCGTGGCACTATCACAGCACAGGCCAACATTGATGTTTTAAGAATCTTCTTGCTTGCAACTGTTGAAGAGCAATTCGAAGATGGCGACTGCATCTTTCAACACAATCTAGCACCTGTTCATAATGCACGGCCTGTGGCGGAGTGGTTAGACGACAGTAACATCCTTGTAATGGACTGGCCTGCACAGAGTCCTAACCTGAATTCTATAGAACACCTCTGGGATGTTTTGGAACGCCGACTTCATACCAGGCCTCACCGACCGACATCGATACCTCTCCTCGGTACAGCACTCCATAAAGTATGTGCTGCCATTCCTCAAGAAACCTTCCAGCACCTGATTGAACGTATGCCTGCGAGAGTGGAAGCTGTCATCAAGGCTAAGGGTGGGCCAACACCATACTGAAATCCAAAATTACCGATGAAGGACTCCACGAACTTGTAAGTCATTTTCAGCCAGGTGTCCGCATACTTTTGATCGGATAGTGTATATCTTGATGTTGGAACTGATGGTGAACTCGTACAGTAATTTATGTGTTGCGAAATCGTTAGATGCTAAGGAGATTTGGAGGCTACTTGGGAACTGATGACCAAGAGCCCAAAGATTACTTACAAGTACATTTATGTGATACATTTTCCAAGGACATTCTAGAAATATATATGGTTTCGATCTTCTTCCTCTGTGCAAACACATAGAGGGGTGGCGCTTAGGTTGAGCCGACAGAGGTGTTTGTCGAAGTTCCTGTGATTAAATTTCAGCTCTGCTATAAGGATCGTGAAACTTTTTGATGGTTGTGCCTTGTTATACCATGGAACTCTTGGAGTTGTAGGCTGAATTAGAGCGTAGTGACTGCTTTTGGTAGTAGATGTCTGCGACCTTTCCTATTGCCAAACCGAGAACAACCGC
The DNA here is from genome assembly GCF_023864345.2 of Schistocerca serialis cubense. Taxonomy (NCBI): domain Eukaryota; kingdom Metazoa; phylum Arthropoda; class Insecta; order Orthoptera; family Acrididae; genus Schistocerca; species Schistocerca serialis. The sequence continues at coordinate 844,715,419 of NC_064640.1, read as the reverse complement.
TTTTTGAGCATGGGTATAAAGTCTGTAAGAGGGAGTTTATTATATTTAATTGCTCCATGCAGAGATGCCTGCTAGTAGTAAGTGGTTATGTTCAGTGCACTAAGGATTATTTAATAATCAGACCCACCCATCCTCAAAAATAAAATATAAAAAATTAAATCGATAAAAAATAAATATAAAAATTGGAAACCCTGTTAAATTGTTAATCTGTATAGGTACAACTAATCTGTGGGATGAATTTAAATTTGACATATTTGTTGATAGAAATAATGAGTCAAGAGAGAAACAATTTGAATGTAATATTTGCAAAGAATATTGTAAACCATCTTTAATTACAGAACATTTGAGAAGACAGTACCATACTGTCACTATTAATGTATTGTAACAAATTTATGGAAAAGAATACGAAATGAGGTTTAATAGTTATGATGAAACTGATATAGAAATCTGGGAGGAAATAGAAAACTCAGATTCTCTCGTTTTTATAACTATAAAAAAGGTAGCGAATTGTAATTTAGCAATAAATAATTTACAAAAAATAATACAAATTATATTAAAGCCTATTCATTATTTTTAATAGTTTCTCGCTCATTAATTAGAGATTTGGAAGGTAGAGAATACAGTAAGGATCATGTAATAAATTTATATCATTGGTATAACAAATGTGGTATGAATTTGATTCCTACATTAGAAGATATAGAAGACTTATTTTCATCTTATTGAATAATAAATAAGTTTTAATATCCATAAGGTACTTTCTCATAATTTTCTAGAACTACTCTTTTATCATACTGAAATGAGAATTCTTTCTTAGGCAATATATTAACTAAATTTTTAGTATTAACACCTCCAGTAACCTGACTGTATTCTACTTGTATCTTTTCTTGCCCTTCACTCTCAATTGATCTTATCATAGATTCACCATTCAGATTTTGAATATTTTTATAGTTTAAAGACAATCCCTTTACCTTCGTGTCTGTTTTTTTTTATCATTTTTCTCATAATAACAGCTTTTCAGACTATTCAAAGCCTAATCTGATATCCAGTTATTTCCTAATTCATCAGTCCATTCGCCTAACATACAGCATGTTTCCTTAGTATTTTCACCATTATCGATATATACTGTACTATCTGTGTCATAATATATAACAGATTCTCCCAGTTTATCTAACATCCAGTTTATCTATCCAATAAAACTTGTTTCATCATCATTGTGATTGCATTTATCTATTTGTTCTTGAGCACATTTGACACTCAAGAGAAACAACAGTTTTTCATTTATTCTTACTTTTAAACAAGATGATACAATCCATTAGGCGACACTACTTTACATTTTATTAAACCATACCAATGTTTAGAGTAATATCCTGGTCTATATATTTTTCTCTAATGTTATACAGGATAAAAATGTAAAACTGCTCAGTAGGATAAAGACTACATAATCAATATACTTTATTTTTGTACTAACATCATCTGCTTTAGCTCTTAATTTCATTGAATTTGTTCAACCACCATAAAAATCATCTCTTGGATTCAATGGTTAAACAATTTCAGGTAAATGTTTTAATTTCTTAAGCTTTTTATACTCTGCTGAGTTAAGCCAATTACATTCCCACATTTCCACTATATTATATCCAGCATTTCGTATTTCTGGACTTTTTGTTAAAGTCTTTTTCTAAAGGTCATCCATTATTTCCTTATTTTTATTGTTAATCGTCTCATTTTTAAAACATTTTTTACAACCATTCCAACCATGGTATTGATCAACATTACATGTTTCTTTATCAAATCCATCTACTTTTGCACCAACTACTTTTACTCCCCTACCATTAAGAGCATGTGAGATATTATTATTGTTTAAACTGATTAACCAACTTATAGATTCTGTACCATAATTGTTTTGTTCTTTATCCAATACAGCGATTGTATTTTCAGGTAAATATATAGGTCCACTTTCCCAGAATTGGTAAACATAAAAATTTTGTATTCTCCATTAATATGAGAACCCTCTTTATTACAATTTGGACAACCTTGGACTATAAAATCCTCAACATATTTTCTCTCAAAAATATCACCTTTTCGTAGTCTGTATTGCATGTAACATTTACTACTTGATTACAGTTTCTGCAAAGATCAAAGCCACATTTATGTTCTTTAGATCTGAAACAAATCTTTTTACATCATTTACATTTGTAAGTTGTATTACAAACTTCTTCTAGACTTTTTAAGCATTCTTCATTATAACAGTATCTATTGCAGTGAAATGAAATGTCGTGTGGCTAGGGCCTCCCATCAGGTAGATCGTTCGGCTGCGCAGGTCTTTCGAGTTGACGCCACTTCGGCGACCTGCGCGTTGATGGGTATGAAATGATGATGATTAGGACAACACAACACCCAGTCCCCAAGCAGAGAAAATCTCTGACCCAGCCGGGAATCGGGCCCTTAACATTAACATCCTGTCACGCTGACCACTCAACTACCGAGGGCGGACATCTATTGCAGTTATTACAGTATATCTTGTTTTACACACTTTTGTGTTCTGGACCATTACATAATATACAGATTTTTCTCTCTCTTTTGCAATTATGTTGGTAATTGTTCTTATGTGGCTTACTACTTTTTTACAGGAATATGTCGATGCCAAGAAAGCCTTCATACTGTTAATTACATTAATGGTTGTGATCTTTATACATATATATATTTATTTCTTTGTCAGGCCCACTATAGATGACTGAATCGAAATTCTCAGCACATGCAACATTTATTTGAAGACCCAACAATGCTTCAACATTTGTAATATCATCTAGAGCAAACCCTTTGTCGTTATATTCACCCAACTGATTACTTAATATGTGAGTTAACTCTTTTTGTAATTTGCATTCATCCCATTCTCTAATTTTCTTAATCTTTTTTGTAGGTAGTTCTCTACTTAAGATATTATTTGTCTGGTATGGAAATGCAACTGTTACTGTTCTAGGACAACAAAGATTATCATTATTATTAATTCTGGTAATACATGTTTTAATCTTTTTGTCTTCAGCTAAATTTATCATTTTCTTACCTTTATTACCTCTAGGAATCGCTAACATTTTAATATTAAATGAGCTATCTACTGTATCAATAGTCTCCCAGATGTGAATATATCTTTAATTTTATTGCACAAAACTTGAACAGAGTATCGAGTATTATTTGACACTTTTCATCCTGTAGAAATTGAATGAAACATTCTTGAATTTTTGGATGTTACATTCAACTTATCTCCTTTTATGAAATTAGTTCTTTCTTTTTTTGCAACTTCAACTGTAGAATTGAGTACTTTTGTTATATAATCCGTTTTATCACTAACGGTATTGAGTTTAGCAATATCAGCATCATTAAAACTATTTTATAATCAGCAGATCAAGCTTGAAATTTTTCACTAAATTTCGATCTTATTTCTTTAATCTCAAATAAATGCTTGCTAGATGACTCAGTCTCATTTGCTTGCTTAAATAATTTGGTACTTAATATATAAATTTGATCTAGTCTCACTATTTTCGCTTGTCTTGGCGGTCAAATTTTTTCAATAACATTATCATAAAATCTGTAAAAATAATTTATATTAGGTACATGTATTGGTCTTGATCTGGTCTTTTGGAATAATTCTGGGTGAAATTGAAACTCCTGTAACCCATTAGCATTAATTAACTGTGATTTCTTTAATTTGATCTATTCTCCAATACCAAGACATTTAGCTCTAGCTTTGAGTTCTCATACTTTCAAACTATCATGCAGTCTTGTAGGAGGAGTTAAATTATTTGAAATGATTAAATTAATTAAATCATATTTTCTAATTCTGCTATATACTCTTAAATTATTCTTTCTGCAATAATCACGAAGTTGAGTGATTCTAAACTCTCTCAAAATCTCAGTCATTTATAAGGAAAAAAAGCATTAGGTTTGCAAAAAATGAGTTTAAATGTTACCTACAAATAATTTTGTATGTTTGACTGAGCTGTCAGTAAGGAATAAATCCGTCTTCATGCTTCATTTTTGTTAGGTATTCGAGAATCTTTTTGACAACTCTAATACCTAATGTAATAAGTAAATTTCCAACAGTTTTTTTCTCCAGCGATCTTTTTGGTGCATCAGTTAAAAATGGTTTAATACTATGTAATTGTTCATTATTCAGTTTAATTTTTTCTGATTTTGGATAGTCTTGCCACTAGGTAGCAAAGCACAACCAATTGTACTGTTATTCACTTACATATGGGATGAGTCACCAAAAATAGCTTTGAAACTATGATAGGTACTGAAAAGTTTGTGGGACAAACGTTTTATGGGGCAATGGGGGCCATAATATGACGTTGGTTTTTTTGTTGCTAGGTGGGGTCGCTTCAGAAATATGAAGATCAACTATGGTTTTTTAAATAGGATGCTGTAGTTTCGTACTTATTTTCTGATACTGGGTATCGAGATGAATCCAATGATGTGTAGCAGTAAGGCCAGTGAAGGTCACAAAGGTGGCATGAATGTCCATTAACAGAAGGTGTTCGAAGTGATGACCACTGGTATCAATGCAGTGCTGCAATCTTGTTATCATGGATTGAGTGGGATTCCTTATTACATCGGCACTTATCGAAGCACATACTCTGGCAATTCGCTCTCACATATCTTCAGGTGTAGTTGGAATGTCTTTATAAACAATGTCTTTTAAGAATCTCCACAAGAAAGAATCCTGAGGCGTCAAGTCTGGCGAATGAGCTGCCCACAACACATCTCCACTCCAGTCCAAAGATTTGTGAATTGTCTCTGCAACTCATTTCTAGCCATCAGCGAAAAATGTGCCAGACAACCATCGTGTTGATACCACTTTCTGCCTCTTGTTCCTAAAGGTATTTCTTCCAATAATGGACTTAATGTTTCTTGCAGAAATGTGGTGTACTTCCTACCATTAAGATATCCTTCGATGAAAGAGGGGCCTGTAATTGCCCTCCAGAATCCCATACCATTCATTCACTGACCACGGTTTTTGGTGTTCAACTTGCTGCACTCAACATGGATTTTCAGTTGCCCAATAATGCATGTTATGCAAATTAACATATCCATGGTTTGTGGATATAGCCTCATCAGTAGATAAAATCAAATTAATAAATGTGTCATCCCTCTGAATCTCAAGTTGAGCCCTTTGACAGAATTCAGTGTGATGCATACAATCCATACCAGTTAATTCTTGGTGGAGACTGATATGGTAAGGATGATATTTATAGCGATGCAGAACACGAACGCCGGCTTGAGTGGCCGAGCGGTTCTAGGCACTACAGTCTGGAACTGCGCGACCGCTACGGTCGCAGGTTCGAACACTGCCTCGGGCATGGATGTGTGTGATGTCCTTAGGTTAGTTAGGTTTAAGTAGTTCTAAGTTCTAGGGGACTGATGACCTGAGATGTTAAGTCCCATAGTGCTCAGAGCCATTTGAACCATTTGAAGAACACGAACAACACTACTCTGGCTCATGCCAGATTCCCTTGGGATTTGACGTGAACTGACACAAAGATCTTGAACCACAGTGGCAAGAATACCAATTTTCGTTTCCTCTTTAGTAACTTTACTTTGCCAGATATGTTTCCGATACATTAAAGATCCAGTTGTTCTCAATTTATCATACACATATTTAAATGTACAATGTGTAGGGTGAATATGTTGAGGATATCTTTCAGCTTATAAGTCTCCAGCTCTCAATGAATTTCGTTAGCATTCTCCATAAATGAGAAGCATATCGACTTGTTCTTCGAAGGAATACATCATTCACGTTCGCTTGATTCGACGATACTAGTCTTACCATTCCTATTAGTGTTATATTGTGAAACTGTCGAATGGTGTTTACATATTCAATTGCACGTCAGATGGATACAGCGTATTCGATGAATATTTACTATTTGCACGATATATGAGAGAGAATTGTCAGAGCATGTGCTTCAATAAGTGCAGAAGGGATAAGGAATACCACTCAATCCATGATAACAAGATTACAGTACCGCATTGATACCAGTGGTCATCACTTCGAACACCTTCTGTAAATGGACGTTCATGCTACATTTCTGACCTTCGTTGAACTTTAAAGACCTCACTATAGTATCTAATTTTTTTTAAATAACAAAGTTGACCTTCATATCGCTGATGCAATTCCACCTAGCACATTATGGACCCAGTTGTCCCATGAAGCATTTGTCCCTCAAACTTTTTAGCTGCTATCATACTTTCGGAGTTATTCTAAGTGGCAATAGTTAGTGGCTCACCCTGTAGATTAAAAATTTATAAGAATTAACATTTTTTACACTCCCCAACCATTGTCATCCATGCCCAATCCCATACCTAATTTTCTCTTTCTGTACATTATTCTTCTAACCACAGTTGCTGCTAATTATTCTCTTAATGAACCATCACTTTTACGCATTGTTTCCTTCACAGCTAATTGAAGTTCTTGAAGTTCTTTATCTGCTTCATGTCTTTTTTTCTAAATCTTTATTATCTCCATATGTAATATCATGTGTTTTACATTTTTATCCAATTAATTTGTTCTTGGATCACCAAGTGCTAATCTTTCTTCTAGTTTAGTAAAAGGTCCAGAGTAATTAAGTCCTGGTAGATTAATCTCTGGCATTGGTAAATTATTTGAAACCAAATTGACTAATCCTTTACCATGTTTTTCACTTTCCTAAAATGAGTGTGGAGATTCATTAAAAATTCTGATCAAATACAGAATTCCTTGTGGATTGTTGATGATGAAATCATTAAATTTATTTGTCAACATTTCCATGATTCCCACTTTTTGATTGTGATATTTTTTATTTCCAGCTAATTCTTCTCCATGAGATATTGTTAATGTGTTAGTTAATTGACAGACATCATCCTTCCAAACATATTCGATGGGTTTTTCTGAATATTTTTACATTAAACTTTCAATAATTTTTTTCTTTTTCCCTTTGCAGTGAATCATCAAAATTTTTTGTCTCAATGCCAGAAAAAAGTCATTAACAATTTCTTTTGGCAAATATTTACGTTTATTTCCTCTATGCGATTTTATTTTATTTGGATTATTATCAGAAATTAAGCTGTCAAATCGTGAAGTGTATCTACACAATTTGATAAATCAGAACCTTTAAATAGTGTATTCATGTCTCCCATAGTAATCTGTTTTTTAGTTTAAAAATTCATTAATCCATCTGTACCTACATATGTCCTGTCACCAATAGTTAATTTACCTCCATCAAATTTTACTGGTAATGTCGCAAGAAATTTAAATGCACCAAAGATGTTAATCCAAAAACTTCATCTTAATTGTGCTTAATATATTTCAAAATTCGTTCAGTTACATTTATCCTATTAACAACTTGTTCTTCTTTTCGAACTATCCTTTTTCTCTCTTCTTCATATTTCGTTAATAAATCTTGTATTTATGATTCACTTAATGTATAATCTCTTTCATCATTATCATATTGTTTAATTGGCATAATATTGCTAAATTCTTCTAAATAATGTTGATTGTAAGGAACCATTTGTTTTTCTATTTCTCTATTTTCTTCAGTTGCCTTTAACACATTATCACCTACTCTTTCAATTCTTTTTTTAACTTTCTCAACAGCATCGATTACTGGTTGATCTTCTTTTTAAAATTTTTCATATTCTGTTTGTGGTTATTTTTTATTTTCTAAGTTCTTCTTTTAATTGTTCCTTTACTCTTCTAGTTTGTCTAGCTTTTTAACAACTTCTGGGTCTTATTTTGCAAATATTCATTAAAGATGAAAAAACACTATCTAAACATTTTGTGGTGTTATGAAATTTTGAATTTTATTTTTGAACTTAACTTCATTCGGTTTTCTACTCATATCTATCGGAAAAATCCAAATTGATCGTTCTAAAAGTACTACACATTTCTATGAAAATCATCAAACTTTGAATCACCACCAATGAACTCATGACAAATATGATTTAAATTTGTGTCATCCTACCTAAAAATATTTAAAAAAGTATGTTTATCTCCAATTGTTTTCCTATTTTTGAATACGTTTGAGCTAAATAAAATTCTTTTACATCTTCATCTAGTAAAATATTCTCTAACTATATCCTAATTTTCAAGAATTAAATCTTCTAAGACTCCAGCTGAATTATTTAGACGTTCATCTACTGGATTAATTTCATCATTATTTCCAATATAAGTAATAACTTTTTTGTTATGCTTATCTTCAATTTTTTCACATATTTTTATATATTCTCGATAGTTTATTTAAGAATAAATGTACAAATGATGTATTTTATTCAAATTCTACCATCCTGGTGTTAAAATATAATTACCACTTTTCCTGTGATTTCACATCAAACTGAATTTGGTAAAAGTTTACCATGTTTATTTTTCGATTTATTTTCTGGAATCGGTTCCCAATCTGTCATTTATTTAATAAGATTTTAATAATAAATGAGCAGATTGTTTCTGTTAATTGATAAGCCATCTGTTCCCAAAAAAGGATTGATTGACTGTACGTATACGAGAAAGCTTTAGTAATATTGCACTGGTTATATTCATTCAACTCTTTTAACAACAAATATTACATCAAAGAATAATAAAATTTACTGTCATGGAGACACAACAGAAATTACTGTAGGTCAATATAGTTTGAAGAATTTATTTATTCAAAAGATTCAAATATTCATATTAAAGCAGATAAAATTTTAATTAGAACTGTTATGGAAAGTGATGTAAAATTGCATATGGATATAACAGAAGATAATATTGTAAGAGTGCTAGCATTTAATAATCAAATTATTGAAGCTAACAAAAAGAATGTTGGTAAAGCTGTTCCTAAAATTATTCCATTTGAATTAATAAATGTAAATTTTAGTTTAGCTGATGGGATGTTTGTAAAGAATATTGATCATTTTCATAGAGAAACTAATGTTATTTCTTCATTCAAGCCTAATGCAGAATCTGGTGGACCAATAATTCATGAACCACATTATACTGGATAAGTTCCAATTGTTGAACCTATTCAAGATTTAGAAATTACTGTAACTGATAAAAATGATAATTTGCTTGACTTTGATGGTGCATATATAACAGCAATTTTAGAAATGTCTTTATAAATTTTATCCTTTATAAATCATGAACAAAATCGAGAGTTATCAGTTTTACTCCTTCCAAGTGAATCAGAAGACTTAAAGTAATCTAAATCTCCCTAACAAGAACACAGAGATTAATATAAATATTGACAAATATTGGAGATGGTTGGGTTTATCCTGATCATGCTTAGTTGTACATTGTTTTAGAATTATTGGAGCTGATGGTACTGATTTGCCATCACATGATGGGAAATCCAATAAAAAAATTGATTGAGAACTATGTGGCCAAGTTGCTCGAGGTCATAAAGAAAGGAAACATTATTTTGTCTAGAATGGAACATCTATTAATTTCTTCATGTGACCTTATGTGATTAACTTCGACTATAGCTTGTCAGTTAACCATGGAAGGTCATATCCTTAATTATGGTAACATAAAAAGTAAAAAAATGAAGTACTTTTTCCACTAGATTCGTTTGGCATATTTTTTCACCAATTATAAAGAAATGATGTGGGAAGGAAATCTAACAGTAATTTTTACTTGGAGTTCAAGTGTTGGAGATGCTATTCTCAGATCAGCTGATAAAAACTATGGTGGAATTGAAATAAAAAATACGCTTCCAAAAGAAGGTAAAATTGTAGTAGAATCTATGGAAATTTGTGTTCCTATCGTAAAATATGAACCAGAATATTTATTAGAGCTAGAAGGAGAAAGACTAAGAAATCCAAAAATTACAGTTTCCTTCTTTGAGTCACAAACAGTTGAAACAGCCAGATTAGAAGGAAAACGAAATTTTGAACTAGATATTACTAATTATTTTAATTCTACCGAATTTGATATGCCTTACTTTATTTTCGTTGTTTTTCAAACTAATCGAAAGAATAATCAACTAATTGATTGTTCTTTATTTGATCATGTTAAATTACAAAATATCTATGTAAAAACTGGAAGAAATCTAGGATTTCCTCAAGTATTATGGAATCTTGACCCACAAAATAATTATCTGAAAGCATACGCTGCTTTACTCGTTTTTAAGAGAGTCAATCAACTGAATGATGATACCAATGTAAATCCCTTCACTTTTATTGCAAAGTATCCTAGTTTTGTTATAAACATGTCTAGGAGAATGAATGTGTCAGCCACACAGAAAACTACAACAAAATTACTGTAGTTGTCACTTTTAATGATAAAGTTCCGAAAGATACAATTATCTACATAGTCACGTATGGTAAGAAAAGTTTAACATATGATGCTTAGCATAGAATTTTGAGTGAAAATTTTTAATATTATCATATTTATTCTGTATAAATGGATACTCTAGTGTAAAAGCTTAATATTGCAAGCAATTCTAATTTGTTTTTGAAAAGATTAATGAGTTAGAGGTAAATGAATTGTATTACATAAGAGGCTGTGGATATTTAAAAACTAGTAGATATAGGGTGAAAATTTGTCAGGAGCTTGATAATAAGTACAAAATTATTTGGCCAGAGAGATTTAATAATACAGTGACTAACTGCGACTTCCAGTTTTTTGAAGATGGTGATATTAAGCTAAAATAAAAAGGAATGAAGAGAACTAAAACTAATGACAACGAATTTCACGATCTGGCGTTCATTATGTGAGTAAATTTTTATCGATTTAATTTTTTATATTTTATTTTTGTGGGTGGGTTAGTTTGATCATTAAATAATAGGCATCAGCTTGGCATCAACTTGTCCCATTTCCAGGTATCCCAGAGTAGCCTTTCATCCATACCATCATGAGATTGCAACAGTTCCTCTGTACCCGAAACACAACATCGACAATTGCTGCAACTATGGGGTTGGTGCAACTATTGTGATGGTTTCTAATGAGTTGCAGGGCTGATATACTATCAGAGATGATGACTGATGTATCTGCTGTCGTCGTCTGAGCGAATATCAGGGCTTCCAAAATGACAATCAGCTCTGCTGTCATAATAGTAGAGTGTGTATCCAGCTTGTATATGCCTTACTGTTTGCTTTGGGGTACCAAAGAAGCACTATTAGCGCCTTCAATAGACTTGGACATATCTGCGTGAACCACGCATGCATCGTGATAGTGAGACAGGAATTCCATTGCCGTTGTGTTAGTTGGTCTTGGTTTTGAAACTTTAAGCTGGTCCTGGCATCAATCTGCAGAGTCGACATTTCGGATGTCCTGTTATAGTGCGGTAGACGAGGACTTTTCCACACCTGACGCCTTAATGCCTACATCTTCATATATTCAGCCGTGATGGGTGGAAGCTGCTCATTTATCCAATGTCTTCTGTACACACAGTAGGATGTTAATGCCCGGATTTATTTGGCAAGGGACTTATATTCGTTGTAATTGAGTTGCAGTAGGAATTTTTTGCAGAGGAATATTCGTCGCAAGTTTAACAGTGTTTCATTCGCTTTAACCAGTGAAGCGTTGGGCTTGGGTTGACATGGACGCCCCAGTAACTACATGCAACGCTTTGTACTGCATAGTGTCGAATCTTTGGAGCGTGCTGTCTAATGCTGATCCGTAGCACAGGCGTCCGTAATCGAAGTGTGGCCGGTATAAAGACATCGCTGTCCGCCGATCAAGCCCCACCATACTCCACTCGTAGCTCTGATGAGATTGTAGGCGTTTCCACACCTAGATATGACATGTCGGATATGAGGAGACCATCGTAACTTACCGTCAGCAATCATCCAAGATCTTTAGTTGTTTTCACAACTGGAAAAGTATGTTATCCCAGTTGCATTCTTTGAGGAAGTGGAATTCTATGGCGAGTAAATATTATAAGAGTAGACTAGCTATCAGAGATTTCGAAGCCACTTTCCGTATAACACCCATGCAGACGTACGAGAGCGGTGTGCATTTTCGGTTGACAGGATTGAAGAATACAGTCTTCGCCATATATCCAAACGTCGTCTGCAGATTGTAATACCTGGATGTCACTGGCAAAGAAGTCATGAGAGTCTGCAGTACAGAGACTGAATAACAAGACAGTCAAGACTGATCCCTTCTGGAGTCCTCTGCTAGTTTCTCTGGGTCCCAGAGTAGTTCCGTGTTGCAAAATGATTGTCTTCCTATTGCTCAGAAAGCTTAAGATGTTATGCACGAGTGGTTTTGGAAACTGGAGTTTCTCTGACTTTTTCCCTAAGATTAACAAGACGACGTTGTTGTATGTGCTATACAAGTCTGTGAACGCAATTATCATATTATTATCCCGAGAGAAATTTAACTGTATGTTGATTACTAACCGTAAAAGAATCTCAGTTGTCCCTTTTTCTTTTCGAAAGCTACGTTGTTTTCCCAATAATATTTTATTGTTTTCATACCATCATTCTAAGCGCTGCTTAATAATCCTTTCCATTACCTTCATTGAACATGATAGTAAGGTGATAGGCCGATACGACACGTGCTTGTTCCAGAGCTGTGGATGGAGATGATACGACATATTTTTTGAAAGTCGATTTTCATCTGTTGTGTTGACATGCTATCGTAAATTTTTAGCGTCAGTAGTTTCCCTTTGTGTGGGATGAGTTGTAGCATTGGGTAGACTGTATAACTCGGGCAAGGTGTAGTACCCTTCTCTTGGGCGAGTGCAAACTGGAATTCTTCCAACGAAAAGCGTTGTGTAATGACCCTCTTGTCCTTTTCATTTTCCGCATAGTCTTCCTTTTTAATCACGTCAGGTGGGGCTGTCATACACAAAAATGACTCTAAAAAGTTCATCGGAGGTGGAGGTGTGGGCATGTTTATTATCAGACCGTTTTTTATGTTCTTATCACATTAAAAATCTTGATTATTTGTGTTTCTTTGCAGACAGCAGTGCAGGAATTTTTCTACAATTTTCTTTTTTTATACTTGAATATGTTCTTGGATGTAGCTTGTACTTTTTTGAGAGAATGAAAGTTCGTATCATTAGAAAGTGCGTTGCATTTTCTCAATTCCCTTCGTTCCTTGAGAACTGCATCACAGCCTAAATCCCACAAAGAGGGTGTGGCCAACGAGTGGCCCACTTATGTCCTTTTTGAGATACTGAGACTTCTGCTGCTTTATTGATAAGCGATACCAAGACCACATAGTCTCTTTCGGGAGCCCCGGTTTCGACGATCGATTCCAATTTTTCCTACAATAGCATTCGTATAGGTTCTAATTAGCACTGTTTGTGTTCCATTTCCGGCTGATTGCGTGTTTCACAGTCTCCTTATGTGGTTCGTTTATTATGATTTGGACTGGCAAGTCATCCGGAACAAGTATCGGGTATAACTTCCATTGCTGTTCCGGTAGGCCGCTGTCCGTTGGCGGTCGTCTTTTCCTCCTCCGTGCAGTTACGTTGCCTTTTCTGCGAGGACTGCAGGTCTCTTGCTGTAGTTGCATCGACAGGTGGAACATGGTGGTGTGTGTCTGCATTGTGCGACGCGATGACTACGTCACTAATCACTTCGCTGATGGGTGTATGAAGTGCATCAGTACCCATTAAGACACAGTTCGGTTAGTTTTCCGACGTTTGTGTTGCAGGGGGCTCCAATTGCCGCCGTCCATGGTGGGGATCGCAGCCTAGCAAAAGTTTTAACGATTTCGCAGAGCATATGGAAGTTTATCAAGTACGGGAACGAATTATCACTGTTTACACTGTGCAAGCACTAGCCAGGTAACAAGTATCTACACAGTCGGAATGCACCGATGTTCACACTTCCGCTTCTAGAAGCATGCGAAAATTAGTGTCACACCTTTCACAGACGTTCGTTTTTATATAACCAGTCTTATTTGATGACAAGAAATCCTGTTGGTAGAACATCCGCAACTCAGCATTATACCAGAGGCTGAAAATACTGCTTGAGTTGTAAATTTCTTTTATTATCACACGACGGTTTCGTGCTTTCATAAGCCCATCCTCAGGTGTCGCAACTGTGCTGCGGCCTCTGAGTGCCGCAGCGGACGTGTACCGGGCGCGGAGTGCTACCTACGAGCACAGAACACTGTTATACTGTGTACAGGTCTCACCTCCTCCCCCCCCCCCCCCTCCTCACCTCAGAATAAAGTTGCATAGTGTTCCATCAGCTCAAAACATGCATATTCTCATGGACAGTTTCAGGTAGCAGCAGCTCACAAGAAATACACATAAACAAATAATACCTAGATGTTATTATAGCAAACAAATTACAAACATAAAAAGAAAACAAATGAAAATAATTTCGAGCAAAGAGTGCATGGAGCTTGTTTTACAATCATAGTGTTCTCTGTCTCAAAATGCTCACTCGGGCGACAAAAACTTCTGTGTAGATGGACTAAAAAATTTAAAAAGTCAGTGTAAACAGTATAATTTCGGAGCTTTCTGAGAGATATTTTCTGACTATTTAGCCATAAGGGACTGGTGAATCGTTATTGAGTAGTAATGTAATTATGATTTAACTGGTTTGTTGCCCCAGTTGCCTTTTCCCGTGAAAATGCCCACCCAACAATGGAAAAGCATTAATATTTAATCGCCAAAATATGCACCACAAAACGCAGATTAATGGCGCATATGTTCATGTGAAAAAGTACTGTCAAGGGGTTGCTGTCACTGGGGGACAATTCGGCACAGTGTCACTGCCCTGGTCTTCCATTGCATTCAGCATACCTACACACAATATGCCATTCGTCTAATTTTTCACCAGTAAAGCTGTTCATACTACTGTGTATTACTCTTAAAAATGGTTCAAATGGCTCTGAGCACTATGGGACTTAACATCTGAGGTCATCAGTCCCCTAGACTTAGAACTACTACAACCTAACTAACCTAAGGACACCACACACATCCATGCCCGAGGCAGGATTCGAACCTGCGACCATAGCAGCAGCGCGGTTCCAGACTGAAGCGCCTAGAACCGCTCGGCCACAGCGGCCAGCAGCGAACCCACACACGAGGTGGAAATCGGCCAGCTCTTCATCAGTACACATATCCATAGTACTATTGTATATCACTGTTAACGCACAACTAACACTGCCGCAAATCAAAAACCCTATATACGAGGGTCGTTTTCTTTTCAACCTCCGATCGCTTAGTATAGAAACTAGGCGAGTGGGAGAAAGTGGATATGCGCTGTGGGCTGCTGCGCAACTCTTGCACTACACACTCCGCCATTTCCGACCTCAAGGCATCAGTCTCCATTGCACTACAGCCACGTAAACATGGCTGCCGTCATTGTTGCTTCGGCCAAGTGTGAATTACGATGTGTAATTCGGTTTCTGCAAGCAGAAGGGAATAGTGCAGCAGAAATTCATCGGAGAATGAGCCGAGTGTACGGTTTAAAGATGGCCGAAATGACGTGCATGATGAAGGGGGCCAAAGACGCAAGTCTGTCATTACAGCCGACCTTGTTGAACGAGTAGACAGAATGATTAGAGAAAATCGTAGGTTCACCATAACTGCTTTGTCTATGGAAATCTATCGTACACTATCGTTACTGAGCATTTGGGTTACAAAAAACTTTGTGCTCATTGGGTTCCAAAAATGTTGACAGATGCCCACAAAAGTCACCGAATGGCGTCAGCTTTGAATTTCCTTGACCGTTATCATGATGAAGGAGAGAACTTTTTGAAATGAATTGTTACTGGAGATGAAACTTGGATCCAATAGGACACACTGGAAACAAAACGATAATGGATGCATCCGAATTCACCAAATAAATCAAAAAATTCAAACAAATATTCAACAATAGAAGGGTTATGGTTATCGTGTTGTGCGACCAAAAAGGTGTGTTGCTTGTAGACTTTATGCCCCCCGGAACCACTATCAGTGCAGCTGCTTATTGTGAAACTCTGCGAAGTTTGGGGACAGCTATTCAAAACAAACGAAGAGGAGTGTCGACTTCAGGAATTTTGTTGATCCATGATAATACTCGTCCACACGCTGCTGGCACAACCCAACGGCTCTTTCAACTCCTGACCTGGCACCCAGCGATTTTAACCTTTTCCCTGAACTGAAGACGTGGCTAGGAAGGCAGCACTTTCAAACCAATGAAGATTTTCAAAACAGCATTAATGCTCATTTGAAATCATTGGCGGCAACATTTTTTGAAGAGGGTATTACAAAGCTTGTCGACAGGTATGATAAATGTCTTAATCTTTTCGGTGCTGATGTTGAAAAGTAACCATAAGTGTACAAAACTTTTGGTAATAAAATAATTGTTTTCTATGAACTTGTTTTTTATTTATAGCCTATCGGAGCTTGAAAAACTACAGGTACAGTTTGTGCAGTGATATTTACAGCGTTACTGAATGCCCTACTTTGCACGTTGCGAAGCGCCAATCGAGCTATAAACACGAGCCTTCCAGTGCTGTAAGGACCTATTTCAGCCAGCATACTTTGAGGCAGTTCGCACCCCAACGAACCCACATACTAAACTAAAAACTGCGTGCAACGGATTTAGCGATATCAAAGGATGGCCCAAGATGGTGTTGGGGTTGGCAAAAACGTTAAAGATATACTGCAGGGAAAAAGGAATTCACTAACTACTGAATTAAAATCTCAGCCCAATTTTATCTAAGTTTATTATAAATATTCACTGTGTGCACAACTCAAAAAAAAACATTAACATGGATCAAGTTGCCTTCCATTAGGTATATGGGTCCACTCAACGATTGTGATATGACTTTAAAATGCTAGAGCGCAGAAATCAGTCGTCCTCTTCTCTCAGGTTTTATTAGGCAATTTTGGCCAGCGCCTAGCCATTATCGATGCACTATTTCATAGTATCAGTGCATGTCCTAGTACTGAGTAATCTCGAACGAACTGTGACAGAATCCTGAACAACAGGGGGCTGACGTACGAGGACATGCACTGATACTATGAAATGGTGCATTGATAATGGCTAGGCAGTAGCCGAAATCTAGATTTGCCTAATAAAACCTGAAAGAAAAGGACGACTGATTGGCGTGCCCTATCATTTGAAAATTAATATGGATCTTAATTGAGCACAGAAGAAATCAAGATTTAATTATGATAAACAAATGAGATACAAAAAGCACTGATTAACTTGACAATGTTCAAGGATAAGGAATCGGGGACTTTAGGTATAATAAACACCCTAACAACTTAATCACCTGAAACATGGCCACAGTTTGTAAGATCGCACTGAATGGTAAAAGGAACACAAACATGCAGCTACTTCTTCTGGCTTGGTCATGAATGAGCCCTCATGAATTAAGTGTCAAAAAAAGCCTAACTTCACTCCTCCCTAACCAGAAGATGTCGCCAGTTAATCTCACCATAACTGTTGTGTAGGAATGCGAGATACGTAGGTTGGTGATGGCTGCCACTGCCACACATCAGACAAGGTACAGGCTACACAAGTCCACTCGCTGCTGCATTCCGGCACTGAAATCTATGGTCTCCAGTCTTAGCTCTGAATTTGTGTAATGCCTTGCGTCCTACTCAAAACTTCCTCTCTGGACCCTGCTCTGTAAAGAGCCCATGTCACAGAACACGATCTTCCAATATAAAGGTGCTCAAAATTATGGAGAATGACGTAATTGTTAAGGCACTGTCTGTACTGTGAACAAAGAAATGGTGCAAAAAGTTATCCAATCAGAAGGCTACCCATGGACACCATTCATAGAACATTCTATGTCGGTTTAATACGTCATCCATGTCTTGTTCAGTCCACCAATCCGTGGTTTTCCCGTGTACAAAATTTCCTCAACGTCAGCTCCTAATCCCCCACTGTCGAGCATTTTTAAAAAATGCTCAATAAGAACATACACTAATGGCCATTAAAATTGCTACACCAAGAAGAAATACAGATGATAAACGGATATTCATTGGACAAATATATTATCCTACAACTGACATGTTATTACATTTTCACGCAATTTGGGTGCATAGATCCTGAGAAATCAGTACCCAGAACAACCACCTCTGACCGTAATAATGGCCTCGATATGCCTGGGCATTGAGTCAAACAGAGCTTGGATGGCGTGTACAGGTACAGCTGCCCATGCAGCTTCAACACGATACCACAGTTCGTCAAGAGTAGTGACTGGCATATTGTGACGAGCCAGTTGCTCGGCCACCATTGACCAGACGTTTTCAATTGATGAGAGATCTGGAAAATGTGCTGGCCAGGCCAGCAGTCGAACAGTTTCTGTATCCAGAAAGGCCCATACAGGACCTGCAACATACAATCTTGCACTATCTTGCTGAAATGTAGGATTCTGCAGGAATCGAATGAAGGGTAGAGCCACGGGTCGTAACACATCTGAAATGTAACGTGCACTGTTCAAAGTGCCGTCAATGCGAACAAGAGGTGACCGAGACGTGTAACCAATGGCACCCCATACCATCACACCGGGTGATACGTCAGTATGGCGATGACGAATACACGCTTCCAATGTGCGTTCACCGCGATGTCGCCAAACACGGATGCGATCATCATGATGCTGTAAACAGAACCTGGATTCATCCGAAAAAATGACGTTTTGCCATTCGTGCACTCAGGTTCGTCGTTGAGTACAGCATCACAGGCGCTCTTGTATGTGATGCAGCGTCAAGAGTAAACGCAGCCATGGTCTCCGAGTTGATAGTCCTTGCTGCTGCAAACGTCGTCGAACTGTTCGTGCAGATGGTTGTTGTGTTGCAAACGTCCCTATCTGTTGACTCAGGGGTCGAGACGTGGCTGCACGATCCGTTACAGCCATGCGGATAATATGCCTGTCATCTCGACTGCTAGTGATACGAGGCCGTTGGAATCCAGCACGGCGTTTCGTATTCCCCTCCTGAACCCACCGATTCCATATTCTGCTAACAGTCATTGGATGTCGACCAGCGCGAGCAGCAATGTCGCGATACGATAAACCGCAATCGCGATAGGCTGCAATCCGACCTTTATCAAAGTAGGAAACGTGACGGTACGCATTTCTCCTCCTTACACGAGGCATTACAACGTTTCACCAGGCAACGCCGGTCAACTGCTGTTTGTGTATGAAAAATGGGTTGGAACCTTCCCTAATGTCAGCACGTTGTAGGTGTCGCCACCGGCGCCAGCCTTGTGTGAATGCACTGAAAAGCTAATCATTTGTATATCACAGCATCTTCTTCCTGTCGGATAAATTTCGCGTCTGTAGCACGTTATCTTCGTGGTGTAGCAGTTTTAATGGCCAGTAGTGTAGATAGGAAAATATGGCTTGATCCCTAGAATCACTGACATCATTACGATGATTAGCAACCAGTATAAACTGGGCAGTAGAAACGTTACTCTGATTGTAATTAATGGAATTTACGGAATAAAATGACATGTGTCCGGTCGGCAATGGACAGACATATCTCAACGTTAAATTGACAGGACATTGTAAACTTTCACAATACTACCGTGTGGGTAGACTATAAACTGCGTTGACCAAGTGATTAGAAACAACCAAAAGGTCAGTATGAACATATGGGGTGGGATATTTTGTGACCAGATCATTGGACCATCTCTAACGCCAATTTGACCGACAGGGCTGATTTGCATAATTTATTTTGGAGATGTTCTTCGTACCCTATTGTATGAGGTACCACAACGACATCATTAAGTGATGTGAACGCAAAATGTAGGATGTCTAGACATTTTGGTATAAATGCTCAGAATCACCTGGAGCCCCCATACCAGTACTGATAGACTTGTAGAGGGGTACATGTTCTATGTACCCTACGGGCTTTGTAATTTACAGTTCTTCTCTGTTTTCTGTGGTAATTTTTTCTGTATTCCATCTATACCTCTTCAATCGTTAAACGAAGTTATTTTACCTTTGAAAACAGAAAGTAGATGGGGTACTTAAAAAATGTTTGATGTCTAGTAATTTCAGTGAAATTTTAGAAACCATATCGGTTAAATAACAAGCGAAAGTTAATGAGGACGTACTATATTAGACTTGAAAAGAAGATTAACGATTATTAATAAAAAAATCTCTGTCTAGAGAAAATGTCATTCCGGAGCATTCATGTGGGTAACTATATGTTCTGTCGCAGCGCAACTGCTACTGACAGCTCGAGGACAGTTCGATGGAATAATTTTGTGATACCTGAAATAATATTTTCCGCTGTTGTCATCAAACGCAAGGACTATTATAGAAAGGAAAATTAAAGTTTGGAACGTGACGTAAGCCTCTGCTACTTCGTCTATTTAGTTGAAAGTATGATCGTGGAAGTCAAGATACAACAAAAGCTTGCAAAAGGATTCTTATTTTGTTTTGACTAGAGTCACGTATAAAAATATATATTACCGATACCAGTATTTCCTTCATTAAATAAGCGGTTTTAGTGCACATGGTTTTATAAATCACACATTCTCATCAATTCCTTACCGTATTTGAAGCAATCATGTTACTAATAATGAAACGTGAAACGTGTAAATTTGTTTTTCTGTTGTAGCACTAAGAAACGTTGGATTCAATCATGTCGACTAATTTCAGGTATCACCGTTAGCGAATAACTCGTCTTTACGCCTAAGGCGCCTACTGCGAAAGAAGTGAGATAACAGTGTGGGCCATTGGATACTGCTCCTGGCAAGGGAACCGCGTGACTCAGGCGTGCGCCATCACCCAGGAATTTCGTTGAATACTTCGCATGTCTCTGGCATTACGTTCATCTGAGACCTCAGGCACCGCATGGAATTATTTCTGCATCTGCAGTAAGTGAAGATTAAGACTGCTATTGAAAGGCATTATCTTTAACAACGAAATGGACAATTAAGTAGTGACAAAGAGTTAAATGTCGTGCTGTGTACTATTGGTCTCTAAGGGACTAAGTTGCAATAGCTTTTACATTGAGAGTTGGCACACCAGTCTCTCACTTCAACAACATTGTCAATCAGATTAATATGCATATTTTAGGTCATGATCTCGTGGTCCCCAGTACTACAATTGGCATGTGTGGTTTATGACCTTTTTACATGAGGAAATTGTAAGCAGATTATTCATATAACTGCATGTGTAACCTGTGGAGAACTTGTACCCGAGGGGCTGTAGTGGAGAGAGAGATGGATTGTGGGCCATAAATTCTGAGTATAGCTACCAGACTGTGTGAGTGATTCTGGGAAAGAGCACTCTGTGGATCGTATCTGCAGAGGGACTTTTGGGCGTAGCGCTATCGTCCTTCTGTTTAGGGTCAGACAGGAGGGCGCTGGTTTGCAAAACATTTTAACTGGGCCACGTGGCAGTTCGTTGTAAGGGTGCCCAGTTGGCGGAAAGTATGTGGAGCAAGCCATTTATGAGAGAATGCTCTAAACCGAGCCTTCGTTCAAACGGTGGAAAGGTCATAAAACTTCATGGGTTCTCGTGTTACAAGCTGGGACCATACGTAGAGAGCGGCTGAAGTATGTGTTTAGTGAAGGCAAGACTGTAATCCCCCTGACGCCAGAAAGTCACCAGGTTCTTTTAGCGAGCGGCAAAAACATATATGTTCCACGGACAAGACTATCTGGGAAGCTTAATAGCCTACTTTCAGAAGTTGGAAATGGCCTGGTAAGATTAGATCTCTCTGTAAAGGAGGGACTGTAGTCCCGTCTAGATAGACTTGTTTCTTTTTTGCCCAAACATGGCCATACTTACCGTGAGAATGGCGCCTTCCTAGTCTAAAATCTCCATTATTCAGACAAGAGATTTTGGAGTAGCTAATTGGCTCCTCTCAGGATATCCAAAGTGGAGGCTTGCACACACGGCGTCGGAACCTCGGCTCTGTGTCTTGGTTGGCTACCAGGCAAAAAGAGCGGTCAAGAGGGCTAGTCAGTGAGTAGAGGGTAGTTCGATTGGTTTGTGCAATGTAGCGGCAGTTTCGGTTTTGCTAATTCCGCTCCCGTAACGAGGCTTGGTGGAAAGTGGCTGTGATTCTTGCCTTCGTCTTCTGATCCTCCCCTGGCGGAGAACTTCAGGTTTTTTCCTAGTGGGCGAGACTTGTGGTTTGTATCTCGTGGTGAACTAAGTGCCAGTGGCAGTTTCCAACTGTACCGACAGTGGAACTGCATATCAGCGCGGACATGTCGTGTGTCACTAGGATGAACTTACTCGTCCTGCGTCGATTGTCTGATGTTTGACAATTCCAGCACGCACCATCGTAAAAGGTATGAATTATTAATGTATTTCGGTTGTCAAGTATATCTTCT
The DNA here is from genome assembly GCF_023864345.2 of Schistocerca serialis cubense. Lineage (NCBI taxonomy): Eukaryota > Metazoa > Arthropoda > Insecta > Orthoptera > Acrididae > Schistocerca > Schistocerca serialis. The sequence goes on along the minus strand of NC_064640.1, from coordinate 844,693,210 downwards.
ACGCGTTATAACTCACAGGAACTGCTAGCTACAAGGTAAACTACTGACAGCAATAGTTATTCCACTGAATACGGTTAGCCCTTGGTAAAATTTTTGGTTGAACTTATTTCCAGCTTTAGTCAGTTTCCCGTACCTATAACGATTTGAGCTTCAGTAGTTTCTGTTAGCTCTTGGAGCTATGGTTCTTTTCCATTGCCCTACGGCAATTTACAATTACAATGCCGATTGTTGCTAGGTCTACCTTCCTGTATTTTCCGTGCACCATTTTACATTGACGCCCTTTCTGTAGTTTCTATGATTCAGCAGATAGATCAACAATGTTCCTAATTTTAGAGGGCATGAGTTTGGACAGAAAATTCAGGGAGCTGATTAAACAAATCTTAACCAACACTATATCCAAGGTCAAGTTCAGAGGAAAGCTTGCAGATTCCCTCAAGCTTATGAGCCAGAAAGGAAGACGGAATGGCCTCTTTGCCATTGATAAGATGGGCAGGGAATAGTAACGCACAAATGAAAGGAGTGGATGACATACGACTGGGATGCAAGAAAGAAGGCTTACAAAGAGAACGTCTGGCATTCGCAGATTGATATTGTGATACTGTCGGAATCATTAGCAGAGGTGACTAATCCAACAACTCGGCTCCAGAGACAAGCGGCTAAAGCAAATCTATATAGCAAGTATCAAGACAGCTCCTAGAGGGATGAAAATATACAGAGGGAATGTTTGGAAGGTAGGGAGTTTAAAATACCTGGGAGAATGGATAGAAACTGGTCTTACAGAAAAGAAAATATGGGAGGGCAAATAAGAGAGATGATTTGACGTACAAAATCAGTATCACTATAAACATTTAAAATAAGAACAATCTTTCATCACTGTACTATTAAGACATTACGAATCAATGATATTCCCTGCAGCAGATACGCTGAACCTTGTAACAACAGGATTAGTTATGGGACCAGAACTTGTGATAAAAAGGATTCTTAGGAGAACTTGTGGAAAAAAGGATTCTTAGGAGTTCCTCTAAGACCAAGAGACGGTCAATATGGAATACGAGCGAGTTAAGAACTGTATACCCAGATAGAGAAAATCTCGAACACCACAAGGAAAAACAGGACTATGGTCCTTCAACACATCCTTAGAATCCCCCAAGGAGGCTGACACAGAGAATGCAGTTTCTTGTGAACAAGAAAATCAAAGCACGCCAGATCCAAGAGGTACAGAAGGATCTGGAAGAAACTGGAATATTGGAAACGGAGATTGGCAATAGAGCGCACCATCTTTCAAATAAAAAATTGAGGCATAGCTTTCCAGGGCAGAGTTACACCCAGGACAAAACCATCATGGATAAAAGAGCGAGGAAGGTTACAAAGTATGAGAATGAAGGAATAATGGACAAGGGTAAGAACCTGAAGGAATGAAGACGATCCGAAATAACGTTGATTCCAGAAGACCGAAACGAAAATAAATAGTAAAAAGGAGAAGTATAGGTTAATATTGAGCTGATGTCGAGGAAATTAGAAATGGAACTTAAGCTTGCTCTGTGCAAGCAGAGGATTGAAATCGTCCGTGTCCTCATTGAACACTTATCCCCCATTCGCCTATACTGATTTACGAAAACCTCGGAGACATTACCCGTGTGTTTGACCGGTACTGAGAATCCTCTCCTGCCCAATGTTAGGTCGGGATTTCAGTCACTGTGTTACCTAGCTCGTTGACAGAAATTACAACAAAGAGAAGGTACAAAAAAGAAAAACAAGAAGAGGCAGACACGGCATAATGTTTAATACAGAGGTCTTTATATCGAATTTGTGTGTTTTTAACCATTAGGATATGTCCTGTATTATAAAACCCGCTAAACTTCGATATGTACTGTAACAGTTACAAATGTGAAATTGTAAAGAAAGTAAAAACACGGGTAAGCACGTATTCTCAACTAATTTCAATGATGAAATCTTTTCGGATTATCATTCCTGTAACATCTTTATCTTGGCGCAGTGTAGCGACAAGTTTCCCACACATCATCTTCAAACGGGAAAGTTCACATGTGAGAAACTTGATTGTATTCAGCCAATAAAACGCTTTTATTCAAGCAATGATTCTAGAGTATTTCATGAAACAAAATACAGAAATCAAAAGTTCAACGACCACAGGTACAATGAGGTAAAATAACCTAGTGGGCTACGAATTCTAACAGTTATGAAATTAAATACTACTGGTACATATATACTTACGGAAAAAATCGCAACACTTAGAAGAAGGTGTGCAACATAAGCGAAAGTTGGTAGGCGTTTCGCGTCCGTTGCATAAGTGGCGCTAGTAGCATCAAAATGAGAATGCAAATCAAGTTTGCTTTAAATACACGCTGTTAAAGGTCATGAGCATTAGTTACCACTGACAAGGGGAGGCTACGACGTTTGGAACGCGGATTTGCTGCAAACTTCGCACACTCGTAGTACTCCATTAGGACAACAAAATGTGTAAGCGTTCTTGAGAAAATCGGAAGATAATTTCGGTCGTCAAATATATATACCAGTGCGTGACCATTTTTCCGTGAAGAACCGGCAGCCGAGTGGTTTTTGTTATAGGATAAAGAGTGGCGGTGGCACTTAAGTTTCTTTTTTAGTTCCATTTTCCTAAGGGGCTTAAAAAAAAGTTGGAAAAAAAAGTGGTTAGCGTTCAAGCTCCGTAATAGCTGGGTCGCCGGATCAAGTCCCGCTCGTAGGGTTTCTTTTTTTATTTCTAACACATTCTTTACTATTTGTATTACAATTGATGTAATGCGAAAAATACTTGTAATCGGATGAACTTTTATTAAATTTACAATGTTATTTGGCAGTCTACAAATTTTTACTATCAAAAATTATATAATATTCATAGCTACCGACTAGTAAACGGCCAAACTCATAAAGTGATACTGAAAATGCATGATTGTCCGTGATTTGAGAAATCCCTTATCCCTGGAAGGAGCCCCAAACGACTTGTTACCTCCAAGTTTTGACCGGCACAGACGGCTTTCGAAAGATGTAGAATTAATCGTCGCCTTCACATTACGAGTACAAGTTGCGGGATGGTATTTTTCGTAAGAACATGAAAAACAAAGTTAAACGGCACCAGATGCATTGAATAAATGCTATGTTTCCGCACACGCAAGGTCTTTTGAGGTTTTCCGTGGAAAACCAAACCTCGTTAACATGATCAAAAACCTCTCTTTCAGCAGATAATTTGGAAGCAAACCATGCATAACGCAGCATTTCCTTAAATATTGGTGCTGATCATTGGTCATGCAGTATCGAGTGTATTTTAATAGTGTCTTCAAGAGAAGCAATTTCTCGTTCTCTTTCGATTAAATACGAACAATTTTGAAGACACGGACAAGCATACATTCTCAGTATCACTTTATGCGTTTGGCCGTTTACTAGTCTGTAGTTATGAATATTATATTATTTGTGATAATAAAAATTTGTAGACTGCGAAATAACATTGTAAATTTAATAAAAGTTCATCCGGTTACACGTATTTTTCCCATTACATCAATTGTAATATAATTAGTAAAGAAAATGACTGTTTTAGAAATAAAAAAAAATAAACTTACGAGCGGGACTCGATAAACGACCCAGCGATTACGTAGCTTGAACGGTAACCAGTCGGCTGCCGGTGCTTCACGATAAAAATCAGGTGTATGTATTTGACGACCGAAATTATCTTGCGATTTTCTCAATAACGCTTGAGAAGTACGCGCTACTGCTTACACATTTTGCTGTCCTAATGGAGTACTACGAGTGTACGAAGTTTGCAGTAAAACCGCGTTCCAAACGTCGTGGCCTCCCCTTGTGAGTTGGGTGTGGTGAGTTGTTACTCAAGACTGTCTTTAAGGCGACAAAGACACCAGTATGAACACCTGAGTGAGTTTGAACGAGGTCGTGTAATAGGGCTGTGGGAAGCTGAATATTCCTTCTGCGATACTGCAAAGAGTCTTGGCAGGAATGTAACCACTGCAAATGATTGATGTTGGTGGTGGTCACGAGAATGTACGGTCTGAAGAAGACCCGGCACCTAACGGCCACGTGGCACTATCGAGAGGGAAAACGGTCGTTACGGCGTATGGCTCTGGAGCTTCGTACTGCATCTAGAGCAGCAATTTGAGCAGCAAGTGGCACCACAGTGACACAAAAAACTGGAACAAACCGGTTACTTCAAGGACAGCTCCGAGCCAGACGCCCTGTAGCGTGCATTCCATTGACTGCAAAGTACCACCATTTGCGACGTCAGTGGTGTCAAACGAGAGCTCGTTGGAAGGGAAGGGTGGAGGTATTGAATAGAATTGGAGAGACGAGAAATTTGTGGCACAACTTGACTAGAAGAAGGGATCGGTTGGTTGGGCATATTCTGAGGCATCAAGGGATCACCAATTTGGTATTTGAGGGCAGCGTGGAGGGTAAAAATCGTACAGGGAGACCAAGAGATGAATACACTGAACAGATTCAGAAGGATGCAGGTTGCAGTAGGTACTGGGAGATGAAGAAGATTGCACAGGATAGAGTAGCATGGAGAGCTGCATCAAACCAGTCTCTGGACTGAAGACCACAACAACAAGAACAACTGATGAAAGCTGGTTCTGCTTCGATCCAGTGATGGCCGTACATTGGTTAGAAGCTGAGGGCCTGCTTCGTATGACAGCAGAAGCACTCTCTTGGTTATCCATCTCATCCTGACTGCAAATCTGTACGTCAGTCTGGTGATTAGACCTGTTGAGCGGCCATTCATGAAAAACATTCCAGTGGGTGTTTTCCAACAGGATAACGCTCGCCCACATACCACTGTTGTAACGCAACATCCTTTATACAAGGTGAAAAGTATGTAAACCGACAATCTCTGGGAGGTTGTAGGGGACATCAAAACAAATATTTTTCCTTAATGTCATTTTTTCCTGCTAGGATTATTTAAACCGTTGGAGCCCGTATTACGCTCTTCAGTTGATAGAGGCCGTATTACGATCTTCAATAGTTAGATGCCGTATTTCGATCTCCAGTTGTAGGCAACTGCTGTCCACCAGTGTAGTAGTGCATTGTCGCTGTTTACTAATGGAGCGATACACCTGGAGTGAGTATACTGACATGGTTGGTTCGTACTACATAGCGCACCACAACGGACGAGCTGCACAGCGGGTTTGTCAACAACAATATCCTAATCGCCGTATCCCGCATCATACGACCTTTCCTGCTGTGTACCAACGTCTGCGTGAGACCAGGTCATTTAGCAGGTTACCTGGACAGGGATGCCGTCGCACGGTAAGAACACTGCAATGTGAGGAAGCTGTCATGCAGCATGTGGAGCGGGATCCTTCAATCAGCACTCGTGCAATTGCACGTAACATGGGTACGAATCAGACGAATGTAAGAACATTCCTTCGAGAGCAATTGTGACGTCCATTTCACTTACAGCGTGTCCACAACCTGGAACCAGTTGATTATCCACCCAGAGCACAGTTTTCGCAGTGGTACCTGGAACAGTGTGAAATGCATCCTACATTTCCGTCCTCTGTGTTGTTTACCGATGAAGCAACGTTCGGGCGTGAAGGAGTTTTCAACATGCACAATTCGCATGTTTGGTGTGAGGATAACCCACATGCCATAGTTATTAGTGCTTATCAACTGCGGTTCTTCGTTAATGTGTGGGTCTGTGTTGTTGGAGACTGTTTAATTGGGCTAGTTGTTGTCTCCTGGTCATAAAAAAACGGAAAAGTGTTTGTTGGTTTAATTAATTTTCCGCCAGTTGGTTTAATTAATTTTCCGCCAGAGAAATCTTTCTCTACCGCTTTAAATACTCCTCATAGGAAAAAATGACATTAGGGAAAAATATTTGTTTTGATGTCCCCTACAACCTCCCAGAGTTTGTCGATTTAAATACTTTTCACCCTGTAGAGTGTCGACAACATGTTGCCTTGGCCTGCAGCCGGCCGCGGTGGTCTCGCGGTTCTAGGCGCTCAGTCCGGAACCGCGCGACTGCTACGGTCGCAGGTTCGAATCCTGCCTTGGGCATAGATGTGTGTGATGTCCTTCGGTTAGTTAGGTTTAAGTAGTTCTAAGTTGTAGGGGACTGATGACCGCAGATGTTAAGTCCCATAGTGCTCAGAGCCATTTGAAGCCTTGGCCTGCTCGAACACCACATGTCTCCAATCGAGCACATATGGGACATCATCGGTTGAAAACTCTAACGTCACACACAAACAGCATTAATCGTCCCTGCATTGGCCGATCAAGTGCGGCAGGCATGGAATTCCATCCCACAAACTGACACCCGGTATCCGTACAAGACAATGAATGCATATTTGCATGCTTGCATTCAAGATTGTAGCTGTTACACGGATTGTTAATGTACTGGCATTTCACATTTGCAGTGGCTTATCTCACGCTTGCATTAACCTATGATCTTGCAATGTTAATCACTTAACTATGTTACCTAGACGAATGTATTCCCGATATTTAATTACTCTACATTAATTATTTAATTACATTTTGGTGTTACGATTTTTTTCCAGTCTGTGTGTTAATTATGAAAACTCATCTTCGAGACGTCTTTAAAGCGATATTTTTTAACATTAGAGCTTAAGTAAAAGGTACTAGACCTTCTGAGTGGTAATCGTAACGAAGACATTACTACTGCAGTCACTTCTACATGAAAGGATACGTTATCATAACCACGTCGCTGTTCTCAGTTGATATGATGAAAAAATGAAAAGATGAAGAAAACAACAGAGTTCAAGTTTTATCTGTTTCTTTACGAATGAATTTGTAACCTCAGAGGCCGAGCGGTTCTAGGCGCGTCAGTCTGGAACCACGCGACCGCTACGGTCGCGGGTTCGAATCCTGCCTCGGGCATGGATGTGCGTGATGTCCTTAGGTTAGTTAGGTTTAAGTAGTTCTAAGTTCTAGGAGACTGATGACCTCAGATGGTAAGTCCCATAGTGCTCAGAGCCATTTGAATCATTTGTAACCACAGACATGCTGAGCATCGACTCGTTAGGACTGTTGGTAAAATTCTATATGTACGGTTATAGGTTTAAAGCTCTATCGCTACAAGAATATCTCTATGAAACGTTTACACTGTTATAGCAGACGGCAGCTCATTGCTTGTTTGCGCATTTATCTCCGCCTGCGGAGCTTCCCGCGAGTACGAAATTAAGTCCGCTGCGCACTAAATAAATCTGTATGATGAGGAGTCATTAAAATTTGTCACGGGCCGACTGTGTGTCATAGTCTTCGGGGCATGCCGTGCTCTGAAGCATGTTTTCTCTGGTCATAGGAGGGGGGGGGGGGGAGGGGGGAGGGGTAATTATCAGTGAGAAATCGTGTATTTTACTGGCAAGGAAACGGTAAGCTTGTCTCCAACGTTATGGTTTTGCAAGACGAAGGTGCTAATGGCGTGCTAAAATTGGAGAATATTACGGTCTGCGTGTTTGATGAGACACCGGCTTACTACCTTGTTGTATATTTTAACATCTCACAAACATCCACTTAGTGTAAAAATGTGTATCAGTACAATTTTATTTGCTGAGCTCCGAGGACTGGCTCGCAATACCACGAGATTTCTTTAAGAGATCTTATCAAGTTATTGATTTGCTAGCCGGCCGTTGGGGCGAGCGGTTCTAGGCGCTTCAGTCCGGGACCGCGAGACCGCTACGGTCGCAGGTTCGAATCCTGCCTCGGGCATGGATGTGTGTGTGATGTCCTTAGGTTGGTTAGGTTTAAGTAGTTCTAAGTTCTAGGGGACTGATGACCTCAGAAGTTAAGTCACATAGTGCTCAGAGTCATTTGAACCATTGATTTTCTGGTTTCAGCTCGGTCTGTTACCTGTGTAGTAAAACTGACCGCACATTGCATTAAAATTAAGAATACACTCCTGGAAATGGAAAAAAGAACACATTGACACCGGTGTGTCAGACCCACCATACTTGCTCCGGACACTGCGAGAGGGCTGTACAAGCAATGATCACACACACGGCACAGCGGACACACCAGGAACCGTGGTGTTGGCCGTCGAATGGCGCTAGCTGCGCAGCATTTGTGCACCGCCGCCGTCAGTGTCAGCCAGTTTGCCGTGGCATACGGAGCTCCATCGCAGTCTTTAACACTGGTAGCATGCCGCGACAGCGTGGACGTGAACCGTATGTGCAGTTGACGGACTTTGAGCGAGGGCGTATAGTGGGCATGCGGGAGGCCGGGTGGACGTACCGCCGAATTGCTCAACACGTGAGGCGTGAGGTCTCCACAGTACATCGATGTTGTCGCCAGTGGTCGGCGGAAGGTGCACGTGCCCGTCGACCTGGGACCGGACCGCAGCGACGCACGGATGCACGCCAAGACCGTAGGATCCTACGCAGTGCCGTAGGGGACCGCACTGCCACTTCCCAGCAAATTAGGGACACTGTTGCTCCTGGGGTATCGGCGAGGACCATTCGCAACCGTCTCCATGAAGCTGGGCTACGGTCCCGCACACCGTTAGGCCGTCTTCCGCTCACGCCCCAACATCGTGCAGCCCGCCTCCAGTGGTATCGCGACAGGCGTGAATGGAGGGACGAATGGAGACGTGTCGTCTTCAGCGATGACAGTCGCTTCTGCCTTGGTGCCAATGATGGTCGTATGCGTGTTTGGCGCCGTGCAGGTGAGCGCCACAATCAGGACTGCATACGACCGAGGCACACAGGGCCAACACCCGGCATCATGGTGTGGGGAGCGATCTCCTACACTGGCCGTACACCACTGGTGATCGTCGAGGGGACACTGAATAGTGCACGGTACATCCAAACCGTCATCGAACCCATAGTTCTACCATTCCTAGACCGGCAAGGGAACTTGCAGTTCCAACAGGACGATGCACGTCCGCATGTATCCCGTGCCACCCAACGTTCTCTAGAAGGTGTAAGACAACTACCCTGGCCAGCAAGATCTCCGGATCTGTCCCCCATTGAGCATGTTTGGGACTGGATGAAGCGTCGTCTCACGCGATCTGCACGTCCAGCACGAATGCTGGTCCAACTGAGGCGCCATGTGGAAATGGCATGGCAAGCCGTTCCACAGGACTACATCCAGCATCTCTACGATCGTCTCCATGGGAGAATAGCAGCCTGCATTGCTGCGAAAGGTGGATATACACTGTACTAGTGCCGACATTGTGCATGCTCTGTTGCCTATGTCTATGTGCCTGTGGTTCTGTCAGTGTGATCATGTGATGTATCTGACCCCAGGAATGTGTCAATATAGTTTCCCCTTCCTGGGACAATGAATTCACGGTGTTCTTATTTCAATTTCCAGGAGTGTACATTGTTACAATGTTCTACTTAATATTTAAAATCAGTTAACGCGTATTTACCACGCTAATAACGACCTTTTTATTATTAATAATAACTTAAAAACTTACTGAAAACGATGTTTTTTTCCTTCCCCTTCCGTTACGGCCTCTATGGGAGCACAGTTAGCGCCTTCGTGGATCGCATTTTCTACTTCTCGTCCCAGAACCTCTTCATCCTTTCTCTTTTTCTCTACTACACTTCTTCGGTTCTTTACTTGTGTAATCCACTGGTTACTCTCTAACCTTTAGCCCCATCCTTCTCTGTCGTCGATCTCTTGAATATTGGCGTGTACTTACAGTACTTCTCCAATTTTCCTTTCGTGCCAACGGTACAGTTGTTTCTTATAATTTCACGTCTGTCTCTCAACACCTCTAACTAGAGTCCAGTATTTTACTCTGTTCTCTTTATAGTTATTCAGTTGAATTTTTTCCTAGTCTTAGCCACATGTACACTACTAGCCTCTAAAACTGATACACCACGAATATGACGTGCTACTGACGCGAAATTTAACCGACAGGAAGAAGATGCTGTGATATGCAAATGATTAGCTTTTCAGAGCATTCACACAAGGTTGGCACCGGTGGTGACACCTACAACGTGCTGACATGAGGAAAGTTTCCAACCGATTTCTCATACACAAACAGCAGTTGGCAGGCGTTGCCTGGTGAAAAGTTGTTGTGGTGCCTTGTGTAAGGAGGAGAAATGGGTACCATCACGTTTCCGACTTTGCTAAAGGTCGGCTTGTAGCCAATCGCGATTGCGGTTTATCGTATCGCGACATTGCTACTCGCGTTGGTCGAGATCCAATGATTGTTAGCAGAATATGGAATCGGTGGGTTCAGGAGGGTAATACGGAACGCCGTGCTGGATCCCAACGGCCTCGTATCACTAGCAGTCGAGATGACAGGCATCTTATCCGCATGGCTGTAACGGATCGTGCAGCCACGTTTCGACCCCTGAGTCAACAGATAGGGACGTTTGCAAGACAACAACCATCTGCACGAACAGTTCGACGACGTGTGCAGCAGCATGGACTATCAGCTCGGAGACCATTGCTGCGGTTACCCTTGACGCTGCATCACAGACAGGAGCGCCTGCGATGGTGTACTCAACGACGAACCTGGGTGCACGAATGGCAATACATCATTTTTTCGGATGAATCCAGTTTCAGTTTACAGCATCACGATGGTCGCATCCGTGTTTGGCGACATCGCGGTGAACGCACATTGGAAGCGTGTAATCGTCATCGCCATACTGGCGTATCACACGGCGTGATGGTGTGGGGTGCCATTGGTTGCACGTCTCGGTCACCTCTTGTTTGCATTCACGGCACTTTTAACAGTGGACGTTACATTTCAGATGTGTTACGACCTGTGGCTCTACCCTTCATTCGATCCCTGCGAAACTCTACATCTCAGCAGGATAATCCACGACCGCATGTTGCAGGTCCTGTACGGGCCTTTCTGGATACATAAAATGTTCGACTGCTGCCCTGGCCAGCACATTCTCCAGATCTCTCACCAATTGAAAACGTCTGGTCAATGGTGGCCGAGCAACTGGCTCGTCACAATACGCCAGTCACTACTCTTGATGAAGTGTGGTATCGTGTTGAAGCTGCATGGGCAGATGTACCTGTACACGTCATCCAAGCTCTGTTTGGCACAATGCCCAGGCGTATCAAGGCCGTTATTATGGCCAGAGGTGGTTGTTCTGGGTACTGATTTCTCAGAATCTATGCACCCAAATTGCGTGAAAATGTAATCACATGTCAGTTCTAGTATAATATATTTGTCAAATGAATACCCATTTATCAACCGCATTTCGTCTTGGTGTAGCAATTTTAATGGCCAGTAGTGTACATTATTACACTGTTCTACTTAATATTTAAAATCAGGTAACGCGTATTTACAACGCTAATAACCACCTTTTTTATTATTAATAATAACTTAAAAACTTACTGAAAACGAAGTTGGTTTTCTCCACCTTCCGTTACGGTCTCTATGGGAGCACAGGTAGCGCCTATGTGGATTGTATTTTCTTCCCCCTTCATACTTTCTCTTTTTCTCTACTACTCTTCTTCGGTTCTTTACTTGTGTACTCCACTGATTACTCTCTAGCCTTTACCCCCATCCTTCTCTGTCGTCGATCTCTGGAATATTGGCGTGTACTTACAGTACTTCTCCAATTTTCCTTTCGTGCCATTGGTACAGTTCTTTCTTATAATTTCACGTCCGTCTCTCAACACCTCTAACTAGAGTCCATTATTTTACTCTCTTCTTTTTATAGTTATTCAGTAGCATTTTTTCCTAGTGTTAGCCTCATATAGTACCGCATTCCTCACCTTTGCCTTGTAATCTTTGCGTCCGTAGATATATCATTTTCATCGAATGTATCTCCGATTATATAAAAGACTGCCGTCATACTCTTCATCCACTCTATTACTCCTTCACTGCTTCCATTTCTTCCAGCTAATACAAGTTACATTTCTCTAAATTCTCTTCTCAGGTGCCAGTATTAACATCACAATTTGCTTTTACTTTCAGTGATCCAGAACGTTCTTCAATTACACTTTAGAATTTTAGTTTTCGATTGCCTCTTCGTTTATGTATGTGATTCAGTAATGGTGTCTGGCGCCCCGCAGCGACAAGCACTATGCCCACGATCGCACTTTTCTTCAACCAACTGGAGGGCTCCGTCTAACGCATCTTCCCTGAGGCAGAGCCGAGTGATAGAGAGAAGGGGGCATCCTCGATGCACGTCTTCCAACGATGTCCTGAGTAGCGTTATGAGTGGGTTTCTTACTTTGCCTTTGTCTTCTCCAAGCTTAGTGCTGCTCGAGAAGCAGGTGCAGTTGTTCGGTTTCATTTCGTCCCTCATGAAGTTGGGCTTCCGCGAAACACCGTGACCCTCCAGTGTTTTACACGCTACTTAACCTGCATGCAATAAACGTGAGACAGTATGCTACGTGCTTGGATGTGCATACGATTGGTAATTCAGCGCAACCTCACAAAGCAGATAGTAGTAACATCATATACATTCTGAAAAATTCAGCAACGGTTTTCTCATTCATAAATTACACTATGTCATCAAAAGTATCCGGACACCCCCAAAAACATACGTTTTTCATATGAGGTGCATTGTGCTCCCACCTACTGCCAAGTACTCCATATCAGAGACCTCAGTAGTCATTAGACATAGTGAGAGAGCAGAATGGGGCTCTCCGCGGAACTCATGGACTTCGAACGTGGTCAGGTGATTGGGTGTCACCTGTGTCATACGTCTATACGCGAGATTTCCACACTCCTAAACATCCCTAGGTCCACTGCTTCCGATGTGATAGTGAAGTGGAAACATAAAGGAACACGTACAGCACGAAAGCGTACAGGCCGACCTCACCTGTTGACTGACAGAGACCGCCGACAGTTGAAGAGGATCGTAATGTGTAATAGGCAGACATCTATCCAGACTTTCACACAGGAATTGCAAACTGCATCAGGATCGACTGCAAGTACTATGACAGGCGGGAGGTGAGAAAACTTGGATTTCACGGTCGAGCGGCTGCTCGTAAGCCACACATCACGCCGCTAAATACCAAATGACGCTTTGCTTGATGTAAGGAGCGTAAACATTGGTCGACTGAACAGTGGAAAAACGTTGGGTGGAGTGACGAATCACGGTACACAATGTGGCGATCCGATCGCAGGGTGTGGGTGTGGTGGATGACCGGTGGACGTCATCTGCCTGCGTGTGTAGTGCCAACAGTAAAATTCGGAGGCGGTGGTGTTATGGTATGGTCATGTTTTTCGTGCAGGTGGCATGCAGCCCTTGTTGTTTTGCGTGGCACTATCACAGCAGAGGCCTACATTGATGTTTTAAGCACCTTCTTGCTTCCCACTGTTGAAGAGCAATTCGGGGATGGCGATTGCATCGTTCAACACGATCGAGCACCTGTGCATAATGCGCGGCCTAAGACGGAGTGGTCGCACAACAATAATATCCCTGTAATGGACTGGCCTGCACAGAGTCTTGACCTGAATCCTATACAACACCTTTGGGAGGTTTTGGAACGCGGACTTCGTGCCAAGCCTCACCGGCCGACATCGATACCTATCCTCAGTGCAGCACTCCGTGAAGTATGGGCTGCCATTCCCCAAGAAACCTTCCACTACCTGATTGAACGTATGCCTGCGAGAGTAGAAGTTGTCATCAAGGCTAAGGGTGGGCCAACACCATACTGAAATCGAGCATTACCGATGGAGGGCGCCACGAACTTGTAACTCATTTTCAGCCAGGTGTCCGGATACTTTTGAACACATAGTGTACATTCAAATGTTGTTTATTTGTGAGCAGATAGTATGCCCATTGCAAGAGAGAGAAACGTCTACCAATACATGTCGGAATTTGACTTTATTTTATTTTATTAATGAAACCCTATTATTCCGGAATATTACGGCTCACTTTGGTCCGGATACCACGAATTTCATGCGAATATGGAATAGATAGGTTAAGGACCACCATCCTCAATGCCATGCTGCTTCTCAACAGCCTCACGCGACTAGCGCCGGAGATAACAGACATGTTATCTGCAGGGTCGGAGACCCGGAGTCAGGAAATGGGCCAAGACAAGTATGTACACGAACACTACTACCATGTGTGGAACATAGCGGACTGTTGGAACTGCGACCATTGTTACGGCTTCCCACCAGATACAGGCGCGCCGACAGTGGTGGGCCCAACGACAACAGTAGGCGCAGGAGTGGCACCACCTCGTTTTCTCAGACGAGAACCGCTCCTGCGCTCAGCGTCACGATGGACGTTTTCGTTTGTGGAGGTTCCTAGGAGAAAAAATGTTACAGGATTGTGCCCGTCATCGTCAAAGGGATGCAGACCCTGGCGTGATGGTATAAGGTGCTTCTGGGTACATAACACAGTCGCTTCTGACTCGTATAGCCGGTAAGCTGGACAGAAGGCGTGTTAAGGCCGGTGGTTGTGTCCTGTCTTCGAGGTTTCCGTGTCGTCATCTTTCAACAAGATAATACAAGACTGCATGTTGCCTGCGCTGTCCTGACCTACCTCGATAGGAAGGGTGAATAGACTGTTGCCCCGGGCAGTATTCGTATCTCATCCCCATTGAAAAGAATTGGGCGCGGGTTGTCGAGAAACTGACACGCCACCGCTCTAAAACCACTACGACTGATGAATTCTGGAATAAAGCTGAAGCAGCGTGGAAAGTCGTACCTCTATCTGTCATCCGAGTTCAGTTCGATTCAGTGCCCAACTGGATTTAAATCACTGTTTTTGCCAAAGAGAATAGCTCCCTGTATTATATTTCGCATCCTGTATAGCCCCAGATCACCACAACTTTAATTATCTACTGTATACTGTACATGCACAATAAGTACGAGGGTCAGTCCAAAATAAATGCACACTATTTTTGTAAAAATACAGTTTTCATTCTGCATGTGTGAAAGTTTTACAGTGTGTAGATACATCCCTCCCGCTTGTTTTCAAACTTAGTTCAACCTGTTCCCGTGAGTGGCGCTATCACAGCATGTCTACAAGTTGGCTGCTACACTTGACGTTGGTCAGAAGCAACGTGCTGTCATAGAATTCCTGTGCTGTGAAAACGAGGTAGTGGGAAACATCCACAATAGGGTGAAAAAGGTGTATGGAGATGCTGCTGTCGATGGCAGTACAGTTAGTCGGTGGGCAGGCAGGTTACTTGATGAAAGCGGGCACGGCAATATTGAGGATTGTCCTTGCAGCTGCAGGCCTCGTACTGCACACACTCCAGACGATGTGCAGAGAGTTAACGAAATGGTGACTGCTGACAGACGCATCACAGTGAACGAATTGTCACGCTACATTGGGATAGGAGAAGGAAGTGTTGGCAGAATACTGAAAGTGTTCGCGTTATAGAAGGTTTGTGCCAGGTGGGTTCCCGGGATGTTGACAGTGGCTCACAAAGAAACAGCGAACTTTTGGAACAGTACGAGAATGGTGGAGATGAATTTCATGGAAGAATTGTGATAGGTGATGAAACATGGCTCCATCATTTTTCACCAGAGACGAAGAGGCAATCAATGGAGTGGCATCATGCAATTTCACCCAAGGAAAAAAAAAATCACACCTTCTGCTGGAAAAGTTATGGCTACGGTGTTTTTCCATTCCAAAGTACTCTTGCTTGTGGACATCATGCCAAATGGAACCACCATAAATTCTGATGCATATGTGACGACACTGAAGAAACTTCAAGCTCGACTGAGTCGTGTTCGACCACATCGGCAAAAGCAGGATGTTTTGCTGTTGCACGACAATGCACGGCCACATGTCAGTCAAAACACCATGGAAGCGATCACAAAACTCAGATGGACAACACTAAAACACCCGCATTACAATCCTGACCTGGCTCCATGTGACTATCATCTCTTTGGGAAACTGAAAGACCCTCTTCGTGGATCAAGGTTTGAAGATGATGACTCCCTTGTGCACGCTGCCAAACAGTGGCTCCAACAGGCTGGTCCAGAATTTTACCGTGCGGTTATACAGGCGCTAGTTCCAAGATGGTGTAAGGCAGTTGAGAGGGATGGAAATTATATAGAGAAATGAAAATATTGTTCCTAAAGGAACTTGTGCATTTCTTTTTGAGTGGCCCTCGTAAAATTTAGTTCTTTGCTATCTGTCCTGGAATTGCAATTTTAAAGAGCAGGAGTACAGGGTGATTCAAAAATCATGGCTCATAGGGTAAAGGGTTGGGTTGGGTTGTTTGGGGAAGGAGACCAGACAGCGAGGTCATCGGTCTCATCGGATTAGGGAAGGATGGGGAAGGAAGTCGGTCGTGCCCTTTCAGAAGAACCATCCCGGCATTTGCCTGGAGTGATTTAGGGAAATCACGGAATCCTCCCGAACGCGAGTTCAGTGATAGGGTGAAGTCTACATTGTTCATTCAGTAGTCTTTGCCCATAGCACACAGTCATAATTAGTGGAGATAGTGAAAATATAAAGAGACGAACGCATGCTACTGCTGTACATTAACTGTACAAACAAAATGTTGTATTATCAGTCAATGAAGTCCCGAAACGTGACATTACAAAGCAACTGCTATCCCCGGTCAGTTGTTCGCACATACCTCTAATGCAGAAGGTGTTAAACTGAGCCGGCCGGTGTGGCCGTGTGGTTCTACGCGCTTCAGTCTGGAACCGCGTGACCGCTACGGTCGCAGGTTCTAATCCTGCCTCGGGCATGGATGTGTGTGATGTCCTTAGGTTAGTTAGGTTTAAGTAGTTCTAGGTTCTAGGGGACTGATGACCACAGATGTTAAGTACCATAGTGTTCAGAGCCATTTGAACCATTTGTTAAACTGAGTGTAGTCCTGCAGACGACACATCTGAACAAGGCGATGGACACTGCCGGACACTGACTGTAACGCCACTGTTGGTATTTCTGTACAGGCTCTGGTGATATTCTTCTGCAGGTCAGTTAAAGCTCTTGGTGTGGTGGTGTACACTGTAGACTTGAGGCGCCACCAAAGGAAAAAGTCCAACGGCGCTTGGTCTGGCGTCCTAAGTGGCCATTCCACCACCCCTGATCTTATGACACTGACAGGTGAGACGTACGAGTGCTATTCAGAAAGTAGGGAACGTTTCCGTCTGACGCCACCAGGCGCGTGCCGATCGCGTATGTTTTGGTATGTGTGTTCCCGGCAGCTCAGTCGGCATCCATCAGCGATAGTGAGGAACGTATCTGCGCGTCTGGTTGTTTCGATATTCGAATTTGAAATGCGCTCTGTAATCGAAAATTCAACACCGAGGAAGTACCCCATCCGAGTGTTGGGGAACGTTTTGTCCGAAGTGTTGAGGCGTTCTATCCTGCTGGAAGAAAAACCTACACCTCCATTCGAGATGCAGATCGCCCAAATAAGGTAGTAATGTTTCCTCTAGAAGATGTCTATAGTGTGCAGCATTGAGCGTGTTGCTAAAAAGTATGGGATCATTGGGAGAATCCCCATGTGTTCCACACCACATATTTAATTTAAAGTTAGTCTGAGTGCAGGCCTTGACAGTAAGGTGAGGATTTTCGTTTGTACAGTAAACAGCGCTATGTCTGTTCACCCTCGTGCTCAAATGAAAACTAGCTTCATCGCTTCAAACATTTCATAGATTGCACCCACTTGGCGGTATCATCGCTGTGGAATTGCACAAAATGGATTCGATAGGAACGGAGATGATTAGAGGATAGTATCCCGGATGTGGAAGTTCTGCTGATGCCGCATTCCTGTGCCATCTTCCTTATTGACCAAGTTAGACTCACCTTCGCCTTACCTAATACGGCTGCTGACAGCATACCGTGTCGCTGCACTCTGTCGTCTGGAACATCTTTTGTCGTAAACACTGCCCATAAAATTGAACTATTCTATTAAACTTCCAGTCATTCTGTGATTAGACTTAAGTTGGTTTGGATGTCTCTGAGACTCAGATTGCTCCTCATTGACTCAGATGTGATAATGTAAACAGTCACACGACAGAATAATGTGATTAAAAGATTGGCCCTGACAAAGCCCTGGGTGTTAGTTCTTTCACAAAAGAATTAACAATCTCAATAAAAAATGTGTTCGTCTATCTATTGAGATAAAAGGTAGGTCCAATTTGGTTCAAATGGTTTAAATGGCTCTGAGCACTATGGGATTTAACATCGGAGGTCATCAGTCCCCTAGAACTTAGAACTACTTAAACCTAACTAACCTCTGGACATCACACACATCCATGCCCGAGGCAGGAATCGAACTTGCGACCGTAGCGGTCGCGAGGTTCCAGACTGAAGCGCCTAGAAACGCTCGGCCACCCCGGCCGGTCGGTCCAATTTGACCCTAGTTTATTACAAAACCTAAGTATCAAAAACATTACACGTATTTTCTAACAAAATGACACTGAGACAAATAACATATAGAGCAAGTAAAGCAAATAATCTCTATGGATAATGAGCACTCTATAAGGGGAAGATAGATGAAAAAGAGAGAGATGGAAAAATTAAGTAAACTGTTTATTACTTCAAAAGTAATCACCGTAACTTTTAATACATTTATCCCACTATCAGACAAGGCGCTCAATTCCTTCATGAAAAACTGTTTTCAGTTGTTTGTGGAACCACGATTGAACCTAGGCATCCATCTCTTTATCCAAAGCAGGGGTGATCAATCCGTTAATCGCGATCGACTGATCGATCGTTATAGCTTTATGAGTCGATCTTTCAAATCATTTGTCTGAAATATGTTTAAATGAGCTGTTTTTGTAAAATACCAGTTTGCTGACAATGAGTGTTTCGCACGGTACTTGTAGGCGGTATATTTGACAACACTATGTCCACCTCTCTCATTCTTTTCTACATTTCACAGCCTTTAGCGCTCGCGTCTTTCCTCCTACGTAGTAAAGTAAGATGTATGGGAAAAATAAGTGCAGCTAAACGCAGAAAAACATATCACTTTCATGGGGAATGGAAAGAACGGCTTTTTGTAACAGTACGTACAGATAGATGTATATGTTTGATTTGTAATGCTACTTTAGCCATACCTAAAAAAGGCACTATCGAACACCATTTTAGAACAGCTGACAAAGACTACGGGTCGGAAGCAGCTGCTGGTAGTGATATGAGGAGGAAGAAACTACGAGGGTCACTCCAAAAGAAATGCACACAATTTTTTTTAAGATCCATCTTTTATTCTACACGTTTGAAAGTTTTACAGTGTGTAGATATATCCTTTAGGAACAATATTTTCATTTCTCCACATAATTTCCATCCCTCTCAACTGCCTTACGCCATCTTGGAACCAGCGCCAGTATAGCCGCACGGTAAAATTCTGGACCAAACTATTGGAGCCACTGTTTGGCAACGTGTACAAGGGAGTCATCATCTTCAAACCTTGTTCCACGAAGAGAGTCTTTCAGTTTCCCAAAGAGACGATAGTCATATAGAGCCTGGTCAGGATTGTAAGGCGGGTGTTTCAGTGTTGTCCATCCGAGTTTTGTGATCGCTTCCATGGTTTTTTGGGTGACA
This sequence comes from Schistocerca serialis cubense, assembly GCF_023864345.2. Classification (NCBI taxonomy): domain Eukaryota; kingdom Metazoa; phylum Arthropoda; class Insecta; order Orthoptera; family Acrididae; genus Schistocerca; species Schistocerca serialis. The sequence continues at coordinate 844,673,810 of NC_064640.1, read as the reverse complement.
CGTGGCCGTGCATTGTCGTGCAACAGGCGACACAGACTGGCCACCAAGAGCTGTTGCAGGACGATTTGATTCACGGATACAGTTATATGGCTCCTTCCGTGTATAGCGATTTTACGACTATGACGAGTGGGGCTTGAAGATGGCATCAATGTAATGCCAAAACTGGTAGCACATAGAAGTTCATAAAAAATGGTTCAAATGGCTCTGAGCACTATGGGACTTAACATCTGAGGTCATCAGTCCCCTAGAATTTAGAACTACTTGAACCTAACTAACCTAAGGACATCACACACATCCATGCACAAGGCAGGATTCGAACCTGCGACCGTAGCGGTCGCCCGGTTCCAGACTGAAGCGCCTAGAACCGCTCGGCCACCACGGCCAGCATAGAAGTTCATAAAATAAAATAAATTTCTACAATACGTACGGCTGTTGGTAAATTATTTCATCAAGAAGTTCATGCCAGCCGTCGTCCCTCGACCCATAATGGATCAACGAAGACTTCAGATATTAGTTGAGTCCATGCCACATCGTGTTGCGGCACTTCAGCGTGCTTGCGGGGGCCCTACACAGTATTAGACAGGTATACCAGTTTCTTTGGCTTTTCAGTGTAGATGAGCAGATGTGTAAGTAATAGTAATTCATTTTCCTTCTGCAACACTTTCACACTTGCATATGTTTCTTCTGTGATGTTTTTCCTAGGTGCACGATAATGACATCGTGATGGGGGAGAAGGACGTTTATCTGGATGGAGTGCTAAGACACAGCACAACGACAAATGATGAAATTGGATCTGTATTTAGCAATGAGGACACCGACGAATTATATGCAAGTATTACAAGTTATTATTACTGATGCTTGGATATGATTCTTTCGTTACCCCCCCCTCCCTCCCCCCCCCCCCCACACACACACATGAACATAAGATTCTTATCAATGTGTCGTTTTCTTCTTCCTTGCAGGAGTATTGGGATCGTATGGAGGTGGACTTCTGGCAACATCACCACACCCTGACCCATCAAGGAGGCGTTTTTACATCTACATATATACTTCGCTAGCCACCAAGCCGCGTGTGGCAGAGGGCACTATTCGCGCCCAGTCATATCCCCCCCCCACCCCCCACCCCTCTCGTTCCACTCGCGGATCGCGCGAGGGAAAACGACTGTCTGAGCGCCTCACTACGAGCTCTAATTCCCCTTATCTTTGAATGGTGATCATTGCGCGATTTGAAAGTTGGTGATAATAATATATGCTCTACATCCTCGGTGAAGATCGGATTTTGGAATTTAGTGACCAGCTCCCTCCGTTTAGCGCGTCGTCTATCTGTTAGTGTGTCCCACTTAAAACTTTCTATGAGATTTGTAACGCTCTCGCGATGGCTAAATGTAACAGTCACGAATCTTGCCGCTCTTCTTTGGACCTTCTCAATCTCTTGAATCAGACCCAACAGATAAGTGTCCCATACAGACGAACGATACTTTAAGACTGGACGAACTAAAGTATTGTCATGCCCAGGCTCATCAACTCTGGACCCAGACCCACCAACACCATGAGCAGCCCGTCAACGCTGCACCTGGGCCTGTAACTACCATGAACCCATGTTTGGGCTCATTAATGATGCGTTTACCTCCCCCTGGCCCATGGACAATACCTTACCTCACCCTGGCTCATCGATAATGCTTCCACCTTATCATCAGCCATCACCTTTGCTCGAGTCCATCTCGCTCACCTGGCAACAACCTCATCCTGAACCTAGCTGTAGTAATTCTACAGGCAGCATCTTGTTAATGAGTGCAAGGTCAGTCTCACGCTAACTTTAATCTAGTCTGTGGTTTGAGACACTTTTGAGGACTGCATCTCATATGCTTGCATAGATAACTCTACTGCTGGCTACCAAGACCCTGCCAATTTCATTACATGTGTCTACCCATTTTGGAAAGGAGTGCCTCAAAATTGTTAATGAGATGCAGTATCTTGCTATTAAGTATAGCTCACATCTAAGCTGTGAGCTTCTATACCCTCCAAAAACAAGGTGGTGATGCAGACTATTGTCTGTATTTGTCGGGGTGGGAGTGGGATGGCCTGATCTCATGGGGCACTTCAATTGCAGAGTGATCAAGAACTTTTACACTGAGTGTCATACTGGGACTGTTACCTGAAATGCAGGAGAAAGGGTCTGGTAAGGCACTCAGCCATGTACTGCACCTAGACGTACACTCACATATTTATGAACCAGTAAATGGTGTGGAATCCGTCCATATCCTTCTTCCAGATGATATTGCTATTGACCAGGCATGTATTAATGCCCAAAATATTGATGAGGGTGACACGTTTTGATTTGTATGGTCGCTTTTTGCTTGTGAGAGAAATTGCAAGAAACATACACATTGTATAGATACATACTAGACATCTAATTTTTGCGAACGTTATAACTTCAATGGCATCACAATCCCCATTGTATTTCAGGATGTACCTAAATTTGAGAGGGAAAATCTGGATGTACAAGTTTACATATACAGTCTGAAGGAAGAAGAAAGCAGGCCAGAAAAAGAGCACAATGTGAAGGATAGTAAAGTTAAACATAAAGTTGCAGGACCCATCTACTTTTCAAAAGTAGCTGGACAGCACCCCAATCATGAAGATATGCTGTTATTCTTGAAAGGGGAGACACAACACTGTTTGGATTAAAAACATGTCCCACCTACTTTCCTACCTATTGACTAAAAACGACCATAAACGGCATTATTGCTCTGGATGCCATAAATTGTTTATTTTGAGTGAGCACATAGAAAAGCATATAGCTGGTTGCTCCAGCCAAGAACTGATATGTGTGGAGGTGTCCACTGTGTCAAATAAGTTCTTAAAGCTTAAGACTGTCCACCATCAGGAGTGTTGCCCTTTTGTAGTTTACACGGATTTCAAGTGCCTCCTAGCTCCTGTGGCTCGTTGTATGACCCCACTGCCTTCCTTAGTGTCATGGAACTACATATACACTACCATGATGTATCAAGCTGTATGTCCATATGACTCAAATATCAATCATTTTGATTCACACATAGAACATGCAAGGTGTGTTGGGGTTTATCACACCAACATTCCCATGACCAAACTGCATGAGAATGGTGCATTATAGGAGAAAGCATTTGACTGTCATATTTGTGGGCTGCCGTTGAACAGAAAAGCCAGTACTTCACAGAGAGACCACTTTCAGCTAACGGAGAAGATTTTCAGGGCAGCACAAAAGGTATGCAACTTGAAATGTAAACTGCCGTGACACATACAAGTTCTCTTCCACAATTTGAGCATATATAATACTCAGTTTACTCTCGAGCATTTAGCTGATTTCAGCTTGAGAAATGATCAGGCTAGTGTCCTTCCTGAGAATGTTGGAAGTTACACTTCATTCTCTAGGTGAATCACGCGAAGGATTATGCTCAGCTTATTAGAATTGCTTCGATTTTTGCGTGAAGCGCTTTAGAAACTTGCTGAAACAATGCGTTAGGAGCATATGTACATCACTCAAGTGTGTAGGCTGATGATACATAGTTTCAGCTTGTGACAAAATAGGGGTTTTCCCTTACAAATATCTCGATTAGATGGAGAGACTCAATGAAGCCACTTTGCCCAACACAACCACATTCACTAATGCTCTTACAGGCAATGCCATAACTGATGCAGAGTATGAGTATGCAGTGAATGTTTGACACAAATTTAACATCCCTGATTTAGGGGAGTACGATAGACTTTTCATGGAGACATACGCACACCTGCTTGCGGATATTTTAGAGAAATTTTGGAGTGTGTGCATGGACACATGACAGGCAGTCCGTGGGGTGCTGTGTCAAAAAAGACACATCTCAACATTGAACTATTGACTGAAGTTGGAATGGTGTTCTTTTTCGATTGCAGGATTTGCAGAGGACTTCGCCAATACGTCCACAGGTATTCCAAGTCGAATAACTGATGAATGAGTGGAGAGGAGTACACAGCAACCAATGATTTGAGTTATATCTTATATGTGGATTTAAACAACTCATACTGGCCCACCATGCAACAATCTCGGCCAATTGGAGGTTTTAAATGGCTGTCCACTGATGAATTCGCTAGATTGGATAGGTTTAAAGATGTGGCTGTGGATTATGGTGTAGGATATATCATGGAGGCAGAAATGGCATATAATAATAGTTTGCATTATGGGCACAGTGATTTGCTGCAGTATTGCGAGCAATTACTTCTATGAAGTGGTTTCCTCCTTCAACTGATGATGATGCTGGACAATAAAAAGAGACATTAATGCACTACAGGAATGTCCAGCAGTCTCTGTTGGGATATGAAACTTATTAAAGACACCCACACTACCTCATTCAATCACTCACAATGGTGGAAGGAGTATATTGATATTAGCCCTAAAAATAGAGCTCTCGTGAAGTGTGATTTTGAAAAGGATTTCTTTAAATTAATGTACATTGCAATATTCGCCAAAATCATGAATAATTTGACAAACCACCACTCAAGTAGTTACCCACTGGGATGGGTATTATGTGGTGAGGGATTATATCGCCAGGCCAAATTTTAAGAGGGTTATTTTCTTCAATGAAGAATTTGTCACACTGGAGATGACTAATATTTTGACGGAATTCGTGAAACCTGTTTATGTAAGTATGTGTACATTGGACCTGTCGAATCTCGACATATACCACTTTTACTATGACCTTTCAAAGCCTCATTTCATTGATTAAAAGTTACTTTCTGTGAATATAAACAGTTTTACCTATTGGATGAAAGACTGCAATCCATATGAAGTAATAAGGTGCCACCCTGAGAAATTCGACATTTCTGGATACGTGACCAATAATCGTTATGGAATAACACCTCAAACCAGAAAAGGTTACCAGTCTAACGTAAGATGAGACGAATGGGTCGCAGATTGTACAGTTTGTTGGCCTTAGATAAAAGATGTACACATACCACTCAGATGCAGATACCACCCAAGGTGGCTTCTAGTCATTATTAAAGCTCCTCTGTCCAAAAAATTAGCTAGTATTAGAGTAAAAAAAGAACCTTTCAACATATGAATAAGTTTTGTTAAGTATTAAATTATCTCTGTACTAAAAATTGATAAATTATTAACTGTATTGCACAAATAAATTTAGCAGCAAAGAATGTTGTTAATAAACCAGAAATTGATTTGTTATTATATACATGTTATTGTGTATATATATATATATATATATACGAGGGCGGTTCAGAAAGTAACCTCCGATTGGTCACAGTGCGGGTTGTGGGGGGAGTAGCGACGCCATCTGTGCGTTCACGCACTCAACAGGTCAGTCGGCATCAAACCGTTGTCGAGTGAACGTCGTACCTGCGCTAGTTTAGTTTTTGTGGCAGTTTGAAATGTGTGCTGCAATAGAAAACCCCGCCAAATGTGAAGTGCGTGCTGTCATAAGGTTTTTTTACAGCCAAAGGATATTCTGCAACAGCTATTCATTGTGAGCTTTGTGCCGTGTACGGACCAAGAGTTATGAGTGAAGGAGTTGTCCGTGAATGGGTACGTTTATTTAAAAGTGGACGAGAAAACGTTCATGATGAAGAGAGGAGTGGTAGACCATCATTGGTGACTGACGAACTCGTTCAGACAGTTGATGCAAAAGTTCGTGAAAATCGACGTTTCTCAATGTCGGAGTTGTCTACTGGTTTTCCACAGATTTCTAAGACTCTCTTGTATGAGATAGTGACAGCAAGATTGGGTTACCGTAAGTTCTGTGCACGATGGGTGCCCAAAATTCTTACCGACCACCACAAAACTCAAAGAATGGCCTCTGCATTAGACTTTCTGTCGCGTTATGAGGACGAAGGAGAACCATTGTTAAATAGAATCGTGACCGGTGACGAAACCTGGATTAAGTACGTGAACCCTGAGACAAAAGAACAATCAAAGATGTGGGCACATTCAAATTCGCCTACCAAACCAAGAAAAGCCTCGCAAGATTTTTCTGCCAGAAAACTGATGGCAACGGTGTTTTGGGATGCCAAAGGGGTGTTGTTGGTTGAATTCATGGAACGTGGTACGACCATTAATCAAGACGTGTACTGTGAAACAATAAAAAAGTTACGACGGGCTATACAGAACAAACGCCGTGGTATGCTGACTTCCGGTATCGTTTTTTTGCACGATAACGCCCGTCCTCACTCTGCTCGCAGAACAACGGCCCTTCTTGAGTCCTTCAAGTGGTACGTTATCAACCATCCACCTTACAGCCCAGACCTGGCGCCAAGTGATTATCAGCTCTTCATGCATTTGAAGAAATGACTCGGGTCACAGCGGTTTGATGACGACGAAGAGCTCAAAGATGCGGTCACAGGCTGGCTCCAGGCACAAGCGGGTGATTTTTATGCAGAAGGAATTTCAAAGCTTGTGAAGAGATACGATAAGTGCCTCAATCGCTATGGAGACTATGTAGAAAAATAGTGCAAAGATGTAGTTGTAAGATGTATATATTAAAATATTTTTATTTAACTTGGTGTATTTTTTTAAATCAACCGGAGGTTACTTTCTGAACGGCCCTCGTAATATATATATATATATATATATATATATATATATATATATATATATATATATATATATATACAGGGTGTTACAAAAAGGTACGGCCAAACTTTCAGGAAACATTCCTCATTGTGTGGCCTCGATGACTCTCTCACAAGTCATGATTACAAGGATTGCCTGCTCAAGCTCTTCGTATTGCACACTAGTATTAAGTATTCGATCGTGAGGCCATGTGGTACACACTGTACCACACCTGAAAATCAGTCTGTTGCGCTGTGACAACAAACAGTTCATGTGTGAGTTTGGGATCAAAACCCTTCCATACTCATGTTATTCACTTAGGCGATAGAGGGAAAGTGAGTGGATTGGTATTTATCTATGATGTAGGTTATTTGTGTGTGAGTGTAAGTCGAGTAGTGTGGACCAATTGTCATAGTGTAAATAGGTTTGTATGTGTGTGTGTGTGTGTGTGTGCGTGTGTGTGTGTGTGTGTGTGTGTGTGTGTGTGTGTGTGTGTGTGTGTCTGTCTGTGACCACGTCCATCCATCCATGAGTTAATTGCACACTTTGTATGTGCATATATATGTATATATACATGTGTATATGTGTATACAGTACCACGTACACATGTGAGTTTATTTTGTGTGTGTGTTGGTTGCATAGTTTCTTCACCTTGTGATAGTCCTCTCAGTTAGTATTATTGTTAATATACGTATCGTTTTCCATTTAAATAACAGAAACATCTCTATTGAAACAGTGATATAAAAGTATGATAACTATATGAACATGTGTCTGTTATCAAAAAGAACTGTTTCAGAAACGAATGATAGCCATATAACTTTTTTAAAAGATTTCCTTGGGAATGTAATATGTAAACTCTTCTTAAATCTTTCAAATTCTTAGTAGAATTAGCGCAAATAAATGTATCTCTGTATGCATGTATACAAGCTTCTAGTCATTATTAAAGCTCCTCTGTCCAAAAAATTAGCTAGTATTAGAGTAAAAAAAGAACCTTTCAACATATGAATAAGTTTTGTTAAGTATTAAATTATCTCTGTACTAAAATTTTTTTAAAAATATTAACTGTATTGCATAAATAAATTTAGTAGCAAAGAATATTGTTAATAAACCAGAAATTGATTTGTTATTATATATACGGTGTTACAAAAAGGTACGGCCAAACTTTCAGGAAACATTCCTCACACACAAAGAAAGAAAATATGTTGCGTGGACATGTGACCGGAAACGCTTACTTTCCATGTTAGAGCTCATTTTATTACTTCTCTTCAAATGACATTAATCATGGAATGGAAACATACAGCAACAGAACGTACCAGCGTGACTTCAAACACTTTGTTACAGGAAATATTCAAAACGTCCTCTGTTAGCGAGGATACATGCATCCACCCTCCGTCGCATGGAATCCCTGATGCGCTGATGCAGCCCTTGAGAATGGCGTATTGTATCACAGCCGTCCACAATACGAGCACGAAGAGTATCTACATTTGGTACCAGGGTTGCGTAGACAAGAGATTTCAAATGCCCCCATAAATGAAAATCAAGAGGGTTGAGGTCAGGAGAGCGTGGAGGCCATGGAATTGGTCCGCCTCTACCAATCCATCGGTCACCGAAACTGTCGTTGAGAAGCGTACGAACACTTCGACTGAAATGTGCAGGAGCTCCATCGTGCATGAACCACATGTTGTGTCGTACTTGTAAAGGCACATGTTCTAGCAGCACAGGTAGAGTATCCCGTATGAAATAATGATAACGTGCTCCATTGAGCGCAGGTGGAAGAACATGGGGCCCAGTCAAGACATCACCAACAATGCCTGCCCAAACGTTCACAGAAAATCTGTGTTGATGAGGTGATTGCACAATTGCGTGCGGATTCTCGTCAGCCGACACATGTTGATTGCGAAAATTTACAATTTGATCACGTTGAAATGAAGCCTCATCCGTAAAGAGAACATTTGCACTGAAATGAGGATTGACACATTGTTGGATGAACCTTTCGCAGAAGTGTACCCGTGGAGGCCAATCAGCTGCTGATAGTGCCTGCACACGCTGTACATGGTACGGAAACAACTGGTTCTCCCGTAGCACTCTCCATACAGTGACGTGGTCAACGTTACCTTGTACAGCAGCAACTTCTCTGACGCTGACATTAGGGTTATCGTCAACTGCACGAAGAATTGCCTCGTCCATTGCAGGTGTCCTCGTCGTTCTAGGTCTTCCCCAGTCGCGAGTCATAGGCTGGAATGTTCCGTGCTCCCTAAGACGCCGATCAATTGCTTCGAACGTCTTCCTGTCGGTATACCTTCGTTCTGGAAATCTGTCTCGATACAAACGTACCGCGCCACGGCTATTGCCCCGTGCTGATCCATACATCAAATGGACATCTGCCAACTCCGCATTTGTAAACATTGCACTGACTGCAAAACCACGTTCGTGATGAACACCAACCTGTTGATGCTACGTACTGATGTGCTTGATGCTAGTACTGTAGAGCAATGAGTCGCATATCAACACAAGCACCGAAGTCAACATTACCTTCCTTCAATTGGGCCAACTGGCGGTGAATCGAGGAAGTACAGTACATACTGACGACACTAAAATGAGCTCTAACATGGAAATTAAGCGTTTCCGGACACATGTCCACATAACATCTTTTCTTTATTTGTGTGTGAGGAATGTTTCCTGAAAGTTTGGCCGTACCTTTTTGTAACATCCAATTCATAATTTTCTTTTCACTGCGGTGCACATATCAAAAATGAAGAGATACAGAGCTAGACTAGTGAGAGAGAAGGGAGAGAGGAGGGGAGGAGGTTACCTCTTTTTCCGCCATTTTTAAGATATTTTATTGCCTAGGTGACCTTCATTTTCCCAGCCATTTTTTAGTCACACAATTGCCCTAGAGGCATGGGGAGTGGAAAGGTAGCCTCATCTTGACATGTGATAGGTATCGTTTACATAGTGCCCTTGAATTTCCGTATACAATCGCGCAAGAGGTGTGGGTGGTGACTGGGCTTGTACCAGTATTGCATCACTACTCTCATCACCACAATACAAGAGCCCATTAAAGGTGCAATATCACTTGCAAGACAAACGGGCTGGAGTCCGCAAGTACCATGGAATGTGGGGTACCACAGACTCAGGACAGAAATAAGAGGGACAAGAAAATTCTACCAGAAAGGCCGTAGTTCAGAAGAAATAGTTTGTAGACTGGGCAGATAGATACATCTTATGCAGCAGTTTAAAGACCACCTGCGGCAGGCCAAAATAGAAAGCTGGAATCGATTGGTGGCACAGAACGTACATTTAGACTCATGGAATACACCTTAGTCGCGCGGAGTGGCCGCGCGGTTTGAGGCGCTATGTCACGGATTGCGCGGCCCCTCCTGCCAGAGGTTCGAGTCCTCCCTCGGGCATGGGTGTGTGTGTTGTTCTTAGCATAAGTCAGTTTAAATAGTGTGTAAGTATAGGGACCAATGACATCAGCAATTTGGTCCCTTAGGAATTCACACACATTTGAGTACACCTTATAAAATCTACTCCCAGGCGATAAAATATTCGACAATATTATCAAGTTTAAAACGAGCAGACGGTAGCATGACAGAAAAATGGCGATAATCTGCACAGTTACTGATGAACATTCTCTTTCCGGATGACAATGCAGAAGACGTATTTGATGAACACAGAGAATTACGGAACAAGGCTAGGGAACCATACAGTGGAGACGGGATGGTTTGTCCTTTTCTGACGAGAAGGTGATGAAAGATATCCTGAAATTGAAGAGGAGTAAATCACCAGATCCTGACGGCATCCCTGTTGAAGTTCTACACCCTCTTCATATGAACATAAATTTAAATTTGTGTCAACTCAACAGTGAGTGTTTGTTGCTGGGAAGGCTACCAGATTTATAGAAGAAAGCAAACGTCATTATCTTGAAAAAGGGAGAAGACAAGGATGTTCAGCTCCAAAGTGCTACAGACAAATTTTCCTTCTCTATACCTTACAGTAAGTGCTGCAGAAACTGCTGCGCGGTAGACTACAGCAAAAAAGGGTCCTTCATGGAACGAACACCCAACAACACATATTTAGGAGTGGAAAGTCACAGTAGACGCTGTAAATGAGGCGATAACAACGTTCTGCATAAATATGTTGTAACTTTAACGGTGAGCATCGCCAGGGCTTTCGATCACTTATGGTAGCCAGCACGTTTTGACCCCCTGAGAGATTTTAGACGCCCACGAGCGTTACACAACTGTTTCAAGAACTGTTGCCAAAACAGAGAGGCATCTATGTCGTGCCCAGGAGAGACCCTTCCAAAAGAAATTTCGAAGGCTGCTCTCAGGGATCTGTCAATGTCCTTCTCTGATACTCGACCCAGTGTTAGGAAAGCTGCAGGATAACGAAGCGGTCGTAGGAGCAGTGGAAAACGCAGATTACCTAGTGATCCTGGGAAGCTCCACAAGCAACCTGGAAGATGCGTGTAGCCCAAGCCTTCAACAGTAAAATCTGTGGTGCCAAGAAACTAAACTGCGTATTGCACCTGAAAGAGCCATGCACATGTTGTTAAAGGAGAACCTTGAAAGAGACCCGATCATGAAATAAAGTGACGTGTCCATAAGGAGATGTCTAGGCGTTTTCCTGGACGAGCGACAAAATTATAGTGTGCGTATTGAAGAAATGAGCAAGAGACACTGGAACGAGATGAACAAAGTTATTAGCCTGTACAGATACAGTTGGAAACTATCAATGAAAACATTAGGAATGTATCATAACGCTCTATACTATGCGATCACGGGATACTGTGCGAGAGCTTGGGCGTGCAGACTTTTGCTCCAACAACAGCCTGGGTAGTTAACAGGGTGAAACACAGAATACTGCTTCGGTTGACACGAGAGTTTGCTACTGTGTCATCAGAGTGAAGGTTATACTTGGAATATGTCCACTCAGTCTCCTGATACGATAAAAAGAGGCGATATATTGGCTGAAGAAAGAACATCACCACGAAGTGCAGAACTTAAAAGGAATACTGCCTACAAGGAAAAGCAAATTCACGGCCAAGTCCTCCACCAGAGGCGGAAACGATCTGATGATGCCCAGACAGCGATGTGCACCTATGGTTTTCTCCCAGATATAAAACGGAGATAGAAAATAAGGCATCTGCATCCACCAACAGGCATGACACTCTTCTTGGTTCAAAATGGTTCAAATGGCTCTGAGCACTATGGGACTTAAGATCAGAGGTCATCAGTTCCCTAGACTTAGAACTACTTAAACCTAACTAACCTAAGGACATCACACACACCCATTCCCAAGGCAGGATTCGAACCTGCGACCGTAGCAGTCGGGCGGTTCCGGACTGAAGCGCGTAGAACCGCTCGGTCACAGCGGCTGGCCTTCTCGATGGGTCACGGGCCTTACGTTGCCTACTCTCATCCAATTGGTCGAAGACAAACCTCTGAATGTGCCTGTTGTGAAGAAAGCACTCCAGGTCATACCATCTCGGAATGTCAACTGTATGCCTTTGATGCTGACAGTGATCGGTAGTAACTGAATCGACATGGAAGACTCGACGTCAAGGAGATACTTAGCCAATCAACCCCTGCCTACTGCACTACAGGATATTGCGACAGAAGATACAGTAGCATCGCAGCGAAGACAGCTGAAGTCAACAGTTGCAGCAGACGAACAGCCAGTCCCGGAAGGACGACGATCGCAACACCATAGTGGAAACGCAGCTGTTGGTCCCGTCACGCCACCTAAGGAACCAGAACCGAGTTGACGAGGGCCGACATGTGGCTACACATCTCACAGGCAGCAACGATGCTCTCTCGGACGAAAGGAGTGGTCTCCTGCAACCAGAGAGTGTACTGACAAAAGAAGGGGCAAATGCAACCAGAACATTCGTCGCCAGCGCCTAAGGATTCGGCATTCGGCAGGGTAATTCTATGGGGGGGGGGGGGGGGGTTAAAGGGGGAATTATGGAGTCTGTTGAGGAATGTGACAGACAAGAACTGAACTGATAGTTCAGGCTACTACACTACTGGCAATTAAAATTGCTACACCACGAAGATGACGTGCTACAGACACGAAATTTAACCGACAGGAAGAAGATGTTGCGATGTGCAAATGATTAGATTTTTAGAGCATTCACACAAGGTTGACGCCGGTGGCGACACCTACAAAGTGCTGACATGAGGAAAGTTTCCATCCGATTTCTCATACACAAGAAATATACACAAAGAGCAGTTGACCGGCGTTGCCTGGTGAAACGTTGTTGTGATGCCTCGTGTAAGGAGGAGAAATGCGTACCATCGCGTTTCCGACTTTGATAAAGGTAGGAATGTAGCCTATCGCCATTGCGGTTTATCAAATCGCGACGACGCCGCTCGCGTTGGTCGAGGTCCAATGACTGTTAGCAGAATATGGAATCGGTGGGTTCAGGAGGGTAATACGGAACGCCGTGGTGAATCCAAACGGCCTCGTATCAGTAACAGTCGAGATGACAGGCATCTTATCCGCATAGCTGTAACGGATCGTGCAGCCACGTCTCGATCCTTGAGTCAACAGATGGGGACGTTTGGAAGACAACAACCATCTGCACGAACAGTCCTACGGCGTTTGCATCAGCATGGACTATCAGCTCGGAGACCATAGCTGTGTTTACCCTTGACGCTGCATCACAGACAGGAGCGCCTGCGATGGTGTACTCAACCACGAACCTGGGTGCACGAATGGCAAAACGTCATTTTTTCGGATGAATCCAGGTTCTGTTTACAGCATCTTGATGGTCGCATCCGTGTTTGGTGACATCGCGGTGAACGCACATTGGAAGCCTGTATTAGTCGTCACCATACTGGCATATCACCCGACGTGATGGTATGGGGTGCCATTGGTTACACGTCTCGTTCACCTCTTGTTCGCATTGACGGCACTTTGAACAGTGGACGTTACATTTCAGATGTGTTACGACCCGTGGCCCTACCCTTCATTCGATCCCTGAGAAACCCTACATCTCAGCAGGATAACGCACGACCGATGTTGCAGGTCCTGTACAGGCCATTCTGGATACAGAAAATGTTCGACTGCTGCCGTGGCCAGCACATTCTCCAGATCTCTCACCAACTGAAAACGTCTGGTCAATGGTGGCCTAGTAAATGGCTCGTCACAATACGCCAGTCACTACTCTTGATGAACTGTGGTATCGTGTTGAAGCTGCATGGGCTGCTGTACCTGTACACGCCTTCCAAGGTTTGTTTGACTAAATGCCCAGGCGTATCAAGGCCGTTAATACGGCCAGAGGTGGTTGTTCTGGGTATTGATTTCTCAGGATCTATGCAATCAAATTGCGTGAAAATGTAATCACCTGTCAGTTCTAGTATAATATATTTGTCCAATGAATACCCGTTTATCATCTGCATTCCTTCTTGGTGTAGCAATTTTAATGGCCAGTAGTGTATATATTCCGCAAACCACCATACGGTGCAAGACGGGAGGAGCCTTTTACCACTGCTAGTCATTTCCTTTCGTGTTCCACTTAGAAAGCGAGCGATGGAAAAACGACTGTCTAAAATCCTCCGTACGAGCTTTAGTTTCTCACATTTTATCTTCATGTCCTTCCACGAAATGTTCTTTGGCGAGAATAGTGTCGTTCTGCGGTCTGCCTCAATTACTGATCACTTAATTTTCACAATCGTACCGTGCAAAAAGAACTCCGTCTTCCCTCCCGGGATTTCCATTTGAGTTTACGAAGCATCTCCGTAAGACTTCCGACATATCGAACCTACCGCTAAGAAATCTAGCGGTGCACCTCTGAATTGCTTCGATTTCTTCTTTAATCCGACCTGGTGGGGATTCCCAAACACTCGAACAGAACTCAACAATGGGTCACACTACAGTTCTATCCGTCATCTACTCTATGAATGTGCTTCACTTCCCCAAAATCCTCTCAATAAAATGAAATCGCTCATTCGCCTTCCTTACTACCAACCTGACGTGCTCAATCTATCTGATATCACTTTGCAACGTTCCGCCTAGATAATTAATCGATGTGATTGTGTCAAGCTGGATTCGAAAGTTACAGGAGTGCTTTTTGTACTCGCCCCCATTAAGTTACATTCTTCTACATTTAGAGCAAGCTGCCATCCATTAAATTCGTGTAAGTCATCTTGTATACTCCAACAGTCATTCAACGATGATAGCTTCTCATACACCACAGCGCGGTCAGGTCATTTATCTAAGCAGGGAATGAAAGCGGTCCTATCACACTTCCCTGGGGCACTCCTGACGACACCCACGTCTCTGAACAGTCGCCCTCGGGACCAGCATACTGGGTTCTACGAGGGCTATCCACAAAGTACATTACGTTTTCGTTTGTGTCCGTTAGGGGCGGGGCTAGCGCGGCCATCTTGGTGTCATGGCATTCCGGCGCTCAGTCGGCATCCTGCCGTGCTAGTGAGAGGTTCGTGCTGTACTCCGTTAAGTTACCGTGACAGTTTGAA
Source organism: Schistocerca serialis cubense (assembly GCF_023864345.2). Lineage (NCBI taxonomy): Eukaryota > Metazoa > Arthropoda > Insecta > Orthoptera > Acrididae > Schistocerca > Schistocerca serialis. The sequence goes on along the minus strand of NC_064640.1, from coordinate 844,658,744 downwards.
ATGTCAGCGAAGTGTGAAGTGCGTGCTGTAATAAGGTTTCTGACTGCAAAAAACTGTACACCGATAGAAATCTATCGGCAGCTTTGTGAAGTGTATGGGGACAACATAATCACTGAAGGTGGAGTGCGTCAATGAGTCATAAAATTTAAAAATGGCCGAACTAACGTTCACGACAAAGAACTAACTGGAAGACCCAGCATAGTGACTGCCGAACTTGTCAAAAAAGTCGATGCCGCGGTCCGTGAAAACCGTAATTTCACAATCATGGAACTCTCTATGAGTTTTCCACAAATTTCACGAAGTTTGTTGCCCGAAATCATTACCGAAAAGCTTGGTTACCACAAGTTTTGTGCAAGATGGATACCAAAAATCTTGACAGAGATTCACAAAAATCAGCGAATGGCTGCAGCGTTAACGTTTTTGGACGCCTACGAGAAAGATGGCGACTCATTACTCGATCGCATCGTTACTGGTGACGAAACATGGGTTAAGCATGTGAACTGCCAGACAAAATTGCAGTCAATGCAGTGAGGGCACACAAATTCCCCCCAAAAACCCAGGAAATGCACGCAGACAATGTCGGCAAGGAAGGTGATGACGACTGTCTTTTGGGACAGGAAAGGTGTGATTTTTGTGGATTTCCTGGAAAGAGGCACTACAATAAACTCTCAAAGGTATTGCCAAACTCTGCACAACCTCAGAAGAGCAATACAAAACAAGCGCAGGGGAAAGTTGGGCTCAAAGATCTTGCTGATTCACGACAACGCTCGGGCCCACACGGCAAATGCCACTCGTGAAGTTCTCGAATCTTTTAAGTGGGAGTTGTTTCCTCATCCGCCGTACAGTCCCGACCTGGCACCGAGCGACTTCCACTTATTCCCAGCAATGAAGAAGTGGTTGGCTATGCAGCGTTTTGATGACGACACACAGCTTCAAGAAGAGGTAACCACATGGTTGAAGGCGCAGGCGGCCGAATTTTACGACGAAGGAATTTCCAAGCTCGTCCATCGCTACGATAAGTGCCTTAATTTAAATGGCAACTACGTAGAAAAGTAGTATTTATGTGTGGCTTTCATCTGTAAGTCCGCCCCAGTAGCTGAGTGGTCAGCGTGACGGATTGCCGTCCTCTGGGCCCGGGTTCGATTCCCGGCTGGGTCGGAGATTTTCTCCGCTCTGGGACTGGGTGTTGTGTTGTGTTCATCATCATTTCATCCCCATCCGGCGTGCAGGTCGCCCAATGTGGCGCCGAATGTAATAAGACCTGCGATATGGCGGCCGGGCCTGCCCCGCGAGGGGCCTCCCGGCCAATGACGCCAAACGCTCATTTCCATTTCCATCTGTATATAATAGAAAAATTTTCCAATACTTTATTTATTTTTAATTCCAAAACGTAATGTACTTTGTGGATAGCCCTCGTATTACTTAGTCTTCGAGCCACTCACATATCAGGGAACCTAACCCATACGCTCAGACTTTTTTTCCTACACATATTTTCCAGTCGCTTGGGACGTTTCTCTGGGCGAGACATTCGCGATAAATGCAAGCTAAGTAAGAGGCCAATGCCACAGAGCATTTTCTGTGAAACCGAACTGGGATACCATCAGGGCCTGACGACAATAATATTTTTCAGCTCTGTCAGTTACTTCGCCGCGCCATGAAAACCAGTTCCTATATCCTCCGCCGGCCGCTGTGGTCTTGCGGTTCTAGGCGCTCAGTCCGGAGCCGCGCGACTACTACGGTCGCAGGTTCGAATCCTGCCTCGGGCATGGATATGTGTGATGTCCTTAGGTTAGTTAGGTTTAAGTAGTTCTAAGTTATAGGGGACTGATGACCATAGATGTTAAGTCCCATAGTGCTCAGAGCCATTTTTTATATCCTCCATGCGAGAGTTATACGACAATCAAACGACATATGTTTACACTATTCTTCAACATGAATGTTTTCTTGAATATGAAATTCAATACTTGAGCTTTCCTTTTGCTGACATTGCCACCCCAGACTGGTCGACGAGCGATCGGATAGCAGCCTTCGATCCGCTTAATTATTTTACATTACTGACCATTAAAATAACTACTCCAAGAAGAAATGCAGATGATAAGCGGGTATTCATTGGACAAATATATTATATTAATACTGACATGTGATTACATTTTCACGCAATCTTGGTGCACAGATCCTGAGAAATCAATACCCAGAACAACCACCTCAGGCCGTAATAACAGCCTTGATACGCGTGGGCATTGAGTCAAACAGAGCTTGTATGGCGTGTACAAGTACAGCTGCCCGTGTGGCTTCAACGCGATACCACAGTTCATCAAAAGTAGTGACTGGCGTATTGTGACGAGCCAGTTGCTCGGCCACCATTGACCAGAAGTTTTCAATTGGTGAGAGATCTGGAGAATGTGCTGGCCAGGGCAGCAGTCGAACATTTTCTGTATCCAGAATGGCCCGTACAGGGCCTGCAACATGCGGTCGCGCATTATCCTGCTGAAATGTAGGGTTTCGCAGGGATCGAATGAAGGGTAGAGCCACGGGTCGTAACACATCTGAAATGTAACGTCCACTGTTCAAAGTGCAGTCAATGCGAACAAGAGGTGACCGACACGTGTAACCAATGGCACCACATACCATCACGCCGGGTGATACGCCAGTATGGCGATGACGAATACACGCTTCCAATGTGCAATGTCACCAAACACGAATGCGACCATCATGATGCTGTAAACAGAACCTGGATTCATCCGAAAAAATGACGTTTTGCACCCAGGTTCGTCGTTGAGAACAGCATCGCAGGCGCTCCTGTCTGTGAGGCACCGTCAAGGGTAACCGCAGCCGTGGCCTCCGAGCTGATAGTCCATGCTGCTGCAAACGTCGTCTAACTGTTCGAGCAGATGGTTGTTGTCTTCCAAACGTCCCCATCTGTTGACTCAGGGATCGAGACGTGGCTATACGATCCGTTACAGCCATGCGGATAAGATGCCTTTCATCTCGACTGCTAGTGATACGAGACCGCTGGGATCCAGCACAGCGTTCCGTATTACCCTCCTGAACCCACCGATTCCATATTCTGCTAACAGTCATTCGATCTCTACCAACGAGAGCAGCAATGTCTCGATACGATAAACTGCAATCGCGATAGGCTACAATTGTACCTTTATCATAGTTGGAAACGTGATGGTACCCATTTCTCATCCTTACACGAGGCTTCACATCAACGTTTCACCAGGCAATGCCGGTCAACTGCTGTTTGTGTATGAGAAATCGGTTGGAAACTTTCTTCGTGTCAGCACGTTGTAGGTGTCCCCACCGGCGCCAACCTTGTGTGAATGCTCTGAGAAGCTAATCATTTGCATATCACAGCATCTTCTTTCTGACGGTTAAATTTCACGTCTGTAGCACGTCATCTTCGTGGTGCATCAATTTTAATGTCCAGTAGCGTATATATGACCAGAGTCTTCTCGCGTTCTCGACAAGATGGTTCACTCAGGTATGACGGTGGAAATTGTACGCTTCATTTACCTTCATACGGACGCACTAATTTCTACTAACTTTTGCCTGTCAACATTTGCGCTTTCTTTATTGAATCAAGAGTGAAACACTCTCCGTTTTCTCATCATTTTTCGAATTTGGTTGTTAAACCACGGAAGGTCCTTTCGATCCTTAATCCAGTTACTTGGCGCATGCGTCAGTTATGTTAATTCCTTACATTAACGATAGATGTCACTGGATGTCGTTATGATACGATGTCTGTTGTAGTTTACATGTATGTATTCCATTTCTAGAACATGACACCTACATGGAGAATATTTGGAGACCCATTACATTTGTTTTCTATTCGATAACAATTTCACAGCGTGTTACCTTTCTCTACCCGACATAAATGTTAGTTTTGTCTTCTATTCCTGTAGCACATAAATGGTATCAGAAGGATCGGGCTATATCACTTATTTCTAGATGGTGCTTCAGGTTTTCGACTTCTAAATCATAGAGAGGGCCATGTGTCAGTACTTAGTACTTCCATCCGTTTTGGGAATAAAGTGTCAAACAGTATCAGCGGGACTACGAAAATTAACATTCCCAACTGAAGGACGGATCTTCGTCAATAATGGAACGTGCCTTCCGTGGTATACAGTGCAGAGATTTAGGGTTCAAGGACATTCCATCACTATATGGAGGTATATCACTACTGTCAAAACGTGGAATATCAGTTCCTATCCTTGGCAACATGTGTAGCTTCTTACCGTAAGGTTTCACTTATTCGGGAAAATAGAGATTCACATCCCTGCTCATATATCCTGATTTAGCTTTTCTGTGGTTTCTTTGTATTTATTGAGGTGATTCTTTGAACATTGGCACGGCCGATTTCTTTGCTCATGCTTGTCCAATACGAGGTTGTGATCTGTCTCTATGTAAATTGCTGTTGACAGCATGTTTACACTCATGTCGTGCTTCCATCCTGTACAGTTAAACATAAAAAAGCTGCAATGTCACAAATGTTTGTAACTATACTACCTTCCCGTCAAGTGAAAATCGCACACCAGGCAAAGAAACTAACTTGAATTGCTGCCTTTGGCGAGTTGTGGTCTGCCAACTGCGGTCTACAAGCAAGCCTTCTCCATGTTACTATCTCTTCCCACACTCAGAAATGTCATACTACTATCAATCGTTCTGTGTATTCAGGCGATTCTGTGTCACACTGCTTCTCTCCAGGCTGCTCAACGAACGGGGTGAGCGAGAGAACCTTTTCGATTTTTTTTTATATCAATGGGAGACAGGCCTTGATAAACTGGTAGTTTGAATCGGATGATGAACTGCATGCGGAGAGATGAAATTTAGGTCTTAGACACACAGATGAAGTTAGCTACGAAGGTTCATTTAAGCGGACGTTCATCGAAAGAGTAGGCAATCCATTCTATAACTGTAGCAGTATGACAGTTACGATCTCAGACTTCGGAAAACCTAGAAGAATTGTACACATGTTCGTTCTTGTTAAATGATACAACGAGATTTAGAAATTCCTGGTTGTGCGCAACCTATGTTAATGATCTTCACATACAGTTCAAAATGCTGTAGTAATATCACAATTACGATCTCAGACTTTGGAAAACCCATAAGAATTGTACATGTGTTTATTCTTCTTAAAGGTTGTGACTAGATTTAGACGCCCTTGGTCGTGTCATAATTTTTCACTGCTGCATCACCAAATCAGTCGAGGATCCTATACAAAGGTCTGAAATTAGAACTCAAATCTTCGCAAATTCAAGCGTTGATGCAGGTCTTGAGATGTGCCTGATTGTTCAGTCAATAAGAACGCTGGCACGCACATGTGTCTGTCTGTTTCATGGCCGCGTACACTTTGCTACAGAGTGGAAATTTCGTTCTGCATTAAATAACGACATTGGACAACCTGTTACACTTCGCAGCTGACTCTTTCTACACTACTGGCCACTAAAATTGCTACACCAAGAGGAAATGCAGATAATAAATGGGTATTCATTGGACAAATATATTATACTAGAACTTACATATGACTACATTTTCACGCAGTTTGGGTGTATAGATCCTGAGAAATCAGTACCCAGAACAACCACCTCTGGCCGTAATAACGGCCTTGATACGCCTGGGCATTGAGTCAAACAGAGCTTGGATGGCGTGTACAGGTACAGCTGCCCATGCAGCTACAACACGATACCACAGTTCATCAAGAGTAGTGACTGGCGTATTGTGACGAACCAGGTGCTCGGCCATCATTGACCAGACGTTTTCAATTGGTGAGAGATCTGGAGAATATGCTGGCCAGGACAGCAGTCGAACATTTTCTGTATCCAGAAAGGCCCGTACAGGACCTGCAACATGTGGTCATGCATTATCCTGCTGAAATGTAGGGTTTCGCAGGGATCGAATAAAGGGTAGAGCCACGGGTCGTAACACATCTGAAATGTAACGTCCACTGTTCAAAGTGCCGTCAGTGCGAACAAGAGGTGACCGAGACGTGTAACCAATGGCACCCCATACCATCACGCCGGATGATACGCCACTATGACGATGACGAATACACGCTTCCAATGTGCGTTCACCGAAATGTCGCCAAACACGGATGCAACCATCATGATGCTGTAAACAGAACCTGGATTCATCCGAGAAAATGACGTTTTGCCATTCGTGCACTCAGGTTCGGCGTTGAATACACCATCGCATGGGTTCCTGTCTGTGATGCAGCGTCAAGGGTAACCGCAGCCACGGTCTCCGAGCTGATGGTCCATGCTGCTGCAAACGTCGTCGAACTGTTCGTTCAGATGGTTGTTGTCTTGCAAACGTCCCCATCTGTTGACTCAGGGATCGAGACGTGGCTGCACGATCCGTTACAGCAATGCGGATAAGATGCCTGTCATCTCGACTGCTAGTGATACGAGGCCGTTGGGATCCTCCACGGCGTTCCGTATTACCCTCCTGAACCCACCGATTCCATATTCTGCTAACAGTCATTGGATCTCGCCCAACGCGAGCAGCAATGTCGCGATATGATAAACCGCAATCGCGATAGGCTACAATCCGACCTTTACCTAAGTCGGAAACGTGATGGTATGCATTTCTCCTCCTTACACGAGGCTTCACAACAACGTTTCACCAGGCAACGCCGGTGAACTGCTGTTTGTGTATGAGAAATCGGTTGGAAACTTTCCTCATGTCAGCACGTTGTAGGTGTCGCCACCGGCGTCAACCTCGTGTGAATGCTCTGAAAAGCTAATCAGTTGCATATCACAGCATCTTCTTCCTGTCGGTTAAATTTCGCGTCTGTAGCACGACATCTTCGTGGTGTAGCAATTTGAATGACCAGTAGTGTATTTCTCGGACGCTGTATATAACAGGCAAATCGGTCTCACTCCCTACTGATCTGTACTTGCACCTCAACTGTTAGATTCTTATCCATAAGCGATGAATGTGGTGAACCATATGACGTTCACCTGAGTGAGCGGGCAAAGTTGCCTAAACTTACACCAGCGCTAGCAAGGGTCATTTTTCCAGTCTGTACTACAAAGCTGAACTCTTAATTAAAACAACCAGTTCACGAAACAATTAATCCATTTTTAGAATATGGTTTGGATATTGCTTACCTGCCTCCTTCGCCAAATATTGTTCAAAATGCTGCATTGGACAGTATTTAAAAATGGTGAAAATGTGAAACGAGACCTATGTTAGATTGAATGAGTGGCGTATGATGTAATTTCGAAATAGGTAGAAAAATGAATTAGAGTAAAGGAAAATATAACTATGTTTGACGAGGATGAAAATCTATATTAGAAGCTGGTCTGGTGTTATTTACAAGCTGACGTTACTAAGCAAACATTCAAGATAAATTGCTCCGTAAACCGCCAGTTTCTCTATCTGGCTCCAGACATAATGTTTCTGGCTGCACTTTAATCTTGAAGTACTCATTCGTGAGGCTGACCACGTATTTTTCAACTACTTATTTAGGCACCAATAGCTGAGTTCGTAACGACGCCATGTTATTCGCTCTTCATAACGCAATTCGAGCGAAGGTAGCGTGCAAAATGGGAATTACGCAGACTTCGCAGAACTCAGTTTTTACTACCGTGAGCCCAATTAAGGCTGCCGTAAGATCTCTAGAAAACTGGGAAATCGCCAAGACAGAAATACTTACATAAACCGTGAAGACTATCACCGCTCCCAATTTAACATTTCAGTAACGAGCAAAAGGGCTCTTTTGTGACTCCAGATATAGCTTAAAGTCACTTATCTGCCCAACCAATTAGTAGCACGCTTTTTTGCACCACTTGAATTACTCACATCGAAATGAACATGTTCCAGAAGCAAAACCAGTACATACTTGGGTGTCACCGGGATGAGAGGAGATGCAGGAGATGAGGCAGCTAACCCGTTTCCCAGCACACTCGATTTATTTCTCCGTTCCATGTATAACAAGAGCTCATCGTTACCTTCGAAGCCTATAGGTTTTCGATAGAACCCCGGAGGCGTATAAACAGATTAGTAATATGACTGCTTTGCTCTCTTTCCGGTCGTAGGAGATCCATGTCAAGATTTGGTAAACTTATTCTACTTTAACTTTGTTGCCGGATGTTCTTCCTGTCACACCTGTCGACAGTTAACTTAAGGAATAGAAGCTCGTTTGCCCATTCTGTCCGTGAATCGTGGACGTTTTTGGTGTGTTATCGTAATTCATTGTATGTGTGTCATATTTTTTGAGCGGTCGATTGAGGCTGGATGAGAATTTACCTAAATGAGCGTGTAAAACCACCAAAATCGCACTTAGGCTGGCGGTGTACCAGATGAGCGATACGGTTTCGATCTGGATGTAGCTCACCCTATTGTCTCGCAAGCTAGAGCATTGCGCGATTGAGCAGGTCGATAATGTAACTGCGTATGAAGGTATTAATAATTATGAACAACAAATATATCATTTGTACATCATCAAACCAATGATTTCAGTTCCAGAAATACGGAAAATTCGGATTCCTACAGCGTGAATTCACAGTGATTAAGAGTTTACTAAGGCCTTTTGCTGTTCCGACTACAGATTGTGAATCCTGAACTGAAATCGTTCGCTCATGATACAGTAGCTACTCGACGATACGTTGATTCACCTAGTGGTTTGCGAAAGTCAGTAACGTTGTCAGCTGCTGTACCCAACTGTCTGTCTATCAACAAACTAAAGCAAGTGAGTTGTTAAACGCATGTCGATGAATCTGACAGCGTTCATATGTGCCTGAGGAAGAAGCCTCTACGCTACATTGTGATGTCAGATAACGCTTCCAGGAGCCTGAATTGTGTACACTAGCCACGTAGAACCGAAAGTATAATTAGATTTAGACGTAAAGATAATGTGAGTCCAGATACTAGATTGTGGTTTATACACATTCCAATAAAAGTTTATGTTACTGATGTCAGCTACACACATCTACAGCTACATCTACTTATCTTGCATAATCAAAAAGGTTATTTTTTGTCTGTAGAGTACTTTTCATTATAAGTTTAAATAATACATTTTAACTATATTCTAATGTTATGTATATAATGGACTCAGTGACACTGTTCGGATCATCCAGTACTGGAGCGAAACATTCGTGCTTAAACCACATATTAATATGCACAGTACGTCTGTTTTATTCACTTGTTACTTTAAAAGTTGAGAAGGTGGTGTATTAACAGATATAGGAAACTATAACAGTTACGTCTGAGAAAATACAACACTGACTTTGTTTCATGGGTACACTGTTGACACATATTTTCTTCGTTTTGTGCTTACAGTACTCAGAGAAGTATTTTAACAACTGCAATAAATGTAAGTGTTCGGAATTTTGTTCTGACGGGATGTGGACCAGAAACAATATAGAATATGTAGAGAATAAACGAGTTCGGAATGCAAGGCTACAAAAGAGTACTGAAGATTGAATGGACAGGTAGGATAACTGGATTGAATACGGGAGAAGAGAAATTTACAACTCGGCTTGACTAAAACATGGGACTGGTTTGACGGGATACATACTGAGGTAATTACTATTAAAAACAGTCTTGATCACGATTTATTTTATAAGGTGACCGGTTTCGACCACTACTGTGGTCATCTTCAGACCATTGAGTGGGAACCCCTTTCTGTTGGAGAATCACAACTCCAACAGAAAGGGGTTCCCACTCAATGGTCTGAAGATGACCACAGTAGTGGTCGAAACCGGTCACCTTATAAAATAAATCGTGATCAAGACTGTTTTTAATAGTAATTATTTAAAAGACATTGATCACTGCTGTTCCCATAATGCATTCAAAAGTAATACATACTGAGGTGTTAATTTGTCGTTAATTTGGTCGTTTGGTCGTTAATTTGTCGTTAATGTTAATTTGATCGTTGAGAGAAATGCCTGAGGTAAAAATTGTGTACCGAAACCAAGACTTGCCTCCGTTAACTGGATCATTGAGATACGTATTGTAGTGCTTTCGCAGTCTTTTAGAAAATGGTTCAAATGGCTCTGAGCACTATGGGACCTAACTTCTGAGATCATGAGTCCCCTAGAACTTAGAACTACTTAAACCTAACTAACCTAAGGACATCACACACATCCATGCCCGAGGCAGGATTCGAAACTACGACCGAAGCGGTCGCGCGGTTCCGGACTGTAGCGCCTAGAACCGCACGGCCACTCCGGCCGGCCGCAGTGTTTTAACTGGCGCTAAAAATATATATTGTGGGCTGCAACTACAGGCACCTGGGAATAGAAATAGTCCAGTAAGCTGGACTTGATCCTGCCATAAGGGAGGCTAGTGGTTCCACCTTTGGGATAAGTTGGTGCAAGAGATAATTGATCTTAGGACTTCCGTAAGCGAGGAAGAAGGAATGCTGCTGTGTATCATCTAAGATGCCATGAGCCAGGAAGTGTTGTTCCATGTGAACAACATTGTTCGCCCATGGATTGACCTTCTTGTCGAAAGATAGAAACAGCAGAGGTGCTGTCCGGAAACCTTTGACCTTGGTGTCAATACGGGAAGATTGACTGGCGAGTTCTGGGGATGGCTCGGGAATGGCCATCAGCCACTCGACCAGGAGTTCATGGGTCGCTCCATCTGCTAGAGCAGTACCAAGACCTGGTCAGATGGATCCGTTGGGGACGCCATACTGGAAGCAACATAGACGAAATGAACTTACAGGAAAAGAGTCACAAAAGCATTTTTCTACCTGGGATGCAGCACACACATAAGCACAGACTCGAAAAAAAAGACCATCTCCTGTTAATACGTTTGTCAAAGGTGGCAAAGATGGTAAGGTCCAGTTCACCACGAACTTAAAGTTTGAGAGAAAATTAACACAACGTTCTCTGACAGTAGTTGATTGGTAACAAGTCATTGAACCAAAACAAATGTTCCTTAGAATGAGCACTGAACACTGGCAGAAGGCTAACAAATTTACACTACTGGCCTTTAAAATTGCTACACCAAGAAGAAATGCAGATGATAAACGTGTATTCATTGGACAAATATATTATACTACAACTGACATGTGATTACATTTTCACGCAATTTGGGTGCATAGATTCTGAGAAATCAGTACCCAGAACAACCACCTCTGGCCCTAATAACGGCCTTGATACGCCTGGGCATTGAGCCAAACAGAGCTTGGATGACGTGTACAGGTACAGCTGCCCATGCAGCTTCAACACGATACCACACTTCGTCAAGAGTAGTGACTGGCGTATTGTGACGAGCCAGTTGCTCGGCCGCCATTGACCAGAAGTTTTCAATTGGTGAGAGATCTGGAGAATGTGCTGGCCAGGACAGCAGTCGAACATTTTCTGTATCCAGAAAGGCACGTACAGCACCTGCAACATGCGGTCGTGCATTATCCTGCTGAAATGCAGGGTTTCGCAGGGATCGAATGAAGGGTAGAGCCACGGGTCGTAACATATCTGAAATGTAACGTCCACTGTTCGAAGTGCCGTCAGTGCGAACAAGAGGTGACCGAGACGTGTAACCAGTGGCACTCCATACCATCACCCCGGATGATACGCCAGAATGCTGACAACGAATACACGCTTCCAATGTGCGTTCACCGCGATGTCGCCAAACACAAATGCGACCATCATGATGCTGTAAACAGAACCTGGATTCATCCGAAAAAATGACGTTTTGCCATTCGTGCACCCAGGTTCGTCGTTGAGTACACCATCGCAGGCGCTCCTGTCTGTGATGCAGCTCGGCTCTGAGCACTATGCGACTTAACTTCGGAGGTCATCAGTCGCCTAGAACTTAGAACTAATTAAACCTAACTAACCTAAGGACATCACACACATCCATGCCCGAGGCAGGATTCCAACCTGCGACCGTAGTGGTCGCTCGGTTCCAAACTGTAGCTCCTAGAACCGCACGGCCACTCCGGCCGGCTGTGATGTAGCGTCAAGGGTAACCGCAGCCATGGTCTCCAAGCTGATAGTCCATGCTGCTGCAAACGTCGTCGAATGTTAGTGCAGATGGTTGCTGTCTTGCAAACGTCCCCATCTCTTGACTCAGGGATCGAGACGTGGCTGCACGATCCGTTACAGCCATGCAGATAAGATGCCTGTCATCTCGACTGCTAGTGATACGAGGCCGATGCGATCCAGCACGGCGTTCCGTATTACCCTCCTGAACCCACCGATTCCATATTCTGGTAACAGTCATTGAATCCCGACCAACGCGAGCACCAATTTCGCGATACGATAAATCGCAATCGCGATAGGCTACAATCCGACCTTTATCAAAGTCGGAAACGTAATGGTACGCATTTCTCCTCCTTACACGAGGCATCACAACAACGTTTCACCAGGCAACGCCGGTCAACTGCTGTTTGTGTATGAGAAATCGGTTGGAAACTTTCCTCATGTCAGCACGTTGTAGGTGTCATCACCGGCGCCAACCTTGCGTTAATGCTCTGAAAAGCTAATCATTTGCATATCACAGCATCGTCTTCCTGCCGTTTAAATTTCGCGTCTATAGCACGTCATCTTCGTGGTGTAGCAATTTTAATGGCCAGTAGGGTTCACTACTAAGAGTCTTGACACTCAGGGTGCCAGAATCAAGGGGCTTACCAAGTCTCAGTCCAAAATCTAAGTCGGTAAAGCAGTTAATGAAGCAAAAGAAAATATTGTAAGACTGAAGACGGGTTATTGCACCAAAGCCACATCTTCTTCAAGTTATGACCCAAATGGAACAACAAGTACAGGAAGATGGAGGTGGGCTGCATTGACGGTGTAGCGATGGCCCCAGAGTGAGCTATACATAGATGAAGTGCTACTACATTCGGCGCTTAGCCCAGAAAGCCCACTCGGAGTGAATTGGTTCTTGAGGGCTTGTGCGCTGGCCCTTGTACAGCCCTGGGCATGCGGGGTGAGCTAGTCCTATTTGCGATCACGTGGCCCACATAAGGGAAAGGTCCATGGGGCCAGAGATATCTTATGGCGCTGATGCCGTTGCCGTCTGCTGGCCATGAGGAATGTGGCTCATGTCGTGTGTCGCCACCAAGGAGCTCGTGGTCGTGCGGTAGCGTTCTCGCTTCCCACGCCCGGGTTCCCGGGTTCGATTCCCGGCGGGGTCAGGGATTTTTCTCTGCCTCGTGATGACTGGGTGTTGTGTGATGTCCTTAGGTTGGTTAGGTTTAAGTAGTTCTAAGTTCTAGGGGACTGATGACCATAGATGTTAAGTCCCATAGTGCTCAGAGCCAGAGCCACCAAGGAAGACTGTTACACATGTAGCCTGGCTGTAATGTGGGTTGCTGGTAGAATATGCACAGGGCCATGATACAGCACTTAAATTTTGTTTTTTTCTTTGTGCTATAACGTTCACAGAAGAACTATAAGTGATGCAGTATGCTTATCACCCTTGTGGTGTTGCGTTGAATTACAGTGAAGTCACAAAAGTCATGGTATAACGATATGCATATACACCACTGGCCATTAAAATTTCTACACCATGAAGATGACGTGCTACAGACGCGAAATTTAAGGGGATACGGAATCGGATTTTGGGTTAAAAAATCGAATTTTTTTTTATTGGCGTATTATATTCTGCCATGTTTCCTCTTTAAAATGACGTATCATACATAGCTCTACTACAATTATAACTATTTTATTTTTATATATTTGTGAGATCGGGTATTGCGCTTTAGTTATACACGTCTCTCGTGGCTGACCATGAACTTTTTGGCAGTACCTTTAAAGTGACATGAATTCAAATATCCCGGTTTCCAGCGACTATTTATACACTAGTTGCCCGAAAATGTTTCTCTCTGGTTTCCTCAAGTTACTCTTTGACTTTGTGGCGGGACTGTTTTGTAAACAGTGTGATATAAGAAAGTAGTTGTTGTTGAGTTATTTCGTATTTAGTGCTTCATTTTTCGCAGTGAAAATGCCTAGAGCTGAAGCAAAAGTATTTAAAAAGCGTGTGAACTGGCAAAAGAAAAGAAATAATGATTCATTAGCAAAGCAAAGCAGTTCATCATCATCACTGTTGGAAAATGTGAATCCACTTATTACTGATTTGCCGAACGAACTTACACCAAATGAAAACAGTGCTTCTCATAAAAAACTAAGAGATTTGGAAGAGAAATATAATTTACTTGATAGAGGGAATGAAGTTTTTGAACTCATTGATACGAATATATTGTGTGAAGCTCTTGAAAACAGTTTGTGCTGCAAAAAATGTCATGGAAACGTTTCTCTGAAAGTAGAATCCCATGTTGGCCTGGCTGCCCAGTTTAATTTAATATGCAGTGTTTGTAAATACAGCTGTAAGTTTCCAAGTTCGGTTTCAGTAACTGTAAATAATGGATACAAGAAAACTGAACTTTATAGTGTAAATATTAGGTTAGTTTATGGATTGCGAGCAATTGGTAAGTGCAAAGCAGCTGGTGATATGCTATGTGGTGTTCTAAATCTTCCAAGTGCACCTTCAAAGTTTGAAGCTTACAATTATGTACTAGGATCTGCAGTTGAAGATGTAGCACAGAAGTCAATGCAGGTTGCTGTGGAAGAATCAGTGGAAGAAAATGACGGCAGTCGTGACCTCACAGTGGCGTTTGATGGCACGTGGCAGAAAAGGGGCCACACCTCCAACAATGGTGTTGTAACAGCAACTAGTGTTGATACTGGCAAGGTTATTGATGTTGCAATAATGTCTAAATACTGTAGGTGCACAGGCAGGCTGAAAAATGAACACAGTGATGACTGTATTGCTAATTATTATGGTAGTAGTGGTGGCATGGAGGTTGCTGGGGTGAAGAAAATTTTTCATCGCTCTTCACAGTGGTATAATGTTCGCTATGTCAAATATCTGGGAGATGGTGACTCTAAAGCATTCAAAGAAGTTTTGGAAAGCAAACCATATGGGAACAGTGTAAATATAAGCAAACTTGAATGTATATGACATGTGCAGAAGAGAATGGGTGCCAGGCTGAGAAGGTTAAAATCAGTTATGAAAGGGAAAAAAACTAGATGATGGGAAAACCTTGGATGGCAGAGGAAGATTGACTGATTCCATAATAGACCACATTCAGAACTGCTATGGCCTTGCAATCAGGCAAAATACAGGCAATCTTGAAGAAATGAGGAGAGCTATATGGGCTTTATATTTCCACACCGCATCCACGGATGAGCATCCACAACATGGTTTGTGCCCCAAAGGTGAAAACAGCTGGTGTAAATACAATAGGGGACTAACAACAGGAGAGAAATACATTCACCACCACAGTCTACCATCAGCCATCATGGCAGAAATAAAGCCCATTTTCAGAGATCTGGCTGACAGAAGTCTTCTGATGAAATGTCTTCACGGAAAAACGCAGAACCCCAACGAGTGCTTGAATAGTGTGATATGGCATCGTCTCCCAAAAACAGTGTTTGTCGGAATTAATACACTACATTTTGGTGTGTATGATGCTGTGGCAACCTTCAATCTTGGAAATATAACTAAATGCCAGGTCCTTCAAAAGTTGGGTATGTGTGTTGGTTCCCGTACGGTACGTGCTATGTTCTTTTTAGATCAGCACAGACTAAGGCATGCTGATAATATAATCAAGACATTAGTGAATAAAGCAAGACAGGTGCAGAGGGGTGCCAAAAGAAGACTTGAAGATGATTCTGAAGACTGTGAAGGGGGTATTAGCTACGGATCAGGAATGTTTTAATCTTCTTTCTCCGTTTCCCGTAAGTTTACTTTTTACTTCATCTAGGAACATTATCTCAGGTACTGGTCAACCTAGAAGTCTGAAATTTTTATGACGTAGTGACATAGGTCCCTATTACATACTGAAACAACGATTTTTTAATTACTCGATTTACAAAAGACTTAGGGGTGATAGTCTAGTAAAAAGCGATGGAAAAAATTTACTTAAAAATAAATGTACAATATCTCTGTAAGAAAATACTTTGACAATAAACTGTTGTTTCAGTATTGTTGTAACATATGAATGCACATACAGTAAAATTTTTACCTCTCTGTCTCCAGTAGTTTGTGAGAAAATGTTCCCTATAGTAGGCATATATTAACATTGCGGGGATAGGTGATTCCGTATCCCCTTAACCGACAGGAAGAAGATGCTGTGATATGCAAATGATTAGCTTTTCAGAGCATTCACACAAGGTTGGTGCCGGTGGCGACACCTACAACGTGCTGACATGAGGAAAGTTTCCAACAGATTACTCATACACAAACAGCAGTTGACCGGCGTTGCCTGGTGAAACGTTGTTTTGATGCCTCGTGTATGGAGGAGAAATACGTCCCATCACGTTTCCGACTTTGATAAAGGTCGGATTGTAGCCTATCGCGATTGCGGTTTATCGTATCGCGACATTACTGCTCGCGTTGGTGGAGATCCAATGACTGTTAGCAGAATACGGAATCGGTGGGTTCAGGAGGGTAATACGGAACGCCGTGCTGGATCCCAACGGCCTCGTATTACTAGCAGTCGAGATGACAGGCATCTTTTCCGCATGGCTGTAACGGGTCGTGCAGCCACGTCTCGATCCCTGAGTCAAGAGATGGGGACGTTTGAAGGACAGCAACCATCTGCACGAACAGTTCGACGACGTTTGCAGCAGCATGGACTATCAGCTTTGACACTGCATCACAGACAGGATCGCCTGCGATGGTGTACTCAACGACGAACATGGGTGCACGAATGTCAAAAAGTCATTTTTTGGGATGAATCCTGGTTTTGTTTACAGCATCATGATGGTCGCATCCGTCTTTGGCAACATCGCGGTGAACGCACATTGGAAGCGTGTATTCGTCATCGCCATACTGGCGTGTCACCCGGCGTGATGGTATGGGGTGCCATTGATTACACGTCTCGGTCACCTCTTGTTCGCATTGACGGCACTGTGAACAGTGGACGTTACGTTTCAGATGTGCTACGACCCGTGGCTCTACTCTTCATTCGATCCTTGCCAAACCCTACATTTCAGCAGGATAAAGCACGACCGCATGTTGCAGGTCCTGCACGGGCCTTTCTGGATACAGAAAATGTTCGACTGCTGCCCTGGCCAGCACGTTCTCCAGATCTCTCACCAACTGAAAACGTCTGGTCAATGGTGGCCGGTGAACGCACATTGGAAGCGTGTATTCGTCATCGCCATACTAGCGTATCACCCGGCGTGATGGTATGGAGTGCCATTGGTTACACGTCTCGGTCACCTCTTGTTCGCACTGACGGCACTTTGAACAGTGGACGTTACATTTCAGATGTGTTACGACCCGTGGCTCTACTCTTCATTCGATCCCTGCAAAACCCTACATTTCAGAAGGATAATGCACGACCGCATGTTGCAGGTCCTGTACGGGTCTTTCTGGATAGAGAAAATGTTCGACTGCTGCCCTGGTCAGCACGTTCTCCAGATTTCTCACCAACTAGAAACGTCTGGCCAATGGTGGCCGAGCAACTGGCTCGTCACAGTACGCCAGTCGCTACTCTTGATGAACTGTGGTATCGTGTTAAAGCTGCATGGGCAACTGTATCTGTACACGCCATCTAAGCTCTGTCTGACTCAATGCCCAGGTGTATCAAGGCCGTTATTAAGCCCAGAGGTGGTTGTTCTGGTTGCCGATTTCTCTGGATCTATGCACCCAAATTGCGTGCAAATGTAATCACATGTCAGTTGTAGTATAATATATTTGTCCAGTGAATACCCGTTCATCATCTGCATTTCTTCTTGGTGTAGCAATTTTAATGGCCAGTAGTGTATATAGACGGAGGTAGTGGTGTGTACATAAGGTATAAAAGGGCAGTGCATTGACAGAGCTGTCACTTGTACTCAAGTGATTCATGTGAAAAGGTTTCTTACTTGACAATGCGACTTAACAGACTTTGAATGCGGGATGGCAGTTGCAGGCTAGGCCAATGGGACATTCCATTTCGTAAATCGTTAGGGAATTCGATATTCCGAGAACCACAGTGTCCACACTGTGCCAAGTGTACTAAATTTCATACATTACCTCTCACCGTAGACATCACAGTGGTCAACAGACTTCACTGAACGAAAGAGAGCAGCTGCATTTATGTAGAGTGGTCAGTGCTAACAGACACCAAACACTACGTGAAACAACCGCAGAAATCAATGTGGGATGTACGATGAACATATCTATCAGGGCAGTGTGGTAAAATTCGACGTTAGTGGGCTATGACAGCAAACGACCGACGCGAGTGCCTTTGCTAAGAGCGCGACATCCCCTGCAGCGCCTCACCTGTGCTCGTGACCATATCAGTTGGATCTTAGGCGGCTGGAAAACCGTGGCCTAGTCATATGAGTCCCACTTTCAGTTGGTAAGAGTTCATGGTACGGTTCGAGTGTGGCACAGGCGCAACGAAGCCATGGATCCAAGTTGTCAACAAGGCACTGTGCAAGCTGGTGGTGGCTCCCTAATAGTGTGAGCTATTTTAACGTGGAATGAACCGGTAACTGACTGGAAATGGTTATGCTGGGCTACTTGGAGTCCATCTGAAACCATTCATTGGCTTCATGTGGCCAAATAATGCTGGAATTCTTATGGATGGCAGTGCGCCATATGTTCTACATATACGTCTACATCTACGTGATTATTCTGCTATTCACAATAAAGGGCCTGGCAGAGGGTTCAATGAACCACCTTCAAGCTGTCTCTCTACCGGGCCTCTCTAGAATGGTGCGCGGGAAAAATAAGCACTTAAATTTTTCTGTGCAAGGCCTTATTTTATCGTGATGATCATTTCTCCCTACGTAGGTGGGTGCCAACAGAATGTTTTCGCAATCGGAGGAGAATACTGGTGATTGAAATTTCATGAGAAGATCCCGTCCCAACGGAAAACGCCTTTGTTTTAATGATTACCACTCCAGTTCACGTACCATATCCGCGATTGGTTTGAAAAACATTCTGGACAATTCGAGCGAATGATTTTGGCAGCCAGATCGTCCGACATGAATGCCATCGAACATTTAGGGGACATAATCGAGAAATCAGTGCGTACACAAAATATTGAGCAGGCAACACTGTCGCAATTATGGGCGTTTATAGAGGCAACATGGCTCAGCATTTCTGCAGGGGACTTTCAGCGGCTTGTTGAGTCCATGCCACGTCGAGCTGCCGCACCACGCAAGCAAAAGCAAGTCTAACACGATATTATGAAGCACCCCATAATCTTGTCACCTCAGTGTACAGTTAGATGTTAATTCAGAGACTTTGAACGAAAGTCAAATATTGGTTTTAAATGCAGCCTGCCCAGCAACAGCCTCTAATACAGGGTGGTCCACTGATCGTGACAAGGCCAAATATCTCACGAAATAAGCGTCAAACGAAAAAACTACGCCGCGGTCTTAGGCGCTGCAGTCATGGACTGTGCGGCTGGTCCCGGCGGTGGTTCGAGTCCTCCCTCGGGCGTGAGTGTGTGTGTTTGTCCTTAGGATAATTTAGGTTAAGCAGTGTGTAAGCTTAGGGTTCAAAATGGTTCAAATGGCTCTGAGCTCTATGGGACTCAACTGCTGTGGTCATAAGTCCCCTAGAACTTAGAACTACTTAAACCTAACTAACCTAAGGACAGCACACAACACCCAGCCATCACGAGGCAGAGAAAATCAATGACCCCGCCGGGAATCGAACTCGGGAACCCGGGCGTGGGAAGCGAGAACGCTACCGCACGACCACGAGATGCGGGCTGTAAGCTTAGGGACTGATGACCTT
Organism: Schistocerca serialis cubense; assembly: GCF_023864345.2. NCBI lineage: Eukaryota > Metazoa > Arthropoda > Insecta > Orthoptera > Acrididae > Schistocerca > Schistocerca serialis. The sequence continues at coordinate 844,639,034 of NC_064640.1, read as the reverse complement.
AACAGTTAAGTCCAATAAGATTTCACACACATTTGAACATTTTTTTGAAAAAACTACAAAGGATGAAACTTGTCTAGCTTGAAGGGAGAAACCAGATGGTGCTATGGTTGGCCCGCTAGATGGCGCTGCCATCGGCCAAACGGGTATCAACTGCGTTTCTTTTTTTAAAAATAGGAACCCCCATTTTTTATTACATGTTCGTGTAGTACGTAAAGAAATATGAATGTTTTAATTGGACCACTTTTTTCACTTTGTGATAGATGGCGCTGTAATAGTCACAAACATATGGCTCACAATTTTAGACGAACAGCTGGTAACAGGTAGGTTTTTTAAATTAAAATACAGAATGTAGGTACGTTTGAACATTTTATTTCGGTTGTTCCAATGTGATACATGTACCTTTGTGAACTTATCACTTCTGAGAACGCATGCTGTTACAGCGTGATTACACGTAAATACCACATTAATGCAATAAATGCTCAAAATGATGTCCGTCAACCTCAATGCATTTGGCAATACGTGTAACGACATTCCTCTCAACAGCGAGTAGTTCGCCTTCCGTAATGTTTGCACATGCAATGACAATGCGCTGACGCATGTTGTCAGGCGTTGTCGGTGGATCACGATAGCAAATATCCTTCACCTTACCCCACAGAAAGAAATGCGGGGACATCAGATCCGGTGAACGTGCGGGCCATGGTATGGTGCTTCGACGACCAATCCACCTGTCATGAAATATGCTATTGCATACCGCTTCAACCGCACGCGAGCTATGTGTCGGACATCCATCATGTTGGAAGTACATCGCCATTGTGTCATGCAGTGAAACATCTTGTAGTAACATCGGTAGAACATTACGTAGGAAATCAGCATACATTGCACCATTTAGATTGCCATCGATAGAATGGGGGCCAATTATCCTTCCTCCCATAATGCCGCACCATACATTAACCCGCAAGATCGCAGATGTTCCACTTGTCGCAGCCATCGTGGATTTTCCGTTGTCCAGTAATGCATATTATGCCGGTTTACGTTACCGCTGTTGGTGAAATGACGCTTCGTCGCTAAATAGAACGTGTGCAAAAAATCTGCCATCGTCCCGTAATTTCTCTTGTGCCCAGTGGCAGAACTGTACACGACGTTCAAAGTCGTTGCCATGCAATTTCTGTTGCGTAGAACTATGGTACGGGTGCAATCGATGTTGATGTAGCATTCTCAACACCAAAGTTTTTGAGATTCCCGATTCTCACGCAGTTTGTCTGCTACTGATGTGCGGATTAGCCGCGACGGCAGCTAAAACACCTACATGGGCATCATCATTTGTTGCAGGTCGTGGTTGACGTTTCACATGTGGCTGAACACTTCCTGTTTCCTTAAATAACGCAACTATCCGTGCGAACTGTCCGGACACTTGGATGATGTCGTCCAGGATACCGAGCAGCATACATAGCACACGCCCGTTGGGCATTTTGATCACAATAGCCATACAACAACACACTATCGACCTTTTCCGCAATTGGCAAACTGTCCGTTTTAACACGGGTAATGTATCACGAAGCAAATACGGTCCGCACTGGTGGAATGTTACGTGATACCACGTACTTATACGTTTGTGGCTATTACAGCGCCATCTATCACAAAGCGTAAAATGTGGTTCAACTAAAACATTCATATTTCTTTACGTACTACACGAATATGTAATAAAAATGGGGGATCCTATTTAAAAAACCGCAGTTGATATCCGTTTGACCTATGGCAGCGCCATTTAGCGGGCCAACTATAGCGTCATCTGGTTTCCCCCTTCAAGCTAGATGAGTTTCGTTCTTTGTAGTTTTTTCGTTTGACGCTTATTTAGTGAGATTTTTGGCCCGGTCACTATCAATTGACCACCCTGTATACCAGGGACGTTTAGGGCTACCGAATTTGATTCCATACATAATGCGGATTTCGACAGAAAACTTGGACTGGCAAATACAATCTGGAAACAAAAGCCAAACTTATGAGACAAATACAAGGGTCGATCAAAATTTTCTGTTTTTACGGCGTTGCTGCAGCGTACATGCATCGGCGCGACTCTATTTTGGGTAAATAAGCACGGACGTGTTGGTAACGGGTTAGGTCAGCCTTCGAATGGAAACTTTTTAATCGTCCCTTATAGCGTTAAAGAGGATTGTGACGATTAAAAAAAGCCGTCCAAAGTCAGTCCCAAGGTCAGTTGAGAAAGGAGGAGTTGGAGGAGTCACGCCTCGCTTAAAAACTCTTGGTCACCTGGCTCTGCCTGATCGTGCCTTATAAGGGCCCCTTGTCACCCTTACCACGAAGACCTCAATGGCAGCAACAGCGGAAAAGATCGAGTCTTTAAGACCTGCTGTGGGATGGGGTTTAAAGTCAGGAACATCCGTCTCACGCAGTGTGGCTCCCTTGTAGATGTCTTTTCACCATGTGAGATGCGGCTGCTTCCTGTACGTCTATCTTCAAAAGTAAGAGATAAACCCGATTAGTGTAGAATAATCGCCAAACTCATAATCAATCAGAAGGCTTTATGTGATCAAAATTCCCCAGGGGGACAATCCTTGATACTCTAGGGTAAGGCATGCTCTACGCGCAGGAAGCGGTAACTCGGGTAGCGGAGTATATGTGGCGTGCACATGGGGGTCTTTTACTGTAGAAGAATTCCCTCTTGGGATCTGATATGATTTGCCTGACGATATAGAAGACATATCTGCCACATTATTCTCAGACATGATAGTCCCCGCAAATCGGAAATAGAGAAAGTTAAATGTAAATGCCGTGTGACTAGGGTCTCCCGTCGGGTAGACCGTTCACCGGGTGCAAGCCTTTCGATTTGACGCCACTTCGGCGACTTGCGCGTCAATGAGGATGAAATGATGATGATTAGGACAATACAACACACAGTCCCTGAGTGGAGAAAATCTCCGACCCAGCCGGGAATCGAACCCGGGCCCTCAGGATTGACATTCTGTCGCGCTGACCACTCAGCTACTAATATGATATTAGTAAACTGTAGGAGTATCCACGGTAATGTCCCAGAATTCGTATCGCTTATTGCAAGTTATAAAGCTCAGATAGTATTAAGAAGAGAACGTTGGTTGTAACCGTAAGTGAATAACAACGAAAGCCTAAGTTCAGATCGGAATATATATAATAAGTATAGGTTAGTCGCCAATGGTGGCAGCGTACTCGTATTTCTTCCTGTAAAGAATTCGATAATATCTAGCGAGGTTATTGCGAATTCCGTATCTGAATTAATCTGGGTGAAGTTAAGCATCCAAGGTGAGTCAAAAATGGTAGTCTTATGCTATTACACCACCTCCCATGAATCATGGACCTTGCCGTTGGTGGGGAGGCTTGCGTGCCTCAGCGATACAGATGGCCGTACCGTAGGTGCAACCACAACGGAGGGGTATCTGTTGAGAGGCCAGACAAACGTGTGGTTCCGGAAGAGGGGCAGCAGCCTTTCCAGTAGTTGCAGGGGCAACAGTCAGGATGATTGAGTGATCTGGCCTTGTAACACTAACCAAAACGGCCTTGCTGTGCTGGTACTGCGAACGGCTGAAAGCAAGGGGAAATTACAGCTGCAATTTTTCCCGAGGGCATGCAGCTTTACTGTATGATTAAATCATGATGGCGTCCTCTTGGTAAAATATTCAGGAGGTAAAATATTCCCCCATTCGGATCTCCGGGCGGGGACTACTCATGAGCACGTCGTTATCAGGAGAAAGAAAACTGGCATTCTACGGATCGGAGCGTGGAATGTCAGATCCTTTAATCGGGCAGGTAGGTTAGAAAATTTAAAAAGGGAAATGGATAGGTTAACGTTAGATATAGTGGGAATTAGTGAAGTTCGATGGCAGGAGGAACAAGACTTTTGGTCAGGTGAATACAGGGTTATAAATACAAAATCAAATAGGGGTAATGTAGGAGTAGGTTTAATAATGAATAAAAAAAATAGGAGTGCTGGTAAGCTACTACAAACAGCATAGTGAACGCATTATTGTGACCAAGATAGACACGAAGCCCACGCCTACTACAGTAGTACAAGTTTATATACCAACCAGCTCTGCAGATGACGAAGAAATTGAAGAAATGTATGACGAGATAAAAGAAATTATTCAGATAGTGAAGGGAGACGAAAATTTAATAGTCATGGGTGACTGAAATTCGATAGTAGAAAAAGGAAGAGAAGGAAACATAGTAGGTGAATATGGATTGGGGGTAAGAAATGAAAGAGGAAGCCGCCTGGTAGAACTTTGCACAGAGCATAACTTAATCATAGCTAACACTTGGTTCAATAATCATGAAAGAAGGTTGTATACATGGAAGAAGCCTGGAGATACTGACAGGTTTCAGATAGATTATATAATGGTAAGACAGAGATTTAGGAACCAGGTATTAAATTGTAAGAAATTTCCAGGGGCAGATGTGGACTCTGACCACAATCTATTGGTTATGAACCGTAGATTAAAACTGAAGAAACTGCAAAAAGGTGGGAGTTTAAGGAGGTGGGACCTGGATAAGCTGACTAAACCAGAGGTTGAGTTTCAGGGAGAGTATAAGAGAAACATGGACAGGAATGGGGGAAAGAAATACAGTAGAAGAAGAATGGGTAGCTTTGAGGGATGAAGTAGTGAAGGCAGTAGAGGATCAAGTAGGTAAATAGACGAGGGCTAGTAGAAATCCTTTGGTAACAGAAGAAATATTGAATTTAATTGATGAAGGAGAAAATATAAAAATGTAATAAATGAAGCAGGCAAAAAGGAATACAAACGTCTGAAAAATGAGATCGACAGGAAGTGCAAAATGGCTAAGCAGGGATGGCTAGAGGACAAATGTGAGGATGTAGAGGCTTATCTCACTAGGTAAGATAGATACTGCCTACAGGGAAATTAATGAGACCTTTGGAGAAAAGAGAACCACTCGTATGAATATCAAGACCTCAGATGGAAACCCAGTTCTAAGCAAAGAAGGGAAAGAAGAAAGGTGGAAGGAGTATATAGAGGGTCCATACAAGGGTAATGTTCTTAAGGACAATATTATTGAAATGGAAGAGAATGTAGATGAAGACGAAATGGGAGATATGATACTGCGTGAAGAGTTTGACAGAGCACTGAAAGACCTGAGTCGAAACAAGGCCCCGGGAGTAGACAACATTCCATTAGACCTACTGACAGCCTTGGGAGAGCAAGTCCTGACAAAACTCTACCATATGGTGAGCAAGATGTATGAGACAGGCGAAATACGGTCAGACTTCAAGAAGAATATAATAATTCCAATCCCAAAGAAAGCAGGTGTTGACAGATGTGAAAATTACCGAACTATCAGTTTAATAAGTCACAGCTGCAAAATGCTAACGTGAATTCTTTACAGACGAATGGAAAAACTAATAGAAGCGGACCTCGGGGAAGATCAGTTTGGATTCCGTAGAAATATTGGAACAAGTGAGGCTGACCTTTCGACTCACCTTAGAACAGAGATTAGGGAAAGGCCAACCTACGTTTCTAGCATTTGTAGACTTAGAGAAAGCTTTTGACAATGTTGACTGGAATGCTCTCTGTCAAATTCTGAAGGTGGCAGGGGTAAAATACAGGGAGCGAAAGGCTATTTACAATTTGTACACAAACCAGATGGCAGTTATGAGTCGTGGGGCATGAAAGGGAAGCAGTGGTTGGGAAGGGAGTGAGACAGGGTTGTAGCCTCTCCCCGATGTTATTCAATCTGTATATTGAGCAAGCAGTAAAGGAAACAAAAGAAAATTTCGGAGTTGGTATTAAAATCCATGGAGAAGAAATAAAAACTTTGAGGTTCGCCGATGATATTGTAATTCTGTCAGAGACAGCAAAGGACTTGGAAGAGCAGTTGAACGGAATGGACAGTGTCTTGAAAGGAGGATATAAGATGAACATCAACAAAAGCAAAACGAGGATAATGGAATGTAGTCGAAAATAAGTCGGGTGATGCTGAGGGTATTACATTAGGAAATGAGACACTTAAAGTAGCAAAGGAGTTTTGCTATTTGGAGAGCATAATAACTGATGATGGTCGAAGTAGAGAGGATATACAATGTAGACTGGCAATGGCAAGGAAAGCGTTTCTGAAGAAGAGAAATTTGTTAACATCGAGTATAGATTAAAGTGTCAGGAACTCGTTTCTGAAAGCATTTGTATGGAGTGTGGCCATGTATGGAAGTGAAACGTGGACGATAAATAGTTTGGACAAGAAGAGAATAGAAGCTTTCGAAATGTGGTGCTACAGAAGAATGCTGAAGATTAGATGGGTAGATTACGTAACTAATGAGGAGGTATTGAATAGGATTGGGGAGAAGGGGAGTTTGTGGCACAACTTGACTAGAAGAAGGGATCGGTTGGTCGGACATGTTCTGAGGCATCAAGGGATCACCAATTTAGTATTGGAGGGCAGCGTGAAGGGTAAAAATCGTAGAGGGAGACCAAGAGATGAATACACTAAGCAGATTCAGAAGGATGTATGTTGCAGTAGGTATTGGGAGATGAAGAAGCGTGTACAGGATAGAGTAGCATGGAGAGCTGCATCAAACCAGTCTCAGAACTGAAGACCACAACAACAACAACATGGTTTTATAGACCAGCTTCCGTCAGAAGCTGTAGTAGTAGAGCACTTCAGAGATAACTTACAGAATATCATTAATATTTCCTGATAATGCAAGTGCAATTGGGGGTGAGTTCAAACTGCCAGGTACAGATTGGGAAATTCTTGCTATAATCAGCCCTGGTGTCAGGGGTTCGTCTGACATTATTCTGAATGTCCTTTCCGAAAGTCGCTGAGCAGATAGAGAACCAACTCTTGAAGGTAACGTCTTAGACTTTCTAGGAACAAACAGACGTAAACCTCCCGAATCAGTTAACGTAGAGGAGGGTAATACTGACCATAAGGCTGAGATAGCATTCTTGGCTACAGGCATTACAAGGAATTTTAAGAAAGGTAATAAACTATTTTTGCTTAGCAAGAGTGACAGGATAAAAACTGCAAAATAACTGAGTAGTCAACATCAAATGTTCAGTGTTGGGGACGAAGATGTAGAGCACAAATGGAAAAAAATATTCAAAAGAATTGCTCAGTATGCCTTAGACAAGTGAGTTCCGAGCAAAGTCTTAAGGATGAAAAAGATCCACCGTAGTTTAATAGACGTCTTAGAAAACCGCAACGTTAGCAAAGGGAGCTGCATCACAGATTCAAGAGCTAGCTGAGAAACAAAAGCTGATCGAAGCTAAAATGGGCTTAAGGGGAGCAAAGAGAGAAGTGTTAACGGCTTCGAAAGTAAATTTTGTCAATCGATTTGACAAAAAAATTGACACTTTTTGATCGTACGTAAATTCAGTAAGCCGTTCACTCATTCAGTGACCATAATGGTACCAAATGGAAACTGACAGAGAGGAGGTCGAAAGAATGAATTCGATCTTCTGAAGCTGTTTCACTGTGGAGGATCGTAACACGGCCCCTCATTTCAGTCGTCGTATGAACTTCTAAATGGCAGGTATTGTATCGCGATGAAGAAAACCAGCTGCAATCGCTTTTTAGTAGAAAGGTATCAAGGCCGGATGAGGCACGATTATACAGAGAGTATGCGAAAGAACTTTCTCTCCTTCTAGCAGTAGTTTATCATAGTTCGCTGGAGCAACGAAGTGACTGAAAAAAAAGCAGGTCATTCCCGTTTTCAAGAAGGGTCGTAGGGCAGATGCACATTAAAATAGGCGTCGTCAGTCTGTCATAGAATTATGGAACTTGTTTTATGCTGATGTATTACGGCGTTTTTGGAGAAAAAAATCTCCTCTGTGAAAATCAACATGTATTTCGCGAACAGAGAGCTTGCGAAACTCTTGCTCTGCTCCTCTATGAGATCCAAAGCGCTATAGACGTCGGCGCTAAGGTTGATGCCGTATCCCTCGACTTCAGGAAGAGGTTTGGTACTGTCCCGCACTGCCGGTTAGTGAAACAAATATGAGCTGACTGGAGTATCGGACGAACTCTATGACTGGATTCAAGACTTCCTTGCAAATAGAATTCAACACGTCGTTTTTACCGGAACAAAATCGACTGGTATGTGGCTAATTTTGGGTGTGCCTCAAGGAAGTGTTACAGAGCCGTTACGGTTTGCAACGTATATAAATGATCAAGCAGAATGGGTCCAAAGCTTGTTAATGCTGTTCGGAGATGATGCGATTCTCTATAAGAACGTAACGACTCCTGAAGACCGTAACGATTTTCAGAAGGGGCTACAGAGGACTAATGAATGGTACAGGGACTGGCAGTTGACCTTGAACTTAAATAAATATAACATATTGTGCTCCGGTCTCGGAAACTGACATACGGCCGGGAGAGCGGTGTGTTCACCACATGCCCCTCCATATCCGCATCTAGTGACACCTATGAGCTGAGGATGACACGGCGGCCGGTCAGTATCGTTGGACTTTCATGGCCTGTTCGGGAGGAGTTTTAGGAAAAGAAATCTACTGCTGTACAACTAGATTACTGATGACAAATTATTGGGAACAGTAACCCCCGCAAAATATCTAGGAGTATTTCGTCGTGTGAGAGTCAGAGGAACGTATCTCCAAAAATGCGATTTTCGGTTTTTTTAACGTATGGCCTTCACAGTAATCAGGTCCTTGTTGTGTCAAAACGGCGTATCTCTATCTCTTCTCGTTGCGAGAATAAGCTGCTGCGTATCTCCAAGTTGCGAGCTTAATTTAGAGACAGATAAACATATTGGCTCTTACGTTCTTCTGTCTCGAGTCAGTGCATCTCTATTTTCGGATCAGCAAAATGTATGGGCACTTACGTTTTTCTGACTGCTTACCTCATGAAGTAAATTTGGAAATACGTTTTTATTCAGCAGATACCATTATCTGCTTGTTTTGTATAATACAATTTTGCTGCATTTGTGCACTATTTTCCTGTGTGCTGAAAGAGTATTATAGGCTGTCTAGCAGATAATAACGAAGCTTGCGACGTCAAGTACAAACTTCGCATCACGCCTCCCTGCTGAATCATTCGTCTGTTCATCAGTTCTCGAAACACTTTACGTACAAGGTTTCAAGCCGTTGTATTTCCCTTGCAAGAATCAATAAGCGGAGAAACGCTAAACAGTGAGTGCCCTTTGTAGCCATTGTCAACGCAGTCACGTTGCTGTCATTGTCACGTCAAATTTTGTTTACTTTCGTGTGGTATTCACTGTGAAGAGGTTGTTGTTAGTGTGCGCTCTCTGTTAGATAAAAAATGACTTCACGAGGAAGGAGAATGGTTGAGCTAATGATGCAAAATTACCGCAGTGAAAGTAATTCTACATCCGATGAAGGTAAGACGAATTACTATTAATTTTATCTATGAGATAATCATCCACGGAGATACAGATCGTTAGTTTGATTGACTTGATTCCCATTCATTGTTTGTATACCGTATTGTAGAAATTACGGAAGCAGAAGAAAAGAATGGTGAAACCTCGTCTGCAATACAAAACTGTTCCGAAGTGAAACGACTGGAAGAGTTAACTGAAGAAGATTGCAATGATTTCAAAGTGGTTAGTTCGGGTTCATCAGATGATTACATTCCCGAAAACAGCATGGATTCTTCATCATCATCATCACCATCACCATCTCCGAGGCCAAAGAAAAGGAGAGCTGCAGTTCAACAGAAACTGCAACTATCTTTAGAAAACCTCGGTAAGCAAAATGATAATCCGTGGGTCTTGTTTAACATTTCAAGTACTAATTTCTTAGTCACAAATTATTTGACAAATAAAATACATATACTGGGACTATCGTTTGAATATGGTTGTGTGTACGCATTTTCTTAGTGGTCCTTAATTACATTCTGATTTATTTCTACTCCTAACTGCGATGTTACTAAAATAATAACACATGTGCATTTCAATAGAGCTAGGGCCACATTTATTGTCTTTGGGGGAAGTGGTACATTTTGTCGTAATTATCGCACGTCATAATTTTTAAAATACAATGGGACTGTAAGATTCATAGTTGATTAATGTGGTATATTATGCTAGTTTAGGCACTAACGTCAGTAATATAATTTTCTCCTTTCCAGGCAATGTCACAAAGGAGATACAATACTGAAATCCACGTTCACCGACAAATCAGCTATTCATTCCTGATTCTTCAATTTGTGTGGGTAAAGGTTTTGTGATGTTAACGAACATGCAACAGGAAGAAGTTAATCCAGTGACCGTTGAGTCTAATGATCAAGAACATGGGCAATCTGACAGAGGAAATGAAGTTGGTAAGGAAAATAAAACGAGAAAAAGAAGTAAGAACACTGACAAGTGGAAAAAGAACATAAGAAAAATGAATAGGCAGTCAGGAAAGGCGTACAAATCAACTGCTAATAAAGAAGTTCAAAATGGTTCAAATGGCTCTGAGCACTATGGGACTTAACATCTGAGGTCATCAGTCCCCTAGAACTTAGAACTACTTAAACCTAACTAACCTAAGGACATCACACACATCCATGCCCGAGGCAGGATTCGAACCTGTGACCGTAGCGGTCGCGCGGTTCCAGACTGAAGTGCCTAGACCCGTACCAGCCAAAACATTTAAGTACAAGGATTGTTCCAAATGCCCGAGAAAGTTTAGCTAGAACATCAGCGAGACTGAAGGGAGACAGATGTTCCAAGGATTCTGGATGATGAAAGATTTAGAAAAGCAGCGACAGTATTTAGCTGCACTTATTAAGGTGGTACCTAAAGCAAGGTCACGTTCTGCAGGTGCGCAGTCTCGAAGAAATGTCACAAAGAAGTACGTTCTCCTGAAAAATGGTAGTGAAGTTCAAGTGTGTCTAGGGTTTTTCCTTAGCATTTTTAATATATCAGAAACATTTGTGCGATATATACAGAAGAAAATGGACAGCAGCAACATGATTCTGTCTCCTGACAAGAGGGGTCATCATCGTCTAGGTATAAGGAGATCCGACGAGGCAAGGAACCATATAAAGTCACTTCCTACCATTCCATCGCATTACAGCCGACAGAGCACTGTGCGAAAGTTCTTACCAGGAGATTTGAATATACAAATAATGCACGAACTATATAAGAAACGTTGCGAAGAGGAACAAGTTACTGCTGAAAAATGTTGGCTTTACAGAGAAATATTCAATACAGGGTTTAACTTTGGCTTTCATGTACCAGGAAAAGATGTATGTGACCACTGCTATCATTTTCAAAATCTCTCTTAAGAAAATCGAGAGGCAGAGAAAGACCAGCACTCAGAACACCTAAAGAGAAAGGAGGCTGCTGGGATACTAAAAAATGAATTGAAGGAGCACGCCAAAGCAGGAGAATGTCATTTACTGGAGTTTGACCTAGCAGCTGTGAGATACTGTCCACACATAGCAGCTAAAGCCATTTTTTACAAAAGAAGACTGGCAGCATACAACCTCACAGTATAGAATACTGTTACCAGGAAAGCTAGAAGGTGTGGCTAAACGCTGCTCAATTGAAGTAGCATCATGTGTATTTCAAGAACTCCAGAAGACTGCAGATGGCCGTCCAGTTGTTTTGTTCTCCGACACTTGTGGCGGACAGAACCGAAATGTCAACATGAGTACCATGTTCCTTCATGCTGTCCAAACACTGAACATCCCAGTGATACAGCAGTGCTTCTTTGAGCCTGGCCACTCTTTAATGGAGTGTGATTCAGTCCATGCCCGTATAGAGCGGGCAGCAAAAAATGTTAATATTTATGACCCTTCGGGGTGCTATACTGTTGTTCAAAGTGCTACAAAACAAAGACTGTATGAAGTCATTGAAATGGACCAGAAGGACTTTTTGGATTTTGATGCTATGCAGAAGGAAAAGTTTAAGAATACTAAAACTGACAGTTAAGGATATCAAGTACAATGGCTTAAAGTGACGCAACTTCAATATCGCAAAATGATGTTAATCACATCTTTTTCAAGCATTTCCATAATCAACAATTCAGAAGTTTGCCAGTTTCCAGAAAGTCCCGAAATTCCGATACAATCTTCCAGTTGGAACCGAAATACCATGGAGCACTGAAACTTCAGGAAGAGAAGGTAAAAGACCTCCTGGATCTATGCCGCAGTGGCATTATCAGGCAACAGTACCACGCATTTTACAAGAGTCATCAAGAAGAAATAGCTGAAGATTCATTCTGTGGTGGCAACAGATGTGATGAAGTTAGCTAGAAAGTGAACATTCATTGGTGATGTAGGTACAAATTCCGCTCATGTGTTTTTGCTTTACTGTACCCTATCTGTTTTTAATGAGTAAATTACCTTTTTAAGTTATATTTTGGCAAACCAAATGCGTATCTCCAAAGTGTAAAACCTCTATGCAGATTTATTCACTTAGGATCATAAAGGTATCTCCTTAGCACCATATTAAAAATTAATAGTGGTAGTCCAGTAAGAACCATTTTTGTAAATATATTATCATCTGACAGATTTTTAAGTGTATTTATGTGTAGTGTAGAAATTTTTCAATAAAGTTTGTATTAGTCACTGAAAAACATGTACTTCTTAAAATATCGTTTTTTTAACCTCATGTAAAGTAGCTAAAATGGAGTTACGTTCCTCTGATCCTCACACAACGGTTTATCCGGAGCGACGGTAAGTGAAATGACCACATATTACAAATAGTAGGAATAGGAGACGCGAGACTGAGATTCATAGGAAGAATCTTAAGGAAATGTAGTTCATCCACTGAAGAAGTAGCTTACAATACTTCTTTTTTTTGTTCGATCCATTCTTGAGTACTGTTTATCAATCTGGGGTCGTAACAGGTAGGACTGATAGAAGAGATAGAGAACATCCAAAGAAGAGAAGAAACAGCGGCGCGTTTCCTCACGGTATCGTTTAGTCGGCGCGAGAGCGTCACAGATATGCTCAACAAACTGTAGTGGCTACAAGAGAGGCGTTATGCATCACGGAGAGGGCTACTATTGAAATTTCGAGAGAGTACTTTCTGGGAAGAGTCGGGCAATGTATAACTCCCTTCTACACATGTCTCGAAAAATGACCACAACTAGAAAATTCGAGAAATTAGAGCCCATACAGAGGCTTACCGACAGTTTGTCTTCCGTTGTGCCATTCGCGAATGGAGGAGGGAAGGGGAAATCAGTTTGTGGTACCAGAAGTACCCTCTACCACACACCGCCAAGCGGCTTGCGGAGTACCGATAAAGGCTTGAAACCCGAAAGCAAAGTAGACGGGTACAACTAAACTGGAAAACTGTGACACTGTGGCAAAATTTTTTGACGATTTACATAGTTGTTATGAATCTGAATCCAAATTTATCGTAGGCAAAAACTGTACTCAGAACGACGACTTGACAGCATCAAATTTAGGAGAAATTATAGAAAACATATGCTTTTTGGAAAACAATAAGATGGCCCGTAAGGATGAAATTAAAGCAGAGCTGTGGAAAGCCCTATATGATAGTATCATTCTTAAACTTAAAAATATAATACACAACGCCGGCCGCGGTGGCCGTGCGGTTCTGGCGCTGCAGTCCGGAACCGCGGGACTGCTACGGTCGCAGATTCGAATGCTGCCTCGGGCATGGGTGTGTGTGATGTCCTTAGGTTAGTTAGGTTTAAGTAGTTCTGAGTTCTAGGGGACTTATGACCTAAGATGTTGAGTCCCATAGTGCTCAGAGCCATTTCAACCATTTTATAATACACAACAACTGGGAAAAACAAGAAATTACAGAGGACTGGAAACAGCCTATCATCCGCACAAGAAGGGATCTAAAGATGACCCAAGAAATTATAGAGGTATTTTACTTCTGCCTCTTACCTCAAACATTGCTCAATCGTGCAGAACCGCAATTAGACCCACAACTAGGGAATCACAAGGTGAATTTTGGAAAAATAGACAATGCAGGGAACAGAACTGGAATCTAAAAGTCATTCTGCAAATGAGACAACTGAGAAACAATTTGCACAGCAGTTACATTTGTAGATTTGAAGAAGGTATATCATTCCACTGACAGAAAACCCTCTTCAGTATTAGAAAAGAAATCGGTTTGGATCCAGCTACCACAAACATTATCCAAGACAAATTATCAAATACTTATCTAAAGTCAGGTTCTGTTTAAAATGTTTCAAAAAACTTTGAGATAAAATCAAGGATCAGGAAGGGCGACGGTCTGTCACCTCTTCATATGCTTTTCAACTGCGCCATGGAGGTGTGCAGAGAGTAGTGAAAATCCGACACGAAGGGCATCAAACTGTGAAACCAAAAAGATGAATGTGGAATGCCCTACATTCGCAGATCTATTTCTACATCTACATGATAACCCTCAATTCACAAGTAAGAGGCTAACAGAGCGTTCATCGAACCACCTTCAAGCTATTTCTCTACCATTCAACTCTCGAAGAGCGCGCGTTTAAAACTAGCGCTTAAATCTTTCTCTTCAAGCTCTGATTTCTCTTATTTTATCATGATGATCACTTCTCCCTATCTACGTGGTCGCCAACAGTATATTTTCACAATCGGCGGAGAAAGTTTGTGATTGAAATTTCACGCGAAGATCCTGCCGCAACGAAAACCGCCTCTGTTTTAATGATTGCTACACCGATTCACGTAACATGACCGTGGCACTCTATTCCCTAGTTCGCGATAGTACGAAACTAAGTGCCATTGTTTGAACCTTTTCGATGTTCTCCGTCCCCTCTGATGCGGATCCCACACCGCATATTAATACACTCCTGGAAATGGAAAAAAGAACACATTGACACCGGTGTGTCAGACCCACCATACTTGCTCCGGACACTGCGAGAGGGCTGTACAAGCAATGATCACACGCACGGCACAGCGGACACACCAGGAACCGCGGTGTTGGCCGTCGACTGGCGCTAGCTGCGCAGCATTTGTGCACCGCCGCCGTCAGTGTCAGCCAGTTTGCCGTGGCATACGGAGCTCCATCGCAGTCTTTAACACTGGTAGCATGCCGCGACAGCGTGGACGTGAACCGTATGTGCAGTTGACGGACTTTGAGCGAGGGCGTATAGTAGGCATGCGGGAGGCCGGGTGGACGTACCGCCGAATTGCTCAACACGTGGGGCGTGAGGTCTCCACAGTACATCGATGTTGTCGCCAGTGGTCGGCGGATGGTGCACGTGCCCGTCGACCTGGGACCGAACCACAGCGACGCACGGATGCACGCCAAGACCGTAGGATCCTACGCAGTGCCGTAGGGGACCGCACCGCCACTTCCCAGCAAATTAGGGACACTGTTGCTCCTGGGGTATCGGCGAGGGCCATTCGCAACCGTCTCCATGAAGCTGGGCTACGGTCCCGCACACCGTTAGGCCGTCTTCCGCTCACGCCCCAACATCGTGCAGCCCGCCTCCAGTGGTGTCGCGACAGGCGTGAATGGAGGGACGAATGGAGACGTGTCGTCTTCAGCGATGAGAGTCGTTTCTGCCTTGGTGCCAATGATGGTCGTATGCGTGTTTGGCGCCGTGCAGGTGAGCGCCACAATCAGGACTGCATACGACCGAGGCACACAGGGCCAACACCCGGCATCATGGTGTGGGGAGCGATCTCCTACACTGGCCGTACACCACTGGTCATCGTCGAGGGGACACTGAATAGTGCACGGTACATCCAAACCGTCATCGAACCCATCGTTCTACCATTCCTAGACCGGCAAGGGAACTTGCTGTTCCAACAGGACAATGCACGTACGCATGTATCCCGTGCCACCCAACGTGCTCTAGAAGGTGTAAGTCAACTACCCTGGCCAGCAAGATCTCCGGATCTGTCCCCCATTGAGCATGTTTGGGACTGGATGAAGCGTCGTCTCACGCGGTCTGCACGTCCAGCACGAACGCTGGTCCAACTGAGACGCCAGGTGGAAATGACATGGCAAGCCGTTCCACAGGACTACATCCAGCATCTCTACGATCGTCTCCATGGGAGAATAGCAGCCTGCATTGCTGCGAAAGGTGGATATACACTGTACTAGTGCCGACATTGTGCATGCTCTGTTGCCTGTGTCTATGTGCCTGTGGTTCTGTCAGTGTGATCATGTGATGTATCTGACCCCAGGAATGTGTCAATAAAGTTTCCCCTTCCTGGGACAATGAATTCACGGTGTTCTTATTTCAATTTCCAGGAGTGTACTCACTAAGAGGGTGTGCAAGCGTGGAGTAAACAGTTTCTTTAGTAGACCTGTAGTATTTTCTAAGTGTTCTGTCAATAAATTACAGTCTTTGGTTTGCTTTCCCCACAACATCATCTAGGTCAGGGGTGCTCAACCTTTTTAGCCTTGAAGTCGACTACATGCAATTTAGCCCATTCAGAGACCTAGTGACTTAAAAATTCATAAAGTTTAAGCACAAAACAAAACTATAGCCAAAGTTAACTATTTTAATTACACAAAATACATAAGACTATTTTCTCTCCATGAGAAGTTGCAGGCCTCCTTCCCAGTTTTCGAGATATTAAATGTGTGCAAAAAAATTAAAATATACATCAGAAATGTAGAAAAAAATTTAATGAGTACTTCGCTTTGCATATTACTGGCAAGTTTATTATAACCAGGTGAATAATTTGTCAGAGCCAACCTTAAATAGTCTGAAATATGAGGATCAGTCAGTTTATTTTTGCACTAAGTTTCCACTTTGGTCGTCACTGAAAACGCTGATTTGCATAGATATCTTGATCCAAAAGACGATAAAATATGCGATACCACATTTACAGTAGTACGGTAGGATTTTACACTCACTAATTTCCAAAAGTTATCTTCATTGTATTATGACTTTAAAGAAATGTCATTTTTTAAAAAATGGTTCAAATGGCTCTGAGCACTATGGGACTTAACATCTGAGGTCATCAGTCCCATAGAACTTAGAACTACTTAAACCTAACTAACCTAAGGACATCACATACATCCATGCCCGAGGCAGGATTCGAACCTGCGACCGCAGCGGTCGTGCGGTTCCAGACTGTAGCGCCTAGAACCGCTCGGCCACCCCGGCCGGCAATGTCATTTTAAAATCGAATTATTTCCTCATCAGGTTCAGTCTGGCTGCAAGAGAAAAGAGTACTCATGTTGCTTGAAATACCTTCCACATCCACTTTTCGGAAACGTGGAGCCGTGATAGCTGCCTTGAAATGTGAAAATCAGTTTTCAAACTCTGTCTTCAATGCTGACAGGTTGGCCGTATACGTCTTTACAGCTTCTTGATCATAAGATTTTTGGTGATCTGACAGTTCTGACCTTACCATGCAGGAGGAAATACTATTTCCTGGCGCGAGCGTTAAAGGCAGTGAAATGCAGATGGAGATGGAAGAGGCGGAAACAGTGTTTTCAGACTTATCACCTACAAATACCGTGCGAAACACTCACCGTTAACAAAATGGTATTTTACAAAAATCACCCATTTAGACAGATTTTGGACAAAGGTTTGAGAATGATCGACACATAATGCCATGGAGAACGACCGGTCGATCGCGATCGACGGCTTGAGTATCTCTGATCTATGTCATCGTTCCAATTTAAGTTATTCGTAATTTTAATCCCAAAGTATTTAGTTGAATGTACAGCCTTTAGGTTTGTGTGATTAATCGAATGACCGGAATTTTGCGGTATTTCTTTTAGTACTCATGTGGATGACGTCACATTTTTCATTATTAAGAGTCGATTACCACATTTCGCACCATACAGATGTCTTGTCGAAATCATTTAGCAATTGGTTTTGATCGTCTGATGGCTTTACAAGGCGGTAAATGACAGCATTATCTGTAAACAATCTAAAAGGTATTGTCAGATTCTTTCCTATGCCAATTACGTATAGTATTTCTTCTTCGTGTTTGCACGCACGGGGCTATTATAAATGATTGAAGCGATTTCATAAATTCACTGTAGCTCCATTCATTGACATATTTTGTTCGGCTGAAGCCGCACTTCAGGTTTCTGCCGCCAGATCGCTCGAGAGCGCAGTGAGACAAAATGGCGATAGCAGCCGAGAAAGCGTATGTCGTGCTTGAAATGCACTCACATCAGTCAATCATAACAGTGCAACGACACTTCAGGACGAAGGTCAACAATGATCCACCAACTGCTAACTCCATTCGGCGATGGTATGCGCAGTTTAAAGCTTCTGGAAGCCTCTGTAAGGGGAAATCAACGGGTCGGCCTGCAGTGAGCGAAGAAACAGTTGAACGCGTGCGGGCAAGTTTCATGCGTAGCCAGCGGAAGTTGACGAATAAAGCAAGCAGGGAGCTAAACGTACCACAGCCGACGGTTTGGAAAATCTTACGGAAAAGGCTAAAGCAGAAGCCTTACCGTTTACAATTGCTACAAGGCCTGACACCCGATGACAAAGTCAAATGTTTTGAATTTTCGGCGCGGTTGCAACAGCTCATGGAAGAGGATGCGTTCAGTGCGAAACTTGTTTTCAGCAATGAAGCAACATTTTTTCTTAATGGTGAAGTGAACAGACACAATGTGCGAATCTGGGCGGTAGAGAATCCTCACGCATTCGTGCAGCAAATTCGCAATTCACCATAAGTTAACGTGTTTTGTGCAATCTCACGGTTTAAAGTTTGCGGCCCCTTTTTCTTCTGCGAAAAAAACGTTACAGGACACGTGTATCTGGACATGCTGGAAAATTGGCTCATGCCAGAACTGGAGACCGACAGCGCCGACTTCATCTTTCAACAGGATGGTGCTCCACCACACTTCCACCATGATGTTCGGCATTTCTTAAACAGGAGATTGGAAAACCGATGGATCGGTCGTGGTGGATATCACGATCAGCAATTCATGTCATGGCCTCCACGCTCTCCCGACTTAACCCCATGCGATTTCTTTCTGTGGGGTTATGTGAAAGATTCTAGTGTTTAAGCCTCCCCTACCAAGAAACGTGCCAGAACTGCAAGCCCGCATCAACGATGCTTTCGAACTCATTGATGGGGACATGCTGCGCCGAGTGTGGGAGGAACTTGATTATCGGCTTGACGTCTGCCGAATCACTAAAGAGGCACATATCGAACATTTTTGAATGCCTAAAAAAACTTTTTGAGTTTTTGTATGTGTGTGCAAAGCATTGTGAAAATATCTCCAATAATAAAGTTATTGTAGAGCTGTGAAATCGCTTCAATCATTTGTAATAACCCTGTATATTAACATTCTCGCCATTTTATCCACATTCTTTCATTTTAGTGCGTGTAAGTACGCTAATAACCCTGCCGTTGAGCGCTCGTAAGCTCCAAACACACACACACACACACTCGTTTATGTAGATCAGGAACAGCAGAAGGCCTATAACACCTCCTTGGGGTATGCCGATATCACTTCCGTTTTACTTGATGACTTTCAGTAAATTACTACCAACTGTGACCTTTCTGACAGAAACTCACGAATTAAGTCGTACAACTGACGCGATACTCCATAGGTACGCAATTTGGTTAGAAGTTTCTAGTGAGAAAGTTGTCAAAAGCCTTTTGGACATCTAAAAATATGGAATCTATTCGACAACCCCTGTAAGTAGCACTCATTACTTCGTGAGAGTAAAGAACTACTTGTGTTTCACAAGAACGAGATTTTATGAACCCGTGCTGACTATTTGTCGATAAACTGTTTTCTTCGAGGTAATTCATAATGTTCGAACACAGTACATCAGTAGGGGGACAAAGTGGGCACGAGAGCGTTTTGTCACAGTTCGGCCACACCTTTACCGCTGATGAACATATTTGTCATCGAATCTCACCCCACTCGGTCGATATATGCGGACTGAAGTATTTGGTGCAGTACGAAACACATTCTGATCATTAAATACAACTTGCTCCCAATATGAAAGCGGTTTCCTTGTGTACGCCAATGCGAAGTTCAAACTGAGTGTCTTATGTTGTTCCTTTAACATTTCCTTAAACGCCGATTTCGTCCATACATTCTCCTCTCGCTGAGACGAATGGTCGACCTGCTCACGCTTATCTGGAGGATGTTCCTGATTTCTGTACTAGTCCTCAAAAGGTCTTCATCATTGCAGAGGAGTATACGTTTGCCTTGAACATTCGTGATAGTCCGTGGACGTCCAGAGCGACGACGACGGCCATCCTCTTCACCCAGAAATGTGTTGTATACTTCCTGTGTTGTACGGTACGGGAAATGTCGCTGATACAGTATCCATCTTCATAACGTGCAAGAATGCGTCCTTTATCAAATTCCTTGAGCCTTGACATTTCGCAAGTAACAATCTACTGGCAAGGGAGGTGGAAACGAAGCGTGATACAAAGTGAAGAGCACTTCCTTCGCCTCAGAAGTCAAATTCATCCCCAGTTACTTGCGTTGAAGAAAGATTTAATAAATTAGTTCCTTGTGACTGTTGTTTAGAGTATCGTGTAAATGTACACTACTGCCCATTAAAATTACTACACCAAGAAGAAATGCAGACGATAAATGGGTATTCATTGTACAAATATATTATACTAGAACTGACATGTGATTACATTTTCAGGCAATTTGGGTGCATAGATCCTGAGAAATCAGTACTCAGAACAACCACCTCTGGCAGTAATAACGGCTTTGATACGCCTGGGCATTGAGTCAAACAGAGCTTAGATGGCGTGTACAGGTACAGCTGCCCATGCAGCTTCAATGTGATACCACAGTTCATCAAGAGTAGTGACTGGCGTATTGTGACGAGCCAGTTGCTCGGCCACCATTGGCCAGACGTTTTCAGTTGGTGAGAGATCTGGAGAATGTGCTGATTTTCTTTATCCAGAAAGGCCCGTACAGCACCTGCAACATGCGGTCGTGCATTATTAAGCTGAAATGTAGCGTTTCGCAGGGACCGAATGAAGGGTAGAGCCACGGGTCGTAACACATCTGAAATGTAACGTCCACTGATCAAAGTGCCGTCAATGCGAACAAGAGGTGACTGAGACGTGTAACCAATGGCACCCCATACCATCACGCTGCGTGATACGCCAGTATGGCGATGACGAATACACGCTTCCAATGTGCGTTCACCGCGATGTTGCCGAACACGGATGCCACCATCATGATGCTGTAAACAGAACCTGGATTCATCCGAAAAAAACGACGTTTTGCCATTCGTGCACCCAGGTTCGTCTTTAAGTATACAATCACAGGCGCTCCTGTCTGTGATGCAGTGTCAAGGGTAACCGCAACCATGGTCTCCGAGCTGATAGTCCATGCTGCTGCCAACGTTGTCGAACTGTTCGTGCAGATGGTTGTTGTTTTGCAAACGTCCCAATCGAGACGTGGCTGAACGATCCGTTACAGCCATGCGGATAAGATGCCTGTCATCTCGACTGCTAGTGATAAGAGGCCGTTGGGATCCAGCACGGCGTTCCGTATTACCCTCCTGAACCCACCGATTCCATATTCTGCTAAGAGTCATTGGATCTCGACCAACGCAAGCAGTAATGTAGCGATACGATAAACGGCAATCGTGATAGGCTACAATCCGACCTTCATCAAAGTCGGAAACGTGATGGTACGCATTTCCCCTTCTTACACGAGGCATCACAACAACGTTTCACCAGGCAACGCCGGTCAACTGTTGTTTGTGTATGAGAAATCGCTTGGAAACTTTCCTCATGTCAGCACGGGATAGGTGTCGCCACCGGCGCAAACCTTATGTGAATGCTCTGCAAAGCTAATCATTTGCATGTCACAGCATCTTCTTCCTGTTGGTTAAATTTCGCGTCTGTAGCACATCATCTTCGTGGTGTAGCAATTTTAACGGCCAGTAGTGTATTTTGTCTCTTAACATGATATGAAGTAATAAAAATGTCAGCGCTTTCTGAGATTAAAGGTAAAATTCAGATTCTCGTTGCTCCGGCTGTCGTATTGTAGTCATCCCACCTATCACATTACTGAAGTCTGTAACGGCACTTCAGACATGTGGTAGGATAGTCGAGAAAGTAAAGCGGGGTGTTTATATTGTCTTGTTGTCGATTTCGAACCTTGCCGTTTTTTCATATTTCAATTCGTAGTAAAGAAAGAATTGTTAATTTATGTTGACAACGTCTACTGTAACGTTCAAAGTACTCGTAATTATATAAACATTTGTGTATATGGCTTCAAATGTTCAAATGTATGTGAATCTTATGGGGCTTAACTGATAAGGTCAGCAGTCGCTAAGCTTACATTTTACTTAACCTAAATTATTCTAAGGACAAATACACGCACCCATGCCCGAGGGAGGTCTCGAACCTCCGCCGGGACCAGCCACACATTCCATGACTGTAGCGCCTTAGCCGGCCGGGGTGACCGAGCGGTTCTAGGCGCTACGGTCGCAGGTTCGAATCCTGCCTCGGGCATGGATGTGTGTGATGTCCTTAGGTTAGTTAGGTTTAAGTAGTTCTAAGTTCCAGGGGACTGATGACCTCAGAAGTTAAGTCCCATAGTGCTCAGAGTAATTTTTTGTATCTCCTACGACCGCTCGGCTAATTCCGCGCGGCTATATGGCTTCCAGTGCTCGCCGGAGAAAGGCAAGGACAAACAGTCTGCCCTGGTTTCCTTGCTATTAATACTCATCAATTGGAGGATGAACACAGGCTACGGTTGTTAATAGTTTTGTATTTTTTAGCAGCACCGTACCTTTAGGTGTTAAAAACGGTTTAAACTAATGATTTCCACTGCTACAGGAACACAACGTGTTAGGCAAATTATAATGCAGTGTTACCAGACGAAAAGGTCGGCCTGTCTTTGCTGTGCAGACTTTGATTTTAAATCTTTTCCTACCTAGACAACAAGCTTTTCTTATTGGTAAATTTGTGAACATTGCAGCTTAAGATGTTTTAAGAGTAAACTAAATTCTGTCGCGTACGACAACGTGAAAAGAAATCTTCTTAACAGCGCTAAACAGCGAGCGATTATTGGTCACATTTTGTCGCATTTCGTTGGTCCTAAGGGAAAGAGCTTACTGACAAAAAACTAATCTCCCAGAAGGAAAAGAGAAATGAAATGAAACCTCTCACACTGGAAGGTCACGTGCCTTTTATTTCAGAGATTACAGAATCAAGTGAAGCGGACAATGAAGTTTAGAGTACGAGCACAATGTTGTGTCAGTATTACGTTACATTATTATTATTTTTTTATTATTATTTTGAGCTTTTCCTCATTACAGAGGCTTATCTCCAACATAATAATTTACTTGGAAATTACAATACAAACAATAAACGTTCTTAAACTATAATCTCAAAATATTTCTCCAGGTGTTTCGATCTTGTGTGTCCTCTTCCTCTGCGCCCATTCTCCTCATTATGTGCTGTACATTTTGGAGCCAGGTAGTCATAGCTCGTCCTCTTCTTCTTCTCCCCTCCGGTTCCCACTCCAGTATCAATTATGGTATTCTGGTTTTCTCCATTCGTCGTACATGCCCGTACCACTGTAATTTCTTCCTATCCATTACGACTTATATTCTTTCTTTTATTTCCATTCTCCTTATTACTTCGGTGTTCCTTATCCTTTCTTTCCTGGAGATTCTTGCTGATCTTCTCCAAAAGTCCATCTCTAGAGCTTGTAATTTTTTAATGTGCTTCATGTTAATTGTCCAGGTCTCCGTTCCATACAGAACCACACTCTCTAATATGGATTTGTATATTAGTTTTTTAGTTCTGCTCATTACATTCCTGCTCCATAAGACTGAGTTAAGCATCCCAATGACCCTCCGTCCGCTACTAATTCTTTTATTGATTTCTGACTCTGATTTTCCCTCGATTTCTAAAATGGATCCTAAATAACAGAAAGTGTTTATCTTTTTGATTTTCTTTCCTTCAATGTATTGCTCATCTGAATCATTAGTCAAGTATTCTGTTTTTTGGTAATTAATCTTCAAACCCCAAGTTTTGTATGCTACTGCTAGTTGATTGCACATATAGTCAGCATCCTCCCCATCTTGTGCTACGACTACTTGATCATCAGCAAATAATAAATGATGTAGGTAAACTCCATCTCTTGTTTCTAATCCCATACCATTACATTTACGAGACCATGTTCTAAGGCTAATATCTATATAGATTTTAAATAATGATGGTGACATGGGACAGCCTTGTAAAAGGCCTTTGCTTGTTCTAAATTTCTGTGAAAGTTTATTACCAACTTTCACTTGGCAAATGTTATCTTTATACATCTGTTGTATTATTTTAATCAAGGGAGGGTTTATGTTTGCCATATGTAGTGCTCTCCAAAGTAATTTTCTTGGAACAGTATCATATGCTTTTTTCTAGATCTATGAAAATTAATCCTATATTTTCTGATTTTTCCCTATGTTTCTCCAAAATTATTACATTATGTGGGGCTTGAAGTGAAGCAGAGCCTGTTTACGTCAGGACTATACAGGACTGAGAGCCACAACACTATTAAATTCTGCAATTCACAGGAAATAGCTTTCGCGATATACTTATAGAGCCCAATAAGCCGACTGCGTATTTTCCGGTGAGAAAGAGCAGTATTAAACAGACTTTGCTACATCAGTTTACTGAAGTAGATGTTGTATAGACTTAGACTTTCTGGCTGGGCGTGAGTTTTGCAACTTTGAAATATTTTTCTACATTGTTGTAGTGGATACTACTTTTAGAGTAATTCAGCGAAAATGTGAACATGTACCAGGTAAAATGAGTTTATTGCAAGGGAAAACAATTTATCTTCTGCAATATTTTCTTCCTTGTATTACTTGAAATAGGTGACGTCGATCAACTCATCTGGAGAAAATGATTATGACATCTAACAGAAAACATTAACATCCTCTGGCTACGAAAGTGGTGTTTACCGCCAGTCTTAGCATTTTACACGCGTCGTTGCTAAGCACAGGTAAATGAAGAAGTACTGCAATTTCTGTTATGAAGTTTCGTCTCCATTAGTTGATTTATTTATAATGCAAAATGGTTCAAATGGCTCTGAGCACTATGGGACTTAACATCTGTGGTCATCAGTCCCCTAGAACTTAGAACTACTTAAACCTAACTAACCTAAGGACATCACACACATGCATGCCCGAGGCAGGATTCGAACCTACGACCGTATCAGCCGCGCGGTTCCGGACTGTTTATAATGCAATCTACTAATAATTGGAGATGTCCGGTATTAGCTTGAAAAGTATTCCCTGGAAATGGAAGGATCTAAATAACTACTTGTTAATATCCAATTACCACAGAACCCCGCAACCATTTGCTGCGAACTAAGTATGTACCTGTTTTGGGCAACTGCTTTTAAAAATGAGCAAAGAGCATTAAATGCTTCCATCAACCACGCGTCAAGCAGCTGCAGAATGAGGAAGTTAATAGCGATAATGGCAGTAATAATCAATGTATGTGGTAAGTTCATACTCTGCAATGGGATTTCTCGTTCTATGAAATTTCTTGAAATAGTGAAAATTTCAAAATGGCTTCGAATCGAGGCTATGTTGGCTAAAAGCGTCTTTACATTCCACTGAAATGACCCTAGCATAATTTCCGTGTCAGAAGCCTGCTGATAATTAACTACTTAAGAACCGAAATTTTTCACCGTGTCTAATTTGTAAGCTAAGTTCAAAATGGTTCAGATGGCTTTGAGCACTATGGGACTTAACATCTGAGGTCATCAGTCCCATATTAGAACTACTTAAACCTAACTAACCTAAGGACATCACACACATTCATGCCCGAGGCAAGATTCAAACCCGCGATAGTAGTAGTCTCACGGTTCCTGACTGAAGCGCCTAGAACCGCTCGGCCACCGCGGCTGGCTGTAAGCTAAGTGCTTCCCGTGGTCTAGTTTCTTAGTTGTGACGTATGGGTTCAGCTCCCACTTCGGTCATATATTTGAAACACACAAGAACACATCTCCTTTACCTCTAGCGATACCAAGTAAAGAACATCAGGTTGCACCAGAGTTCACCAACAGGAGCGGGGCCGGTTTTGGTTGAGCCATGGCAGATGCGGAAATCGCAGCAACGAGGAATGTGTCACCAGTGGGTTCGTATTCTGGTCCAGCACAAAAATATTCATTGCAAGCCCTAGCATATACACACCGAACTACTAGTAATAAATAATTTTCATTTTTAATCTCTCATTGTGTATTGTCAACAATTGAATTGTGACGTTATTTCTAGTCAAACACGCACACATCTCACTACTGGTGAGCAAACAGTTCGTGGTCTGAAACAAACAGTGGTAGGTCAGGCATGAAACTTAAGTCCTCATTTAAGATTCAAAAATCTCGGTACTGGTGAAAAAATTCGATATCTAACATATGATTTTATTTTGTTAACAATCTGATCAACTGGTACCCACGAGACGGCGTTCCAAAACTTTGCATCATGGCACTTAGTTTTAAACACGTGCGAACTTTGTGATGTGACTTTATATTTAACGCTTTTCGTGATTAGTTAACAGGGAGACAAGCGCCTTGACAAGTTTCCAGGCAGAGTGAAAAAATTTCAGGTTCAGATTTGCTTACTGCTGCTGGTGAAAACTTCGATATTCCTCGACTCTTCATGCATAGTCACCAACGAAGAACGTTGCTGTGATCGAGTCTCGCGTAGGCACGAACGCTTAGGTTAGTTTCAATGGCTATTGTTGATTGGTTTCAATCTAGATCCAGAAAAAACAAGTTTTTCATGACGTTTACAGTTCAAAAATGTACAGAAATAATTGCTCAGTCATGAGTACTGTGAAATTACTGGTATCATGATGTCACTTTTGAGGTTTCCATAGAGCTTCGGCCGCTTTTAATTGGATAGTTCAACATCCAGTTTATGATCAATTTCTTGTATCAGGTCGATGTTTCACAGGCGTGGGAAAACCTTTTAAAGAGTAAAAATGGTTCGAATTATCTTAGAACTTTAGCTGTCCACATACTGTCTCAAAAATCTCTTGTTCATAAAAATATTTAACTTTTTGAATGATTTAGTGATGCCTTCAGCTGCAATTCTGTTTATATCATGTACGTTTGTACAATCTCGGCCTTAGGCCATTTTCAAGTATTATATGGATGATTCATTAGCAGTATATTATGCCATGTACGTCCATACTCCTATGACTGCATGTAATGCTCAAAAAATAAATTAGAGAGGTCTGTCGCTATTTTAGGAGCACGTTACTTTCTAGCAGTTGTTTCAAAGATTGCTGGAATGACTTATGTGACGGGGTTAATTAACCCAAATTCTAGTGAGTGTGTTAGTGATTTTGAAATGTTACTTATTGTAATCAAATTGAGTTTACAAGCGTTAAGGACTGTGTCGTGTATAGTGAGACGTTTCCTAGAATTTGCAATATTGCAGTGTTAATTACACCTGGACTGATTATCTTAAAAAAGAACAATATTCTGTATTGATCTCTTGTGGTATCGATTTTGTATAGTCAAATGACTGTGCAGCTATGAGAGTCATTCTTTCCTTTCTTTTGCTTGTGCCTTTTCCCACAAGGACGCAGGGTCGGCATGGTTAATTGGATTTGGCAAGGTTAAGTTAAGGGGTGGCCAGATGTCCTTCCTGCCGCCACCCTGTACCCCCCAGGACGGAATTAGTGTACCCCAACTGTCTGTGCCCAGTGTAATCCATGGAATAGTGCGAATGTGTTCAGACGTCTGCGAGCCGTGTAACTCAGCGGGACGTGGGGACCAGCCCGGTATTCACCCAGTGGGATGTGGAAAACCGCCTAAAAACCACATCCAGGCTGGCCGGCACACCGGCCTCCGTCGTTAAGCCGCTGGGCGGATTCAATCCAGGGCTGGCGCGCCTACCTGAATCCAGGAGGCAGCTCATTAGCGCTCTCGGCTAACATGGCGGGTTGTGCAGTTATGAGATTAGAGGACCTGAAAGACATCTACGTTATGTGAGCTGCATGCAAATCAGACGAACGCGATTCAGGTCGTTCGGATACTTTTGGGTATGATAGTACATGACATCTGCCGATTTCAGTCCCCTTCGGTCAATTCTTTCGTGGTGTGTCTTTTTTTATCTTAGAATGTACATTTTGGTATCTTAGTACTGATACGGATTTCTTTTGATTACTTTATTACGCCTTTGAATTTATTAGTGCATCTATTGTAGTTCTTCATGTCCTCTTGACATTATCAACTGAAAAAAGGCCGATTACTCTTTTATAACTGAGGTCGTATATTTCCATTACTTTAGCAAAAATTACGTTTTATGTTTTAATCTAAGCTTGCCCGACTTAAAACGTAAAATAAAATTACTTGCCTTTGTGCAAGTAAATCTGTATCAAATATACGATCTACAAGGCACAGGTATCTTGAAAGCAGAAACACATTAACGTATCTGCATTACTCATATTTCACTGGTACATCAATGGTTGGACAGATTACGAGGCAGATGTGTGCCACTATTTCGACTATATTATGGGAAGAATGAAGGCCACAGCTCTCAATCAAAAAATAAAACGAAATTAGCAAAAGTTCCCTAAATGTCGCCAGCTTTCCTCAGCTCTAGATGGAAAACATCCATTTACTAAACCGATCAAAAGCTGGTCACTCTTCTCAATCATAAAAATGTTTTCTCTGTTGTCGCATCGTCATCTGTACTCTAACTACTGTTTTTCATTCATTGATGACGCAGCATACGGAAAACATTGTGATTCAAATATACTGAAATCGGCGTTTTTATGGAGAAAATAGTAAAAGACACATTACCTTTACCTCAACCAAAGTTACTGCCAGGTAGATGCACTCACCGTTGCCTTATGTTTTTCTGGAGGATGTATTTTTCCTTTACCATAATACAGGGTGATTCAAAAAGAATACCACAACTTTAAAAATGTGTATTTAGTGAAAGAAACATAATATAACCTTCTGTTATACATCATTACAAAGAGTATTTAAAAAGGTTTTTTTTTCACTCAAAAACAAGTTCAGAGATGTTCAATATGGCCCCCTCCAGACACTCGAGCAATATCAACCCGATACTCCAACTCGTTCCACACTCTCTGTAGCATATCAGGCGTAACAGTTTGGATAGCTGCTGTTATTTCTCGTTTCAAATCATCAATGGTGGCTGGGAGAGGTGGCCGAAACACCATATGCTTAACATACCCCCATAAGCAAAAATTGCAGGGGGTAAGATCAGGGCTTCTTGGAGGACAGTGATGAAGTGCTCTGTTACGGGCTGCCTGGCGGCCGATCCATCGCCTCGGGTAGTTGACGTAAACTGTTTATACCAACGTTTAATACACCACCTATCAGGAGGTTTAACACCATACTTCGTTCGAAATGCACGCTAAACAACTGTCGTCGATTCACTTCTGCCGTACTCAATAACACAAAAAGCTTTCTGTTGAGCGGTCGCCATCTTAGCATCAACTGACGCTGACGCCTAGTCAACAGCGTCTCAAGCGAACAAATGTACAACTAAATGAAACTTTATAGCTCCCTTAATTCGCCGACAGATAGTGCTTAGCTCTGCCTTTTGTCGTTGCAGAGTTTTAAATTCCTAAAGTTGTGGTATTCTTTTTGAATCACCCTGTACATTTTAAGGCCGTATACGCGAAAAACCTTGAACCACAAAAAAAAAAGATTTTTGTTTACCGGCTTAGTTTCTGATTGCAGTTTCGGAATTTTAACTCTCAGTTGGAGGGTTTTTCACTGCCCTCTGAATGTTAATCCTGATCTAGCATTATCTATTGTCAAAGTGTGGTGCATGAGGACACCCTGCTTTTTACCGCTTTTGAAGTTGCGGAGGAAACTGCACCTGCCACTAAAAACGAAACGCCGCCCGTACAGGCCATGAAGGTCCAACGGGTCTGACCGGCCGCCGTGTCATCCTCAGCCCAAAGTCGTCACTTGATGAGGATATGGAGGGGCATGTGGTCAGCACACCGCTCTCCGGCCCGTATGTCGAAGCCGCCACTTCTCAATCAAGTAGCTCCTCTGTTTGCCTCACAAGGGCTGAGTGGACCCCGCTTGCCAACAGCGCTGTGAAGACCGGATAGTCGGTCACCCATCCAAGTGCTAGCCCAGCCCGACAGCGCATAACTTCGGTGATCTGACGGGAACCGGTATTACTACTGCGGCAAGGCCGTTGGCTGCACCTGCCACAGGGTCGGGTAATACTGTAGGACAGAAGTTTGTGGAATATTTTGTTGGTACATTCCCCGGCAGGCCTACTGTCTCAAAGACAGAAATTTCCAGTTTTAAAATTGGTTTATATATTTATCCCTTTTGCGGTGCAGAAACTAAATTTTGAATTTCTGTAATTATTTAACTGTATTTCGGTATTTATTATACAAAGAAAATACAAATACAACGAAAATATTAGTTAACTTGCTACATTTATTCTGCTCTTCCTCGTTCAGACTTTCAAAGCCGAGTATTATACCTGTGCTGATCTCTTATCATGCCTTCAAGCGTATTTCTCGGTTCTTATAGCCTACATGTGAAGTATCCCTTATGGCGTTCCTCCCTTAACTTCACTAGTTCAAACGTCAGTATCGTACTCGCTAGATATTGTAGGAAATTTTCAAGATACTCTTCTAAAAATGTCTTATTACCACGCCAATGAAATGATTTTCTGGTTCGTCAGCGCGTGGTATCCGCAGGCCTATGTACGCGCCAACTTGTGTCAATGTACGAGGCGTTTTGAAATTAAAAAAAAGACGTGCTAAGATATCTCAATAATTTTATTATTACATGAAGGCCTGTATCTTAATCTACTTTTCCACATAATTTCCGTCAATATTGACGCTCTTGTCATAACGGCGTACCAGTTTTTGAATACCCTCCTCATAGAAGAAAATGGCTCTGAGCACTATGGGACTCAACTGCTGTGGTCATCAGTCCCCTAGAACTTAGAACTACGTACACCTAACTAACCTATGGACATCACACACACCCATGCCCGAGGCAGGATTCGAACCTGTGACCGTAGCAGCAGCGCGGCCCCGGACTGGAGCGCCTAGAACCGCACGGCCACCACGGCCGGCTTCCTCATAGAAGTCTGCCGCCTGACTTGTTAACCACTGCATCACCACTGTTTTGACTTCGTCATCCGCTTGAAGACGCTGACCGCCCAGGTGTTTCTTCAAGTGCAGGTTCAAATGGCTCTGAGCACTATGGGACAACTTCTGAGGTCATCAGTCGCCTAGAACTTAGAACTACTTAAATCTAACTAACCTAAGGACATCACACACATCCATGCCCGAGGCAGGATTCGAACCTGCGACCGTAGCGGTCGCGCGGTTTCAGACTGTAGCGCTTAGAACCGCTCGGCCACCCCGGCCGGCTTCAAGAGCAGGAACAGATGGTAGTTACTGAGCGCAAGATCGGGGTTGTACGGTGGATGATCCAGAGTTTCCCATCGAAAAGATGTGATGAGATCTTGGTCTGATTCGCCGCGTGCGGACGGGCATTGTCT
Source organism: Schistocerca serialis cubense (assembly GCF_023864345.2). Taxonomy (NCBI): domain Eukaryota; kingdom Metazoa; phylum Arthropoda; class Insecta; order Orthoptera; family Acrididae; genus Schistocerca; species Schistocerca serialis. Next base: position 844,607,673 of record NC_064640.1, on the reverse strand, counting down.
TGCAGCAAAACGATACCCTTGCTCAACTTCCATGGACTGTTGCTTTGATTCTGGTGTGACGTAGGTCACCCATGTTTCATCGCCCATAACAATTTGACTTAAGAAATCATCACCGCCGTTGCGGTACCGCTCAAGGAAAGTCAATGCATTGTCTAAACGTTTGGTTTTGTGCACATCCGTCAATATTTTCGGTACCCAACGTGCACACAATTTTCGGTCACAATGCCATACAAAACACTACGAGAAACATTAGGAAAGTCATCCCGCAAGGAGTAAATCGTAATGCATCTGTTTTCTCTCACCTTATTGTCCACTTCCTGCACCAAACTTTCCGACATTTGTGCGGCCATCTTTAAATGCTCTCACCCACTTTCTTACCATTCCATCACTCATAATGTTTTCTCCGTAAACTTCACAGATCTCACGATGAATATCGATCGCTTTTAGGTCTTTAACACTAAGTTGCTCGGCCACCATTGACCAGTCGTTTTCAATTGGTGAAAGATCTAGAGAATGTGCTGGCCAGGGCAGCAGTCGAACGTTTTCTGTATCCAGAAAGGCCCGTACAGGACCTGCAACATGCGGTGGAGCATTATCCTGCTGAAATGTAGGGTTTCGCAAGGACTGAATGAAGGTTAGAGACTCGGGCCGTAACACATCTGAAATGTAACGTCCACTGTTCAAAGTGCCGTCAATGTGAACAACAGGTGACCGAGACGTGTAACCAGTGGCACTCCATACCATCACCCCAGGTGATACGCCAGAATGCTGACAACGAATACACGCTTCCAATGTGCGTTCACCGTGATGTCGCCAAACACGGATGCGACCATCATGATGCTGTAAACAGAACCTGGATTCATTCGAAAAAATGACGTTTTGCCATTCGTGCACCCAGGTTCGTCGTTGAGTACACCATCGCAGGTGGTCCTGTCTGTGATGCAGCGTCAAGGGTAACCGGCATGGTCTCCGAGCTGATAGTCCATGCTGCTGCAAACGTCGTCGGACTGTTCGTGCAGATGGTTGTTGTCTTGCAAACTTCCCTACCTGTTGATTCAGAGATCGAGACGTGGCTGCACGATCCGTTACAGCCATGCGGATAAGATGCCTGTCATCTCGACTGCTAGTGATACGAGGCCGTTGGGATCCGGCACGGCGTTCCGTATTACCCTCCTGAAGCCACCGATTCCATATTCTGCTAACAGTCATTGGATCTCGACCAACGCGAGCAGTAATGTCCCGATACGATAAACCGCAATCGTGATAGGCTACACTCCGACCTTTATCAAAGTCGGAAACGTGATGGTACGCATTTCTCCTCCTTACATGAGGCATCACATCAACGTTTCACCAGGCAACGGCGGTCAACTGCTGTTTGTGTATGAGAAATCAGTTGGAAGCTTTCCTCATGTCAGCTCGTTGTAGGTGTTGTCACCGGCACCAGCCTTTTGTGAATGCTCTGAAAAGGTAATCATTTTCTTATCACACCATCTTCTTCCTGTCGGTTAAATTAATAAAGGTTGTGTCAAAACAAAATATATGTCTTCCATTTCAAGAGTTTAATATCAGACGAAATAGCATGACACCTATGAGATCTGTTTTCCATTTCAATTGTTATTCTATCAGTTACTTGAAGCATTCAGGAACATAGTCTCCCTCCACTTTTCATTCAGAAAACATCGGAAGCCTTGGGTCAGATAGCATATCTGTATCCTAGAAGCCGACGAGCGGGCAGAGTAAGAGTGCAGCGTGACAGGAATACACGCCAGATTCTGCTCAGTCAGCCAAAAGCCAGAAAATGTGAGCGATGGGGCACTGGCTGCTGTGACGGGTTGCGACACGCAGTTGTCTGGGTCAAGATTTGGCGCAAGTAACAGCGAGCCATTGAGGCAGCGCACGCGGTGTCGCTGGTGCAAACAACCTATGCACCCCACGCAGCTCATTCATGGCGACCGTCTATGTTACTCACGATGACGCAAGCATCCATACAGAAGAACCCTTTGCATGCAGCTCTTTTTAAATCAATGAATAATTCTAGTATGCACATGAAGGCCTTTTATTTTCTTTACTATTGTTTCCCTACACTATTGTGTTTCCTGTCAGCAGCTACGTAGGTAGTCTTCAGCTTTACAGGTTTTATATGTAACAAGGAGAAAACAAAAATGTAAAAATATGTAAAATTGATAGAAAGCCGTGATCTTGAGGATATGATGACTGACTTTGATTGTGATGGAACTGGTGTTCATACGCTGCAGCTGCTGATTTCAAACTACTATGGTTTTACTAGTCGTGGTCTGTATGTGGCTCGATGACCAGCTCTAGGTAAAATACAACAATTGGATGGTAGTATGCGAGAAAATATGAAGGGGGGATGTGGCTGAGGATCTGATAATGGTGAGGGGGGGGGGGGGGAGTTGGAGAAGAGAATTGTAAGGCGAAGATTACAAGAATTGGGGAAATGGATCAGGATCTTGCTAAACTTATAGTTTAGTTGAGTAAGTAATGCTAAAGAAGGGTATTGAGGAGGGAGAATGTGAAACGGAAGTTAGCAGTATCTGGCAGAGATATTCATGTGAAATGTAGAATTATTGCGATTTGTTGGGGGATATGGGGCCGCTGAAAGGGTTAGATATTTTGAAGGACAGTGGTTACAAATCGAATCATACATTCAGTGGTGGTGGGACAGATAATTCAGATATTGTGGCAAGAGGCTATGCTAGCCATTTGGAGCAGTAGGTGGCGTGAGATAGGTTACAGACATTGCATAGTAACCCGGATTGAATGTTGGGCCACTGTTTTATGAGGTGGTTATCTTTGCTGTGGGGAAAAATGCAAGCACTTCTGCAGTCTTGAGTAAGGTTGTAGTTGTAGATCAGACGTATCAGTCAACAGCTTGATTGAGTTGGAATCAGGACGGTTCTTCATGGTGTTTACGTCACTAAACAAGGGCACCATTCGTAATGAGCTGTTCGTAAGCTGAAAGGGATTTTAAAAAATAAAAAAAACACGGACAGAGAAATTGGGTTGGAGATATTGGGGATGCTTTGCGTATCTGGTAAATAGAGTTAGCGTTACGTTACCACTCAATCTCCTCTTCTGGGACGATTGCATCAACTTCCACGATCACAGCAGTTCGAGTAGGCGATTGTTTTGGCCGCTGGAGGCTGAGTAAGAGTAAAGACGCGTGGGGATCAAAGGCTACAGCCTGTAGTTTACGCAGGAGAAGGAAAATGAAATCATCATGTGAGGACTTTATCATGATGGAGTTGATACAGGTTGGGATGGATTTAGGTTGCCGGCCGCGGTGGCCGAGAGGTTGTAGGCGCTTCAGTCCGGAACCGCGCGACTGCACGGTCGCAGGTTCGAATCCTGCCTCTGGCATGGATGTGTGTGATGTCGTTAGCTTAGTTAGGTTTAAGTACACTACTGGCCATTAAAATTGTTACACCGCGAAGATGACGTGCTACAGACGTGAAATTTAACCGACAGGAAGAAGATTCCGTAATATGCAAATGACTAGCTTTTCAGAGCATTCACACAAGGTTGGCGCCGCTGGCGACGCCTACAACGTGCTGACATGAGGAAAGTTTCCAACCGATTTATCATACACAAACAGCAGTTGACCGGCGTTGCCTGGTGAAACGTTGTTGTAATGCCTCGTGTAAGGAGGAGAAATGCGTACCATCACGTTTCCGACTTTGATAAAGGTCGGATTGTAGCCTATCGCGATTGTGGTTTATTGTATCGTGACATTGCTGCTCACGTTGGTCGAGATCCAATGACTCTTAGCAGAATATGGAATCGGTGGGTCCAGGAGAGTAATACGGAACGCCGTGCTGGATCCCAACGGCCTCGTATCACTAGCAATCGAGATGACAGGCATTTTATCCGCATGGCTGTAACGGATCGTGCAGCCACGTCTCGATCCCTGAGTCAACAGATGGGGACGTCTCGGTCACCTCTTTTTCGCATTGACGGCACTTTGATCAGTGGACGTTACATTTCAGATGTGTTGCGACCTGTGGCTCTACCCTTAATTCGATCGCTGCGAAACCCTACATTTCATCAGGATAATGTACGACCACATGTTGCAGGTCCTGTACGGGCCTTTCTGGATACAGAAAAAGTTCGACTACTGCCCTGGGCAGCATATTATCCAGGTGTCTCACCAATTGAAAACGACTGGTCAATGGTGGCCGAGCAACTGGCTCGTCACAATACGCCAGTCACTACTCTTGATGAACTGTGGTATCGTGCTTAAGCTGCACCTGTACACGCCATCCAAGCTCTGTTTGACTCAATGCCCAGGCGTATGAAGGCCGTTATTACGGCCACAGATGGTTGTTCTGGGTACTGACTTCTCAGGATCTATGCACCCAAATTGGGTGAAAATGTAGTCACATGTCAGTTCTAGTATAATATATTTGTCCATTGAATACCCGTATATCATCTGTATTTCTTCTTGGTGTAGCAATTTTGTTGTCCAGTAGTGTATTGCTGGTTAGTTAGAAAATGAACGAAACTGTCTCTGACGTTCTGTCAGACTGATGCTCTTAACAGACAAACGGAATACGGCTTAAAAACGAAAGGAAAAGGTTGTGTATGATAACAATATTTTGCGTTCGCACGTCAGCACTTCTCGTACCTTGTATTGCGTGCCCCTTCATGATGCAAATACATGTTAAATTCAGTGGTTTGTTGGAATGAGGCTGACTTGTAACGGCTAAGGTGTGGGTTCGATTCCCGGTGGGGGTACCAGTTTTTAACAGCCTCAAACATATCCTCAAGACCTCCAGTAACGCCAAGTAAAGATCACAGGACTGTGCCGTGGCTCCAAATCAACATTAAGCATGTCCATTCCCCACTGACAGGAAAAGAGTTGGATTAATTTCGGCTGTCAGAGGCGGAAGTCGGTGCTTGCAGAAACTCTGTCACCAGTAAGGTATATTACACTAGTAACGTTATTTTAGTTCACGAACCAATCATCATGAAAGATGAAATGATCGTATGGCATTTATTGGCCTAGATATTCCCTTCCGGGTTCGGCTGCCGTATTGCAAGTCTTTTTAGTTGACGCCATTTCGGCGACTTTCATGTCAATGATGATGAAAGACACACAACACCCAGTCCCCTGCCGGGAATCTAACCGTTTTAAGCAGTAACGCTACCACTGCACTACGGATGCGGACTACCATGAAAGATCATGGGACCTTTATTTCTTATTTTAACTGAGTCCGAGATTTTGAATATATTTGCACTGGAGTGGGATTCGACTCCCGATTCCAATCTTTTTCTGGATTTAAACTCTTCGAGATGATTCTGTCCCTTCATATCGTTGTTTCCTCACTATGCCAAATTCTTCCAAGTCTCTACGAACGGCGCGATCCTAACTACTAGTGAAAGAGAATTTGTTAGTTGACTCCTCTTGTGTGTGGTCAAAAAATGGTTCAAATGGCTCTGAGCACTATGGGACTTAACTTCTGAGTTCATCAGTCCCCTAGAACTTAGAACTACTTTAAACTAACTAACATAAGGACATCACACACATCCATGCCCGAGGCAAGATTCGAACGTGCGACCGTAGCGGTCGCGTGGTGCCAGACTGTAGCGCCTAGAACCGCTCGGCCACTCCGGCTGGCGTGTGTGGTCAACAACGACTATATATGCGGGACTGAATTCTCAGGCAGCACAGAACTATTTGTTGCGTTACTTTTAGCCCAACATGTGCACATCTCACTACTGAGGAAGAAATAATAAATATGTCATGTCTATTCGTAGCTATAAGGCAACAGTGAAAGGTGCCAGGAAAAAATAATTTGTATCGTCGTTTCAGGTTCCAATATCACGCTATTGGTGAACATATCTAATATCTGACATCTGACTGTGATTAGTTAACTATTCATATAGGTACTGTGTTCCACTCCCCGTCCAACACCACAGCTTTAGTTAATGGCGTTTCACACTTGTGCGTTGCACATTATTACATACCTTTCGTGATTACTTCTCAGGGGCAATAAAAGCTCCATGGGGTTCCCGTTGCAGTGGTAAACGTGTCCTCATATATTTCCAGGTTCGGACATCCGGCCTTGAAAGCTGCTACTGCTAAAAACTTCGATATTTTACGTTTCTTTATGCCGAGTCGAATCTAGATCAGGTACTCAATCTTTGTTTGGTTAACAGCATGTTAAAACTGAGATCACGAACAAAACTCTTCATGTCATCTAATGGGTGTGATAAGTCTGCTGAAGTGTCACTTATTGTAATGAAGTTTAATTTACAAGAGTTAGGGACTGTCGCGTCTCTAGTAACGTATTTCTAATATTTATTGCATGACGGTACTGGTTTACATCTGGACTGACTGCCATAAAGAGCAGTGTTCTCTATTAATCTTCTGTGCTACCCACTGCGTATAGTGAAACGACTATACTGCAAAGAGTTTATAGGACCTGAGACAAAGCTATGCTATGATGATTGCATACAGTTAGGTGCATCCTACACACTGGAATTCAATGGTAGCCTGCTTTTTGTGCTGTCAAGTGTAGATGAGTGAGGATGTGGACTACAGTAGAACTGGATATTGACAGCTGCCGACATGCGGCTGTGGGAAGATCCAATTCTATTGAAGGTTAGATGCAGTTAAGACATTATTAAAATAACTGGCAAAGAGTAATACACTACTGGCCATTAAAATTGCTACACCAAGAAAAAATGCAGATGATAAATGGGTATTCATTGGACAAAGACATTATACTAGAACTGACATGTGATTACATTTTCACCCAATTTGGGTGCATAGATCCTGAGAAATCAGTACCCAGAACAACCACCTCTGGCCGTAATAACGGCCTTCATACGCCTGAGCATTGAGTCAAACAGAGCTTGGATGGCGTGTACATGTGCAGCTTCAACACGATACCACAGTTCATTAAGAGTAGTGACTGGCGTATTGTGACGAGCCAGTTGCTCGGCCACCATTGACCAGACGTTTTCAATTGGTGAGAGATCTGGAGAATGTGCTGGCCAGGGCAGCAGCCGAACGTTTTCTGTATCCAGAAAAGCCAGTACAGGACCTGCAACATGCGGTCGTGCATGTTGTACGGTGATACTGGCGATGTTAGCGACAAATGCTAAATATGAAGTGAAGTCGGAATAGGTGTGGCGATGGCAGTGGCGACCAGAATGACAGGCGACCATGGTGTCATTAATTCAACACAACATAGCTGCTAGGAGACAACAGTGATTGTGCAGTCGTATCGGAAAGAGAAATGAAACTGAATATGTCACTCTGCCTGTCTGTCTGATCGTGAGCGATCCTATTTGACCTCACTGAAATACTGGAAAACCCTTCACTTCGTTCCGTCTTAATCAGCCAATGCCGCCGAATACTTTCACGCTGAGGATCTAAATGATTACTTTGCCACGACATCTCCACTCGACCAAGACATAAGGACTCGAACCATAGATGCCATGGGCCTTAACGTTTCAGTGCGGTACAACAGAAAATATTTTTAAGCAGCCAGTAAGCCCTAACACGGTCACGAAATCCATAGCGCGAATTCATTCGGCAGCCGCAGGACATGATAATATAACGGTGCAAATGATCAGTTTTCTTGTTGACCCATTACTGCCCAAAATAACTGACATCTTTAACCGCTCTCTGACGTCCAGCATTTTTCCTAGAGCGTGGAAGAAAGGGCTCATAAAACCATTACCTGAGAAGGAATCGGCCAAACAACCTTCTGATTACTGGCCCATTTTCATTCTACCAACACTGCCCAAGGTATTAGAATACATAGTCCACGAACAGGTTATCAATTATTTAACACTGAATAACCTCTTAGATGAATACCAGTCTGGTTTCCGGCAAAATCGTAGCACAGCGACTGCTCTTATTAAAGTGACTGACGAATTAAAACATGCTATCGACAAACGAAAGGCTACTATTATGTGCTTCCTGGACTTCAGTAAAGCTTTCGACACTATTGACTTTGACATTCTGCTTGCTAAAATGACGCGTCAAAATTTTTCTTCAAGCGCTGTACAGTGGTTCCACTCATACCTTACATCCCGCCAGCAGTGTGTAATGGTAGGTACTAAAAGGCCGCAGTCGAAGGATGTTGTATCAGGGTTCCCACAAGGATCAGTATTGGGCCCATTACTTTCCTCATTAAATGTTAATAATGTGTCAACTATTCTCTCCCACTGCAGATACCACTTATACGCTGATGACCTTCAGTTATATCTCAGTGCAAGTCGAGAAAACCTGCACACAGCCGTCGATCATGTAAATGCTGACTTACTTGCTTTATGAGAATGGTCGTAGAACTTAGGTCGGAAACTAAACCCTTCCAAAACGCAAGCAATCTTAGTCGCCCACAAAAGACTTATTACAAAACAGCACAGAGAATCTCTTCCATGCCTAATTTTAAATGGCACCGAAATAACCTTTTCTACTTCGGCAAAGAACTTGGGGATAGTCCTGAACCACCACTTAGACTGATCATGTAAATGCTGACTTACTTCATCAGAGTGGTCGCAGAACTTAGGTCTGAAACTAAACCCTTCCAAAACGCAAGCAGTCTTAGTCGCCCACAAAAGACTTATTACAACACAGCACAGAGAATCTCTTCCATGCTTAATTTTAAATGGCACCCAAATAACCTTTTCTCCTTCTGCAAAGAACTTGGGGATAATCCTAGACCACCACTTAGACTGGACTGAACACAGTACTGCAGTCTGTAAGAAAGTTTCTGCATCCCTTCATTGTCTACAGAAATATAAAAAAGTATTTCCATTCGAGCTTAAGAAGAAGCTCGTAGAATCTCTAACACTAACTATTCTCGAATATGGCGATGCTATTCTTCTCGTACGAAAACTCTCGCAGGCTTGAACTGGCGGTGAATGGATGTGTACGATATATTTGTGATGTTCGTTATTACGATCATATCACTGCAGCTTATGAACAATTATCGTGGCTAAGTGCTAATAACCGTATGGACTACCATACTTTGTGTTTACTCCATCGTCTTCTCAATCATCAGCCTCCCTCTTACTTATCTTCAGCCATTACATTACTACCTGAACAGCACAGCAGAAATACTCGTTCTCAACAAAGTAAGATCCTCTCAGTACCACCACACAAAACCGTCATGTTTTCTAAATCATTTTCTATATCCGGAATCCGACTTTGGAGCAATCTTCCTCAAAATATCAGAGAAATTAAATCACTTCCAGGCTTCAAAAAGCAGCTAATGGCTCACCTTCACTCGCAGTAGCTATCTCTCCCATATACTGGTCTGCAACCCACACTCTTCAATCCCCCTCCCCCTACAACTTTTCCCTTCTCCTCGCTTACAGAGTTATTTACTTAAACCAGGTCCTCTCCTAACAGCTGTTACTGTCATATCAATTTTCTTGTTCTTCGTCCTTTCTTTTTCTGATAATACTAAACATGTTTTAAGTTGTTCTAAGTTATTCTCTATTTTTAATGTACTTCCTTTCATTATTACTGTTATTATTGCCATTTATCCTTTCTTTCATTATTGTCAACTATTATTATTATTATTACTATTATTATTCTTATTACCATCTCTAAGATTGTTATCATTTTCGTGAAGGTTTTGGTATATATCTGTATGTGTTGTTCCTGGTCAGATGTAAGAGAGGGCCTTAAGACCTTAATCTGCTCAGACTAAATAAGAAATAAATAAATAAAATAAATAAATAGTTGTTGTGTGTTGACGAGTAAACTGCAGATGGTGCAGATTAATGCCATCGGTACTAGTCTACCAATTCAGGATGACTCACAAGCAGCAAGAAGACCAAATGCAAGTATTATCTTCATCTCTCTGCACAGAAATATTGTTGAGTCTCCACTGCGAATTCAAATCAAGAAGTGCTTTCGAGGGTGAAAAAGAGAAGAGAAGCCTGTGCCTGCTCTGCACTGAGACCACATTTAAAAATCACTCACATGTGAGAAAAATGTTCGTCCAGCTCTATCCAGTGGTATAATTGTTATGTTGCCTTCCCCCCCCCCCCCCCCACACCAAATTATTCTCCAATCAGCTGGCTTTTCGCCTGCGCTGTTCCGAGAATTTCGGACTCGCAAGCCCACGTCATCGTGTCGCTTCTTTAATACATCAATACATGGCCTTTCAGAGAACGGCTCTTAGCCTCCCACTTTAGCTGTTCTTAAGAAGACTTAACGCATTTATTTCTTGCCTGTGAGTGGGAAAAAGTCTCCCATCCCACCAGGTCCGGATATCTGTTTAGCTTCTTTGTGGGAGAGGCAGGCAGATAGCGATCTGTGCACCCATTTCCATCTGCCTTCTGTGAACTCATTGGGGAAGGTACACTGCCCCCTACAAAAAGTGCTTTGACGAGAGGAACTAGCTGTAAAACACCTATTTATTTGCTGCGAGGAGTCTCAATCAGTCACCGATTTGGTGTTTTGCTGGAATCTCGTATTATGTACTGTTTTCTAAAGCACGCGTAAATAGTTTGTCACGAGTACCAGACCGACACGCGGGTGGAAACAATATGGCCCGCACCTTATCTGCTGCGTCCAGCCAGGTCAACACCTCTTCCTCCCCCCACGTGGCCCCTGCTCTCTAGAGAATAGCACAACAGGGTATCTCGGCCCGCATAGTCTGGTTGTTTAAGTGCAAGCTTTCGAAAGCGCCACGGCCTCTTCTTGCACAGGCGTTAAATCAGCCCAATTAGAATATAGATAAGAAGGTTAAAAGATGGCTTGAGCCATACAGTCATTGTTACCAAAATCGTAACTCGAGGAAGAAATAAATTGATCGATCTAAACGTGAGGTAAATCGATGATTAATTGGATTTACTTATTAAAAATGAAAAGTTTCTGACGCAGAATGGCTTGATGCATCATACATACCTATATCCGTAGAAGAAGGTGTAAGTAGCTGAATGACGAACACTAACTTCAATTAACGAATGTTTATTCAGAACTTGCACATACAAGACCGCGGAGCGAACTGGCTCCGGCCAGAACACATACAGTCTCTATACAGCTACAGAACATTCTAGTACAATGATTCTTTACATTTGTAGATACTTCTAGAATGTACTCAAACCGAATATAGTAATTAAAATCCTACAGCCACAGTGAGTTTTGAACTCACGAACCTCCGTGCAACAGTTGAGTATTGTAACCATCACATCACGTCTCTACTGACAAGGGAACCTCCCCATCGCACCCCCCTCAGATTTAGTTATAATTTGGCACAGTGGATAGGCCTTGAAAAACTGAACACAGATCAGTCGAGAAAACAGGAAGAAGTTGTGTGGAACTATGAAAAAATAAGCAAAATATACAAACTGAGTAGTCCATGGGCAACATAGGCAACATCAAGGATTATCTGGGTACAGGAGCGCCGTGGTCCTGTGGTTAGCGTGAGTAGATATGGAGCGAGAGGTCCTTGGTTCAAGTCTACCCTCGCGCGAAAAGTTTACTTTCTTTATTTTTGCAAATTTATGATCTGTCCGTTCGTTCATTGACGATTCTGTTCACTATAATAAGTTTAGTGTGTTTTGCGACCGCACCGCAAAACCGTGCGATTAGTAGACGAAAGGACGTGCCTCTCCAGTGGGAACCGAAAACATTTGATCCAGGAAAACACGTCTGATATATTCTATACGACACTGGTGACGGCATGTGCGTCATGTGACAGGAATATGTTGTCGACCCACCTAACTTGCACACTTGGCGAATGGGTAAAAAGATTCTTCTACCTTGCCCGATTTAGGTTTTCTTGTGGATGTGATAATCACTCGCAAAAAAGTGATGAAAACATAAGAGTGTGTCACATAAACTGCAACAAATGATTGCAACAGTTTCACAGTCGCACAGTTTTCTCTGTGCTCTGTCAAAACATATGTTTTTAACGTTTTCAAATTTTTCCGTGTGTAGACCGTCAAATCCTGCATATGTCCAAGCAAATCTGAACATGTCCTGGAATTTTGGAGAGCGAAATTGATTATGTGTGAGTGCCTGAACTCTGATAATTGTCTGAAAATAAAAATTTAAACTTTTTACTGGAGAGAAGATTTGAACGAAGGACCTCTTGTCCCGCAGCTGATCACGCTAACCACGGGACCACGGCGCTCCTGTGCCCACAATATCCTTGATGTTGCCAATGTTGCCCATGGACTACTCAGTTTGTATATTTTGCTTATTTTTTCATAGTTCCACATAACTTCTTCCGGTTTTCTCGATTGATCTGTGTTCAGTTTTTCAAGGCCTATCCACTGTGCCAAATTATAACTAAATCTGAGGGGGAGGGGGGGGGGTGATGGGGAGGTTCCCTTGTCAGCTACTGCTGCGACATTGCTCCCTCCTTAAGAGAACAGTGTCTCGGTGTTACGTCGTCCTAGTCCGGGAACGAGTCACTGGTCCTGCATACTCCGACTCCCGATGACTGATACTCGCCCTGGCGGTGATCTACTTAGAACTTATTTTGCCACTACGCTCTTCGTCATCTTTCCGCTTGTTGTCTGTCGATGGAGCTTCGAATTTACCCTGGGTTGCAGGATCCTTGTAAGGCTTCATTCGCAGGTCGTGGACCGTATCTCTGATCTTTCGTCGTCTTGTGTTGGGGCCGAAATCTTTCACTTCATAAGTAACATCAGACTACTGTCGTACAACCTTATAAGGTCCAAAGTAGCGCCTGAGGAGCTTCTCAGAGAGACCAACTTTCCGAACAGGAGTGAAGATCCAGACGAGGTCACCAGGCTGGTAGACAACAGGGCGGAGGCTCGCGTCTTACCTTCGGCGATCGTTTTCATGAGCCTGCAGCGTGCGTAGTCGAGCTAACTGCCGAGCTTCCTCAGTTCTGGTTAACACCTGGCCGATGTAGTCGTCGTCCACGTCATCAGGATGTAACGGATACACAGTGTCCATCGTCGTAGACGCCTCACGTCCATGCACCAGGAAAAATGGCGTAAATCCTGTGGTGTCTTCTTTGGCAGTGTTGTAGGCAAACGTCACGAAAGAGCTCTGCTCAACATTGACGAACATTGATAACACGTCGGCCAAGGCCTTATTAAGGCGTTCAGTAAACCCGTTAGTTTGCGGACGGTAGGCAGTCGTCGTGTGATGAGTATTGTTGCATCGACGGTTTATCTTTGTCACAAGATTTGATTGAAAAACTTTCCCTCGATCTGTAATTAACGACCTTGGGGCACCGTGTTTTAATACAATGTCTTCCACGATGAATCTGACTACCTCGGATGCTTCGGCTGTTTTCACGGCTTTTGTAGTGGCATAGCGTGTCAGATAATCAGTACAAACAATAATCCATCTATTGCCACTAGCAGACGTTGGAAATCGTCCGAGGGGGTCAGTCCCAACACGTAGGAAAGGCGTTTCGGCTGGTGGAATTGGTATGAGTCGGCCAGGTGGTTTCTGAGGAACTGTCTTTCTCCTCTGGCACTCTTGACAGTGCGACACATAGTGACGAACACTCTAAATAAACCTGGCCAGAATAATCTCTTGCGGATTCTATCGTATGTCTTAATAAATCCTAAATGTCCGGCCTCAGGTGTGTCATGGAATTTCTGTAGAACATCTAAGCGCATGTGTTTAGGAATCACAGGTAGCCACCTCTTTCCAAATGGATCAAAGTTTTTCTTGCAAAATAATCCATAAACTACCTTAAATTGTCCTTTCACATCCTCTGACCGATTTAAGGCAAGCATAATTTGAGATATCTTGGCGTCCTTCTTCTGCTCAGCAGAGAGATCCTGGAATGCAGGAAGATAGTCACTATCTTCATCAAAGTCTTGATGGTCTTGCACAGGATTTCTTGAGAGACAGTCGGCATCTTGGTGTTTTCTTCCACTTTTGTACACTGTGGTAATGTCATACTCTTGAAGACGTAGTGCCCACCTGGCGAGTCGTCCTGTTGGATCCTTAAGACCTGTCAACCAACAAAGTGAATTATGGTCTGTAACAACTGTGAATGGCCTTCCATAGAGATACTGTCAAAATTTGCACATGGCCCAGAACACAGCAAGACATTCTCTTTCTGTGGTTGAGTAGTTTCTGTCGGCTTTTGTAAGTGTCCTAGAAGCATAGGCTATAACCTTCTCTTTTCCATCCGAAATTTGCACCATAATAGCAACGATCTCACGCTCACTGGCATCTGTGTGTACACTCCTGGAAATTGAAATAAGAACACCGTGAATTCATTGTCCCAGGAAGGGGAAACTTTATTGACACATTCCTGGGGTCAGATACATCACATGATCACACTGACAGAACCACAGGCACATAGACACAGGCAACATAGCATGCACAATGTCGGCACTAGTACAGTGTATATCCACCTTTCGCAGCAATGCAGGCTGCTATTCTCCCATGGAGACGATCGTAGAGATGCTGAATGTAGTCCTGTGGAACGGCTTGCCATGCCATTTCCACCTGGCGCCTCAGTTGGACCAGCGTTCGTACTGGACGTGCAGACCGCGTGAGACGACGCTTCATCCAGTCCCAAACATGCTCAATGGGGGACAGATCCGGAGATCTTGCTGGCCAGGGTAGTTGACTTACACCTTCTAGAGCACGTTGGGTGGCACGGGATACATGCGGACGTGCATTGTCCTGTTGGAACAGCAAGTTCCCTTGCCGGTCTAGGAATGGTAGAACGATGGGTTCGATGACGGTTTGGATGTACCGTGCACTATTCAGTGTCCCCTCGACGATCACCAGTGGTGTACGGCCAGTGTAGGAGATCGCTCCCCACACCATGATGCCGGGTGTTGGCCCTGTGTGCCTCGGTCGTATGCAGTCCTGATTGTGGCGCTCACCTGCACGGCGCCAAACACGCATACGACCATCATTGGCACCAAGGCAGAAGCGACTCTCATCGCGGAAGACGACACGTCTCCATTCGTCCCTCCATTCACGCCTGTCGCGACACCACTGGAGGCGGGCTGCACGATGTTGGGGCGTGAGCGGAAGACGGCCTAACGGTGTGCGGGACCATAGCCCAGCTTCATGGAGACGGTTGCGAATGGTCCTCGCTGATACCCCAGGAGCAACAGTGTCCCTAATTTGCTGGGAAGTGGCGGTGCGGTCCCCTACGGCACTGCGTAGGATCCTACGGTCTTGGCGTGCATCCGTGCGTCGCTGCGGTCCGGTCCCAGGTCGACGGGCACGTGCACCTTCCGCCGACCACTGGCGACAACATCGATGTACTGTGGAGACCTCACGCCCCACGTGTTGAGCAATTCGGCGGTACGTCCACCCGGCCTCCCGCATGCCCACTATACGCCCTCGCTCAAAGTCCGTCAACTGCACATACGGTTCACGTCCACGCTGTCGCGGCATGCTACCAGTGTTAAAGACTGCGATGGAGCTCCGTATGCCACGGCAAACTGGCTGACACTGACGGCGGCGGTGCACAAATGCTGCGCAGCTAGCGCCATTCGACGGCCAACACCGCGGTTCCTGTTGTGTCCGCTGTGCCGTGCGTGTGATCATTGCTTGTACAGCCCTCTCGCAGTGTCCGGAGCAAGTATGGTGGGTCTGGCACACCGGTGTCAATGTGTTCTTTTTTCCGTTTCCAGGAGTGTAGTTCTGTAGGTGCTCTCTCATCATACAGGGTCAGTCGTCAGAGCTTTTCGCAGCACATCGAAAGAATCCTGTTGAGCACCACCCCAGATAAATTTAGCATCAGCTATTAACAACTCTTGGAGTGGCCTGACTTTGATACAAAAATCTTTGATAAAACGACGGTAATAAGAACATAATCCGAGGAAGTTTCTCACACCTCTAATACTTTTAGGAATAGGAAATTCCGTTATAGCTCTCACGTTTTCTGGGTCTGGCCGCACACCTTCGTTTGACACAAGGTGTCCAAGTATTTGGATTTCTTTTGCTCCAAAGAGACATTTTCTTGGATTAAGTTTCAGTCCGCCTTGTTGGAGACGCTTAAGAACCGCCGTCAGTCTTTTTATATGTTCATCAAATGTCTCTGAGAACACTATAATGTCATCTAAATAACAAAGACACATCGCCCACTTCAGGTGACGTAGATTATCCATCATCCGTTCAAAAGTTGCTGGTGCATTACACAAACCAAACGGCATTACCTTAAACTCATACAGGCCCTCAGGGATGATGAATGCAGTTTTCTCACGATCAGCCTCATCTACTTCGATTTGCCAGTATCCCGAGTACGTGTCCATGGTTGAGAAAAACTTAGCCCCCTTCAGACAATCTAGTGTATCGTCAATTAGTGGAAGAGGGTAACGTCCTTTTTAGTTATCGTATTAATCTTCCTGTAATAAACACAAAAGAGCCAACCGTCATCCTTCTTCCTAACGAGGACCACTGGTGACAACCATGGGCTCTGCGAAGGCTGAATGATGTCATTCTTCATCATTTTCTCCACTTCGTCGCGAATTATTCGATGTTCCGTTACTGACACACGGTATGCTCTCTGGCTTATTGGCTGATGGTCTCGAGTGCTAATTCGGTGCTTCACCGTCGATTTGCCTAATTTTCTCTACACCTATGGATTGAAGCATTCAGAGAACTCTTGAAGAATGGCAAGTAGCTTCTTCTGTGGTTCCTTAGTGAGATTTGGTGACAGTGGAGCTAGAAGATCTTGTCTCGTAGTGGTAGCGCTAATTTCGCCCACAGACTCGGCATGGGTGGTTTCTATGACGCTCAGCTGTTCTGCAAGTAATGGCTCAGCGTTTGCTACACACATGCGTCTTGGAATGATCTGCAGTTCTCGACGGCAGGTAACTATCCACAATTCACCGAATCCATTCTTAAACGAGGCGACAGAGGCTGGGATGACCAAGTTATTCTCCAGTGGTATTCTTCTCTTACATTCCACTATAAGATCCATGGGTTGATGCATGGCATGAGAGATGACAGTTACCTTTCTAGCGCTGACAGCAGGAATGATCATTTCATCCAGCACACATTGTCTCCACACACTCGTATACGCATCTTCCTGTCCACAGTATCTCATCTCGTCTAGCTTAATCTTCGAGCGACCACAATCTATAATTGCCTGAGAAGCTTTCAAAAAGTCCCATCCGAGAATGACGTCATGACTACACTCATCTAAGACGATGAATTCTAAGGGATGTGTATGGCCACTTATACCCAAGCGAATGGTATATCTTCCTGTAGGTTTTACATGTTTCCCATTAGCCACCTTCAGCAGAGATGTTTTGCTGTCGACGAATACGGGTTTCTGCAACTGGCGACGGTACTTCTCTGAAATGACTGAATATGATGCTCCAGAGTACACAAGAGCTTGGGGTGGTCTGCCATCCATAAGAATATCGACGTAGTTTCCTACCATTTTTGTAGTGACCGACGGCGGAGTATTTTTGTCTTCGGCTGCCTCACCTCCAAGGAAGGTCGCACTCTTCAGTTTTCCAGGTTGCGGCGGCTAGGTGATCGGCTGGAGCTTCTAAACAGCGATGGAGACCTTGATCGACGTGTTGGGGAGCGTCCTCTCCAGCGGCTAGCTTGCGGTGATGGTGACCTTCGTAGTCCTGCACGCACATCTTCCTGCTCATCGTCGTTTTCTCGGAGTGGGCGTCGGCTAAGACCGGTCTGCCTGCTTCTGGCGAGGGCGCCATCAAATAATCGCCGCCATTCTCGACAACAGCGCACCACATGTCCAGGTCGGCCGCAGTCAAAACATACTGATTGATTATCCTGGGTCCTCCAGACGTCAGTCTTCCTTAGTGCCCAAACTTGTTCCTAATGCTGTATTGTAGGGACGTAACTCCGATTAGGTCTCGACTTTTTTACCGTTTTAAAGGGAAATGAAGGACTTGAGATTGGGTTCAATGTATGTTCCACTTCCTCCCTTATGACCTCTAGAAGCGTCTCGGTTTTTTGCTCGCCGTGCAATCCAAGTGCCGGCCGGTGTGGCCGAGCGGTTCTAGGCGCTTCAGGCTGGAACCGCGCGACCTCTCAGGTTAGAATCCTTCCTCGGGCATGGATGTGTGTGATGTCCTTAGGTCAGTTAGGTTTAAGTAGTTCTAAGTTCTAGGGAACTGATGACCTCAGATGTTAAGTCCCATAGGGCTCAGAGCCATTTGAACCATTTTTTTGCAATCCAAGTGCCTTCTGAACTTCCTCTCTCACTATCTGTCGAAGATCACTTGTGAAATCAGTTGCTTTCTCCATCACAGACATCGATACGACGTTTGGAAGCCGTTCAAACTTCTTGCGTGTAATTCTTTTTTGATGCATTGTCTCGACATACTGGCACAATTTTATGAAGTCGTCTGCTGTCGAAACCTCCATCAGGAGTAGGGCTCGATACATGTCCTCAGTTTGTCCTGGACGCTGTGCCCTGCACTTTGTCTGCAGCCTTGCACTTCTGTCGTTGTGTGTCGCCGAAATACTTGCGCAGTTCCGCCTGGAATACTTCCCAGCTTGTGAACTTCTCCTCGTTGTTCTCATACCAGGGTGCGACTTGCGATTTGTGCTTTTACCAGTGGGCGGGATGTCTAAGGGGGTTAGAAGAATTATATATGCTACTAGCTTGGACCGTGGCGTTACGCATGGTTAGACAGCTATTTGTAAATAGATGTTAATGCCGAAACTCAGTATTGACGCGTATGCACTATCAGAAAAGCCATCCCTTGTTATACCTTTAAAAGTACATTATAGGAAAAGCTTATTTACAAAATCATCTACATACGGGTACAGATATACGAGGAGAAATCAAAAAGTAGAGGCACATTTGTGAAAAGTTGTACGTATTCCGATGATAGAAAACTGAAACATATTAATAGTATTAATAGTAAGACTTATTAAAAACTTCCAGTGTTCGGTTCCACAAATTTAAATTATATGTAAAGTTTTACTCCAGTGCGTGTGAAATAAACATCCCAGGTTGGGATGCATAAACTAAAATCAGAGGAGGGGATGGTCTGATGCAGAGGGGGGGAAATCCCCCCCATCCCCCCCTGCAAATCGCACACTGTCTCATACCATTGCTTGGCAGTGCCCTCCAAGCAGAAAAATACGTTAGCCAAACACACGGTGTCATCCCATTCGTTAAATATGGCTATACGCTCATATACCTTCAGCCACTTGTTTGGACCTTGGCCATCGTCACCAGAGAACCCGGAAGTATGTTTCCTGTGGTGGCACACAGTTGCTGTCATTGTAACGTCTTCTTCTTCTGTCTCCGGTAGATTGCGATCTGCTGAATATGGCTCGAACTCGGGTTTCTCACCAAGTAAACGGCGGCTCTGTCGTGGCCTGATGGGAACCACTGTGTCGTCGATAATGTGCGCTATCACAAGTTCAAACATCCAGCGTCTCCACCAGGATAATGTCACGTCGAAGGAGGTGCAAGTAGCTGAATGACGAACACTAACTTAAATTAACGAAGGTTTATTCAGCACTTGCACATACAAGTGCGCGGAGCGAACTGCCTCCGGCCAGGACACATACAGTATATATACAGCTACAGAACTTTACAGCACAATGACTCTTGACATTTGTGGATACTTCTAGAATGTACTCAAACCGAATATAGAGATTAAAATTGTACAGTCCACGGGAGTTTTGAACTCACGACCCTACGTGCAACAATTTAGCATTGTATCCACTACACGACGTCTCTACTCAACTATGTACGGATACATTCTCCTGACATGTTCTTAGTGTGCTCATGATTAATCCTTCCTTCTCCATTACTACTCCCCACAGAAATAATCTCGACTGCTTAAACAATTATAAACAATTATTTTCAGATGACCGTCCACTCGAGTCAGTTGTTTCATCACTATTAATAACAGTTCTTCATTGGTTGCTGTTCGTCTTAATTCTAGTTATGGATCCCGTACAATCTCAGCTCCTAATTTTCCTTTCTAAGTGGCGTAAGAGAGGAAACTTACTCACAAAAAACTACTGTATCCGAACGTTTCGTGTTCCTACACAAAAATATAAAAGAAATGTCCCCAAATATCTCATAACATGGACCAACATGTACATCTGACGTTGGGCTAATATTTTCAGTGTTTTTGCTCTCTCTCTCTTCCTAACTTGGTCCAAATCCTCTTCCAGAGTGAACATAAATTCATATTACATCACTAAAACTCTTTACTCCAGGTAACAACAATTAAAAAACCAAGAAAAAATCAGATGCATGTCACTATCCCCGACTCAGACAAACGCTTTCAATGTTTCAAATGACTCGATCAAAATAAGTGCTTCTTCCTTTGTAATTATTTCTTGCTTCACTATAATTTTTCCAGGATCCTTCACCTAACTTGTGAAATGCCTCATACCATCTCCTCATTTTCTGACACTCATTTGTCACAACATACTCACTACTATTCCTACCACACACACATATCCACGGAAAGAACTCTGCAGCAAGATCGTTTTCTCTAATTTTGCATTCCCTTTCTTGTTATCTTATTTAAAAAACAGACATTACCTATAATTAAACAGATAGTAGATGAGAAGGTTCCAAGGAACAGAAAAAAGTGGAGAGAAAAAAGTTCAAAAATCATGGTCACGATTATCCTAATTGTATTCTAGCTACCTCTATACATAAAAGCCCCAATATGCCTTGAAATTAGCTTAACTTTTAATCATCTCACACCTCAAGTTCACCCTACTTCCTTCCTACATACCCAATGCCTGAGCTAGAATCTAACATTAAATAATATGTTATTTCTAAGACTTACAGAGTATGTCTAATCACAAAAAAGACCTTATAAGATATATATAAAGTAAGCCCGTGTCCAGAACTGCTCTCTGTGGTCAATAACTTCCCTCTTTCAATGTGGCCAAGGCGAATCTCTTCTTCCAAAGCCGAACACTCTCATTACTACTAACGGTATCGCTCCATCCCCTCTCATCACGGGCCACTTATTACACTCACGCTGTTCATTGTTTCCACAAACAAACTGCTTGCATTTCAGAGGCTGCGGGCCATGCCAGTGTGTACTGTCATACCCAAAATTATCTCACCGACCTGAGTTGCATTTCGCCTGATTTTCATTCAGCCTACATAACGTTGCTCTCTTGCAGGTCCTCTATTCTCTTTGCAGTACAGTTGTTTGAGTATACAAAATGGATACCACAAGAGATCACTAGAGAACACTGTTCTTTAATTCTTTAAGGTAATCAGTCCACAGGTAAATCAACATCACAATATTGCAAATACTAGGAAACGCCTCATTATATATGAGACAGTCCTTAACGGTTGTGAACTCAATTTTATTACAGTAAGTGACATTTCAAAATCACTAAAACACTCATTAGAATCTGAGTCAACTAACTCCGTCACATAAGTTATTCCAGAAATCTTTAAGCAAAAATAAATATTTTTATGAACAAGATGTTTTGAGATAATATTTGCACTCCTAAAGTTCTCTGATAATTCGTAGTATTTTTGCTCTTTAAAAGGTCTTCCCACACCTTTGAAACATCAATCTTGATACGAGTGGTTTGTCATAAACTGGATGTTGAAATAACCAATTAAAAGCAATGCGATAAACAGCAGCAAGCACTCTATGGAAACCTCAAGATTGAAATAACCAATTAAAAGCAATGCGATAAACAGCAGCAAGCACTCTATGGAAACCTCAAGATTAACATCATATCACCAGTAATTTCTCAGTACTCATGATTGAGCATTTATCTGTCCACATGTCTGAATTTTAAATATGACGAACTTTTTTGTTCTGAATATGGACTGAAACCAAGCACCTGAAGATATTGTAAGTAAGCAAAGATTTTATGCCTGACTGAGACTCGATGATAGTAACGTTAGTCATTGAAATATCGACGATTTCACCAGCATCAGCTAGCAAATCCGAACTTGAAAATTTTTGTGCTCTGCCTGGATTCCTGTTAAGACCCTTATCTGCCTAATAACTAACCACGAAAAATGTTTATGTAAATTCAAGTGACAAAGTTTGCATATGTTTAAATGTAAGTGCCATGATGTAAAGTTTTGTGACGGGGACTCGAACCCAGCACGTAATCAGATTGTTAACTAAGTAAAATCAGAATGTAGGAATCAACTTTTTTCACCAGCAGCGAGATGTTTGAGTTTGAAATGAGGGTAAAATTTTTTTGTCTGACCAGAAATTGAAAGAGACGTCTAATGCTGTATCCACGAATTGTTTACTCACCAGTAGTGAGATGCGTGCGTGTTTGATTAGAAATAACGGCACCTATCGATACTGTTGACAACACGTGAAGAGACATTAAAAATGAAAAATATCTATCACTAGTAGTTCGGTCTGCGTATGCTAAGGGCTGAAATGAAACCATGAATATTTTTGTGCCGGACCAGGGTACGACCCCACATGCGTGCCTTTCGAGGAGACCTAGAGGAATCTAAAAGCTTGGGGAGAACAACTAAATGATCGAACTGTATCGTTCTGTGTGAGTCAGATACCATGAAAGACGAGATCCGAATTCGAATCCTAGTCCAGCACCAAATTTTTCAACGTCTAAAGTTCAGATGAAATAAGAGCCATGTGACCTTAAATGACCATTGGCTCATTAAATGAAATAAAGTTTCTAGTTTATAGAGGCTCACCAGCGACAGAGTTTCTGGTTACTGCGACTTCCGCCTCTGCTATGGCCCAACCTATACCAGCTCTACCCTATTTGGTAGCAAAGGGATGTGGTGTTTGTATGGCAGATCGTAAACTACGGAGCAACCTGACGTTCTTTAGGTGGCATTACTAGACGAGAAGGAGATCTCTTCGTATCGAATTAAAATATATGAGGAAGGTGGGAATCGAACCCACATGTAGCAACTTAGAAACTAGAATCAAGCCATGAGACCTCTGGAACCCACGTTTGCTACATTCACGATTGTCACATAACATATCTGCGCTTAGCTTTCAAATTAGACACGGCGAAAAAAATTCAATTCACCGTTAACTGGTTAATTCTCAGCAGGTTTCTGACACGGAAATTATGCTAGTATCATGCCAGAAGAATGGAAAGACGCTTTAGCCATCATAGCCTCAATTCAAAGCCATTTTCAAACTTTCACTATTTCAAGAAGTTTCATAGAACGAGAAATACCATTGCACAGTATCAAATGGCTCTGAGCACTATGGGACTCAACTGCTGAGGTCATTAGTCCCCTAGAACGTAGAACTAGTTAAACCCAACTAACCTAAGGACATCACAAACATCCATGCCCGAGGCAGGATTCGAACCTGCGACCGTAGCGGTCTTGCGGTTCCAGACTGCAGCGCCTTTAACCGCACGGCCACTTCGGCCGGCTGCACAGTATCCAGATACCAAACACATCGTTCAGTACTACCATTATCGCTATTAACTTCTTCGTTCTGCTGCTGCTACATGCGTGCTTGAAGGAAGTATTTAATGCATCTTGACCACTTAAAAAGCAGTTTTCCTACACAGGTACATATTTAGTTCGCAGCAAATGGCTGCAGCGTTCCGTGACAACTGGACTGTAACAAGTAGTTATGTAGTGCTTTCCATGTCTAGGGAATACTTTTCAAGTTAATATCAGACATATTCAATTATTCACGGATTACATTAAAAGCGAATCAACTGATGAAGACGATACTCCACAATCGAAATTTCATTGCACTGCTATATTTACTTCCGCTGAGCAACGACGCTTGTGTAATACTAAACTGGCGGTAAACACTACTTTCGAAGCCAGAGGATGTTAATGTCTTCTACTACGTGTCACAATCAGTTTATCCAGAGGAGTTGGTCGACGTCACCTATTTCAAGTAGTACAAGGAGGAAAATAATGCAGAAGATCAACTGTTTTCAGTTGCAAAGAACTCATTTTACGCGGTGCATGTTCAAATTTTCGTTGAATAACTCTAATTATAGTATCCATTTCAACAATGTAGAAAAATATTTCAAAATTGCAAAACTCACGTCCAACCGGAAAGTCTAACTATGTGGAACACCAGTTTCAGTGTGCTGATGTAGCAAAGACTGTTTAAGACTGCTCTTTCTCACAGAAAATACGCAGTTGGCTTATTGGGCTTTATAACTATACTGCAAACAGTGATTTCGAGTGCAAGCAATGCACACGAATTGTGGGATTTAATAGCGCCGTGGCTTGGAGTTCTATATATCCCTGACCTAAAATGACTCTGAAACATTTCAGGCCCTAAGTACTGCAACGTCATACTGACAGCAATAGTGTGCTCATACTGCCTACTTCATTGTTCGTTTCATTCGTTTCACTTGATTTTGTAATCACAGAAGTAAAAGTCACTGTACCTCCCAACGTGAGAGGTTTCATATCGTTCCTTCTATCCTTCTGGGAGATTAGTTTTCTGGTCAGTAAGCTTTTCCCCTTTTCTCCAGCAAAATGCGGCAAAATGAGACCATTAATCGCTTCAGAATCCTCTATTTAGTGTTGTTAAGAAGATTTCTTTGAACGTAATCGTAGGTGAAGGAACTTAAGTTTAATCTAGAAACATCTTAAACGGCATCGTTTACTAATTTACCCAATAAGAAAAGCTTATTTTCCAGGTAGGAAAAGGTTTTGAAAACAAAGTCTATACAGACTAGGCCAGGTCGATCTTTTCGTCTGAGAGCACTGCATTATACTTTGCCTAAGACTTACTACACGTTATGTTGCTGTAGCTATGGATATCATTAGTTGAAACCGAGCTCAACATCTAAGGATATGATTCAGTTACAAATACAGAACGATTAACAACCGAATGCTGAGTTCATCTTCAAACTGAGGTGTATTTACAGGTAACTAGGGAAGACCGTTTGTCCTCGCCTTCCTCCAATGAACATTGGGAGCCATAAACGCAAATATTTACAGTACTACGAGAATTTTGAACTTAACAATTGACGTTGTCCGCCTAAACTACCAATTCTTTGTTTACAACGAATTAAAATTTGTAGAAGAGGCAAGGTTCGAAACCGACAACAAAAGAGTACAAACTCATCGCCAAGAGTCTGTAACTTCACGATATAGTTGGTTGTAACGGTTTCCCGTTACATTTCGTACCAAGTAACTAATAACGAAATTGGCCTGAATAACGTTATCGCGGACTGGAACGGAATTGAGGGTCAAGACTCTGGCACGTTATGTCAAATAATGTTATTGCTAAAACGAAATTGAATTACGTTCCAGAACGCAACGAAATAGTAAATAGAAATAACGTTATTTGGTGTGAATAACATTATAGGTCTGTGGTAAGGAAGTAACATAATCATTGGTAACGTTACGCCATATACCGTTATCGTTGAAACTTAATGCAATGACGTTCCAGCCGGCCGAAGTGGCCGTGCGGTTAAAGGCGCTGCAGTCTGGAACCGCAAGACCGCTACGGTCGCAGGTTCGAATCCTGCCTCGGGCATGGATGTTTGTGATGTCCTTAGGTTAGTTAGGTTTAACTAGTTCTAAGTTCTAGGGGACTAATGACCTCAGCAGTTGAGTCCCATAGTGCTCAGAGCCATTTGAACCATTTTTGAATGACGTTCCAGAACGTAACGCAGTATGGTAACCAAAAAGAAATAACGTTATTTAGCCTAAATAACATTACTGAAACAGAAGTTCAAAATGGTTCAAATGGCTCTGAGCACTATGGGACTTAACAGCTGAGATCATCAGTCCCCTAGATTTAGAACTACCTAAACCTAACTAATCTAAGGACATCACACACTTCCATGCCCGAGGGAGCATTCGAACCTGCGACCGAAGTAGCAGCGCAGTTCCGGACTGAAGCGCCTAGAACCGCTCGACCACAGCGGCCGAGGAAACGGAAGTAATGTTATCGTTGGTAACGTTACGCCATGTACCGTGCTTGTTATAGCTAAACGGAATTACGTTCCGTAAACACAATAAGATTACTAAACAAGTGGTGCAGGAACATTGCACATACTTTCTCGTGCTTGTAGTCGCAAAATTTATAGTGACGAAATGAACGTAATAGGGCACTGTCTGTATACACTAAGTTGACGTCTGGGATGCCGGCTAGAGCTGTGTAACGATTGGCTCTGAGCGCGACTAGCGCGTTTATGACGCGCTCAATCAGTTTGAAAGGAAAAACTCGAGTTCACTCGTATTCTACTGATCAGCTCGCCGCCCTGTGGTCCAACGCGCGCCATTGTAGCCAAACTCGTCGCGTTGGGTCCAGCACACCGCTCTGAACCAGGTGTGTATAACTTGAAACTGAATCCTCATTCTAGTACTTCGTCGCGACTAGGATTACTATTTGATTTAACCTTTTATTTTAATGATTATTTAATTTGTTTATTATTATGAATAGATTTAAGTCAATAAGATTGAAGTGGTGACTAAAAATGTGGCAGGTTTAATAGCAATTTTAATTTCACAACGTACTACAGAAATTTTGTCGTAGTAATGTGTTTCACAAATTTGAAACCTATTTGTTTAACCTTCATTCAACATAACATATTATTTATTTATATGCATCTGAATGTATTTATATTTCTTATGTATTTATATGCAGTATCTGAACACAGTATCCCATAAGTCGTAAAAATATTAACGGGTGGAGTACCTATTTGACAGGGTGTATGCAATTGTCTAGTTGGAAGAGAGAAAATGAAAGCTAAACAAAGGGGGAGAGATGGAAAACGGAAGACAGAGGGAAAGAAATAGGGAGAGGAGAGCGCACAGAAATGTGCTAGAGTAGAAGGTTCTGATACGTTCGCTTTGCCACATATGTAGCAAAGTGAAAATGTGTGAATTGTTCCTGCACAACGTGTTTCAAAATTATTTATCATTTCCAAAATACATTGATCCTGAAATTGATATTCTCAAAAATTACTCTAAGTCGACTTTCTAGAAAACTCCTATTCTCTTTTGAAATCTTCAAAAATCTACTCTACAAATTGTTATGAACATCATATGAACATCATATGTAAGTAATGCAGGAGTAGGTTTAATAATGAATAAAAAAATAGGAGTGCGGGTTAACTACTACAAACAGCATAGTGAACGCATTATTGTGGCCAAGATAGACACAAAGCCCATGCCTACTACAGTAGTACAAGTTTATATGCCAACTAGCTCTGCAGATGATGAAGAAATAGATGAAATGTATGACGAGATAAAAGAAATTATTCAGGTAGTGAAGGGAGACGAAAATTTAATAGTCATGGGTGACCGTAATTCGTCAGTAGAAAAAGGGAGAGAAGGAAACATAGTAGGTGAATATGGATTGGGGGAAGAAATGAAAGAGGAAGCCGCCTTGTAGAATTTTGCACAGAGCGTAACTTAATCATAGCTAACAGTTGGTTCAAGAATCATAAAAGAAGGTTGTATACCTGGAAGAATCCTGGAGATAATAAAAGGTATCAGATAGATTATATAATGGTAAGACAGAGATTTAGGAACCAGGTTTTAAATTGTAAGACATTTCCTGGGGCAGATGTGGATTCTGACTACAATCTATTGGTTATGAACTGCAGATTGAAACTGAAGAAACTGCAAAAAGGTGGGAATTTAAGGAGATGGGACCTGGATAAACTGAAAGAACCAGAGGTTGTACAGAGTTTCAGGGAGAGCATAAGGGAACAATTGACAGGAATGGGGGAAAGAAATACAGCAGAAGAAGAATGGGTAGCTCTGAGGGATGAAGTAGTGAAGGCAGCAGACGATCAAGTAGGTAAAAAGACGAGGCCTAATAGAAATCCTTGGGTAACAGAAGAAATATTGAATTTAATTGATGAAAGGAGAAAATATAAAAATGCAGTAAATGAAGCAGGCAAAAAGGAATACAAACGTCTTAAAAATGATATCGACAGAAAGTGCAAAATGGCTAAGCAGGGATGGCTAGAGGACAAATGTAAGGATGTAGAGGCTTATCTCACTAGGGGTAAGATAGATACTGCCTACAGGAAAATTAAAGAGACCTTTGCAGAGAAGAGAACCACTTGTATGAATATCAAGAGCTCAGATGGCAACCCAGTTCTAAGCAAAGAAGGGAAGGCAGAAAGGTGGAAGGAGTATATAGAGGGTTTATACAAGGGCGATGTACTTGAGGACAATATTATGAAAATGGAAGAGGATGTAGATGAAGACGAAATAGGAGATAAGATACTGTGTGAAGAGTTTAACAGAGCACTGAAAGACCTGAGTCGAAACAAGGCCCCGGGAGTAGACAACATTCCATTAGAACTACTGATGGCCTTGGGAGAGCCAGTCATGACAAAACTCTACCAAAACTCTGGTGAGCACGATGTATGAGACAGGCGAAATACCCTCAGACTTCAAGAAGAATATAATAATTCCAATCCCAAAGAAAGCAGGTGTTGACAGATGTGAAAATTACCGAACTATCAGTTTAATAACTCACAGCTGCAAAATACTAACGCGAATTCTTTACAGACGAATGGAAACACTGGTAGAAGCCGACCTCGGGGAAGATCAGTTTGGATTCCGTAGAAATGTTGGAACACGTGGGGCAATACTGACCTTACGACTTAGTTTAGAAGAAAGATTAAGAAAAGGCAATCCTACGTTTCTAGCATTTGTAGACTTAGAGAAAGCTTTTGACAATGTTAACTGGAATACTCTCTTTCAAATTCTGAAGGTGGCAGGGGTAAAATACAGGGAGCGAAAGGCTATTTACAATTTGTACAGAAACCAGATGGCAGTTATAAGAGTCGAGGGGCATGAAAGGGAAGCAGTGGTTGGGAAAGGAGTGAGACAGGGTTGTAGCCTTTCCCCGATGTTATTCAATCTGTATATTGAGCAAGCAGTAAAGGAAACAAAAGAAAAATTCGGAGTAGGTATTAAAATTCATGGAGAAGAAGTAAAAACTTTGAGGTTCGCCGATGACATTGTAATTCTGTCAGAGACAGCAAAGGACTTGGAAGAGCAGTTGAACGGAATGGACAGTGTCTTGAAAGGAGGATAAAAGATGAACATCAACAAAAGCAAAACGAGGATAATGGAATGTAGTCAAATTGAGTCGGGTGATGCTGAGGGAATTAGATTAGGAAATGAGACACTTAGAGTAGTAAAGGAGTTTTGCTATTTAGGGAGTAAAATAACCGATGATGGTCGAAGCAGAGAGGATATAAAATGTAGACTGGCAATGGCAAGGAAAGCGTTTCTCAACAAGAGAAACTTGTTAACATCGAGTATAGATTTAAGTGTCAGGAAGTCGTTTCTGAAAGTATTTGTATGGAGTGTAGCCATGTATGGAAGTGAAACATGGACGATAACTAGTTTGGACAAGAAGAGAATAGAAGCTTTCGAAATGTGGTGCTACAGAAGAATGCTGAAGATAAGGTGGGTAGATCACGTAACTAATGAGGAGGTATTGAGTAGGATTGGGGAGAAGAGGAGTTTGTGGCACAACTTGACTAGAAGAAGGGATCGGTTTGTAGGACATGTTTTGAGGCATCGAGGGATCACAAATTTAGCATTGGAGGGCACCGTGGAGGATAAAAATCGTAGAGGGAGACCAAGAGATGAATACGCTAAGCAGATTCAGAAGGATGTAGGTTGCAGTAGGTACTGGGAGATGAAGAAGCTTGCACAGGATAGAGTAGCATGGAGAGCTGCATCAAACCAGTCTCAGGACTGAAGACCACAACAACAACAAATGTAAGTTTCGAGTTGACTGAAATATTGACGTAGTGAAAATTTACACAAAGTTGAAACAATTTGCTACTAATCACTCCCAATAGTACCGCACGAGAAATTATGTGCTCCACTTGTTTTCTTTGTTGGATTTTTGGAAGCCTGGCTAATGAGTGGATATTCATGGTTTTCAAATTATGGAACATAAAATGACACATATTTGTCAATGAATAATACGATATACGTTTCGTGATGAAACATGAATTTATATTACAAACAGGTTGGCACTTAGCAAGAAATAGCGACATATATGGC
Organism: Schistocerca serialis cubense; assembly: GCF_023864345.2. Taxonomy (NCBI): domain Eukaryota; kingdom Metazoa; phylum Arthropoda; class Insecta; order Orthoptera; family Acrididae; genus Schistocerca; species Schistocerca serialis. The sequence continues at coordinate 844,577,785 of NC_064640.1, read as the reverse complement.
TTAAATTAGGCGCTGGCATTATCGGTAGTTGTCTCCATCGTCGACGACTCAGATTCCAAATCGGAGAACAGAGAAGAACATCGGTTTTTCTCAGAAGACAAAGATGATGTAGTTAATGGGGATGGGGGTCAAGGAAGATTCCCGCACAATATCTTTATTACTGTGGAGGGAAAAAACGTTGTTCGCGTGTTCTTCGCCAAGTTTGTACCTCAGTGGGTTCAGCACCTATTGCAAAGACGAGAAGAGCCGCTTCACACTCGCCTGTGTTGTTGGGATAGCGAGAATAATAAAAGCATGTGCATTAGTTCTGGCTTTACTAAACGTTGCTCCTCCCAGTATTGGTTCAAATGGCTCTGAGCACTATGGGACTTAACATCTGAGGTCATCAGTCCCCTAGAACTTAGAACTACTTAAACCTAACTCACCTAAGAACATCACACACATCCATGCCCGAGGCAGGATTCGAACCTGCGACCGTAGCAATCGCACGGTTTCAGACTTAAACGCCTAGAACCGCTCGGTCACAGCGTACGACCAGTTTTTCTGCACTTTATAGTAGTATACAAGGAATTACTTTTTTTGGGAAGCATATAATTTATTTCTTCCTCTCATGGCATAATATTTCTTTTACTATTAAGTGAGAAAATAAACATTTTACGAATCTGAAGCGCAATATGACACCAGGTACTTATCATAGTCCCGATCGGAAGTGTCACAGTAATCAACAATCCCTTTTCTGTTAGGTATTACTACAGCTCGCAGATCCTTAATGACGGACCTGGGGACACGATGTTTTGCAGCAGGATATGCCGTATGTTATTTACTAATTAACGTATGGGGAACATGTAGGAAAGGAAGTAGCCCATACAGCAGTGAAGATCTTTGTGTATATCTTTATTCAGCACTGACTGACAGCTGCCACAACCCTTTACAGAACTGACGCGGCAGGGAATACCATTATCAGAGTATTCCAGACAAATTTCAGTAAGTCGTCAGGAGATGGACAGAAAGTGAAACTAACGCCACTTTCCGAGTCATATTCAACACATAATGAAGTATTCCTTAAGGCAATTGCATGTTCCAGCAATTACACATTAGTATTTCCCATGCGGATATTCTGATGGCCGAAAGGACCGGTTAGTGTATGAAACTATCAATCATTAATTAAGATCAGACCGCAAGAACTTGGAAGACTAACGGAGTAGCACTAACTTCACAGATTACTATTTATTAATTCATAGATGCTTCTGTGTCACTCACTTTCACAACTTTTCGAATAATGGACATGGAAAAATGGAAACATTGTATGATCACCATACAGAAATTCGTATTTACCTTAATTATTTTTCTTCAGAGCTACGGAAGAATACCCAGTCAGAAAAGTTTCTAAGGAGCTGGTTAATTTAGGTAAAAATCTATGTTCGATGTCAAAATTTATGAGACATCCACAGTGGGAGTTGCGGGCAGGGAGTGGGCGTGAACGATTGTGTGGTAGACCATTAAACTTGTTTATTACCTCGGTAATGGGGTGAATGTCCTGCGATAGAAATTAAGTCGTTGGCAGAAAGATGCGAGCATAGAGCATTTTGCAGTGATTAACTAGCATATATTGGGACGTATGGCAAGGGGTTAGTGGTGTTGATGTGTTGATGCTATCCACCTACTGCTGAGCAATTCTTTCACACGTAGCAATTACGTACGGCCTACTATCTTTGAAGTGGCAATTTGGTGTTATGACTCAGCGGCATATAGAGAGACTCTGCCCACCTGTGCCGCTGCGATAGAACTCATAATCCTCTTATGACTATTGTGATAACCTAGAGTCATAGTTAATACTAAAACGTTATGGTACAAATTAATAACACTCTGCGCAAACGATGCATAGAATCTCAGCACACTCAGCTTGGGGAACGCGTTGTTATTTCGGGTTCTCTCTGTCTTAAGTATACTGCACCTTGAAATGCTCTTCAGCATTGGCGCTTTTTGCTTGTACTGACAAAACATCACCAGCCGAAACATTTTAAACCTAACGAATAGATGAAACTTATCTTTCTTTTAGTATTTATGGGCTGAATGATAATTTTATTCGAGGATGATTTATTCTAAACATTACTGTCAGCGTTTTGTGCTCCTTGTTCCACTTTCTGTCAACAACTGCTCCTTCTTCCGCGTTAGCAGAAGCCAAAATCGAAGTTGTGCTGCACATATTCGCTAGTTTAATTTTCAACGGAACTTTGAACTTGCATTTCCTGTCATTTCTTGTGGTTTCCTGCATAATTGTCTTGCTTCGGTACTTCATATTATTCGTAGTTTTCGAAGTTTCCCTGTGGCTGTTACTTTTTGCAGTCGATGCTGTGTTGTTGTCTCTTAATTTGTGTGCCTGTCTTTCATGGCTAATGCTATTGACATCGATCTCAAGAAAAATATTTTCCAAGTCTGTTATTACGAAAAAAGGTGTGTTGCCTACTCATAACGTTTACTGTATACCTACTGGAGATGATGTTCTAAAAATGGGAAATATGTGTGGCGATAAACTTTTAGTTTTAGTGCGCTTAAGACAGAGAAACACAAATAATTCTGACAGTTAATGATACGTGTTGTTTAGTTTGCAGTTGGCGCATCTGAGTATTATTAGCGACGACGCTCTGATCCCTAAACCCAGTTACAGAAATGAAAATAAGACTCACTGACTTATACTTTGGGTATTTCGACACTCGACCGCCACAGCTTTGAGGCATGAACTGGTGTCATTCCTAGAGCCCTCAAAGCTGGTGTTCTTTCTGCTAGAAGTATAACTGAAGCTTGGCAACAGCGCAGGATATGTTTGACACCCTGCGGCCGACTAGTTACTTCCTGAATGATACAGAATTAGCCTACACAATTCGCTTGATATATTCGTATCATTTCCATTACATAATCTGAGTGATTTTCACATAAGTTGCGAAATAAAGTTATAAATTTATGGGTTTTGGTACGGGAATGGCATTCGACGTGGAAAATGGAATTAATTTCGTCTTTTAATTTGGGAGCTTATTTGCCCTAGCGAGCATTGGAGAAAAAAAAGGAGAGGGACTGCTGCAGTATTCCACTAGCTGTGACGTAACGTGGTACTAGTAAAGTAGGCGCTCCTTTGGTCCACGGTTCTGCTCTCGTTGAAGGGTATATTTTTAGCTGTTTCGTTACAAAGCTACAAGCAGTCAGATCGAAAATTAATAAGGAAATTTTATATACGCCACATCTCCATATTACTTAATTGTGACACAGAACAGCAAGTAAACACAGAGAGTTTCGAAGTCCAGAATGAGTAATTCGTGCTGGTACAGGCACTCTCCTCTTACAGGCACTTCATCTTCCATTAAAACAGACTTTCGTTCCAAGGATGTCGTGGTAATTTTAATTTCATTTAAATTAGGACACTGCATATTTTAATAGTGTTATCCATTGTTTTATTGAATAGAAATTATCAGAAAGAAATTACTCATCATCAGTGTATTCTCTCACATTATGTGAAACAGTCTGACAACGCTCATTTAGCTCACCGATTCCTGACGCCTGTAGAAACCTATCGGAACTGAGTCTAAGATGTTTTTAAACCAGGTTTGAAGTGCATATTCGTCCAGAGAGGAATTTTCTTGACTGTTTTTCGGTAAGGAGCTTGAAAAGTAAATATTTGAGGGTACAAGATCACAAGAATAAGTGCGTGAGGGAGGACTTTTCAAACTCCTGGATAGTTTTGTTAGTGAACTCGGAAGAGTGCGTTATCGTGTTGCATCAACACGTGATGAAGTTTCGTACGTCGTTTTTCTTACACTGTGAACTATACAGGCCTTAGTTGCTGCCAAAAAATAATACCCGCGGTATACTCTCCACTGTGGAAGTTTCCGTAATGCACACCACCGTTTTTGAGCCACCAGAGTCAAAATGTAATGTTCACACCGCCTTTGCTGGGGTATAAGTCTTTTGTTAGGGCTCAGCCATTAATTCTATTTAAGAAATTAATATAAAGATATCATAATTAGCCAGCAGCAGTAATATTGCATACGGATTCTCAATGAACCAAATGATGACTATCAAGTAAAAATACATTAACAGTCACCCATTTGATTTTTGTTGATTTAAAACAGAGCATGTCGTACTACTGCCCTCGACTTTTGAACGTTGGCTATTGAATGGAACGCTTCAATGATTGCACTTCATCACATATGTCTGTTATCGAGGCTCTCTGAATATGCTGCATCATTCATGCCAGAACGATCTTTCTCGAAGCGAAAAATCTTTTTCTGCGTGTTTTGTCCAAATGCACTTGCCCCGTACACAATGCAAAGGTTCAGAACTGCCTCTGCTGCCTTCACTCTTCTATTAAACCCAAAGCGAACATCATCTCGCACATGTTAGACCTTTTTCCAAAAAAATGGCTCTGAGCACTATGGGACTTAACTTCTGAGGTCATCAGTCCCCTAGAACTTAGAACTACTTAAACCTAACTAACCTAAGGACATCACACACATCCATGCCCGAAGCAGGATTCGAACCTGCTACCGTAGCGGTCGCGCACTTCCAGACTGACACGCCTAGAACCGCTCGGTCACTACAGCCGGCATTTTAACATAAGTAACCGGTCAACATCTGTACCAGAAACTTGTCTTATATAGACGCTGCCAACAACAGCTCCGTAATCTGCCTTTTTACGTATCTCTGTATTTGAATACGCATGCCAGTTTCTTTGGCGCTTCAGTGTACATCCCAATGAAGATGCCTTAGAGCAAAAAAAGGCGAAACGCATATGGAAAAAATAAATTACCGTGCATCAAGAGAAGGCGGTTTTTATAATGGGAATCAAAAAGGAACTTTTTCGAAATATCTAAAACTGCCATTCCAACAGCGATTGGTCATTTGAACACTACAAGTTCAATGGCGACAAGATCTTTGTTAAAAATGACGCTCCTCTGGAAATTAGGCTTTGCGAATAATGCAACTGTTTCAAAGCTGCTCTGCCATGAGGGTGCACGTCTAATGTCCGATTATGCATATTTTGCATGATCTTGCTGAATACGGCATTGTTCATAAGTTTGAAGATATTTTTCTCGAACTATTGTTGCACTCATGAGGTTCTGTACATTAATCACAATATATGGTTTCATGCAGGGAGCTTGCCAAAAACCGATAAGTTACAGTGAATCTCCTTTTTATACCAGTTTTTTCCAAACATTGTTTATAAATTCTGTTATGAATAACATGATTTGCCTCATCATTCAGAGCCGAAAACCACTTCTTTCGTTTTTTGTTTTCTGATTATGCTGCCATTTTCTCTGGAGATAAGGGTAAATCTGAATGTAAATCGTGTGGTACATTTTCAACATCAAAACTGTTGACGCTCCATGAAGGACCTGGTGCAAAATTACATGCGGGACGATGTGACAACATCGCCTAGCTACACTATGTGATCAAAAGTATCCGGAGACCCCCAAAACATAGTTTTTCGTCATATTAGGTGCACTGCGCTGCCACCAACTGCCAGGTAACCCATATCAGCGACCTCAGTAGTCATTAGACATCGTAAGAGAGATGAATGGGGCGCTCTGCGGAACTCACGGGCTTCGAACGTGGTCAGGTGATTGGGTGTCACTTGTGTCATACGTCTGTACGCGAGATTTCCACACTCCTAAACATACCTAGTTTAACATTTTTTAAATGTTAAGGATAATAAGTTGCCGTCTCTTCATCTAAGAATAGATGATGAATGCAGCTAGCCGCTAACTTTGTGTAATGTCTTGTCTGTATAGACGTGTATCTGTTGCCTTTAAGATCCCTTCACCTTCACACATAAATCTATACAGTAAAGTAAGGGCCTCCCATTTCTTGGCTGATCCGTGATAAGACAGGCGAAAAGTTAGACTAATGGAGGATTATTAGTATTATCTCTATTTTCATTCGCTCTCTCTCTTTCTCTCCTTTATATATGTACAGTTTTTAATATAATATTTCATTACGTGAAATCAGCCAAATAGAATCTTTGGTGGAGTCCTTCGTCTTGGTAATCAGCGGCTGGCTTGCTGTAAGAGATCTTTACCTTTATTATTACTGTTAAACACTGCATTCAGTCGGGAGAATCAATCGTGTGGACAATTTGTTCCTTTTACGAAAGATTGCGAATTCCAGATGTGTACGAAGCCTTTTTGGACGATTTAACACAGACTCAGTGATTGCAGGCTCTCTTCGACACAGCTGAAACTTCCCCACTAATTACAGGGCCAACGTGATCATCAAATGATTCAGAAAAAACTCATTCGTTCATTCACTCCAGAACAAAAAAGTCACAAACCTTATTTATGAAGGAAATTGTGTATTCAATCCATCTCCATTACATGTCCAGATCTCCGGTGATTCCACGTCTTAATTATTTTCCGTTTACAGTCTCTTTTTCTTCAAACAAACCGCTAGCGGCACAAATGTTAATTGGCTCGCTTTAGCGAGAAGAAAAGCAAAATATGTATCTCTCAGAAACACTTCAATCCCTCAACAGATACTCCAGAAGCTGTCCTAGTTACCCCTCTAACAACCATGGAGAATGCATATATGCATCTCTGTTATTTCAAAGAATAAACGCACTAGAAAATACTTTGGCGTCGTCGAGCTGTCGCCGCATATGTTACGAGAAAATCAGATCAGATACTTTTCCAAAGTGAATGAATGTGGATGGTTTGATTGACAATGATTAATTGGTGCGTGGTAGAGGGTATTTTCTGTGGGGACGTTATACTAGGTCCACTGTTTCCGATGTGATAGTCAAGTGGAAAGTGATGTGACGTCCCTCCCCTCCTCCTGGACTCGTCGGGAGGAGGCGCGACTCGTAATGATGTTCTTCCCCGTCAGTATGACGTCGAACTGCACCTGTAACTCTCGTAAAACACAGCTCCTCGCGTGGTTAAGAAATATTCTGTTGTTCGTCCGAAACACTCTTATCAGTTTGTGTTAACTGATCAATTGTTTATCTTTTATCTTTTGCATGGTTAGTTTCGCTGAGCAGTGAAATCTTGGTTCTTAATCCTATCATTACGGTCGTTTTTCACATCATACTTAGCGAGGATTAATAATTGCTGCTGGTAATTCCGTTGCTATGCCGTTTCTACGTCAAATTATTAACAACGGTCCAACGTAACTCCAGAGATCAGTTATGTAGAAGTAACGTCTTTGTAACACATCGTAATGCTGATTTTTATATTAATCACCTTTCACTGTCTGTTATTCCTGTCTTCACACAGTCGCTTAAAACGTTTAAAAGACTCAGTCACTAGTATGAACGTACGAAATATTATTCCTTGAATCATGTAGGCGACACATCTGTTTTATCTCTTGACTAATAGTTTATTAATCTTTTTGTAATTAATTGTTTGTCCCTATCACGCACACACACCGATATGCCATTCGAGATTAACTTCTCATCAGTCCAGTATTCGTGGCGTTGACAACAACTTTTGATTGAACGGGGCATTGGTTTTTCTTCGTGACTTTGTATTATTGTGTACTACTCAAGACTACAAATAGTTTTCGATTACTATCAAGTTTGCAACTGTTCTTCAGTCCGAAGGTTAAGTCCAGTAAATCAGTATCACTCAATTAAAGTCACTCTCGCGTTGATAGCGGTAAAGATTACTTTGTTCAGTCGAATAACTGAGTATGGCTGTAGTCTTTCTTTCCCGAACTATTGAACATTCACAACTGAAACAATCTAATAGCGTTTGCTTCCGGAAGACTATCGCATTAGTACTCTAGAGCGACTCAAGAGCAACTAACTAAATATTTCCATATCCGAGATGCATTGTAGGCGCATTGAATTTTCTTTTCGATGCGGCTACAACTCTCTTCCATGGCAAATGTTATCTTTGAGCGAATTACCTCCTTCGATTTAACCTTCGTTCATATGAATTTAAATTTGTTCTATAGATGTTTAAAAGATAATACATGACGTCTCTGTCCTTTTATCTCTTCATTTGTATGTTACTCTCAGTATTTAAGTGTTATAGTTGTTAATCAAAACATTATCAGTGTAATTAATTTTTTTATCACCAATAGTTATTGTCTCTGTCAAGATGACTCACTTCCCTACTTTAACTTTTCACAAAGTTTGTTAATTGGGGGTTTCTGTCCTTTGGGCGTTAAACATGCCCCCCGGACGATGAAGTGGGTACGTGACATCCCGCTTCAACGTCCCTCGCCAGTTCAGATCCTTGTTTTTATTTTTTTCACACACATTCACACACACATGTATACAAAATTGAATTGTTACATAATGTGGTACAATCACCTGAACTTAAGTTTCACAACTTATAAAATTTCATTATGATTGTTCAGTTTCTTTCACCACACTGACGCTGCCTCTGCACCAGGCCCTGCGAGCTGCAAACATGGCCCGGTTCGAAGCCAGTTTCTTCTTCTCAAACACCATGGCGAGGCTGCTACAGCATCAGACCATATAAGTCAGCGAGTACGACCCGATAACCCGTGCTCGTCTGGTGACCTGCGTTGTCCAGTGGCTGCTCTCCTGGTAGGCTGCACTAGTAACTTAGTACAATCTACTGTAAGACGGTCCGCATCACCACTGTCGCTTAGTCTGCAACAATTAATTCACTCTTCTCTTGTGCACATACATGTCAGTTCATTGTTTCTATCATGGCACATTGTTTCCGCACCTAATTGATCATGTTTGTACACTCCTGGAAATTGAAATAAGAACACCGTGAATTCATTGTCCCAGAAAGGGGAAACTTTATTGACACATTCCTGGGGTCAGATACATCACATGATCACACTGACAGAACCACAGGCACATAGACACAGGCAACAGAGCATGTACAATGTTGGCACTAGTACAGTGTATATCCATCTTTCGCAGCAATGCAGGCTGCTATTCTCCCATGGAGACAATCGTAGAGATGCTGGATGTAGTCCTGTGGAACGGCTTGCCATGCCATTTCCACCTGGCGCCTCAGTTGGACCAGCGTTCGTGCTGGACGTGCAGACCGCGTGAGACGATGCTTCATCCAGTCCCAAACATGCTCAATGGGGGACAGATCCGGAGATCTTGCTGGCCAGGGTAGTTGACTTACACCTTCTAGAGCACGTTGGGTGGCACGGGATACATGCGGACGTGCATTGTCCTGTTGGAACAGCAAGTTCCCTTGCCGGTCTAGGAATGGTAGAACGATGGGTTCGATGACGGTTTGGATGTACCGTGCACTATTCAGTGTCCCCTCGACGATCACCAGTGGTGTACGGCCAGTGTAGGAGATCGCTCCCCACACCATGATGCCGGGTGTTGGCCCTGTGTGCCTCGGTCGTATGCAGTCCTGATTGTGGCGCTCACCTGCACGGCGCCAAACACGCATACGACCATCATTGGCACCAAGGCAGAAGCGACTCTCATCGCTGAAGACGACACGTCTCCATTCGTCCCTCCATTCACGCCTGTCGCGACACCACTGGAGGCGGGCTGCACGACGTTGGGACGTGAGCGGAAGACGGCCTAACGGTGTGCGGGACCGTAGCCCAGCTTCATGGAGACGGTTGCGAATGGCCCTCGCCGATACCCCAGGAGCAACAGTGTCTCTAATTTGCTGGGAAGTGGCGGTGCGGTCCCCTACGGCACTGCGTAGGATCCTACGGTCTTGGCGTGCATCCGTGCGTCGCTGCGGTCCGGTCCCAGGTCGACGGGCACGTGCACCTTCCGCCGACCACTGGCGACAACATCGATGTACTGTGGAGACCTCACGCCCCACGTGTTGAGCAATTCGGCGGTACGTCCACCCGGCCTCCCGCATGCCCACTATACGCCCTCGCTCAAAGTCCGTCAACTGCACATACGGTTCACGTCCACGCTGTCGCGGCATGCTACCAGTGTTAAAGACTGCGATGGGGCTCCGTATGCCACGGCAAACTGGCTGACACTGACGGCGGCGGTGCACAAATGCTGCGCAGTTAGCGCCATTCGACGGCCAACACCGCGGTTCCTGGTGTGTCCGCTGTGCCGTGCGTGTGATCATTGCTTGTACAGCCCTCTCGCAGTGTCCGGAGCAAGTATGGTGGGTCTGACACACCGGTGTCAATGTGTTCTTTTTTTCCATTTCCAGGAGTGTATTTAGTCTGATTAAACTTTTGTCACTTCACACGTGTCTTTTCGGTCTATTAAACAGTACAGTTTTTAAACACTGTCACTATTGTGTCAGTCATGTTTATCATAGCAATGCCTTTCTCCCTTTTTAAGTCTATGACTTGATCGGTTTATATTTATTTCCCTTTCCTCGTTATTTTTCTCGCTGTTCTCAAAATAAGTGATCTTTTCCCTTTTTTAATCAATTTCCTTATCCCAGAATGATCATGAAAAGATGTTTCAGTGTGCTTGCGTACTTGATGCCTCGTTTATTGTATAACATGATGAGGCATGTTAGTAAAGAACAACCAACAAACATTAATATTTAACTTAAAATAGGCACATACTTAACTACTTAATAACTTTTAATAAAATCTGTCATGTTTCTTAATGGCTTATTAAACAAAACTCAATGAACATGTTGCTATTACTTGTTAAACTCTCAATGGAACTCGCTATCTTCTTTGATGACTTAACATTTACTTAAATGTTATAAATACTACTACTATTGATTAATTGTATCCAAATTCTACATTGAAAATTTCACAAACATTGTTCATGTCTGTGTGACTTCATGGCAGATTAAAACTGTGTGCCCGACCGAGACTGGAACTCGGGACCTTTGCCTTTCGCGGGCAAGTGCTCTACCATCTGAGCTACCGAAGCACGACTCACGCCCGGTACTCACAGCTTTACTTCTGCCAGTACCTCGTCTCCTACCTTCCAAACTTTACAGAAGCTCTCCTGCGAACCTTGCATATCAGCGCACACTCCGCTGCAGAGTGAAAATCTCATTCTGGAAACGTCCCCCAGGCTGTGGCTAAGCCATGTCTCCGCAATATCCTTTCTTTCAGGAGTGCTCAGATGGTAGAGCACTTGCCCGCGAAAGGCAAAGGTCCCGAGTTCGAGTCTCGGTCGGGCACACAGTTTTAATCTGCCAGGAAGTTTCATATCAGCGCACACTCCGCTGCAGAGTGAAAATCTCATTCTGGGATTGTTCATGTCTTCTTTCTTCCTATCTTATTCTACTTTATACATACAAAAAATTAAATTCTTGATCAATGAAAATATTTTTTCAATTCTATATGAAGATATACTCCTTTTATCTTCTTGTCACCTTCATCTTCCAGAAGGTAACTTCCTGCGTGCGGGATTTTAATAATCCTGTATAGTCCTTTACATAAGCTACACCATTTTACATTTTTTTTGAAGATTTGGGGTGATACCTTAATAATACACAATCCCCAACTATATAGCTAACTCCTAAACCTAGCTTCTTATCGAACAGATTTTTTCGAAGATTAGCTTTATGTTGCAATCTTAAATACATTTTATGTATAACTTCTTCACGATCCTTTGTCTTATTATATAAGTATGATAATTTACCAAGCCATTCATTATTATTTTGCTTATTAAATAAAATCTCATTAGGTGAATAACCGGTTGACATATGTGGTAATTCATTATACATTTCTTCAAATTTTCCGATTAATTCTATCCATCTATGATGTTGGTTGCGCACATAGGTTCTTATGAATCTGTTTAATTCCCGGAAAACTCTTTCTATGGGATTCCCTGACGGGTTGAAGCGGGCAATTAATACATGAGGAATTCCCCACGTCATCATTGTTTCACGCCACGCTTTACTTCGGAAATACGATGCATTATCAGAAATTAGCATTGCAGATCTCCCCACTTTAACTAAGTAATCGTCTATGATGTTTCTTAACATAGGTTTCACCTTAGTCGATCGTAACGCATACAGTTTCACGTATTTTGTGAAAAGATCATACACCACATATACATATTTAAAATTTCCTTTCGCTACTGGGAATGATCCACACGTATCACATGACACGATTCTGAGAGGTTTCCTAGATATTATCGGATGCAACACATCTTTAACACAATAATTAAAGGGCTTCGCCTTTTGACATAGCCTACACTTCTTGAGTATTTCTTGAGCTCTTTTCAGTAAATTTGGATAGAGACATAGTAGACATAGTTGTCGTAATTTCATTACACACTTATGCGCTCCGAAATACCCCCATCTCACATGTGTGAACCACGATACGTAATCAATACTCTCTGAGGGAATGCTTATCTTCCACTCATTCTTCTCAGTTTTACAATCAAATAATATGCCTTCCTGCAATTTATAATGACTATTAACTTTATCAATCGTTCCTGTTCTTAAATCAATGATTATTTTTCTCCATTTACTATCTACTTTTTGCGTTTTCCCTGTTCGCGAATACATTTCATTAACCTCTCTCCTATAGGGAAGTATTCCTAACATCATCACCTTGAAATCCATTATTCGCTCTTCTTCAACCTCTTTGATCTTGGTAGTCGGTAACCTTGACAATGCGTCAGCGACAACATTGTCTCTTCCTTTTGCATGCTTAACCGTTATGTTGTATTCTTGTCATAATAAAGCCCAACGTGTAAGTCGGCCATGTAACATTCTACTCGTCATTAAGAACGTCACTGCTTTATGATCACAATATGTCACTATCCGTTTACCATACACGAAATATCGAAACTTTTTTAATGCCCATATAATTACTAATACTTCCAATTCAGTAGTACTGTACGAGCGTTCACAACCTGATAAGGTTCGACTAGCAAAGACAATTATTTTTATAGTTTCTACTTTATTTTCATCGTCCATTTGGAATAATGTAGCTCCTAGTCCCGTTTCCGCTGCATCTGTTGTTATGAAAACATCTTTATCCGTCTGTGGATGATGCAACAACGGAGCATTTACTAAAGCATTGAGAATGTCGTCAAAGGCGTCACTACAAGATTCTCTTCAGTGCCATGATACATTTTTCCTCAACAATTGCAACAGACAGTCTTTATTTACTAACTGCTGAGATACAAATTACCTGAAGAAGGACGCCAAACCTAAAAATGACTTAAGCTCTTTCTTATTTTGTGGATACGGGCAATTCCTTATTGCATCCAACTTTTTAAGATAAGGAAGAATTCCTTCAGGAGTTACAATATGACCCAAGAATTTAATCTGGTTTCTTCTAAATTTGGATTTCGCTAAATTAACCTTAACTCCATACTCTAGGAATTTTTCGAATACATGATTCATCAATTCAATATGTTTTTCCCATGTCTCTGTGGCGATCAATAAGTCGTCAACATATACTGTGACCCGCTCTAGTAACTCCGGACCGAGAACTGTATCTAAAGCAGTTATAAAAACACCACCACTAATGTTCAGCCCAAACGGCAACACTTTAAATTAGTAACTACGTCCTAGATAAATCAACGCCGTATACTTCCTCGATTCTTTAGATATCTTAGTTTGCCAATATGAGCTTCGGAAGTCAAGGGAGGTCAGGGACTTCACCCCGTGAAATTTCTGTAATAGTTCTTCTAAGTTCTGCGGACGAGTCCTTACAGGCTTAATAATCTTATTAATATGACGAGCGTCTAAGACTAACCGAATGTCACCGTTAGGCTTAGTCACTGACAATAATGGGCTTGAGTATTCGGACGTAGAACTCTTAATAATTCCTCAGTCTATCATCTTTTTTATCTCTTTAGTTACGGCTTCTCTCTTCGACCAAGGGACTGAATACGCAGTTTTACAAAAAGTTGAATGAGGGTATGTTTCCATACTATATTCAAAGTCTTTAATTACACTTGGCTTTTTATTTAATATCGGCAAAAACAATTACAAGACTTTTCTCAATTCAGTTTGTTGTTGTAGCGATAAATATTCCGATTCTCGTACCTTTTCAGCGATACTCGATACATTGATCTCATCATGTTTGCCTAACACAATCATTATTCTTAAAATGCAAAGCATTAACAGGAAGACAATTAATGGTTAGGTTCTGGCAGTATTTTCCTAAAATAATTTTCTTCTTCAATAAAGTTACCTTGAGAGGTTTGCCTTCAACTACAAAAGTACACATACCTTCCTTCATACCAATCACTGCACCATAATCATATAAAAATTCCATACCCCAAAAACACAGCGTGGACATTCTAGACACTACCAAGAAAGTGCACTCGAAGGCTACTCCTTGTAGTTCCATTTCCACCCGTGTCTCCTTAATCACTTTCGCGCTAAATGCCCCTGCTACCCTGCGGCCGGTTACTGGTAAGGTGAGTAATTTCTGTTGCTGACTAACCTTATTCAAGCAACTCATCGTCATCACACTAACCGTCGCTCTGTATCTATTAGTACATTAACCGGTACATTATTTATCTTTGCTACTACAATCGCTTGCAAAGTATACCCTGCTTCCTTCGTTTCATTCCCTGGTTCTTTCATGAGATCTTCCCGAATGTCCAATTCCGTACTATGTTCAAGAATATTTACTGAACCGCGATGTATGACTCCCTCCTCAGTACAAGTCCCCAGAGGAAGGCCTAAAATGACTGGTACTAGTTTGACCGTCCGTCATTCAGGTTCCTCGGCGGTTCATGTACCTCTACCAAATGAATTTCAGTTCATATTTGGGGATACGTATTACCAACAACTACATTTCTCACAACTACATCTGTTAATGGTATGGGTCCGGTAGCTCCAGAAGACGTATCTGTCGTTTTAGTATTAGTCCAACCTGCGTTATTCGTTTGATACGTTCCCCAATTTACTTTATTCGGTGGCTCCACAGGAGCGCAATTATTCCTGCGGCCATCGTCGCAACATGTATTGTTTGACGATTGCCGCCACCCAAACTTTCTTTTCCCTATTCGTAGCTACAACGTTCACCCGTTGAAAACCTCCTGCTCCTGGTACTTGGCTACGATTTCCTACGAAATTCCCTTTAGCGTATTTGTAATTCGTATTCCAGTTTTGATTATTGTTTTGTGAGCGATCCACCTGTCCACTATTGTTCTTAAAAGTATTGTTACCTTGATTAAAGCCTGGAGAATGACTATTTCTTCGATTACTATCATTCCATTGATTGCTACCCATATTATTCCTAGAATAATAATTACTATTATTATTCTGCAATTGTCTCGCATCTTCCATCAGCATATCGATCGAATCGATTGCTGATAGAAATCGTTCTACATTACTGTCGGGTACATGAATAAGTTTCTCTCCAATCTCAAAGGTAATCGGCCCTTTAATATTCTAATAACCTCCCTACTCGAAATCGGTTCAATCCAATAATGTGTCTTGTTAAAATAACGTTCAAAATTTTGTCTCAACCTTTTTTTTAATATTAAAATTCAGGCTGATAAGCCACTTTACGTAATCTCTCTTGTCTACTTATTAACCAAGATTTTGCTAAAAATTATTTTTCAAATTCGTAACACGTATTGCAGGTTTCGCTTACCTCAGCGGCCCACAATGCTGCTTCTTCTACAATTTTTGATACTATGAATTGTAATTTGTCATACTCTGTCCAAGTACGTGGAAATATCCGTTTAAAAGAATTAATAAATACCTTAGGATTAATGTCATTCTTTTCACTCGAAAAAATAGGAAATTATCTACTTTTGAAAATACTATGTTCTACCTTTAATGATGAAATACAACTTTTTTAACAAATATTTCATGCTCTCCATCTGATTGGCTGTTTACTTCCCATGGTTCACCTGTATACGCGCTCTGTTGTACTCGTGGACGTTTTCTCTCGCGGTTAGATTTCGTATTGCTAAATATTGACAGCAAGAAACAAGACAAAAGCTATAAATACTTATGCTATACCAATATTGACCTACTCATTTGGAGTAGTGAAATGGAGTAACACAGACCTAGAAGCACTAAATACACTTACACGATCGCAATGCCACAAATATAGAATACATCACATACATTCAGCAACAGAAAGACTCACATTAAGCAGAAAGGAAGGAGGAAGGGGATTTTTCGACATAAAAAGCCTACATTATGGACAGGTAGACAATTTAAGAAAATTCTTTATAGAACGAGCAGAAACTAGCAAAATACACAAAGCAATCACTCATATAAATACAACGGCTACACCACTGCAATTTCATAACCGCTTCTACAACCCTTTAGATCATATAACATCAACAGATACGAAGAAAGTAAATTGGAAAAAGAAAACACTACATGGCAAGTACCCGTATCATCTAACACAGCCACACATCGATCAAGACGCATCCAACACATGGCTAAGAAAAGGCAATATATACAGTGAGACGGAAGGATTCATCATTGCAATACAGGATCAAACAATAAACACCAGATATTACTGCAAGCATATTATTAAAGATCCCAATACGACAACAGATAAATGCAGACTTTGCAAACAACAAATAGAAACAGTAGATCACATCACAAGCGGATGTACAATACTAGCAAATAGAGAATACCCCAGAAGACATGACAATGTAGCAAAAATAATATATCAACAACTTGCCATACAACATAAACTAATAAAACAACACGTTCCCACATACAAGTATGCACCACAAAATGTACTGGAGAATGATGAATACAAATTATACTGGAACAGAACCATTATAACAGATAAAACAACACCACATAACAAACCTGACATCATACTCACCAATAAAAAGAAGAAATTAACACAACTAATCGAAATATCCATACCAATACAACAAATATACAGAAGAAAACAGGAGAAAAAATTGAAAAATACATCCAACTGGCTGAGGAAGTCAAGGACATGTGGCATCAGGATAAACTTGACATTATACCAATTATACTATCAACTACAGGAGTCATACCGCACAATATCCACCAGTACATCAAGGCAATACAGCTACATCCAAACGTATATATACAACCACAGAAATCTTTAATTATTGATACATGTTCAATTACCCGAAAGTTCCTAAATGCAGTGTAACATGTACCGTACAGTTAAAAGAGGTCACACTTGATCAATGTCCGCGTCACTTTCCATTTTTAACCAGACATAACGTCTGAGAAAAGAAAGAAATGATAATAATAGGTTACTCGGTGAAAGATTAGCCTACTTAAGCGATGGCCTCCTTATTCTGCAAATTCTGTCTGTTGCTTTTTGTTGCAGGTTTACCAGTTGCTCGATCAAACCGCTGCTCCATGAGGAGGATTGCAGATTTGTGTAACATTAAATGAGGAAAAACATGCCGGAGAAGTGGAAGAGCGTTTACATTTTTTTGCTGTATCTTTCGGCTCTGCTCTCTCCCTCAGGTTTCAGCTGATCCCATGATGCTAACAGCCGGACTGACAAAACATAAATAACTTCTTGGAATCGATGCTGTGCCTTATATACCCTCGCCTCGTTGATAAGTCAGCAGGGTTTTTTTATCTCACCTCCTGAATCAAAGACAGCACAATCACAGTACCGTAAATGTCAGCTTTCGTCCAACTGTGTGGAAACAGATACATCTAACCAAGTGGAGACTTGTCTTTTCTGAGACACGAAGCAGGTGTATTGAAACTTGTTTCCACAGTTTCACTCACTGGTTTATCGCACTCACCTTCTCTGTAACTGCTAGAAGCGGAGAAGGCATACGGCGGTGAACCAATTTTAAAACATCAATATTTATTTGTGTATATTAACCACTACGAAATTCAACGCCCACAAAGAATTCCACAAAGAGACAATGGCTGAATCAAGATGATGTACCATATGTTGTGTGAAATCATCAGTAACACGAAATTTTCTATTTCTAGTTGTTTCCATCTTGCATTAAAAAAGTCTACTCTTTTAACGTGGATAATAATTTAAGACAGCTGCGATCCTCTTTTGTGAATGACAGTGATGCAAGCCTCCAGTACTCTCTGTGGGCCTTGCGAGAGAAAAGACTGCACACCTGTCTTGGACCCATTCTCAGCATATTGGCTCTCTCTCGTACCTGCCTCAGAAAGCCAAAGCAGTGTTTCCATGAATTTTACTAGCCATCGGACCATTGGAAACTTAATAGTCAATAACGGAAGCTTCTGTTCAATAGATATTATGTGTGTCTCTTTTGATTCGTTCATGTTATAGCAATGTTGTAAAATTAGAATGCATAGGCTCACGCGGAAATTTATGTCCCACAATTTCCACAATATAAAAATCAGAGCTTCGTCTCGCAAAAAATCATTCCTGCAAAAGCTTAAGAGCTGCGAAAACATCATGGGAGGGAAAGTTTGGGGGAAGCTGCACTAACTGATAAAGCAAGATTTTCAAGGCGGTGTAATTTTTTAAAGTACAATCTTGTTGACATTAAACAGAGTACACTTAATGCAACCCATTACAGTAGCAGCAGCGATTTTTGATATTTCCGAGACGCTTCTATTCTTTGAGTAAAAGTTGCAGATCTCCCTACACCAGAGAAATTTGAGAAAGTACCAGAAATCGAACCCAGGTCATTCCGCATTGAAGGTAGTGACTTAGCCACATTGCTACAGTGATGGTCGATTTCATTATGTATGTAAAAACTAGATAAACCCTCTTTCTTTGCAATGCTTACTTCAATCAGGCAACAGTGTTATAACATGAATGGAAAGCTGTAATGAGTGAACCAGATTATAGTTTTTTTTTTCCACTGCAGGAGATACTTCAATCAGGCAACAGTGTTATAACATGAATGGAAAGCTGTAATGAGTGAACCAGATTATAGTTTTTTTTTTCCACTGCAGGAGATGACTATGTTTATTCTCGTTGCACTTTAGAACGGATATTGCTCGCAAAGAACCAGACCCTACTGGATTACGTGGAGTGAGAGTTTTCTTGTTTCCTTAATTTCCAGGTTGAGAGAACCTAATGTGCAACGCATAATAATGATCTCTCTCTGTGTGAGGGACTAAAAGCATGTATTTTTTCCAATGTTACTGATATATGCATCTGGTGTAGGACACCATAATTGTTATATCACAGAGATCGTTTTGCATGTATGATATCTTCCGAAAAAAGCTAGATTACTTCTCAGATTTCCTAAAAACGTACTAATTTCTTTAAAAGATTGTGATTTCGCAGACATGATCTGGCGGAGAACCCAAAAAATTCTGGTCGTATGCAAAATCGGTAAGTGGGTCCAAGAGCTTCATCCAGTCACTCGTTGACGAGTCTGGTTTGGAAGTACAAAATAGCAGTAGGAAGTCCGAAGTTTTAAATTCCACTTATCCGTAATCATTCACGCAAGAGAATAGTACAAACGTACTATCGTTTGACCATAACACAAAGTGCTGTATGGACGGCATAGTACACTACTGGCCATTAAAATTTCTACACCAAGAAGAAATGCAGATGATAAATGGGTATTCATTGGACAAATATATTATACTAGAACTGACATGTGATTACATTTTCACGCAATTTGGGTGCATAGATCCTGAGAAATCAGAACCCAAAGCAACCACCTCTGGCGGTTATAACGGCTTTGATACGCCTGGGCATTGAGTCAAACAGAGCTTGGATGGCGTGTACAGGTACAGCTGCCCATGCAGCTTCAACACGATACCACAGTTCATCAAGGGTAGTGACTGGCGTATTGTGACGAGCCAGTTGCTCAACCACTATTGACCAGACGTTTTCAGTTGGTGAGAGATCTGGAGAATGTGCTGGTCAGGGCAGCAGTCGAACATTTTCTGTATCCAGAAAGGCCCGTACAGGACCTGCAACATGCGGTAGTGCATTATCCTGCTGAAATGTAGGTTTTCGCAGGGATCGAATGAAGGGTAGAGCCACGGATAGTAACACATCTGAAATGTAACGTCCACTGTTCAAAGTGTCGTCAATGCGAACAAGAGATGACCGAGACGTGTAACCAATGGCACCCCTTACCATCATGCCGGGTGATACGCTAGTATGGCGATGACGAATACACGCTTACAATGTGCGTTCACCGCATTGTCGTCAAACACGGATGAGACCATCATGATGCTGTAAACAGAACCTGGATTCATGCGAAAAAATGACGTTTTGCCATTCGTGCAACCAGGTTCGTCTTTCAGTACATGATCGCAGGCGCTCCTGTCTGTGATGCGGCGTCAAGGGTAACCGGAGCCATGGTCTCCGAGCTGATAGTCCATACTGCTGCAAACGTCGTCGAACTGTTCGTGCAGATGGTTGTTGTCTTGCAAACGTCTTGTCTTGTGTGAATGCTCTAAAAAGCTAATCATTTGCATATCACAGTATCTTCTTCCTGTCGGTTAAATTTCGCGTCTGTAGCACGTCATCTTCGTGGTGTAGCAATTTTAATGGCCAATAGTGTAATAAGCAACTCTGGCGTAGAGATAGAACTGATAGAGTTCAAGACACATAAGTCGTCTGGAATCCCAGTTCGGTTTCACAAAGAGTACCCTACGTCACTGGCCCCTTACTTAGTTTGCAATTAAAGCGAATCTATCGACAAGCGCAAAGTGAAAGCGACTGGTAAAAAAACGCAGATGACTCCTGTATATAAGAGAGGTAAAATAATGGACCCCCCCAATTACAGACCAACGTCGTAAAATCGGTTTGCTGTAGAATTTAAGAGCATATTTTGAGTTCGAATATAGTAAATTTCTTAGAGACCGAATAGCATACGAAGGCATGTAGACATTCGTTATATCCTCGCTCTATCTGCGAGTGGAACAGGAAAGCAAACGACTGGTAGTGTTACTGGGTACCCTCCACACATCCCTAGCACACCTCCCGTCAGACCCTAATACACACACCAATATAAGTTTTGCATCACCCCTGTTCCAAGACTCTTGAAGATAGATGTTGACGATGGGTATTGTATCATAGTCACAGTCCCTCTGACTGTTCAGAGATGTCACTAAACCCGCCCAAAGATGTATACAACCATGCATGAGCAGCGCCTATTAGACACAGGGGGTCCGACAGCCGATCAGTCATTCCACCAGGAAGAAGGTACACGGGTCGTGTCGTCTGTAGTTCAACCATGCCTAGACGCTCAATATTGCGGTTCGATTGCGTCCGCATTGTTACTTTGTGCCAAGAAGGGCTCTCAACAAGGGAAGTGTCCAGATGTCTCGGAATGAACCAAAGCGATGTCATTCGCACATGGAGGAGATACAGAGAGACAGGAACTGTAGATGACATGCCCAAGGGCTACTACTGCAGTGGATGACCGCTACCTACGGATTATGGCTCGGAGGAACCCTGACACTGACGCCACCATGTTAAATAATGCTTTTCGTGCAGCCACAGGACGTTGTGTTACGACTCAAACTGTGTGCAATAGCCCGCATGATATACAACTTCACTCCCGACGTCCATAGCGAGGTCCATTTTCGCAACCACTACACCATGCTGCGTGGTACAGATGGGCCCAACAACATGCCAAATGGACCGCTCAGGATTGGCATCACGATCTCTTCACCGATGAGTGTCACATATGCCTTCAACCAGAGACTTGTCGGAGACGTGTTTGGATGCAACCCGGTCAAGCTAGGCGGCCGAAGTGGCCGAGCGGTTCTAGGCGCTACAGTTTGGAACCGCGAGACCGCTACGGTCGCAGGTTCGAATCCTGCCTCGGGCATGGATGTGTGTGATGTCCTAAGGTTAGTTAGGTTTAACTAGTTCTAAGTTCTAGGGGACTAATGACCTCAGAAGTTGAGTCCCATAGTGCACAGAGCCATTTGAACCGGTCAAGCTAAACGCCTTAGACACACGGTTCGGAGAGTGCAGCAAGGTGGAGGTTTCCTGGTGTTTTGGTGTGGCATTATGTAGAGCCGACGTACGCCGCTGGTGCTCATGAAAGGCGCTGTAACGGCTGTGTGATACGTGAATGCCATGCTCCGACCGATAGTGCAACCAAAGCGGCAGCATATTGGCGAGGCATTCTTCTTCATGGACGATAATTCGCGGCCCCATCGTGCACGTCTTGTGAATGACTTCCTTAAGGATAACGACATCGCTCGACTAGAGTGGCGAGCATGTTCTCCAGACATGAACCCTATCGACAATGCCTGGGAGAGATCGGAAAGGGCTGTTTATGGACGACGTGACCCACCAACCACTGTGACGGATCTTCGCCAAATCGCCATTGAGGAGTGGAACAATCTGGACCAACAGTGCCGTAATGAACGTGTGGATAGTATGCCATGACGAATACGGGCATGTATCAATGCAAGAGGACGTGCTGCTGGGTATTACAGGTACCGGTGAGTACAGCAGTCTGGACCACCACCTCTGAAGGTCTCGCTGTATGGTGGTAGAACATGAAATATGTGATCTTCATGAGCAGGGCGGAATTGATGTTTATGTTGATCTCGATTCCAATTTTCAGTACAGATTGCGGAACTCTCTGAACTGAGGTGATGTAAGACTTTTTTTGATGTGTGTAGACACGTTTTATGTTATTACGTGAAATATTGTAATTTGTACAACCTGTTTTAAAATACCAGGTAACAGGTTTTATATATGTAATAAATGCAAAACGTATGCCACATTACAGAGCAATTTATTACTGAAATGCTAGTCAATGATTATTATCTGAGGGGAACGACAGACTAGTTGTCACAGATAAAAATATACTGCAATATGATATGAAACAAAACTATATTGAGACAGAAGTATTCTAAAACAAAAAAGATCAAAATATTTGACAAGGAAAGATACTGGGTAGTAAAAAGAATACAACAATATAACAAGAAGAAGGAAGATTACAGTTCAGATTACGTTAACGGTGTGTTCATTGCAGAGGTTGCACTAGTTATGACAGGAGAAGGACAGGGAAGGAAATCGAAGTGCCTTTTCAAAGGAACGATCCATGCATTTGCCTTAAGTGATTCAGCGGAATCACGGCAAACGTAAATATGAATAAACGGACGGGAATTTGAACCGTCGTTGTCCCGAATACGAGTCCAATGTTATAACACTGCACCACCTCCTGCGATAATATATAAATAGAGAAGGGATAACTAAAGCAAACGCTGCTCCAAACGTCGGCAGCCTCGACCACTACTTGCCCCCTTCTTGCAGCGGTGTACCGTAGGTCTCTAGAAGAGCGTAGCGTTCCAAAGGATTGGAAAATGGCACAGGTCATCCCCGTTTTCAAGAAGGAACGTCGAACAGATGTGCATAACTATAGTCGTATATCTCTAATGTCGATCAGTTGTAGAATTTTGGAACACGTATTATGTTTGAGTATAATGACTTTTCTGGAGACTAGACATCTACTCTGTAGGAATCAGCATGGGCTTCGAAAAAGACGATCGTGTGAAACCCAGCTCGCGCTATTCGTCCACGAGACTCAGAGGGCCATAGACACGGGTTCCCAGGTAGATGCCGTGTTTCCTGACTTTCACAAGGCGTTCGATACAGTTCCCCACTGTCGTTTAATGAACAAAGTAAGAGCATATGGACTATCAGACCAATTGTGTGATTGGATTGAAGAGTTCCTAAATAATACAACGCGGCACGTCATTCTCAAGGGAGAGAAGTCTTCCGAAGTAACAGTGATTTCAGGTGTGCCGCAGGGGAGTGTCGTAGGACCGTTGCTATTCACAATATACATAAATAACCTTGTGGATGACATCGGAAGTTCACTGAGGCTTTTTGCGGATGATGCTGTAGTATATCGAGAGGTTGTAACAATGGAAAATTGTACTGAAATGGAGGAGGATCTGCAACGAATTGACGCATGGTGCAGGGAATGGCAATTGAATCTCAATCTAGACAAGTGTACTGTGCTGCGATGACATAGAAAGAAAGATCCTTTATCATTTAGCTACGATATAGCAGGTCAGCAACTGGAAGCAGTTAATTCCATAAATTATCTGGGAGTAGGCATTAGGAGTGATTTAAAATGGAATGACCACATAAAATTAATCGTCGGTAAAGCATATGCCAGACTGAGATTCATTGGAAGAATCCTAAGGAAATGCAGTCCGAAAACAAAGGAAGTAGGTTACAGTACATTTGTTCGCCCACTGATTTAATACTGCTCACCGGTGTGGCATCCGTACCAGATAGGGTTGATAGAAGAGATAGAGAAGATCCAACGGAGAGCAGCGCGCTTCGTTACAGGATCATTTAGTAATCGCGAAAGCGTTACGGAGATGATAGATAAACTCCAGTGGAAGACTCTGCAAGAGAGACGCTCAGTAGCTCGGTACGGGCTTTTGTTGAAGTTTCGAGAACATACCTTCACCGAGGAGGCAAGCGGTATACTGCACCCTCCTACGTATATCTCGCGAAGAGACCATGAAGGTAAAATCAGAGAGATTAGAGCCCACACAGGGGCATACCGACAATCTTTCTGTTCACGGACAATACGAGACTGGAATAAAAGGGAGAACCAGTAGAGGTACTGAAGGTAGCCTCTGCCACACACCGTCAGTTGGCTTCCGGAGTATGGATGTAGATGTAGATTTAGATGTAGAACTGACTAGTGAAGCGCACAATAGTGATGCACTCGTTTCAGAATTCAGCAGCTTCAATGGCTCTAAACAGTCGTAGCAATCTCAAAGAGAGGAGTAGTAGTTTAAATTCTCCGCTACGCCGAAGCACTCGACATACAGGATAACGAGAGCAGTATGACAAAGATGAGGGAGAGTTTCGGCTGCGGTTGCGAACTTCTCGAATAAGCGATCAGTGCCTGAGCGACTGGAAGTCAACGTTCTGAAAGTGGCAACTACAAAGAGGATGATGGAAGATTAGCGCTTAATGTACCATAGACGGCGAGGTCAGTAGCGATGTAGCAGAAGCTCGAATTGGGGAAGGGTCGCGAAACAGGTCGATCGTGTCGTGTTGACAGGAGCCGTGCCGACGTATGCCTGGAATGATTCGAGGATGTCTCAGAAAATCTAAATTTGTGTGCCAGGCCGAAGATAGAACCCTCCTCTGAGAGAGAAGACAGGGAGTATCTGTTAGGTCAATTACTTGGCACGGTTATAGTGAGGTGGAAGCAGACGACAAGGTGGTGTGGCGAGGATGAGTCAACGGTCTACTAGACGCAGGGGGGGTATGAGCGTCCAAATCTTTTTTAAGGAGTAACACTCTCCACTGCTGGATGAAAATGTGTGACGTGTTCAAAGCCGACACACTGACCGATTTGGCGCCCGGAAGAACCCCTTCCACGCTTCGACGAGACAAGGGTGCAAGCGGCGTAACGAAAACTCAAATCAATGGGGTTCACGTAATACATAACAACAGGAAAACAAATGAAACGTTTTAATGTAGTAATAATAATTTGTTTACACTAATGCTTATTACATCGCTTTAGTGTAACTTACAATTATAATTATTTATGCGATATAAACTTGAAGTGTGCAGTCAGCACTATCAGTATTTTACAATCCGCAGGTCTCCACACTATGGCTATGAAATCGTGTAAATGACAGGAATGCTGTTTCAGCCTAGGGTCAGATCTGCTTGTGGCTTGCCAATTCCACCTGTGGAATGAATAACCATTCCGGATTTCTTGTTGATTGCAAGCTGTGAATGGCCATCTTTACAAAGCACGAAAGATCTCTGCAGGTGATTAAAGCCGTAAGCCCATCCGTGCAGGATAGACTCCAGCGAGCGACTGAAAAGTGACATGAGTTAAAGAAAACAAGGGATATTCGAATTGAATCGATATACTCTACTGGCCATTAAAATTGCTACACCAAGAAGAAATGCAGATGATAAATGGGTATTCATTGGATGAATATATTATACTAGAACTGACATGTGATTACAATTTCACGCAATTTGGGTGTATAGATCCTGCGAAATCAGTACCCAGAACAACTACCTCTGGCCGTAATAACGCCTGGGCATTGAGTCAAAAAGAGCTTGGATGGCGTGTACATGTACAGGTGCCCATGGAGCTTCAACACGATACCACAGTTCATCAAGAGTAATGAATGGCGTATTGTGACGAGCCAGTTGCTCGGCTACCATTGACCAGACGTTTTCAATTGGTGAGAGATTTGGAGAATGTGCTGGCCAGGGCAGCAGTCGAACATTTTCTGTATCCAGGAAGCCCCGTACAGGACCTGCAACATGCGGTCGTGCATTATCCTGCTGAAATGGAGGGTTTCGTAGAGATCGAATAAAGGGTAGAGCCACAGGTCGTAACACATCTGAAATGTAACGGCCACTGTTCAAAGTGCCGTCAATGCGAACAAGAGGTGACCGAGAAATGTAACCAATGGCACCCCATACCATCACGCCGGGTGATACGCCAGTATGGCGATGACGAATACACGCTTCCAATGTGCGTTCACCGCGATATCGCCAAACACGGATGCGACCATCACGATTCTGTAAACAGAACCTGGATTCATTAAAAAAAAACGACGTTTTGCCATTCGTGCACCCAGGTTCGTCGTTCAGTACACCATCGCAGGCGCTCCTGTCTGTGATGCAGCGTCAAGGGTAACCGCAGCCATGGTCTCCGAGCCGATAGTCCATGCTGCTGAAAACGTCATCGAACTTTCGTGCAGATGGTTGTTGTCTTCCAAACGTCCCCATCTGCTGACTTAGGGATCGAGGCGTGGCTGCACGATCCGTTACAGCCATGCGGATAAGATGCCTGCCATCTCGACTGCTGGGGATACGAGGCCGTTGGGATCCAGCACGGCGTTCCGTATTACCCTCCTGAACCCACCGACCCCATATTCTGCTAACAGTTTTTGGATCTCGACCAACGCAAGCTGCAACGTCGCGATACGATAAACTGCAATCGCGATAGGCTACAATCCGACCTTCATCAAAGTCGGAAATGTGATGGCACGCATTTCTCCTCCTTACACGAGGCATCACAACAATGTTTCACGAGGCAACGCCGGTCAACTGCTATTTGTGTACGAGATATCGGTTGGAAACTTTCCTCATGTAAGCACGTTGTAGGTGTCGCCACCGTCGCCAACCTTGTGTGAATGCTCTGAAACGCTAATGATTTGCATATCACAGCATCTTCTTCGTGTCTGTTAAATTTCGCGTCTGTAGCACGTCACCTTCGTGGTGTAGCAATTTTAATGGCCTGCAGTGTATATGGGAAAAAGTAAGTGAACTGTTTATCATTTTAAATTAGTTGTCATAATTGTTAATACTCGTACATTTATCCTTCTATGACACAAGGCGGCCAGTGTCTTCATGGAATAGTGTTTCGGATGCCTACACAGGCGCCCATCGCTTCGTCAAAAACGAATCGACGGCGAAGAATGTCTTTCTTCAGGGTTCCAAAACCATCCAAATCGCATGGGAAGAGATTGGGATTCTATGGAGGATGTGTAAGGGCTTCTAAGCGAAACTTCTGCAGCGTAGTAGAAACTTGTGGGCGGACTCACATGTTCCCAAATTTGTTTCAACTACGCTGTCATTGCAGAAGTTTCGCTGGGAAACATTAACACATCCTCCATGCAGTCACGAACTCTTCCCATACGATTTCCATTTTTTTTTTACTGGTGATTTGCCAATTCTTAATGTGTTGGGCTTTCAGGAACATGTTTTCCGCCCAGTTCGTTATGTCACCGACATGAAAACAAAATGACGGATTCTAGGACAAAGTATGCGAGGCGGAGCACCTGATCCGCAACCAAGAGCTCGCGCAGAGAACTTCGTAACCGCGTAGAATCCAATTTTTTAAAGAAAAGGCAGAAGGGGGATTATAGGTTAATATCTCTGAGATAGAGCACTAACTAATATTAACTACAATGTGGAGACAATCGATAGTATACCTGCTGAAGGAACCGTTGCGTCATTGGCCAAAAGCGAATTACGCTAATCAGTAGAAACTAAAATCATAATAGCCTGCAAATGATTTGACTCCCACGTCTTCGGTATTTGATGTCAGTCACGTCGACTGTACTACCTCTGTAAAGAATTGCATACGAACCTCTAGTGGTTCTAGGCGCTCAGTCCTGAACCGCGCGACTGCTACGGTCGCAGGTTCGAATCCTGCCTCGGGCATGGATGTGTGTGATGTCCTTAGATTGGTTAGGATTAAGTAGTTCTAAGTTCTAGGGGACTGATGACTACAGATGTTAAGTCTCATAGTGCTCAGAGCCATTTGATCCATTTGAACATACGAACCATATACAGAATATTCTGAAATTTCGTTTGCAAATTGCTGAAACTTTTATAGGGTACTCAGCACACATAGGAACCCACGTGCAGAAACTTAGCATTTCTGTTCTGCAACCATTTCATATCAGTCCCCTTTCGCTGGGAGAAAGAGCAGTCTCCAACTTGCCGCTTGTTGTGTGGAGTAGGATAGATAAGATTAAGGGTACGAGGTCAAATGATTACCTATTCCGAGACATCTCAACCTATGCTTTGGGATAAGGCAGACAGATCGAGGTGGTAGAACTGCGTGGCCTCCGCGATAGCCCCATTGAATGCCACTGGACTTTCGCTTGTGAGGTCTTATGAAGAATATTTACGAGAGAGCTGTAAAAACTGATCTTCTGGCACGAGTTCTGGTCAATGCAGAGCATACTGACGAGACACCAGGTATCTACATGGATACTCTGCAAATCACATTTAAGTGCCTCGCAGAGGGTTCATCGAACCACCTTCACATTTCTCTATTATTCCAATCTCGTATAGCGCGCGGAAAGAATGAACACCTATATCTTTCCGTACGAGCTCTGATTTCCCTAATTTTATCGTGGTAATCGTTCCTCCCTATGTAGGTCGGTGTCAACAAAATATTTTCGCATTCGGAGGAGAAAGCTGGTGACTGGAATTTCGTGAGAAGATTCCGTTGCAACGATAAACGTCTTTCTTTTAACGATTTCCAGCCCAAATCCAGTATCATTTCTGTGACACTCTCTCCCATACAACACTCTCTCCCATATAATGCAAAACGTGCTGTCTTTCATCGAACTTTTTCGATGTACTCTGTCAGTCCTATCTGGTAAGGATCCCAAACCGAGCAGCAGTATTCTAAAAGAGGACAGACAAGCGTAGTGTAAGCAGTCTCCTTAATAGGTCTGTTACATTTTCAAAGTGTCCTGCCAATAAAGCGCAGTCTTTGGTTACCCTTCCCCACAACATTTTCTATGTATTCCTTCCAATTTAAGTTGTTCGTAATTGTAATACCTAAGTATTTAGTTGAATTTACGGCTTCTAGATTAGACTGATTTATCGTGTAACCGAAGTTTAACGAGTTCCTTTCGCACTCATGTGGATGACCTCACACCTTTCGTTATTTAGGACCAACTGCCACTTTTCGCACCATTCAGATATTTTTTCTAAATCGTTTTGCTGTTTGTTTTGATCTTCTGATGACTTTATTAATCGATAAACGACAGCGTCATCTGCAAACAATCGAAGACGGCTGCTCAGATTGTCTCCTAAATCGTTTATATAGATAAGGAACAGCAAAGGGCCTATAACACTACCTTGGGGAACGCCAGAAATCACTTCTGTTTCACTCGATGAGTTTCCGTCAGTTACTACGAATTGCGACCTCTCTGACAGGAAATCACAAATCCAGTCACATAAGCATAAGGTATGATGGAGAGAGCGTACAAGAACATGAGTCGTACGTACGATGTCCTTACCGACGTTGATGATCCACACACTGAGCCGCTATTCTAGTTCAGTGGTACCGTATTCTAACCACGGTGTACTAGTTTCTTTTCTCCTTTGGAATAATGTACTCAGATTTTTAGTTGTACTACAGGCAATAATGTAAAACTAATAAATGAATTAGTTTCTTTGTTATTCCTCAGAAATATTATGTAAATGAGTCACGTTCTTGCAAACGTTATGTACTGAGTCTTAAACAAAATTGGCGAGTGAAAAGCCCAATTTGAAACTGTTTTAGAATGGAAACAAGGGTTCCTATTCAAAATATTGTTTAGTCATTCCCCTATACATGGGAAAAAATCCGTCATCCGAAATCCCACGTAAATGTCCCTAATGGTGGCACATATTTCTTGAATAAGTAACATTAAGAATAAGGTGAAACACATGTCGCTTCTAAAAAATTTCTCAGTGACAACCATGGATTTGTTAATTCGAAATATTAAGCTCGAGTTTTTAAATACACTACTGGCCATTAAAATTGCTACACCAAGAAGAAAGCAGATGATAAAGGGGTCTTCATTGGACAAATATATTATACTAGAACTGACATATGATTACATTTTCATGCAATTTGGGTACATAGATCCTGAGAAATCAGTACCCAGAACAATCACTTCTGGCCGTAATAACGGCCTTGATATGCCTGGGATGGCGTGTACATGTACAGGTGCCCATGCAGCTTCAACACGATATCACAGTTCATCAAGAGTAATGAATGGCGTATTGTGACGAGCCAGTTGCTCGGCCACCATTGACCAGACGTTTTCAATTGGTGAGAGATCTGGAGAATTTACTGGCCAGGGCAGCAGTCGAACATTTTCTGCATCCAGAAAGGCCCGTACAGGACCTGCAACATGCGGTCGTGCATTATCCTGCTGAAATGTAGGATTTCACAGGTACCGAATGAAGGGTAGAGCCACGGATAGTACCACATCTGAAACGTAACGTCCACTGTTCAATGTGCCGTCTATGCGACCAAGAGGTGACCGAGAAGTGTAACCAATGGCACCCCATACCATCACGCCGGGTGATACGCCAGTATGGCGATGACGAATACACCCTTCCAATGTGCGTTTACCGCGATGTCGCCAAACACGGATGCGACCATCACGATGCTGTAAACAGAACCTGGATTCATCTGAAAAAACGACGTTTTGCCATTCGTCCACCCAGGTTCGTCGTTGTGTACACCATCGCAGGCGTTCCTGTCTGTGATGCAGCGTCAAGGGTAACCGCAGCCACGGTCTCCGAGCTGATAGTCCATGCTGCTGCAAACGTCGTTGAACTGTTCATGAAGATGTTTGTTGTCTTGCAATGTCTCCATCTGTTGACTCAGGGATCGAGACGTGGCTACACGATCCGTTACAGCCGTGCAGATAAGATGCCTGTCATCTCGACTGCTAGTGATACGAGGCCGTTGGGATCCAGCACGGCGTTCCGTATTACCCTCCTGAACCCACCGATTCCATATTCTGCTAACAGTCATTGGATCTCGACCAACGCGAGCAGCAATGTCGCGATACGATAAACCGCAATCGCGATAGGCTACAATCCGACCTTTATCAAAGTCGCAATCGTGACAGTACGTATTTCTGCTCCATGCACGAGGTATCACAACAACGTTTCACTAGGCAACGCCGGTCAAATACTGTTTGTGTATGAGAAATCGGTTGGAAACTTTCCTCATGTCAACACGTTATAGGTGTCGCCATCGGCGCCAACCTTACGTGAAACCTCTGAAAAGCTAATGATTTGCATTTCACAGCATTTACTTCCTGCCGGTTAAATTTCGCGTCTGTACCACGTCATCTTCGCGGTGGCCAGTAGTGTACGTTCCGAATTTTTGTTGCTCCGTTTGAATTTCATACTGCACGTATGAAAAGCCACACCATTACGTAAAGTACTTGAGAAGGAGACGAAGTTATCTAAAACGAACTTCCTCATCAGTTACCGAAACAACAGGGATAGGTATTCGATATGTTGATGACCAACACAAGCTTTATTGCATGTCAGTTAATGTCAGCGGAGACCGAACCAACGCAAGGCGCTACTTAAACATCGGTTTACGATACGTTTTCATTGATGGGAAGGCCCTTTACTGGCCTACTTAGAGATAAGGCAAGCGGTGTAGTGACGCACAATACGGCTGCTGTAAGCTGATCGTTGATCCTATTCGGAAAGCGAGTGTAAAAATACAGTTTTCAAATTGGCACCGTGACAGAGTGGGCCGCGCCCCCGGCCGCCGTCGCAGCACTAGCGTCTGCTCCCTCGTCACGTCTATCACGACAACGAAACTTAAATTTTATCTTTTAGGTAATAAATGAAACTACTACAGAGAATGATGTATTTATGACGGAAATCGTTGATTAGATTTTGAAAATATAAAAGTATGAAAACATTCTAACAGATTATAGCTTTTGCCGCTGGGATACGAGCCCGGAAGCTTTGACAAGTGCTCTACAGACAGAGCTAACACATTCTACACAATCTTTTATTGTGCTGAAATAACATGAATAACAATATTGCACAAATGTTGATGCAATAGAAGACATTCAACTGCCTGTATTGCATGAAATATTTCTTTGTTTAAGACAACCGGTTTCAACAGACTTCGCTGTCATCTTCAGATCTGTAACAAAGTGCATATACATGGAATATGTCTCTTAACATGAGTTACGTCAACGTAAAATAATCTCTTTTCACAACAATAAGATTTTTAAGGTACGTAAATGTACAGTTCCACTTCCAGTTTTTGTAATGACAAGCTGAAACTTCTATTCCTAATATTACGTCTTAACTCATGTTACGAGACATATTCCATGCATATACACTTTGTTACATACCTGAAGATGACAGCAAAGTCTGTCGAAACAGGTTGTCTTAAATAAAGAAATATTTTATGCGATCTAAGCTGGTGAATTTTTTTAGCAAGTAAAGCAGATGGATCCTCCAGTACTCCCAAAATGAGAAAATACAGTCAAAGTTGATGCAGTACTTAGGCCCTGCCAACACGTCCTTCAAATTACTACATTAAGGGAATAATTAATAAAATATTAACAAACAAGAAAAGGGAATTGCTGCAGATATTTTTCCAAATTGTTGTTATTTAAACTGTACATATAATAAAGTCAGACGTGAAACGTAAAACGTATCATTTTCTTCGCTTGCACTGGAAATAATCCATGCTTACACCAAACATCACTTTGTAGACTAAAAATATTTGCATTATAATACATTTCTTTTCAGTTTTGCACGATTTTCCCAACTGTCTTGTTCCATCTGTTGAGTTCCTGGTTTGAATGCGAACTCATTCAGACGAGACTCAAAAGCCGTCCTCGCAGCTTTACTTCCGGCACTACTTCCCTCTTACCTTGCAATATTTATGGACGCTCTCCTACACGTTTTCTGGGTTCGAGACCCTATCCGACAAGCAGGAAGTTTCATATCAGCTCACACTCTTCTGCAGACTGAATATTAATTTTGGATTCCAACATACAGCTCGAAAAGTTTTCCTCGTCCAGAGTAAACACTAAACAGCTATCACTTTCTGAGGAAGAGAGGGCTGTCGTTGTCATTTGTGTTTCCGGAGTGCTCTCTGTTATAATTATATAAGACTGCGTCCCGCTTTCAGCGACTTAATTTCAGTTCTTAGCGTTGTTGTAGAATCACTATAGTTCTCTTCTACATACTTCATTTCTCGCTTCTCCTTGTTGTTGCATGTTTTAACATGGGGTCTCCACCATGTGTCCTAATGCAAAATATTTGAAGGATCTTTGTCAGAGAGTTCTTGACTCACAGTCATTTAATAAGAAATGTTACATGCTTTCTATACTTTCAATTTTCAATTTGGTCCAGGGGCAGATTCCAAGTCACAAGCGAAATGAAACACATCAAACTACATTTAAAACTGAATTTGCCCATTTCAACGCAGTGAGACTGCTAAAACTAGCACAGGGCTATCCAAACTGTGAAAATTTGTGGTAAGGATGGTCATGACTTACGGGCTTGAAGTAGTTTGATTTCATAACATGATGACATGTTTGAGAACCACATAGAGAGTGCATTATTTTAAATGTGGGTATGGAAGGAATATAATAACCATTTTGATTCGGAACCGAGTTTATTCGATATCTAAGCATTCTTAAAGTAGCCTCCACAATGTGGTTTTAAAGTAAACAAAAATGTTTGCTGTAAAAGTCAGATTAAGATAAATCACACAACACTACGTTAGTCGTTTTCTTTGGAACCAACTGGAGGGGGTCTCTTGAATGTGAAAATAAGTCAAATAAACACATTTCGATGAAGAGCAATACAACAATGCGGTTGATTATTATGGAATAGTAATATATTGCAGTGCTAGTTTTAACAACACAGCGTAAAACAATTTTTTGAATTTCTGCAAAGATTCTGTTCGATGGAGAAAGAGTTACTAAACAGGTTATAAGCTTTTTTTTCAGTCTTCAACTTAACCACATCATCAATAAAACATTTTATGTGATCTGGCTTATTATTAAACCAAACAACTTGGGGACAATATGTATATCAAACTTAATATAAGGTAATAACTTTATTTACCTTGAAGGTTGTCAGCATTGTCAAAGCAATAGTCCAGCCCAAGGATCTCAGTCACCATTTTCATGAATTTGGGTTGTGACAGACAATAAAATTAGCCTTTGACTTTGTAGGCAGGATATGAAAGTTCCTCCCGAACTGCATACGTTGGTCATTTAAAAAAAAAAAAACTATCCTTGTATGCTAAACTGAGCGCATCAGATTACTGAGCTCCACACAATGCAGGTATCTCTTGTAGATATACCTCCAAGTCACCCAAGTTGCTGTCCTAAAGCTCTTCATAGTAATAAGTGGAAGTTAGAAAATACGTACAGTGGAAGAATTATGGATGTTCACAAATATCATACAATTGTACCTAAATGCATACACATGGTCGAGCAACCAGTAACCTGCAAGCAGTCAGCTACGACAACAAAAAGGGAAAAATCAACAAAAAATGCTTCGTGTCTATCGCAATTAAAGGGCACAAAACACGAAAAAGATAAACAAAGATGGTTAAAACAAGCTCTATACGGCTTAAAGTGGCGTATGGAGAAGCAAAAAATCTTCACTAGGTAGTGCTGTTGTCTATGGAGAGAAGTGGTCTTCAGCACTGCCGAAACATTTAGGGCCGTTCAGAATTTAATATGAAGCCCAACGCTCGTTTTATCTTCAGCTTAAAGATCGATATCCAGTTCGCTTTGAACTTTCGTTAGCGGTTCTCTTCCAAGTCGAACCTGCACATCAGACACTTTGTAACAATAACAGAATTCGGTTTTGGACTTTAATATTACAGTACTTAAGGTGATCCTTTCCAAAGCTATTGTAACATAAATAACGTTTCTGTCTCTAGTAATTGGTCATGACTATCTCATCTAATTTAATCTAGTCTGTTCTCACAGTATGGTGATAGTGTGTGTCCATCGTCACAGCTATGGAACACACAACTTATCATGCTATTATGTTTCACATGTTGAGTGAACACATATTTGAATAATTTTGTGATAGTTGAAATGGCTTAACACTGTACCTCAAGGCTTATTACTTTTCGAACAGTAACTGAACTAAGATGTTGAATAAGATCTATAAATGTGACCTCCAATTTAGGTTCTTATCAATAAAACCAACTAAGCATTTTGAGTATTCTGTTTCGTTTATTAATTTATACTCATGTATTAATTTTAGTCAGGTGGTCAGTTTCAAAGAAAACTTTAGTCTCTTTTCAAATACTTACCCTCTCATACTTTTATATATGGCGGTGACTGCCACCTATCCTCCATATGACGGCGAAAATACATGTGTAAAGTTGGTGATAGGTTTAAAACACCGTCCGATATCATACTAAATGCTTTCGCCGTAAATTACTTTGAACAATTAGTCCAAAGTGTAAATGGCTGTTAAAACATTCTTGAGCTCTTAGCAACAAATAATCATGGGTAAATATTGAGCATGATGACGGATGCAGCGATTAGTGACTAGCGATTAGGTCGTTGTAGCGAGATTGAATACCGTAACGTCCAAACCCACCTCCCTAAGAGACTGCAAACTTACTATGCAATCGTAGACCACATGTAGCATCTATTCACAGAGCTTTATACCAAAATGAATAGATAAGAGGTTGAAATGATAGTCCATAACACACAAAAAAGGTCAGAACACAGGTAAAGAAGGAACAAAAATAACATGTCAGATTTAAAAGAAAGCAAAATCTCCAAGATCGGCAATGTTTTACTGTAGCTTAGCACTGAAACTTAACACGTACTACAATGAGGGCTGTTTTTAATAGTTGACACAACGAAACGCTGTCTCGAAATATGTATAAAACTCAAAGAGATTCTGTTCGTGTGTAAAGTACACCAACGGCAAGACACAATCAATATTTTCTCTGCACTATAGAAATGATAATGTTACAGATGATAGTGCCACTAAGGCCGAGTTACTAAACACGGTTTTCCGAAATTCCATCCCAAAAGGAGATGTGGGTATCTAAATCAACATTTGAAACAAGAACAGCTGCCAACTTAAGAAATTTAGAGGTAGATACTATCGGTGTAGCGAAGAAACTTAAGTCATTCAATAAAAGCATGTCCAGGCTGTATACGAGTTAAATTTCTTTCAGAGTATGCTGATGAAATAGCTCAATTTTTGTTAGTCGTATACAACCGCTCGCTCGACGAAAGATCAGCACCTAAAGACTGGGAAGTTACACCGGTCACACAAGTGTACAAGAAAAGAAATGGAAATAATCCACTGAATTATAGATCCATATCGCTGACACAGATTTGCAGTAGGAGTTTGGAACACAGTGAAATACATAATCAGCACGTGTTCAGAAAATATTGTTCTTGTGAAACAAAATTGTTTTTTGTTCGCACGAGGTATTGCGTGCTATCGACAGGGGCTTTCGATTTGATTCCATATTCCCAGATTTCCAGACGGTTTCTGACACCGTTCCTCACAAGCGACTTCTAATCAAATAGCCTGCCTATGGAGTGTCGTCTCATTTGTTCAACTAGATTCGTGATTTCTCGTCGGAAAGGTGATAGTTCATAATACCTGACGGAAAGTCGTCCAGTAAAACACAAGTGATATCTATGGTCCCCAAATGCAGTGTTACAGACCCTCTGCTGTTCCTAATCTATATAAACGATTTAGGAGATCATATTAGCAGCCCTCTTAGATTGTTTGTAGATGATGCTGTCATTTTCCGTCCAGTAAAGTCATCAGAGGATCAAGACCAATTGCTAAACGATTTAGACAAAATATCTGTTTGGTACGAAATGTGGAAATTGACTCTAAATAAAGAAACATGTAAGGTCATCCACATGAGTACTAAAAGGAATTGTTAAATTTCGGTTCGACGGTAAATCACACAAATCTAAAGCCTGTCAATTTAACAAGATTCCTAGGGATTACAACTATGAAGAATTTAATCCTAGGCTACACAATGGGTAATGGTCTGGAGAAGGTGAACTAAAGAGTGCATTTTATTTGCAGAACATTTGGAAGATTCTAGAGGTCCAGTAAGGAGACTGCCTACACCATGCTTGTCCGTCCTCTGCTAGGATATTACTGTGCTTTATGGAATTCTTATACATAGGATTGGCAGAGGACATCGTAAAATTTCAAAGAAATGCAACTCGTTTTGTGCTATCGCGAAATAAGCCATAAGAGAGTGTCACGGATATGTGATAGCCAAGTTCTGGTGGCAATCATTAAAACCAAGGGATACTTAGTTTCAGTGAGTTGTTTTCACGAAATTTCAGTTATGAAATTTCTACTCCGAATTCCAAAAGTTGTTGTTGACGCCAACCAGAATGGGTAGAAATGACCATATTAATAAAATAAGAGAAATCAGAGCCCGCACAGAAAGATTTATGTGTTTGTTTCTCCGCCCGTTGTTCGAGAGTGGAACGCTTGAGAAATAGTCTGAACGTGGTTCGTTGAACCCTCTGTCAGACACGTAAATAGCTGTCGCATAGTAGTGATGCTGATGTAGATGTGCGCTGTGTAATTGCATTTATTGTGTTTTGTCTAACTTCAGTGAATGTTCATTTGCAGAGAACGAGGCATTTATTTTGAAGAAAATTTTACTTGCTTTTTCTGATGAAGTTTCGCCACTAGACTCGATTATAATACTGCAGCATCGATAAGAGAGCTAATTATGCTCCTTGGAAGTTTGATGGCAGATCACTTATACAGTATATGACAAGAACATGACCAGATCCAACATCTATCCCTGTGTTAAATCTGCAGTGAAAACGCTGTTTCGTATAACGCAATCCCAGGATTTTTAATGTGTAACTCTGCACGCTTTTAATTACGTAATAGGGAGACCAGTTACCACCAAGAGCTCTTTTTCTCCAGCAGAAGACTGTGAACCGTCTCTAATGACCACATTGTGGACGGGACGTTAAACTCTAATCTTCCTTTTTTTTGACACTGTGAATGGAGAAGGAAATCTTTTCACGAATCAGAGACAATAACAGCTTTGTGTGAGACTTTTAATGGTATCTGTCCGATTCCACACCCTTCAGTGGCGATTGTCAAAAAAATGTTAAAATGTATGTGAAATCTTATGGGACTTAACTGCTAAAGTCATCAGTCCCTAAGCTTGCACACTACTTAACCTAAATTATCCTAAGGAAAAACACACACACCCATGCCCGAGGGAGGATTCGAACCTCTGCCGGGACCAGCCGCACAGTCCATGACTGCAGCGCCCAAGACCGCTCGGCTAATCCCGCGCGGCGGCGATTGTCAGATGTCAGAAAAATCCAGTCAGTGAAGAAAAGCCGACGCATCTGATCCACGTTCCATTCCAGGTGTTTTCTTGCTCACATTCGCTGCGCAGGTTGTAATGTTTTCCGTAATGGACAACCAGCGGCCAGGTTCAATGTGTGGAGGCGGTGCGTACTGTATGGGCCGACATTGCCGTTCCAGTTGCTTCCAGAAAGGTAGCACACAGCTCTGTTGCGTTCTCTCCGTGGTACCTACAAGCCACAATTTGCAGGTATGTGGAATTGTTGATCCGGGTGACCGCTATGATGCAGATCTTCAGTATCTTGACGTTTTATGTCTCACAACAGTGGTTCAACGTTCAAAAGACGTCACTCTGGTGTACGTCAATTTGGCGTGCAACTTGCCATGCTTACAACCCATCTCGCCGCAGACTGGCAGCTGAGGCACGGTCTAAGTCAGAAATCAGGCTGTTGACTTAAGACCTAAATACAAGTGGCATTGAGACACAGTGCGCTCTACTCAACTGCATTCACAAGTTGGATTTGCTTTTATTTCCACTAAACAGGTGTCTGTACGTAGCAATATGCTGTGGTTAAAATAGTCTTGAGAATAATGCAAAGCTCTATTGAACCGTTTATTATCGATAAAATATTTATATCAGGGGCGGGCAGGAATTCTGCACGTGTGCGGTGCACATGCACGTGTGCAGTTAACAGGTGTTCTGCTTGCACACAGGGGCAAGCTGGCCACCCGCTTCTCACCCCTCCCCACCATACCGTCTCTCCGCTTCTTCCCCTGTAATACGTTTTGTTTCCTGGCCTGCTTTATTAAATGAAGGAATAAGGTTAGTAGGAGTGCTTGAAAGTAATCATGGTTTGAAAGAGTACCTATTACCTACGATACGTTTTATTTAATTATCACAGGTGGAGTTTACAATACGTTTAATGTCTGGAACAAAATTTCTACACACAGACAAACGCAAACAGTTACGTAAATTTTCATTACTGATGTTTGCTCTTAACCGAGACTTATTAATTTTCATAACAGAAAAAAATCTCTCACAAAAGTATGTCGAGCCCAACATTGACTACCTTCATGGCTTCACGATGGAGACGAGGAAACTCTCGCTGTGGAAAGTCGTGATAAAAATCTATTACACGTCTTGCCAAAAGGAACTTGTCTCTCGGACGAGAATTACACTGTAGATCTATTAATTCCATTTGCAAACTGAGATGAATATCATCTACAGAAACCAGATTCTCTCGAGAACTATGCAAAACCTTGGGATAAGTAAGATATATCCCCAAATCGCTCGAGAAATTCCTCTTTTATTGCACTAAGAACGGCAACATACTGAAATTTATAATAATGGCGTTCAATATTAAACTTCCGCTCACCAGCGAGACTACTGTCACATATTACACATTTCCAATTTTCACGTTTTTCCACAGAGAACAAATGATTCTCCCATTCCTTTTTAAAAGGTAGCAAATCTCCAATTCTCCGTTTTCTTGATTCACTCTGCATTTTCCGGTTATTGAAATACAACGTTCACTACGTAGTGGTCGCTTCGCTTCAACGTCCGCAGCTTAGCCTGGTACTACACTGCCGCAACCTGCAGGCTGTCGGCACTGCCCCGTTCGACGATTGCACGCGAGCAGCACACGTGCAGCGCTGTGTGCTCATGAGCCGCGTGCAACGTTTGCCCGCCCCTGATGTATATAATGTATTGCTTCGGAGCGCTCGTTAGTTGTACAGCGAGTGTCGTCTTTCTTTTGAAATTTTAATATTTATATAATTTGAAACCAATCATTATTCAAGAACAAGACTGAAATTTTAACAATGTCTTGTTGTACATTAGTTAATCCATCTCGGGGTAACACATTGTCTTAGTGAATTGAAACAGCAGCC
This sequence comes from Schistocerca serialis cubense, assembly GCF_023864345.2. Classification (NCBI taxonomy): domain Eukaryota; kingdom Metazoa; phylum Arthropoda; class Insecta; order Orthoptera; family Acrididae; genus Schistocerca; species Schistocerca serialis. The sequence continues at coordinate 844,537,507 of NC_064640.1, read as the reverse complement.
CTTGCACGTAACCGGTCTTTTCTTTGGTAACTTGTAGTACGATAAATAGTTCTTTGTGTTTCTAAAATCAAAGAAAACAGTATCAGCATAGAACTTAGAGGATCGTAATCTAACCTTGTCATAATTGTGTGCGTAGCAGGATAAGTATGCATTTCCTCTAAAATTTTCGCATTTCAGTCGCTACCATCTATAATAAAAGCATTACGTCGAATAGCACACACTGTGTTAGAGTAGGAGATTCTAGACAACTTCAAACGTGTGACCGTAGCCTATCTCTGGGAATAATGATGAACAAACCCCCTTGAAGATGTTTGTACTGTAAACACAACGTTGTGAACTGTAATTCAAGAGTTTATCTTGGTGTTTGTGTTAAGTTTTTGTAAAATATTTACAACTGAAGTAACAACTTAGATTTAATTAAGTTTTCAGAACGACAAAGAAAGTTAGACACAAGTTTTAGATTCAAGGACTGCGATAACGAGGCAATGAAATCTGTTCCCACCGCATAGGAAGCAGTTATTCGTGCTGGTTGTTACTTCTGTGACTTACAGTGTGATCACAATAATTTGATTCTCAGATATCTTGCATACATACTTAGACTGTAGCTCACGCTAGTGTTCTTACTTTTTCAAGTGGTCGGCTATTTAAGAGAGGGCAAGAAAACGAACCGAAAAGCCGGTTTGTAATACACAAAACAAAAAGAATACATAATACAGCTGTGCTGTCTGTGGTAATTACCACATTCATAATAATAATAATAATAACTAAAAAAATACATCCTGTCTGTGGAGAAAAGTGTTTGATTTTAGACATAATGACATAACATTCAGATGAAAGCAAGGGGAAACTACAGCCGTAATTTTTCCCGAGTGTATACAGCTCCGCTGTATAGGTAAATGGTGATGGAGTCCTCTTGGGTAAAATATTACGGGGGTAAAATAGTTCCCCAGTAGAATTTCCGGGCAGAGACAGCTCAGAAGGATGTCGTCCTAGGGAGAAACAAAACTGGCTTTCTGCGGATCGGAGCGTGTAATGTTAGATCACTTAATCGAGTAGGTGGGTTAGAAAATTTAAAAAAAGGAGATGGATAGATTGCTGTAGTAGTGGCAATTAGTGAAGTTCGGTAGCAGGAGGAACAGGACATTTGGTCAGGTAAAAACAATGTTATCAATACAAAATGAAAAAAAGTGGCAATGCAGGACTAGGTTTAACAATGAATAAAAATAGAAAGTCGTTTAAGCTCTATGAACAGCATAGTGAACACATTATTGTAGCCAAGATAGACACGAAGCGCACACCCACCACAATAGTGCAAGTTTATATGCATTGTAGCTCCGCAAATAGGGAGGAGATTGAAGAAATGTATGAGATAAAAGAAATTATTCAGGCAGTTAAGGGAGACGAAAGTTTAACAGTCATGAGGGACTGGAATTCGATAGTATGAAAAGAAAGGGAACGAAAAAGAGTGGGTGGATATGGACTGGGAGAAAGTAATGAAAGAGGAAGCCGCCTGGTAGGATTTTGCACAGAGCAGAATTTAATCATGGCTAACACTTGGTTTAAGAACCGTGGAAGAAGGCTTTATACGTGGGAGAGACCTGGAGACACTGGAAGGTTTCAGATAGATTATATAATGGTAAGACAGGGATTTCGGACTCCAGGGACAGATGTGGACTCTGACTACTGTAGATTAAAACTAAAGAAATCGCAAAAGGGTATGAAATTAAGGAGATGGGGTCTGGTTAAGTTGAAAGAACCAGAGGCTGTTGAGAGTTTCAGAGGGGACATTAGAAAACGGTTGCCCAGAATAAGGAAAAGAATTACAGTAGAAGACTAATTGGTAGCTTTAAAAGATGAAATAATAAAGGAAGCAGAGGATTAAATAGGTAAAAAGACAATGCCTAGTAGAAACCTTTGGATATCACAGGAGATATTCGAGTTAACTGATGAAAGGAGATAATATAAAAATGAAGAAAATGAAGCAAGCGAAAGGGAATACAAACGTCTAAAAATGAAATTGACAATACAGTGTGACTGTGGAAGGCAGGGGCAGTAATGGCTGGAAATTCTAAGTACATTTCACACACTGCACTCAGTTCTAATATACAGTGACTCTTCGGTAGTAAGCATGAGTCCTAGTAGCAAGTGTCCTCTCATTGGTCCCCTGGCAGCAAGTGTTGTCTGACCTCACTCTTCATAAGGAAGCTGTTCCTGTCAGGATAGAAATCTTGCTGACCAACTGCAGCTGACTTTGTGGTTTGTGATCAATAATAATTTTGTAAACAAGTTTGAGAAACTCCTGCTTTCACAGATTTTGTCATGGTTAACCAACAATGGTCTGGCGTGGGGAAGACGGTAGAAAATCTCTCCCACCCTGTGTATGATGTCAACCCCCAACCAACAGAAGGTCTTGACAGGTGGACACATACTGAAAAACGTGCTTTCTACAGAAATAATAAAAAAGAATAAAAATAGTGAAAGAAAATGGAGAAATGAAGTAATTAGTTCATAAATCACTGACGGAATTGAATATGGTCTGCAGTTAGGATGTAGCGTGAAAGGATCGACAACCTTGACTACTGGGCATGCATCTATTACATTATAAAACATGTTGCACGACAAATTGTGGATAAACTCCGATGTAACATAGTACCTCAGGAACATCTGGATAAATACAGGTACTGGAATCAATACATTGCTTGATACATTTTGTCCATCGCTTAAATGATGATTTTTTTTTTACTAATGCAATTCTCAGATAAACCTCGAAATTCTTTGACTCACAAAGAATATTACGAGTAAATAGGAACTCACGTATGAATTGTTCTCTTTTCATGCAATTCTTATCTGAAACTGGAAGTATAACTGAATCTACATAGTGCACCGCCTGTAATATTTGCTTACAATGAACCTGAAGGATTAGTAGAATACATATTCGAGTTGGTTGAATCTTATCTCGAAATATCTAAAACTTGACTTTTGATGGTAGTACCGGTATACTGTACTGGTACCTCCGATGAGAAAAATTCAGAATCGTAGGTTTTGAGATGTGGTATGATAGAACTTCTGTTTCACTAATCTCCAGGCTTAGAGAGAGAGAGGTATAATCGAATAAACATGGAGACAGTAGTCCGAGAACTGCACAAACCAACATGCAAAACACCCTCATAGGCACGTTATGATTAAAGGCTTGGATGACTTATGGCACGCTCATCTTGTAGATATACGGGAATATTTACATGCAAATAATGGGTTCAAATATATTTTAATGGCCATTGATGCATACTCTAAATTCACTTAGGCATTACCCGTTAAAACAAAAACGAGGAGAGACGTTTCAGAGGTGTCTGACTGCTTGTTTGCAGACAGGGACGAATCGATTCCTGGACAACCACCAAACCGATCATAGTGGAAAGTTTTATAATAGATATTTCAAGACCATGATACGGCAGTATGGAATATATCACTACTCAACATTCAGCCACCTTAAAACGAGTTTCATGGAACGTATGAACAGAATAATAAAAGCTGAAATGTGTATGCATTTTAATCATCGTGATTCATCCCAGAAATAACTGCACAGCGTAATTGAACGAAACATAGCACAATGAAAATTACACCAGTCGATGATCGTGGTAATGAACCCATGGGCACGGTATAATATCGTATTAAAATGCTGGATCCAGGTAAATAGAAATTTAATGTGGGTGACATCATTAAAAAAGTGATACCTCCCAAACTGGTCGAGTGAGATATTCAAAGTTTCCAGAGCACAAAGAACAAACCCCAGAACTTATATCTTAAAGCATAGCAGTGGCCTGAAATTTCAGGATGCTTTCACGCGGAAGAGTTGCAGAAGAGCTCATAAACACACGTATTTCTTAAACAGCAAGTCATAAAACGTCGAGGGAACTGAGCACTAGTTAAATAGTTTCGTTTGCCTGCAGCACAAAACAGCTGGATTGACGCTGATGATTTGCTATACAATGGGGTGCACTGAGTACAACCAGTAGAGTAGCATAAGATGCGCGATAGGACATAGATTATAACAGGTGGTGGTACTCTCGACAAACTTCCAGCCGAATTGAACATTTCGGGGGACAATTACTGTGAACCTGGTGAAAAGCGTCAAAAACGTTTGGCTCGTGGTGATAAGAGTATTAGCCTGCTTGACGAGACGTATTTGGAACACGACACTACATATGCAAAACATAAAGATCTCCCAGGATCGCTGCTCATGCGTGGTTGTACACATCTTTGGGCGGGTTTAGTGACATCTCTGAACAGTCAAAGGGACTGTGTCTGTGATACAATATCCACAGTCGACGTCTATCTTCAGAAGTTCTGGGAACCGGAGTGATGCAAAACTTTTTTTGATGTGTGTAAATTAAAACTGTGTCAGAATGAACGTTGTTCCCATACTAACAAATTCAGGGTGAAAAGGACTGCGCAATTTTCATGGATAAAATGAACTAGTATTGAATTATAGAACACATGGTCGCTGGTGGGTAACTGAATTTAAACCAAACGAATAAACGAATATCTAACTCATGGAGAAACAACAGGCACTGCTCAGTGCAAAGGAGGCTACACAAGGCACCTAAAACTATCGCGAAATTAACACAAATCAGCTGCGGTTTGTGAATATTACATATCATTGCAGTGAATAACCGATCTGAACTAAGTGAAATAACAAATCGAGATCGCTTTACAGAATATTTTGTTTCCTATCTAAGAGCAGAGCTAGCCAAACATATCCATTACTTTCCATCCCAGGGTGGACAGTGTGCCAAAACCTTTTTCTCCTGCACGCCAGGTATCCAGGTGGCTGCAGGGTGACGGAAAAGGCTCCTGTTGCTAATAGCTGCACCTTGTGCCAAATCGAAAAATTACTTCCTATCCCTGAGTCTATCGTTCCCACCAGCTAATCTAAAAGCTAATTCGGCATCACAGCCCAGTGAAACTAGGATACTCTCTTACTGCAGAGTAACATACGTCAAAACATTCGCTACTTCCCATTTACACACAAACACACACACACACACTCTCTCTCTCTCTCTCTCTCTGTCACACACACACACACACACACACACACACACTACTGGGAGAGTAGGTGAACAGGAACTGTGTCAGGGGTAAGCAAATACAGGGTGAGTCGAAGGGAAAGGTACATGCTTAAAGGGGTGATAGTATTAGTGATTAAGAACAAAAGACTTCATTTGCAAATATGCCCTATTCCGAATGCTTTCTGATATAGAATACATTTAATGTACACTGATATTTATTTGTTGTATTTTTCAAACATTGTCATTGCTTGCAACGTGCTACAGTAGTGTTGAGGAAGTTGAGACGAAGTCTGATACAAGACGCCTGTGCCCTGTCATGTCGGGAAGATACTCAAATTGGTCTACAAAAACTACTTACGCTACAGTGCATGTACGTTACGTGAGATTTTCTACACTACTGGCCATTAAAATTGCTACACCACGAAGATGACGTGCTACAGACGCGAAATTTAACCGACAGGAAGAAAATGGTGTGAAATGCAAATCATTAGCTTTTCAGAGCATTCACACAAGGTTGGCGCCGGTGGCAACACCTACAACGTCCTGACATGAGGAAAGTTTCCAACCGATTTCTAATACACAAACAGCAGTTGAACGGCGTTGCCTGGTGAAACGTTGTTGTGATGCCTCGTGTAAGGAGGAGAAATGCGTACCATCACGTTTCCGACTTTGATCAAGGTCGGATTGTAGCCTATCGCGATTGCGGTTTATCGTTTCGCGATATTGCTGCTCGCGTTGGTCGAGATCCAATGACTGTTAGCAGAATATGGAATCGGTGGGTCAAGGGGGTAATACGGAACGCCGTGCTGGATGCCAATGGTCTCGTATCACTAGCAGTCGAGATGACAGGCATCTTATCCGCATGGCTGTAACGGATCGTGCAGCCACGTCTCGATCCCTGAGCCAACAGATGGGGACGTTTGCAACACAACAACCATCTGCACGAACAATTCGACGACGTTTGTATCAGAATGGACTGTCACCTCGGAGACCATGGCTGCGGTTACCCTCGACGCTGCATTACAGACAGGAGCGCCGGCGATGGTGTACCCAACGACGAACTTGGGTGCACGAATGGCAAAACGTCATTTTTTCGGATGAATCCAGGTTCTGTTTACGGCATCATGATGGTCGCATCCGTATTTGACGACATCGCAGTGAACGCACATTGGAAGCGTGTATTCGTCATCGCCATACTGGCGTATCACCCGGCGTGATGGTAAGGGGTGCCATTGGTTGCACGTCTCGGTTACCTCTTGTTCGCATTGACGGCACTTTGAACAGTGTTACGACCCGTGGCTCTACCCTTCATCCGATCCCTGCGAAACCCTACATTTGAGCAGGATAATGCACGACAGCATGTTGCAGGTCCTGTATGGGCCTTTCTGGACACAGAAAATGTTCGACTGCTGCCCTGGCCAGCACATTCTCCAGATCTCTCACCAATTGAAAACGTCTGGTCAATGGTGACCGAGCAACTGGCTCGTCATAATACGCCAGTCACTACTTTTGAAGAACTGTGGTATCGTGTTGAAGCTGCGTGGGCAGTTGTGCCTGTACACGCCATCCACTCTCTGTTTGACTCAATACGTAGGCGTATCAAGGCCGTTATTACGGCCAGAGGTGGTTGTTCTGGGTACTGATTTCTCACGATCTATGCAATCAAATTGCGTGAAAGTGTAACCACATGTCAGTTCTAGTATAATATATATATGACCAATGAATACCCGTTTATCATCTGCATTTCTTCTTGGTGTAACAATTTTAATGTCCAGTAGTGTATATTCTCGCGCTCTCTCCGTGCAAACTATTAGTCCTACAGCAAAAATGTTTAGCACCTTTTTCATAGGAAATTTAATGCAGTTTAATTTTGTACTGTGCCACGTTTCCGCTTGAGGACACAGCTTTCGAGTTAATCAAGAAAACGTCAGAAGTGGTATTATATGTGTTCTATCTAGGAAACTATTCGGAATAAGTCCTTACGAAGTCTTTTCTGCGGCACCAATATCACCCTTCAAAGGATGTACCTTTCCTCCTGACATATTTAAATTCTTCCTTCCCAGAAGCCGGACGAATAGACCTTTGGCGAGAAAGTAATTAGGGAGAAAAATGTGGGAAACAAGTTGCTGAAAAAAAGTTATAGCACATGTCACACAGAGATTTAAGAACGGAGGGCATTCTGTCACCTCGCCGGGTTACCTGATTTACACAGAGTGAGTCAGCTACCCGCACCGATGTCGCTTTACGCAATCTGCAATGTCGTATCTGGCCTCCAAAAATCGCGCGATATGTTGATTTTCATCCCCCTCAGGAAGCATGTTCCCTGCTGTTGGTAGGGAGGTTTGTGTGTCTCAGCGGTACAGATAGCCGTACCGTAGGTGCAACCACAACGGAGGAGTATTTGTTGAGAGGCTAGACAAACATGTGGTTCCTGAAGCGGGGCAGCAGCCTTTTCAGTAATTGCAGGGGCAACAGTCTGGGTGATTGACTGATCTGGCCTTGTAACACCAACCAAAACGGCCTCGCTGTGCTGGTATTGCGAACGACTGAAAGCAAAGGGAAACTGCAGCCGTAATTTTTACCGAGGGCATGCAGCTTTACTCTATGGTTAAATGATGATGGCATCCTCTTGAATAAATTATTCAGGAGGTAAAATATTCCCCTATTCGGATCTCCGGGCGGGGACTAATCAGGAGGACGTCGTTATCAGGAGAAACATAACTGGCGTTCTACGGATCAGAGCGTGGAATGTCAGATCCCTTAATCGGGCACGTAGGTTAGAAAATTTATAAAGGGAGATGGATTGGTTAGAGTTAGATATAGCGGGAATTAGTGAAGTTCAGTGGCAAGAGGAACAAGACTTCTGGTCAGGTGAATACAGAGCTAGAAATACAAACTGAAATCGGGGTAAGGCAGGATTAGGTTTAATAACGAATAAAAAAATAGAAGCGTGGATAATCTGCTACCAACAGCGTAGTGAACGCATTTTTGTACCTAAGTTAGACACGAAACCCACACCAACCACAGCAGTACAAGTTTATATGCCAACTAGCTGCACAGATGATGAAGAGATTGAAGAAATGTATGATGCAATAAAAGAAATTGTTTAGATAGTTAAGGGAGACAAAAGTTTAATAGTCATGGGGGATTGGAATTCGATTGTAAGAAAAGGAAGAGAGGGAAAAGTAGTAGGTGAATATAGAATGGGGGTAAGGAATGAAAGAGGAAGCCACCTGGTAGAGTTTTGCCCAGAGCACAACTTAATCGTAACTAACACTTACTTTAAGAATGATGAATAAAGGTTGTATACGTTGAAGAGGCCTGGAGACACTGGAAGGTTTCAGATAGATTATTTATTAGACAGCGACTTAGGAACCAGGTTTTAAATTGTAAGACATTTCCCGGGCAAGATGTGCACTCTGACCATAATTTATTGGTTGTGAACGGTAGACTAAAACTGAAGAAGAAACTTCAAAAAGGTAGAAATTTAAAGAGATGGATCCTGGATAAGCAGCAAGAACCAACGGTTGTAGAGAGTTTCAGAGAGAAAATTAGGCAACGTTTGACAAGAAAGGGGGAAAGAAATATAGTAGAAGAAGAATGGGTAGCTTTGAGAGGTGAAACAGTGAAGGCAGCAGAGGATGAAGTAGGTAAAAAGACGAGGGCTAGTAGAGATCCTTGGGTAACAGAAGAGATACTGAATTTAACTGATGAAAGGAGAAAATATAAAAATGCAATAAATGAAGCAGGCGAAAAGGAATACAAGCGTCTCAAAAATGAGATCGACAGGAAGTGCAAAATGGCTAAACTGGGACGGCTAGAGGACAAATGTAAGAATGTAGAGGCATATATCACAAGGGGTAAGATAGATACTGTCTACAGGGAAATTAAAGGGTCCTTGGCAGAAAAGAGAACGACCTGTATGAACATCAAGAGCTCAGATGGGAAACCAGTCCTAACAAAGAAGGGAAAGCAGTTAGGCAGAAGGAGTATATAGACGTCTATACAAGGGTGATATACTTGAGGGCAGTATTATGGAAGTGGAAGAGGACGTAGATGAAGATGAAATGGGATATATGATACTGCGTGAAGCATTTGACAGAGCAGTGAAAGACGTAAATCGAAACGAGGTCCCAGGAGTAGACAACATTCCATTAGACTACTGACAGCCTTGGGAGAGCCAGCCCTGACTAAACAATTCCATCTAGTGAGCAAGATGTATGAGACAGGTGAAATACCCTAACACCTCAAGAAGAATATAATTCCAATCCCAAAGAAAGCAGTTGTTGATAGGTGTGAAAATTACCGAACTATCAGTTTAATAATTCACGTTAGCAAAATACTAACACTAATTCTTTACAGACGAATGGAAAAACTGGTAGAAGTCGACCTTGGGGAAGATCAGTTTGGATTCCATAGAAATGTTGAAACACGCAAGGCAATACTGACTCTACGGCTTACCTTAGAAGATAGGTTAAGGAAACGCAAACCTACGTTTCTAGCATTTGTAGACTTGCAGAAAGCTTTTGACAATGTTGACTGGAATACTCTGTTTCAATTCTGAAGGTGGCAGGGGTAAAATACAGGGAGCGAAAGGCTATTTACAATTTGTACAGAAACCGAGTCGAGGAGCATGAAACGGAAGCTGTCATTGAGAATGGAGTGAGACAGGGGTGTAGCCTATCTCCGGTGTTATTCAATCGGTGTATTGAGCAGGAGGCAAAGGAAACAAAAAACTTTGAGGTTTGCCGGCGACATTGTAATTCTGTCAGAAACAGCAAAGAACGTGGAAGAGCAGTTGAAGAGAATAGACAGTGTCTTGAAAGGAGGATATAAGATGAACATCAACAAAAGCAAAACGAGGATAATGGGATGTAGTCGAATTAAATCAGGTGATGCTGAGGGAATTAGATTAGGAAATGAGACACTTACAGGAGTAGATGAGTTTTGCTATTTGGGAAGCATAAGAACTGATGATGGTCGAAATAGAGAGGATATAAAATGTAGACTGGCTGTGGCAAGGAAAGAGTTTCTGAAGAAGAGAAATTTGTTGACATGTAGTATAGATTTAAGTATCAGGAAGTCCTTTCTGAAAGTATTTGTCTGGAGTATAGCTATGTATGGTAGTGAAACGTGGACGATAAATAGTTTAGACAAGAAAAGAATAGAAACTTTTGAAATGTGGTGCTATAGAAGAATGCTAAAGATTAGGTCGGTATGTCCTTTAAATAATGAGGAGGTACTGAATAAAATTGGGGAGAAGACGAATTTGTGGCACATCTTGACTAGAAGAAGGGGTCGGTTGGTAGGACACATTCTGAGGCATCAAGGAATCACCAATTTAGTATTGGAGGGAAATGCGGAAGGTAAAAATCGTAGAGAGAGAGACCATGAAATGAATACACTAAGCAGATTCAGAATGATGTACGCTGCAGTACTTACTCGAGGATGAAGAGGCTTGTACACGGTAGAGTTGCGTGGAGAGCTGCATCAAACCAGTCTCTGAACTGAAGACCACAACAATAAAAACAACAACTACGCCCGAATTATTAGGCCTACAGAAAAAATGAACTGGATGTTTTTGCAGGAAATTTAATGTAGTTAAGTGGGACAAGTTTTCTCTACAGGCCGTAGTTGTCGAGTCGTGAAGGAAAACGTACAGAAGTGACCGTCATACGCACCTCCACCCCCACAATCAGCCTTCAATATTCAGGATTTATAATATGTTGTTCGTGGCACTACCTCCTACCACTGTACAAAAATTTCTGACTACACGAACTGTTCCCGATTTTCGACTTCTGTGGTCGCCATTGACTGGGCTATTGAGCCACCAGAATAGTCGTCTAGTTCGTTAACATGATTCACTTAAACGTACCAGTCAAGGTGATAAAAGACAGACGACTTTGGTAAACGTTCCACTAAAACTAATTAGACTGACAATTCTATCCAAACTTATACCTTACAAGCACAGTAGTTTCGTAGCCAGAAGTCCCGACGACTACAATGAAGTAATTGTTTATTTTATGCTCTTAAAATTCACAAAATTGTAAGGTGAAATTTACGCAAAGGACAGTTTTATTATTTTTATGTGCCCGATTCAGCCGGTGGCATGATAAGGGCAATCAATTAAGACCGAAAAAAGTCGAAATTGGGATATAATTCGTGCAGCCGCAAATTTTTGTACGGTGGTGAGATACAGTGCTGTGAGCAACATACTAGAAATCCTGACTGCTGGGGAGTGAGTGTGGGAATGGGGTGCGTTTGAAGGTCACTTTTGTACGTTTCTCTTGATTAACTCGAAAACTACGGCCTGTAGCGTAAACCTATACCAGTACAAAAATTAACTACATTAACTTTTCTACAAAAACTTCCCGCACAGTTTTCCTGTAGGACTAGTAGTGCGTAGCGAGTGAGAGAATGTGAAAAACCCGCGCGTGGTTTTTGAAGGCAAGATATAAAATTGTGGGTTACATGAAACGACATCGGTAGTGGTAACTGAGTGACCCTGTATTTCTACATTGTCATCCTTCGCCTTTCCTTTATCATCCACTGTTTTCGCCATATATCTTACAATTGAAACTATTTATTTACCACGACAGAAAATCGTATGTTTTTCATTATTGTAAATGTTGAAATCGATAGTGTCGGAAGCGCTACTGAAAGTGAGAAAAATCGTTTCTACCCATAACCACAGCGTCATATAGTCTCTCACTTTGGTAAGGACAGTTGTAGTATTTATTGCGATATTCACGAAATCCAGAGTAACATATGTCAAATGTTTCATTCGCCTTGAAGTAATCAGCCAACTGATCACACACAATGTATTTGTGTGTCTTTGATGACTCAGGAAGGTGATACACTGCAGCACGGGTGTGGGTGGAGATTTATGAGGCAGGTCCAGCGAAGAGTGGGATATTGTACTGGATTGGTGTAATTTATTTATGTTCAGAATAAACACCATTTTATTTCTCAAGTGATAAACAGCATGACGTTCTTCGTTAAGGCAATTTAAGCTGTAGTTACATTCGTTACAATTTGATGCAAAAAGCGGGTACAGTGTAAGAGTCGTTTATACGTAAGGAAAATAAATTGCTCTGGTAATGATCTTTAGGTTATCTGATTTTATATTTCACCATTGTGTACTTTGCTTATGTTTCATACCGCGCTTGGGAATACATACAGGGTGTCCCTTCCCCCTCTCCCCCACCAAAGAAACGGACGATCTTTAGGGACAGGTTCCTTACACAGAAACAAGAAAAAAAGTCTAGAAACATTGCCTCTAAAATGCATACCTTAACAGCTATGAGCACTTGTTCAGCAGAAGCGATGTGTTTCACACTAGCAAAGATGAACAAATGCTCATAGCTATTAAGGTATGTATTTTAATGGTTCAAATGGCTCTGAGCACTACGGGACTTAACTTCTAAGGTCATCAGTCCCCTAGAACTTAGAACTACTTAAACCTAACTAAACCCAAGGACAGCACACACATCCATGCCCGAAGCAGGATTCGAACCTGCGACCGTAGCAGTCGCGCGGTTCCAGACTGTAGGGCCTAGAACCGCTCGGCTACCCCGGCCGGCCTATGCATTTTAGAGGCCATGTTTACTGTACGTTCTAGGCGCTTCAGTCTGGAACCGCGCTACCGCTACGGTCGCAGGTTCGAATCCTGCCTCGGGCATGGATGTGTGTGATGTCCTTAGGTTAGTTAGGTTTAAGTAGTTCTAAGTTCTAGGGGACTGATGACCTCAGATGTCAAGTCCCATAGTGCTCAGAGCCATTTGAACCATTTCTACTGTACGTTTTTCTTGTTTTGGTGTAAGGAACCTGTCCCTAAAGCTTTTCGGTGCTTTTTGGGACACGGTATATAGCCAATACTAAAACCAAGGAATCTTAAGTTTTCCATTACCTCAAATCACTAAATCGATTGTGTCGAAAGTGCTGGTGAAATAGAGAAGAATCAATACTGTAGCGCATTTCGATCCGTAGCCGCCGGCCGGTGTGGCCGAGCGGTTCTAGGCGCTTCAGTCTCTAACCGCGCGACCGCTACGGTCACAGGTTCGAATCCTACCTCGGGCATGGATGTGTGTGATGTCCTTAGGTTAGTTAGGTTTAAGTAGTTCTAAGTTCTAGGGGACTGATGACCTCAGATGTTAAGTCCCATAGTGCTCAGAGCCATTTGAACCATTTGATCCGTAGCCATTCCACATCGTCTCTCACTTTGATGACAGTTGTTGTAATATTGTTATTTTGACTCATGTGTGACATTCATTTGCCCTTAAGAAATCAGATGAGTTAACATGCACAAGGCTTTCACGTACCTTGGACAACACTGGAAGAAGTGATACTGCAGCATGGGTGTGGGAGTAAATGTAAAGGTAGAGGTTGTGACGAAAGTTGGGGTAATGCACTGGATTCGTATAATTTATATATGTTCAGAATATATCTCATTTGGAAACTTCCTGGCAGATTAAAACTGTGTGGTCCCGAGTTCGAGTCTCGGTCCGGCACACAGTTTTAATCTGCCAGGAAGTTTCATATCAGCGCACACTCCACTGCAGAGTGAAAATCTCATTCTGGAAACATCCCCTAGGATGTGGCTAAGCCATGTCTCCGCAATATCCTTTCTTTCAGGAGTAGCTAGTTCTGCAAGGTTCGCAGAAGAGCTTCTGTAAAGTTTGGAAGGTAGGAGACGAGGTACTGGCAGAAGTAAAGCTGTGAGGACGGGGCGTGAGTCGTGCTTGGGTAGCTCAGTTGGCCGGTAACTCAGCGTGTTCGGTCAGAGGGTTAGCTACCCTCTGTAATAAAAAAACTGAGTTAACCGATCAACGACGAACTTAAACGGGTGTTCAAATGTGTGTGAAATCTTATGGGATTTAACTGCTAAGGTCATCAGTCCCTGAGCTTACACACTACTTAACCTAAATTATCCTAAGGACAAACACACACACACACACACACACACACACACACACACACACACATGCCCGAGGAAGGACTCGAACCCCCGCCGGGACCAGCTGCACAGTCCATGACTGCAGCGCCCAAGACCGCTCGGCTAATCCCGCGCGGCTTAAACGGGTGTCTTACGACGTCCGCCCCGAGCAGATGCAAACGAAAGCGAACAAAATGAGATTAAAAAGAAGTTGGTTGGGCACTTGCCCACGAAAATCAAAGGTCCCGAGTTCGAGTCTAGCAGGCACGGTAGCTCAGTATGTTCGGTCAGAGAGCTGGTTGGCTTCTGTAATAAAAAACTGACAGGAATGATCAACAAACGAACTTGACCGAATGTCATGTGACGTCCGCAGCGACACAACACAACGATCAACAACGGAAAAAAAAGAGAGTCTCGGTTCGGCACACAGTTTTAATCTGCCAGGAAGTTTCATGTCAGCGCACACTCCGCTGCAGAGTGTAAAATCTCATTCTGGAAATCTCATTTTATTATATAGGTTGTAAACAGCCAGGAGTTCATCATTAAGGTAGTTCAAAGTGCCTTGACAATTTCTGGTCTGGCACGTAAATACTACTGAAGTTTGTTCTGATGCAGAACGTGGTTACTGTGTGAGGGTCGTTTATATGGAAGGAAAGTAACTGGCCCTAACATTGATCTCTGAGGATCAGGGATTTACATTTTTCCGCTGTGTTTTTTGCCAACCCTACTCCCTGCACATATATTTTACGATTCAAACGATTTCTCGGCCGTAACATAGTATCGTATATTTTTCATTATTGCAATACCGAAATCGATAGTGTCGAAAGCGTTGCTGAAATATCGAAGAATCAATTGTTGTTGTTGTGGTCTTCACTCCTGAGACTGGTTTGATGCAGCTCTCGATGCTACTCTATCCTGTGCAAGTTTCATCATCTCCCAGTACCTACTGCAGCATACATCCTTCTGAATCTGCTTAGTGTATCCATCTCTTGTTCTCCCTCTACGAGTTTTACCCTCCACGCTGCCCTCCAATACTAAATTGGTGATCCCTCGATGTCTCAGAACATGTCCTACCAACCGATCCCTTCTTCTAGTCAAGTTGTGCCACAAGCTCTTCTTCTCCCCAATTCTATTCAATACGTCCTCATTTGTTATGTGATCTACCCATCTAATCTTCAGCATTCTTCTGTAGCACCACATTTCGAAAGCTTCTATTCTCTTCTTGTCTAAACTAGTTATCGTCCATGTTTCACTTCCATACAAATACTTTCAGAAACGACTTCCTGACACTTAAATCTATACTCGATGTTAACAAATTTCTCTTCTTCAGAAACGCTTTCCTTGCCATTGCCAGTCTACATTTTACATCCTCTCAACTTCGACCATCATCAGTTATTTTGCTCCCCAAATAGCAAAACTCCTTTACTACTTTAAGTGTCTCATTTCCTAATCTAGTTTCCTCAGCATCACCCGACTTGATGCGACTACATTCCGTTATCTTCGTTTTGCTTTTGATGGTGTTCATCTTATATCCTCCTTTCAAGACACTGTCCATTCCGTTCAGATGGTCTTCCAGATCCTTTGCTGTCTCTGACAGAATTACAATGTCATCGGCGAACCTCATAATTTTTATTTCTTCTCCATGGATTTTAATACCTACTCCGAACCTTTCTTTTGTTTCCTTTATTGCTTGCTCATTATACAGATTGAATAACATCGGGGATAGGCTACAACCCTGTCTCACTCCCTTCCCAACCACTGCTTCCCTTCCATACCCCTCGACTCTTGTAACTGCCATCTGCTTTCTGCGCAAACTGTAAATAGTCTTTCGCTCCCTGTATTTTACCACCGAGCGAGGTGGCGCAGTGGTTAGCACACTGGACTCGCATTCGGGAGGACGACGGTTCAATCCCGTCTCCAGCCATCCTGATTTAGGTTTTCCGTGATTTCCCTCAATCGCTTCAGGCATATGCCGGGATGGTTCCTTTGAAAGGGCACGGCCGATTTCCTTCCCAATCCTTCCCTAACCCGAGCATGAGCCCCGTTTCTAATGACCTCGTTGTCGACGGGACGTTAAACACTAACAACCACCACCACCTGTATTTTACCCCTGTCACCTTCAGAATTTGAATTATTCCAATCAACATTGTCAAAAGCTTTCTCTAAGTCTACAAATGCTAGAAACGTAGGTTTGCTTTTCCTTAATCTTTCTTCTAATCAATATTGTAGTGTACGAGGGCTATCCACAAAGTACATTACGTTTTGGAATTAAAAATAAATAAAGTATTGGAAATTTTTTTTATTATGTACAGATGAAAGCCACACTTAAATACTACTTTTCTACGTAGTTGCCATTTAAATTAAGGCACTTATCGTAGCGATGGACGAGCTTGGAAATTCCTTCGTCGTAAAATTCGGCCGCCTGCGCCTTCAACCACGTGGTTACCTCTTCTTGAAGCTGTGCGTCGTCATCAAAACGCTGCATAGCCAACCACTTCTTCATTGCTGGGAATTAGTGGAAGTCGCTCGGTGCCAGATCGGGACTGTACGGCGGATGAGGAAACAATTCCCACTTAAAAGACTCGAGAACTTCACGAGTGGCATTTGCCGTGTGGGCCCGAGCGTTTGCGTGAATCAGCAAGATCTTTGAGCCCAACTTTCCCCTGCGCTTGTTTTGTATTGCTCTTCTGAGGTTGTGCAGAGTTTGGCAATACCTTTGAGAGTTTATTGTAGTGCCTCTTTCCAGGAAATCCACAAAAATCACACCTTTTCTGTCCCAAAAGACAGTCGGTTTGAAGGGGCAGGCGGCCGAATTTTACGACGAAGGAATTTCCAAGCTCGTCCATCGCTACAGTAAGTGCCTTAATTTAAATGGCAACTATGTAGAAAAGTAGTATTTAAGTGTGGCTTTCATCTGTATGTAATAAAAAAAAAATTTCCAATACTTTGCCGGCCGAGGTGGCCAAGCGGTTAAAGGCGCTACAGTCTGGAACTGCGCGACCACTACGGTCGCAGGTTCGAATCCTGCCTCGGGCATGGATGTGTGTGATGTTCTTTGGTTAACTAGGTTTAAGTAGTTCTAAATTCTAGAGGACTGATGACCTTAGAAGTTAAGTCCCATAGTGCTCAGAGCCATTTTCCAAAACTTTATTTATTTTTAATTCCAAACCGTAATGTACTTTGTGGATAGCCCTCGTATTTCGATCCATAGCCAGTTTCGTGTCACCTCTCACTTCGATTCGGGCAGGTATAACACTCGGATATTTACGGAAACGTTCATTCGTCCTTTAGAAATCAGTTAACCGATCGTGCACGAGGTATTCGAGTGGTTCTGACAACACAGGACGTGGAGAGATACTGAAACAGGGGCACGGGTGTACGTGTATAAGGTAAGGCCGGCGAGGCGCGTTGGGGCAGTGTACTGCAGGGCGAGGGAAAGCGAGTATTTCCCGAAAATAGTCGTGCGGAGGGCGAGGGCGGCTGCGGGCATGCGCACGTGGCGGCCGGCCAGACCGACTCCGGCGTGCTCCCTTTTGTCCGGCCGCGCCGGCGCTGTTGCTATTTCTACCGGCCGCTGCGATACAACGGCTGCGGCTGGCGCTGCGGCGCTATTTTCATGCTCGCGCCGCTCGCGGCCCCGGCGCGCGGCGACACCCGTATTAGAAGCCCTCGCGTGCCGCCTCCAATGAGCGCGAATCACGCTAGCGTGCTGCGAACACGCTCTCCTATATTAGTGACGTACGAATAACGAGAAAGCGAGAGGATCTGGCTGCAACGCAGCCGTGGGTCGAATTTCGAGAACATCTACATCCATACTCCGCCAGCCACCTGACGGTGTGTGGCGGAGGGTACCTTGAGTACCTCTATCGGTTCTCCCTTCTATTCCAGTCTCGTATTGTTCGTGGAAAGAAGGATTGTCGGTATGCTTCTGTGTGGGCTCTAATCTCTCTGGTTTTATCCTCATGGTCTCTTCGCGAGATATACGTAGGAGGGAGCAATATACAGGGTGTCACAAAAAGGTACGGCCAAACTTTCAGGAAACATTCCTCACACATAAATAAAGAAAAGATGTTATGTGGACATGTGTCCGGAAACGCTTAATTTCCATGTTAGAGCTCATTTTAGTTTCGTCAGTATGTACTGTACTTCCTCGATTCACCGCCATGATTTCGTACGGGATACTCTACCCGTGCTGCTAGACCATGTGCCTTTACAAAATGGCTCTGAGCACTATGCGACTTAACTTCTGAGGTCATCAGTCGCCTAGAACTTAGAACTAATTGAACCTAACTAACCTAAGGACATCACACACACATCCATGCCCAAGGCAGGATTCGAACCTGCGACCGTAGCAGTCGCTCGGCTCCAGACTGTAGCGCCTAGAATCGGACGGTCACTCCAGCCGGCGTGCCTTTACAAGTACGACACAACATGTGGTTCACGCACGATGGAGCTCCTGCACATTTCAGTCGAAGTGTTCGTACGCTTCTCAACAACAGATTCGGTGACCGATGGATTGGTAGAAGCGGACCAATTCCATGGCCTCCACGCTCTCCTGACCTCAACCCTATTGACTTTCATTTATGGGGGCATTTGAAAGCTCTTGTCTACGCAACCCCGGTACCAAATGTAGAGAGTCTTCGTGCTCGTATTGTGGACGGCTGTGATACAATACGCCATTCTCCAGGGCTGCATCAGCGCATCAGGGATTCCATGCGACGGAGGGTGGATGCATGTATCCTCGCTAACGGAGGACATTTTGAACATTTCCTGTAACAAAGTGTTTGAAGTCACGCTGGTACGTTCTGTTGCTGTGTGTTTCCATTCTATGATTAATGTGATTTGAAGAGAAGTAATAAAATGAGCTCTAACATGGAAAGTACGCGTTTCCGGACACATGTCCACATAACATCTTTTCTTTCTTTGTGTGTGAGGAATGTTTCCTGAAAGTTTGGCCGTACCTTTTTGTAACACCCTGTACTACTTGACTCTTCGGTGAAGGTATGTTCTCGAAACTTCAACAAAAGCCCGTACCAAGCTACTCAGCGTCTCTCCTGCAGAGTCTTCCACTGGAGTTTATCTATCACCTCCGCAACGCTTTCGCTATTACTAAATGATCCTGTAACGAAGCGCGCTGCTCTCCGTTGGATCTGCTCTATCTCTTCTATCAACCCTATCTGGTACGGATCCCACACTGCTGAGTAGAGATGGGCAAACTGAAACACGTAACTGTTTCGAAACAAATGAAACAGTACAATGTAATGTTTCGATACGCTGTTTCGAAACAGTGAAACGGTTTGTGTTTTGTAATCTAATAAACCTACACATTTTATCATCTTGAATGTCTACTGTATAAGTATGTCCATATAAACACAAATGAGGTGCGAGAGCGCTAATCATTTCGCAGAAAGTATGAAACTATCACTTGGGCGTCTTGGCAGTTTCGTATTTCCTGCAGCAAATGCGTTGCTTCCGTGTTGTGTGACTTTCATACTTTTCAATTGGCTGAGGACAGCCATAGCTCAAGACAGAAGAACCACCACGAACGGAAATGGAGGTAGGAGCAAACTGCAGAAACAACGATTATGCTACTGGGATTCCCACATTCCATTAGTATGGGTAATATACCCATCCTGCTAATTTCTATGCACACAAAGGGAATCATTGTGGACAATAGGCACAGTGACTATAGACTCACAAATAACGCCAAATAATTCGAATAAATAACAAAATATAACAGAAAAATAATTTGTCTTTCAAGGTGTTTCGAACCGTTACTATTAAGTCACCATGCTTCCCAGCCCTTCCCGTTCAGCATTACACTATCAGTGATGTTTCGAACAGATTGCTTGCAATTATACCTAGATCAAATTTATGTATATATCTAATAACTGTCACTCTACGCCTTTTTTTATTCAAAATGTTGTAGGCTTACTTGCGTTTCTTAATAAGATTACTGTATATGGAAAGAGAAGCGTACGTTATAAAAAAAAGTGTAATTTAATCGAATGATTTTCACATATTAATTATTTTGAATGTGAATATTTATTGTTTGGTTAGTGTTTATAAAGCATTTCGTAATAGGACAGTCAGCTACAAACGAAGCTTTATTTTTGGATATCTTAAGCTTCATTCTATTGCTTGTCAAAAAGATTTCGACACTCTTGAAAGTGTTTCATGAAGTGTTATGTTGTGTTTCAGTATCTGTGCCGAGTTCGAATCTCGTACGACACAGAGCGGAATGAAACATCACTGTTTCGATACAATTAGTCCGTTCCAAGCGCAGGTGGACTGAAACAGCCTTATTTTGAAACAACGATACAGTTTCTGTGTCTGGCTCGAGATCGAATCTGGTGCGGTTATCCGAGACAGGGGCGGAATGAAACACCACTGTTTCGAAACAGTGAACCACAGCCGTTCCGAAACACTGAAACAGTTCCACGTATCGATACACTGTATCGAAACATAGACACAGTGGCCAAGTCTACTGCTGAGCAGTATTCAAGCAGTGGGCGAACAAGCGTACTGTAGCCTACTTCCTTTGTTTTCGGATTGCATTTCCTTAGGATTCTTCCAATGAATCTCAATCTGGCATCTGCCTTACCAATGATCAACTTTATATGATCATTCCATTTTAAATCACTCCTAATACCTACTCCCAGATATTTTATGGAATTAACTGCTTCCAGTTGCTGACCTGCTACATTGTAGCTAAATGATTAAGGATCTTTCTTTCTATGTATTCGGAGCACATTACACTTGTCTACATTGAGATTCAATTGCCATTCCCTGCACCATGCGTCAATTCGTTGCAGATCCTCCTGCATTTCAGTACAATTTTCCACTGTTACAACCTCTCGATATACTACAGCATCATCCGCAAAAAGCCTCAGTGAACTTCCGATGTTATCCACAAGGTCATTTATGTATATTGTGAATAGCAACGGTCCTACGACACTCCCCTACGGCACACCTGAAATCACTCTTACTTCGGAAGACTTCTCTCCATTGAGAATGACATACTGCGTTCTGTTATCTAGGAACTCTTCAATCGAATCACACAATTTTTCTGATATTCCATATGCTCTCACTTTGTTCATTAAACGACTATGGGGAACTGTATCGAACGCCTTGCGGAAGTCAAGAAACACGGCATCTACCTGTGAACCCGTGTCTATGGCCCTCTGACTGTGGTGAACGAATAGCGCGAGCTCGGTTTCACACGACCGTCTTTTTCGAAACCCATGCTGATTCCTACAGAGTAGATTTCTAGTCTTCAGAAAAGTCATTATACTCGAACATAATACGTGTTCCAAAATTCTACAACTGATCGACGTTAGAGATATAGGTCTATAGTTCTGCACATCTGTTCGACGTCCCTTCTTGAAAACGGGGATGACCTGTGCCCTTTTCCAATGCTTTGGAACGCTACGCTCTTCTAGAGACCTACGGTACACCGCTGCAAGAAGGGGACAGGTTCCTTCGCGTACTCTGTGTAAAATCGAACTGGTATCCCATCAGGTCCAGTGGCCTTTCCTCTTTTGAGCGATTTTAATTGTTTCTCTATCCCTCTTTCGTCTATTTCGATATCTACCATTTTGCCATCTGTGCGACAATCTAGAGAAGGAACTACAGTGCAGAATAGGTGTTCTAGGTGAGCCTGGGAATTTTACGTAACTGTAGAGCTGATACCTTCCCCACTTTCTGTGAAACTCTTCATCTCTGTTTGAGAAAAGCACTTCGAAACGTAACCGTACAGAATTGCGACTCCTTGAGAAAGAAGATTTGATTTTAGCGAGTAGAACTAGGATATGGGAACCGGAGCAAAAAAAAAAATGAGGTGATTGTTGGTGGGGGAGGGGGTGAGGAGGAGAATAGGAGGTAGACAATGAAGAGGGAGGCTAAGGATTGGAATATACTAATATGGGAAGGGAATGGAGAACTACGGAAACAAATCAGGAGAAGATTCAGATTTGACTGAAGTCGAGCAAAAGTTCTATAAGACCTACCACTCTCTTGTGAGGAGGCGCTAGAGACTTGTTTACGACTAGAATGAGATTTTCACTCTGCAGCGGAATGTGAGCTGATATGAGGCTTCCTGGCAGATTAAAACTATGTGCCGGACCGAGACTCGAACTCGGGACCTTTGCCTTTCGCGGGCAAGTGCTCTACCATCTGAGCTACCCAAGCACGACTCAGAGCCCGTCCTCAGCTTTACTTCTGCCAGTACCTCGTCTCCTACCTTCCAAATTTTACAGAAGCTCTCCTGCGAAACTTGCAGAACTAGCACGCCTGAAAGAAAGGATATTACGCAGACACGGCTTACCCAAAGCCTGGGGGATGTTTCCAGAATGAGATTTTCACTCTGCAGCGGAGTGTGCACTGATATGAAACTTCCTGGCAGATTAAAACTAAGTGCCGGACCGAGATTCGAACTCCTCAGTTCGAGTCTCCGTCCGGCACACAATTTTAATCTGCCAGGAAGTTTCATTGTTTACGACTGCTGGACAGAGTCACTCTATGACAAGTGAACCACAGCAGCGCAAGTGTAAAGTCAATATTTTTGTGTTATGATTGGAAATGAAACAATGAAAAAAATCCCGTTGTTGTTGCAAGCTACACGGTATTGACTGTGTGTTCTGTATGTCTGAATTCCTAACATTCAAAAAACAGTTGTTTCAATGCGCACCTTTTACGTCATTGCCGTCCGGGGTGGCCGAGCGGTTCTAGGCGCTACAGTCTGGAACCGCGAGACCGCTACGGTAGCAGGTTCAAATCCTGCCTCAGGCATGGAAGTGTGTGATGTCCTTAGGTTAGTTAGGTTTAAGTAGTTCTGAGTTCTAGGGGAGTGATGACCTCAGAAGTTAAGTCCCATAGTGCTTGGAGCCATTTGAATTTTTACTTCATTGTGAAGTCGTATTGATCTCAATAAACAGGATAAGCAGCGATGAGAAGTAAACAAAAATGGATTGATGTCGGTTGGAGAGAAGGGCGGAGGTGAAGGACGGAAATTCGAAGTTTGTCTCAAAGCAGAGTTATCGGATTACGGAAAAACCCAAACCTTAGTCACCCTCCCGTACCGAAAACTAAGTCTCGTTCTTCCCGGATTCGATTCCAGTGCCAAACTAATATGTAACGTCGCCTGGAACTATGGTTAAAAACCCGAATATTTAGTTGTAGGCAAACGTCGGAATCCTGAGTTGGATGACGCTGTAGCTCCTTATTTCTCACGCCTTGACCAACTTCATAGCAGCCGGCCGCGGTGGCCGAGCGGTTCTAGACACTTCAGTCCGGAAGCGCGCGACTACTGCGGTCGCTGGTTCGAATCCTGCCTCGGGCATGGATGTGTGTGATGTCCTTAGGTTAGTTAGGTTTAAGTAGTTCTAAGTTCTAGGCGACTGATGACCTCAGATGTCAAGTCAGAGCCATTTGAACCAATTTCATAGCGGAAGAAACTCTGAAACGCAAGAGTAAATAAATAGAGCTCGTTGGTGGCGGATATTAACACTCATATTTCTTTTTTTTTATGACAAGCGATCATATATGGATATACGCAAGCACCTAAAGAAGCGAAAAGCAGTCAAATTACAAAACTAAGGAGGATGAGGAGAAGATTAGTTTTTAATTTTCCGTAGACAAGCTCGAATTAGGGAACGATGGGAAAAAAAACCGGCCGTTCCCTTTCGAAGGAACCATCCCGGCAAAATTACGGGATTTACGCAACTTTTAATAATGTCTTGGCAACGTTACTCGTAAGACATCGAATACCTCGTCAAATACTGCTATGGGATTTTAATATCTCGTCGTTTTGTGTGTCTTTAAAGCAAATTCCTAAACGCGTAATACCACAGTTACTTTTTGTGCAACCTTTAAAAAGAATCAATACTTCGCAAAAATGTGACTGGCGATTCCAAACAGAGGTGCGACTAGCTGTATAACATAGTTAACAAATGCCAATTTTGTAAGAAAATTCCTATTTACGGTAAACATTACGAAGCCCTAGCGAGTATAGGGGTTACACACTTCAAGGTCTTGTATTGAGGACCAAATAAACATCACTTTAAATAAAAAACTACGTGTCTGTAGTATCGTAGTTCATTGTAGTGTAGTTATAGTGGGGTAGAGTTCTTGAAATTTTATCATTGGTACAAAGATATTTCTTTGAGACTACAATTTGCTGCAAAAAGTCATATAATGATAAAATAATATACTGGGTGTTTCACAGTTCATGTTACACTCATATAGAGGTTGTAAAGGGGCTTAGTAGACTAACTTTTATACAAGAACCCATGTCAGGAAACGTCTCAAAGGGTGATTACAGAGCGTCATAGCCATAGGAACGAGCACCTGTAAATGTATGTATGTATATACAAGGTGATTAGATTATGATGTTACAAATATTCAATGACGATGGAGACGAATAATGGAACAAGTGTTCAAAGCTCTTGATGCATGCATTTAAAGATCATGTTTACTTGATGTAGGATCCGTGTGCTGGAAACGAACGAGTCGAAAGTTACAAGTGAAAGTCATTCTGATATTTATGGATTCTTCCATTGCTTCTTGATAGAACAATTCCATATTGAGGAGTGAATAACACTTAGGCGGTTTTTTGTTCTACTGATTTTAGTTTGTATGAACTAGTTTTCGGCTTATTAAGCCATCTTCAGATAACTACTGGCTTTTGTTTACAAGGAGCTTGTGTTCTAACGAACCAAACATTCTGGACTAAGATACAACGCACTTACATACGATCTTCAGTTGTGGTATTGTTTTTGGAATTGTCAAACGGGTCTTTTGACTTTTTGTTCTGAAAAACTGTTGTTTAACGTAAAAGCCAACAAAGGCAGAAAACTCAGCCTACTAGAAGCACTTGAAATTAACAAACACTTAGCTCTAAATCCTCAGCTGGTCCTAAATGACCAACTGCAACTGAGCACATCACCACTCTTAAACTTTACAGCCGGCCGGTGTAGCCGTGCGGTTCTAGGCTCTTGAGTCTGGAACCGCGCGACCGCTACGGTCGCAGGTTCGAATCCTGCCTCGGGCATGGAAGTGTGTGATGTCCTTAGGTTAGTTAGGTTTAAGTAGTTCTAAGTTCTAAGGGATTGATGACCACAGATGTTAAGTCCCATAGTGCTCAGAGCCATTTGAACCATTTTTAAACTTTACACAATAAAGTAAACCTGCTAATAACCACAAAGTGTCCCAATAGTAAACAAATTCACACCCCAATATAATGTAATATCCCTATGTGTTTACATTCATAACTGTAACTCAACTGTAACAATGTAATATTTTGTAAATATTAATGCACAATTTCTAATAACAAAATGTAAGCGCCAAAGAAAACATCGCTGTTGTACAACCAACAATTAAAGTCCAGTGCAACTGTTCACAACAAATACCAAAAAATTGTAAATTTGTAATCATGTGTATTCTAAATAATTCTAATTGTTGTCATACATGGAACTGACAAACCATAAAATGTGATTTTTTATGTTAAAGAATAGTTTTACAGAACAAAAAGTCGAAAGACCCGTTTGACAATTCCAGAGACAACACCACAACTAAAGATCGTATGTAAGTGCGTTGTATCTTAGTCCAGAATGTTTGGTTCCTAAGAACACAAGCTCCTTGTAAACAAAAGCCAGTAATTATCTGAAGATGGCCTAATAAGCTGAAAACTAGTTCATACAAATAAAAATCAGTAGAACAAAAAACCGCCTAAGTGTCATTCTGATACCTCTGACAGGCAGGGTATGCAGCTTTCAGAGGTGGTGATACAGACCAAGACAAGAAAAAATGTCTGCTAAACATGGGCTCTAAAATGCATACCTGAGCGCCTATGAGCACTTGTTCATCTTCGCTAGTGCGAAACACATCACCCCTATTGAACAAGTGTTCATAGCTCTCAATGTATGCGTTTTAAGACCAGTTTTACTATATTTGTTTCTTTTTTGGTTAATAATACGATCTCTGAAAGTTGCCTTCACTACATTCTTACTGAGGTGTCACAAAGGTTTTCGCTTATAACATTCGACTCGTTCGTTTACAGGACAGGGACCCTTGCCTCAAATTGATTTCCTTATCCTTCTCCAATCTTGAAAGTTTGTAACACCATCACGGAATCACCTTTTGTATACATTCATTTACAGATGCCGGCAGACATGGGTTCCTATGTAAAACTTGATGTACTAAGTTCCCTCTACAGCCTCTAGAAGTGTGTAACGTGAATTGTGAAACACCCTGTAAATTTACAGAATACATGCAAAGCAGCCTACAATGTCATAAAACAGGAAATTAGGAGAAATAAACAAAAGAGTAATGGTCAACAGCAATCCCCTAAACAAACATATCACCTGTAAACAATTACGCAATAAGAACAAGGGCTTGGGCTGTACATTAAAAAAAGGTCGCAGCAATACTACCCGACGGACCACTTACAAACATAGATCTGCTTAAACTCTGAAAACTAAAAATCTCGATTTGGAGGGGTTTTTACGCGAGGTACATTGCCAGGGGCGACGTGGAATTCCAAAGAATGTAGGATTGTCAATTTAGATGCTGTGGACGGATATAGAACTCACTGGGTTACGTATGTGTAAAAAAAAAAAAAAAAAAAAAAAAAAAACATTTAGTACTCCGACTGATTCAGCGGTTTAAGACCACCAGAAGAACTGTATTGTTACTTCACAGACAAGAACCAGGTGTTCCATAATTCTCGGTGTTAACAAGGCTTCAATTCATACCTCTTCGGAAATTTCTGTCTAACGTTTCTCCTGCCAATTGCGTAAAAATAAAGCAGTATGTATAACACTGTATCATTTGAGGTCGAGATGTGATGTTGAAAGGGTACAGTACCTCCCGACATTGAAAATAGGTACAACATACTTCATTATTCTTGTCTGAACAACATATTTTTTCTAATAATAACTCAATTTCAATTAATACAGCGAAGCCGGATACCAGTGTGGGAAAGAATGACAATTTATTTATTTAATTGATCACATGTGCACTCCCACAAAATAAATCCCTACATCCAGTTTGGTGAGATCTGTGAAATGAATGAATGTATGGTCGTCTGCTAACTGCAGATAGTGAATGTGAATATATCATCATCTTTGAGACGATCCTTTGGCCACCTTTGGTGAAACCAAAGAGATGAAACTCACCGGAGCTTTGAGTGCCTGAAATGTGGCTGACCAATACGGTAGCATGGTCTTCCCCCACCTCGACAGAGGTGCGAGATGACCTGAAGAACGGCCATGTTTCAGCACTCTGCCGCTGGATCTAGTGTTGGTAAGACCTGTCTTAGGCGTGCTCCGTAAGGACAAAAGAGTGGAGACATGGTATGCATGTGAAATACTTAAGAGCAGTTTAGAATAGTAATTTCTCTACTCCAGGAACTTTTGTGGGGAGAATTAAATGTCAGGCAGGTAATATTAAGGGGATCGTAGTAATCTTCGGAAGTGACCAACGATCACAATGAAATCACGTGTAGCAATAAGTTGAAATACTTCCGAGTGCTTAAGTTAAGCTGAATTACTAGCGTGTGTACTATAAGTTGGAAATATTTAAGAAATGGCGTGTGCAGGACTCGAAATTAGAGACGAGTACTTCCATGTGGCGAGTACTGTGTGAGTCTCAATCTGTGTATGAGACAAAGGATAAAGAGAAGTACTCGTCCATGGTATCAGTTGAGGACTCGCGTGTGTGACGAATATGTTCTTAATATTACTTTGCGTGTTATGTTTCCGTGTGACACTTGATTCAAACTATAATACTCTGAGAGAGAAGCAAGGTGAGTCAGCCGTCTATCCAGCAATGCCACTTGGCTTGCATTGCAGATAGTCAGATGTGCGTTTCCGTTGCGTAATAGTCATACAGGATGGTAATTTGTAACTTAATTGTGAGTACGAGAGTTCACGTTACTCGATAAATAAGAATGAATCCACTCGCTTGGCAGACCACTCATCTTGCAGGCCTGACTGCTTGATGCCACAGTATGAGCAAGGCATGCGAGTGCCTCTCGTAATTTCGACCCTGCGAGGATTTTGCTTTTAGGGTTTGCTGTTAAGATTTTTTTTAATGGAAGATATTGTGATAGCACTAAGAAGTAAAATTTTTTTTGTTTGCAATTTCTTTCTGGATTGGTGAGGATCTTTTATTTTTTTATGGAATTAATTGC
Source organism: Schistocerca serialis cubense (assembly GCF_023864345.2). Classification (NCBI taxonomy): domain Eukaryota; kingdom Metazoa; phylum Arthropoda; class Insecta; order Orthoptera; family Acrididae; genus Schistocerca; species Schistocerca serialis. The sequence goes on along the minus strand of NC_064640.1, from coordinate 844,509,315 downwards.
TCTATCGTCAAGGCTGGAAGATCGTTGCATAATTTTTTTTTTTTTGCGTAATGTCCGTAGTAACTAGGTCGCAGTCGAAAAGTGTAGTCACCATGGAGAATAGTGATTCTGGGGTGAACATAGCAGTGCAGCAGGAAGTAGGTGTCGACCTTGGGTTAATGAGCAAGAACGGCAAACACTCGGAAGGGGCTGAATTGGTCAGCGGACCGTGGCTAGGTGATCCTTTAAGCGGCAGGCTTTGTCCACAATCGGGGGCTTTTCCCGACGATGCGGGCGAGCTGGGACTAGGTCAGGTATGCAGTGAAAGTGTAGGTACCGTTAGCGAAGCTACGGTTTCTCAGGTGAACGAGGTGAGCGTACCGAAAGTAGCAAATGACAATGTGCTATTGCAGTTTTTACAGAGGATGGATAGAGATAATAAGGAAAGATTGGAAGCGATGGATAGAGATAACAAGGAGAGAGATAGGGAGACTAAGGAAAGATTGGAGGCAATGGATAAGGGAAATAAAGAGGCAATGAGGAAGCTACACACAGTTATCGATGAGCGTTTGTCCGCAGTTAATAATCGGTTAGATGAGGGGGAGAAGAATCTGGGTGCGTTGAAGCAAGTATGTGATGCCGTGAAAGAAAAAGCCAATAATTTGGAGGTACGAATAAGTGCAATAGAGAGTGATATTACAGAACGTAGGGACGTGTTGCCGGCTGAGAGAATCAAAGAGATAGTGGAGGACTTACTCGCAGATAAACAAGGGGCATTAGACAGCGTGGAAGCTCAAGTCACCCGGCAGGAAGTGGCGCTAAATAAACACAGGGATGAAGTTGCGGAGGTAGTGGTCAGAATGAATACGATTAGTGCAGATGTAGAAAAGATCAGTATAAGAGGCGAAACAGGCTCTGACAGTACGCAGCGAGAGGTTTATGCCGACCAGGAGGAAATACAATCACTATTACAGTTTAGAGAGGCACAATTAGAAACAAATAGGAAACATAGGGAAGAACTAGCACAGTTGCAATTAGCGTGCAGAAGCGAAGGTGAAACACCACCAGGTAGATTGCAGAGGGAGAGTGAGATAAATTCAAAAAACGAATATAGGCAGAAAGAGGAAGACGAACTCAGAGAGTTAGAAGAACGGTTGTGTCGGATAAAACAGGTGGCAAACCCAACTGGGTATAGTCCAAGGTCGGAAAACATAAATGCGGAAGAAGAATCTAGGATGCACTTTGTGTCGGTACAAACGTACACTTGTTTTCCGGATCCTGATAACTACCAACATCCATGCCTGTGGCTGTCTCAGTTTCAAGATTCATTACATTCATCGTGGGGACCGCTCCTGAAAATGAAGTTTGTGTGTAACCATTTGAGGGACGAGGCTAGAGCGAAAATGCAGGAAGTTATTAAAGACTGTAGTAGCTACAAGATATTTTGTGACAAGTTTTTAAATGAATTCTGGTCGAAAAGTAAGCAGGACCAGGTTAAGCAAAGCATATTGATGATGCCAAATTGTAACGAAGGTGGTATAAGAGATCCAGTGGCGTGCTATCAGGAAATGCTGAGACGAAATAGGTATTTGGATGTGCCATACGAACCTGGGGAGCTCATTAGGATCTGTATAACGAAATTGCCAGTGAAATTGCGCAGAGATATAGTGATAGCAGGCAGAGGCTTAGACGATTCCGCGTCATTTCAGCACTTGTTACAGGAACTGGGTAATGAGAGCAACATTGTGAACGGAGACAAGACTCATAGGTCAGACAGAGTCGAGGATAGGAACGGCAGAAACTATCAGAATGACAGGAGAGCATGGAATCAGAGGAATGACGGAAATGGAAGATGGCGAGGAAATAGGGGGCAGAATTCATGGGGATATCGACCGGCAAACCGGGAAAATAGAAGATGGGACAGAGATGGAAGAAGAAGGGAAAATGAAAATGATGGGCGAAGAGAGGATAGGCAGTCATTGGGTTCACGACAGGACAATCACTGTCACAATGACAGAGGGACAAGAAGGTGACTACATGATAGACGGGTACAAACCAGGACTATTAATGATGTAAATATTAGGTATATCGATTACGGAAAACTAAGAGAGAATCTGTTAGAGGAGGTAGGAGATGTGGGGAGTGAAGTCCACCCAATAATTAGCGTAGAAATAAATAATATAATCGCACCTTGTGTCATCGACACAGGCAGTGTAATGAGTGTTTTGAGGGAAGATGTGTTTAAGTGTTGTAGTCTTACAAAACCATGGCCAACGTTGCCATTGCAAAGGACAACAGTGAGAGGGGCAGTTACAGGAAAGGGAATTGAGGTGAAGTTACAAGCGCAGGTAGACTTTGTGTGCCAGGCGAAGAGGTTTAGTACAGTGTTCATGATTGTGTCATCTCTAACTGTTGAAGGGATATTAGGCGTAAATTTTTTGAACCAATATAAAGCAGTCGTTAACATGAGAAATGGTTCGATGGAGTTGAAACGAGATTCGGAGGAAATTACATTAATATTCGACGATTGCTTATGTGCTAAAGATAACGCACACTTAGCATTATGGCTCGCGGTAAAGTCCGGTAGACAGGCACAGAATAAGGGGTTCGAACAAGAGAAGGAGGAAATTCATAAATGTATGGAGGAGGAGATCAAGGAGAAAATATGGCATTTACGAGGGACCACGGTCTACGGCGAATTGCAGAAAATTTTATACGAGAACAGGAAGGTATTTAAACATGATGCGGGTACAATAAGAAATTTTGTGTATAGATTCAAAGTCAAGCCCCATAAACAGTTTAGGGCCCAAGTGTACCCGATACCTGTTGTGTACAAAGAAAGGGTAGAAGCTGAGATCGAAAGCATTCTACAGCAAGGGATTATCGAACCAGCATCCAGTCTGTACAACAGCCCTTTATTTTGTGTTGAAAAAAGGGATGGGTCAATTAGATTAGTTTTGGACGCAAGAAGGATTAATAAGATAATAGAGCCAGAGACAGATCGGCCACTGACACTTGACGAATTGCTACAAAAGTTTCACGGGATCAGAGTTCTCAGCTCAGTTGATTTGAGAATGAGTTTCTGCCAGGTGGAGTTAGATAGGGGGTGTAGAAAATACACTGCTTTCTTGTGCTACGGGAAATCGTATCAATTCCGGAAACTACCATTTGGGTTAAATGTATCATCCGCGGCATTTATCAGAGCGCTAAATACTGTCATTCCTAATGAAATAAAAGATAAGGTAACACAGTACGTGGATGATGTCCTGATAGCAGAAAGAAACTGGGAAGACCACAATAGAGCGTTAAGCATATTGCTCGGTGCATTGGAGAGACATGGGGTAACCGTGAATTTGGGAAAGTCAGAATTTGGACGAAAAGAAATCGAGTTTCTAGGTCACATTGTGACACCAGAGGGAATAAGACCAAATCCAGACAAACTCGAAGCAATCAGACATTTTCCGGTGCCAAGAACAAAACGTCAGCTACGGGGTTATTTAGGATTAATCAATTTTTACAGGAGGTTTATTAAGATTGGGGGTGCAGCGACACCCAGACTATGTCAGCTGAATGGAAAGAAAACGGTATGGAATTGGGACCCTGTCGCGCAGAAGAGTATGACGCGTTAAAGAAGGCACTACTATCGGCACCTCTTCTCGGGCATCCAGACCTAGGGAAAGAGTTTTGTATGGCCACGGACAGTTCCTGTAGTGGACTTGGGGTAACATTGTTCCAAGAGCAAGACCAAGTAGGAGAAGTAATACAACAACCTATTGCATTTGCGAGCCGAGTGCTTAGCAAAGCTGAGAGAAATTACACGGTAACTGAGATTGCAGCTTTGGCAATAGTATGGGGTCTTAGTAAGTTTAGATACTATTTGTATGGGAGGCATACTAACATCTATACTGACCACAAGTCACTACAGTTTCTGATGTCGGTCAAACTTAACCATAGACGACTCGCTAGGTGGGCACTCTATTTACAAGAGTTTCAGTTTTTGGTCATGTATATTCCTGTGCCACAGAATATAGTGGCAGATGCGTTGTCAAGGAACCCAGTAGGTCATGGTCAATGCTTTGATGAGGAGGTAAACGAGAACAGATATGACATATTGTATATGCAGGGCGTGCCGTTCGAGAAATACATAGGGGCGGTACTCACAGATATCGCGAAAGAGCAGGATAAAGACGCGTCATGGAGAATGGTGAAGGACAGGGTTTGAGCGAACTTAGATGCCAATATAGCGCGTTTTTATACAATTCAGAACGGGGTCCTTTTCTGCCGTAGAAATCCGAACACACAGGACTGGGTGTTGTGTATACCAAATGAAATAGTCAACAAGCTGATCTGGTACACGCACCTAAGTTACGGACATTACGGGGCAAGGAAATGCTGTAAGAAGTTAAGGGAATCAGTTTATTTCATTAGTATGGAGAGGAGGATCAATAACGTGCTTGGTAGTTGCAAATTGTGCCAGAAGGCAAAATCGTTAACTATCTCATGCAAAACACCGCTTTTTCCGATAGTGCCAGGTAGATTGAGGGAATTCGGAGCAACAGATTTGTTTGGCCCGCTACCTAAGTCAGTGCAAGGATATAGATATGTTTTAGTAGCAGTGGAATTGGTGTCAAAGTATGTGACTTTTACCGCTTTGAAACGTGCGACGGGAAGGACAGTAGCAGCAGCGATCGTTAAAAACTTTTTGCGAGAAGTAGGAACTGTAGAAAAGTTCATAGCTGACAATGGACCACAATATAGATCCAGACAATGGCTAACCACACTGAAGAGAAGAAGGATAAAACCGGTGTTCATATCCCAATACCATGCTGCAAGTAACCCCAGTGAAAGAGTGGTAAAAGAACTGGGAAAGTTGTGTAAGATCTATTGCCATAGGCAACATAGAAGTTGGAGTATTTTTCTCAAAGATTTTCAGGACATCCTCAATGAGCTACCACATGGAGCAACTGGTTAATCACCAATTGCGGTACTAAATAATGAACCACCACCAGATCGAGTCAGGGAGCTGGTAGATTTTCCGCGATCAGGAAAGCAGAGGCACACAGAAATTGTCAAGGTTGCGATAGAGCGTATTAAGAAAGCAGCTAAGGATAGGCAGGAGAAGCAGAAAGGAAAGATCCGTAAGATCGAATTGGCAGTAGGAGACAAGGTTCTAATTAAAACTCATCGATTATCAAAGAAGCACAGATTCCTAACTAGCAAATTCTTTACGGTGTATAATGGACCATTCAGAGTGAGGCGGATTGTCCATGAAAATGCTGTACTGATTGAGACGATCAAGGGAAAACAATCTCGTGGGCTTCATCACATTTCTAACATCAAATTATGGAAAAGTTTAGGATAGATCGAAAGTAGGCAATTTATGGTAGATAGTCAGTATATTTATTTGTGCTGTGTAACGTTGTGCAGGGTCAAATCGAACATAACAATTTTCAGGCGGGATGTCAGGAAGTATGACGGAATAGACTGGTCGAATGAGTCATGAACAGGAGTCGACAGTGTGGTGTATGTACGTATTTTTTGTCATATGAATAAGGATCAAGCAGAAACGACGTGATGATTAATGAGTGGATAAAGATGGTAGATAGAGAGAGAAGCGATGTGATAAATAGTAGTGGATAAAGGTGATATTTAAGGAGAGAAGCGACGTGAAGCAGTGTGATTAATAAAGAGAGATTCGACGTGATGAAACAGTGGTAAATAAAGGTGAGTAGAATTGAATAATGTGGAGATGTCTTAGATGTATGTTACAGAGAGGCCTGTGTATGCTGCAATCGAGATTGATGCGAATGGCGAAGGAAGACCAGGAAATGATGGAGTAATGGACGGACGGAGAGCTGAAATACGAATGAAGAGATGAGGACAACTGCACAACGTGAAGGGACATAGAGGGAGTATGGGATCCAGATGGTGAACGTTGTGGAATACTGATGTAAGATGTAATATAAGTGTAAATCTAATTCTTACCATAACATTTGCAATATAAAAAAAGAAAATAACTTTTGTTGTTGTTGTTGTTGAAGCCTGGTACCAGTATAACTAATCAAAACTGTACCAAGAATATGTACAGTTATTTTGCAGGATGAATAATTTGTGTATTTTTTGTTCTTAGGGTGAAATGTCGCAATTCTAAGTTGATATTTAGCAGGATGAATAATCGGTAAAGTGAATGCAGAGGTAAGCCGATGGAGAGAGGTGCCAGAGTGAAAGGACGAATTCGGAGACTGGAATGCTATATCTGAAACAGCTTCATGTGTTATGTGGTTGAGTATAAGGGAGCGAAGGTATGGTATGTTGTCATGAGTGTGGTGGTGTTAAGGTTAGCTGACTTCTAGACCTATTCTGTTAGTGTATTAATGGATTGAATGAGAAGGAAAATGTGATGTCTGGTGTGTGAGAGTCGTAGAGTAGTGTGATCAATGCGCACACTCCTGTAAAGGGGATGCTACCGATCCATAACTAAAACATTATTGTGCTTTATTGTTTGATTTGGATGAACCTCGATGGCAGGTCAGGATCCGACATCATGTGGATGGTACATACATGTCCTAGAAATGTTGTTATATATAATAAAAAGGTAAAATATATAAAGAGATACTAATTTCAGTCTGTCACAAGCACAAAGGTGCGTTGTATATTGTAGTTTTAGAATCAACAGTTTCTAATATTTTCACTGTGATAGGATGTTAAAGTAGTCTACTATTTGATATTGTAATTGTGAGCTGTATAGATTGTTTCTTATTCCTTTTTTGTTTTTTTGACACTTTCATGTTTTGTATGAGGGACGACAGCTACAATCAATAGCACAAGTGTGGGCTGTATATAGAAAAGAGATAAATGTTGATGTTGTATGTGTAGAAAACTTGGGTGTATGATTTTATGTTTTTTAGAACAACGATTCTTTTATTACCAATGTATCTAATAGATGATACATGTAATCAATGAGTATTTAAATACTGTAAGAATATCCTTTTGTCTGTAATGTTGCGAGATGCACGGAAGGGTCTGACTGATTGGGTGTCGTAGCGCTGAGGTTCCCACGCAGAACGCGCCCGCAACTACAAAAAAATGCGGGAGGCCAAGCTGACGTGGGAGAGGTGACAGAGCCGCGGCGCTCCCCACTCCACTGTCGGTCGGGGTACACTCCACGCGCCCGCTACAACAGGTCAACGGCCTGGGGCGACACGCACCTACCACTGCCTGCCATTAATAAGTTCCGTCACCCTTACGACTGGGGACAGTATCCCGCAGAGGCAAAAGCGGGTGGTTTTTTCTGCTTAACGGCGCGCGGCTCGCGCGGCGGTGCGAGGGCTGAATGAACGACGCGCGGCAGAGTCCAGCAGGCATCTTTTACCAGCAACTATTAACTAGTACTGGACGGTGGAACCGTGAAACAAGGGGACTGCTCGTATGTCTCCATAAGGTGGAAAGTGAAGGACTGGTGTTTCCACGATGTGAGTGGGACAAAAGATTTTGTCTTTAGCAGACAGGACGATTGTTTTGTTTTGTCTGGACCACTGAACGGTGGGATCCATAAACTTTTGGCATGACTTGTTAAGTGTGCTTTGTGAATTGCATGTGGGACGCTTGGTATACTTAAAGAGGACAGTTGTCGTTTGGTGACTAATTATTGTATGAACGCAAGAAACTAAAGTGGGACATTGACATTTGCGTTTGTAGTAGGAGACATTTCTTTAATTGGTGCGGGAATAAGTGCTGGTTGTTGGAACTTACGACTTTTAATTACACCATGAACTGAAAGGACAGAACCGTGGGTAATAGTAGTTGTAGGGCCATTTCTGGACGACCAGATTCGTGTGGTTGGTACTCTGAGCGTGACTATGACATTTGTGTTTAATGTGAGATACAGTTTACTGTTCAGTGCATGTTCAAAATGCCGATTTGAGTGACCTAAAGACTTTCGTCCGGGTAACCATGGGAGAGCTTTGACACCGAGACAGTGTTTCTAGGAAAACTATCAGCAACTTTTTGACCCCAAGAAAATCACAGAATGAAATGTTTCCGTGTGACTCGCAAGATAGGGAATAATGTATTTGTAATTGTGTAAAATTTGTAAAATTTTTTTATATGTTTCATTCCTGAAGGGACAGCAAATGTAATTGTATTTCATTAGGTATGTGTTTAGAATAGTTAGTGTGTTTTTTTGTTTGTTCTGGGTTATCAAGTTCACGTAGCATGTTTATTAGAATATTTGGTACAATGATGCTTTAACTATTAGCCAGTGGCGTAATACTAACGTAGCGGCTCTTGTTGCATTGGTCAGTAAGGTTGTCACAGGGGACAAGAGTTTGCATTGCACAACAAATATCGGAATTAACTGATGCATTTTGATGTCGTGGACAGTAATGATCTTGTTGGTGTGTTGACTGAAGCCACTTAATTGCATTATCGCAGTGGTGATATTTCACATTAAAGTGTAACGAAGGCTAGTCGAAATGCAAGTTCTTGTCGTCTAAATGTGTAACAACAGAGAAATGAGCAGTAGAGTAAGATACGAGAGCTATTGGTGGATTCAAGCACTTACTGCGTGTATTGATCAAAGTTGATGGACTGACTAGCTCAGCAGCAGGTATTTGTACTGGTGGACAAGGACAAGGTTAAACTCACAGTCGAGTAGTGGTGGCAATTGCTTAAGTTATGATACTTAATTACGTATGACATGATGTCTTAGATGAACTATATTACGTAACCATTATGTAACTTGTGTTATATTTCATTGTTTTTCTTCTCAGTTTTATTTCTCTGCAGGTTTGATGTATATTTTAGAGTAACGGTATGGAGCCTGACATTCTACATGTAACTAGTGTACGCAATGTTTTCTTTTGTTGATTTTGTTTTGTATTTAGACTTTGCTGTGTAATCCCGCAATTTATGAATGTCAGATTACTTTCTCTGTGTTTGGACAGTGAGCTATTTAAAATTTCATGAGTACAATTAGTATTTTTTTATTTGTTTTAGAATTATTGAAGTTTGGATTACTCCTAAAAATAACGGAGATCCCGGTAACTAAGCCAATTTTTATCTCACCATTATTTTTTATTTGTATGACGTGATGTTTTATTTGTCATTTGGATTGTTGTAAATATGTATGTGTACGTTACTCCGGATTGTGGAGAGTACAATAATGCAACAACTGTGTCAATAATTTGGTAAAGTAACAACATTTGGTCGTCTATTTGAGGTCACCAGGTCTAAGGTCTCCTCCTGGTTATTTTGATGACTTGCTACGTTTGTTCTAATACAGCTTTCTTTAAAAAATGTTCGGAACTACCCTCGCATTGCAAGGATAGTACCGTGCCATTTTTTTCTGCATGGGTAGCCGGTGGTGAAAGGGTACAGTACCGCTCGACATTGAAAATAGGTACAACATACTTCACTATTCTTGTCTGAACAACATATTTTTTCTAATAAATACTCAATTTCAATTAATACAGTGAAGCCGGATACCAGTGTGGGAAAGAATGACAATTTATTTATTTAATTGATCACATGTGCACTCCCACAAAATAAATCCATACATCCAGTTTGGTGAGATCTGTGAAATGAATGAATGTATGGTCGTCTGCTAACCGCAGATACTGAATGTGAATATATCATCATCTTTGAGACGATCCTTTGGCCACCTTTGGTGGAACCAAAGAGATGAAACTTACCGGAACTTTATGCGCCTGAAATGTGGCTGACCAATACGGTAGCATGGTCTTCCCCCACCTCGACAGAGGTGCGAGATGACCTGAAGAACGGCCATGTTTCAGCACTCTGCCGCTGGATCTAGTGTTGGTAAGACCTGTCTTAGGCGTGCTCCGTAAGGACAAAAGAGTGGAGACATGGTATGCATGTGAAATACTTAAGAGCAGTTTAGAATAGTAATTTCTCTATTCCAGAAACTTTTGTGGGAAGAATTAAATGTCAGGCAGATAATATTAAGGGGATCGTAGTAATCTTCGGAAGTGACCAACGATCACAATGAAATCACGTGTAGCAATAAGTTGAAATACTTCCGAGTGCTTAAGTTAAGCTGAATTACTAGCGTGTGTACTATAAGTTGGAAATATTTAAGAAATGGCGTGTGCAGGACTTGAAATTAGAGACGAGTACTTCCACATGGTGAGTACTGTGTGAGTCTCAATCTGTGTATGAGACAAAGGATAAAGAGAAGTACTCGTCCACGGTATCAGTTGAGGACTCGCGTGTGTGACGAATATGTTCTTAATATTACTTTGCGTGTTATGTTTCCGTGTGACGCTTGATTCAAACTATAATACTCTGAGAGAGAAGCAAGGTGTGTCAGCCGTCTATCCAGCAACGCCACTTGGCTTGCATTGCACAGGAAGACTTGCATATATCGTCCAGAGTTCGCAGTATGAAAGAAAAGTTACGAAATGGGGCAGTGCCGTGTGAAACTGGGATGAATACTAATTGAAGTGGGAAAGCTGAAAGTGATGTGATTATAATGTTGTGACTATTCCTTATGTTGTATTCCATGTTGCAGTGTGGTGTATGTCATGTAATTTAAGTATGTGTGATTTGCATGGGAGAGTAGCAAGGTAGTTTCAGAGGTAGTGGGTTATGCATGTTCCTTTTGTACCGCTTGGTCTGGAGGAAAGTTTCGTGATGATGGTTCTGAGAGTCGAAGTGTGAGATATAGGAAGAGATCCACCGTCCTATCCAGAAAGTGCACTGTAGCATTAAATAATTACGAGACCATAAGATAGAGAATCACCAATGTTAAGCCATGCCCACTGGGCGGAATTTCTAATGTGTTATTGTTGTAGGTTATGGAATTTGTGTGTTTAGGTTATAGAATTTATCGGAATAAATAAGATAGTGAAAAGAAAAAGATTGGTGGCCTTTTCCTTCGAATTGTATGTTGTCATGATATCCAGAATTTACAATGTGTGCGCCATTCATATTCAGTGCGATGACCACGTGTTGATCAAAGCCGTTAAATAAGAAAGAAAATGTGGTATTGCCAGTGATTAGTGAACAGTCAGAGTTCTGTAAATTACTGATAGTCAGATGTGAGTTTCCGTTGCGTAATATTCATACAAGAGGGTAATTTGTAACTTAATTGTGAGTACGAGAGTTCATGTTACTCGATAAATAAGAACGAATCCACTCGTTTGGCAGACCACTCATCTTGCAGGCCTGAATGCTTGATGCCACAGTATGAGCAAGGCATGTGGGTGCCTCTCAATGTTAAAGGAATATTCATCTAGTTTAAAAGTGAACTACTTTTCTCCAACAGATCTAAGCAAGGGGAACTGGAGTATTGTATTGATCGGTCTGGAATCACAGTGGCATAGCTAACGTCACTGAGGCAAATAACGAATTGCGACTAAGATGTGGAAAAGTTGTGGTAACACCTCTCTGCTCCTATGATTTTGACGATTTAAATGTGTATATAAAACGATTTGCAAAATGATATGAGTTTAAAACTTTTAAAACAGAGATAGAAACAACAGAAGAGACAGTGGAATACAGTCACGAAGATTCAGCAGGATCACTACTAGGTTTCTCGCGGTGGTCTAGTGCTGGAACGTAATACTGATAAAACAGACAGATTACTCCATACAATATACACATTTTACCCTCCAGTGGTTATAAAACTGCAGAGCTTCCCAGTAATCCAACATACCTCCTAATGAGTGTTCAGACATTAGACCATGTCGAGCTGAATATCATAGATCAGAACACGAATCTAGTCGATTTTCACTGTAAGGAAATTATAGTATATATTCAACTGAAACAACATTATGATCATAGGGAATAAATACGGCATACCCAGTCATTAGAAGATCACTTTTCTGTGGAAGGAGAATGTGATAACACGTGATAATTACGAGTTTCTTAAATCAAAAAAATGGTTCAAATGGCTCTGAGCACTATGGGACTTAACAGCTATGGTCATCTGTCCCCTAGAACTTAGAACTGCTTAAACCTAACCAACCTAAGGACAGCACACAACACCCAGTCATCACGAGGCTTTCTTAAATCCATTGGACAGGAACCTCACATTGATTTCATTTGATTTAACAGCTACAGTTAAATATGATGAGCGTATCATTAGCTAGAAACATCTTTCCCAGAATCCATTCGCCTCAGTAACGTTTCATAATAACGACGAAATTCGAATTTTTTATTATTTAAATTCAAAACGGATTGACAATTCTAAGTAAGAGCTTCCTATATTCGGAAGGAGTAAAAATGCTTCTTCAGCATCAGTAAAATCTCACCTTACATGCAACGTATTCGCATTTCTGTTTCAAGAAATAAGATATGAACAAAAGGGGGTTGAAACGGATTGCACCAGAAACGTTGATATCACAACGTCTCTCGAGACATACAACACTGGTTTTCAGTGCCCTACAAAACACTGGATGGTTCGTAGATGGATCGGTAAATAACCTCTTTAGCGTGTGCATTCTGCTTCTTTGAAGATAGTAATCGTTATTATGAACGCTAAGCAGGAGTGCGCAGTACTACTGATGATAACTTGTAAATTCTACGACAAGGAGAAGACGAGCATATACTTGTACTGTGTAAATTGAAGGGGAAAGCACCTCACTTATCTCTATCAGACGAAGAGAATATGAAACTTTTACGTTTATTGAATTTCAGGGTTCAGATGTCATTGTTTCTCCGTTTATGGGGGATGCTTGAATACTCAATCCTTCCACAGTCATTTCGCCAAGCAGGATGACTAAGACGTCTATTCAGTTATAAATACCTCGCTTTATTATTCTAGCGCTGTAAACAGACAGGAAGGGGAACCTCAAAAAGGATTGGAATATATTTCACATCTGTGAACTAGCTAAAGCTAGAGTTTACCTAGACCCCAATTTCTTCCATACGAATAATTACATCTTGACTGGAACAGAAATGCATGTGGCTTTGTACGACATGTACGCAAGACTTTGCACATCCTATTTAGAGACTGACGATCGTTTCGAATGCACACACAGCCCACAGAAGTTAAAGGAATTCTCACCCATATTTCTAATAGATTGTTCAAAGCTATGTGAAATGGTGAAAACTGCAACTATGGGCGTACATACTGATTCAGATCAATGCAAAACTTCCTTATGGTCACTACAGCATATGCATCGATACTGCATGACCATCTCATAAACTACTCGCTGTTTACAAGACAGCTGCATACACAAAAGGATTTTATAATTGGATACAGACAATTTGTTTTTAAAGACATTACGATCATTGCATTCTGCGACGCTGGATAAGTATTAAAAACGTATTCTAAAATCATTGTTTCACTCAAACCCTTGAGCACAGTGCAGGGTAGTGTACTCGAAGAACGGCGGCGTGGCTGACAAGATTTTACCATGCAAATCGCTGGGATGATGGAGGTGTGGCGGATATAGATATGGTGTCATCGTTCTGAATATACACTACTGGCCATTAAAATTGCTACACCAAGAAGAAATGCAGAGGGTAAAGGAGTATTCATTGGACAAATATTTTATACTTGAACTGACATGTGATTACATTTTCACGCAATTTGGGTGCATAGATCCTGAGAAATCAGTACCCAGAATAACCACCTCTGGTCCTGATAACGGCCTTGATAGGCCTGGGCATTGAGTCAAACAGAGCTTGGATGGCGTGTACAGGTATAGCTGCCCATGCAGCTTCAACACGATACCACAGTTCATCAAGAGTAGTGACAGGCGTATTGTGACGAGCCAGTTGCTCGGCCACCATTGACCAAACGTTTTCAATTGGTGAGAGATCTGGAGAATGTGCTGGCCAGGGCAACAGTCGAACATTTTCTGTATCTAGAAAGGCCACGGGTCGTAACACATCTGAAATGTAACGTCCACTGTTGAAAGTGCCGTCAATGCGAACAAGAGGTGACCGAGACGTGTAACCAATGGCACCCTATACCATCACGCTGGGTGATACGCCAGTATGGCGATGACGAATACACGCTTCCAATGTGCGTTCACTGCGATGTCGCCAAACACGGATGCGACCATCATGATGCTGTAAACAGAACCTGGATTCATCCGAAAAAATGAAGTTTTGGCATTCGTGCACCAACGTTCGTCGTTGAGTACACCATCGCAGGCGCTCCTGTCTGTGACGCAGCGTCAAGGGTAACCGCAGCCATGGTCTCCGAGCTGATAGTCCATGCTGCTGCAAACGTCGTCAAACTGTTCGTGCAGATGATTGTTGTCTTGCAAACGTCCTCATCTGTTGACTCAGGGATCGAGACGTGGCTGCACGATCCGTTACAGCCATGCGAATAAGATACCTGTCATCTCGACTGCTGGTGATATGAGACCGTTGGGATCCAGCACGGCGTTCCGTATTACGCTACTGAACCCACCGATTCCATATTCTGCTAACAGTCATTGGACATCGACCAACGCGAGCAGCAATGTCGCGATACGCTAAACCGCAATCGCCATAGGCTACAATCCGACCTTTATCAAAGTCGGAAACGTAATGGTACCCATTTCTCCTCGTTACACGAGACATCACAACAACGTTTCACCAGGCAACGCCGGTCAACAGCTGTCTGTGTATGAGAAATCGATTGGAAACTTTCCTCATGTCAGCACGTTGTAGGTGTCGCCACCGGAGCCAACCTTGTGTGAATGCTCTGAAAAGCTAATCACTTGCATATCACAGCATCTTCTTCCTGTTGGTTAAATTTCGCGTCCGTAGCACGTCATCTTCGTGGTGCAGCAATTTTAATGGCCGGTAGTGTATGACCATAGAAACAATAAAGCTTACGTCAAAAGCCATGAGAAGATGTCCTGTTTGCTAGATATTTATAAATGCACGACCGTCCAGAATCTGCGCTGTCCTGCCCACAAGCAGATGGAGACGGGATCTGGACAACATTTATCAACGTTCCATAAAATGTCAACAACTACTAATTTGGTTTACTAATAAAAAGCTTTGTATGTGTTTGTTCACTTCTCATTTTCTGCCGCCTCACTTACAGGCTTCAGGTAAGTACTGTATCTTACATGCGTCATCCAAAGCGCCAGGGGCATCTGCAAGCCATCTCCAGCAGACGTGATGCAGTTGTAGCTGATAACCAGATACGTTACACGCTCGAGGCCCCAGCAGGCACCAGCAGGTCCTGACAGGCCTGATACCAAGTCAAACGATTCTCTTGTTTTTGACCTCTGTTAATACCTGGGAGAACCTTGTGGACACAGCCTGTCTCAAGTTACGTTGTTGATAACATCCTGCTCTCTGCACCTGTCGATGCATGTGTACCCACAACCAGATGCACATGCTGCTCCTACAATCCACAGCTCTCTACGGCTCCTTCTCACTTCAGTTTGATCAGCGCCAGTCATGGAACCTTCTGCACAAGCTGATGGTAGTAACGCTGATAAGTGTTTCTGGGGTTTTGCTCCGATTATGAAGAATCGGATATGTAATGAGTAGAACCTTTTTTTAAAAAAAAATCTTATGGGACTCAACTGCGAAGGTCATCAGTCCCTACGCTTATACATTACTTAACCTAAATTATCCTAAGGACAAACACACACACCCATACCCGAGGGAGGACCCGAACCTCCGCCGGGACCATAATGAGTAGTGGTGGTAGCTGCAGCAATAGTACGTATTTCTGCTTCTGCCACAGGTAATCCTATTTACGCTTCTATGTAATACGTATGATGTGTGTTTCTTCCAGATACACTTGATGTTGAATTAATGATGGATGTACATGTCTATTGTGTGTGTATGTGCGCAATAAATATGGTTCCCACTTGTTATTTGTAGAAGGATTGGCACCTTATTAGGTGGGCTTGCCGCACCACCGCCGGATCTGCCTACACTATGTGATCAAAAGTATGCGGACACCCCCAAAAATATACGTTTTTTATATTAGGTTCATTGTACTGCCGCCTTCAGCCAGGTACTCTATATTAGCGACCTCAGTAGTCATTAGACGTCGTGAGAGAGCAGAATGGGGCGCTCCGCAGAGCTCACGGACTTCGAACGTGGTCAGGTGATTGGGTGTCACTTGTGTTATACGTCGGTACGCGAGAATTCCACACTCCTAAACATCCGTAGGTCCTCTGTTTCCGATGTGATAGTCAAGTGGAAACGTGGAGGGACACGTACAGCACAAGAGCGTACAGTCCGATCTCGGCTGTTGACTGACAGAGACCGCCGACAGTTGAAGAGGGCCGTAATGTGTAGTACGCAGACATCTAGCCAGACCATCACACAGGAATTCCAAACTGAATCAGGATCCACTGTAAGTTCTATGACAGTTAGGCGGGAGGTGAGAAAACTTGGATTTCATGGTCGAGCGGCTGCTCAGAAGTCACACAGCACGCTGGTAAACGCGAAACGACGTCTCGCTTGGTGTAAGGAGAGTAAACATTGGACGATTGAACAGTGGAAAAACGTTGTGTGGAGTGACAAATCACGGTACACAATGTGGTGCTCCGATGATAGGGTGGGGGTATGGCGAATGCCTAGTGAACGTCATCTGCCAGCGTGTGTAGTGCCAACAGTAAAATTCGGAGGCGGTGGTGTTATGGTGAGAAGATGTTTTTCATGGAGGGGGCTTGCACCCTTTGTTGTTTTGTGTGTCACTATCACAGCACACGCCTACATTGATGTTTTAAGCGCCTTCTTGCTTCCCACTGTTGACGAGCAATCCGGGGATGGCAACTGCATCTTGCAAACACGATCGAGCACCAGCTCATAATGCACGGCCTGTGGCGGGGCTGGTCACACGTCAATAACATCCCTGTAATGGGCTGTGCTGCACAAAGTCCTGAACTGAATTCTATAGAACACCTTTGGGCTGTTTTGGAACGCTGGCTTCGTTCCAGGCCTCACCGACCGACATCGATACTTCTCCTCAGTGCAGCACTCCGTGAAGAATGAGCTGCCATTCCCCAAGAAACCTTCCAGCACCTGATTGAACGTAAGCCTGCGAGAGTGGAAGCTGTCATCAAGGCTAATGGTGGGCCAACACCATATTGAATTCCAGCATTACCGATGGAGGGCGCCATGAACTTGTAAGTCATTTTCAGCCAGGTGTCCGGATACTTTTGATCACATAGTGTAACTACCGTCGCCTGGACAGCGGTAGGAAGGCGGCACAGTCGATTTCATCACCTCTGGGTGAGATGGAATTTTTAGTATCCGTCTAGATATACTGGCGTGTGTGTGTGTGTGCAATTTGACATAATACTTATAAACTGTTGTGTTGTGTGTGTGCATGTTTAGAACCTCTCGATGACCTGGTATTGCCGCCTTTGCGAGATGTTTCTGGAGGTGGGCTTGCCACACTGCCATCCCACATGTCATTGATGGAGTTATCAATGACTGTGTCACCTTGTCCAGGTCTGTCTGGCTGTCGCCCCCAGCCTTGCGGTAGCAGGGCTAGACCGTCCATGTCTGCGTCACATCGGCCATGGTCGTTTGACTACTGCCTACAGCCTAGCGGTAGCAGGGTAGTACCGTCGACTTCCGTGTCACCTCGTCTGGGGCAGTCGGGCTACTGGCCACAGAACAGCGGTAGCAGGATGATTCCGTTGACATCCCTGTCACCCTGGGCGCATTCAAGAAGCAACAACCCCACAGCCCATCTAATACACAGACACAAGGTAAACCATGCAGCCACATTAGACTACTCAGTGGTTGCAGGTGCTTTCAGGGATAGTATCCTTGCGTCCTGTATCGATAATGGAAATTCTGGATTTTGATTTCCAGCTACCTTCCTTCGTGTATGCCGAGCAGCGTTGGAAGGAAGCTCCCTGAACTCATCATCACCCAGTGGTATCCCACAATCAGGTGCAAGGCTGTTTTGTTCTGAATGCTTATGCACCCCCATAAAGATGACAATAATGATACTTCTGAGAAAGCATTGTCAAACTGGGAGAAGTATGGAGTGATTTCGCAGGACTTGTCAATTGAAGAGAGTCATGGAACTTTCACTGAGAGTGTCATACTGAAGCATTTTTCCAACAAGAAGGTTCAAAATGGTTCAAATGGCTCTGAGCACTATGGGACTTAACATCTGTGGTCATCAGCCCCTAGAACTTAGAACTACTTAAACCTAACTAACCTAAGGACATCACACAGATCCATACCCGAGGCAGGATTCAAACCTGCGACCGTAGCAGTCGCGCTGTTCCAGACCGAAGCGCCTAGAACCGCTCGGCCGCTTCGGCCGGCCAACAAGAAGGGAAGAAGGTCTGTAAGGTGCTCAGCCACGTACTCCACCTTGATGTGCACTCGCACGCATTTGATCCAGTTAATGGGGGGTTCAGTTTCATTCAGCTTCCTCCAGATATTGCAACTAAAAAGGCCATTATTAATGTCAAGAATCTATATTAGAACGATAGATATTGTTTAGCTTTCTCGCTTCTGGCTTGCAAAAGAAATTACCCACAACATATCTATCTTACAGATACATACAAGACATCAAATATCTGCAAGCATTATCACTTCCATTGTTTCTGATTCCTCATCACAATCCTAGACCAGCCAAAATTAGAGAGTGAGAACTATAATTACCTGGTACACAGTTACGGGTTGATTGTTAATGAGAAGAAAAGTGAGCTGGGAGATGTGAAGCATAAAGCAGTTGAACCCCTGCACTTTTCCAAAATAGCCTGTTAGCATAGTAAATACGCAGAATTATTGCTGTTCTCCAAAGGCAAGAAGCAACGCTGTGTCTGGATCATAAACATGTGCCATCAACCTCGCGCCCAAATGTCGAAATACGGTGATGTGAGGCATTTTCGGCACAGATTCCTCAACTCATTTACTACAAGTTGGTATTTAGAAAGACATCTGATTGATTGCTCGAAACAGAAACCGGTAAATGTGGAAATGCCAACTGAGAATAAAAAGTTCTTAAAGTTTAACAATTTCCACTACCAGGAACAGTGTCTCTTTGCTGTGTACACTGACTTTCAGTACTTACTAGTTCCTGCGGTGCATTGTGAATGTCATCAAAATGCATCTCATACCACTATCATAGAACGACACATACCGTATGCCGCAACGTATCAACTCGTATGCTCATACGATTCCAGTCAAAACAAATGTGACTCATATGCTGGGGATAATCATGCGAGACGGTTACTCTCTAAGCTTGAAACACTTGCACGTAATGTTGGCCTTTAGAGCAAAAACATTCCAATTACCAACTCCCAGGAAAATGATGCCCTATACAAGTAACCAGGTAAATGTCATATTTGTGGGCTGTCTTTGGATAGATAAGCGAAACTCCCTGAAGATATCACTGTCATCTAAAAGGGAAATTACGGGGTGCTGTCCACAGCGTATGAAACTTGACGTACAAACTGCCATGACACATACCCGTCTTCTTCCATAATTTGAGTGAGTATTACGCTCTCCTCCTTAATGATCACTTCGATCATATCCAATGCCTCCTCACACCACGATTAAAGGAGTCGGAAGGTATGAGCTTCGACATTCGCCGCTTCCTGTGGTCTTTCACCACGTTCTTTATGGACAGGTTTTCGTCGATGGGACAGCCACAAACACAAATGGAATCCATAACTGAACACCAGAGACTGTTGCTCAGTGTCCCACTTGCGTATGGTACTACATTATGTAAGTGTCTGTTCTCTGTGGAATGGTATCAGCAGTGAACGATGCATGGCAGCTCGAGATCTCAACTTCTCTTCCAGTAATCTGTACCTGACGGTTAGAGGTGAGACTCTGCCTGCGGCAACCTCTGCTCGGACAGTTGTTGTCATCCGTCTATTCTTCTTGTGCTCTTCTGGAAGAACTCACGCTTACCCGTCTTGCAGCACTGTTATTCAAAGTCCATCTCATTACCACTGATTCAGTAGGCATTGCACGGAATACGAACCATGAGTGTGAACTGCCGGTATGATGCTCCCACGTCCCCCATCCAACAATTCCACTTTTTTCAAAATCTTGAAGATGGAATTCCACGTGAACATCCTCCAGGCATGCTGTGTTGCGATGTCCACCTGTAAAGTTCCAATAAAGTTAGACACACCCAACTGTCATCATGCACTCACATTGTTCCTCGTCGATGCGAATGGTTTTTTTCGTTCTGAAAATACCGGAAACATGCTCGTTTAAGGATGAAGTTTTAATCAACAACCCCGCAAGCATGGAAATTATGGAGTAACAGTTTGGAAGCGATCGGTCAAGGTATTCACAGTGTAACATATTCCATTTCCGTCAGCGAATATGAGAGCCTATGTCCTCGGCGATCTACACTGAAACAACCATACTGAAAAAAGTTGTGTATTACTCATCAGTCAGTACTATGAAAAAGGGGCCAGAGACATGTGCAGCGAGTTTAGAAAAGACGAAAGCCTGGTGGAGATGTTGATCCAATTCCAGTGGCACTGGCAGTGCCTTAGAAGCGTTGTACAAGAAATAGAACTTTACTATTAAAATTCCGAGAGCACATTATCCAAGGACAGTCAGTCTGTAACGCCGGAAATGCATATCCTCCTATTTCCATCTATTGTACTATAATTTGTTTTCCTTATTTTTGTTACCTGAATATATGACATTTCTGTGTCTTTACATATTGTAATTGTTTTACTATTTGTATATATATATTTATGCATTTATGTCGATGTATAATTGGTTTGTTTCGTAAATATTATTTGTATTTTTACCCTGGGTCTTGCCTAGGGAAAACTGCTATCGAACGATTACGTCGATAGGTCGTGTGAAGACTCAAAGTGTGTAGGATCTTTGGTAGTGTTAACTCTGCCGCGTGGAGCGCGGGCAGAGCTGTAGGAGTCTGGCTGGAGTAGCGAGTGGAGCAGGTGTGTTGTGTGACGCTCCCGCGAGTTGCCGCGCTTTCGGGGCTTGGCAGCATGTAATTGCGCTCGACTCGCGATGATAGTTTCTGACATGGTGTCGCGGACGGGAAGCATTAGCTGGCGCACATCAAGAGCCCGTTTCGCCTGGTGACCGTGTCGAGAAGAAGGCGCGCCAACATCCAGCTTCTGCAACAGCGACGGCCGACAGTGAGTGACTGTCGCCACCTCCTCGATCGACGGCTTCAAACCTTCAATCAACCAACAAGGAAGACTAAAAGCACGTAAAGTTTCAGAACTGTATGGCAGACCTCAGCTTTTCAAATTGTTCCATTTGCCTCGCAAAATTACAGCAACTTAGCATGAACCTTTGTTGCTCATTGTCCCAATTGCATTGCCAAGCAGGGTCCCTTCCTTTTCCGAAATGAACCCGAGTGTCGTTGAAATTCAAACGCCAGCATAATTCCATTTCACTGCTTTAATTTCAAAGTTCAATTTAAGTATTCATAGCTGGCTACAATAGTTAGATTACACAAGCACAAATTAAGAGTGCGAGTTTTGTTACCGTATTTTAGCTTACCTGTGAGTGCAGCTCAGCTTGGTACGTACTAAATTTTACTATTGTTAATTGTTCAGAATCGTTTAATTCAAGTTCAAAGTTAAATCTCTTCTTTCTAAATTGCGTAGATTCAAGTAGCTTTAGAAATGATTGTTGAGGTAGTCCAAGACTAACTGTATTTCGATGTGCTTCAGAAAGAAACCTCACTATTAACTTCAGTCACTAAATTAACTTTCGATTTTCCGGTTTCATTAATTCTTTTGCTAAATTAAGTGTAGCGAAATTTATTACTTCTGACAAACTTTCAGTTTTCACACTACACGTGCCAACCTTCAGTTGCCACGCTTCTAGTGCTAATTATATGTGTAATAACCTTTCTTTTTCAGTTATTATAGTAATTGTCCATAGGACTGGCGACCGTAATTTCCCCCAAATCTCAAATATCTAATTACCGTTAGTTGATTGTTAACGTAACGGCCGCACATTTACTTTCTTTATTAACTTTATCCCTATTTCAAAATTAATTTCCACCAGTTTCACTTGCATTTTTCCTTTCATTTAGATGTAACCCTTTCCTCCCTCTTTACCGACAGGTTAACTTCGGTGATGATTGCTTTTCCAAAATTCCCATTAGGTACACGCGGTTTCATTTTTCACTGTCATTAAGGTCGATAAGTGAGGGGGAGGTTACAAGTCGCCATATTACTTGACGACTTAGTTCATGGGAGAACCGACGGATGTCAGTGTCCAATGGGTACAATATCTCTTCAAGCGACCACCTTGCCATCGTCAGGTCCGTTGATGAACTAATTACCTAGGCGCTAGGGCAGGGATTATATACTGGGAAGCCAAAACAGTATGACCACCTGGTTAATAGCTTATTGGGCCATCCTTGTAAGACAATGTATCACCGATTCTGCGTATCATAGATTCTGCAGGTCGTTGGTAGATTTGTGAAGCTATGTGGCACCAGATATCTACGGGCAAGTCAAGTAATTTCTGTAAATAACTGGTCGCTGATTTTTGTACGCGGTGTTGTCCCTCGATAGCGACCCAAATGGGAACCATCGTATTTACATCAGGTGAGTTTGGTGGACAACACCTTAACATGTTATCACTATCATGATCCTCGACCCACTGTAGCACTATTCTGACTTCGAGACACGGACAGTTATAATTGTGAAAGATAACATCGTCGTGAATGCTGAAGATTAGATGGGTAGATCACATAACCAATGAGGAGGCACTGAATAGAATTGGGGAGAAGAGAAATTTGTGCCACAACTTGACTAGAAGAAGGGATCGGTTGGCAGGGCATATTCTGAGGCATCAAGGGATCACCAATTTAGTATTGGAGGGCAGCATGGAGGGTAAAAATCGTAGAGGAAGACCAAGAGATGAATACACTAAACAGATTCAGAAGGATGTGGGTTGCAGAAGGTACTGGGAGATGAAGAAGCTTGCACAGGATAGAGTAGCATGGAGAGCTGCATCAAACCAGTCTCTGGACTGAAGACCACAACAACAACATCGTCGTCAGGGAAGACATGAAGTATGAAGGAATGCAGGTGGTCTGCAGCTTCGATTACTACCACAGGTCTCACTCAAGCGCAGGAGAATATCTATCCCAGCATAATACTGCTACCACCAGTGTGCGACCGTTGCGCGGTGCACGTTTCGAGCAGTCGTTCGCCTGTATGACGGCGTTTGTGAAGACGACCAACGACCTGGTGTAGCAAAAGCGTGATTCACCCGATGGGCATACACGTTTCCATTGATACACGGTCCAATCTCGATGATCCCGAGCCCACTACAATCGAAATTGACGATGTCGTTGAGCCAACATGTGAACACGTCGTGATCATCTGCTGTGGAGACCCTTTTTCAACGACATGCACTGAATAGTGTGCTCCGAAACACAGGTGCGTCCAGTGGTGTTGTGCTCTTTCGCCAGTGGTGCCACAGATCCCCATCTATCCTGCTTTGCAGAACAGACAAGTCTCCAAGCCCCAAGTTCTGTGAAGAGTCGTGGACGTCAAAACATTTAGCGCCTAGTTGCAGTTTCACTGCCCTTCAACCATAGATGCTCACGCAGTAGCATGTGAACATTCGACCGGCTCTGCCGTTTTCGAGATACACGTTCACAGCAGGCTCTGTATTATAATAATCTGCCCTTTCGCAAAGTCGCTTATCTCAGTGGATTTCTCGATTTGCAGCGTATTTCTTCGCTACGATAATCCCCCATCCATCCCAGCTCGGCTTACATATTTTTCTTACTGCGTCACGTGCCCGCAACACCAGGATGCATCCAACGTTGCAGTGGGCAGCGGTCACTAGGTTTTGGCTTATCAGTGAATCTTCTCATCCAATCATCACACGATAGAACTCTGAACTTAAATGTAGTCATTCCCGACCGTCATACGCAAGTGAGAGACAGGGGTATAAATGCCAGAGGGACTCGAAGCACCGCCCGCTGCAGGCCATAAGACGGCTTGCTGAGTTCAACTCGTAAATGTAAATCTAGATCGACATCCCTCTGAACAGAATGATAACATACTAAGTGATATCCTATACAAGACATCAAAAAACTAACAGGCTTGAATGTTCGGCAACACTTAGCTTTTTTGGCCGGCCGCAGTGGCCGTGCGGTTCTGGGCGCTGCAGTCTGGAACCGAGCGACCGCTACGGTCGCAGGTTCGAATCCTGCCTCGGGCATTGATGTGTGTGATGTCCTTAGGTTAGTTAGGTTTAATTAGTTCTAAGTTCTAGGCGACTGATGACCTCAGAAGTTAAGGCGCATAGTGCTCAGAGCCATTTGAACCATTTTTTTGAACTTAGCTTGTTTGTTACAAACACGGCACATTTCTCGATTACTGTTCATGCAGTGACTGTACAGGGTGGTCCATTGACATATGAATGTTTTAGTTCGACCCCTTTTTTCGCTTTGTGATAGATGGCGCTGTAATAGTCACAAACGTATAAGTACGTGGTATCAAGTAACATTCCGCGAGTGCGGACGATATTTGCCTCGTGATACACTACCCGTGCTACGATGGATCGTTTACCAATTGCGGAAAAGATCGATATCGTGTTGATGTTGTCGATGTATGGCTACTGTGATCAAAGTGCACAACGGGCGTGTGCTATGTATGCTGCTCGGTATCCTGGACGACATCATTCAATTGTCCGGACCGTTCGCCGGATAGTTAGGTTATTTAAGGAAAGAAGAAGTGTTCAGCCACATGTGAAACGTCAACCACGACCTGCAACAAATGATGATGCCCAAGTAGGTGTTTTAACTGCTGTCGCGGCTAACCTGCACATCAGTAGCAGACAAATTGCGCGAGAATCGGGAATCTCAGAAACGTCGGTGTTGAGAATGCTACATCAACATCGATTGTACCCGTACCATATTTCCATGCACCAGGAATTGCATGACGACGACTTTGAACGTCGTGGACAGTTCTACCACTGGGCACAAGAGAAATTACGGGACGATGACAGATTTTTTGCACGCATTCTATTTGGCGACGAAGCGTCATTCACCAACAGCGGTAACGTAAACCGGCATAATATGCACTATTGGGCATCGGAAATCCACGATGGCTGTGACAAGTGGAACATCTGCGACCTTGGGGGGTTAATGTATGGTGCGGCATTATGGGAGGAAGGATAATTGGCCCCCATTTTATCGATGGCAATCTAAGTGGTGCAGTTATGCTGATTTCCTACTTAATGTTCTACCGATGTTACTACAAGATGTTTCACTGCATGACAGAATGGCGATGTACTTCCAACATGAAGGATGTCCGGCACTTAGCTCGCGTGCGTTTGAAGCGGTATTGAATAGCATATTTCATGACTGGTGGTTTGGTCGTCAAATCACCATACCATGGCCCGCACGTTCACCGGATCTGACGTCCCCGGATTTCTTTCTGTGGGGAAAGTTGAAGGATATTTGCTATGGTGATCCACCGACAACGCCTGACAACATGCGTCAACGCATTGTCAATGCATGTGCGAACATTACGGAAGGCGAACTACTCGCTGTTGAAAGGAATGTCGTTACACGTATTGCCAAATGCATTGAGGTTGACGGACATCATTTTGAGCATTTATTGCGTTAATGTGGTATTTACAGCTAATCACGCTGTAACAGCATGCGTTCTCAGAAATGATAAGTTCACAAAGGTACATGTATCACATTGGAACAAACGAAATAAAATGTTCAAACGTACCTACGTTCTGTATTTTAATTTTTAAAAACGTACCTGTTACCAACTGTTCGTCTAAAATTGTGAGCCACATGTTTGTGACTATTACAGGGCCATCTATCACGAAGCGAAAAAAGTGGTCCAACTAAAACATTCATATTTCTTTACGTACCACACGAATATGTAATAAAAAATGGGAGTACCTATTTTTTAAAAAACGCAGTTGATATCCGTGTGACCTATGGCAGCGCCATCTAGCGGGCCAACCATAGCGCCAACTCGTTTTCCCCTTCAAGGTAGACAAGTTTCGTTCTTTGTAGTTTTTTCGTTTGACGCTTATTTCGTGAGATATTTGTCCCAGTCACGATCAATGGACCACCCTGTATTACTGACCGTAGTGCTATCGAAGTTACAGGACTGTCGGAATACACCAAGAAACTTACGAAAGAATTTATTTCCGTGAACAGGACGAAAAGTCGTATGCTCCATTTTAGTCAAGTATAGGGCTGATTCACAATACGAATAAGCCCTGTTGCTTCGTTACAACTGGATTACTCGAAATGACGTTTGAAAAACTACTGCACTGAGACTCAGAAAGGGGCAGAGACTGCTGCACGACCAGCTTAAAACATAGGACTGTTTGGTTAGACAGCCAGAAAGTAATAGAAACCGTTGAGCGCTAGAAGAGCAAACCGCATGTGTTTCAGCAGACTGCTAGCACTACGTTTCTCACAATATCTGCAGAAAATGTAGCATCCTATTATGATAGAAACAGTTACTCTTTTTCTCAATACTATAAACTTGCTAAAGTAGCTCCTAGCAATGGAAAACGCGAAATATTAATCAAAGTTTTCCTGTATTCCTTTCCCTTTTTTGTAAATATTTACTGTGCATCGATAGCGAGTTATTCTAATTGCGGAATTACATCAGTTTGACAGGAAACAGAAATAGAGTCGATAGAAATCTGGTGTGGTATACGGAGGTTTGGACTTACTTTTCGAAATATAACGAAGAACTGAGAGAGCGCAATTTCGTCCTCATTACACAGAAATAAGAAATTTAGTATCAGACCATCACGTCAGGTCTCTCCGTTAACGTAATATTATCCTTTGTATCAGTTCGATGAAATGAAGCTTAATGGGCTGATACTGAAAAACAGCCGTGGTGGTATTATTCATTTTTCTGTTAGTAATACGCTGGTGCCGTTACAAGGTTTCCCTTACTCTTAACTTAGTTTTGATTTTCATGCACAACAACGTAAGCATGAAGTATATCCAAGAAAAGTTCCTGTAACCACATACTCTATACAGTTGCTGGTGTGTCACATATTGTTGTTATTATGACCTTCTCGGATCATAAACTTTAAGGTATGGAGTCTTTCCTACGTCCATTAGCTATCAATAGTACATTGCTTGTAGCCCTCAATGCCATAACAAAATCGCAGGAGAGGTCAAAATCCTTCTATACTTTATGTAAAAACGTATCCTTACTACGCTGAAAACCATGCTAATTGTTTCGGGCTTTTTTCTTCAGAAATATATGTTGCAGTATCAGCTATATTAACAAATGTGTCACATCTTCTTGCTGTCGAATTTAGTGCATTTTGTTAGTAGCCGTTTCGTTCTCCCTTCTATCTTCCCACCATTTTATCTGTTAGGACACTATCGAAGAACTTATTAATGCTTACAGCCGTAGAAATCGGAGGCGAGTCTCTTTCATTTACTGCTGAATCGTTGGGTAATCACAATTTATCAAGTGAATTATTGTACTCACATTCAAGCTTCCCATCGTTAACGGAAATACGGGAAAGAAATCATATGATAAATTGAGAGTAAGAATGAATTTGTCTCAGACTGCAGTTAAATGATCTTCAATTTTATTTTAACACCATACATTTTGATGCCACTAGCCTCATCTTCAGATGCATCGGATACATATACATCAATTCGATGTGTGATATATTTCACGCATAAACGTATTTGTTGTCATCAGCAAGACATGGCCATAAGATACACTTGCAACACATCAGTTTGATGTACATGTATCGGGTAATCTGAAGATGAGGCTATAAGCCTCGAAATCGATCATTTTAAAGCAAAATTAAACACTTCTTACTCTGAGGCAAATTCATTCTGCCTCTCAAAGAGAATTAATCATTCAAAGACACCTCTTACACTCACTTCAGCGTACTAACAAGCCAAAACGTAGATGGAATATCTCTAGAGTGACTTAATCGCTGATGTAATTTTGGTACTACTCATGGGCAGAAGAACCCTCTTACTCTCAGTGTAGCTCAATGATGGTAGCAATATGAACTTTGATGCATGAAAGTAGATTAATAAAAAATCATTTTTGGTGGTATTGCCTGTAGCTGATTCACGATACTGTGATGCTGACATGTGTAACTTAAGACAAGTAAATAGCTTTTAATTTCCAGTATTTTTGATAACATTATCGGCGACAAATGCTAGACTGATTCACATCAGACAATTACCTACTAGAGATCGCGACTTTAGCTGTGAGAAAGTAAAAAAAGAAGGACAGTTAGAGATGGGCTTCCATCAACATCAGAGGCTGTAATACTGCTCTCTTCATGCAAATAATTTTTAGTAAATAGTTTTTGTTGAAATTAGTTTTTAAAAGAAATAAATAAATCACTACCACTAATTGGTCACCTGCCTAGTACTCTTTGAACTGTGCACGTGGAACTTACTCAGAATAAGAAAAAGTTTTCAGTTAATCATTTGTTAACTGAAACGTAGCCACTTTACAAATAAATGTAGCAACCGTAGTAATAAACCGTGTTTAACATTATGTATATTGAATTATGACGGTTTTGGGTTGTTACTTAAGTACCCTCTGAGCAATGAAAACTCTAATAGAAGTTGTAAGTTGATACTAAATTATAAATTAGCTACAAATAAAGTGCATCTTTGCTAATAGAAATTATAGTAAACAGAGAGTAAAAGTGTAAGGATTCCTGTAGTACACTTGTCTGGATAAAACGTTATACACATCTCAGTTGTTCAGCAAATTTCTTAAACAGTTGCTGAATTTAACAATACTGTCAGCAGTTATGCCTTACCTACTATGCACAATATCATCTTAATACATACATAGCTACTGACTTAACACTTAAACAAGTTCTGTCCTTACACACCGTTCCCCGGTACAGTAAATTACACGCTATAGACGCTCAATAGAGAAAAACAACAGTGTTACTATATGTAAGGTGAGTGATGGAAGCATAACTCTTATTCAGCAGCTATACCACTTTAAAATCAAATGTAAAATTCCACTTTCACTACCTATCAGACTGTTTTCCTTGTTGATGGAGTCAACATACAGAAACCATTAACTTCCTTTGAATATGACAAAAAGAACTTGAAAACAGATTGTCTGTTTTTATCATAACAGATAACATCCTGATTTTGTCAGTTACTGTGTTAAATTTATCGCAGTAACTGTATTTGCAGTAGATATATTTCCCACCCCCACTCTCTCTTTCTCTCTCTCTCTCTCGCTCTCTCTTTCTCTCTCTCTCTTTTCCCATGACAACATCTTTTACTTCTCCTGTTCTATGTATGTTTAATATAGAACAGTTTCAAGTTTACAGGTGAGCTGAAAACTGTTTCAGTTAATGTATGTCAAATAACGTAGCGAAGTCTAATGTGCAGTGAAAAAATATCATTTTCCTTTCTTAAAAACAACGGAGAGATCACAAAACACGTGGGCTGTGTCAGCTAACACGCAATACTTAACTTGTGACTGCAACAAATATGGTATGAAAATTGGCACCATACAGACTGTCCATACAGCGCATATCCATAGGCGTCTTCACCAATGGTGTAATATGTGTCAGTAGAGTTCTCGCGCCAAATGCTCAAACTTTTTTCATTAGTCATTCCTGATACCGATATTCTCCTTTGATATATTAACTGAATGCTTCCACCTGACAAGTTATACAAATCAAAACATGTTAAAATAGTATAGAGGTTATATAGGTATGGTGTCTTTTTAGATACGCATGTCCGAAAGAACAGGCACCATAGCTGCATAATATACGCGCGAGACGGAATATCGATCTTTCAGTGCAGATGCGCCATAATGTTCGACCTCTCGCGGGAATACTCTAGGACTGCGAGCGAAGAGAAATGATGGATAGAGGACAGTACTCTCTAGACGTCACGGAGGCCGCTAGCGCAAAGAGGGAAATCCGGGTTTGAATACTGGTCCAGCAAAAATTTTCGTTTGTCGATACTGAGTTATTTCAATCCTCTAATGTAGCAAATGTCTGAAATTTCTTTCGTCAAGCATGCCAAAATACTTTCTCTTTCTTAACAACAGAACAGCTTACAAAATTGGTGGATGCTATCGCCAGTCAACTACAAAATACCCTAATTGCTACGCAGGTGGGTGTCTCGTTGTTCTTTGTACCCCTCGCCTCATCACATGCACTGCTCATAAGCACACTATCATAGAAGGAGCTAGCATGTACTTGCGGCTCCTACCCTCTTCATTTATGCGCTGGTGTCTCGATATATTACACGGCGCAGCACAGCCTTGAAGTGGATGAGAAGTGGCGTCGTCGGTGGCTTTATGTGAGGAATGGATAGCTTGAAGTGATTTGAGGAACCCAGAGGAAACTTAAGTCTGGCTGGCCACGTGGCGATTTGGATCCCGCTCCCTGGGACGTGTGTCCATCTTCATGGCAACTGCATCATCCCAGTCCAACGATCGTCACGGGTGATACAAGGAATAACCACCTGAACATCGTAGTGCCGGATACTATTGCCTGTGGATTAAATAAGACTGTCGTAAAACTGTAGTTCAATCTGTTCTTGGGTATCGCTTATTTGCAGTCTTTGCCGACAGGATTTGTTAGGGTGATTCAGAGAGTTCAAAGGAAGTCTCAGAAAATCGCCACCGGTTTTATTACTCGACACGGGAGCGTTAAGAAAATTTCCAGTGGGTTCATCTCGGATGTTTACTAAAATCTTACGCCTAAAATTCTAAGAACTTTCCTGTAGTCAATTTACTGTGATTTTTCTGCATTGTTACAAGCATATGCACGCATGATTGATGCAATTGTGCTACATTAGAGCCAACATTGGTTCTGCATTCAGCTCTTCTGATACTATCGGTTTATTTGCTGTATGGTCTGTTAATAGCGTAAGAAAGAATAGCATTTGCGTAATATTTCTTTCCCCGAGGATTAATCAACTGGCTATAACGTGTCTTTACTACAAAAAGAGGGGTTTAAGCAAGTAATTGTTCTTTATTAGTAGAATATTCTAACAATATCACCACTTGCAAAGTAGGTTAGAAATCAGATTAATAATGTCGCTCACGCAGCATATGTTCGCTTTATCGGGCAACAACAAAGTTATTGACTGTGGATGGTATCGTCAGAATAGAAATATTGAAGTCACTGTAATAAGTCATTAATTTTGGTACTTATCCTGAATGGATTCCCACGTATATTTCGTCGAAGTTGTTATGGCTCATCTTGTTGATTTTAGGGTGATTCCACTTTGACTGCTAGAAGGTCCAGATCTGTATTTTAGCAATATTTGAAGACCTAACAAATGCGTTTATCAGGAAATTCTTAATGATCAAACAATCCCAGATCGGAACAATGGTACAGTAGAAATAATTTTTGACTTGGTGTTCACGATACAGATTTTTATTAAACTTCTTGTACATTCACATATACTTCTTCTCAATTGTCACATCATCCAGAAAACAGTTTTGTATCAATCTTCATATATTTAATTTCCACTTTAACCAAACACGACACTTGACTGTTCTTTTACAAAGCGAAATAACAGTTTAACTTCTGCAAAGTGAAACAAAGACTGCTCTGTGCGCATTCGCGCCAAAACGGTTACAAGTAAGTCAAAGATTGTGACAGTCTCACAGAAATGAATACACACAAGAACCATATCACAGTAATATATCGATACATCGGAGTACCTATACGTTAATAAAACCGAATGTGAATATTGTCACAAAAATATGTCTGTTATTTCGCAGAAAAGTAGTACGATATTACTGGTATCGACAACTGGGGTTGGAGTGCCGTAATGGTCACGTAAATAAAGAACCATTACAATATACAACAGTGATTTTTTATAATCTGAAATAGTTATACTGTAAAATGACAATCATTTTTGTTACAGAGCGACCGTTGTTAATGATATCTTACAAATATACTTTGAAGAAAATGGAACATACCAATAGTTCACAGCATTTCAAGGCCTATGAAGAAAGTTTTATCCCTATAAAAGTTGAATAATTTTAGCATATTGCTGAAATTAGGCTATTCAAATTAATTTATAAGATAATGTAAATCTGATATTTGTTTCTCTTAGACAGACAAGACTTGTGACTCTGTTCATACTCTACAGACAATGGAAGTCATTAACAATTATTGTAGACCATATAACTACAAGAACTTTTGTCTTCGGTGTCCACTCAGGTATTCTTTCCGTTGATTAATAAAACACATATAATATATTCGTATGGGTTTCTCTTGAGCTGTTTTAGTTCTCTAACCCCGCTTCCTTCACTTTACGCGTTTATTGGTCTGCAGGAAAGAACAGCACGTGCCGTTTGCGCATTTCCGCTTCCGTCATTCCTCGGCGGATGACGTAAGACACACAGTCCAAATGCGCACATGCAGCGTGGGCGACTCTGCGAAAGCGGAGCCAACATTTTTAGAAGGGCGCACACTTTAACTGTCCAGCACAGCGAAACCAATATCATTTTAAAGAAAAAATATCGTAAATATAGTAAAAATCGACTTGTTTTAACTTATGGACCCTTGCTGATTAGTCGTACCTCATGTTTTAATGTTCAGCACGTCCATAAGATTTCCGACGAGAAATTTTGGACCAGATAGTTACCGCATCTACGATCCTTATAAAATATTTCAGCGTAGACTCTTTAAATGTGACATTTAAAAGATACTACATTCGTATCGTCTGTTTCACTACAAATAGATAAAATAACATGTTCAAAAATGGTGCAAATGGATCTGAGCACTATGGGACTTAACATCTACGGTCATCAGTCCCCTAGAACTTAGAACTACTTAAACCTAACTAACCTAAGGACATCACACAACACCCAGTCATAACTAGGCAGAGAAAATCCCTGACCCCGCCGGGAATCGAACCCGGAAACCCGGGCGCGGGAAGCGAGAACACTACCGCACGACCACGAGCTGCGGACAAAAAATAACATGTCTAGATCATCTACAATGAACGGAAATAGACTAAGTTCTCCTGCCAAATTTATAACAGGTTTAGAAACATTAGCTATGCCAAATGAATAAACATTAGAAAGGAACGTTGCTAGATTGAGATTGTGAAAATGTTAAGAATACGAATGTACAATGAGTAAGGAGAGAAGACCGAAGATTTGAAGAAATGAAATGAAACGTGAAGGATATAAGAAAGAATATTGGAAGAAATCAAAACTTTAAATGAGAAGAAAATGGAACTGATACACACATGTGACGTGTATAATGAAAAAATTTTTAAAAAACTGTAGATTAACAACGTTAGCTTGCATGCAAACATTGCGCTAGGCATCATCTCAAAACAAGTAGGATGTGTGTCATTATCTTGCAAGGAGGAAATGCTTTTGATTACTTCGAAAAAAGAAGGATGTATGTCATTGTTTTTCCATCGAGGAAATGATTTTGATGTTCGAGAAGGACATACGTGATGAATGATTATGGTCAATAAGTATAGGGGCGTATGTCGGTATCCATGGATGAAATCATACTTCTCCATGGAGTGGGTTTAGCTTATTTGCAATCTTCAATTTGTTCAGATAAAGCTACTTAGACTTTACGTAGTTACAGAGTCCTCGGTAATACACAAATTCATTCCAGCATTTTGAACCGTCACAATGAAAGCAATAAGTCCTTTATTCAACAACAATACTCATAATTTTTAATAAAATTGTGACTGAATTCCATAGCTTCCTAATATGAACTTTACGTTTATTGTACACTGCGGAAGTTTTAATATTTGTGCCTTAGTGAAGCTGTCATCATTCTGAAGGTTAGTTTCAACGTCACAGTGCTGTTCGAAGTGGTATTTAGTGAACTGCTTAACCCAGTCAGTTTGAGGAAGAATTGCCTCATCCATTGCAGGTGTCCTCGTCGTTCTAGGTCTTCCCCAGTCGCGAGTCATAGGCTGGAATGTTCCGTGCTCCCTAAGACGTCGATCAATTGCTTCGAACGTCTTCCTGTCGGGACACCTTCGTTCTGGAAATCTGTCTCGATAAAAACGTACCGCGCCACGGCTATTGCCCCTGCTAATCCATACATCAAATGGACATCTGCCAACTCCGCATTTGTAAACATTGCACTGACTGCGAAACCACGTTATTGATGAACACTAACCTGTTGATGCTACGTACTGATGTGCTTGATACTAGTACTGTAGAACAATGAGTCGCACGTCAACACAAGCACCGAAGTCAACATTACCTTCCTTCAATTGGGCCAACTGGCGGTGAATCGAGGAAGTACAGTACATACTGACGAAACTAAAATGAGCTCTAACATGGAAATTAAGCGTTTCCGGACACATGTCCACATAACATCTTTTCTTTATTTGTGTGTGAGGAATGTTTCCTGAAAGTTTGGCCGTACCTTTTTGTGACATCCTGTATAGTTCGCTTGTTGACTCATTTTGGAACGTTGACACTTAGTTTTGTTTATGAAGTCTCTCCGCCGTGCAGACCGTTTCTCACTGGAGCATTTCTGTGTCATTTTCACGCTGTCTAGTTTATCCCGTCATATATCGCACAAGTCCTCTTGGAATATTTTCTATCTCTTCCGTTAATCCGATGCTGGAAGGGTCCCATATGAATGACAACACCCAGGAATTCGTCGAACAAGGTTTTTGTAAGTGACCTTCTTCGTGGGTGAAATAAACTTTCTTCGGATCCTTCCATTATGAAGTATAAGCTTGTAGTTCATTTTGATACGAAACATAGGATGATGACCACTCTTTTAAATAAAAACTGGACTGGAGCCGGGTCCCAGATATTCTAAATCTGCGTCGATCGCGATGTGAGACAAATAATACGGCCACACCGATAACACTCCAACTCCAGCTATCTGCACAACACTGCAGCGTTTCTGCAGGGAGTCTTGTATTCCGTTCGAGGTATTCTGTAACAACTGTGCCCGTGGTCTGGCGGTAAACTGCGCATCGTATGAGTGCCACGAATATTGGCCGAAACAGCTTGTTGCTTAAATGTTAATAGTGCCTTTCATCTGAATACTGAACTCCTGAGTGTAATGGTAGACAACTACAGTGTATTACACCAACAATGACATTTCCGTCCAGTAACCATTTTGGAACAGATTTCTTGGCAGACTGTCTGCCTTTGAACACCACAATGTGTCACAGCTGTCTGGGACTCATTGCCGCAACCGGCAGTGGCTGCGACAGCAACGTTCCACTCCCTCGTCCTTTGTCGAAAGCGTCAGCTTCCGATCGTTGCTATGGAAAGAACAAAATTCTTTACTGTTGTTGAGTGATGCTCCACGAAAAAGTCTACGATTTGCCTTTCACACTCGATAGCAACGGAGTCAGACGACCCATTTTAATATGATGAGTATTGTATTACGCTAATATGCAAGATATGAGTATGTCTCAAAATTAATTTTGTAGTTTGTGATGCAGTCAGAATACCTCACTACTTTGTTTAATGTTATTATTAATCTTTTCAATTTAGAAGCGATTCTTCAAGCATTTTTTTCATCAGAAATTCGTATGTTTCCGTCAAGCCACAGTTAGATTTAAATCAATAAAATTACCCAATTTCTGAAGCTCCCCATACTGGAAGGATATTTCTAGCGCCATCGTCAGCAAACATCTACGTGGGTGCCTAATTCCTGTTACACAGATTTAGCACAGAGGAAGTACATTCACTTCATAACTGTGCCCCTGACATACCCCTCCAATGTGACGAACAAAACTCAAATTCCTGTCATTGACGTTCGAGTTGTAGCTCTTCAGAGACGTTTGTCTAGTGAAGAAGCTTAGCATTCATAAACCAGACATCTATGACCATTAGCACAGGTTACTGGACCGAGCTTATGTGTATAGGTTTCCTTCAGATTTTATTACAGAATGGTACGCGCAGACACTGGATGATGCGTTACGGACGCAATGTGCTGTGCTACGGTTCGGGATGTCACTGAGCGATCCGTCACTACCATGCGCACAATTTGCCTATCAGCACGTGCAGTGGTGCACCGAGGTGAATGCGATCGACCACGTCGGTCCGTCGTACCCTCCTGCATCCAACGGTCACATATCCGCATTACAGTTGTTTGGTTTCGTCCAACACGACTAGCGATTTCTCTGTATGATAATCCACAATCTCGGTAAGCCACTATCCTTCCTCTGTCGAACTCGGATACTTGATCAAACGATGTTCGCTGTTGTCTACGAGGCATAACTGATCGTCTTGTGAAACAACCACAAGGTAAACACACGTGCCGAACGTACACTCATCGAAATCGCCAAGCCTTAAATGGCGCTATGAGGCGGCGCCACAGGCGCGCGTGATGTGCGTCTGCGCTGAAATTCTAATCAGTTGCATATCTCATCGCTGCAAACCCATGGTGTAAATTTCACTTGATTCGGATGCTTCCTTCAGGGTGTTGCATTTACGGTGGCCAGCAGTGTAGTTGTCAAAATTAAACCGACACCTTAAATACAACTGGAGGAATTTCTCCATTTTCAATATTATTCAAATGTTATGAGAAAGCATATGATGACGAGGCAGAGGTGGAAAGATACATAATTTAATATGGAAATACACTGATCGAAACAAAATCGCAACACCAAGGAAGAGCTGTGCGACGTAAACGAAAGATTTTAAGCGTGTTTCTATATCTGAAACATGATATCTATTCAAATTTCGCGACATTCGCTTAATAGTGGCGCTAGTAGCAACGCTATGAGGAGAAGACCATCGTGTTCGGCTTCTGGCTCTGGCGCATCGTACTTCATCTGCAGCAGCAATTTCAGCAGCAGGTGGCACCACAGTGTCACAACGAACTGTTACAAATCGGTAACCCAAGGACAGCTCCTGCCAGACGCACTTGAACGTACATTCCATCGACCTCAAGCCAACGCCAACTTCAGTACTGTCAAACGAGAGTTCATGAGAGGGCGGGGTGGAGGTCTGTCGTGTTTTCTGATATAAGCTGGTTCTGCTTCGGTGTCAGCGATAGCCATGCGTAGATTACGAGGGTCACTCTAAAGAAATGCTCACTATTTTTGTAAAAATACAGTTTTCATTCTGCATGTGTGAAAGTTTTACAGTGTGTAGACACGTCCTTCCCGCTTGTTTTCAAACTTAGTTCAACCTGTTCCCGTGAGTGGCGCCGTCACAGCATGTCTTCAAGTTGGCTGCTACACTTGACGTTCGTCAGAAGCAACGTGCTGTCGTAGAATTCATGTGCTGTGAAAATGAGACAGTGGGAAACATCCACAAGAGGTTGAAAAAGGTGTATGGAGATGCTGCTGTCGGTTGCAGTACAGTTAGTCGGTGGGCAAGCAGGTTACGTGATGAAAGCGGGCACGGCAATATTGGGGATTGTCCTCGCAGCGGCTGGCCTCGTACTGCGCACACTCCAGGCAATGTGCAGAGAGTTAACGAATTGGTGACTGCTGACAGACGCATCACAGTGAACGAATTGTCACGCTACGTTGCGATAGGGGAAGGAAGTGTTTGCACAGTACAGAAAATGTGGGCGTTAAAAAAGGTTTGTGCCAGGTGGGTTCCCAGGATGTTGACAGTGGCTCACAAAGAAACAAGAAAAACGGTATGCAGCGAACTTTTGGAACAATACGAGAATGGTGGAGATGAATTGCTTGGAAGAATTGTGACAGGTGATGAAACATGGCTCCATCATTTTTCACAAGGTTTGAAGATGATGACTCCCTTGTGCACGCTGCCAATCAGTGCCTCCAACAGGTTGGTCCAGAATTTTACCGTGCGGGTATAAGGCGCTGGTTCCAAGATGGCGTAAGGTGGTTGAGAGGGATGGAAATTATGTGGAGAAATGAAAACATCGTTCCTAAAGGATGTAGCTACAAGCTGTAAAACTTTCAGACATGTAGAATAAAAGATGGATTTAAAAAAAAATAGTGTGCTTTTCTTTCGGAGGGACCCTCATAGAATGGGGCCACTTGATGGCCTTCAACCAATCTTTCTGCATGCTGGACACGCTGGACCTACACCTGGATTTGTGGTCTGGGGTGTGATTTCGTATGACAGCAGGAGCTCTCTCTTGTTTATTCCATGTAGCCTGACTGCAAATTTGAATGCCAGTCTGATGATTCGACCCATTGTGCTGCCATTCATGAACAGCATTCCAGTGGTGTTTCCCAACAGGATAACGCTCGCCCACATATCGCTGTTGTAACCCAACATGCTCTACAAAGTGTCGAAATGTTGCCTTGGCCTCCTAAATCATCATATCTGTCTCCAATCGGGCAGATATGGAATATCGTCGGACGACAACTCCAGCGTCATCCACAAACAGCATTTACCGCCCCTGTATTAAACGACCAAGTGCAACAGGCCTAGAACTCCATCCCACAAACTTATATACGGGACCTGTACATAGTGCATGCAAGTGTGCATGCTTGCATCCAGCATTCTGGCAGTTACACCAGATATTAATGTGCCAGCATTTCACATTTGCAATGGTTTAGCTTGTAATGTTAATAATTTAAATTTCTTTCTCTTGCTGGTGCCTTGTCCCATGGTTGCGCAGGGTCGGCATGGTTAGGAACGGATTTGGCAATGTTAGTTTTAAGGGGCGGCCGGATGCCCTTCCTGCCACCACCCCATATCCCCCAGGACGGAATTAGTGTACCCCAGCTGTCTGCGTGTAGTGTAATCCATGGAATAGTGCGAACGTCTTCAAATGTCTGCGGGTCGTGTAACTGAGGCGGAACCTGGGGACCAGCCCGGTATTCACCTAGCGGCATGTGGAACACCGCCTAAAAACCACATCCAGGCTGGCCGACACACCGGCCGCCGTCGGTAATCCGCCGGGCGTATTCGATCAGGGTCCTGCGCGCCTGCCCGAGTCCAGGAAGCAGCGCATTAGCGCTCCCGGCTAACCTGGCGGGTAATGTAAATATCTTAAATATGTTACCTAAATCAATGTATTCCCGAAGATTCATTACTCTACGTTCATTACTATTGGTGTTGTGTCTTTTTCCATCAGTATATCGTGCACACACTTATCTGAGATGAAATTTGATGGCAAGGCAGATGTTTTAGAATTTGCTACAGCTTTGCGAAACTTTGTTAAAATTTAGGAAAAATTTGTTACAATTTTGGGGCACTTTTTTGCATGTGGAAGGCAATTTGTTACAGTTTCAGGGCAAGTTGACGCACTTTGAGGGGGCAAGGTGATACAGTTTGGAAGGAGATGCGTACGTTGAGGCAATTCTGGAGTACCTTGTTACAATTTGGGGAAAGCTGATACAGTTTCAGGGCGATTTGTTACAATTTTGGGAATGTTTGGTAGAATTTTGGGGAAACTGGTGAAGTTTTAGAGTAATTTGTTAAAATTTTGGAAACAGTTAGTTACAATTTTGCTGATCATTATTCTCCACTTACCATAATTCACCACTGACCATCACTCTCCATTGAGCATAATTCTCCATTGCCTCAATTCTCCACTGGCCATACTTCTCAAAAACTACTTAAACTACTTAAACCTAACTAACCTAAAGGACATCACACACATCCATGACCGAGGCAGGATTCGAACCTGTGATCGTAGCGGTCTCGCCGTTCCAGACTGTAGCGCTTAGAACCGCTCGGCACTACGGCCGGCCATACTTCTCCAATGACCATTTAACAATGTACCATTTACCACGTGAGGTATGTATTTCTTCACAATTTTACATAAATATCACAGAAATAATGCATATCATCAACCTTCACTTTGTTTTTACACATAATTTTAATGTCATGCTCTGGCTGCAGAAGAGGGGAAGTTTCTTTAATATTTCAACTTAATTGGGTGCAGAGGACAGGGAGATGGGAGGATGTGCAAAGCACAACTGTGTCAGTTTTAGTTAATTAATTTATTTATTGAAAATACGTGCTCACTTCCTGTCTTATTTTAATATTTCGCTGCGATTGTTTTTATAGAAGGGGCATTAAGTAATATTGAGCTATTTCTGTCATCTTGAATTCTGATTGAATGTGTCATTTTTATACTGGTTATTTCGAAACGGAGGAGGGGATGGGGAACAGGGGACATGACTTGATGATGTCATTGATACATATGATAACATCATGTATCGAAGGCCATAGCCCCTGCCCTTACATGTAGGGAGCCTGCATTAAAAATTGCACTTTTCAGCGTCGTTTAAGTGCAAAGTGTCCTGAAAAAACCATAGCATTCATACTCATATCAGAAACTCAGCCTATCTTTCTCTGTTGAACAGTACGTCTCGTCTCCTCTATTCAACTGTCGCAATGAATGGGCCTTGGATGCTCTGCTCTGTCTCTGCCCCCACTTAGTACACGGCTGAGTACGTAATTGATCCTGTTGTATGACACCACAATTTCCTTTTCATAAGGTGGAACAACCAATATCGCTTCTGCTCTTAACAAATGAAACTGAGAGAATGCATCTATGTACTCTGATGATCAGTGGTACTTTACTTCTTTCTTCAGTAAATGAGTGGGTAAACATGGTATTTCCATAACTTTCGGTAGAAAAAAATGGTTCAAATGGCTCTGAGCACTGAGACTTAACATCTGAGGTTATCAGAACTTAGAACTAATTAAACCTAAGCAACCTAAGGACATCACACACATCCATGCCCGAGGCAGGATTCGAACCTGCGACCGTAGCGGTCGCGCGGTTCCAAACTGAAGCGCCTAGAACCGCTTGGCCACTCCGGCCGGCCTTTCGGCATAAACTTCTGATAATAATTCAAAGGACCCAAGAAAGACTGCTACTCTTTTCAGTAGGCAGTGCCAGGAAATCCCATATAATTTTTATTATACAGGGGCGCAGGCACACTCCATTGTGACTAATTACATACCCTAAATACTGCACTTCCTCTCGCGTGAAAGGAAAGTATTCCACAATGAATGTTAAATACAATACTTGGAACTGCTGAAATAGTTGCCTTAGCATTAATATAGACACTTCCATACCATTGCGAAGATAATTATATCCTCTAAACACACTATAAAATGTCCAGGTTTCAGTACCCACAAAACTCCTCCTTGGAGGTGCTAAAATGTTGTTGGTGCATATTTAATCGAAACAGCATAGTATGCTGATGCTGATAATGTCCTGATGTGTCTGTAAATGTGGTCTTTGGCTGTTTTTCTGGTACTACTTGATAACCGTTTCAGAGGTCCACAATAGGAAATATCTGCATTGTCCCATATTATCCAAAATCTCGGATATAATCGGGATTGGATAAGCGTCTACAATAACTGTGCTTTTCGAAGTACCCATAATCACAACAAAAATTTCTGTGTGTGCAGTTCGAGTCCGTGCCATTGATTTTTTGTGAAAACTTGTGATACAGTCATAACAAATGTTTTCTGTTAATGTGTATTTAATTATCAATCTCTTTAATATCATAGTTATCCACATTAGTAAAATGCATACAGGAGAGATAAATCACAAGTCTGCACAGACACTCGCTGCTGTTTGCCTGATAGGAATATTACATAGACGCTTGGCGCCGTTTATTCATTTATTTTTCGATGCTTTTTAGCTCCCAAATTCTCCTAGCACTGGACGTTTTAGACTTTCTGTATTCCTGCTGATGTGCCCTTTCCTCTGTCTCCTGTTTTCTATAATTCTGTGCATACTTACATCATATGAGCTGACACATTGATTATTTTGTAATTTTCATTTTAATACCGATTTTCGCATAAATTCTGGCAGATATTCTTATTGTCTCACTTCGTGCCCTTTTGGGGCTCTGCAAGCTCTTCACAGTGACACCGAGAACGCTGCCCTACCTAAATACGTTTCCACATTTATAACATTACACAAACCTAATTTGTAACAATAACATATATGTACCTACACTGATATGAAACATTATACGGCAAAACAAATACCACGTGACAAATATGTGCAGACATGACCTAGTCAGTGTGGACTCAACTATTATTTATGCAACACTGATCTCGTAGTTATCAGATGTTCAAACCTGATGGTATTTTGTCACAAAGAAAGTCTGACCAACGAGAAAATAGACATTTTCATGCCAAAAGGATGCGCCTTAATCCTATCTGCACTTTTGCTCACGAGGATCGCTACTAGCGCTACCCATGCACTGGTTATTTCCTCAATAATGCTGTCTCGTATCTGATGGTTGATAAACTGCACATCATTCGTAACAGGTGGTCTAGTATACAGTATGGAGCATGATACATAGGTCATTCCCAGTTGGGATTCTATGCTTGAGATCACTGGCCAAGACCCACGAGGATTAAACATATTCCCATATATCAACAATAACTGCTCCATTGCTGTCATCTCTGGTTCTTCCAACAATGCTTAACTGGTGGCTTTATTATGTTTAGGATCCAAGTTCGCTCTATCTAAAGTATCTTACTAAGTTCTCCAATTAGCAAGTTTCAATCCGCTTGGCCGTTCCATGTCTGATGTCCCAAATTTATCTATGTACAAGGGAACTTCTTGTGCACCATATAACTCCTACATGTGTAGAACACTCCTGTACGTTATCTAATTCCTAATTTTCTTTTAACAGCTCTACTAAACCTGATACATTTATTGGCAAATTACCTCCTACAGTCACCTAAGGTAGTTTTCCAACACCTTGTAGGACATCTACACCTACATCTATATCCTGCAAGCCACCTGACGGTGTGAGGCGGAGGGTACCGTCAGTACCTCTATCGGTTCTCCCTTCTATTCCAATCTCATATTGTTCGTGGAAAGAAAGATTGTCGGTATGCCTCTGTGTGGGCTCTAATCTCTCTGATTTTATCCTCATGGTCTCTTCGCGAGATATACGTAGGAGGGAGCAATATACTGCTTGACTCCCCGGTGAAGGTAAGTTCTCGAAACTTCAACAAAAACCCGTACCAAGCTACTGAGCGTCTCTCTTGCAGAGTCTTCCACTGGAGTTTATCTATCATCTCCGTAACGCTTTCGCGATTACTAAATGATCCTGTAACGAAGAG
Source organism: Schistocerca serialis cubense (assembly GCF_023864345.2). NCBI lineage: Eukaryota > Metazoa > Arthropoda > Insecta > Orthoptera > Acrididae > Schistocerca > Schistocerca serialis. The sequence goes on along the minus strand of NC_064640.1, from coordinate 844,466,467 downwards.
CGCTCCTCTCCGTTGGATCTTCTCTATGTCTTCTATCAACCCTATCTGGTACGGATCCCACACCGGTGAGCAGTATTCAGGCAGTGGGCGAGCAAGTGTACTGTAGCCCCTTCCTTTGTTTTCGAACTGCATTTCCTTAGAATTCTTCCAATGAATCTCAGTCTGGCATCTGCTTTACCGACGATTAATTTTATAAGGTAATTCCATTTTAAATCACACCTAATGCCTACTCCCAGATAATGTATGGACTTAACTATTTCCAGTTGCTGACCTGCTATTTTGTAGCTAAATGATATGGGATCTTTCTTTCTATGTATTCGCAGCACATTACACTTGTCTACATTGAGATTCAATTGCCATTCCCTGCACCATGCGTCAATTCGTGGCAGATCCTCCTGCAATTCAGTACAATTTTCCATTGTTAGAACCTCTCGATGTACTACAGCATCAACCGCAAAAAGCCTCAGTGAACGTTCGATGTTATTCTCAAGGTCATTTATATATATTGTGAATAGCAACGGTCCTACGACACTCCCCTGCGGCACACCTGAAATCACTCTTACTTCGGAAGACTTATCTCCATTGAGAATGACATGCTGCGTTCTTTTATCCAGGAACTCCTCAATCCAGTCACACAATTGGTCTGATAGTCCATACGCTCTTACTTTGTTCATTAAACGACTGTGGGGAACTGTATCGAACGCCTTGCGGAAGTCAAGAAACACGTCGTCTACCTGGGAACCCGAGTCTATGGCCCTCTGAGTCTCGTGGACGAATAGCGCGAGCTGGGTTTCACACGATCGTCTTTTTCGAAACCCATGCTGATTCCTACAGAGTAGATTTCTAATCTCCAGAAAAATCATTATACTCGAACATAATACGTGTTCCAAAATTCTAAAACTGATCGACGTTAGAGATATAGGTCTATAGTTCTGCACATCTGTTCGACGTCCCTTATTGAAAACGGGGATGACCTGTGCCCTTTTCCAATCTTTTGGAACGCTACGCTCTTCTAGAGACCTACGGTACACCGCTGCAAGAAGGGGGGCAAGTTCCTTCGCGTACTCTGTGTAAATTCGAACTGGTATCTCATCAGGTCCAGCGCCTTTCCTCTTTTGAGCGATTTTAGTTGTTTTTCCATCCCTCTGTCATCTACTTCGATATCTACCATTTTGTCATCTGTGCGACAATCTAGTGAAGGAACTACAGTGCAGTCTTCCTCTGTGAAAGAGCTTTGGAAAAAGACATTTAGTATTTGAGCCTTTAGTACAGAGTGTCTGGACATTTTGTTTTGATCCACCTACCGCTTTGACATAAGACCAAAATTTCTTAGGATTTTCTGTCAAGTCAGTTCATAGAACTTTACTTTCGAGTTCATTGAAAGTCTCTCGCATAGCCCTCCTCACACTACAGTTCGCTTCGTGTAATTTTTGTTTGTCTGCGAGGCTTTGGCTATGTTTATGTTTGCTGTGAAGTTCCCTCTGCTTCCGTAGCAGTTGATAAAATATCGATATATCGATATCTTTCTCGAAAATATCGATATATGTATACAACTTTCACCCAAACATATCGACATCGAAAATGCGTTGAGATAGAACATAATTTTACTTTCACTGTGTGAAGGAGTCTTACTACTTTCATCACGTCCAGTCTTTCACTTTGACTGTGTGAAACAAGTATATGTGGCACAAAGAAGAAGTGCATTTGCACTGTGAAACGGGGGGGGGGGGGGGGGGGGGGAGGGAAGCGATGGTGGCGGTGTGAATGAAATGAAAAGGTTTCCGATGTAAAGAAGAAATATAGCAGTTGCGTCAAAACAACAGTTTCTATCGCAACTTGTGTGTTATTTCTTCACATCGGTATTCTTCAAAAACAGTTGCTGAAAATGATGAACAAATATCTGAATAACAAGATTAGTCTTTGCGCTGGTAAGAGTGTTGTGAGGGGAAATGCTGACGTAAGAGTGCTCGGCGCTACCAATAGAAACTACAACGTTTAACTTCACCACAAAAAAATGGTTCAAATGGCTCTGAGCACTATGGGACTTAACTTCTGAGGTCATCAGTCCCCTAGAACGTAGAACTACTTAAACCTAACTAACCTAAGGATATCACACGCATCCATGCCCGAGGCAGGATTCGAACCTGCGACCTTAGCTGTCGCGCGGCTCCAGACTGTAGCGCCTAGATCCGCTCGGCCACCCCGGCCGGCTAACTTCACTATACAATTTTGACACTACAACTGTTAGGTTGCTGGAGTTTGCAGAAATGAAAAAAGAGAAGGAAAAGAAACAGGGAAGTCGACATGAAGTGTTTCGGACAAATCCGATCTATGACGAAACCAAACGACAGAGGGACACCTTTTACTGTGCCGCAAATTACATGCAGTTACCATTGTTAGCAAAATGGTTATCGACAAGCGTGAACGTCAATCGTTTTCCTTTCAGTTCTTGCCCTAAGGGGGTAAGCAGGCTGCTATATCGGTGATGTACAGAATATTTAATAATAAATCAAGACTTAAATATACAACTCCAAAACCGGCAATATATTTACAATGTGAAGCCAATATTTTCATAGTCTGGTACGTCTATATTTTTGCTGTCGATATATCATTAGTTTTTTCGATATATTGAGGATCGTTAACTATATTTTTTTAAATGTAGGTGTATGGGATTCCCAATATTTTTACAAATATCAACAGTCCTAGTGCCTTTTGGGACATTATTCTACAGACTGATTCTATGTGGCCATACTGGCAGTCTTGAAAGGGGACCATCAGACTTGTTGATTATGAATTTTGATGAGTCTCCGCTACGTATAGTAAAGGGACCTGCCCTGAGTACTTGTCTAGCGGTATGCGACGGCCTCTGGTTTATGAGAGAATCGATGCTGAAGTTTTGTGCATACTGTCTATAGTTCAGCCATGTTTCCATCAAGAGAACGCTGAAACTCACAGCTAACTTTCTGGAGTTACGAGTTCAGATATCATGTGTGTATTCCTTTTTGCAGTTTCATTGTAGATAAGATCATTAAATAGTACGAGCCATGCAAAATTATTCAAAAATACGGTATTCATTTTCGCAGCAGTAATTTCATTAATTGGTCAATCATTACAGCAAATGTTCTTCAAATGCATATTCCGTTTTTTACAGAATAGATTAGCTTACAGAATCGTACAAAATTGTTGAGGCTTTCGTGACCACTTGTTGACAAACTGCCTATTGGCTTCTGTCTCGGGTTCTTCGGCCGACGTTCATCTAATGATTTTTCTGACGTTTCGCCAGCACGAGTGGCTGGCATTGTTAGAGCTTCACCCTCCATTGCCGGCGTTCACCACCGGCAATGGAGGGTGAAGCTTTGACAATGCCAGCCACTCGTGCTGGCGAAACGTCAGAAAAATCATTAGATGAACGTCGGCCGAAGAACCCGAGACAGAAGCCAGTAGGCAGTTGGTTACAGAATCGTCTTACTCGCTATCCTTAGCGTCGCTTGCTAGGCTAGAACACAATTCTGGATAGTATTTATCACAGAAGCAACCGAAACACAAACTGAAAATACAGTTCGCTCAGATTTTTAAAAAAATTGTTCTTCTTCAGTCAGCTTTGATACGAATCACGCCGCCTGAATCATTCCTTTGAAATCAGGTGCAATAAACTAATGCAGAATGAAATCTTAACTAGAAGTGATTTCTCTACTAGCCTTTAGCACGTTGGTAGCATTTTGAATTTTTTCGTGAAAATTTTAACCTAACTGTAAAATAAGTATTGCAAGGTGAAATGCATACTTTTGCTTTCATCTACAAAAATTTGATCGTATAGTGTCGCATCAGTCTCCCCTCCCCACGAATCATTAGGAGAGAGAAATTTTTCTTATCCCACGTATGGAAGAATTACGGATTTCAAAAACACTTTGTCCTTATGTCGTGCAGGTCACAATTATATTTTTCAATTTATTACTCAACTCATCAACTCAATTTTGTGAACGTGTCGACCAAATTTCGTGGATGGTTCTGGCATACGTAAGAAAATGCAAGGTAATATCTTTCCTGACGCAGCTATACTGAACTGTGAATGAAGGAATGACTAATATTGTTCAAGTCGGTTCCCGTTCCTAGTTCCTCAAAGGATCTACTATACATCGATTGGTACTGGCAGAAAGTTTGATTGGTATTAATTACATAATCGAGCTGCAAATTAGGGATAAGTACTTTCTTCTCTATCTGGAATCCATCCATATCTGCTAATACTTCTTTCATCGTTGCAAACTCTTTCAAGATGTCAAAATATTTTTAATTTTAACAAAGAACCACAACGGAATATAAATTTGACGAAAGTGTGCTGTAATAATTGGTTTATTAATGAATTTAATATGTCGAGGATGGCTACACTTTAATAATTTTGCATGACATGTACTATTTAATGTCATTCTGTACGATGGAAAAAATTGTACTCGGACAGGGTTGTAAACGATACTGCCATCATGATATCTATGATCTTCAGCCCTGCGATACACTCGCTATATCGGCACATTAACAACATACAGGTATAGGAGGTAAGTATAAAAATTCAACATCTTGTTTCTCGGAATTCAGGGGACATCACATGATAAGCCACTAGCCAGGTACTCAGGACAGGTTCCTCTACAACATCTCTCAAACTCATCAAAATTCGTGATTAACAGGTCTGATGGTCCCCTTGTTAGTGGTTGGCCTTGCACAATGGATGAAGCTTGTGGCAGTGTGACACAGTTGGCAGTTGCCCCCAGATAGAATAGTTGCCCTTTGACTTCTGCCATGCGTTGATCAAGGTCAGTTCTTGCGTGACATTCGAGCAAAAAAAATGTAACACTAAGACCGCGCAGTAACGACTGCGTAAATGAGGTAAGCCCAATCACTTTTTCCCTATGAAGTCCAAAATTGCCACAGGTACCTGTGAAACCGCGTCCAATAAAAAATTATGCTTCCTTCAATCACTAAGCTAACTAGGCAAAATTCCGTCATTGCACACATTTTGGTTAAGCTTATAATACGTCCTGTGGCTCCGGAGCTCCCATTTCCATTTACTGGTAACTACACCCCACCTGTCAAGCCCCCATTAAGCTTTCACCTGCAGTCTCATTCCGAATGCCGTATTCGCTCCCATTTCCTACTATGTGGTTAATGACATTCCCCATGTACTCATTCGTATGTGGTCTGTTCGTCCACAATGGTAAGTAACACTTAACTCCTGTACTGACAGTTCCTTTTATTTCCCGAACTCAGGTCACCGCTTCTCTTCTAATGCCGCCACAACTACTATGGCTTCAGCTACATTCTTTGGGAACTCTGCCCATACTTTCCTCGACAGATCGGATGGCAACCCCCGCATCAATGTATTGAGATTGAATGCCCTCTGTTCTGCCTTTTGCTGAATGATTCTGTTGCCATCATCGCTTTCTGTCAGTTTGTATTTATTGACAGTCAACTTCCTAACCTTGTTCACAAAGTTTTCAATGGACTCCACCTGTTTTTGTGACACATTTCTCAATTGTTCCCTGTTATATCGATAGATATTTTTCCCTCTGTATCAAATCGTTCAGATGGCTCTGAGCACTATGCGACTTAACTTCTGAGGTCATCAGTCCTCTAGAACTTAGAACTACTTAAACCTAACTAGCCTAAGGACATCACACACATCCATGCCCGAGGCAGGATTCGAACCTGCGACCGTAGCCCTCAAGTTCGCTGTACTAAGCGTCGGCACAGAATTTCAAATGTAGGTACATTCCCTAGCTCCTGGTGATAAATTACGTAAGTTTTAGCATCTCCCACAAAACGTAATTTGTCCAGTCTAAGTGACACAGCTATGTGATTAACGCTGCAAGGTCACAGGTTAATGCAAGCGCGGGATAAGCAATTGAAAAGCTGAAATACTAGTACAATAATAACCAGTGTAACCGCCAGACTGTTGAATGCAAGCCTGAAAATGTGCATGAACCGTGTTGTATAGGTATCGGATGTCAGTTTGTGGGACGGAATTCCATGTCTGGTGCAGTGGGTCAGTCAATACAGGGACAGTTAATGATGTTTGTGGATGGCGCTGGAGTTGTTGTCTGATGATGATCTATATGTGCTCGTCTGATAATCGAGTAGGCCAAGGCAACACGTCTACACTCTGTAGAGTATATTGGGTTACAACAGCGATATGTGGGCGATCGGTATCCTGTTGGAAAACACCCTCTGGAATGCTGTTCATGAATGGCACAACAACGGGTCGAATCACCGGACTGACATACAAATTTGCAGCCAGGGTGCGTGGGATAACCATGAGAATGCTCCTGCAGTCACATAAAATCACACCCTAGACCATAAACACAGGTGCTGGTCCAGTGTGTCTAGCACGCAGACAGGTTGGTTGCAGGTCATCAACTGGCCTTCTAACAAGGGAACCTCCCCATCGCACCCCCCTCAGATTTAGTTATAAGTTGGCACAGTGGATAGGCCTTGAAAAACTGAACACAGATCGATCGAGAAAACAGGAAGAAGTTGTGTGGAACTATGAAAAAATAAGCAAAATATACAAACTGGGTCGTCCATGTGCAATATAGGCAATATTAAGGGCCGTGTGATACGAGGAGAGCCGTGGTCCCGTGGTTAGCGTGAACAGCTGCAGAACTAGAGGTCTTTCGTTCAAATCTTCCCTCGACCCGAAAATTTTAACTTTTTATTTTCAGTTTATGTGACAAACCCTTATGTTTTCATCACTTTTTTTGGAGTGATTATTACATCCACAAGAAAACCTAAATCGGGCAAGGTAGAAGAATCTTTTTACCCATTCGCCAAGTGTACTAGTTAGGTGGGTCGACAACATATTCCTGTCATGTGACGCACATGCTGTCACCAGTGTCGTATAGAATATATCAGACGTGTTTTCCTGTGGAGGAATCGGTTGACCTATGACCTTGCGATCAAATGTTTTCGGTTCCCATTGGAGAGACACGGCCTTTCGTCAACTAATCGCACGGTTTTGCGGTGCTGTCGCAAAACACAGACACTAAACTTATTACAGTGAACAGAGACGTCAATGAACGAACGGACAGATCATAACTTTGCGAAAATAAAGAAAGCAAAATTTTCAGCCGAGGGCAGATTCGAACTAAAGACCTCTCGTTCCGCAGATGTTCACGCTAACCACGGGACCACGGCGCTCCTCGGCTCATATTGCCCTTAATATTGCCTATCTTAGGCATGGACGACCCAGTTTGTATATTTTGCTTATTTTTTCATAGTTCCACACAACTTCTTCCTGTTTTCTCGATTGATCTGTGTTCAGTTTTTCAAGGCCTATCCACTGTGCCAACTTATAACTAAATCTGAGGGGGGTGCGATGGGGATGTTCCCTTGTAAGCAACACATGGTCATCACTGGCACAGAGACAAAACCAACTTTCTTCAGAAAACATAACAGACCTCCACCCTGCAGTCCAATGAGTTGAAGGATCGCATCAAAACTGCCGTTGGCAATGTCCCAGGGAATACGTTACGCCGAGTTATGGAAAGCTTCCAACGCCGCCTAGATGAATGTGTTGTGCAGAGGGGGCATCATTTGACACGAGTCATATTCAAAAATTAATCCGCACAATGGACAATGACTTACACATTTGTAAATGGCATAGCTTTAACTATTAATTGACATAAGAGGTAATAAATAAATTACAGTTAATGCCTGATGGTGTGTTTTCAATACACTACTATGAACGCTGCAGTCTTGGCGTCATGTTGGCATTGTGATGGCGTCACAATGGTGACATTATGGCGTTATGCTGGTGTGACACTGGGATCTGGCATCACATAGGTGCTGCGATGGCAACACACCGGCGTCATACTTGTTTGTCACAATAGATGCCGGCGTCAGGCTGGCGTCGAGTTAACATTGGGACAGCATCATGTTGGCGTTACAATGGCGTCACACATTCCTCACGTTTGTGTTCTTATGGCATCTCACATGCAACACACACCTGCATAACATGGCGTCAGCTTTTGACAACATAAAACAATCAAATCATAATACGGTCTACAAAGTATTGGTCGAGTGACATAAAATCAGGAAATTGGTAGTATCAGCTGTACAATAAATAAATTGGTAGGACTTCAAAACTGTAAATAGCTAAAACTGGTAGGATACGCCAAGATGCAGACACACCAGCCAAACAACTGAGCTGTTCATACGCATGTGTGTGTATCTGCCTACTGTGTAAAAGCGGAAAAGGATTAATTAGCAGCCTGATGTTAAGTGCAGGTCTTCGCTCACAGTGTAGAATTTCACGGTGAAGTATACACTATGTATACCTCGGGATGTGTGCTCATTGCTCGCTACTGTTCCTTTGAGACACACAGAGGATATTGCCAGGTGCATGACAGCCATGCACTGCTTCCTGCTAAGTGATGGGCTTCTCCACTGCAGTTCTTGTTGCAGAGGAGAACGTGGATGCCTTCCTGACCCGTTGTGTTGTGGCACAGCAACAGCCACTATTATCCACAGACCAAAGAGCCCCTTATCAAAAATATTCAAATATGTCTGAGTTCTTAAGGGACCAAACTGCAGAGGTCATCGGTCCCTGGACTTACACACTACTTAAACTAACTTAAACTAACCTATGCTAAGAACAACACACACATCCATGCCCGAGGGAGGATTCGAACCTTCGGCGGGAGGGGCCGCGCAGTCAGTGACGTGGCGCCTCTAACCGAGCGGCCCCTAAGCGCGGCCGACCGTTTTTCAGTGTTGAGCCATGACATGCAAGTGTTCTATGAGCCGTAGTATCAGCCTTCTACATCGAGTTTATTTGGATTGTGAAGCAATCAGCAGCAATGTTGCATGACAATGAGTGGTTATTACCGTAATTGTCGAGATATATACACTACTGGCCATTAAAATAGCTACACCACGAATATGACATGCCACAGACGCAAAATTTAACCGATAGGAAGAAGATGCTGTGATATGCAAATGATTAGCTTTTCAGAGCATTCACACAAGGTTGCCACCGGTGGTGACACCTACAACGTGCTGACATGAGGAAAGTTTCCAACCGATTTCTCATACACAAACAGCAGTTGACCGCCGTTGCCTGGTGAAACGTTGTTGTGATGCTTCGTGTATGGAGGAGAAATGCGTACCATCACGTTTCCGACTTTGATCAAGGTCGGATTGTAGCCTATCGCGATTGCGGTTTATCGTGTCGCGACATTGGTGCTCGCGTTGGTCGAGATCCAATGACTGTTAGCAGAACGCCATGCTGAATCCCAACGCCCTCGTATCACTAGCAGTCGAGATGACAGGCATCTTATCTGGATGACTGTAACGGATCGTGCAGTCCCGTCTCGATCCCTGAGTCAACAGATGGGGACCTTTGCAAGAAAACAACCATCTGCACGAACAGTTCGACGACTTTTGCAGCAGCATGGACTATCAACTCGGAGACCGTGGCTGCGGTTTCCCTTGACGCGGCATCACAGACAGGAGCGCCTGCGATGGTGTACTCAGCGACGAACCGGGGTGAACGAATGGCAAATTGTCATTTTTTCGGATGAATCCAGGTTCTGTTTACAGTATCATGATGGTCGCATCCGTGTTTGGCGACATCGCGGTGAACGCACATTGGAAGCGTGTATTCGTCATCGCCATACTGGCGTATCACCCTGCGTGATGGTATGGGATTCCACTGGTTACACGTCTCGATCACCTCTTGTTCACATTGACGGCACTTTGAACAATGGAGCAAAAGTGTTACGACCCGTGGCTCTACCATTCATTCGATCCCTGCGAAACCCTACATTTCAGCAGTATAATGCACGACCGTATGTTACAGGTCCTGTACAGGCCTTTCTGGATACAGAAAATGTTCGACTGCTGCCCTGGCCAGCACATTCTCCAAATCTCTCACCAATTGAAAACGTCTGGTCAACGGTGGCCGAGCAACTGGCTCGTCACAATACGCCAGTCACTACTCTTGATGAACTGTGGTATAGTGTTGAAGCTGCATGGGCAGCTGTACCTATACACGCCATCCAAGCTCTGTTTGACTCAATGACCAGGCGTATCAAGGCCGTTATTACGGCCAGAGGTAGTTGTTCTGGGTACTGATTTCTTATGGTCTACGCACCCAAACTGCGTGAAAATGTAATCACATGTCAGTTCTAGTACAATATATTTGTCCAATGAATACCCGTTTATCATCTGGATTTCTTCTTGGTGTAGCAATTTTAATGGTCAGTAGTGTATATGGTGTTTCAGAAGTGATGCTCAATTTTTTGGGATATGACAGAAAATGATGATGCCCAAGTAGGTGTTTTAGCTGCTGTCGCGGCTAATATGCACATCAGTAGCTGACAAATTGCGCGAGAATCGGGACTCTCAAAAACGTCGGTGTTGAGAATGCTACATCAACATCGATTGCACCTGTACCATATTTCTATGCACCAGGAATTGCATGGCGACGACTTTGAACGTCGTGTACAGTTCTGCCACTGGGCACAAGAGAAATTACGGGACGATGACACATATTTTGCACGTGTTCTATTTAGCGACGAAGCGTCATTCACCAACAGCGGTAACATAAACAGCATAATATGCACTATTGGGCAACGGGAAATCCACGATGGCGGCGACAAGTGGAACATCAGCGACCTTGGTGCGGCATTATGGGAGGAAGGATAATTGGCCCCCATTTTATCGATGGCAATCTAAATGGTGCAATGTATGCTGATTTCCTACGTAATATTCTACCGATGTTACTACAAGATGTTTCACTGCATGACAGAATGGCGATGTACTTCCAACATGATGGATGTCCGGTACAAAGCTCGCGTGCGGTTGAAGCGTTATTGAATAGCATATTTCATGACAGGTGGATTGGTCGTCGAAGCACCATACCATGGCCCGCACGTTCACCGGATCTGACCTCCCCGGATTTCCTTCTGTGGGGAAAGTTGAGGGATATTTACTATGGTGATCCACCGACAACGCCTGACAACATGAGTCAGCACATTGTCAATGCATGTGCCAACATTACGGAAGGCGAACTACTCGCTATTGAGAGGAATGTCGTTACACGTATTGCCAAATGCATTGAGGTTGACAGACATCATTTTGAGCATTTGTTGTATTAATGTGGTATTTACAGGTAATCAAGATGTAGCAGCATGCGTTCTCAGAGATGATAAGTTCAGAAAGGTACATGTATCACATTTGAACAACCGAAGTAAAATGTTCAAACACACCTACGTTCTGTATTTTAATTTAGAAAACCTACCTGTTACCAACTGTTCGTCTAAAATTGTGAGCCATATGTTTGTGAGTATTACAGCGCCATTTATCACAACTAAAACATTCATATTTCTTTACGTACTTCACGAATATGTAATAAGAAATGGGGGTTCCTATTAAAAAAACGCAGTTGATATCCGTTTGACCTATGGCAGCGCCATCTAGCGAGCCAACCATAGCGCCATCTGGTTTCCCCCTTCAAGCTAGACGAGTTTCGTTCTTTGTGGCTTGACGCTTATTTCGTTAGGTATTTGGCCCGGTCACGATCAATGGACCACCTTGTATAATATATCACACATGCTCCACCTAAGTTCACTGCTGTTTACCGTTGCACTTGTCGCATCATATTGGTCTTCCCTTCTCACAGTTGCCACATGCTGCTTTCTCAAAACCTGAACAAAAAGTAGCAGTATAATTTTCTTTGTTCCCCTCTGTGGTACGTCTTACGTGTCTTCATGAACCTGGTCCGGCTCTTTATTTCCTGCTGATAGATTCTGCGCTCGAAGCTCTTCGCACAAATCAGAAATAAACTTCCGCCTGTTACGTCGCTTACCAGTCACTTCCTTATGCAGCACACAGGAATTTACGGCAGCAAAATTAAGAATGTCGTAAAATACACGCATGGGCCAACGTCATGTACCGGCTTTTATGGAGTACATCTTTGCCATTTAATCCACAAAGTCGCCTCAAATGATGTTTCATTGTAAGATGGCACTGCTACAATAGTCTTCTTAGGACTTGCGGACAGAGATACATGGAAGTGAAGGAACTCAGTAACAAAACACACTTATTTGTTTTCCATTGATAAACTGTTAGGGTTGTTGCACCATCATTTTTATACACAATGGTCGAGTGGAGTCGATGTCTTCCAGCCTTTGCCGAAGGAGGCACCTCCCTTCGATTACGGTTCAGAGAACCTACTGAAGTTGTGGATGTTGCCCTAAGATGGTCTGCAAGGCTTAGCAAAGAAGGTAACTGTCAGTAGGGACATTCAAACTTTTTCTTAGGTGTTGTTCCTTAAGCCTAAGAACAACAATTTGACCTACGGCTTGATAAACTGGTCGAAGGGGTCATCACCAGTGTATGAGAATTTATTCAGTATGTATTTACTAGAAACACATACAAGTCATCAGAATTTTATACCATACTTGTCTGTCTTCGTTGCAATATATTGTGTGAACGGGCGTCTTGTTTTAGACAGCAAAAGTTGTTCATCAGTTGTAAGACAAGGTTCTGCTTAATAGCATTCCAGATATTTGAGACAAGAGCAAATTTGTCACTTTTGAGGCGTTCAGATCTAGTGGACTTGGTGTCAGACCTCAAATACTTCATTATTTCGATAACTCTGTTTCGTCCCATAGTTTGTCTGAAAAACAGAGGATGCCATACCGTTAACCATAGGCATTTGAGAGGAAAATTATTTGCCTCAAACACTCCTCTTGCAAACGTTACGGCGACAAAAGCATCAAATTCTTCACTGTCTACTGTCCAGGAATCGTCTTGTGTTCGACGACAAGCTCCAGCTTCAGTCAGTACCTGATGAGGCGCTTCATGGAAGCACTGAAAACTAGGCGGCAAGCACTAAGAATTTTCTCACTTTGAATTTTCCTATTAGTGTATGATGTTGGTCCTGTGCTGTCCAGAAAAATGTAATGACTTTGCAGGTGACCTGAAAACATATGAAAAAATGGCTGTCGTTTTACACTACTGGCCATTAAAATTGCTACACCAAGAAGAAATGCAAATGGTAAACGGGTATTCATTGGACGAATATATTATACTAGAGCTGACATTTGGTTACATTTTCACACAATTTGGGTGCATAGACCCTGAGAAATCAGTACCCAGAACAACCACCTCTGCCCGTAATAACGGCCTTGATACGCCTGGGCATTGAGTCAAACAGAGATGTACACGTACAGCTGCCCATGCAGCTTCAACACGATACCACAGTTCATCAAGAGTAGCGACTGGGGTATTGTGACGAGCCAGTTGCTCGGCCACCATTGACCAGACGTTTTCAATTGGTGAGAGATCTGGAGAATGTGCTGGCCAGGGCAGCAGTCGAACATTTTCTGTATCCAGAAAGGCCCGTACAGGATCTGCAACATGTGGTCGTGCATTATCCTGTTGAAATGTAGGGTTTCGCAGGGATCGAAAGAAGGGTAGAGCCACGGGCCCTAACACATCTCAAATGTAGCGTCCACTGTTCAAAGTACCGTCAATGCGAACAAGAGGTGACCGAGACGTGTAACCAATGGCACTCCATACCATCACGCGGCTGTTACGCCAGTATGGCCATGACGAATACACGCTTGCAATATGCGTTCACCGCGATGTCGCCAAACACGGATGCGACCATCAGGATGCTGTAAACAGAACCTGGATTCATCTGAAAAAAATGACGTTTTGCCATTCGTGCACCCAAGTTCGTCGTTGGGTACACCATCGCCGGCGCTCCTGTCTGTAATGCAGCGTCGAGGGTAACCGCAGCCATGGTCTCCGAGCTGACAGTCCATTCTGATACAAACGTCGTCGAATTGTTCGTGCAGATGATTGTTGTCTTGCAAACGTCCCCATCTGTTGGCTCAGCGATCGAGACGTGGCTGCACGATCCGTTACAGCCATACGCATAAGATGCCTGTCATCTCGACTGCTAGTGATACGAGGCCGTTGGGATCCAGTACGGCATTCCGAATTACCCTCCTGAACCCATCGATTCCATATTCTGCTAACAGTCATTGGATCTCGACCAACGCGAGCACCAATGTCGCGACACAATAAACCGCAATCGCAATAGGCTACAATCCGACCTTGCTCAAAGTCGGAGACGATATAATACGCATTTCTCCTCCTTACACGAGGCATCACAGCAACGTTTCACCAGGCAACGCCGGTCAACTGCTGTTTGTGTATGAGAAATAGATTGGAAATTTTTGCCATGTCAGCACGTTGTAGGTGTCGCTACCGGCGCCAACCTTGTGTCAATGCTCTGAAAAGCTAATCCTTTGCATATGACAGCATCTTCTTCCTGTCGGTTAAATTTCGCATCTGTAACACGTCATCTTCGTGGTGTAGCATATTTAATGGCCAGTAGTGTAAATCGCAACACTAAGCAGAAGCTATGCTCCATAAGCGAAATTTCGTAGGCGTGTGTCTGAATCTGAAAGAGGACGTCTATTCAGATTTCACGATTGCTTTAAATTTGTGCTGTGAAACGGTCTGAGCATTAGTTACCTTTAAGATTGGACGTGGTGAGTTGATGTTTTTCTAGAATGCCTTTAAGACGATGAAGCCGCTATTGTCAACAGCTCGCTACTTTTGAACGAGGTCGTGTGATACGGCTACGAGAAGCTGGATGTTTCTTCCGCGATATTGCAGAAACACTTGGCAGGATTGTAGTCACTGTACATCTTTTCTGGCAGAGGCGGTAATGAGAATGTACGGTCGCAAGAAGACGGCCATATGGGACTGCCGGCCGGGACGGCCGAGAGGTTCTAGGCGCTACAGTCTGGAACCGCGCGACCGCTACGGTCGCAGGTTCGAATCCTGCCTCGGGCATGTCTGTGTGTGATGTCCTTAGGTTAGTGGGGTTTAAGTAGTTCTAAATTCTAGGGGACTGATGACCTTAGACGTTAAGTCCCATACTCTTGTAACACAATATTATTTTATTTACAAGTCAAGTTCCGTAGGACCAAATTAAGGAGCAAGTCTCCAAAGTCATGGAACGTGTCAGTACATGAAATTACAACGTAAAAGTAATAACAGGTAAAAATATAATGTTTATGAACCCGAAAAATGTCAAGCCATAAGTTTAAGTAAACGCAACCAACAATGCAAGAAGAATCAGCTTAATTTTTCAAGGAAATCCTCGACAGAATAGGAGGAGTGGCCCATTAGGAAACTCTTTAGTTTCGATTTGCAAGGGCGTGGATTACTGCTAAGATTTTTGAATTCTGGTGGTAGCTTATTGAAGGTGGATGCAACAGTATACTGCACACCTTTCTGCGCAAGAGTTAAGGAAGTCCGATCCAAATGCAGGTTCGATTTTTGTCGAGTATTCTTGGGAATAAGCTAATATTGTTAACAAGAAATGACAGTAATGAATATATATATATATATATATATATATATATATATATATATATATATATTGGGGGGCCAATGTCAAAATACCTAGACTCGTGAACAGGAGTCGACAAGAGGTTAGTGAACTTACGCTAATTATTGCCCGAGCCGCCCGTTTCTGAGCCAAAAATATCATTTTAGAAAGGGAAGAGTTAGCCCAAAATATAATACCATACGACATAAGCCAATGAAAATAAACAAAGTAGACTAATTTTCGTGTCCACAGGTCACTCACTTCAGCTACCGTTCAAATAGTAAAAATGGCAGCATGAAGTCTTTGAACAAGACCCTGAACGTGGGTTTCCTATCTATCTGAACACCCAGATATTTGAACTGTTCAGTTTCATTAATCATATGCCCATTCTGTGAAATTAAAACGTCAGGTTTTGTTGAATCGTGTGTTAGAAACTGTAAAAATTTTGTCTTACTGTGATTTAGAGTTGGTTTATTTTCTACGAGCCGTGAACTCATGTCATGAACTGCACTATTTACAACCGAGCTAGTGTTGCACACAACATCCTTTACTACCAAGCTAGTGTCATCAGCAAACAGAAATGGGGGTGCCCCAGGGATCAGTGTTGCGGCCACTCCTGTTTCTTATTTATATAAATGATATGCCATCTAGTATTACGGAAAAAAAATTGACCGTACCCCACTCAGATTCCACATTACAGCCATTCACAGCACTCTGAATAAATGACCTTTTGCTGTCTGTTGCTAAAGTAAGAGGTGAACCAGTGGTAAGTTGCTCTCCGTATTCCGTAATGGTCCAAATTCTGGAGCAATATTTTGTGATCAACACAATCAAACGCCTTAGTTAAATCAAAAAATATGTCTAGCGTTCGAAACCTTTTGTTTAAGCCATCCAGTATCTCACAGAGAAATGAGAATATAGCATTACTGACATATGTTGGAGTAAATGCTACTGCTGAAGAATGGTTTGAATTCACAGTAGCACTGACCCAGCACAGAAGAATGGAACTTAAAAATATACCTTACATTAAACAATCATGTCTTCTAAATCAAAATATAGCACATACAAAAATAAAGGACACTCCTGATAACAAAGAAACATCGAATTATTCAAATTCTGTGTATACTTCACGCTGTTGCAATAAGCAAACAATCATCAAAATATACTGGTATCGTGTGATCTGGTTACAAAATAAGGTTATCTGCGATTTAGGTGGCTCAATATATTATTAATTTGCTAATACAATTTAAAAAAGTTCCTACTTACTGGCAAGTGAAAGCAGGTTTTTTTTACTGCAGTACTTTTCCTCGGTGATCCACATTGGTCTCACCTCGTATCCTAGCAGATTTTATTTTATTGTCATTATAACATTCCAGTCGATTAACTTTCATTAGCTTTTTCGAATCACAGTCTCGCTCTCCAATATCAATATCACTTTTGAAAGCACTCATTTCATGATAAAATACTCGGCAGACACTAATGGCAACGTACGAGTACAATGCAATGCATGTTTAACCGTACGGAAAACAAGGACATCAATTAACAGCAATCCAGACAATTGCAGCATATTGTTCGATCGCCAGTAATGCTATCTAGTGGTGTGATTAGAAAGCTTTATAGATATGCAACATCAGTGTGTCCTGCCACCTAAGTATTATTTTCAAAGAGGTATGACTCAAAAATCGTGGTTCTTCCTTTTTAAAAGGGCGGGAGTCATTGACGCCGCTATAAAAATAACACTGTTTTTGAGTATCTCATGAAATACGCAGTGACTGAAGGACTGCAGCACTTTTGATTTCAGTTGGTGGAGCAATATACGGAGCATCTGAGGCAATGGTAAACTAAAAATCGCCAAATTGCTGACTGATGCCCAATTTAAAAATATACGATTTAAACAATCCGGCCGGCTACTAGAAGTAGCTGTAAAATACGTAAATCGCACTAATATGGGATATCCGCAGATCCAAGCATCTTGTAGCCTGAACGATGCTAGCATGTCATTAAGCTCACGACAACAGTTAAAATTGGGAGTCTGATCCACACGCTGCAATACGCAATACGCAGCTGAAATCTCCCGACCCATCCCCCCCCCCCCCCAAAAAAACAAAAAAATAAAAACTTTTCGCGAATTTTGACGAAGTAAATAAATGGAATCTTCCTTCTAAAAACGTGAACGATCATATGTAGGACCAACTCAGATGGAAAATAAAGAAAAATTTAGACAGTATTGAAAAAACTACACCCTATATCTTGACCATCGTCAAGCGTTTCCGTCAACGGAATACCGTACCTATAAAGCACGGCCATGCCATAACACTTCTTGCTAACACACATCACTTCCGCTCCGAGGGGCGGGGGTAGGGTGTGGGGGTGGGGAGGGGTGGGGGGGTTAGAGAGGCCCGGGAACCATCCCCACTCGATTCAACGGAATGCGAGAAATGCAACAGAGAACGATGAACATCATCATCAGATAAAGAAGAGACAGGCAATGCAGCGTCCGAAGCTATCTGCATCATCTGACTACCTGGAAGAGAATCCGTAGTAACCTGTTGCTCCAACGAACCATAATTAGGAAGGGATGGAATTTCTCTAGGATACTGTGAAGGCACAACAGCAGACGATGTCTCCGTTAAATCATCGACATCCACCGAAACAGACGTTTCTATGGGTGGGCTAATGGATGCAGATGCAGCACTCATTTCAATTATATCTCTCCAGAAACCTGAAGTTTTAGTGAGGTGCAGCGAAGTGGGACATACTGCAAAACACTAAGTAACTAGAAACTTATCTCTTCTGCGAAGATCTTTATGTGAAAACTTGAAAAAATAGTGGAAACTAGTAGGTTCACTATTATTTTTTTAACGGTGCCAATGTCAATGATATAATAGATTCCAAGTCATCTTTTTACTTTACAAAGTACACTAAAGTGTTTCTCATGTTAAGAGAACCAACAAACGTCTCTTCCACCTGTTTTTTACCATCTAAATGCACACAACACGCGCCACAATCGATGTTCTCTCAAAAAAATGGTTCAAATGGCTCTGAGCACTATGGGACTCAACTGCTGAGGTCATTAGTCCCCTAGAACTTAGAACTAGTTAAACCTAACTAACCTAAGGACATCACAAACATCCATGCCCGAGGCAGGATTCGAACCTGCGACCGTAGCGGTCTTGCGGTTCCAGACTGCAGCGCCTTTAACCGCACGGCCACTTCGGCCGGCGATGTTCTCTCAACCAAACAGAAGCAGCTAACCAGACAATTTACATGGGAGGGAAATCAAGAAGACTGCCCAACACATACTGAGTATTTGTTCGCTATTCGACCGCCTAGAGGGCGATACGGTTAAGTCAGCTGTAGAGAGCCTGTATAGGGATAAAGGCTCTCTAGGCAGCTGCATTCTTGTACTCCAGCGTGTCCAGTTCAAATGGCACTACGCCGTAAGCTGGAAATATCAATCGTTCCTCCCAAAGGCTGCCGCCAGCCCGCGCCCTCTACCACAGGCAGAATCGTCCTAGGAACCAGCCACATATTTATCATTGTACTTATAATTAAATATTACGATTGCAGCCACAATCTGATGACATTCGACAATGAGCGAAGTATCGTAAATACCCTGTCCTGAGCCGGCCGCGGTGGCCGAGCGGTTCTAGGCGCTTCAGTCTGGAACCGCGCGACTGATACGGTCGCAGGTTCGAATCCTGCCTCGGGCATGGATGTGTGTGATGTGCTTAGGTTAGTTAGGTTTAAGTAGTTCTAAGTTCTAGGGGACTGATGACCTCAGATGTTAAGTCCCATAGTGCTCGGAGCCATTTTTGAACCCTGTCCTGACGGCTATGGCTCTGGAAATATAAATATCTGTATCGCCCTTATGACTGGACATAATTTTCCACATAAAAAGATCTTACCCCTCCCCCCTTATGGCTACCACAATTTTCCACATCAAATCCATACCTCCCCTTACGACAGGACATAGTCATTTTTTTTGCACATGTCGGAACACTAACGACAGCACACATACTTTATAAGCCCGCTGATCACAGCGAATCTATGACACATCCCCTGCAAAGTACAATACTTCGTCAGTAACTAAATGCTGGAGACACCAAACAATACTGAGCGAAAATACGCGGTGGATGTACATGTCTCATTTGTTTTTCTTGCGAGTGGTACCAGTGTGTCTTAGGAGGAGAGATGCAAGCGTCTTATAAGTGACCAGCTTTTAAAAACACGACTGCAACGACTATGTTACTGTCACCCTGCATAAAAAGCGGTCTTATAATTACATGTGCGCACAAGTATCACTAACGATGTACATGTTATGAATTATACAAGCATTATAAATCGAGGTATGGTATTGCTTCCGAATGAAGTGGTCTTCCACACAAATACCGCAACACTGATTATAGACAGTGATCGCTCGGGTGTGTATTAACAGACCAAAGGCATGGGTGCACGTCGCCAGTGGTGTAGGCTCGTAAGAAAATCACCGAATTTGGAACGTGATTCTGCTAAGGAACGTGCTATTAAACCGGTATTTGCTACTCCGTCATGTCGCCACTAGATATTTCTCACGCTAACAAACAGTATTTGTAATGCATTCTAACTCGAAGTCAACTGAGGGGTTCTGTGATATATCCACTGGGTTATAGGTGAGGGAGGAGGATGGTTGATTGAGAATGATCACATAGAGTAGATGGTGCGCTATGTGACGAATCACTTAAAAACATGGAACACTAGATTGAAGTCATAAGAAATGTATAAAATCCTACGACCAATATATAGGCTTTTCAGGTCTATAGTGCTAGGCTTTCTGGTAGAAATGCTGTCTGCGATTGGGAATCAAGTATTTCCATTCAACCACAGGTCTGTGTTGGAACCTATAGAGATTTCTTTTAATGATGACAGCCACTAGTAAATCATATTCGTGGCACTCTCTCATATCTCGAAACTAGTCTCCTTTTTCGAACCTATCAGCTCCAGTAAAACCACAACGTGGTTTTAGACAGTTCTCTGCATCTAGTAATTGCTCCTCAGTCTCTCCCCGCCATCCCTGCAGCTTTGTCCATGTGACCATACCAATTTCAGTCGGAACTGAGCAGAAGTCAGAGAGTGCAACCCGTGGAGAAACAGAGTTAATGCGACAGGACTGTGTTTTTCTTGACCACTCGGTGGAAATGGGAACATGTTGTCATAGCTTCTTCAATCATGTAGAAAGGACAATACGAGAACTGGAAGGACTGGAAGGACGACGAGGATTTTGCTACTGCAATGCTGTGCGTCTCCAGACTGCATAAAGGTGCTGTTGTCCAAAGGTGATCTGCGTCCCTTAGGGTGCATTCACGTCTGTCACCCGAACATTCTCTCTATCATCGTTATTTCCTATCACCCAACAGAGAAAAACCACGAACTATAAAAGTTCCACTAACTTTATCCAACAGAGAACTCGACAAGATTTCACCATATCTCTCTATTCCGACATATTGAAAACAAATACTGTCTACTGGCTCTGAGCATATGTGCCGCTCCTATTAAATATACAGGTACTGATCCATTGGAGCAGGTGGCCAGTGGTCGAATTCGCTTCTATAGACCAGCGTAAAGTTTCATCGCCTGTACTGCAGGAGGACCATATCCCACAAACTATCACTCGCAAGAGAAGGTACCTGTTTTGCTGTGTGATACAACGTTTTTTCTGCTGTAACGCATCCAAGCACAGCTTTGTACACAGCCATACATTTTGTTTTTTCCACCACAACTTCGAAGTATGTGTCAGCTTCTAAACTGACAGTAACATGTTTCAACCCATTGGCTCACACGGAAAACTGGGCATCGCATGGTGCTGCTGTTCCCATAAACCACACATGGGATGATTGAAATAAGAGACGGTCACAACATAAGGAAACTGGAAGAGTTTTGTGGCATAGGGGAGCGTTTCCAAACAACTCTCCAAAGGTGATTTGTGATCTCTACATTTAAACTCATCTTTCATAGTGACAGGGTAGCTCAGTGTTCCATTTCAGTTGATTCCTCATATTGAAGTCATGTACGCTGTCACTGTTTTGGTGCTAGCCATACCTGGAAGGCGTTGTTCCTTCACCAAGACTCTTTATCCATCTCGAGCAAACAACGTCAGTCAATCATTTTGTGGTAATTAACAGCATACCAATGGATGGATGGGATAGAAAAGATCTGCTGTAATAAACATCATAGTTGATAGTGCGATCAATGTTAACACTTTTACCAGTTTTTCCGTAATTTCAACACCGTCCAATAACGTGGCAGCATGCTTCCCAATTTGTGTATCACCGCTAAACTGCCCCTCCACTACTTTGCGAGTACCATACACTAGATTTCCAATGCAGACAGACGACTGTACAGTACGTCCATTCATTCTTAATTCTCAAACATTCACACCTGACACTCGTTGAACTAATGCGAGATGAGAGTGTGCTGAAACACGTACTACAAATGTATATATATCAATGTCCAATGGACATAAAGAGATACAAATGAATTTCCTATGTAATATGATTGATCGGATTGCCCAAATCTGCCCCTTTTTATGGATACGCGATCTAATATAAATAACGCGAGATGACTGACGTCTTCTACGTACCAAACACTAAAAGACAATACTTTCAAAGATGATCTACAGTGGTGTGCAACCTCAGTGGAAATAAAGCCTACGTAAGCACAGTTGTTTAGCTTTATAGCCCTAATACGCCGTAGCGATGAGCAATATCACCGTATGTACCGCTTCCGGTGCGTCGGAGTGATGGTTCTCGTACACTTCTGAGACGATGGAAGAACTCCAGCCACAAAATAAAAACTCTTTCAAACACTAGGATGGCAGAAGCCAATCCTCTGACTAGTATAATCTAATATCGTCTTCTCCTCTCTGTGTTCTACAGACAAGAAACACGAACTCTCAGCCACGACGACGGAATTCAGATAACGTCTCTATGTGAATATCGATAGAAGAAGTGCTCTCAATCACTGAACGCTATGTATTCAACGACGACTGCTTACTCGGAGGCAAAGGCCAAGATCGTATAAGTTCGCAACAATACAGTGCCTAACCGTTATAACTATAAAATCTCCTGAGAGAAAAGACAGCAAGTCCATCTGTAACAACAAAAGCTAATACTGAGCGACCGTCAAATATGGGAGCTCAAAACGGAAGACCCTTTCTCTCACGGGCTGGCTTCCCAGAAAAGCCCGGCCCCCCTCCCCCGTAACTGCAGAAGGCGAATCATATTCTAGAAACCACGGAATATTGTCCCTCTCTACAGATTCTTGTGAACGCCGACCAACCATGTTTTAGACTTTTGTTGTCCAGCGTGGAAAGTTTGCGAGGAAATACCTATACCCTTTAATCAGGAATTCATACAATGGTACGCTTCTCAGAGTAAACATCCTCGGAAAATACCCAGCCTGCGTGATTTCGGGGGGTAACGCTTCCTCGTTCCTCTCTGTGGCGTCCAAGATTTTCAGAATTTTTGAAGTATTCTGGCCCCGCTACAATAACGGCCAACCACCGCTGTATTGTGCTTCAGTGCTCAGGTGCCCCTACCGTCCATCTTGGGATATGTCCTGCGTTAAGCAGACCAACACGTCTGTGCGGGCTTTTCCACCCGCCGTTTCATTTCCACTGGCGTTTCAACCTCTGCTAGTATAGGCAATCATTCATTACGCCGTTTCGACAATAAAGACAATCTGTCACCTTTCATGCAGTAAGCGTTAACAACTATTTACAGAGTGTACGCGACAATGCCAGTCTTCTTTAAATATTCATATATACGATGTACAACCTATCAAATGATACCTACTTCCGGCTGTAAATCACGGCGAGGTATGTGGATGAGTGCTTGTAAGGTGCGAAATTGTAGCCACCTTACAAAGTGTTATCTGAAATCTGTAAATAATATAAATGCTTCGAAGGAAGTAAAAACAGCTGAGTATTACGAGAAGGAGAACAGATACCTTCTTGGAAAATTCCTGCTCCTACTCTTCATAGGTTCAAGAAAAATCTGATAATAAGGATTTTGCGGGGTAGTGGACGTTGAATAGAGCGAAGTATGACAGTTAATTATAGGACAGGCATGCATCGTTGTGGAGATGCGAGCGTGTAAAAGTGTGTGCATTTAACCCAGCTTACCTCAACTAAAGAGCGCAGTTTCTGGTTAAGTAAGTTCAGTGTAAAGATTTAAGCTGAAAAATGAAAGCTAGCCAAACATCAGGTTCGTATCGACGGCTGGTTACTGTAGACGTAATTTTTCAGTGACCTTTACAGGATAAAGCTGAAATGTATCAGCAATTGCAAATATGGACAACCACCAGCTGTATAATGGAATTACAACAAAGGAAATATCGTCCGGACCGTGACTCGAGCCCAGCTTTCCAGTTTTCGCGAGCAATCACTTTACCATTTCTTTTCTTTATTATGAGAGCGACTTGGTCTATCACGAAACTTCAGTAGACCATGGTCAAATCATCATGTAGTATACCCTACAAATTGTAGAAAAAATTAATTATGATAACAAAATAGTAATAAAATAAGAAATGAAAAAAACCGAGAACATAGCCGAAAAACCACCACCAAGCTCTCATATGTATGAAAACTTTTATATAGTTTTTTTTATATTTTTTCACGTTTTTTTTTTAAATTTCAAGTATTATATATATATATATATATATATATATATATATATATATATATATGTATATGTATATATATATATATGTGTGTGTGTGTGTGTCTGGCGTTAGGAACTTGCTTATTCTGTATAAGAAATAGTAGTAGATAATAATAGTGATGCTGTAACTGTTGGTTGGTAATATTTATTGGCAAAATGCAACCTAACACCAGATAGCGTACTTACGGCTATCCTGTGGGGCTGTTTTTTAGTACGACTTAAAAAGAGAGAGATTATTAATTGATCACCGATGCGTCGGTTCTCGATTGTGTTCAGGAGACGTGCGGATTGATTACGCGAAGGGGGTTTTCTTAATTGACCTTTTGATCCGGATTACCTTCACGCAATCAGAATCTTCGATGAAAATACCTAATGGACCTATTTGAATATAAAAATGGAAATGAAAGCAAATTAGTGGAATTTCGTAAGAGAAAGATTAACAGATCGGAAGTTGAACACATTGGTGGTCTCCCAAATACAATCGAGACACCGCGATAAAGAGCGAATCTGTAACAAATCTCATATACAATTTGAACATCATTTTTGGTTAGTGAAAGAAAAGAATAAGAAGAAAATTACTGCATCGTAAAATATTAATATATTTTGAACAAATTGGCTTTAAACTACTAGACATTGACAAATACACAATAAATGCATGACTTACATCTGAAATTTCTTTGTGGATGGCGCAGTCGAATAATCGATGCTCTGTCAGTCCGTCCCTTCTTAAAATTAAATGTCTTTGAGTGTGCGTAAGTACATTGTATCCTCACCCGAGTTACCGAAATGTTTGTTCGTCGTTTCACATAGTTTTTACACAAAATAAAAATACAACTTGTAGCAATGCTATGTTGTTGTTGTTGCTGTGGTCTTCAGTCCTGAGACTGGTTTGATGCAGCACTCCATGCTACTCTATCCTGTGCAAGCTTCTCATCTCCCAGTACCTACTGCAACCTACATCCTTCTGAATCTGCTTAGTGTATTGATCTCTTGGTCTCCCTCTACGATTTTTACCCTCCACGCTGCCCTCCAATGCTAAATTTGTGATCCCTTGAAGCCTCAAAACATGTCCTACCAACCGATCCCTTCTTCTAGTCAAGTTGTGCCACAAACTTCTCTTCTCCCCAATCCTATTCAATACCTCCTCATTAGGTACTTGATCTACCCACCTTATCTTCAGCATTCTTCTGTAGCACCACGTTTCGAAAGCTTCTATTCTCTTCTTGTCCAAACTGGTTATCGTCCATGTTTCACTTCCATACATGGCTACACTCCATACAAATACTTTCAGAAACGACTTCCTGACACTTAAATCTATACTCGATGTTAACAAATTTCTCTTCTTCAGAAACGATTTCCTTGCCATTGCCAGTCTACATTTTATATCCTCTCTACTTCGACTATCATCAGTTATTTTACTCCCTAAATAGCAAAACTCCTTTACTACTTTAGGTGTCTCATTTCCTAATCTAATCGCCTCAGCATCACCCGATTTAATTTGACTACATTCCATTATCCTCGTTTTGCTTTTGTTGATGTTCATCTTATATCCTCCTTTCAAGACACTGTCCATTCCGTTCAACTGCTCTTCCAAGTCCTTTGCTGTCTCTGACAGAATTACAATGTCATCGGCGAACCTCAAAGTTTTTATTTCTTCCCCATGGATTTTAATACCTACTCCGAATTTTTCTTTTATTTTCTTTACTGCTTGCTCAATATACAGATTGAATAACATCGGGGAGAGGCTACAACCCTGTCTCACTCCTTTCCCAACCACTGCTTCCCTTTCATGCCCCTCGACTCTTATAACTGCCATCTGGTTTCTGTACAAATTGTAAATAGCCTTTTGCTCCCTGTATTTTACCCCCGCCACCTTCAGAATTTGAAAGAGAGTATTCCAGTTAACGTTGTCAAAAGCTTTCTCTAAGTCTACAAATGCTAGAAACGTAGGTTTGCCTTTTCTTAATCTTTCTTCTAAGATAAGTCGTAAGGTTAGTATTGCCTCACGTGTTCCAACATTTCTACGGAATCCAAACTGATCTTCCCCGAGGTCCGCTTCTACCAGTTTTTCCATTCGTCTGTAAAGAATTCGTGTTAGTATTTTGCAGCTGTGACTTATTAAACTGATAGTTCGGTAATTTTCACATCTGTCAACACCTGCTTTCTTTGGGATTGGAATTATTATATTCTTCTTGAAGTCTGTGGGTATTTCGCCTGTCTCATACATCTTGCTCACCAGATAGTAGAGTTTTGTCATGACTGGCTCTCCCAAGGCCATCAGTAGTTCTAATGGAATGTTGTCTACTCCCGTGGCCTTGTTTCGACTCAGGTCTTTCAGTGCTCTGTCAAACTCTTCACGCGGTGTCTTATCTCCCATTTCATCTTCATCTACATCCTCTTCCATTTCCATGATATTGTCCTCAAGTACGTCGCCCTTGTATAAACCCTCCATATACTCCTTCCACCTTTCTGTCTTCCCTTCTTTGCTTAGAACTGGGTTGCCATCTGAGCTCTTGATATTCATACAAGTGGTTCTCTTCACTCCAAAGGTCTCTTTAATTTTCCTGTAGGCAGTATCTATCTTACCCCTAGTGAGACAAGCCTCTACATCCTTACATTTGTCCTCTAGCCATCCCTGCTTAGCCATTTTGCACTTCCTGTCGATCTCATTTTTGAGACGTTTGTATTCCTTTTTGTCTGCTTCATTTACTGCATTTTTATATTTTCTCCTTCATCAATTAAATTCAATATTTCTTCTGTTACCCAAGGATTTCTACTAGCCCTCGTCTTTTTACCTACTTGATCCTCTGCTGCCTTCACTACTTCATCCCTCAGAGCTACCCATCCTTCTTCTACTGTATTTCTTTCCCCCATTCCTGTCAATTGTTGCCTTATGCTCTCCCTGAAACTCTGTACCACCTCTGGTTCTTTCAGTTTATCCAGGTCCCATCTCCTTAAATTCCCGCCTTTTTGCAGTTTCTTCAGTTTCAATCTGCAGTTCATAACCAATAGATTGTGGTCAGAATCCACATCTGCCCTTGGAAATGTCTTACAATTTAAAATCTGGTTCCTAAATCTCTGTCTTACCATTATGTAATCTATCTGATACCTTGTAGTATCTCCAGGATTATTCCAGGTATACAACCTTCTTTCATGATTCTTGAACCAAGTGTTAGCTATGATTAAGTTATGCTCTGTGCAAAATTCTACAAGGCGGCTTCCTCTTTCATTTCTTCCCCCCAATCCATATTCACCTACTACGTTTCCTTCTCTCCCTTTTCCTACTGACGAATTCCAGTCACCCATGACTATTAAATTTTCGTCTCCCTTCACTACCTGAATAATTTCTTTTACCTCGTCATACAATTCATCAATTTCTTCATCATCTGCAGAGCTAGTTGGCATATAAACTTGTACTACTGTAGTAGGCATGGGCTTTGTGTCTATCTTGGCCACAATAATGCGTTCACTATGCTGTTTGTAGTAGCTAACCCGCACTCCTATTTTTTTATTCATTATTAAACCTACTCCTGCATTACCCCTATTTGATTTTGTATTTATAACCCTGTAATCACCTGACCAAAAGTCTTGCTCCTCCAGCCAACGAACTTCACTAATTCCCACTATATCTAACTTTAACCTATCCATTTCCCTTTTTAAATTTTCTAACCTACCTACCCGATTAAGGGATCTGACATTCCACGCTCCGATCCGTAGAATGCCAGTTTTCTTTCTCCTGATAACGACGTCCTCTTGAGTAGTCCCCGCCCGGAGATCCGAATGGGGCACTATTTTACCTCCGGAATATTTTACCCAAGAGGACGCCATCACCATTTAATCATACAGTAAAGCTGCATGTCCTCGGGAAAAATTACGGCTGTAGTTTCCCCTTGCTTTCAGCCGTTCGCAGTTCCAGCACAGCAAGGCCGTTTTGGTTAATGTTACAAGGCCAGATCAGTCAATCATCCAGACTGTTGCCCCTGCAACCACTGAAAAGGCTGCTGCCCCTCTTCAGGAACCACATGTTTGTCTGGCCTCTCAACAGATAACCCTCCGTTGTGGTTGCACCTACGGTACGGCCATCTGTATCGCTGAGGCACGCAAGCCTCCCCACCAACGGCAAGGTCCATGGTTCATGGGGGGCAATGCTATGTAGTACGTCTTAACATGTCGGCGACCAAAAGTACAAGGGTTAATGAAGTCTCTAGAATATTTCATAACAAAAGATAGATTGTTCTTTCTTGTGTTTCGCAGCTTCTTGCTATCAAACGTTGCGGCAATGATTTTAAATATCTGCGACCAGCGGGTCAAAGTGTTTATTTAGAGTATTTAAAAGATGGACGCGCGTCTTGGTATAGGCGTACATTAAAAAAAATATTTCGTCTCTTTACTCTCGCGCTATGATGCTTAGCATTTTTACGAACTACAGCTCGTTGGCTGTCCTTTTCTTTTATGACAAATATCTCATATGCAAAGTATTTGAAATCCAATAATATTACTATATATATACTAGAAATGGAGCGATAGTGAGTCAAAACACAAAACAAAATGAGCAGGTAAACTAGGACAGAACAAGCCCAGCAAATCAGAAGGGAAACATACATAACAAAGAAAAGACCTATCATCAGAGAAATGAAATTAACCAACACCTTGCCAACGGCCGGCCGGTGTGGCCGAGCGGTTCTAGGCGCTACAGTCTGGAACCGCGCGACCGCTACGGTCGCAGGTTCGAATCCTGCCTCGGGCATAGATGTGTGTGATGTCCTTAGGTTAGTTAGGTTTAAGTAGTTCTAAGTTCTAGGGAACTGATGACCTCAGCAGTTAAGTCTCATAGTGCTCAGAGCCATTTCTGAACCTTGCCGGCGGAAAACAAGATTCAACATGTTGGAGAAGAGGTCTCGATATCGAGGTATTCCCAGGCATGTGAAATGGGCCGTGATGATGTACTGCATGAAGGTTATGTGATCTTCCCCCTCGCCTTCTACAGCATAATGAACGGAGTGTCCCAGCAACCACATAACGGTATGGGTTTTCGACTGTGGAAAGAAGGAAGAATCTGGGCGCAATACGATGTCCGTAGTGTATAAAGTCTCAGAAGATCGAGTAAGGAAGGCCAATTGCGTCCTAATCCAAGACCAATTTGCCATATAACCTCCACAAGTAAAGCGATGTCGTATCGTATCTGTAGACGTACAACGGCTACATAAATCCGTGTCGCTAAGCCCAATACGGAAAAGTCGCTCGTTAGTTGGAATCAAGTTATTTACTACCTTATACCAAGAGGGCGTCAAAATCGGAAGACTGATATTGCACCAAACTATTGTCCAGTTTGTGTGCGGTGATCCTCTTTCAACGAGGTTTGGGCAAGGGACTGCTTTCCAACGAGTCCGTAGGAATTCCATGGTGAGGACGGGTCTTCATAAAATGTCAGCCCCTAGCTCAACGCAAGGTAGAAGTCACGAATGTATTTTAACTTATAATTTATGCGACCAACATAAATAGGGGGTTCAAGACTAGTAGGATGGACACAGAGAAATAAACGAGACGTGAATGTGTGAGTTTCTTGAGTCACCATGAAAACATTACGTCGCACATAAAGAATCTGCGTCTTCCTTCGTATGTCGGCCAGGCGCAACCTCCCAAAGGAACGAGGCTTCGTGACCACCTCATACCGTAAAAGAAAGATATGTCTCTTCCATAACATATGTCTTTTTCGCCATCATCGAGAGAAGCGGATCAACTTGGAACATGTAATAAACTTTGCATAATACATATGTATCCAGCATTCGGACTTTCTGGAACAGAGTAAGAAAACGGTTTTCATGTTCTAGTATCGCTCCCTGAATTTTTTCCGTAACAGACTTCCTGTTGAGCGTCGCCGTTTTGAGTGGACGTATGCCGACCCACTGCAGTAGCCTATGGAACAACGACGTCATCAAAACCTCGCAAGGTAAGAAGCCTGCATTTATCTTCATTAAGTAGTGCACCTGAACTCCCACAATAATCATTGATTACAGCCTTCAGTCGAAGTATCTCCGCAGAATTGCGGAGTAGAACCATCACGTCATCAGCCTATGCACGAACAGCTAGAAAGCGTCCAGCCTTTTAGCAGGGATGCTAGCATCCGAGGTAGGGGCTCCAGAGACAATACAAACAAAGTCATTGACACCTTTACAGGATACAGCTGAAAGATATCTGCAATTGCGAATATAGTCAACCACCAGCTGTATCATGGAATTACGACAGTAAAAATTTCGTTTGGACTGGGTCTCGAACCCATATATCCAGCTTATCGCGAGCAGTCACCTTACCGTTAGGCTATCCGAGCAAAAATCACGGCCCCACCCAAACTTCCATATGTCATCAACCACGCATGACTGAAAGGAACATTGCATCGTACTTCTGAACAACACAGGCGCGGCAAGACTGTATTTCCAGGGTGTAGTTTGACTATTACATGAGCTAGTCTGGAAGTACCATAACGTTATTAATTTGGTAAAATAATAAAATGCACAGCGGAAACGACATTGTAGTAAGATACGAGGGTTATTCGGAAAGTAAGGAACGAACGGTCGCGAAATGCAAAATACAGTGAAAATCTGATGTAGCGTTGGGCACTGTGTCTAGTACACCCGTCGATCGCATCATGTCTCTCTTTTCAGTTCTGAGCTCAAAGTGAGAACGTAAAGTGGCTAGAAATTAGCGTCTCGTGCCACGTATGAGGGCCTGGAGAAATATTTCGCCTGAAGCTATGCAATCCGCCTAACATAACTGTCATGCGGTTCGTTGTACACGACAATTCAAAATGGTTCAAATGGCTCTAAGTACTATGAGACTTAACATCTGAGGTTATCAGTCCCCTAGAACTTAGAACTACTTAAACCTAACTAACGTAAGGACATCACACACATCCATGCCCGAGGCAGGATTCGAACCTGCGACCGTAGCAGCAGTGTGGTCCCAGACTGAAGTGCCTAGAACCGCTCTGACCACAGCGGCACACGATAATTCTCGGCAGCACTCTGCAGGGACAATGAAGATTCTCCTGCAGCGTTTTCGATGGGAAGGTTTTGATCACCCACAATACAGTCCGTAATTGGCTACCCCTGAGGTTCATCTCTGCTCAAATGAACCACTGGCTATGAAGACAATATTTTGGCACAGACAACGAGCTGCAGTACAGAGTAGAAAATTGTCGAAAAGCAGTGGCGGCTGTCTTCTATAACGAGGGAATTGAATAGTTGGTACAACGCTACGACAGATGTCTAAGTCTGAGCGGCGACTGTGTAGAGAAGTAGCTGGGAGGTGTACTAACCGTTGCAAATAAAACAGTTTTGATTTTCACTGTGGTATCCATTTCGCGACCTATTGTTCCTTACTTTCCGAATATCCCTCGTAGTTCACATGTGCTACTATGGTTAAATGTTTATAATGTAAGAAAAGACTAAGAGTTTAAATTTTTGTTTATGTAGAAGATGATGTAGAAGACGTTGTAGGAATTTTATTCTTACAAGTAGATTAGTAGCTGTAAATTACAACACTTACAAAAAGAAAGCGTAAATTAAATTTTAAATACAGTTGCTTTCTTCTGTTCACATTTTTTGCTGTAAATACAAAAAATATCTCCTTCTAACATCGATACAAAATTTACATCGTCGAACAAATAACCGACACATAATCGTTGTTGAGTCTACCATTCCTGCTCCTCGCTCATCACAGATGTTGACTTCCGCGTGCACTCGTTGTTAATTGCCGTTTTTATAACCGTACCTCAACAACGGTGCATTCATGTCCTGCGGTTGTCTGGCAAATTATTTTGGATGCCATATCCCTGCTACACACACACACACACACACATATATATATATATATATATATATATATATATATATATATATATATCCTCCAAACGACTGGACCGATTTCTACCAAACTTGGTACACATATCACTTATTGTCTTGAAAGAATCGCTGTAGGGGCAAGCACCACCTACTTACCAAATACTGGGAGTGGAAAAGCAGTGCAGAACACGCCGCGCAAATATCCACAGTTCATTCTTCCAGTATTTGAGAATGAGACCAGTTGGAGACTTTTAGCAAACTTTACACATAATTTCTAACCGTTACGAAACTTTTTCTAGCTGACAACCCCTCACAAAATGATGAAAGGAGAAACGTTTATCGCTTACTACATTTTCGCTGTTCATGCAGTAAAACTGCCGCATCAGGAACGAAGTCTTGAGTTGTTATTTCTTTACTACCAGTTATATTCGCGACACATTTTGCAAATAGTATTTACATACAGGGTAAATTAGCTACCCCTACTTATCGGTTTTATGCAATCCCCAAAGCCTTAAAAACCACATGCCAAATGTACACAATCAATCGCATGCTACAAGCAAAGTGCTAGTCCTAGAGAAAAAATGAACAGGACGTTCTTGAAGGAAATTTAATGTAATTAAATTTTGTACTGGCATACGTTTCTGCTGGCGGCCATGGGTTTCGAGTTATTCAAGAAAAACGTGTCTGTAGGTCACTTTTGTTCGTTTTTCTTGAATAATTAAAAAACTGATGCATCTAACGAAAACGTATACCAGTACAAAATTTAACTACATTAAATGTCCTACAGAAAGGTCATATTCAGTTTTTCTGTAAGACTATTACTTGGCGCATATCGAGAGAGAGAATATGAAAATTACACTGCTGGTCATTAAAAATGCTACACCACGAAGATGACGTGCTACAGACGCGAAATTTAACCGACAGGAAGAAGACGCTGCGATATGCAAATTATTAGCTTTTCAGAGCATTCACACAAGGTTGCCACCGGTGACGACACCTACAACGTGCTGACATGAGGAAAGTTTCCAACCGATTTCTCATACACAAACAGCAGTTGACCGCCGTTGCCTGGTGAAACGTTGTTGTGATGCCTCGTGTAAGGAGGAGAAATGCGTACCATCACGTTTCCGACTTTGATAAAGGTCGGATTGTAGCCTATCGCGATTGCGGGTTATCGTATAGCGACATTGCTGCTCGCGTTGGTCGAGATCCAATGACTGTTAGCAGAATATGGAATCCGTGGGTTCAAGAGGATAATATGGATTCCAACGGCCTCGTATCACTAGCAGTCGAGATGACAGGCATCTTATCCGCATGGCTGTAACGGATCGTGCAGCCACGTCTCGATCCCTGAGTCAACAGATGGGGACGTTTGCAAGACAACAACCATCTGAACGAACAGCTCGACGACGTTTGCAGCAGATTGGACTATCAGCTCGGAGACCATGGCTGCGGTTACCCTTAACGCTGCATCACAGACAGGAGCGCCTGCGATGGTGTACTCAACGACGAACCTGGGTGCACGAATGACAAAACGTCATTTTTTCGGATGAATCCATTTTCTGTTTACAGCATCATGATGGTCACATCCGTGTTTGCCTTCATCGCGGTGAAGAAACACTGGAAGCGTGTATTCGTCATCGCCATACTGACGTATCAACCGGCGTGATGGTAAGGGGTGCCATTGGTTACACGTCTCGGTCACCTCTTGTTCGCATTGACGGCACATTGAACAGTGGACGTTACATTTCAGATGTGTTACGACCCGTGGCTCTACTCTTCATTCGATCCCTGCGAAAACCGACACTTCAGCAGGATAATGCACGACCGCATGTTGCAGGTCCTGTACGGGCCTTTCTGGATACAGAAAATGTTCGACTGCTGCCCTGACCAGCACATTCTCCAGATCTCTCACCAATTGAAAACGTCTGGTCAATTCTGGCCGAGCAACTGGCTCGTCACAATTCACCAGTCACTACTCTTGATGAACTGTGGTATCGTGTTGAAGCTGCATGGGTAGTTGTACCTGTACACGCCATCTAAGCTCTGTTTGACTCAATGCCCAGGCGAATCAAGGCCGTTATTACGTCCAGAGGTGGTTGTTCTGGGTACTGATTTCTCAGGTTCTATGCACCCAAATTGGATGAACATGTAATCACGTGTCAGTTGTAGTATAATATATTTGTCCAATGAATACCCGTTTATCATCTGCAGTTCTTCTTAGTGTAGCAATTTTAATGGCCAGTAGTGTACTTAGGAGGAAGCGTTTCCTAATACAGTACTCTTTAAGAGAAAGTTATTTGTATATCCGCTGGTGCTGCAGATTGTATACTGTACCTATCGACAGGTTGAGCGTCGCAAACATGACGCCCACCTTTCCAGTACAGGCTGCTCGGTGCCAACCGGCTGTCCTGTGCTCACTCGCTTCGCAGGATAGCTATTACACGCGTCACCACAACTTAAACATCGGCGCAGCTCATTTTGCATACTGTCGAGATGTTTCTGTCTTCTGTCAAATTTATTCCTAACAGTTTTTATACGGCAGTATGAGCTACAGGTATCATTACTGGGAAACGACTTACAATCTTTTCAAACAACACTTTAACCGTGCCTGACAGAATGTGTTTACTAACGTTTCGCGCAAGCGCTTAAATCTTAGGTAGTAAGTCCAGCGAAGTTTTATAGGTTGGTTCAAATGGCTCTGAGCACTATGGGACTTAACTTCTGAGGTCATCAATCCCCTAGAACTTAGAACTACTTAAACCTAACTAACCAAAGGACATCACACACATCCATGCCCGAGGCAGGATTCGAACCTGCGGCGGTAGCGGTCGCGCGGTTCCAGACTGTAGCGCCTAGAACCGCTCTTCCACTCCAGTCAGCCGAAGTTTTATGGGCACAAATTCAGTTTGCATCTAGCAGAGCGTCAACAAGTGAAAAGAAGTTTCCATTACTTGCTCCAAATTACCTTAAAGTTGGGACAGCCGCGCGAGATTAGCCGAGCGGTCTAGGCGCTGCAGTCATGGCCTGTGCGGCTGGTCCCGGCCGAGGTTCGAGCCCTCCCTCGTGCATGAGTGTGTATGTTTGTCATTAGGATAATTTAGGTTATGTAATGTGTAATCTTAGGGACTTATGACCTTAGCAGTTAAGTCCCATGATTTATAAAAAAAAAAAAAAAAAAAAAAAAAAAAAGTTGTGGCTGTGAAATGTGAAGTATTGCACTAGCGTTCAACAATTAAGTGTAGTCTCGCTCCGATTGATTTCTGTCCGTTTGATTTCACTAAGCCCTGACTTTGTGTAGAGACCAAATGTCTGAGTTTCTACCCCTGTGGTCCTTTTTTATGTATTGTGAATACTTTTTTGCTGAAGAAAGTAGGAAGCTTCCATTTTAACAACTCATTGTCAAGGAGCTCATTAGAGACGGTACTGTGCAGAAAATGGCGGATGAATAAGATTTATCTTGACTAATAGAGCATGTTCGCTTTTTGCATTTATTCTTAATTTTGGGATATTAGCTCCCCTTCCATAATCAACATCTGTATCTCTCACTAATGCGGTACCCCTCGATCTTCAGGTGGTTGATTATATTCCTGACGGTCGAAGTATCTCACAACTGGAATATGGACAGCAATAGAACGTATTATAGCGACGCATGATACATGATCTTTAGACTGTGTACCAATGTCGTTGGTTATCAAAATCGAGATCAGTCGGACAGATGAGAGTGCCAAGTTAGGCTGCCCCTGTGACGAAAAGGCTAGCTCCAGATTTAACCATTTATCTTCATCATCTACACAAACACAAGTTTCTATTCCCACTAAATCCATTCCAGATTTTTCATTACAAAAGCAATGATTTTCGTAAATTACGAAAAACTCACAGAAACATTAGCACATCTGGGAATAAGACAACAGTTCATACACTGAGAGCGAAAGAAGACAGCTCCGATGACCAAATAGGCAGAATGGTGTCGAGACATCATTTCGGGGTCAGTTGCTATGGCATATTGAAGCTGAGAACAAACGTAGAAGCAAGTAGACAGGATGTCACACGTATGGCTTCTGTTATTTGTACACTGTGTTAAAGTACTGAGAGCACTAGCTTGGCATCCATAAGATACAGCTAGGACAGCCAAGGGCTACGACGATCATAGAGCATCGGTATTTGCTGATAGGCCCTCGAAGAATACAGGAACAAAATTATGTCAACTACAGTCAGCCATTTCTGCGGCTACTGGGTGGATTCCAAAACTTGATACGGACACGAGACAACCAGCCACATGTGAGTATGATGCAGTTTATCTTCCAAATATAGTGGGCATTGCTGATAAGATAACGACATCCGGTATCAAGTTACATATCCGGTATTAGCTTACCGACCTGGCCGACTTACATTCCTGGGGAACAACCAGGAATTGATAGTTACCCAGGGCAACCCCCACAAGCACTAGGCAATTGCGTGATGCTGGTCATATGATATAAAAATCGTGGTAACCCTCTCTCCACCAATGGAAGAACAACAAAATAATGGAAAACCCAATGGACTAATAGGAATCGAACTCTTTTCTCCCTTCCCTTTATTATATTATGAATCCAGCAGCTCGAGCCCACCTCATTCGTCTGAACTTCATAGTGAGAGGATCATAAAGCGCCACCTGCAGGAACCAGCCACAGCCACCAGGCGCAAGAGGAATACGAATGTAAGTATCTAATAATAATAGAATTATTACTGCTGTTACTAACAAATATATATTCGGATATACACTTATGATCTTTTATGGTCCCAGCAGCACAACGCACCCCTGGGCTGATAGTAACGGAACTGCTGGATGAGGAAACGCGCATACTACAGGCTGCATTGCCACATCAGTGTAAATGAAGTGAATTAAGCACGGTATGTTTTTTTTTCGTAAAGATTTGTTGTTATTTCACTCATGTCCCCCTGCCTACCCATGTCCTGCCCGTGATAAAGTAACTTAAATCCGTGTGAAATGTCACACAGCAAAGGTATAAGCTGTGTAGGAAACATTAACAGTCTACCGCAATTAAACTGTTATGTCTTTCAGTAAGTTTACTGTGAATGTCCAAAAGCAGTTTACAAATATTTCATGCTTTCAGTCACTCGAACATGGGATAAGCAGTCATAAGTCGCTCTTTGTCATCATTCTCTTGGCATCCACAATCCTTCAGCTAAATCATGGTAGCATATTCAGGAATATGGTTCAAATGGCTCTGAGCAGTATTGGACTTAACATCTGAGGTCATCAGTCCCCTAGAACTTAGAACTACTTAAACCTAACTAACCTAAGGAGATCACACACATCCATGCCCGAGGCAGGATTCGAACCTGCGACCGTAGCGGTCGCGCGGTTCCAGACTGAAGCGACTAGAACCACTCGTCCACACCGGCCGGCTATTCAGGAATATCCAGAACATCTAGGTTAAGTTGACTTCTTGAACACACCGAAGTTGTGCAGTCCTATTGTCCCTAAATAGCTATGTAATGGACGACACATCCCCGGATCTGACCTGCAATATACACTCACTACCCTCACTTAAGTTAACGGCGAGCACATTCACTCCACAATTGATAATCAATTTGGTCTTTCTTACCATAAACTGGCCGTAGACACTTGCCTATCCACCATTTATATTTTGATTTTTTGTTAAATTGCTCATACCACTGCAAACAAAGTGTATAAACAGTGATCGATGAATAGCTCATACAGTCATGAGAGAGCTGGCAAAGCGCTAAGATACTGAGGGGCATAGCGTCAGGTGAAGAAACGACATGACATGGCAATTATGTTGTTTAACGTTAGCTTAAGTTTAAACACCACAGGCTCTAAATGCATCAGTGTCTGTATGATATCTGACCAACAGTTCCACCTTGTGGTCGTATTTTAAAATTCAAGAGTTTTGTGATTATGAAATGGTATTATGTACTGATGTATGGTATCGACAATGTGATACTACGATACATACTTCTCTGCTGTTCCAAGGCAACGTTCATTCACCGTTAGTAATGCTGGGGGATCATATTGTTGCAGTAGGAGACTTCCCTGGAACAATTAAAGTATTTAACAGCAAAGAATGCATACGTCTACAGGAACAAACGTTTGAGAATCTAATGTACACAAGTTATTGTATAAAGTATGCTGTAGATTGTCGACTAGGATGGCCATCGTACGTCCAGCGATCCTATGAGATGTTGTGAAGTAGATTGTTGGAGTCTGCGCCGGCCATTGTGGCCGAGCGGTTCTAGGCGCTTCAGTCTGGAACCGCGCGACAGCTACGGTCGTAGGTTCGAATCCTGCCTCGGACATGGATGTGTGTGATGTCCTTAGGTTAGTTAGGTTTAAGTAGTTCTAAGTTCTAGGGAACTGATGACCTCAGCTGTTAAATCCCATAGTGCTCAGATCCATTTGAACCATTTTGCATTCTGCTAGCTGAAGTCTGCATCCGGCAGAAGAAATTGTCGCCCAGTTGTTTGATCCATGTTTCGTTCGATTGGAGGTGGAAGCGTGTGAGCCAAGTGTGCCAAACAGAGGCACAAAACTGCGCTCCTATTTAAGTATGTTCATACAACACATAGAAATATGTAAGTCTTTACAAAAATCGAGTGCATGTTCGCTACAAAACACACTGCACACCAATGTGGGTGTGTTGTTGTCATCATGGCAAAATTGACAAATCATCCCCTTCACAAGATTTTTCTGATAACTGACTGGTCCTGCAATGATGATACTGGAAACTGGAAGAGGAAAAAGAAAAACGGTTCATTACTTCCTGACGTCATACAAGTATGTTATTTAATTTATAAGGGTTTTTCGAAATTATGAAAAACCCTGTTTCAGCAAAAAATCCGCTATCGCAGGAGATATTGCACGCACTGAGGTGGTGATGTGCCGGACGTTCAGAGAGATACCACCACCTAAAAGGGAGAAGCCAAGCAGTGTTTTCATATCCGATAACGTCGCATTGGAAAACTAGGATCAGATCCGGAGATATTTCTGCAATGCTCGCCATATACAAGTCAATACATTTTATTTGAGGCAGACATACTTAAGGATCCTGCAGCAGTTGGTCTGGGATAATAGCTTTCGAGTAGCATACTAATATTTACCAAGCTCACATAGGCGCCGACATGTCATTTAACAAATTCGTCACCATGTATGAGGATTGCCCGAGTATCTCGCAGTATGGTTTCCTGGTTCTTGATAAAACGAAGAAATTGAATGAGGGACTACATAGACGAAGCTTCGATGACATTCTGTATAGAAGGCAGTGTACCAAAACGCAACCCTGTCACTGTATTTTAGGCTATGTACAAATTCGCAACGATTAAGTGTCTTCATCTCAGTGGCATGAAGCATAAGCCAAACGTACGTTTATATGTCGACAGAAAAATCGAGACCATCAGTGGAAGAATAACAGAGTTGGATAGCGGCGTCAAGGCAACGGCTGTGAAAAGTGAATCTCCTCTGAATGTTTGAATCCAGCGAAATGAGCACTCAGTCAACACAAGCTAACGCAATTGGATGGCATTATCAAGGCAGCAGCTGCGAAAGGTGAATCTCAGGTGCAGCAGGCAGCAGTTGAATGATAGAATACAGTCATATGTCGAGACAACAAACGAAAAGATCAACGAGGCTCTTACGATGACTGTAAAGGTTCAAAATCATTAGACGGCATAAAAAATCGGTAAATATCATGGAAAGAAAAGCTCGGGAAGAAGGCAATGAAATCCTTCTGAGGTTACTCAATGGAAAGGCTGATGGGCTTGAAATAGCTGTGTACAAGACTATATAAAGTGGGTGCTATCTCGAAGTGTGATCGATTTGCAACAGAATGTGGACAAAACGCAAGGTTGTATGGCACGGAAAGCCATTTGTCGCAAACTGCGCCTCTTAAAACTTGGATAGCTGGATCGTCAACAGTCTCTCTCTGAAACGTTTAGACCTCTAACAGCAAGTGTGAAACAGCTTTCTCACATGATGTCGGCGTGGGATGGCGGTAGAGGAAGTAGTAGAAGAAAAGATAATAATGAAGTTGATGTTAATTAAGCGTCACAGTGTTAGCGAATTAGATGCTACCTATGGGATCAGTCGAGATCAGCCATTACGCCTGGGAAAGCTACCTATACGCTTAACGAAGGAAACCATCCACATTGGAGACGGGGAGTTTGAGCGGGCACCTGGTTTACTGGAGCTAATATTCCTGGAAACATCGGACCCTCAAAAGTATTTTCCGAAACAGAAGATATAATATACTGAAATATTACGTATGTCTAGCATACATAGGAGAGACAACACTCCAAAAATATGATTAAAAAGCACAAACTGTAGGAAACACATAACTTAGCGAAGGCCATGGCATTGACATTCAACATAAAAAGCTGAAGATAATACCTTTGGAGTATATATACGTCGGTTGGAACTTAAATATTGGCAACTATTTACTTACAGCTCGTAGAAAATAGATACGTGTTTCAAAGTTTTACTGACCTTCAGAGTAGTCACAAGCACTGTGTATAACCAGTTGTCAGCGATGTGGAATTTGTAGCAGTTCTGAAGCGAATGCCGTGAAGTGTTTCCTTCAGTTTAGAAATCGAGTTGAAGTTACAAGGGCTTAAGTCAGGGGAGTGCAGTAGATGGTATAGCACTTAGCAGCCCAATCAGTCAAACAAATCAGTAAGAGCTTGCATTGTACGTGCTTGAACATTGTCCTGCAAAATGATGGTCAGGTCCTGTAGAAAGTGTCATCACTTCTGTCTCTAAGCTGGTCGTGGGTTGTGTTGCAAAAATGAACAGCATAGAGACAGAAGTGATGACACTTTCTGCAGGACCTGACCATCTTTTTGCAGGACAGTGCCCAAGCACGTACAGTGCAAGCTCTTGCTGATTTGTTTGACTGATTGGGCTGCTAAGTGCTATACCATCTACTGCACTCTCCTGACTTAAGCACTTGTAAGTTCAACTCGATGTCCAAACTGAAGGAAACACTTCGCGGCGTTCGCTTCAGAACTGCTACAAATTTGTCGGGCAAGAGACCGCGCCTCTCAAACTGTCAACACAACTGGCACTACTAAGAGTATCCTACGACTTCCACATCGCTGACAACGGGTTATACACAATGCTGTTGACTACTCTGAAGGTCAGTAAAACTATGAAACACGTATCTATCATGTACGAGCTGTAAATAAATAGTTGCCACTATTAAAGTTCCAACCCTCGTATTATCATGGTCCTAACAAAATCATAAACCAGCTAAGGCTACTGACAGCATCAGTCACAGCGGGGAACACAGCTTATATGAAGAAATAATATCAGTCATCTCATAGCTTCCAGAAAGACGCATTATTGACTGATAATGCAGATGGTGATCTATGAACTTGATAAGCCGGCTCGCAGAATGATTCAGCACAGAAAAGTCATAATACATGCTTTGGAAGATTTTTGTCAGGCCGATCTTTTGGATATGAGAGACTACTGAAGATGAAATAAAGCGTTCAAATATGTCTTACTGATCACAGATAAGTAGTCCAAATTCTCCTGGTCACACCCTGTGAAGGCAGAGACTGGCTGGGAAGTGGCGCGGGCGTTTCAACAGTTGCTCTAGACTGATATGAATCGGTGTCCTGACAACCTACAGACCAACTACGGAGGTGAATTTCACAATAAGGATTTCAAGTTGGTAATGGAATGATACGGTATAAACCCCTATTCAACAATCTTCCACATGAAAGCTATTATTGTTGAGCGTCCGAATAGAACCATTAAGAACCGTATATGGATGCAACGAGGTAGTAGATGCGGTGCCTATAGAACTCTAATTCTAGTGACGTTGACTCTGTAGTTTCTGGAACATAGGAGCGAGCAAACATGTCATAGTACCCTACCCAAAACAAAATGGAGGGGCGGGTGCTTCTTTGCTTGAAGGTATAAGTGACGACTCGTAACTTTAAGAGCAAGTTAATCAAAGCTGTAGCAAGATCCCAATTCCAGCCCTCTAATCGATTAATTTTATTCCGTTCCATTAATACGACAACGGTCTCGTTAATGGCATTTGCCACAGACTCTCAAATGAAAAAACGGTATTCCATCCGATACTTACCATCAACTCCATTATTTAGGTGAGAAGGTTACTTAAACTGTCCTTTTTTGTGTGGCCCAAATTCTTCGAGAAATTTTGCTTCATCTAACATGTGTCGTAGCAACGGAGAAGACTGATTTTGGCCCCCTGGTCTGTTACAAATGCTACACCTTCTAAATTTGTGACAGGAATGTCGTAACTTACGAATTCAGACAAAATGTCCCTCCGAATAATGAGACAGATTTAGCACCATGAGCAGGAAATTTAATATGCATAAAACATGCGGTTTCATCTGCATTTCGCCGCCACTGTGGCCGAGCGGTTCTAGGCGCTACAGTCTGGAACCGCGCGACCGCTATGGACGCAGGTTCGAATCCTGCCTCGGGCATGGATGTGTTTGTGGTCCTTAGGTTACTTAAGTTTAAGTAGTTTTAAGTTCTAGGGGCTCATGACCTGAGAAGTTAAGTCCCATAGTTCTCAGAGCCATTTGACCCATTTTAGATCTGGAGAATGTGCTGGCCAGGGCAGCAGTCGAACAGGACCTGAAACATGCGGTAGTGCATTATCCTGCTGAAATGTAGGATTTCGCAGGCATCGAATGAAGGGTAGAGCCACCGGTCGTAACCCATCTGAAATGTAACGTCCACTGTTCAAAGTGCCGTCAATGCGAACAAGAGGTGACCGAGACGTGTAACCAATGGCACCACATACCATCACGCCGGGTGATACGTCAGTATGGCGATGACGAATACACGCTTCCAATGTGCGTTCACCGCGATGTCGCCAAACACGGATGTGACCATCATGACGCGGTAAACAGAACCTGGATTCATCCGAAAAAATGACGTTTTGCCATTCGTGCACCCAGGTTTGTCGTTAAGTACACCATCGCAGGCGCTCCTGTCTGTGATGCAGCGTCAGGGGTAACCGCAACCATGGTCTCCGAGCTGATAGTCCATGCTGCCGCAAACGTCGTCGAACTGTTCGTGCAGATGGTAGTTGTCTTCCAAGCGTCCCCATCTGTTGACTCAGGGATCGAAACGTGGCTGCACGATCCGTTACAGCCATGCGGATAAGATGCCTGTTATCTCGACTGCTAGTGATGCGAGGCCGTTGGGATCCAGCACGGCATTCCGTATTACCCTCCTGAACCCACGGATTCCATATTCTGCTAACAGTCATTGGATCTCGACCAACGCGAGCAGCAATGTCGCGATACGATAAACCGCAATCGCGATAGGCTACAATCCGACCTTTATCAAAGTCGGAAACGTGATGGTACGCATTTCTCCTCCTTACACGAGGCATCACAACAACGTTTCACCAGGGAACGGCGGTCAACTGCTGTTTGTGTATGAGAAATCGGTTGGAAACTTTCCTCATGTCAGCAAGTTGTAGGTGTCGCCACCGGCGCCAAGCTTGTGTGAATGCTCTGAAAAGCTAATCATTTGCATATCACAGCATCTTCTTCCTGTCGGTTAAATTTCGCGTCTGCAGCACGTGGTGCTTCGTGGTGTAGCAATTTTAATGACCAGTAGTGTAACTGAAGAGAATGTGAATACATTCCTTATCTATCCACTGTGTACTAGAATTCAGCACTGTTACATAAATTGGAAAGTTTCAAATGGTTCAAATGGTTCTGAGCACTATGGGACTTAACATCTGAGGTCATCAGTCCCCTAGAACTTAGAACTACTTAGATCTAACTAACCTAAGGACATCACACACATCCATGCCCGAAGCAGGATTCGAACCTGCGACCGTAGTGGTCGCTCGGTTCCAGACTGAAGCGCCTAGAACCGCTTGGCCACAACGGCCGGCTTGCAAAGTTTATTTTATTCCTTATACATAATATGTTATCAGTTTCAGCCCCAGAATTGACAAAAATTTCACAGAAACGCAGATTTAAAGAAAAGTGGTTAATCAATATGGCTTCTCACCATCAACAACAGCTCAGACTCATTTTTAAATTTTGTTACGACCTTCATCACCCTCTACAGACCAACCTGTTCTTTCCATAATGCCTTTTTCGACTTGCGTCTGCAGGTGTACTATGACTACTTCAGATTTTGCTTAAAATGTAAACTGTTGAATAATGTACCAAATAAAAAAAATCCATTTATTCCTTTTATCGTGAAACTTGATGTTAACCTCTCTCATTGATTAAAAAGCACGCAATAATAAAATGAAACTATGGATCAGAATGTCAAAACACGAAGAATATCACAATGGAAACGGTTTAAATGAAGTAAA
This sequence comes from Schistocerca serialis cubense, assembly GCF_023864345.2. Taxonomy (NCBI): domain Eukaryota; kingdom Metazoa; phylum Arthropoda; class Insecta; order Orthoptera; family Acrididae; genus Schistocerca; species Schistocerca serialis. Next base: position 844,422,174 of record NC_064640.1, on the reverse strand, counting down.
GTTAAAATCTTGTCATTTTCTTGTAGACAACTCGTGGCACTTACAGAGAACATCTTCATCTCTCAAGAAGCTTGATATGGTTGCTGTTTTGGCTATGGCAGAAAAACACTGGGTCTTATAGAGCAGCAGTACGTGTCACAAGCTAAACCCTCAGGAAAACAAAGAAAACACCTCTACTAACGCTGTCCCTAATCACCTTCGCCTTGTACAACGGTCTACAACTCTAGCCACACATCCTGAACATTCCAAACGTCAGGAATTGCATCAGAAAGCATGCGGCGAGTAGACACTCAGTGTCCCTTTTCGTTTATTATTCCGATGATTTCGACCAATATTTTCAGTCGGATTTATGTCAGCTCGTTTAGGTTGCCATTCCAACACAGTAAAATTTCTGCGGTCGTCGAGCCATCTTTGAACAACAGTTGAGTTCTAAATGGGCGAGCAGTCCTGCTGGAACATGACATAATCATCGCGAAATCTCGCTCTCACAGAAGTCAACATCATATTCTCAAAATCTGAAGCGTAATTGCGCACCGCAAGTTTTATTTCCAATTCCCACAGGAGTCAACATCCATCGGACGACGTCCATGACCGTATCCTTACCGATTCCCTGCCACTTTTTCGGCAACTCTTAATATATTTTGAGTCATTTCTAACACCTTTTGGCCGGTAAACAAATACTTTCCCTGTCGATGCCGTACAGAAAACTAATTCGTCAGTGAAAATCACTCGCCTGTAAAACTGGGTAGTTCTGACGACATTTGCAACAACAAAAACAAAGTGAGCTTCTATGTGAGAAACAGATATGTCTCTTTCACAGCAGCATTTCTTGCGCTCAGTGCACCTCCCCTTAGACAAAGAATAACTGACCTATTGCTAACAGCGAAGCTTAAAACTTGCTGGATTTGTCATGCATTGGAGAATGGATAGTTTTCCCAGAAACGAAATATCCGCCGATCCTGAGCTTCTATTGTTATGTGGCGAGAAACAGAATAAGGCCATTTGCTCAGGTTACCATCTTCTTCCTTTTTTCTAACCCACCTACTCAACCGTCGACTTGAGAAGGCCCACAGTCATTCATATACAGGGGATAATGTGAATGCCTGTACTTACTTGGGAATAGCTGCGAGTCTTCCTGGAATACTGCAGTTACATGATTTACTAGATGCTACTTGGAAGAGTTGTTTCAAAATCACAGCTCAGTCTAGAAAGACTGCTAGTTTACTACTTCGTATGGGCAGCCTCAACAACGGATTACACATTTACAAGAATAATTACAATCTAAGGTGCCAAATTTCGTAAACTCGCTAATTTGTAAGCCCGACTTGCATAACATGACAAGTACACACTGGATAAATTCAAAATCGGGAGAGGTGCGCGGGAGCAGTTCCTCATCAGATTTAAATTTTCTGTCGTGAGCTTAAAATCCTTGAAACAAAATCATCAAACAGGCCTCTAACAATCACTTTCCCGCCTAATCTAGTGTTTCCCAATCAGGGAAACTCCCCATCACACCCCCTTCAGATTTAGTGGTAAGATGGTCCAGTGGAAAGCTCCTCAAACCTGCACACAGGTCAAGCATGAAAACAGGAAGAAAGTGAAAAAAGAACAAAATAGAGACGGTGAACTGTCTAAAAATAACAAGTGGAACATAGAGCAGCTCTAAAGAGCAACGGCGCCGCGGCTCCATGGTCCAAGTGACAGGGAATCGCAAAAAATACATAAAAATAAATAAATAAGTAAATTAGTATAATACATGATCTGAAAAAAAAATCTGATAACGCAAAAGTATACTTATTAACATTTTCAAGAAATATTTTTTTTTATTTTATGCAGAAGGCCGTCATTTATTTTAGAACACAAGAGATTTTTATTTTCTTTGTTAAAAAAGGCAAAAAAAGAAAAAACTAAATATGTCATCAATTTGAGTGGCATGGTGTTGAGTGATGATGCGGTCTCGGTTTTGCAGAAAGGTCTCAACTTCGCTCCCACTCCCAAGTTCACTCCGGTCGCAGAAATTGTTAGTGCTGTTGAACAGGTTGCAGCTCGACTTCCGCCAGAATCAGCCGAGGAAATACGTCGTGAAACTTGTCGTGCGTTGACGAAATCCAAGCCGATGAAGTCAAATATCAGCAGTAAAGAGAGGGCGGCCATTCGTGATCTGAGGGAGCGCTCTGAAATTGTTGTCTTACCGGCTGACAAAGGCAATGCTACAGTTGTTGTCTCCCATAAGGACTACACTGATAAGATGCAGAGCCTGCTAAATGACGATTCCTACCGGAAGATCAGCGTTGACCCTACAAAGAAGGTGGAGAACAAGATGAGGGCGCTTCTCAAGGACGCAGATTTACCGGAGGGTGACGCTAAGAAATTGTTACCCCAAGGTCCGGTACCGCCTAGACTATATGGACTCCCGAAGGTTCACAAAGAGGGGGTACCATTACGCCCCATTGTCAGCAACATCAGGGCACCTACATATTTGTTGGCCAAATACCTGACGGGAATGTTAAGTCCTTATGTGGGTAAATACCCTCATCACATCCGTAATTCCGTGGATTTTGTTAAACGCCTTGATAGCTTCAGGTTGGATGAGTCAGATATCGTGGTGAGTTTTGACGTCGTTTCCTTGATTACGAGGGTACCCCTGCGAGAGTCACTAGATTTGATTAGTCAGAAGTTTGACGAGAAGACCACTGAAATATTTAGGCATGTCTTGACTTCCACATATTTTCTTTTTAATGGAGAATACTACGAACAAACGGAGGGAGTCGCCATGGGTAGCCCACTCTCACCGGTGGTAGCGAATTTGTACATGGAGAACTTCGAGGAGGAAGCCCTGTCGTCATCTGTATGGAAACCTACTTGCTTTTTCCGTTACGTGGACGACACGTTCGTCATCTGGCCACATGGTATGGATAAACTCCTTGACTTCCTTACACATCTAAACTCCATACACCCCAACATCAAATTCACTATGGAGACTGAAACGGAGGGTAAATTACCTTTCCTTGATGTCTTGGTCAAGAGAAGGGCTGACGGCACCCTAGGTCATGGGGTGTATCGGAAGACTACGCACACTGATCTGTATTTGCACGCAGACAGCTGCCACCACCCTTCACAGAGGAATGGGGTACTTAAAACTCTAGTACACAGGGCGCGCACTATCTCTGACGCAGAGAGTCTACCCCAGGAATTGGAACATCTGAGAACTGTATTTCGAAAAAATGGGTACTCAGAGTGGCAGATTCAACGTGCTCTCCGCCCAACCACTGCAGCACAACCTGTTGAGATGGATGAAGTCACGAGGGAGGAGGTAGGCACTGCATTTATTCCATACACAGGCGCACTCTCGGGGAAAATCGCCCGCACTCTGAAGAAACACCGGGTCGGAACTGTTTTTTGTCCTCCAAATAAAACTCGTGCACTGGTGGGGAGCGCCAAAGATGACCTCGGTTTGAGGAAGGCCAGCGTGTACCAGATTCCGTGTCAATGTGGCAAGTCGTATATTGGTCAGACGATGCGTACCGTCGAGGATCGATGCCGTGAACACCAGAGGCACACTCGACTGATGTATCCGAGCAAGTCGGCGGTCGCTGAACATTGTTTGTCGGAAAATCACGCCATGGAGTATGACTGCACGAGGATTCTGGTACAGACGTCGAGATACTGGGACAGCGTTGTTAGAGAGGCCATCGAAATTCGCACCAATGACGACCTCATAAACCGTGACTGTGGCTATAATCTTAACAAGGCTTGGGAATCAGCGATCGGGTTAATTAAGAGTAAATCGAGGAAACGTATAGTTGTGACGACCACGGCGGACAGAGCCATCACACCGACGTCATCTCAGACGCCGTCGCAATCTGTTCCACCGCGCGACCGTGGCGCGGGGCGCGGACGACGGAGGGAGCGCGCCGCGGGCGGAGGGTATTTAAATCCGCCGCCGCCGCGACCGAACCCAGTTCCCTCTGAGCAGCCATAGCGTACGGATCTCCGTGCCGCCACGTTCACAATAGCTCAGTCCGTCAGTTCACCTGATGATGGCGACATGTATGACCGCCGAAATATTGTGCCTGTTGGACACCATAGACCGGCAGCATACCCGTGGATATTTTGATTATCAAATACGCCGGGAGAAACTCAAGAATCACTTGAATTCAATTGTTGCAACAAAGACTGAATGACCTCCAATTTTATATTAAATAATAAGAGAAGCTGACTCAATGGGCGACCTTAGAGCTACTTCCAGGAGTTGCTTTAACAGACTGTAACTGGATTAAAAGTAAATATTACGAAAATACGGTAGATTTTGGTACATGGACTCTGTATAAATGCTGTTGTTTGGAGGAAACAGTGTCGTTTGTTGTACTGTGCCCTTTGTTTCCAGATGACTGGGAATTCTGTCACCCGTAATGAAGTGGCGTGTTCTCCCTCCGTTCTAAAATAAAATAAATAAATAAATAAAAAATCGTCACTCGGTTGGGCTGCCATGTGGGCAAGTCGTGTTCACACCTTCCTCGTGCCCTCTACTATTTTTTTCACAGTATTATGTACTGGCCGTCCCGTCATTGAAAAATTGAAATGTTAGTTCTCTTTCTGTGGTCATACTGTACGCTGGTTCAAATGGCTCTGAGCACTATGCGACTTAAGTTCTGTGGTCATCAGTCGCCTAGAACTTAGAACTAATTGAACCTAACTAACCTAAGGACATCACACACATCCACGCCCGAGGCAGGATTCGAACCTGCGACCGTAGCGTTCACATTCATACGAGCATCTAAATCGGGCAAGGAGGCATATCCCACTCACTTACCAGGCGTAAAAATTAGGTGCGTCGGTAAGAGATTCCTATCATATGACACACGTACTGTCACTAATGCCGCCTATGACACACCAGACGTATTTTCTGTTGGAGGATTCGATTGACTTGTCGCCTTGTCATCAAACGTTTGCGGTTCCCATTCGAAAGCTACTTCCTTTCGGCTGCTGCTACAGTAGTTGTGCGGAATCAGTAGTCATTATAGTTCCCTTCCATACACCACGCTTTGCAAACGAACGTTACAACACGACACAGACGCAAATTTGAAAACAGCGAACAACGGGAAAAATATGGCAGCGGGGAGGTTTTTCTTTGGTATCTCCTTTTTTAATTTTCTTTTATATCTTATTTTTTGTTTTCCTAGACCGTTTCCACTTTAGGCGTTGGTCCCCAACACCCATACTACCCCCAAAAACCTATCTAACCTAAAAACAAAAACAAAGTTAGTGCCACCGCCACTTTCACCCTAAAAACTAGCTATAACGGATGTTTTCCATCATTTCAGGCTCCGCCCACAAACAAAAATTAAATAAACTTCTGATCGTTTTATTAAAAAAAGAAAGGGATAAAGGAAAGGATATATATATACATATGTATTTTGTTTGAAGCTTCGCTCCCCGCGCCCGGGTTCTCGGGTTCGATTCCCGGCAGGGTCAGGGATTTTCTCTGCCTCGTGATGACTGGGTGTTGTGTGCTGTCCTTAGGTTAGTTAGTTAGGTTTAAGTAGTTCTAAGTTCTAGGGGACTGATGACCATGGCTGTTAAGTCCCATAGTGCTCAGAGCCATTTTTTGTTTTGTTTGAAGCTTCTTCCGGGAGTGTCCACAGCAGCCAGACGACGAGATGTCCAGGTTGTCTTCTCGTTCAGCGAGGAACACGATTTGCCCGCTTGGCAGTCCAATACCGTGACCACATAACCACGACGCCGTTGCTCTTTCAAGATGCTCTATATTGCACTTGTTGTCCTTAGACCGTTCACTGTTTCTATTTTGCTCTTTCTTCACATTTCATTACATATTCCTCCTGTTTTCATGCTTGATTTGTGTTCAGTTTTTGACGGGGTGTCCACTGGGCCCTATTACCACTAAATCTTATAGGGTTTCGATGGGGAGTTCCCCTTTTAAGGCGACCACACCGAGGTTCAGGTCGAAAAAAATCGATTTTCAGTTTTCATCATATTTCGATAGATTACGGTTTTATTTAAGTACTCTGAAAAGGATTTTGCTGAAAAAAAAACTTTTTTCGAGCATTTAAAGAGCACTTTCCTACCACGTGTGTTTATGTGCCACGCCCACTTTTCTGTCACCCACTTTTCCGCATATATTTTAGATCTTTATATCACCTACATTGCACGTTAGGGATTTTGTTTTTACTCCCGAGTGTGTTGGCTATCCTTGGAATGCAACGGTCGGTATTCTTCTGTTTCCGCTGTTTGTAAACAACACGCTTTCAAACACGCGGTTAGTTTTGTTTAAGTGTGATTGCGAGTAGTTGTTATAGAAAACTTGCAGGTATACTATGGGCAGGCAATTAGGAGAAATAAAGAAAATCTGGAGGCAATGAAGAGAGATGTTTGAGCCATATTCTTCCATAAGTCCTCTACTGACGATAAGCCATGTCATGGAGTGTGTCCATCAGGAGAAAATTCGTGCTGGAAATATAATAGGGCTCAGGCAAATGGAGAATCTTATTCTCACCAGCATTCTCTTCCTGCTGCTGTTATTACAGCAATTAAAAATATTTTCACAGGCTTGGCTCATCCTGACCTTCTAAGGAAATTTGGAACTGCTTTCCTAAAACTGTATTTGTACGCGTGCTTACAATGAAACTAGGAGTTCATGATGCTGTTATTACATTCAATTGTGGTAATATTGGAAAGTGTTGGGTACTGAAAAATCTGGGAATTAATCCTGGTGAAAATATGATCACTGGGCTGCAACACTGCGATAAAATGAGGATAGCCGATGCAGGCAGGTCTGCATCTAATATCGCCAAGAAAGCAAGAGAAACATCCAGGAAGGTGAGAAAGAAGCTGGAAGACCTGCTAGAGGCCAAAGAAGGGCCATTTCATGCAGCAGGACAGTTTTAATTAACTGTAAGTAACTAATTTCAAAAGTTTTTTCTTTAAAGTCAGTTTCCCAAAAATTAAAATATTCAGTACATACACCCCACTATATCAGAAACTACGCTACTGGCCATTAAAAATGCGACAACATGAAGATGACGTGCTACAGACGCGAAATTTAACCGACAGGAAGAAGATGCTGTGATACGCAAATGAAGCTGCTTTTCAGAGCATTCACACAAGGTTGGCGCCGGTGGCGACACCTACAATGTGCTGACATGACGAAAGTTTCCAACCGATTTCTCATGCACAAACAGCAGTTGACCGGCGTTGCCTGGTGAAACGTTGCTTTGATACCTCGTGTAAGGAGGAGAAATGCGTACCATCACGTTTACGACTATGATAAAGGTCGGATTATAACCTATAGCGATTACGGTTTATCGTTTCGCGACATTGCTGCTCGCGTTGGTCGAGATCCAATGACTGTTAGCAGAATATGGAATCGGTGGGTTCAAGAGGGTAATACGGAACGCCGTGCTGGATCCCAACGGCCTCGTATCACTAGCAGTCGCGATGAAAGGCGTCTTACCCGCATGGCTGCAATGGATCATGCAGCCACGTCTCGATTCCTGAGTCAACAGGTGGGGACGTTTGCAAGACAAAAACCAACTACACCACAGTTGGACGACGTTTGCAGCTGCATGGACTATCAGCTCGGAGACCATGGCGGAGGTTACCCTTGACGCTGCATCACAGACAGGAGCGCCTGCGATGGTGTACTCAACGACTAACCTGGGTACACGAATGGAAAAACGTCATTTTTTCGGATGAAACCAGGTTCTGTTTACAGAATCATGATGGTCGCATCCGTGTTTGGCGACATCACGGTGAACGCACATTGGAAGCGGGTATTTGTCATCGCCATACTGGCGTATCACCTGGCGTGATGGAATGGAGTGACATTGGTTACACGTCTCGGTCATCTCTTGTTCGCATTGACGGTATTTTGAACAGTGGACGTTACATTTCAGATGTGTTACGACCAGTGGATCTACCCTTCATTCGATTCCTGCGAAACCCTACATTTCAGGAGGATAATGCACAACCGCATGTTTCAGGTTCTGTACGGGCCTTTCTGGATACAGAAAATGTTCGACTGCTGCACTGGCCAGCACATTCTCCAGATCTCTCACCAACTGAAAACGTCTGGTCAATAGTGGCTCCTCACAATACGCTAGTCACAATTCTTGATGAACTGTGGTATCGTGTTGAATCTGCATGGGCAGCTGTACCTGTACACGTCATCCAAGCTCTGTTTGACTCAATGCCCAGGCGTCTCAAGGCCGTTATTACGGCCAGAGGTGGTTGTTCTGGGTATTGATTTATCAGGATCTATGCACCCATATTGCGTGAAAATGTTATCACATTTCAGTTCTAGTATAATATATTTGACCAATGAATACCCGTCTATCATTTGCTATCATCTGCATTTCTTCTTGGTGTAGCAATTTTAATGGCCAGTAGTGTATCCTAGATAAATGAATGAATTTTTCACCGACTCTGCACAACATAAAAATCCACCTCTGGCACGACATTCATTAATATTCACCCATTAGGAAGTTCACAAAAAACATTTTCTGCAGATAAAACTTAATATTTTCTGTTAATATATTTAAAAAAGTATTTCTTAAAATTCTTTAAAATGGATAAAGTAGATTTTAGTACATTTGACTCTGTAACGTCCCCTTAGAAAAATTGTACAAGACTGTGCTTAAACTGACGCACAATATTTTTAGCGCAACGCAATCTGACTTTCAAAATTCCCTACAAAAGAATGGCCCTGACTAACATTAACCTACACCTTTCACAAATCACTTACCTCACCAAAAATCTTTGTTACTCGAACTACTGCAATACAGCGAGCGCCACTACTGCCAGCTAAATAAAAGATTCAAACTACTGAAGGCACTAACTATTAATAGGCATAGTTAGCAAATGAAAGATTTTAATAGAGATCAAACAATGTATTTACCTTACTAGTGTTCAAAAGTCATAATACATATAGCAGTTCATGATATCCAATAATACAAATTTACTGTCACTGATGGACACACGTCCAGATCATCCGCTCTCAAAACTCCGCCATCTCTCTCCTCATATCCACCACTGCTGGCGGCTCACCTCCAACTGCGCAACCTACACGCTGTTCACATCCAGCTGCCCAACACTACAATGGCAGACAACAATGCAAACTAGCCACAGACTGCACACAGCACAGCCAGTGATTTTCATACAGAGCGCTACGTGGCGTTACCAATAAAAAAACCTAAACAGCCTTCTTACATAGCCCCCATGCTCCCCACAAAAAAATTTACAAATTGTTTTGCGCACTGGCCAATACAGACTTAAAAAAATTTTCATAATTATAAATACAATAACAAAGAAATCAAATGCACACACTTATTGATACAATGTTGGTCAAAAGTTATAATTTTCTCACAGTCCATAAAGACAGTCCTGATCATTCATCATAGTAAAATAGCAGTGTTTTTCTCAATGTCTGAGCAGTAAAATAAAATGCACACGGAAGTAGTAGATTTCCATGCAGTCTTGAAGAAGTAGTGTTGTCCTTCCAATGGAAAGACAGTGCTGACTCTTGACATGCAGACAGGTAATGGGCCACAACAGAGCAAACCCACCTCAGAGTCAGTCGAAGTTTTGAAGAATATTGGTAGGTAGGTCATCACAGAGTAGACCCACTGTAGTCCTGGTAGAGATTATGGTATTGGTGGGCCACCAGAGGTGCAGACCCACTGCAGTCCTTGTAGAAGTAATGGTGTTGGTGGGCCATCAAAGATGCAGACCCACTGTAGTCCATGTAGAGACGGCCAGCAGCCATCTGTTGTGACTGTGCAGGTGTACAACCACCATCGAAGAGTCTTGCGGAGAATACAGCAAGTCCATAAACCATAAACCACCACTTGTGCACTCACAAAACTTTTTGGAATGTCCTTAGAACCAGCAATGCTGTTAACCAGTCCCTTGCTGAATTAACAACACACGTGCAAGCACTATCAGTGCCTACTTCTCACACATTCTCCATATACTATGACCAACAGAAACGTGTGCAGTGAAATGTAACTTACAAGTTACTTAATTTGATGAACTGGTGTCAATTACAATTTATAACATAAGAATACAATAACAAAGGTACAAACTACATCACTAAAGAACATAACAATACAGATAACATTTGTAGTAAAACAGGCTTTACAAAAGAATAGAAATAAACATGTACATCAGTGTTACAAGAATTATGACATAAGTACATGCATAAAAGATCAGAATAACTTTTGAAACATCAACTTCACACTTGAGCATTAAAACAAAACAGAATAAATAATGTCTAAACATCTTTACAAAGTAAATAACATATTATCACAAAATTTTACAACGTAAATCTTATTAGCTACACTCATTAAGACAGGACGAACACAAATTGACATAGCGTAATAACACAAAGGTACAGGACGGGGTTTGTTTTCAGTGTGACATTTGGTACTGCAGTCCAACCCAAAACTTCATTCTGTAGATCTTTCCTCTTATTTCAACATTTGTTTCCACCAAAAAAAATCGTATCCAAGCATGCTTTATGTATTCTGTTCACATCCTCTTTCAAAAATAGTTTTTCTTCACTGTACACTACTTTTTGGCCAAACCATTTCTCAATGTATTATTCCAATTCATCATAGTTAGTTTCTTATATAGTCTACCCCCTCTTAAGCTAACTTAAATCTACTGAGCTCATATATATATACCAAGGGACGAGGCAATGCAGCAGCACATAACAATTAACGCAAACAGCAATGACAAAAAAATGCAAATTGGCAAAGCAAGCAGCAAAAAAATATAAATTAGCAAGGCAATTGCAATACTACAACTAATATAAGGCAATATGCAGCAAACAAGAAAAATAAACCAGTAGTAAAACTGGCTTAACAGAGTAATATAAAGTGAAATTTAGTAGCGCTATGCCTAGCAAACAGCAGCAGCAAATGCAATAACTTATATCTAAACATGACAAAGCTCAAGCTGAAAAAATATTACAGTAAAAATTGCCATGTTTAATACCTATGTCACATCTTAACACTAGAGTGATGCATCACGATAAATTACTCTACCAAAAAAAATTACCAAGTAGTTGAAAAGAAAATTATGTATGCAGTTACTGTTATTAATCCCTTCTTATTGTTCTTTCCAATCCAAGTGCTCCTTTTACGAAGAATATGGATCATAAAATTATTATTTAATAGTGTTCACATTAGCAAATGCATTTAATTTTATTTTATAAAGCCAATGCTGCAACACAGCTGGAAACCAGATATTAAACAAAATGAGCAATCTCTCAACTAGAAAGACAACAGATGTAAAATGTTTCTCATCATTTCATTAGGCATTTTAGTAAATATCATAAATTAAGAGCTCCACAGTGTAATCATATGTTTTCAAGTTTGAGCGTGTCGTATTTGCGACACTTTCTACAAAGAAATGTCAATAGCGAGGATAATGGCCTCTTTTTCTTTTCACCTGTGCCTCTGAAAGGCACACACTAATGGCTTTTTTCCAGGCAACTGTTGGGCAGCTGGGTGCCCACGACGCATTACGTGAAGCTGGTCACTTAACTTTCTCACCGAAGTATTTACGACACCAGTTTGCACTACAGTGACAGTCTCATATACAAAATTTCACAGGTCGAGAATTTGCGTTACAAATGTGTCAAAACAAAATCCTATAAATATAACAGTGTCCAAAAAATTTTCTTCGGCGTTGTGATACATTTACGCATATACATACATTTCGTAATTCTGAAAGTGCGATTCTTGGTTTCCAACATCCTATTCCACAAATCAGAGTCCCTAACCACTACTCATTATTCCTTACCTTATTATACATATACATATTTGTCAGCACTTCTTCAATATTTCATCATAAGAAATACGTAGCATAATCAAATTCCTCATATAGCATCAGCTTATTGATCATAAACATACCTCAACAGCATAATAATACACATTGTCGTCGTAATAATATCATCATAACACCTCAGTCAAATCTCAAAAAAGGCGTAGCTTTCTGCAATAATGTCAAAACCTAAAACAAAATTCTCTATGCATTTAAATAGTGTCATCTACCTCAAACGTACTTTAAATATCATGATCCCACAGCAAACACATCATTCAAAGCTCTCATAGTATCATAATGGTTCCGAAAAAATACACTCCTGGAAATTGAAATAAGAACACCGTGAATTCATTGTCCCAGGAAGGGGAAACTTTATTGACACATTCCTGGGGTCAGATACATCACATGATCACACTGACAGAACCACAGGCACATAGACACAGGCAACAGAGCATACACAATGTCGGCACTAGTACAGTGTATATCCACCTTTCGCAGCAATGCAGGCTGCTATTCTCCCATGGAGACGTTCGTAGAGATGCTGGATGTAGTCCTGTGGAATGGCTTGCAATGCCATTTCCACCTGGCGCCTCAGTTGGACCAGCGTTCGTGTTGAACGTGCAGACCGCGTGAGACGACGCTTCATCCAGTCCCAAACATGCTCAATGGGAGACAGATCCGGAGATCTTGCTGGCCAGGGTAGTTGACTTACACCTTCTAGAGCACGTTGGGTGGCACGGGATACATGCAGACGTGCATTGTCCTGTTGGAACAGCAAGTTCCCTTGCCGGTCTAGGAATGGTAGAACGATGGGTTCGATGACAGTTTCGATGTACCATGCACTATTCAGTGTCCCCTCGACGATCGCCAGTGGTGTACGGCCAGTGTAGGAGATCGCTCCCCACACCATGATGCCGGGTGTTGGCCCTGTGTGCCTCGGTCGTATGCAGTCCTGATTGTGGCGCTCACCTGCACGGCGCCAAACATGCATACGACCATCATTGGCACCAAGGCAGAAGCGACTCTCATCGCTGAAGACGACACGTCTCCATTCGTCCCTCCATTCACGCCTGTCGCGACACCACTGGAGGCGGGCTGCACGATGTTGGGGCGTGAGCGGAAGACGGCCTAACGGTGTGCGGGACCGTAGCCCAGCTTCATGGAGATGGTTGCGAATGGTCCTCGCCGATACCCCAGAAGCAACAGTGTCCCTAATTTGCTGGGAAGTGGCGGTGCGGTCCCCTACGGCACTGCGTAGGATCCTACGGTCTTGGCGTGTATCCGTGCGTCGCTGCGGTCCGGTCCCAGGTCGACGGGCACGTGCACCTTCCGCCGACCACTGGCGACAACATCGATGTACTGTGGAGACCTCACGCCCCACGTGTTGAGCAATTCGGTGGTACGTCCACCCGGCCTCCCGCATGCCCACTATACGCCCTCGCTCAAAGTCCGTCAACTGCACATACGGTTCACGTCCACGCTGTCGCGGCATGCTACCAGTGTTAAAGACTGCGATGGAGCTCCGTATGCCACGGCAAACTGGCTGACACTGACGGCGGCGATGCACAAATGCTGCGCAGCTAGCGCCGTTCGACGGCCAACACCGCGGTTCCTGGTGTGTCCGCTGTGCCGTGCGTGTGATCATTGCTTGTACAGCCCTCTCGCAGTGTCCGGAGCAAGTATGGTGGGTCTGACACACCGGTGTCAATGTGTTCTTTTTTCCATTTCCAGGAGTGTATATGAACAGTTCACAAAGTACAGACAAAATACAATTTCATAAGTGTGAAGTTATCCAACTGTGTAATTGCGTAAACATGTGTCACTGACGTGGTAAAAAAACTGTTTGTCTCTCTCAGTTAAATGATCAGATAGCTGTGTAATTTATGTGTTAGAGAAATATGGTACCGATGTGTAAAGTTGTATAAGCAAATACCATATTAGCTAGGGCTCCTTGTGCTTGCCAGACACATAGTACACAATGTAGGCATGTACCCCCTGAGGATTAATGTAATTATACCCTTAGGTGTTACAGATTACAGAAATGGAATAAAATGTATCACGGAAAACTTTCTTTGTAATTCAAAAATCTTTAAAAAATAAATGTTTTAAGTACAAAATTAATCACTCAAATACGTGTCCCTTAGCGCTAAATGTGCATCTTGCCGTAAGATAATTCTGTGGAAGTGTGGTAGTTATCGTACTCTGTAAGCAAATTTCTGCTGAAGTCAATGTACTCACCTTGTAATAAACAAAAGTGAAATGCTATGCATATAGATATCGTAGTTATTACATACAGTACCATGATCAAGAAAGTACTATACTGTAATGTATTGTTGTGCTGCGGAAAAGGTTGTCTCATTGTAGCTATACCACAAAAGTTACTACCAAAACATGTTTCATTTTCCAGAAGAATTCAGAAAAACTGTACAGATATAAAACAGATACACCGCAAAAGCAACAATGTAAATCGTGTCACATATTAGTAGCGTCGTGATATAATCGTGTAGCTGTCAAAGAAACGAAATACTAAGTCATCGGTAATCTCACATAAAGTACTTTAAATAAAGAACTTCTTTTCAAGTAAACCAAAATGTTGCATTAAAATCTCATTAACAGTATATTTTCTAAGTATGTAAGCCGTATATTCGTTACGTAATCGTGCAACTAACAAGAAAGAATGTACACACACAATAACACTGTGTCGTCTGTTCACTATAACAATGCATTCGTAATTTCTGTTTAAATAAGTTCTCTTGGTTCTTGACTGGCTATTTAACTTCAAACATTGTTGCATGTTAACAGATTCTAAGTTTGACAAAGCATACTAGTAATGTATAGTGAAAAATTTTATAGCAACGACTAAGTTAAAAAAAGAGATTATCTCTCAATAAGCGGTTTTACCTGTGAAATGTGGTGCAATCTTTTACCCTTTCTAGTGCGCAGAGTTTCAACTTCGAAGCAATTATCATGTTGTATACGTCAGTAAGGAATGCTAAAATTTGCTCAAGGTTAGCGTCTATGTTATTTTTCTCTGAGCCAGCCGGCGCACGTGGCTGCCTGCGGTGCCAGTCATTGTCTGCAATCTCTTTGTTGGCGTGCGTCGTTATTGGGATTTGGAGACCTAACTTCTACAAATTCACCTTGTCGAGAAGGCCCTGCCCTGATTGAAGCTCGCCAGTTCTGATGGAATTCAGGTCTGTCGTTGCGATTATATCGTCTGTCGTCACGTCGGTAGATTCAATAGTTTCTTTCTTGCCAGTCACGTGGTGGGGAATTTCTTCCTGAATCGTAACTGTGGGCTGAACTGTTGCATCTGAAGTTATTCTGTCTCCCTTGATAATAATTGTTTTTGTTCCCATATTGTCTGTTTCTATGGTAATCTCTGTCATATTCATTACTACGGAAATGCAATCTTTCTCTGTAACTATTATTACTCTGCCAGTGGTTGTCTTATGGCTGGTGTCTGTTTTGGTCACGATTTGCGTTGTAAGACTAGACTTGTCATGTCCAGTTATTGTTTCTGTCGTCACAGAATTGTGACGGATATGACCTGTAGTGATTGTTTTCCTATTTTCGCATCCCGCTACTGTCTTTGTCAATTTCTAATTCTTGTAAGAGTCCCTGAAAAGCTTCAATGTCGTCTTTGCAACGCACTGCCAAAATAATATTTCTTAAATGTTCAGGCAATTTCATTAAGCAAATGCGGATGAGTTATGAAGGGCTGTATGGGTTTGAAAGATATAGATTCTTATGCAACATGTCTTCAAAATATTTCATAAGACTAGAAAATTCAGATTGTTCAAAGTGTTTCATCATCATGATGCTATGTTTTACTCGGTCTTGTGTAGGTTGAGACCATTATGCTGAGAGGAAGGCATGATAAAATTCTCCTTCACTGTGGCAATCGTGAATGACCAATCGCATTCTCACAGCTGGTTCATTCTCTAAGTATCCACACATAAATTCTAATCTATGCTCTAATGACCAGTTGGGAGGAAAACAATGAGAGAATTGATGGAGCCACGCTTGTGGATGAATGTCGTTGCCAGAATTCTTAAATGTTTTGAATTGACGTGTAGTAATAAACAGCTTATAGTCAAAATTATTCATGTCGGCGAGTCGCATGTCGGTCATTGTTACGTCGTTTCAGCAGTTCCATCTCAAAATTCGGTGCACCTTGCCAATTTCTTTAATAATTTCCGAAATGTCCTGTGTTATTATTTTGTGGTTTTTCCGTATTTCTATGTCCCTCTTCCCGTACTGGAGCGCGAGTGTCCTCTGAAGTATGTAATTCTTGTATTACTTGTATCAACTGATCGTGTACTTCCCGGATTTCTCTTTTGTACTGTGTATTGATTTGATTTTGATTTTGTTTGAATTTTCTAATTTGTTCATACTCTTCAGTGTCAGTGAAGGCTACAGGTCTTGTGTCATTCAGATCATCATCAGTGAACTGATCTGAAAGTTCAGCTACTTCATCCGATAGTGAAATTATTTCCTCTGTGTGATTTCTGAACCAAGTTTCAGAGTGTCCATTTGTGTTGAAATCGTATCTACTGTATCCTTTAAGTTTTCCTGAGTTTTTGCAAGTTGCGTAACCGAATCGGTAGATGCAACTGAGTCAATTTTAGCCCACAAGGTCTCATGATTTTCATGAACAATGGTTTGCAGTTCTTTTATGGCTGCTTCGTGATTCTGTAATGCGTTTTCATGCCGCGAAAAAATAGTTTGGAAATGCTCACAAATTTGTGTTTTTACGTCATTATAGACTTTTTGACATTTCGATTCGATTTTAAGTAACTCAGCAGTTAAACCTTCACGTGTTTGTTCAAGTGTGGTGTCTAACTTTCGAAGATTTTCTTCCATTGCCTCTAACTTTTGAAGCTTTTGCTGTGTGTCTCTGATTTTGTTCCATCGTGTCTAACTTTTGAAGATTTTGTCCCATTTGTTTCTGATTTTGTTCAAGCGTTGTGTCTAATTTTTGTAGCCTTTGTCCCATTTGTTGCATTAACTGTAATAACAATGCACTGGTGTGCATTGTTCCTCAGTGCTATTCGGCAATGCATTTGAACCGGCAATATCCGCATTTTGAAAAGCAGAATATGTGTCTTGACTTATTTGAGAAAACGGCAAGGATGCAAAACCTGAATCTACAGTATTTGGAAGATTGTGCCCTGTCATTTCGGATTCCTGAGGCAAGCTGTTGCCGACCGATCAATCGATAATGCTTCCCTGTTCACTAATTGTTTTACTGTCTACACCATTATTTGCAGCCCTCTCCATTTCCCTATGCACAATTACCAAACTACTACTTTGAACTTTAGTTAATTCATTACTCGGTGGCGCTAACAAACTGCTTTCGTCTTCACTGTCATTTCTCAGTTTACTTTGGAGCCTAGTATTACGTTTTTCACACGCCATTATGTCACAATATTTCACACGATAACACAGAAAAGCACAATTTTAAGAGCAAAAATAAGAGAACACATTAACATAGCACTAAAAATAATATCTCGTTGATTGCAAGTGCAGCTGCGAAATACATGCTGCAAATCTACATGCTTGCCACAACTGTTTTACTGTACAACAATGAAAAACTACAACTACAAAGGAAATTCTCTCAATAATTACGCGCTAGCAATAAACAATATTTCTCTGCCTCGTGATGGCTGGGTGTTGTGTGATGTCCTTAGGTTAGTTAGGTTTAAGTAGTTCTAAGTTCTAGGGGACTGATGACCATAGATGTTAAGTCCCATAGTGCTCAGAGCCAATAAACAATAGCTACACTAATTACAGAAACTACAAGAAAAAATCAGAAGATTCCAGTGAGGCATCCTCGGCTAGGGGTCGACATATGAAACATCGCCTTTGAACAATTATACACGACTGTGCTTAAACTGACACACAATATTTTTAGCGTAACGCAATCTGACTTTCAAAAATCCCTACAAAAGAATGGCCCTGACTAACATTAACCTATACCTTTCACAAATCACTTACCTCACCAAAAATCTTCGTTACTCGAACTACTGCAATACAGCGAGCGCCACTACTGCCAGCTAAATAAAAGATGCAAACTACTGTAGGCACTAACTACTAATAGGCATAGTTAGCAAATGAAAGATTTTGATAGAGAACAAACAAAGTATTTACCTTACTAGTGTTCAAAAGTCATAATATATATAGCAGTTCATGATATCCAATAATACAAATTTACTGTCACTGATGGACACACGTCCAGATCATCCGCTCTCAAAACTCCGCCATCTCTCTCCTCACATCCACCACTGCTGGCGGCTCATCTCCAACTGCGCAACGCTACGCGCTGTTCACAATCAGCTGCCCAACACTACAATGGCAGACAACAATGCAAACTAGCAACAGACTGCACACAGCACAGCCAGTGATTTTCATACAGAGCGCTACGTGGCGTTACCAATAAAAAAACCTAAACAGCCTACTTACAACTCTATTAGCGTCATGTAACATACAGTAAAAATATTAAGATCCTGCATCAAATAGTTTCTTTCAGAAATGGGTGAAATACTTGCCTAAATTAACATGGGTTAGATAGGCAAGGTGAGATCCCCTTATGTAATGCTGTATATTTCAGTTCTTTTCTGTAAGTTTGTTGGAACGCTATCTCGACAGTGCTGCATTAACTGAATGTTTCTTTGTAATAAGCACACTACATTTGTTCTGGAACGTAGTAGATTTTTTGGTTCAAATGGCTCTGAGCACTATGCGACTCAACTTCTGAGGTCATCAGTCGCCTATAACTTAGAACTAATTAAACCTAATTAAACCTAACTAACCTAAGGACATCACACACATCCATGCCCGAGGCAGGATTCGAACGTGCGACCGTAGCGGTCGCTAGGCTCCAGAAAGATTTTTTTATGCATCAAAATTACTCTCCCTGTTCAAAAATTATGTTTAACTGAGCGATGGGCGTGAGTTAGTGACCAAATTTTACACAATTTATCTTGACGTTCCAACGCCCCTACGTATCGCTAGACTCACGTATTTGCGTGACAACATCCTTTCAGTGTTATGAAAATCAATCGGTTGCTGAACTCTCCCTTACTTTGTCCAGACCCTGCCACTAAGATAAGAAGAAGTATGTTGTCATTGTACGACAGGACCCCATCAGACTTTTATCCCATCATTCGAGAAGCACTGGCCGATGTCTAGCATGACAAATCTATATGTAAGGGACGCCTGCCATCAGTCGTTCGGATTATTACACACGGTGTTTCTTTTAACCTGAGACAACTAAATATCTCGAAAATGACACATCGTACAAAAAAAATGTTCTAGGCTAAAAGTTAATGTTAGTGAAGTGGATATCTGTCTATGCTACAACTGCCGACATCTTACCCACCCGTTCTGACAGGAACCCCCCCATTTTTATTACATATTCGCATTCTACGCCAAAAAATACGTACTGCTTACTCGAACAATTGTTTACCATTCACGATAGATGCCGCTATAATCGAAAAGTATCAAGTTAGCCTGTTTTTGCAATTAAGAACCGACGCATCTGATTCTACATTTGATTTAAGATGTAAATATAAACCTTTGTGTTCCAACGGTTGATACTTATGTTCGGAGTTAACTTCAGTGTTGCAAATTTGATTACACAGTACAATACGGTTAGCCGTTGCAGTGTGTGATTAGACACTACGTTTAGCGTCATTCACGAACAACGATGGGGGTGCAGCCTTATAGTTTACTGTTCCCATCGGGATGCTAGATATCGGTGAGTCCCCTTGTCTCTCACCACTGGGGTGCCTGATTTCGGTGAGTATCCGTGGCAGGCGGGCCTGTCACTATCGTTCCATGGACATTTTTTCTTATTACAGTGGTTGCGGTTTGTATTCGTCCGGTAGCGGCGTAGTGGCCAGCACGAGAGTTACAGCGGTTGTATGGAAACACACACCGAAATCAGTCATCCTGTTGACCGCGTTTGATGGTGGCCACTGTAATCAAGCATTCCAATGGTTTGGGGACTCACGACAATGAACCCCGTAGGGAACAGAAAACTACATTACCATACAAGTAGCTTACATCCAAAAAACGTCAGTGTCTAGCCATGTTATTTGTACTGTGCAATCACATACGCAACACTCAAGTAATATTTGAACATCAGTGTCAACCGTTAGAACACAAAAATTTACATTTACATCGTAAATGAAATGTACAATCAAATGCATCGGTACTTAATTGCAAAAATATGCACACTTGACATTTGTCAACCATAGCGGCGTCTATCATGAATGGTAAATAATGGTTTGAGTAAACAGTACGTATTTTCTGGCGTAGAATGCGAATATGCAATTGAAATTGGGGGGGGGGGGGGTTCCTATTTGAAAATACAAAGCTGACCCCACCCACGCAGGAATGGTGGGTAGTAGGTGGCCACTTGAGCACAGACAGATGCCCTTTTTATTAATATTAATTTTTCACCAAGAACATTTTTTTCGAACGTAATGTCGTTTGTTAAAACAAACTCCTTGTATATGAGGACACCAAGCAGAATTAGTTTATGTAACGACCACTCTATATCCTGTGACATGTTACTTACGTGTAATGAAATCCAACCAAAGGTTTCAAAACTATTTATGCTTTATCACGCAGCAAACCATTAGAAGGTCTTTGGAACCATGCGACAGCCCACGACTCGAAGAGTTCATTGATATGCGGACCGAAAAAAGAGAATATTTTGAAAAATTTCAACGAATTTACAAACTGATATAAGCTGATAATTCGAAACATCTCACTTTAATATCCTTGCAATAATAATCCAATGAGAAATCATTTCGGGATATAAGTTTACATGAGATTTTGTTTTACATTTTATTGTGCAGAATCTGCCCTGGAAATTTATCAACTTGTTTTCAATGCATTCTGTAGCTCAGGTCGCAGAGCACATATCCAATATGAATATTAAAGTTTAGTATCCTGTCAACTCTGAGGTCTTTCGAGAAACTAAACATGAGGGCGTATCACAAGGATTGGACAGGAACTTGGCCTTAATCTTTTCTAAGAAACAATCCTAGTACTCGCCTTAAGTGATCCAGGAAAAACAGGGGAATTTAATGTGACTGGGTGGACGCGGATAAGAATCCTGCTCCTCCTGAGTGCGACTGGAGTAGCTTCATAGCTTCCAGACGTCGCTCACCCAAACGACGGATACAGGGAAGATCCAGATTCTGGTGTTTCTCAACGTAATTTACTGGGCTGAGCATTAATAGGAGACTGTGTTAAGGAAGCGCGAGTCGCTCCTTCGGTGCAAATATTTGGCTGCAGTGCTGGGACAGAGGCCAACCACACGTGGCTGTAATGAAGGGCATTCTGCTGCACATGCGAGCCGTCCGCTCAACACTGATACCCCGCCGTTCTACACGTTTAATCAATGCACCCAGGAGCAGTAATGTATAACCGCAGACCCAGTGCTAGAGTTCGGAAATTTGATCTGTATGGTAGTCGCAAGTAAGGAGTTAGATGCCGCGATGGCTGACACATGGGGCTTCTACTTGCGAGGAGCACGCTTTAAATCACCGTTAGCCATCGTCATTTAGATTTCTCGTTATTATCCACGATACGCCGAGAGAATGCCGGGATGACTCATTAAAAACATACCAATTGTCTACTTTACCCAAATCTCTTCAGAAAGTTTGTACTCCATCACCAACGTCCTTTGCGATGACGAGAGTTAATACACAGTATTAACTTTGAATGAAGATAAAGAAAACAAACCGCACGAATTAGCCGCGCGGAATGGCCGCGCGGTTAGGGGCGCTATGTCACGGACTGCGCTGCCCCTCCCGCCGGAGGTTCGAGTCCTCTGTCGGGCATGGGTGTGTGTGTTGTTCTTAGCATAAGTTAGTTTAAGTAGAGTGTAAGTCTACGGACCGACGACCTCAGCAGTTTGGTCCCTTAGATATTCACACTCATTTGAACACAACACGAATTTCTGTTTCAAAAGGAAAAATAATTCTGTCAAATTAAATAATGATGACAACAGACTGCATGGCAAACACACACATATACAGGGTGAGGCACCTAACATTACCGCTGGATATATTTCGTAAACCCCATCAAATACTGACGAACCGATTCCACAGACCGAACGTGAGGAGAGGGGCTAGTGTAATTGGTTAATACAAACCATACAAAAATGCACGGAAGTATGTTTTTTAACACAAACCTACGTTTTTTTAAATGGAACCCCGTTAGTTTTGTTAGCATATCTGAACATATAAACAAATACGTAATCAGTGCCGTTTGTTGCATTGTAAAATGTTAATTACATCCGGAGATATTGTAACCTAAAGTTAACGCTTGAGTACCACTCCTCCGCTGTTCGATCCTGTGTATCGGAGAGCACCGAATTACGTAGGGATCCAAAGGGAACGGTGATGGACCTTAGGTACAAAAGAGACTGGAACAGCACCTTACGTCCACATGCTAACAGCTTTTTATTGGTCTTTTTCACTGACGCACATGTACATTACCATGAGGGGTGAGGTACACGTATACACGTGGTTTCCGTTTTCAATTACGGAGTGGAATAGAGTGTGTCCCCACATGTCAGGCCAATAGATGTTCAATGTGGTGGCCATCATTTGCTGCACACAATTGTAATCTCTGGCGTAATGAATGTCCTACACGCCGCAGTACATCTGGTGTAATGTCGCCGCAGGCTGCCACAATACGTTGTTTCATATCCTCTGGGGTTGTAGGCACATCACGGTACACATTCTCCTTTAACGTACCCCACAGAAAGAAGTCCAGAGGTGTAAGATCAGGAGAACGGGCTGGCCGATTTATGCGTTCTCCACGTCCTATGAAACGCCCGTGGAACATCCTGTCAAGGGTCAGCCTAGTGTTAATTGCGGAATGTGCAGGTGTACCATCATGCTGATACCACATACGTCGACGCGTTTCCAGTGGGACATTTTCGAGCAACGTTGGCAGATCATTCTGTAGAAACGCGATATATGTTGCAGCTGTTTGGGCCCCTGCAATGAAGTGAGGACCAATGAGGTGGTCGCCAATGATTCCGCACCATACATTTACAGTCCACGGTCGCTGTCGCTCTACCTGTCTGAGCCAGCGAGGATTGTCCACGGACCAGTAATGCATGTTCCGTAGATTCACTGCCCCGTGGTCTGTGAAACCCGCTTCATCGGCAAACAGGTAGAACTGCAACGCATTCTCTGTTAATGTCCATTGACAGAATTGCACTCTATGATTAAAGTCATCACCATGTAATTGCTGATGTAGCGACACATGAAACGGGTGAAAGCGGTGACGATGCAGTATGCGCATGACACAACTTTGACTCAGTCCACCGGCTCTCGCAGTGTCCCGTGTACCCATGTGTGGGTTCATGGCAACAGCAGCTAACACACCAACTGCACCTGCTTCTCCTGTGACGGGCCTGTTACGGACCCGTTTGCGTGCTACGACCATACCTGTTGCATACAGGTAGATGTTTTGCAATGTGCGGCACGTGGAATGCTCTCTGTTCGGGTACCGTTGTGCATACACCCTGCAGGCTTCAGCTGCATTTCGTCGACACTCGCCATAGATGAGTATCATCTACGCCTTTTCAGAGTTCGAATACACCATGGTCACAGTTCCTACAACACTACACTATCACAGACGTCTGGTAACACGGTGTACTAAAGTTGGTCTGCGTGCGGAGACGAATGCAGAATAACAATACCAGCAAGCGCTACATGCGGACACTGCGACAGCTAGAGCAAACCACAACAGTGCACTACAGCCACACTCCTAAACACGGTCGTCATCGTAAACATGTCCCTGCAGATGCTGCTCGCCGACCGTGGCCCGTGTTTGTTACAAATCGCAACTGAACGTCGGAGGTTTCAAGCGTCAACTTTAGGTTACAATATCTCCGGATGTAATTAACATTTTACAATGCAACAAACGGCACTGATTACGTATTTGTTTATATGTTCAGATATGCTAACAAAACTAACGTGATTCCATTTAAGAAAACGTAGGTTTGTGTTAAGAAACATACTTCCGTGCATTTTTGTATGGTTTTTATTAAATAATTACACTAGCCCCTCTCCTCACGTTCGGTCTGTGGAATCGGTTCGTCAGTATTTGATGTGGTTTACGAAATATATCCAGCGGTAACGTTAGGTGACTCACCCTGTATACTGGGTGAGTAAGGAGGAAAGGTACGCGCTTTGAGTGGTGATAGTATTAGTGATTCGAAACAAAACACTTCATATGGACGTATGCCCTATTCCGAATGATTTCCACATTTAATATCACTTTTGTACGTTTTACTTGAATAACTCGAAAACCGCAACCTACAGCGAAAACGTGTCACTGACAAGCAGTCTTCCTACTCTGTGGGAAGGAATGTTAATACATGACACACTAGAAAAAGAAAGTCCTCTGTCATGTAAATTATAGCTACTGGCAGAGAGTAGCTAGAGACGTAGATAGTAGAGCTATGATCTGTATAGTGAGAGGTTTCACGTGGATGGAATATCCAGAAGGGCAGGTTATACGAGGGCAATCCAGAAAGTAATTGCCGTTAGGCTGTAAACAAAACACAGAGAAACGATGATTTCAGTTAGATTATATATTAACGAAGCAAAGGTACAGGAATCAGATAAAATCATGACACAACTATCCAGGTCCAGACTCAGACTGTGACACTACACTTGTGTTAGTCAAGTGCAACAATAGATTAAATATACCCAAGCGATCTGATAACAGAAATGGAGATCAGAAGGCTTGAAAGAAGAAGCAACAAAGACAACTTTTGATAAAAGAACCACTAAATTAGCTAATTCAAGTGATGAGCCAATGCAATGGAGCAAAATCAATATGGGGATAACTGAAATAACAAATGAGGTTTTACAAGAAAAGAAACGGGAGTTCAGAAAACCTTCGATGGCAGAAGAAATACTAAAACTATTTCAGGAAAGGAAGAAGCTCAAGAAGAAAAACAATGTAGATGCCTACAAAATAATTAGAAATCACATCACAACCAAATGCAGAAAAGAAAAAGAGGAATGGAGCCAAAGCATTCCTGAAGGGACAGAGGGATCAGAAAAAGGGAAAACAGGATAAAGTTTGAAAGAAAATCAGAGCACTTCCATACAAACCTTCAACAACATCACTAGTAGTAAAAAATAAAGACGAGAAGTTCCTGAGAGGCAATGATGAGTTATGTGCGAGTTTTAAAGAATGCATAGAACTGTACGATCATAAAGACTTCAAGAATGACAATCAGGACAAACGCAAGGCCCCTCAATCATGAGACACGATTTTGTATATGCCCTTCGGGGACTGAAAGAAGAAAAAGCGACCGATGTTGATGATATCGCCACCGAATTCCCCAAAAATTTAGGTAACAACATGAAAGACCAATTATTTAGAGTAACAAATGATTGCTAAGAAGCAGGAATCGTACCAGAAGACTTCACACACAGCAGAAATATTGACCTACAAAAAACAGGAAAGGCAGTTTACTGCAACAGTAAACACTATCAATGTGATCACGTGCACCGAAAATACTTATTAACATAGTTAAAAGATGGATAAAAGAAAAGGTAGATAAGTGAACTGGATAAGACAAATCTGAATTTTCAGAAGACAGAGGAACAAGATAAGCCATTTTCGCCTTGCACATTCTAATAAAGAGAGGAACGGACATGAAATGGTGGACTTACCTTAGCTTCATCGACTTAAAGAAAGCTTTCGAAAATGTGAATTGGAAACTACTCTTTAGAGCTATCAAGACAATAGGACTGGACTGGAAGGACAGAAGGATGATTAATGAACTGTATGAAAACCGAAGTACAAAAAGAAGCATCATTAAAATAGATGAAGAGACCAGAATTTGAAAAGGAGTAAGACAAGTATGTTCCCTATCACTAAATGTATTTAATATGTTCACTGAGGAAACTGGTCAAAGACCAAGGCAATAAAGGTCAACGGTGAAAGAATACACTGTATCAGATATGCTGATGACATTGTAATAGTTGCAGACTCCGAAAAAGAAATGACGAGAATGCTACAAGTCCTATCACAGCAGCGCGGGGTAGATGAGCGGTCTTAGGCATCTTGTCACGGTACGCGCGGCTCCCCCCCGTCGGAGGTTCGAGTGCTCCCTCGGGCATGGGTGTGTGTGTCGTCCTTAGCGTAAGTTAGTTTAAATTAGACAAAATAGTGTGTAAGCTTAGAGATCGATGACCTCAGCAGTTTGGTCCCATACGACCTTACCACAAATTTCCTATCAGACACTCTTAAATTATGGAGATTAAAAGTGAACAAAGTAATGGTAGTACGGAAAACTATGGATGGTTCTAAAACAAATTAAAAATTGTTAACGTTAGAATTCATCATGTGAAACTGCTTTGTTATTTCTGTAGTACGACGGTGTGCGACACTCAAGGTCGAAAGTAATTTTCACATTATGTGTTTCAGCCAAGTAACACAGCAAGATGAAACTAGACACAACACAGAAAGAACTACTACAGTATAGTTGACAAAGTAACATAAAGACATACGCAATGAGACGAACAGAAACGACACTTTTATTCAAGGAGAATAATTACATTCAAGGGGACCACACCCTGATGTCTAATTGATTTAGGCAAGTATTTGACCCATTTCTGTAAAAACTATTTGATGCAGGACCTTAATATTTTTACTGTATGTTACGTTATGCTAATACAGTCAACTGTACTAAAATCTACTTTATCCATTTCATAGTTTTTAAGAAATACTTTTCTAAATTTATTAACAAAAAATATTAAGTTTTTTTCTGCAGAAAATATTTTTTGTGAACTTCCTAATGGGGGAATGTTAATGAATGTACTACCAGTGGTGGCTTTTTATGTTATGCAGAGCCTCTGAAAATTTCATTCATTTTTCTACGATAGTTTCTGATATAATGGGGCATATGTATTGAAAATTTTAGTTTGAGGGAAATTGAGTATAAAGAAAAAACTTTTGAAATTTGTTACTTACAGTTAATTAAAACTGTCCTGCTGCATATGATGGCCCTTCTTTGGCCTCTAGCAGATTTTCCAGCTTCTTTTTCACCTTCCTGAATGTTTGTCTTGCTTTCTTGGTCATATTACATGCAGAGCTGTGTGCATCGGCCATCCTCATTTTATTCAATGTTGCAGCCCAGTGATCATATTTTCACTAGGATTAATTCCCAACTTTTTCAGTACACTTTCCAATATTACTCCAACTGAATGTAACCAGCATCATGAACTCCTTGTTTCATTGTATGTATGCCTACAAATACAGTTTTAGGAAGGCGGCTCCAAATTATGCTGAAACATTCATTTGGGTTCTATGTCTGTCCATGCAGACATTTCTTAGAAGGTCAGGATGAGCCATGTCTCTGAAAATAGGTTTAATTGCTGTATTAACAGCAGCAGGAAGAAAATGCTGGTGAGAATAAGATTCTCCAGTTGCTTGAGCCCTATTGTATTTGCACCACGAATTTTCACCTGATGAACAAAATCCATGACATGGCTTATCATCAGTAGAGGACTTATGGAAGAATATGGCCCAAACACCTCTCTTAATTGCCTCCAGATCTTCTTTATTTCTCCTAATTGCCTGTCTATTGTACACCTGGAAGTTTTCTCTTTCAGTTTTAGTTAACCGACCCTGTCCGATCAACAATTTTCCATCTTCTAATTTTTTCCTCTCATATCAACAGATAGTTTTCTCAGCCTTGTTCCCAAACGTTTTTGAATATGGCCTACACAATATATTTTGCTAATAATGGTATCTCCCTATGGCTTAGAGTTTACAGTGGGTGGGTTGACAGTGGGTACAGAAAAGTGGGTGTGTCACATAAACACACAGGGTAGGAAAATGCTCTTTAAATGCTCGAAAAAAAATTTTCAGCGAATCCTTTTCAGAGTACTTACATAAAACCGTAATCTATCGCAATATGATGAAAACAGAAAATCAAGTTTTTTCGACCTGAACCACGGTGCGGTCCCCTTAAGTCAGCGCGGTTTATGATGGCCCCCAGACATTACAGAAGGTGAGACATGGTCCTTAATCACCACGAACGGCGGTGCATGCACTGCCACTTTGCTCCCATGCTAGGTTGGTAAGGAGTTCTTGTGGTATGGGGTTCCATTTCTCTACTGCTGTATGGCCGTTGGTGCACGTCAGCGTACTGCGATACGACACAACAACGCATCCCACATGTGCTAGACGAGATTTACGTCGGGGGAACGGGTAGGTCAGTCCACTGGCCGAATATCCTCTAGTTCCAAGGGTCCACCCACCTGTGCTGTTCGATGGGGTCTAAAGATGTCATCCTTAAAAACGAAGTTAGGTCCGCATACAACCCAGAAAAGCCACGCGTGAAAAAGGAGTACAGTCTCACAATAACGGAGACAGGTGTGTGTTCCGCGTACGAAGACTGGGAGGTCATAACCCCAATGCAATTTAATACACTACTGGCCATTAAAATTCCTATACCACGAAAATGACGTGCTACAGACGCGAAATTTAACCGACAGGAAGAAGATGCTGTGATATGCAAATGATTAGCTTTTCAGACCATTCACACAAGGTTGGCTCCGGTGGCGACACCTACAACGTGCTGACATAAGGAACGTTTCCAACCGATTTCTCATACACAAACAGCAGTTGACCGGCGTTGCCTGGTGAAACGTTGTTGTGATGCCTCGTGTAAGGAGGAGAAATGCGTACCATCACCTTTCCCACTTTGATATACCGCGATTGCGGTATATCGTATGGCGACATTGTTGCTCGCGTTGGTCGAGATCCAATGACTGTTAGCCGAATATGGAATCGGTGGGTTCAGGAGGGTAATACGGAACGCCGTGCTGGATCCCAACGGCCTCGTTTCACTAGTAGTGGAGATAACAGGCGTCTTATCCGCATGGCTGTAACGGATCGTGCAGCCACGTCCCGATTCCTGAGTCAACAGATGGGGACGTTTGCAAGACAACAACCATCTGCACGACCAGTTCGACGATGTTTGCAGCAGCATGGACTATCAGCTCGGAGACCATGGCTGCGGTTACCCTTGACGCTGCATCACAGACAAGAGCACCTGCGATGGTGTACTCAACGACGAACCTGGGTGCACGAATGGCAAAACGTCATTTTTTCGGATGAATCCGGGTTCTGATTACAGCAACATGATGGTCGCATCCGTGTTGGTCGACATCGCGGGTGAACGCAGATTGGAAGCATGTATTCAACATCGCCATACTGGCGTATCAGCCGCCGTGATGGTATGGGGTGCCATTGGTTGCACGTCCCGGTCACGTCTTGTCCGCACTGACGGCACTTTGAACAGGAGACGTTACATTTGAGATGTGTTACGACCCGTGGCTCTACCCTTCATTCGATCCCTGCGAAACCCTAAATTTTAGCAGGATAATGCACGATCGCATGTTGCAGGCCCTGTAATGACCTTTCTGGAAGCAGAAAATATTCTGACGCTGCCCTGGCCGGCACATTCTCCAAATCTCTCACCAGCTGAAAACGTCTGGTCAATGGTGGCCGAGCAACTGGCTCGTTACAGTACGCCAGTCTCTACTCTTGATGAAATGTGGTATCGTGTTGAAGGTGCGTGAGCAGCTGTACATGTACACGCCATCCAAGCTCTGTTTGACTCAATGCTCAGGCGTAACAAGCCCGTTATTATGGCCAGAGGTGGTTGTGCTGGGTACTGATTTCTCAGGATCTATGCACCCATATTGCGTGAAAATGTAATTACATGTCAGTTCTAGTATAATATATTTGTCCAATGAATACCCGTTTATCATCTGCATTTCTTCTTGGTGTAGCAATTTTAATGGCCAGTTGTGTACTTTTCCATACTATAACATCTGCACCACCAAAGTGATAAAGTTTGACCATTTTCCTGCGTGGATCACATGGCGAAGGGTGGGAACACGTAATGCTCCAAAGAAATTGGTCGAATATGATCATCTGGTGGTCCAGGTGTTGCGGCGTAGGGCGACTTAGTGTTCCATGGGCGAATTGGTCTTCAAATCGTCAAACAGGGAACTGTAACCTGCCAACGTTATTGTGACACTGTACCCCTTACTCATGTGTGTCTTTTCAGGGTGCTTTCGGACCTTGTTTCATTTTTATGGATGACACAATATTTGACCACATCGAGTATGGAGTATCGCCTCAGTTGTGCGACTGGATTAGTGATTTCCTGTCAGATAGGTCACAATTCGTAGTAATAGACGGAAAGTCATCGAGTAAAAGGGAAGTAATATCCGGCGTTCCCAAGGAAGTGTTACATGGTTCAAGTGGCTCTGAGCTCTATGGGACTTAACATCTGAGGTCATCAGTCCCCTAGAACTTACAACTACTTAAACCTAACTAACCTAAGGACATCACACACATCCATGCCCGAGGCAGGATTCGAACCTGCGACCGTAGCGGTCGCGCGGTTCCAGACTGAAGCGCCTAGAACCGCTCGGTTAAGCCGGCTGCCGAAGAGTTATAGGCCTTCTGTTGTTCCTGATTCATATTAACGACATAGGAGACAATCTGAGCAGCCGTCTTAGGTTGTTTGCAGATGATGCTGTCATTTACCATCTTGTAAAGTCATCAGATGATCAAAACGACTTGCAAAATGATTTAGATAAGATATCTGTATGGTACGAAAAGTGGCAATTGACCCTGAGTAAAGAAAAGTGTGAAGTTATTCACATGCGTACTAAAAGAAATCAGCTGAATTTTGATTACGCGCTAAGTCGCACAAATCTGAGGGCCGTAAATTCAACTAAATACTTACGGATTACAATTGCAAATAACCTAAATTGGAACGATCACATAGATAATATTGTGGATAGAGCAACATTGTCAGAACGCTTAGAAGGTGCAATAGATCCACTAAAGAGACTGCTTACACTACGCTTGTCTGCCCTATTCTGGAGTATTGCTGTGCGGTATGGGATCCGCATCAGGTGGGACTGATGGATGACATCGAAAAAGTAGAAAGAAGGGCAGCTCGTTTTGTACTATCGCAAAATAGGGGAGATAGTGTCACAGACATGATACGTGAATTGGAGTGGCAATCATTAAAACAAAGATGTTTTTCGTTGCGACGGGATCTTCTCATGAAATGTCAATCACCAGCTTTCTCCTCCGATTGCGAAAACATTCTGTTGGCACCCACCTACATAGGGGGAAATGATCATCACGATAAAATAAGAACAATCAGGGCTCGCACAGAAAAATTTAAGTGCTCGTTTTTCCCGCATGCCATACGAGAGAGGAACGGTAGAGAGACAGCTTGAAGTTGGTTCATTGAACCCTCTGCCAGGCACTTTATCATGAATAGCATAGTAATCACGGAGATGTAGATGTAGAACAGCGTAGGTAGAGGAGCCCTTGGCATGATAGGATATACAGCGAATGGACTGGCGAGCCCATTCCACCGAGTTCCATTCTAACGAGAACATGTGAGACCCGTTGGGGAGACCTATTGTAACACGTCTACATGCACCAGAGACCATCCACGCTGCTGGATGGTTCTGAACACTCTACCACAAGTACTCCTTACCAACCTTGTGACCACGAAGGGAGCATGTTGCAGTGTATACATTGCCGTTCTTGGTGTTTGTACATCATGTTAAAAACTAAATCTGGTCTTTTGTAATATCCAGGAGTCCAGTATGAATAGCTTTGACTTCAGTGTATTTATTGTCTCTGAATAAAGATTGGAAAAGGGCACAGGTCATCCCCGTTTTCAAGAAGGGACGTCTAACAGATGTGCAGAACTATAGACATATATCTCTAACGTCGATCAGTTGCAGAATTCTGGAACACGTATTATGTTCGAATATAATGACTTTTCTGGAGACTAGAAATCTACTCTGTAGGAATCAGCATAGGTTTCGAAAAAGACGATCGTGTGAAACCTAGCTCGCGCTATTCGTCCACGAGACTCAGATTGCCATAGACACGGGTTCCCAGGTAGATACCGTGTTTCTTGACTTCCGCAAGGCGTTCGATACAGTTCCCCACAGACGTTTAATGAACAAAGTAAGAGCATATGGACTATCACACCAATTGTGTTATTGGATTGAAGAGTTCCTAGATAACAGAACGCAGCATGTCATTCTCAATGGAGAGAAGTCTTCCGAAACGCCGGCCGGAGTGGCCGACCGGTTCTAGGCGCTACAGTCTGGAACCGCGCGACCGCTACGGTCGAAAGTTCGAATCCAGCCTCGGGCATGGATGTGTGTGATGTCCTTAGGTTAGTTAGGTCTAAGTAGTTCTAAGTTCTAGGGGACTGATGACCTGAGAAGTTAAGTCCCATAGTGCTCAGAGCCATTTGAACCAGCCATCTTCCGAAACAAGAGTGATTTCAGGTGTGCCTCAGGGGAGTGTCGTAGGACCGTTGGTATTCACAATTCACTGAGGCTTTTTGCGGATGATGCTGTAGTATTTCGAGAGGTTGTAACAATGGAAAATTGTACTGAACTGCAGGAGGATCTGCAGCGAACTGACGCATGGTGCAGGGAATGGCAATTGAATCTCAATGTAGAGAAGTGTAATGTACTGCGAATACATAGAAAGAAAGATCCATTATCATTTAGCTACAAAATAGCAGGTCAGCAACTGGAAGCAGTTAATTCCATAAATTATCTGGGAATACGCATTAGGAGTGATCTAAAATGGAATGACCATACCCGGCCAGAGTGGCTGTGCAGTTCTAGGTGCTACAGTCTGGAACCGCGAGACCGCTACGGTCGCAGGTTCGAATCCTGCCTCGGGCATGGATGTGTGTGTTTTGTCCTTAGCTTAGATAGGTTTAAGTAGTTCTTAGTTCTAGGGGACTGATGACCTCAGATATTAAGTCCCATAGTGCTCAGAGCCATTTGAATCATTTTTGGAATGACCATATAAAATTAATCTTCAGTAAAGCAGATGCCAGACTGAGATTCATTGGAAGAATCCTAAGGAAATTCAGCCCGAAAACAAAGGAAGTAGGTTACAGTACACTTGTTTGCCCACTGCTTGAATACTGCTCACCAGTGTGGGATCCGTACCAGATAGGGTTGATAGAAGAGATAGAGAGGATCCAACGGAGAGCAGCGCGCTTCGTTACATGATTATTTAGAAATCGCGAAAGCGTTACGGAGATGATAGATACACTCCAGTGGAAGACTCTGCGCCGGCCGGTGTGGCCGTGCGGTTCTAGGCGCTTCAGTCTGGAACTGCGTGACCACTACGGTCGCAGGTTCGAACCCTGCTTCGGGCATGGATGTGTGTAATATCCTTACGTTAGTTAGGTTGAATTAGTTCTGACTTCTAGGCGACTGATGACCTCAGAAGTTAAGTCGCATAGTGCTCAGAGCCATTTGAAGACACTGCAAGAGAGACGCTCAGTAGCTCGGTACAGGCTTTTGTTGAAGTTTCGAGAACGTACCTTCACCGAGGAGTCAAGCGGTATATTGCTCCCTCCTACGTATATCTCGCGAAGAGATCATGAGGATAAAATCAGAGAGATTAGAGCCCACACAGTGGCGTACTGACAATCTTTCTTTCCTCGAACAATACGAGACTGAAATAGAAGAGAGAACCGATAGAGGTACTCAAGGTACCCTCTGCCTCACACCGTCAGATGGTTTGGGGAGTATAGATGTAGATGTAGAGGTAGATGTCATTTCTGTTCGTCTCATTACGTATTTCTTCCGAACTATACTGAAGCAGTTCTTTCACCGTGAAACGTCCCCTTAGAAAAATTATAAATGACTGTGCTTAAACTGACACACAATATTTTTAGCGCAACGCAATCTGACTTTTAATAATCCCTACAAAAGAATGGCCCTGACTAACAATAACCTATACCTTTCACAAATCACTTACCTCACAAAAATCTTCGTTACTCAAACTACTGCAATACATCGAGCACCAATACTGCCAGCTAAATAAAAGATTCAAACTACTGTAGGCACTAACTACTAATAGGCATAGTTAGCAAATTAAAGATTTTGATAGAGAACAAACAATGTATTTACCTTAATAGTTTTCAAAAGTCGTTATATATACACTCCTGGAAATTGAAATAAGAACACCGTGAATTCATTGTCCCAGGAAGGCGAAACTTTATTGACACATTCCTGGGGTCAGATACATCACATGATCACACTGACAGAACCACAGGCACATAGACACAGGCAACAGAGCATGCACAATGTCGGAACTAGTACAGTGTATATTCACCTTTCGCAGCAATGCAGGCTGCTATTCTCCCATGGAGACGAACGTAGAGATGCTGGATGTAGTCCTGTGGAACGGCTTGCCATGCCATTTCCACCTGGCGCCTCAGTTGGACCAGCGTTCGTGCTGGACGTGCAGACCGCGTGGGACGACGCTTCATCCAGTCTCAAACATGCTCAATGGGGGACAGATCCGGAGATCTTGCTGGCCAGGGTAGTTGACTTACACCTTCTAGAGCACGTTGGGTGGCACGGGATACATGCGAACGTGCATTGTCCTGTTGGAACAGCAAGTTCCCTTGCCGGTCTAGGAATGGTAGAACGATGGGTTCGATGACGGTTTGGATGTACCGTGCACTATTCAGTGTCCCCTCGACGATCACCAGTAGTGTACGGCCAGTGTAGGAGATCGCTCCCCACACCATGATGCCGGGTGTTGGCCCTGTGTGCCTCGGTCGTATGCAGTCCTGATTGTGGCGCTCACCTGCACGGCGCCAAACACGCATACGACCATCATTGGCACCAAGACAGAAGCGACTCTCATAGCTGAAGACGACACGTCTCCATTCGTCCCTCCATTCACGCCTGTCGCGACACCACTGGAGGCGGGCTGCACGATGTTGGGGCGTGAGCGGAAGACGGCCTAACGGTGTGAGGGACCGTAGCCCAGCTTCATGGAGACGGTTGCGAATGGTCGTCGCCGATACCCCAGGAGCAACAGTGTCCCTAATTTGCTGGGAAGTGGCGTTGCGGTCCCCTACGGCACTGCGTAGGATCCTACGGTCTTGGCGTGCATCCGTGCGTCGCTGCGGTCCGGTCCCAGGTCGACGGGCACGTGCACCTTCCACCGACCACTGGCGACAACATCGATGTACTGTGGAGACCTCACGCCCCACGTGTTGAGCAATTCGGCGGTACGTCCACCCGGCCTCCCGCATGCCCACTATACGCCCTCGCTCAAAGTCCGTCAACTGCACATACGGTTCACGTCCACGCTGTCGCGGCATGCTACCAGTGTTAAAGACTGCGATGGAGCTCCGTATGCCACGGCAAACTGGCTGACACTGACGGCGGCGGTGCACAAATGCTGCGCAGCTAGCGCCATTCGACGGCCAGCACCGCGGTTCCTCGTGTGTCCGCTGTGCCGTGCGTGTGATCATTGCTTGTACAGCCCTCTCGCAGTGTCCGGAGCAAGTATGGTGGGTCTGACACACCGATGTCAATGTGTTCTTTTTTCCATTTCCAGGAGTGTATATATCAGTCCATGATATCCAATATTACAGATTTACTGTCTATTTCCAAAACTCCGCCATCTCACTCCCCACATCCACCACTGCTGGCGGCTCACCTCCAACTGCCCAACGCTATGCGCTGTTCACATCCAGCTGCCCAACACTACAATGGCAGACAACAATAGAACTAGCCACAGACTGCACACAGCACAGCCAGTGATTTTCATACAGAGCGCTACGTGGCGTTACCAATAAGAAAACATAAACAGCCTACTTACACAGCCCCCATGCTCCCCACAAAAATTTTTACAAATTGTTTTGGGCTCTGGGCAATACATATTTGTTAAAATTTTTTCACAATTACAATAACAAAGAAATCAAATGCACACACTTATTGATACAATGTTGGTCAAAAGCTAAAATTTTCTCACAGCCCATAAAGACAGTCCTGATCGTTCACCACAGTAAAATTTCAGTGTTTTTCTCGAAGTCTGAGCAGTGAAAGAAAATGCACACCTAAGAAGTGGATTTCCATGCAGTCTTGAAGAAGTAGTGTTGTCCTTCCAACGGAAAGACAGTGCTGACTCTTGACATGCAGACAGGTAATGGGCCACAACAGAGCAAACCCACAGCAGAGTCATTTGAAGTTTTGAATAATATTGGTAGGTAGGTCATTACAGAGCAGACCAGCTATAGTCTTGGTAGAAAGTATGGTATTGGTGGGCCACCAGAGGTGCAGACCCACTTCAGTCCTTGTAGAAATAATGGTATTGGTGTATCATCAAAGGTGCAGACCAACTTCAGTCCTTGTAGAGATGGCCAGCAGCCATCTGTTGCGACTGTGCAGGTGCACAATCACCATCGAGGAGTCTTGTACTATATAACAAGTCCAAAAACCACAGCTTGTGCACTCACAAAGTTTTTGGAATTATCCTTAGAACCAGCAATGCTGTTAACCAGTCCCTTGCTGAATTATCAACACACGTGCAAACACTAACAGTCCCTACTTCTCACATATTCTCCATATACTATGACCAACAGAAACGTGTGCAGTGAAATGTAACTTACAAGTTACTTAATTTGATGAACTGGTGTCAATTACAATTTTATAACATAAAAATACAATAACAAAGGTACAAAATACATCATTAAAGAACATGACAATACAGATGACATTTGTAGTAAAACAGGCTTTACAAAAGAATAGAAATAAACATGTGCATCAGTGTTACAAGAATTATGACATAAGTACATACATAAAAGATCAGAATAACTTTTGAAACATCAACTTCACCCATGAGCATTAAAACAAAACAGAATAAATAATGTCTAAACATCTTCACAAAGTAAATAACATATTATCAGAAAACTTCTACAATGTAAATCTTATTAGCTAAACGCATAAAGACAGGAAAAACACAAATTCACATAGCGTGATAACACAAAAGTACAGGACAGAGTTTGTTTTCAGTGTGACATTTGGTACTGCAGTCCAAATCAAAACTTCATTCCATAGATCTTTCCTCTTATTTCAACATTTGTTTCCACCAAAAAAAATCCTATCCAAGCATGCTTTCTGTATTCTGTTCACATCCTCATTCAAAAATAGTTTTTCTCCACTGTACACTACTTTTTTGGCCAAACCATTTTCATATAGCTTCTCAATGCATTTCTTCCAATTCATCATAGTTAGTTTCTTATATAGTCTACCCCCTCTTAAGCTAACTTAAATCTACTGAGCTCAGATATATATACCAAGGGACAAGGCAATGCAGCAGCACATAACAAATTAACACAAACAGCAATGACAAAAAAATGCAAATTGGCAAAGCAAGCAGCCGTACATATAAATTAGCAAAGCAATTGCAATATTACAACTAATATAAGGCAATGTGCAGCAAACATGAAAAATAAATCCGTAGTAAAACTGGCTTAACAGAGTAATACAAAGTCAAATTCAGTAACATTATGCCTGGCAAACAGCAGCAGCAAATGCTATAACTTATACCTAAACATGACAAACCACAAGCAGAAAAAAATAGTACACTAAAGACAACAATGCAGATAAGGAAAACGTCTATTCACATTTTAATGTCTATGTCATTAAAGTGGTGCACCACAAAAACTTATTCTACAAAAAATTACCAAGTACTTGAAAAGAAAATTGTGTATGCAGTTACTGTTATTAGTTCCTTCTTATTGTTCTTTCCTTTCCAAGTGCTCATTTTTCGAAGAATGTGCATCATAAAATTATTATTTAATATATCTGTTGACAGAAAGTTTTCACATTAGCAAATGCATTTAATTTTATTTTATAAAACCAATGCTGTAACACAGCTGGAAACCAGATATCAAATGAAATAAGCAACTATCTAAAACGAAACACAAAAATATCATTCAATAGTCATGTGGCATTTCATAAGTTAGTAGAAATTGTCTTAACTCTCGTACAAAGACACTTGTCATAATCAGGTGTGCAGATGTAAGAATATTTCCCATCAGTTCATAAGCATTTCAGTAAGTAGCACAAAGTGCGATGCTTTCTACAGAGGAATGTCAATAGCGAGGATAATGGCCTCTTTTTTTCCACCTGTGCCTCTGAAAGGCACACACTAATGGCTTTTTTCTAGGCGACTGTCGCGCACCTGGGTGCTTACAGTGCATTACGTCAAGGTGACCTACCTTCCTTACCGAAATATTTACACCAGTTTCCGCTACAGTGACAGTGTGACACAAATAAGATTTCACAGGTCGAAATATTTGCGTTACAAATCTGTAGAAACAAAATCTTATAAATATAACAGTGCCCAAAAAATTTTCGCCGGCATTGTGATACATTCACTCATTTACACACATTTCATAACTCTTAAAGTACGATTCTTGGTTTCCAACATCCTTTTTCACAAGTCAGAGTCCCTAACCACGACTCATTATTCCTTACCTTATTACACATATACATATTCGTCGACACTTCTTCAATATTTCATCATAATAAATACATAGCATAATCAAATTCCTCATATAGCATCAGCTTATTGATCATAAACATACCTCAACAGCTTAATACACATTAACATCGTAATAATAACATCATAAAAACTCAGCCAAATCTCAAAAATGTCGTAGCTTTCTGCAACAATTTCAAAACCTAAAAAAATTCTCTGCTCATTTCAATAGTGTCATCTACCTCAAACGTACTTTAAAAATCATGATCCCATACCAAATACATCATTCAAAGCTCTTATAGTATCACAATGGTTCCGAAAAAATATGAACAGTTAACAAAATACAGACAAAATACAGTTTCATAAGTGTGAAGTTATCCACCTGTATAATTACGTAAACATCTGTCACTGACGTAGTAAAAAAAAAAAATGTTTGTCTCTCTCAGTTAAATGATCAGACAGCTGTGTAATTTATGTGTTAGAGAAACATGGTACCGTTGTGTTAACCTGTATAAGCAAATACCATATTAGCTAGGGCTCCTTGTGCTTGCCAAACACACGGTACACAAAGTAAGCTTGTACCCCCCTGAGGATTAATGTAATTATATCCTCAGGTGTTACAGATTACAGCAATGGAATGAAATGTATCACGGAAAACTTTCCTTGTAATTCAAAAATCTTTAAAAATAAATGTTTTAAGTACAAAATTAATCACTCAAATACATGTACTGTAGCACTAAATGTGCGTCTTGCTGTAAGATGATTCTGTGGACGTGTCGTAGTTATCGTCCTCCGTAAGCAAAGTTCTGTAGAAGTCAATGTACTTACCTCATCATAAACAAAAGTGAAATGCTTTGCGTATAGATATCGTAGATATTATGCTTATTGCCGTGATGAAGAAAGTACTGTACTGTAACGTATTGTTGGGCTATGGAAAATGCTGTCTCATTGTAGCTATACCACAAAAGTTACTACTAAAACATGTTTTACTTTCCAGAATAATTCAGAAAAACTCTGCAGATATAAAACAAATACAGCGTAAAAGCAATAATATAAATTGTGTCACTCCTTAGTAGCGTCGTGATATAATCGTGTAGCTGTCAAATAAACTAACCACTGTGTCATCTGGTATCTCTCAGAAAGTACTTTAAATCCAGAATGTATTTTCAAGTAAACCAAAATGTTGCATTAAAATCTCATTAGCAGTACCGGTACATGTTCTAAGTATGTGAGCCTTATAGTCGTTACGTAATCGTGCAACTAACAGGCAAGAGTGTACACACACAATAACACTGTGTCGTCTGTTCACTATAACAATGCACTCGTAAATACTGTCTAAATATGTTCCCTAGGTTCTAGACTGGATAGTTAACTTCAAAACATTGTTGCATGTTAACAGTTTCTCAGTGTGACAAATTGTACAAGTAGCGTGAAGCGAAAAATTTTATGGCAAAGACTAAGTTAAAAAGCAGATTATCTTTCAATAAGCGATTTTACATGTGAAGTGTGGTGCAATCCTTTACTCTTCATAGTACTCAGAGTTTGAACTTGAATGCAATTATCATGCGGTATACGTCGGTAAAGAATACTGCAATTTTTCTCAAGGTTAGCGTCTATGTTATCTTTCTCTGCGCCAGCCGGCGCACGTGGCTGCCTGCGGTGCGAGTCATTGTCTGTCTCTTTGTTGGCGCGCGTCGTTATTGGTATTTGGAGATCTAACTTCTACAAATTCCCTTTGTCGAGAGGGCCGTGTCCTGTTTGAATCCCACCAGTTCTGATGAAATTCAGGTCTATCGTTTTGTCGGTAGTTTACATAGTTTCTTTTTTGTCGGTCATGTGGTGGAGAATTTCTTTCGGAATCGTAATTGCGCGGTGGACCGTTGCGTCTGAAGTTATTCTGTCTCCCCTGATAATAATTATTTTGGTTCCCATATTGTCTGTTTCTATGGTTGTCTCTGTCACATTCATTACTATGGAAATGCGATCTTTCTCTGTAATTATTACTACTCTGCCAACAGTTGTCATATAGGTGGTGAAGGCATGATAAAATTCTCCTTCACTGTCACAATCGTGAATAACCGATCGCATTCTTTCAGCTGGTTCATTCTCTAAGTAGCCACACATAAATTCTAACCTGTGCTCCAATGACCAGTTGGGAGGAAAACAATGAGAGCATTGATGAAGCCATGATTGTGGACGAATATCGTTGCCGGAATTCTTAAATCTTTTGAATTTACGTGTAGTAATAAACAGCTTATAGTGAAAATCATCTTGTCGGCGAGTCGCATGACGGTCATTGTTACGACGTTTCGGCGGTTCCATCTCAAAATTCGGTGTACCTTGCCAATTTCTTTCATAATTTCCGAAGCGCTCTGTGTTATCGTTTTGTGGCTGTTCCTTATTTCTATGTCCCTCTTCTCGTATTGGAGCGCGAGTGTCCTCTGAAATACGTAATTCTTGTATTACGTATGTCAACTGAGCTTGTATTTCCCGGATTTCTCTTTGGTGTTGCGTATTAATTTGACTCTGATTTTGTTTGAATTTCCTAATTTGTTCGTACTCTTCTGTGCCAGTGAAGGCTACAGGTCTTGTGTCATTCAGATCATCATCCACCTTTGTAGATAAGTTAGTGAACTGATCCGAAAGTTCGGCTACTTTCTCCGATAGTGAACTTATTTCTTCAGTGTGTTTTTCTGAACCAAGTCTCCGAGTGTCCATTTGTGTTGAAATCGTATCTACTGTGTCCTTTAAGTTTTCATGAGTTTTTGCAAGTTGCGTAACCGAATCGGTAGATGCAACTGGGTCAATCTTAGCTTGCAAGGTCTCATGATTTTCATGAACAATAGTTTGCAGTTCTTTTATGGCTGCTTCGTGATTCTGTAATGTATTTTCATGCCGCCAAAAAAAACTTTGGAAATACTCACAAATTTGTGTTTTTACGTCATTACAGACTTTTTGACATTTCGATTCGATTTTATGTAACTCAGTAGTTAAATCTTCACGTGATTGTTCAAGCGTGGTGTCTAACCTTTGAATATTTTGTTCCATTGTGTCTAACTTTTGAAGCTTTTGCTGTGTTTGTCCCATTTGTTGTATTAATTGTAATAACAATGCACTGGTGTCTGAAAAATGTTCCTCAGTGCTTTTCGGCAGTGAATTTGCACCGGCAACATTCACATTTTGACAAGCAGAAAATGTGTCTTGACTTATTTGAGGAAACGGTGAGGACCCAAAACCTGAATCTACAGTATTTGCGAGATTGTGTCCTGTCATTTCGGATTCCTGAGGCGAGCTGTTGCCGACCGATCGATCGATAATGCTTCCCTGTTCACTAATTGTTTCTCTGTCTACGCCATTATTTGCCGCTCGCTCCATTTCCCTATGCACAATTACCAAATTACCACTTTGAATGTCTGTTAAATCATTACACAGTGGTGCTGATAAGCCACGCTCGTCGTCACTATTATTTCTCAATTTACTTTGGAGCCTAGTGTTACGTTTTTCACACTCCATTATTGTCACAATATTTCACTCAATAACGCAGAAAAGCACAATTTGAAGAGCAAAATAAGAAAACACATTAACATAGCACTGAAAATAATATCTAGTTAATTGCATGCGCAGCTGCGAAATACTTCGTGCAAATCTACATGCATGCCACAACTGTTTTACTGTACAACAATGAAAAACTACAACTACAAAGGAAATTCTCTCTATGATTACGCGCTAGCAATAAACAATAGCTACACTAATTACACAAACTACAAGAAAAAAATTAGAAGATTCCAGTGAGGTATCCTCGGCTAAGGGTCGACATATCAAACGTCCCCTTTGAAAAATTATAAATGACTGTGCTTAAACTGACACACAATATTTTTAGCGCAACGCAATCTGACTTTTAATAATCCCTACAAAAGAATGGCCCTGACTAACAATAACCTAGACCTTTCACAAATCACTTACCTCACAAAAATCTTCGTTACTCAAACTACTGCAATACATCGAGCGCCAATACTGCCAGCTAAATAAAAGATTCAAACTACTGAAGGCACTACCTACTGATAGGCATAGTTAGCAAATTAAAGATTTTGATAGAGAACAAACAATGTATTTACCTTAATAGTGTTCAAAAGTCATTATATATATATATATATATATATATATATATATATATATATATATATATATATCAGTCCATGATATCCAATATTACAGATTTACTGTCTCTGTCCAAAACTCCGCCATCTCACTCCCCACATCCACCACTGCTGGCGGCTCATCTCCAACTGCCCAACGCTACGCGCTGTTCACATCCAGCTGCCCAACACTATAATGGCAGACGACAATGCAAACTAGCCAAAGACTGCACACAGCACAGCCAGTGATTTTCATACAGAGCGCTACGTGGCGTTACTAATAAGAAAACATAAACAGCCTACTTACAACCGTATGGTACAAGATTCATCGTGCAATGTTACTCAGCAGTGACACATCATGCAACAGTTACTTTCGACCTCAGATTTTGCTCACCAGTCTATAATCACAGAGGGCAACAGATGTTTAATGGATGTGAGGAGAGATTGTATTGCCAGAATAGGCATTCACGACTGAAAAAAAAAAAACATTTCAACCAGCAAACATAAGAATATCAATGTCAGGAAATACTTTGCAAGGCGGTAAATGACAGTATCATCTGCAAACAATCTAAGACGGCTACTCAGATTGTCTCCTATGTTGTTAATATAAATCAGGAACAACAGAGGGCCTATAACACTTCCCTGGGGAACACCGGATATTACTTCTGGTTTACTCGATGACTTTCCGTCTATTACTACGAACTGTGACATTCCTGACAAGAAATCACGAATCCAGGAGCACAACTGAGGCGATACTCCGTAGGCACGCAGTTTCGTTGGAAGACGCTTGTGAGGAACGGTGTCGAAAGCCTTCTGGATATCTAAAAATATGGAATCAATTTGACATCCCCTGTCGATGGCTTTTATTACTTCATGAGTATAAAGAGCTAGTTGTGTTTCACAAGAATGATATGTTCTGAAACCGTGCTGATTATGTGTCAATAAATCGTTTTCTTCGAGGTACTTTATAATGTTCGAACACAGTATATGTTCCATAAACCCTACTGCAAATCTATCTCTCTCTCTCTCTATCTATTTATCTATCTATCTATTTATCTATCTATCTATCTCTCCTCTCTTTCTTTCTTCTATCGGTCCTGCCTGGTAAGGTCCCAGATTGATGAACAGTACTCAAGGATCAGTCGCCCTGTAAGCCACTTATTTCGTGGATGAGTTAGGTTTCCTTAATATTGGATCTCAGTCTGCCATCGGCTTTTCCTACTATTTATTTTTGCGGTCATACAGCTTAAGGTCTCTTTGGATAGTTACCTTTATATATTTTACAGTAGATACTGTTTCCAGCAAGTGTAGTTGTACAGCAGTGGATTTATTTTCCTATGTGTGCGCAATATGTTACATTTATTTACGTTCAGCATCAACTGCCAGAGACTGCATCAGTCATAAATCGTCTGAAGATCATTCAGCAAATCGATACTGTCTTCTTTCGTTGCTGCTTTCTTACAGAGAACCTTACCATCTGCGAACAGTCTTAAAGAGCTTCCGGCGGTTTCTACTAGATCATTTATATAAACTGTCAACGGTAATGGTATTGTCAGACTTCCTTGAGATATTCCGGAAGTTACCTTTAAATCTGTCGATTTTGTTCCGTTATGAGCGCCGTGTTGAGTTCCATCTGCACGGGAGTCTTGAATCCAGCCGCAAATCTGTTCCAATACTCGGTTAGCTTGTATATTTTTTTCCATTAACGGCAATGAGGACAGTGTCAAACGCCTTCCCGAAGTCAAGGAACATGGCATGGATCTGATCGCCGTTGTCTACAGAGCTGTGGATCTCACGGAGGAACAGAGCAAGCTGAGATTCGCAAGATCTCTGTTTGCGCAATTCATGTTGACTTTTATAGAGAAGATTCTCGTTTACCAAAAATTCATAATTCTTGAGCATAAAATACGTTCCAAAATTCTAACAAAGGTTGAAGTCTACCATATAGGCCTATAATTACATGCATCTGTCCTTCAACTCTTCAGAACGAGAATGACCAGAGGTTTTTTCCAGTCGCTATGTGTCATTCGTTGCTACAGCAAACTACGGTAAACTGCTGTTAGAAGGGGAGGTAGTTCCTTCGCATAATCTTTATAGAATCTTACAGGTATCTCATCTGATCCTGATACATTTCCACTACTAAGCAATTGTAGTTTTCTGCTCCTCGATCGGTTATCTAAGTATCTCCCATTTCTAAGTTCGTACGATGACTGAAAGGAGGAACTGTATTGTGATTTTCTGCAGCAAAACAGTTTCGAAAACACGGCGCAGGTTAGCCCAGTGTGTAAGTATGAAGCCATAGAGATGTACATAAACGTCAAATTAAGTTTT
Organism: Schistocerca serialis cubense; assembly: GCF_023864345.2. Classification (NCBI taxonomy): domain Eukaryota; kingdom Metazoa; phylum Arthropoda; class Insecta; order Orthoptera; family Acrididae; genus Schistocerca; species Schistocerca serialis. Next base: position 844,377,418 of record NC_064640.1, on the reverse strand, counting down.
CAGTGTCTGCTTACAATATCTCGTCCTTAAACCCTGGAATCGGCTAATTTTCTCATAATTAGGTAAATCACGGTCATTCAAATTAGTCTTTCAGCTCGCTGAGTATATTATAATATCATAATCGAGACTCGACGCCAGAGTTTCTTTACATGGAGTAAAGTCGAAATACATAACGCATACCATCTCTATACCGGAAAATTGCGTCATAATGTTCTAAACTTTAAGAGATGATGGGGAAGTGTGAATGTATTAATTTGAAGTAGGAGACCATAATCCGGAACGATCGAGTCGAGGTTATAAGCGAACAAGATCTGATACCTCTGACAGTGGGCCTCTTCCACAGCAAGCTCTTTGCATTCCATTTCTTGGGAGGAAAAAGTATGCACCAAAACAAGAATAAAATGTCTCGTAAACAAGGTCTCTAAAGTGCATACCTTAAGAGCTATGAGCACGTATTCAACACTGCTAAGGTGAAACACATCTCTTAAACTGATCAAGCACTTATAGCCATTACGGTAGGTATTTTAGACCCCATGTTCACTACACAATTTTTTTCGTGGTTTGGCCCATACTACTTCCTCCCAAAATATGGAAAGCATAGAACGTCTAGTAAAAATAGTTCAAATGGCTATGAGCACTATGGGACTAACATCTCAGTCCATCAGTCCCCTAGAACTTATAACTACTTAAACCTAACTAAGCTAAGGCCATCACACATATCCATGCCCGAGGCAGGATTCGAACCTGCAACCGTAGCGGTCGCGCGGTTCCAGACTGAAGAGCCTAGAACCGCTCGGCCACCCCAGGCGGCAAAATAATGAATGCACAAGTTGATTAAGACTAGATCAGGCGTGCATAATCAGCAATTATTTATTGTAAATAATGACGAAATTATCGTTTTGCCCAATACAAGGTGCCTGAAATTCCTTCGCTGGATGCTATACGGGGTGGTCTATTGATCGTGACCGGGACAAATATCTGACAAAATAAGCGTCAAACGAAAAAGCTACAAAGAACGAAACTAGTCTAGCTTGAAGTGGGAAACCAGATGGCACTATTGTTGCGTTTTTTAAAAATAGGAACAACCATTTTTTATTACATATTCGTGTAGTACGTAAAGAAAAATGAATGTTTTAGTTGGACCACTTTTTTCACCTTGTGATAGAGTGCGCTGTAATAGTCACAAACATATGGCTCACAATTTTAGACGAACAGTTGGTAACAGGTAGGTTCTTTAAATTAAAATACGGAACGTAGGTAAGTTTGACCATTTTATTTCGGTTGTTCCAATGTGATACATGTACCTTTGTGAACTTATCATTTCTGAGAGCGCATGCTGTTACAGCGTGATTACTTGTAAATACCACATTAATGCAATTAATGCTCAAAATGATGTCCGTCAACCTCCATGCATTTGGCAGTAAGTGTAACGACATTCCTCTCAACAGCGAGTAGTTCGCCTTTCGTAATGTTCGCACATGCATTGACATTGCGCTGACGCATGTTGTCAGGCGTTGTCGGTGGATCATGATAGCAAATATCTTTCAACTTCCCCACAGAAAGAAATCCCGGGACGTCAGATCCGGGGAACGTGCGGGTCATGGTATGATGCTTCGTCGACCAATCCACCAGTCATGAAATATGCTATTCAATATCGCTTCAACCGCATGCGAGCTATGTGCTGGACAACCATCATGTTGGAAATACATCGCCATTCTGTCATGCAGTGAAACATCTTGTAGTAACATCGGTACAACATTACGTAGGAAATCAGCATACATTGCACCATTTAGATTTCCATCGATAAAATGAGGGCCAATATACTTCCTCCCATAACGCCGCACCATACATTAACCCGCCAAGGTCGCTGATGTTCCACTGGTCGCAGCCTTCGTCGATTTTCCGTTGCCTAATAGTGCATATTATGTCGGTTTACGTTACCGCTGTTGGTGAATGACGTTTTGTCGCTAAATAGAACGCGTGCAAAAAAATCTGTCATCGTCCCGTAATTTCTCTTGTGCCCAGTGGCAGAACTGTACACGACGTTCAAAGTCGTCGCCATGCAAATCCTGGTGCATAGAAATATGGTACGGATGCAATCGATGTTGTTGTAGCATTCTCTACACCGACGTTTTTGAGATTCCCGATACTCGCGCAATTTGTCTGCTACTGATGTGCGGATTAGCCGCGACAGCAGCTAAAACACCTATTTGGGTATCATCATTTGTTGCAGGTTGTGGTTGACTTTACACATGTGGCTGAACACTTCCTCTTTCCTTAAATAACGTAACTATCCGGCGAACGGTCCGGACATTTGGGTGATGTCGTCCAGGATACCGAGCAGCATACATAGCACACGCCCGTTGGGCATTTTGATCACAATAGCCATACATCAACACGATATAGACCTTTTCCGCAATTGATAAACGGTCCATTTTAACACGGGTGATGTATCACGAAGCAAGTACCGTCCGCACTGGCGGAATATTACGTGATACCACGTAGTTACACGTTTTTGACTATTACAGCGCCATCTATCACAAAGCGAAAAAAGTGGTCCAACTAAAACATTCATATTTCTTTACGTACTACACGAATATGTAATAAAAAATGGGGGTTCCTACTTTAAAAAAACGCAGTTGATGTCCGTTTTATCTATGGCAGCGCCATCTAGCGGGGCAACCATAGCGCCATCTGGTTTCCCCCTTCAAGGTAGACGAGTTTCGTTCTTTGTAGTTTCTTCGTTTGATGCTTATTTCGTGAGATATTTGGCCCGGTCACTATCAATGGACCACCCTGTATACCTTTATCCAACATCAAAGGACTTCTCACATTCTGTGTTGAAAACATTCTATTTTTTGTCACGAAATTTGTCGCCGAAAAGCGCCAAGAACGCAATTATCTGAAAGTATCACAAGTGTCGGCAGAACTCACTCAAAGCTGTTTTTAAAACTGATGTATCAGTTTCCGTGTACATCATCAATGTTTACAAAAAGTTCATTGATTTGAGGCGTTTGCTGTCATACAGCATCCAAGCCAAGGTTTCATACAGGATGCTGCTATAAACAAGGAAACGTCTTGCAATATTCAACTACCCTTTGCGCCGATTTTAAACTGTGGCTGCAGCAAACATATTTTCGAATCATCAACGGCCCTTTCACCTGATGCATTGCACCAGAGTACCAGATTTTAAATTCTTTTCCATGACCTCTTCCCTAAAACGTACACGTTTGATAAGTTCACAATGCTCATCTCTCCCAATAGTTTTTTTTTCAGTCCGGCCCAATAAAACTTAAAGTCTTCTTTAATTTCTGTGTAGTCTTAATGTTTTTTCACAAAATCAGTATCGCAATCCGTATTAACATTTCCCATTCGACTTTAAACTTCTTGTAAAATGTAAGATACGGCGTGCTTAAAACACGCTTATCAAAATTAGTTCGTCAACATGACGATGAGATGCAAAGAGTAACAGTTCTAATTAAGGTCTCTGTCCCAAGACCACACAAGTTCCATTACAATAACATGTATTGGAATTCTTTATCTCGCAGCATGTAATTTGTACCTTGTCTCTTAGCTGTCACTCTTGAAGTGCCTTTAAAACAGGTAATACTTACTTCTTCCCTGACGAACCATCTACTTTTGGTAGTATAAGACGTCTTGATCTCTTTTCGTTGATAAAAATAATAGCCAGTCATTCTTCCTTCGAGCTTCTTACCTTCAAACCAGGTAACAGTTTGTCATTCGGCTGAACATTCACCATTTCGAAAATTTTACCATGAAAATCTGTTTTTGTTGCTTCAGATGTCTACTTCCGGGTCTGCACTCGAATTTATGGAATAGATGATTTGTTTATTAGAAATTCGTGAATACAGATACCCAACGCTCCAGTTGCAGTCTCTTTAATGTAAGCAGAATAGCTTATTCTCAGGTGACGTCTGTCTGAAGCTGCAGCTAACTCTGAAGGAACAAAATATTTCCTGCCCCTTTTGACAGAAATTCAAAGCGTTGAAATACGAGTATTTCTCAGGTTATTATAAATAATACACAACAATTATGTAGTTTCACAATATTTCTATATTGCTGCTACATATGTGAATCATGGGTAACATTAGTAAGATAAACATGTAACATGAAATACACGATAAAAAACGAGTGTAATTACTTTTAGTTTTGGCCGCCTTGTTGTGAGCAAATAATAGCGACATTGTATAGCAGTAGAGGTGTATCTTAATTTCTTGTCTGATATTCTCTTATTATGATTATTTCTTTGTCAATTCGCCGCATTGTATCCATAATTTCTGTGCTGTATTCGTGTTCTATACTGAGCAATTCCTCCTTCAACGTACTCTTTAGCTTCTCTCTCAATGAAATTGGGTTGTATTTCGTTCTTCTATCTCAAGTACCCCATAAATTTCCAATAGCATTGAAATCTGAAAACTGTGTGTTTCAGTAGCTTTACGGAGTTTTGAAGTGTCCTCGAGCTCAGTGTGTGTATCCGACGTTATACAGTGTGTCATATTCATCTTGACCATCCCAATTAGCGTTTTGTCCAAACACAAAATTTAAAAAAAGATATATCGAGGAAGTGTACAGCTACCAGGGGCACATTAACCAGTTTGATTGTCTTTCTTGTAACTTTGTTCATATCGAAGTTATGAACAGCAGTACGTCTTTTTTAAATGTCTCCCAATATTTTTCATCCGGTAATCTACTTCCTCTCCCCAAGACCCGTTCGAAAACTTATCACAGTAACAGTCATATAAACACGACAACATAAAAAAGATAATACAAAATTGACTGACTCTCGTGTACTGGCATACAGTGCACGTCACCCATCCCTTTACTGAAACTGACAGCAAACAAAAGGACACACGAGGAAAGGACGCACCCGACATTCAGTCAATTGTCTTCAGTTGAAGAAACGTGATGATGACGATGAGCCGGCCGGAGTGGCCGTGCGGTTCTAGGCGTTACAAAAAAAATGGCTCTGAGTACTATGGGGCTTAACGTCTGAGGTCATCAGTCCCCTAGAACTTAGAACTACTTACACCTAACTAACCTAAGGACATCACACACATCCATGCCCGAGGCAGGATCCGAACCTGCGACCGTAGCGGTCACGCGGTTCCAAACTGAAGAGCCTAGAACCGCACGGCCACACCGGCCGGCTCCTGCCTCGGGCATGGATGTTTGTGATGTCCTTAGGTTAGTTAGGTTTAAGTAATTCTAAGTTCTAGGGGACTGATGATCTCAGACGTTAAGTCCCATAGTGCTCAGAGCCATTTGAACCATTTTTTTACGATGATGATGACGATGGCGATGATGATGATGCCATTCTTAATCAAGGACTGCCTTTACTGTAACAACATATCGTTGAAAAGTGCTACAGTGCTATACTGCATGTATCCGTATTGTAAATAAGAACACATTATTGTAGTTACTGTTCTGCTGACCTACATTTCTACCTCACGCAAGCCTTCAATTGAAGACAGTTTCCTTATTTACAATACGGGTACATGTAGTAGAGTACTATAGTACTTTTAAACGATACTGTGTTACAGTAAAGGCAGTCCTTGATTAAGAACTGCAACATCACTTTTCTTCAACTGCAGTTGACTGCATGACTGATGTGCCTTTTCCTCGTGTTTCCATTTGTTTAACATGAGCTCCAGTACGTGAATGAGATAGGTTAGCGCGGATAATACACAGGAGTCAGTCGATCTTGTATTACCTTTTTAATATTGTCATGTTTACGTGAATGGTACACTGTGAAGAGGAAGTAGATTACCGGACAAAAAATACAGAGTGGCATTTCAAAAATACGTACAGCTTTTCATAACTTCGAAACGAACGAAGTTACACGAAAGAGAAGCATCTTGGTTTATATTCTTCTGGTAGCCAAACAACATTTGCTTGATACATTTTATTTTTATTTTGCTCTTGGAGAAAGTTATTTGGTATGGTCAAGGTAAATGGGACACCCTGTATTTTTTAATGCCAGTAGAATTGAAATGCTGACGCTTTTTCCAGTTTTCAGTACGTTTCTGTAAACACTCTCTTATAAAAATATATAGTGGCATTACTTTCAGTCAAGTTGAGACCACCTACTTTAGTCGAAGATATACATACTGCTCCAGTTGAAAAACTGTGTTGCTGCGGTTTTGTCCTCGGACAGCCTTGTTTGGCTTGCACAAAACACACCACCTAAAATCTGAATTGCAGACGTTAAATTTACTTTATCCCGCAAATACATCATATTCCTCCCATTCAGAGTTTATGCAAAGATTGCCTTTTGAGAAATTCGACCATTTCCTACGGTTCATTTCACTTACATGTATAATGCCTCTTTCTGAAGTTGTAGTCTAAGCTGCGCAGTATTCTCCTAAACCTCAGTGCTTAAAAAATTCAACTCTCATCTCAGGCGCGTTCAAGCATGTTTTTCCAGTCATATTACACACGAAGAGATGCCTTTATCTTTCAGTATGCTTCCAAGGCTAGTGGCTTTGCGGTAGTAATTCAGTAATCCTTTGTCAAAGGACGAGGCGCAGATTCTAAGATAACAGACTCGCATTTGAGACGAGCAAGGTTGAAAGCCCTGTACAATCATTCGTTCGTTGTTTTGCTTTCTTCAGATTACCTAATGGAAATGTCTAAACAACTTTTTTGTATTCCACCACCTGTTTCCTGCACCATCCAGTTCGAATTCGAGTGTGTGCTCCGTCTCTGATGAGTTTGAAAGAATTCTTTGGCTCTGAGCACTATGGGACTTAACTTCTGAGGTCATCAGTCCCCTAGAACTTAGAACTACTTAAACCTAACTAACCTAAAGACATCACACACATCCATGCCCGAGGCAGGATTCGAATCTGCGACCGTAGCGGTCGCGCGGCTTCAGACTGTAGCGCTTAGAACCGTACGGCCACTCCGGCCGGCAAAGAATTCTTTCTTCCAGTCTTAAGATTGCAGGAGCACCATTTTATTACAGGTTTCAATTAACATACATCTCCTTCGACGATCTAGAAAATAGCAATAAATGCAAATTGATATTCATATACGACTTTTACCGACTTCAGGGTGAATCGCTGTTGTCTTTCATCGCGACGATGTGACCTTTCATCTAATAATCACATCTTCGAGGGACGGCTAGCCCCAGTCATCGTTCCTTCAGTTCTCCTTTACTTTCACTGCCAGTGTTTGATGTCACCAACCGTAGAACCGGCTCTAAACGGCTGGAAGGGCAAAACGGTTCCTAGGCGCTACAGTCTGGAACCGCGCGACCGCTACGGTCGCAGGTTCGAACCTGCCTCGGGCATGGATGTGTGTGATCTGCTTAGGTTAGTTAGGTTTAAGTACTTATAAGTTCTAGGGGACTGATGACCTCAGAAGTTAAGTCCCATAGTGCTCAGAGCCATTTGAACCAGGCTATATAGAGTAAACGTGTAGTTTCCCGCTCGAATCATTCTTCTGAAATTGACGCGAATTTTTTTAAAAAGAAAAAGGCTTTTGCTCTGAGTATTTAAGTACCCTCCATTTAATCATAAGAAAGGAAACATTACCTGTGGTTGTAAGAAAGTTAGGGACAGATATGTTTTGTTATCTGGGGACCCAGAAACGACGGCGAGGCTCCGTCCACGCCGCAGCCGCAGTGGTCCGCAACCCCACGACGACTACCACAGTCCACTTCACCCCTCCGCCGCCCCACACCGAACCCAGGGTTATTGCGGTTCTGCCCCGGTGAACCCCCCCCCCCCCCCACTTCCCCCAGGGAACGTTTCACACCAGACGAGTGTAACCCCTATGTTTGTGTGGTAGAGTAATGGTGGTGTACGCGTACGTGGAGAACTTGTTTGTGCAGCAATCACCGACATAGTGTAGCTGAGGCGGAATGAGAGGAACCAGTCCGCATTCGCCGAGGCAGATGGAAAACCGCCTAAAAACCATCCACAGACTGGCCGACTTACCGGACCTTGACACAAATCCGCCGGGCGGATTCGTGCCGGGGACCGGCGCTCCTTCCTGCCCGGAAAGCAGTAGGGACTGTAGTAAAGATTCTCTATTCTAGTATATACACTCCTGGAAATTGAAATAAGAACACCGTGAATTCATTGTCCCAGGAAGGGGAAACTTTATTGACACATTCCTGGGGTCTGATACATCACATGATCACACTGACAGAACCACAGGCACATAGACACAGGCAACAGAGCATGCACAATGTCGGCACTAGTACAGTGTATATCCACCTTTCGCAGCAATGCAGGCTGCTATTCTCCCATGGAGACGATCGTAGAGATGCTGGATGTAGTCCTGTGGAACGGCTTGCCATGCCATTTCCACCTGGCGCCTCAGTTGGACCAGCGTTTGTGCTGGATGTGCAGACCGCGTGAGACGACGCTTCATCCAGTCCCTAACATGCTCAATGGGGGACAGATCCGGAGATCTTACTGGCCAGGGTAGTTGACTTACACCTTGTAGAGCACGTTGGGTGGCACGGGATAGATGCGGACGTGCATTGTTCTGTTGGAACAGCAAGTTCCCTTGCCGGTCTAGGAATGGTAGAACGATGGGTTCGATGACGGTTTGGATGTACCGTGCACTATTCAGTGTCCCCTCGACGATCACCAGTGGTGTACGGCCAGTGTAGGAGATCGCTCCCCACACCATGATGCCGGGTGCTGGCCTTGTGTGCCTCGGTCGTATGCAGTCCTGATTGTGGCGCTCACCTGCACGGCGCCAAACACGCATACGACCATCATTGGCACCAAGGCAGAAGCGACTCTCATCGCTGAAGACGACACGTCTCCATTCGTCCCTCCATTCACGCCTGTCGCGACATCACTGGAGGCGGGCTGCACGATGTTGGGGCGTGAGCGGAAGACGGCCTAACGGTGTGCGGGACCGTAGCCCAGCTTCATGGAGATGGTTGCGAATGGTCCTCGCCGATACCCCAGGAGAAACAGTGTCCCTAATTTGCTGGGAAGTGGCGGTGCGGTCCCCTACGGCACTGCGTAGGATCCTACGGTCTTGGCGTGCATCCGTGCGTCGCTGCGGTCCGGTCCCAGGTCGACGGGCACGTGCACCTTCCGCCGACCACTGGCGACAACATCGATGTACTGTGGAGACCTCACGCCCCACGTGTTGAGCAATTCGGCGGTACGTCCACCCGGCCTCCCGCATGCCCACTATACGCCCTCGCTCAAAGTCCGTCAACTGCACATACGGTTCACGTCCACGCTGTCGCGACATGCTACCAGTGTTAAAGACTGCGATGGAGCTCCGTATGCCACGGCAAACTGGCTGACACTGACGGCGGTGATGCACAACTGCTGCGCAGCTAGCGCCATTCGACGGCCAACACCGCGGTTCCTGGTGTGTCCGCTGTGCCGTGCGTGTGATCATTGCTTGTACAGCCCTCTCGCAGTGTCCGGAGCAAGTATGGTGGGTCTGACACACCGGTGTCAATGTGTTCTGTTTTCCATTTCCAGGAGTGTATTTTCTAAGACGTTTGTGTATTTTCTGGTATATTCTACAAACTTTCGTACCATACGGCAAACAATTGAGAGAGACACTAAATATGTGTTAATGTCCTATACAGGTGGACAGAAATATGGAAACACCGGAAACCCAACACTTTACCATTCCTAGTACGCTGTAGGAATAACTTTGGTATTCAAAACACCTTCCAGTCGTTTCGAAATGAATAAATACAGGTTTTGTATGGTTATAAAGGGATATTATACCATTCTTCCTGCAAAATAGTGGCAAGATATGGTAATGATGACGGAGGCGGATAGCGATCAACACTCTTTTCTCCAAAGTAAACCACAAATGCAAAATATTATTGAGTTTTGGTGGCTATGGTGATCAGGGGAGATGCGACAATTTTTCCTCATGCTGACAAAACCAGTCCTGGACTATACATATATAGTACTATGAGACGTACATGATCAGAAAAAATGACTCTTGGCAGGAATGTGACCTTCCAGAGTAAACATGGGGCCCATAGGAGACAAATATATGACTTCCCAAATCATCGAATCCCACCGTGTTCCACTGTTGGCAGCAAGCAGTCTGCATCGTACAATTGGGACGCCGTACGCCAGGTGTAAACTCGGCCAGAAGTTGGAAACAGTGTGAAACAGTCCTTAAATGGTTCAAATAGCTCTGAGCACTATGGGACTTAACATCTGAGGTCATCAGTCCCCTAGAACTTAGAGCTACTTAAACCTAACTAACCTAAGGACATCACACACATCCATGCCCGAGGCAGGATCCGAACCTGCGACCGTAGCGGTCGCCCGGTTCCAGACTGTAGCGCCTAGAACCGCTCGGCCACACCAGCCGGCCTGTCACGATCACTCAACACACAATTTCGTCCGCGTTGTTACATAGTGGATGATGTTTTCCCGCTTATCCCATTTGCAGTACAAATCCACCATACGGAACCTCTTGACACACCAAACGCATCGGCTACCTTAGTTACGAAAGCACCCACCGAACCAACTCCATCAGTTTGCCCACGTTCGAATTCACTTAGCTTCAATAATATAAAGCACTTACAGCTACACAGATCAATGAACTGACCACGACTTTCTCGCGATATTTTCATATTTTCGTCCAGCGCCTGCACACTGTGCACCACATGGACGGCCTGGCTGTCGTACTTGGATGAAGTACTGCAGTACACATCACATTATCATCTAAAACGTCATCACTTAGAAATACACTACTCGCCATTAAAATTGTTACACCAAGAAGAAATGCAGATGATAAACGGGTATTCATTGGACAAATATATTATACTACAACTGGCATGTGATTACATTTTCACGCAATTTGGGTGCATAGAACCTGAGAAATCATTACCCAGAACAACCACCTCTCGCCGTAATAACGGCATTGATACGCCTGGGCATTGAGTCAAACAGAGCTTGGATGGCGTGTACAGGTACAGCTGCCCATGCAGCTTCAACACGATACCACAGTTCATCAAGAGTAGTGACTGGCGTATTGTGATGAGCCAGTTGCTCGGCCACCATCGACCAGACGTTTTCAATTGGTGAGAGATCTGAAGAATGTGCTGGCCAGGGCAGCAGTCGAACATTTTCTTTGTCCAGAAAGGCCCGTACAGGACCTGCAACATGTGGTCGTGCATTATCCTGCTGAAATGTAGGGTTTCGCAGGGATGGAATGAAGGGTAGAGCCACGGGTCGTAACACATCTGAAATGTAACGTCCACTGTTCAAAGTGCCGTCAATACGACAAAGAGGTGACCGAGACGTGTAACCAATGGCACCCCACACCATCACGCCGGTTGATACGCCAGTATGGCGATGACGAATACACGCTTCCAATGTGAGTTCACCGCGATCTCGCCAAACACGGATGCGACCATCATGACGCTGTAAACAGAACCTGGATTCATCCGAAAAAATGACATTTTGCGTCAAGGGTAACCGCAGCCATGGCCTTCGAATTGATAGTCCATGCTGCTGCAAACGTCGTCGAACTGTTCGTGCAGATGGTTGTTGTCTTGCAAACGTCCCAATCTGTTGACTCAGGGATCGAGACGTGGCTGCACGATCCGTTACAGCCATGCGGATAAGATGCCTGTCATTTCGACTGCTAGTGATACGAGGCCGTTGGGATCCAGCACGGCGTTCCGTATTACCCTGCTGAACCCACCGATTCCATATTCTGCTAACAGTCATTGGATCTCGACCAACGTGAGCAGCAATTTCGCGATAAGATAAACCGCAATCGCGATAGGCTACAATCAGACCTTTATCAAAGTCGGAAACGTGGTGGTACGCATTTCTCCTCCATTCACGAGGCATCACAACATCGTTTCACCAGGCAACGCCGGTCAACTGCTGTTTGTGTATGAGAAAGCGGTTGGAAACTTTCCTCATGACAGCATGTTGTAGGTGTCGCCACCGGCGCCAACCTTGTGTGAATGCTCTGAAAAGCTAGTCATTTGCATATCGCAGCATCTTCTTCCTGTCTGTTAAATTTCGCGTCTGTAGCACGTCATCTTCGTGATGTAGCAATTTTAATGGCCAGTAGTGTATTTGTCTGGTATTTATTAAGAAGTTGTGTCGACATATTGTAAGCTATGACAGTACGGCTCTCAGTCGCTTGCTATTGTCTGCACTCCATCCACTAACGAAAGCAGTGGTATTTTCTGTGTTACCACCATTTTCTTTGAGTGTTTTACACCAAAATGCTTTACCACAGTTTTCTTGCGATTCTCTGTCTTGCCGACTTAAGTGATATGAAGTAGTTAGCAATGACCGTCAACCCAACTATAAGATCTACCGAATAACGAACTCACTATAACATTATTGGATATCTTATGATAATAAAGCACCTAAAAACTCTGCCTGGAGCAATTACTGGGTGGATTGAGTAGCTCAGTAATTGCTGCTGCCGGCCCCAAGCCCGGATAAAGGAGGAGGGTAAAAGCCAAAACCACCAAAATGCTCCTGCAAAACTCCTGCAACACATCCGCTGCCGTACGGACTAACAACCCGTACGATTGGAGTGAATTGAATCAACAATCAGCGACTCGCCTCTGGCAGACGCCCACCAGCTGAAATCAGCCATGAATTTAGCATGATGGAAACAAAAGCAACCAAGCAACTACCTCAGGCCATAACTCAGAAGAGTGAAGGCGAACCTGGTCATTCGGGTTCTGGGGGACCAGGACATCATGCAGGGAAGAGTCGGAGCTTCCCAAAACTCCTCAGACCAAAGCGAAAGCAGTTCGTTGGTACACTGAACGTACAAATACTGACTAAAACAGGAAAACTCAAGATACTGACAGATACTTGTGATAGATTTGGGATTCGTATACTTGCAGTACAAGAAACACATTTTCGGGATTGTGATCACTCTGATTCCGGTGGCTATCGAGTCTACAATGGAAAGCCTTCAATCAAACTGAAAAATAGTAACAAGCATTTGTTGGGAACGGCATTTCTCGTGCATAACAGTATCCAGGACCCTGTGATAGACTTCTCGTCACCCACTGAGCGCCTTTCTCTACTCACAGTTAAATGTGCCAATAAGGCCTATACCCTGGTAAACGCACATGCTCCAGTCAATAACGATCCTGACAAAAACAAAGTGGAGAAGTCCTGGTCACAACTCGAGCGTGTACTCACCCAGATCCCTCTACACCACGTCAAAATCCTGTTGGGAGATTTCAATGCACAAATTTGCAGAGAGTGTGAACACAGACATACACTCCTGGAAATGGAAAAAAGAACACATTGACACCGGTGTGTCAGACCCACCATACTTGCTCCGGACACTGCGAGAGGGCTGTACAAGCAATGATCACACGCACGGAACAGCGGACACACCAGGAACCGCGGTGTTGGCCGTCGAATGGCGCTAGCTGCGCAGCATTTGTGCACCGCCGCCGTCAGTGTCAGCCAGTTTGCCGTGGCATACGGAGCTCCATCGCAGTCTTTAACACTGGTAGCATGCCGCGACAGCGTGGACGTGAACCGTATGTGCAGTTGACGGACTTTGAGCGAGGGCGTATAGTGGGCATGCGGGAGGCCGGGTGGACGTACCGCCGAATTGCTCAACACGTGGGGCGTGAGGTCTCCACAGTACATCGATGTTGTCGCCAGTGGTCGGCGGAAGGTGCACGTGCCCGTCGACCTGGGACCGGACCGCAGCGACGCACGGATGCACGCCAAGACCGTAGGATCCTACGCAGTGCCGTAGGGGACCGCACCGCCACTTCCCAGCAAATTAGGGACACTGTTGCTCCTGGGGTATCGGCGAGGACCATTCGCAACCGTCCCGGATCTGTCCCCCATTGAGCATGTTTGGGACTGGATGAAGCGTCGTCTCACGCGGTCTGCACGTCCAGCACGAACGCTGGTCCAACTGAGGCGCCAGGTGGAAATGGCATGGCAAGCCGTTCCACAGGACTACATCCAGCATCTCTACGATCGTCTCCATGGGAGAATAGCAGCCTGCATTGCTGCGAAAGGTAGATATACACTGTACTAGTGCCGACATTGTGCATGCTCTGTTGCCTGTGTCTATGTGCCTGTGGTTCTGACATTGTGATCATGTGATGTATCTGACCCCAGGAATGTGTCAATAAAGTTTCCCCTTCCTGGGACAATGAATTCACGGTGTTCTTATTTCAATTTCCAGGAGTGTATAATTGGGAATTTTTCAGCACACAAAAAGACGAACACCAATGTGCATCGCTTAATCAACATATGTGGGATAGCCAACCTCCAAATAATGTCAACTCACTGTAAGAAATCACCGAGGAAAATTACTACATGGAAATCTCCAAACAACCACATCGGGGAATATCAAATTGACCATGTAGCGATAACTAGAAAATTCTCTCCAGAAATCATGAACGTGAGGGTACGCAAAAGCTCTGTGGAGTCCGATCACCATCTCTCACAGGTCAAAATCCGCTTCATATCTAATCGAAAGAAGATCCGAAAATGTAAACAGCTGCGCATTGATCCAGAGTACCTAAAAGAACATGCAGAGGAATTCACACAATCACTAGATACTAACACGGAAACGTGGGAGGAGCGTCTTGGAGCCATCCAGCAGTCTTCAAGAAAACTCGGTCAGCCACCACGGGAAAGGAAACACAGATGGTGGACAATAGACTGCGACAGAGCAGTTGAGTGACTGTAGGAGGATACAAGATGACTTGGACAGGCTTTGTGATTGGTGTAAAGAATGGCAGCTAACTCTAAATATAGATAAATGTAAATTAATGCAGATGAATAGGAAAAAGATTTCCGTAATGTTTGAATACTCCATTGGTAGTGTAGCGCTTGACACAGTCACGTCGATTAAATATTTGGGCGTAACATTGCAGAGCGATATGAAGTGGGACAAGCATGTAATGGCAGTTGTGGGGAAGGCGGATAGTCGTCTTCGGTTCATTGGTAGAATTTTGGGAAGATGTGGTTCATCTGTGAAGGAGACCGCTTATAAAACACTAATACGTCCCATTCTTGAGTACTGCTCGAGCGTTTGGGATCCCTATCAGATCGGATTAAGGGAGGACATAGAAGCAATTCAGAGGCGGGCAGCTAGATTTGTTACTGGTAGGTTTGGTCATCACGCCAGTGTTATGGAAATGCTTCAGGAACTCGGGTGGGAGTCTCTAGAGGAAAGGAGGCGCTCTTTTCGTGAATCGCTGCTGAGGAAATTTAGAGAACCAGCATTTGAGGCTGACTGCGGTATAATTTTACTGCCGCCAACTTACATTTCACGGAAAGACCACAAAGATAAGATAAGAGAGATTAGGACTCGTACAGAGGCATATAGGCAGTCATTTTTCCCTCGCTCTGTTTGGAAGTGGAACAGGGAGAGAAGATGCTAGTTGTGGTACGAGGTACCCTCCGCCACGCACCGTATGGTGGATTGCGGAGTATGTATGTAGATGTAGATGTAAAATTACGTATTCAAGCCTGGAAGATTTGGCACAGCCAACCGGAGAATTGGCAGAACTTTTTTGGAAACACAGAAGAAAAGAGGAGATACGAAACATTGTATCACATCCGAAAAACAACAAAGCAATAGGGGAAGACGGCGTAATTGCCGAAATGCTCAAGACTGGAGCTGAACTCTTGATTGACAAACTAAAAATTATCATTGCAAATATATTGGAAAGTGGAGTCATACCAGCAGACTGGAAAACTGCTTTAATTCACTCTCTACATAAAAAGGGTGACAAGACCAATCCCAACAACTTCCAGGAATTTCACTACTACCAGTCGCTTACAGAGTGCTCTCACGTGTTCTTCTCACAAGATTAGAACAACAGACAGAACATATGATCGGTGAATAACAGGCAGGCTTCCGTCCACATCGATCCTGCGCAGAACAGATCTGGAACCTCAAGAGGATACTGCAACACCATCAGTCGAACCGCATAGCAGTCAGCTTTGTAGATTCCAATAAAGCATACTACTCGATTCATCGCACCAGTCCGCTCAAAACACTTTGTGAATATGGTGTAGATAAGAAAACTACTTCATTAATTGAGCAGACTTTAACAGACACAACCTCTAAAGTAAAATTCATGGAAGAAGTTTCTGAACAAAAAATGGCTCAAATGGCTTTGAGCACTATGGGACTCAACATCAGAGGTCATCAGTCCCCTAGAACTTAGAACTACTTAAACCTAACTTAATCTAAGGACATCACACACATCCATGCCCGAGGCAGGATTCGAACCTGTGGCCGTAGCGGTCGCGCGGTTCCAGACTGAAGCTCCTAGAACCGCTCGACCACACCGGCCGGCGAAGTTTCTGAACCTTTTCAAATTAGGACAGGAGTGAGACAGGGTGATGTGTTGTCCCCACTCCTCTTTAACCTGGTACTGGACAAGATTATCAAGACATGGGAGAAAGAAATACCTGGAATAAATATGGGCCAAAGAACAAACGAATGAATATAAAAGGGCTTGCTTTTGCTGATGACCTAGCAATAATTACGCGGACTTCCGAGGAAGCCAAGCATGCCATCGAGAAACTTCATGTGGTTGCCATCAAAACCGGATTCCAAATTTCCTACGAGAAACACAGTTCATCACCAAAAGTTCAAATCTGAAACCACTTGCAACAAAATATGGTGACATCAGACAAGTTAAGTACTTCAAGAACTTGGATGAAATGATCAGCAACCTTGGCAACTAAAAGGTAGCTCACAAAACACTAGCAGAAAAATCACGTAAAGCTTATACAATGACCTGGAACACATACAATAAGAAATCGCTTTCCACCCAAGGCAAACTTCACCACTATCATACAGTCACTCTTCCAGAAGCGCTCTACGCAACTGAAACATCATCATTAACCATCAACATCAAGGACATTGAGAAAATGGAAAAGCAAATACTCAGGAAAATATTTGGATCCGAGATTCAAGATGGTATCTAGATGCGCAAAAGCTCTGAAGAACTGTACTCAAGAACTGAACGTTTCACGTCAGTTGCACGGAAAAGACGATTGAAATTCTACGGACATTTAGCAACAATGGACGCCTCTAGAATGACCAAGAAAATCTTCCTTATCATCAAATGAACTCGCCAAACAAGGGCACGATGGCTAACAGAAACCCAAAATGACCTCACGGGCCGGCCGTGGAGGCCGAGCGGTTCTAGGCGCTCAGTTCGGAAACCGCGCGACTACTACGGTCGCAGGCTCCAATCCTGCCTCTGGCATGGACGTGTGTGATGTCTTTAGGTTAGTTAGGTTTAAGTAGTTCTGAGTTCTAGGTGACTGATGACGTCAGCTGTTAAGTCCCATAGTGCTCAGAGCCATTTGAACCATTTGACCTCACGGAACTCAGTATTGGCCCACTAGGAACCACACGGACTGCGTACAGACAGAAAATCAACTTTCATAAGTTCACAACCAAAAACCCGACGGAAAAAAATCTGAAATTGAAAAACGTATGGACACAAGAAAGAAAGCTGGCCCATAGTAAAAGGATGAGGAAGTTTTGGGAAGAAAAGAAGAACAGGAAAGCTAAGAAGCCCAGTGCTAACTAATGGTTCCGCGTGCTCCTTAGAGGGCGAAACGAATAAATAAATAATAATAAAGCACCTAAAATATGCATCATCGTATTGATACTTTTTATGCAGCTCTCTGTTTTGTATCACCTCTCTCAAACACTTCTCAAATCCACATAAAGTAGCTGTAAATTTACGTGCCTGAAATTAATAGCTTTAAGCGTTGTTATGCTTTATGTAGAAAGATGGAGGCAGTCATACGCAGTATCGTTTCGTCACTCGTTTCATTTTTTATCTCCAGAAATAACGTAAGTTAGGTTGTTCAGTCTGTGGCGTTCCTGACTACTTAAATTTTCGTACCAGCTGAAAGTGGGAAGCGCTGGCAAGATGAAGCGCAAAACGCCGACGTATTGTTGACCTCGGCCGCCAGATAGCCAGCTTTGACAAGCGCGCCGTGAGCTGCTCTTTCATCGCTGATGAGTTAAAGCGCCCGGCAGGGTTGGTACACTCTCGTTTACTGTCATGTACACTAAACATCAAGTATGTTAACGCGGGGAGACAGGCGTAGCGCAAAAGCTGTCAGTCCCGTCCTGCGGCTAAAAATAGTCGCAGACATTCAACAGGAAGTGCGGAGGGTAGTCAGGTGCTGTGTAAAGAGGCCCTGATTTAGCCGCAGCGGGGACTAAGTAGGCCCCTGGGTAACATTACCAGGACAAGCGCACTGCTTCTACTGCTTCTCCTGCATATAAAGTGGCAGAGGTCATGTAGAAAAAGTTCACTGCGTGTGACAACAGCAGCAGCCTCGAGTCATCACACGTATGGGTCATAGCCCTGCAC
Source organism: Schistocerca serialis cubense (assembly GCF_023864345.2). Classification (NCBI taxonomy): domain Eukaryota; kingdom Metazoa; phylum Arthropoda; class Insecta; order Orthoptera; family Acrididae; genus Schistocerca; species Schistocerca serialis. The sequence continues at coordinate 844,359,057 of NC_064640.1, read as the reverse complement.
AGCGATCTGTACGTGTTTTATGAAGATCGACATTTCATCTGTTGAACAAAGGAAATATTACTTTTTAAGTAGTATACATAAAGTTTATTGACTATAAATTGGATACCCGGAACCTTTTTGATTTTATATTATTAATTTCAATGCTAGATCGTTACATTTCCCCACTGTACTTATTTTTATAGGACTGGAGTAAAATAAGGCAACGCTAGCAACTTATTTGATCGTTTAGTTATACATACCTATACAGGGTGTTACAAAAAGGTACGGCCAAACTTTCAGGAAACATTCCTCACACACAAAGAAAGAAAATATGTTATGTGGACATGTGTCCGGAAACGCTTACTTTCCATGTTAGAGATCATTTTATTACTTCTCTTCAAATCACATTAATCATGGAATGGAAACACACAGCAACAGAACGTACCAGCGTGACTTCAAACACTTTGTTACAGGAAATGTTCAAAATGTCCTCCGTTAGCGAGGATACATGCATCCACCCTCCGTCGCATGGAATCCCTGATGCGCTGATGCAGCCCTCGAAAATGGTGTATTGTTTCACAGCCGTCCACAATACGAGCACGAAGAGTCTCTACATTTGGTACCGGGGTTGCGTAGACAAAAGCTTTCAAATGCCCTCATAAATGAAAGTCAAGAGGGTTGAGGTCAGGAGAGCGTGGAGGCCATGGAATTGGTCCGCCTCTACCAATCCATCGGTGACCGAATCTGTTGTTGAGAAGCGTACGAACACTTCGACTGAAATGTGCAGGAGCCCCATCGTGCATGAACCACATGTTGTGTCGTACTTGTAAAGGCACATGTTCTAGCAGCACAGGTAGAGTATCCCGTATGAAATGATGATAACGTACTCCATTGAGCGTAGGTGGAAGAACATACTGACGAAACTGAAATGAGCTCTAATATGGAAATTAAGCTTTTCCGGACAAATGTCCACATAACATCTTTTCTTCATTTGTGTGTGAGGAATGTTTCCTGTAGGTCTGGCCGTACCTTTTTGTAACACCCTGTATATAAGAGGCGTGATTTTTTAAGTAGGAACCGTTTTGAAATTAAAAAAAGACTTGCTAAGATATCTCAATAATTTTATTTTTACATGAAAGCCTGTACCTTAATCTACTTTTCTACATAATTTCCGTCAATATTAAGGCACTTGTCATAGCGTTGTACCAGTTTTCAATACTCTCTTCATAGAAGTCTGCCGCCTGACTTGTTAACCACTGCATCACCACTGTTTTGACTTCGTCATTGTCTTGAAGACGCTGACCGCCCACGCGTTTCTTCAAGTGCAGGAACAGATGGTAGTCACTGGGCGCAAGATCGGGGCTGTACGGAGGATTATCTAGAGTTTCCCATCGAAAAGATGTGATGAGATCTTTGGTCTGATTCGCCACATGCGGACGGGCATTGTTTTGCAGCAAAACGATGCCCTTACTCAACTTCCATGGACTGTTGCTTTGATTCTGGTGTGACGTAGGCCACCCATGTTTCATCGCCTGTAACAGTTTGGCTTAAGAAATCATCACCGTCGTTGTGGTACCGCTCAAGGAAATTCAATGCACTGTCTAAACCTTTGGTTTTGTGCACATCCGTCAACATTTTCGGTACCCAACGTGCGCACAATTTTCGGTAATTCAAGTGCTCGGTCACAATGCCATACAAAACACTACGCGAAACATTAGGAAAGTCATCCCGGAAGGAGGAAATCGTAAAGCGTCTGTTTTCTCTCACCTTGTTGTCCACTTCCTGCACCAAACTTTCATTAACGACTGAAGGACGCCCACTTCGTAGTTCATCATGCACATTTGTGCGGCCATCTTTAAATGTTCTCACCCACTTTCCTACCATTCCATCACTCATAATGTTTTCTCCGTAAACTGCACAGATCTCAAGATGAGTATCGATCGCTTTTAGGCCTTTAGCACTAAGAAATCTTATAGCAGCCCGTACTTCACAGTCGGCGGGAATCTCGATTATCGGAGTCATCGTAAACACTCAGTACACAACGTAAACAAGGAAGAATCAGACTGTAATGGCGTCAGTGACGCGCGGGATTAGCCAAGCAGTCTAAGGCGCTGCAGTCGTGGACAATGCGGCTCATCCCGGCGGAGGTTCGAGTCCTCCCTCGGGCATGGGAGTGTGTGTTTGTCCTTAGGATAATTTAAGTTAAGCAGTGTGTAAGCTTAGGGACTGATGACCTTAGCAGTTAAGTCCCATAATATTTCACACACATTTGAACTTTTTTTTTGCGTCAGTGCGTAGATTAAGGTACAGGCTTTCATGTAAAAATAAAGTTATTGAGATATTTTAGCACGTCTTTTTTTAATTTCAAAACGGTACTTACTTAAAAATCACGCCTCGTAGGTTACTAAGAGTCTTCAAGGGAAATGAAAATAATCAGCACCGTCGAGACTTGCTAAGATATCTCAATATATATATTGACATTTAAAATATAATGTTATATCTGTATGACGCACTGCTTAACTCTGTATACAAAGTACACTGCAAGCCCACAGTAATAAAATTAAAAAGACAAATTAGAAAATTTCGTCGGTTGAAACACAGACTCCTGTTTCGCCTTCGGCTGGTATTGCGGAACGTTCATTGCGATTTATGAGAGGTAAATAATATGCTAGTTCATCGAAATGTAATTCTTTCCTCATGCTATAGACTAATTTCAACTGCAAAAGAGCTTTCCTGTAGACAAGTACTGGACACAACCACAGGAGGCATCGCAGTGATACTGTGGTGCGGCCTCAAGTTTTGATGACAACCTCAGTTCGCTAAGGAAGAGAGTCCACAAGTATCTTCGTGTGTACCATATCCAACTGAAGACCCTCAGTCATAAATAGATCCCCTGGAATTATCAAATTGCGGAGATGTTAACTGCTACCTTCCACCCACTGTTTCAAATGGTCTCGGGCATTATCTATAGGACTGCGGTAGGCTTACTTAGAGGACCACTCGCGGTGCGGTAAGGTGCCTAAGTGTTCGTCAAAGCAAGAACGTATGCGTGCATCCCTGTTGTCATCTTGGAAGACGAGATACTCATCTCGAAGATTTAGACGAAAGGGCAATACTCCCTTACCGAGAATATATTTGTTCATGTTCACGGTAACTTAAATGAGAGGGCTCAGTTCACTGTACACCATAAACACCTCCTCTCAAAAACCTTCGAGAAAGTAATGTACTCAAGAGTGGTTAGCCATCTCAACAGTTAAGGGATACTTAGTAAATCACAGTTCGGATTTCAAAAATGCTGTTCCACTGAGACAGCAATATCCAATTTCACTGTCCACATAATAGAGTCTTTAAATAGTAAAATGTCACCAATAGGAATTTTCTGTGACTTGTCCAAAGTATTTGATTGTGTGAACCATGACATTATGTTACAGAAATTACAATTCTACGGTATAAATGGAATAGCATATGAGTGGTTTAAGTCATACCTACAGAACAAGAAGTAAAAAGTTTCCTTATATGGGTCAAGTGATTTAAATAAGTTTGCCACTTTATCTAACTGGGGTGAAACTACCTTGGGTGTTCCACAGGGTTCAATCATGGGTCCTCTTCTGTTCTTGATGTATGTGAACGATCTCCCTTCCTATCTGAAACAGGAAGCTGAAATGACACTGTTTGCCGATGATACAAGCATCATTATTAATCCAGTAAAAGAATGTCCAATTGAAATTGATACAAATAAGGTCTTTGGAAAAGTCATTAATTGGTTTTCTGAAAATGGGCTTGCTCTAAACTTTGAAAAAACGCAGTACATCCAATTTTCTGCTGAAAAAAGTACAGTTGCTTCAATAAATATAACACAGCAAAAGACGTCAGTAGACATGGTAGAGCATACTAAGTTTATGGATGTACATATAGATGAGAATCTTAATTGGAAAACTCATATTTTGAATCTCCTAAAGCGACTAAGTTCAGTAACTTTTGCGATCAGAATAATTGCCAATATTGAGGATATAGAAATTAGTAAGCTAACATACTTTGCATACTTCCACTCTCTGGTGTCACACGGAATAATATTTTGGGGTAACTCAACATTTAGACAAAAAGTATTCACTGCTCAAAAGAAAGTGGTTAGAATAATGTGTGGGGTTCATAGTCGCACATCTTGTAGGCACCTTTTTAAAAGATTGGGAATTCTTACAACAGCCTCGCAATACATCTACTCACTAATGAAATTCGTTCTCAACAACATGAACCAGTTTAAAAACAACAGTGATATTCATGATTGTAATAGGGCCGGCCGGAGTGGCCGAGCGGTTAAAGGCGCTAGAGTCTGGAACCGCACGACCGCTACGGTCGCAGGTTCGAATCCTGCCTCGGGCATGGATGTGTGTGATGTCCTTAGGTTAGTTAGGTTTAAGTAGTTCTAAGTTCTAGGGGACTTATGACCACAGCAGTTGAGTCCCATAGTGCTCAGAGCCATTAGAACCATTTTGAACCATGATTGTAATACCAGGGAAAAGAAAGACTTACACTATCCTTTGCTCAACCTATCTTTGGCACAGAAAGGGGTAAAATATGCTGCTATACAAATTTTCGACAAATTACCAGATGAAATAAGGTGTCTGACATACATTAGTAATAGCTTCAAAAATAAATTGAAATCATATCTCCCTGACAACATCTTCTATGCCATAGATGAGTGTTTGAATAGGAATAAATAAATGTATAAATATAGTATATGCATTTTGTGCCAGTTAAGGGAATGGGCTAAATAATAAAAATATTAATCTTTAACTCTGTATTGCAATATATTTATATTAAAAAATTTTGTTTCATATGTGCAGTTTTTGTGCACTTGACACGTTCCACATCATAACGGCTACCGTGCCGTGCGACTGATCAATGGAACACACAATCAACTAACTAATGAATTTGGCTCAAACACCTGGCTGCAAACACTGCTGCTTAAATGCGTTGCGTTGCGTTGTTTGAATACAGGCAAAATCATTATTCGTCGGACCACAATATTCGCGTCCATTCAACTACTTCCCAGTGTCTGTATGTTCGTTCCACTGAATACATGTGTTTTTATGACCACTTTAAGGAATAGAAATGTTCTCTCGGCAATTGGTTGAAATAGACCTGTATTAACTGACAGTACCAATTCCTGTCGGGTTTACATCTACTGCCATTCACAAGGTGTCATAACTGTCTTTGCTCCTCGCCGATCAAGTTGTTCTTGCGAAGGCTGTACTCAAACGTTATTAGATGGCTGCGAGTTTAATGCCACTACTTATACAGTCCGCGCTGTGGTCACGGGCACTACCAAACATGGAAGCTCGTTTTTGTCATCCTGTCACGTCTTCCAGTCGATCCATCTTATTGCGCTTCGCTCCCGTAACTTAAGGTCAGCGATAAAGGGTAACACAAGCGCTCGGCTGTAGTTTTACAGCGTTCAAAAGCGAGCAAAGAGCGCTTTTAAGCAGGTGACTAATATTTTCCCTGGTGAACTTACATGTGCGAAGAAGCAGCACACCGTCCAAAACTACATCTACATCTACATCTACATCCATACTCCGCAAGCCACCTGACGGTGTGTGGCGGAGGGTACCCCGAGTACCTCTATCGGTTCTCCCTTCTATTCCAGTCTCGTATTGTTCGTGGAAAGAAGGATTGTCGGTATGCTTCTGTGTGGGCTCTAATCGATCTGATTTTATCCTCATGGTCTCTTTGCGAGATATACGTAGTAGTGAGGAATATACTGCTTGACTCTTCGGTGAAAGTATGTTCTCGAAACTTCAACAAAAGCCCGTACCGAGCTACTGAGCGCCTCTCCTGCAGAGTCTCCCACTGGAGTTTATCTATCATCTCCGTAACGCTTGCGCGATTACTAAATGATCCTGTAACGAAGCGCGCTGCTCTCCGTTGGATCTTCTCTATCTCTTGTATCAACCCTACCTGGTACGGATCCCACACTGCTGAGCAGTATTCAAGCAGTGGGAGAACAAGGGTACTGTAACCTACTTCCTTTGTTTTCGGATTTCATTTCCTTAGGATTCTTCTAATGAAACTCAGTCTGGCATCTGCTTTACCGAAGATCAACTTTATATGATCATTCCATTTTAAATCACTCCTAATGCGTACTCCCAGATAATTTATGGAATTAACTGCTTCCAGTTGCTGACTTGCTATTTTGTAGCTAAATGATAAGGGATCTATCTTTCTATGTATTCGCAGCACATTACATTTGTCTACATTGAGATTGAATTGCCATTCCCTGCACCATGCGTCAATTCGCTGCAGATCCTCCTGCATTTCAGTACAATTTTCCACTGTTACAACCTCTAGATACACCACACCATCGTCTGCAAGAAGCCTCAGTGAACTTCCGATGTCATCCACAAGGTCATTTATGTATACTGTGAATAGCAACGGTCCTATGACACTCCTCTTCGGCACACCTGAAATCACTCTTACTTCGGAAGACTTCTCTCCATTGAGAATGACATGCCGCGTTCTGTTATCTAGGAACTCTTCAATCCAATCACACAATTAGTCTGATAGGCCATATGCTACCCGCGTTGGCGTCGCAGGGAAGTTTTTTCTGCAATACTTCACGCCTCTCGATGAAGGTGCATTTCGCAATTAATATTGGAGACGAATAAAATCTACTATTTTTAAGGCAATCGATAAAATTTGCATTTAGCTTTTCCTTTATCTATCTGTCTACGATTGCCAAGGATAAGACTCTATAACTGTTATACAAGAAAGCAAAAAAACCGCAATGATAAGTCTTGTAAATTTCTAAGGATTAGTTGGAAATATTACGCAGTATAAGGTCGGCAAGCGTGATTCTTGTAAATATTATGCAACGCGCAATTTTTTTTGTTGGCAGCTACCTTCTGAAATTGATATTAAACGTTCCACCACAGAAATAGATAACGTTAAGTTTAGTGCAGAGATAAAGTATTTTATTTAAAATGATGATGAAGTCCCGTACTTCGTGACAGAGCGTAGGGGAACGATGCGGGAGACCCGCACCGCCTTACTAGGCAAGGTCCTAGTGGAGGTGGTTTGCCATTGCCTTCGGCCGACCGTAATGGAGACTAATGATGATGATGAAGCCGACACAACTCCCAGTCATCTCGAGACAGGGAAAATCCCTGACCCCTCCGGGAACTGAAACCGTGACCCCGTGCTCGGGAAGCGAGAACGCTACTGCGAGACCACGAGCAGAGGACTTTATTTAAAATAGCTGACTAAAAATTATTCCAGGGTTTGAGAAACTTCCACGTACACTTGAGACACTGTTACGTCAAGATTTGATTTGTGTCTTTCCGATATCGCTTTTCCATTGAGACACTTTCTGAGGATGTGATGGGTGGAGTGAATGTAAACTTTCTCTGCTTGTAGTACTAATGAAAACTACTTCGACAAAAGGTCGTAGTACCTCAGCACTACCAGCCGGATGGAAACCAAAGAGCTGTTCATCCGACGTGTTGTGTGTTTCTCACATACGATGTCTGGCTCAAAACAAACGCGATTGCTAGCATTAACAACCTTCTGTCATGACAAATAACCTGAGATTGATTTTCTTACCCAATGAAAAATCTGTCAACTTAGCGACAGCGAATAAACGTAGTATTACAGATGTGTCTTTGTGCTCTGCATTCGTTCTTCCTGCAGCTTAAAACATTTCGAGGTGTGTGCGAGGATACGCCGGATGTCCATCGATTTTGCCTACCGCGTGGCACAAGAACTCCTGTGTACTAAACTGGTCGTCTTCAGGCATTGACATAATCGATTTTCATGAAATGATCAGAGCCTTAGGATACAATTCCAGGCTGAAAAACAAATGCCCTCTAATGTGCCACGGCTAATACACTGCCTGACAAAAAGTGAAGCACGAAGAAGAGGAGGAGGACATTAAATGAAACTTCAGGAGTTGAAAAAGTACACTACTGGACATTAAAATTGCTACACCACGAAGATGACGTGCTACAGACGCGAAATTTAACCGACAGGAAGAAGATGCTGTGATATGCAAATGATTAGCTTTTGCCGGCCGCTGGTAGCCGAGCGGTTCTAGGCGCTTCAGTCTGGAACCGCGCGACCGCTACGGTCGCAGGTTCGCATCCTGCCTTGGGCATGGATGTGTGTGATGTCCTTCGGTTAGTTAGGTTTAAGTAGTTCTAGGTTCTAGGGGACTGATGACCTGAGATGTTCAGTTCCATAGTGCTCAGAGCCATTTGAACCATTTCATTAGCTTTTCAGAGCATTCACACAAGGTTGGCGCCGGTGGCGACACCTACAACGTGCTGACATGAGGAAAGTTTACAACCGATTTCTCATACACAAACAGTAGTTGAGCGGCGTTGCCTGGTGAAACGTTTTTGTGATGCCTTGTGTAAGGAGGAGAAATGCGTACCATCACGTTTCCGACTTCGATAAAGGTCGGTTTGTAGCCTGTCGCGATTGCGGTTTATCGTATCGCGACATTGCTGCTCGCATTGGTCGACATCCAATGACTGTTAGCAGAATATGGAATCGGTGGGTTCAGGAGGGTAATACGGAACGCCGTGTCGGATCCCAACGGCCTCGTATCACTAGCAGTCGAGATGACAGGCATCTTATCCGCATGGCTGTAACGGATCGTGCAGCCACGTCTCGATCCCTGAGTCAACAGATTGGGACCTTTGCAAGACAACAACCATCTGCACGAACAGTCGACGACGTTTACAGCAGCATGGGCTATCAACTCGGAGACCATGGTTGCGGTTACCCTTGACGCTGCATCACAGACAGGAGCGCCTGCGATGGTGTACTCAATGACGAACCTGGGGGCACGAATGGCAAAACGTCATTTTTTCGAATGAATCCTGGTTCTGTTCACAGCGTCATGATGGTCGCATCCGCGTTTGGCGACATCGCTGTGAACGCACATTGGAAGCGTGTTTTCGTCATCGCCATATTGGCGTATCACCCGGCGTGATGGTATGGGGTGCCATTGGTTACACGTCTCGGTCACCTCTTGTTCGCATTGACGGCACTTTGAACAGTGGACGTTACATTTCAGATGTGTTACGCCCTGTGGCTGCACCCGTCATTCGATCCCTGCGAAACCCTACATTTCAGCAGGATAATTCACGACCGCTTGTTGCAGGTCCTGTTCGGGCCTTTCTGGATACAGAAAATGTTCGATTGCTGCCCTGGCCAGCACATTCTCCAGATCTCTCACCAACTGAAAATGTCTGATCAATGGTGGCCGAGGAACTGGCTCGTCACAATACGCTAGTCACTACTCTTGATGAACTGTGGTATCGTGTTGAAGCTGCATGGGCAGATGTACCTGTACATGCCATCCAAGCTCTGTTTGACTCAATGACCAGGCGTATCAAGGCCGTTATTACGGCCAGAGGTGGTTGTTCTGGGTACTGATTTCTCAGGATCTGTGCACCCACATTGCGTGAAAAGTAATCACATGTCAGTACTAGTATAATATATTTGCCCAATGAATACCCGTTTATCATCTGCATTTCTTCATGGTGTAGAAATTTAATGGCCAGTAGTATGTGTGATATTACTTCAGTGATTACAATACCGAGTCAAATTTACAAGGAACTTGGTAATATGACCCCTCTCATTAGTAATACGTTGCATTCTCTCTGGCCTGGAAGAATGCACTCATTCTGTTCGGGCAATGTGTCGTAAAGCAGCTGTATCCCCTCCCGAGCAAGCTGGCTCACAGCTGCTGTAATTGGTCCTCCGTGTGCTGCATAATACCACAGGGACGGAGTTGACGTCCGTGCTGGCCGCAACGGTGTTCTATTGGGAGAGATCTAGGCGTCTTTCTGGCCTTGAGAATACCTTAACATCACGCAGACAGTTCATAGTCTCACGGTGTTCTATTGGGAGAGATCTAGGCGTCTTTCTGGTCTTGAGAATACCTTAACATCACGCAGACAGTTCATAGTCTCGTGCCACTTGTGAACGAGCATTGTCCTTTTGAAATATGGCACTACGATAATTTCCCTAAGAGGTAACACGAGGGGATGCAGAAAGTCCGTGACGGACCGTTGTACCGTCAGAGATTTATCAGTCCCTGCCACCCGTGACCTGAAACCGTAACATGACGCTAGGAATGACACCGCTGTGTCTCTCCAAAGAATTGGAAAAATGGGACCCCACCCCAGGCCCAGGTCGCCGCCACAGTCGCCAATGGTGACCACCCAGGATAGTGCAGGAACACGTTCCGTCGCTGAACACAATGCGACGCTATTTATCAGCAGTCAGTGCTTCAGTCATGCCACCACTCCAAGCCCTGGCCTTTGTGTTGTGGTGTAAATGACGGCTTATGCACGGGGCGGTAATTCCCTAGACTGGCAGCTTATAGTCTCTGACCAAAGGTGCGGAATGAGAGAAAATGTTGTAGGGAGGCCCATCCTTGTTGTCGGATGGCAGGCACAGCTGTGAAGAGGTTCCCATGTGCTTCTGGTGGCCACACGTGGAAAACCGGAACCTTGATGGCGAGTAGGCCTGCTCTCACGTTCCCATGCACACCAATATCGGACCACTATCACATATGAATGCGTCACAAAACTGGATATTCCACGACTCTACCAGCCGGGCAAATGAAGACATCACAACGAGCCCCCTCTAAGGCTGTCAGGTGCTGTCAACACATTGTCACTCGAATACGTGGCGTCTATGCCTCGTTCACGGTGACCACTCTAAATAAGACGCAGTTGACACCCATTATACAGGGTGATTCAAAAAAAATACCACAACTTTAAAAATGTGTATTTAATGAAAAAAACATAATATAACCTTCTGTTATACATCATTACAAAGAGTATTTAAAAAGGTTTTTTTTTCACTCAAAAACAAGTTCAGAGATGTTCAATATGGCCCCCTCCAGACACTCGAGCAATATCAACCCGATACTCCAACTCGTTCCACACTCTCTGTAGCATATCAGGCGTAACAGTTTGGATAGCTGCTGTTATTTCTCGTTTCAAATCATCAATGGTGGCTGGGAGAGGTGGCCGAAACACCATATCCTTAACATACCCCCATAAGAAAAAATCGCAGGGGGTAAGATCAGGGCTTCTTGGAGGCCAGTGATGAAGTGCTCTGTCACGGGCTGCCTGGCGGCCGATCCATCGCCTCGGGTAGTTGACGTTCAGGTAGTTACGGACAGATAAGTGCCAATGTGGTGGCGCTCCATCCTGCTGAAATATGAATTGTTGTGCTTCTTGTTCGAGCTGAGGGAACAGCCAAGTCTCTAACATCTCCAGATACTGTAGTCCAGTTACAGTAGCACCTTCGAAGAAAAAGGGACCACAAACTTTATTGGCTGAAATGGCACAGAAAACGTTCACCTTAGGCGAGTCACGTTCTTACTGAGTTGTTTCCCGCGGATTCTCAGTGTCCCATATACAGACATTGTGACGGTTGACTTTCCCGTTAGTGTGGAAAGTTGCTTCATCACTAAACACAATCTTTGAAACGAAAGATTCATCTGTTTCCATTTGAGCAAGGATAAAATCACAGAAATCGATTCTTTTAATCTTATCAGCTGCAGACAGTGCTTGAACCAATTTCAGACGATAAGGTTTCATAACTAACCTTTTTCGTAGGACTCTCCATACAGTTGATTGTGGAATGTGCAGCTCTCTGCTAGCTCTGCGAGTCGATTTTCCTGGGCTGCGAACAAATGCTTGCTGGATGCGTGCTACATTTTCATCACTCGTTCTCGGCCGTCCAGAACTTTTCCTTTTGCACAAACAACCATTCTCTGTAAACTGTTTATACCAACGTTTAATACACCACCTATCAGGAGGTTTAACACCATACTTCGTTCGAAATGCACGCTGAGCAACTGTCGTCGATTCACTTCTGCCGTACTCAATAACACAAAAAGCTTTCTGTTGAGCGGTCGCCATCTTAGCATCAACTGACGCTGACGCCTAGTCAACAGCGCCTCAAGCGAACAAATGTACAACTAAATGAAACTTTATAGCTCCCTTAATTCGCCGACAGATAGTGCTTAGCTCTGCCTTTTGTCGTTGCAGAGTTTTAAATTCCTAAAGTTGTGGTATTCTTTTTGAATCACCCTGTATATCCTATCAGGCCTGATAACAACACTAATCACGAACAGCACTAACGTACTCTAGTGACCTTTCTACCTGCCGTAGAGAATTACAACTCTAATCATTTAAGTACCTGCCAGCAGTGTTACGTTGACATCCGACCATTTCTTCTGTGTACTTGTTTTTTGTCAGGTAGTATAGTTGCTTATTAACGTGAGAGTCTCTTACGTTTCTTGTTGGAGTTAGTACATACACTTGGCATCACACTCAGTATTTAAAACTTTTTGTGACTGGATTGCTGAAGTTTCTAAATTGCAATGAAAAATTGCACTGAAAAACTTCCAAGAGAGAACCTACGTTGTCTGCAGTTGTTTGAAAATGTACTACAGTAACGGGTGCACGTATTGATCTAACCTATTCTGAAGTAATTTATCTTGGGAATAGTTGTTAAATGGAAGCTCTAAGTATGCTGATCTTCCCTCTTCTCTTTATTAGTTACTAGCTGAGAAACCCAGCGCTGCCAGGGTATTAATTTAATCCAATCTTATGTTAGTCCACCTCCAGCTTTCTCCTGTTTCTCACTCTCTCTTCCCCTCCTAGCCCCTCCCTCTCTCCATCTCCTCGTCCCCCCTCTCTCTGTCAACCTGCTCCTCAAGATGGTTCAAATGGCTCTAAGCATTATGAGACTTAACATCTGAGGTCAACAGTCCCCTAGACTTAGAACTACATAAACCTAACTAACCTAAGGACATCAAACACATCGACGCCCGAGGCAGGATTCGAGCCTCCGACCGTAGCAGCCGCATGGTTTCGGACTGAAGCGTCTAGAACCGCTCGACTACAGCGGCCGGCTATCTGCTCCTCCCTTTCTCTGTCCATTTTCCCTTTACACCTCTGTCCATTACCTCCTCCCTCCTCTAATTTCATCTTCTCCTCTCTTTGTCAATGCCCACCTCCCCATTTCTCTGTCTATCTCCTCCTCCCCCCCCTCTGCCGCGCGCAGTGGCCGCGTGGTTTGAGGCGCCATGTCGCGGATTGCGCGGCCCCTTCCGCCAGAGGTTCCAGTCCTCCCTCGGGCATGGGTGTGTGTGTTGTTCGTAGCATAAGTTAGTTTAAGTGGGTGAAACGTCCGCTTTTTTATACATGACTGTGCTTAAACTGACATACAATATTTTTAGCGCAACGCAATCTGACTTTCAAAACATCCCTACAAAAGAATGGCCCTAACTAACATTAACCTATACCTTTCATGAATCACTTACCTCACAAAAATCTTCGTTACACGAACTACTGCAATACAGCGAGCGCCACGACTGCCAGCTAAATAAAAGATTCTAACCACTGAATGCACTAACTACAGATAGGTATTGTTAGCAAATGAAAGATTTTGATAGAGAACAAACAATGTATTTAACTTAATAGTGTTCAAAAGTCATAATATATATAGCAGTTCATGACATCCAGTCTTACAAATTTCAAAATTCCGCCATCTCTCTCCAACATCGACCACTGCTGGCGGCTCACCTCCAATTGCGCAACGCTAAGCGCTGTTCACATCCAGCTGCCGCTGCGCAACACTACAATAGCAGACAACAATGCAAACTAGCCACAGACTGCACTCAGCACAGCCAGTGATTTTCATACAGAGCGCTACGTAACGTTGCCAATAAGAAAACATAAACAGCCTACTTACATAGCCCCCATGCACCCCAAAAAAATTTTACAAATTGTTTTGGGCTGGCCAATAATGATTTGATAAAATTTTTCATAATTACAATAACAAAGATATCAAATGCACGCACTTATTGATACAATGTTGGTCAAAAGCTAAAATTTTCTCATAGTCCATCATAAAGACAGTCCTGATCATTCATCACAGTAAAATTGCAGTGTTTTTCTCAAAGGCTGAGCAGTAAATGCACACGGAAGTAGTGGATTTCCATGCAGTCTTGAAGAAGTAGTGTTCTCCTTCCAACGGACAGACAGTGCTGACTCTCGACATGCAGACAGGTAATGGGCCACAACAGAGCAAACCCACAGCAGAGTCATTCGAAGTTTTGAAGAATACTGGTAGGTAGCTCATCACAGAACAGACCCACTGTAGTCCTGGTAGAGATTATGGTATTGGTGGGCCACCAGAGGTGCAGACCCACTGCAGTCCTTGTAGAAATAATGGTATTGATGGGTCATCAAAGATGCAAACCCACTGTACTCCTTGTAGAGATGGCCAGCAGCCATCTGTTGTTACTGTGCAGGTGCACAATCACCATTGGAGAGTCTTGCGGATAATATAGCAAGTCCATAACCACCACTTGTGCACTCACAAAGTTTTTGGAATTTTCCTTAGAACCAGCAATGCTGTTATCCAGTCCCTTGCTGAATTATTAACACACGTGCAAACACTAACAGTCCCTACTTCTCACATATTGTCCATATACTATGACCAACAGAAACATGTGCAGTGAAATGGAACTTACAAGTTAATAATATGATGAACTGGTGTCAATTACAATTTTATAACATAAGAATACAATTACAAAGGTATAAAATACATCGTTAAAGAACATAACAATACAGATAACATTTTTAGTAACAAAGATTTTACAAAAGAATAGAAATAAACATATACATCAGTGTTACAGGAATTATGACATAAGTAAATACAGAAAAGATCAGAATAACTTTTGAAACATCAACTTCACACATTAGCATTAAAACAAAACAGAATAAATAAACATCTTTACGAAGTAAATAACATATTATCAGAAAAATTCTACAACGTAACTCTCATCAGATAAACACATAAAGACAGGAAGAACACAAATACCCAAGGATACACAAACACATAGTGAGATAACACAAGGAAAGGACAGGGTTTGTTTTACCTCAGTATTTTGCAAACAAAACTTTCTTTACTTCTCAGAGATCTCCCTTCGTTCTTCATTATTTCCAAAAAGTCCTATTATACCTGCTTTCTGTACTTTTTTCGTATAACTTCTCAATGCATTTCTTCCAATTCATCGCAACTCATTCTCTTATATAGTCTACCCCCTCTTAAGCTAACTTAAATCTACTGAGCTCAGATGCTAAACTAAAGGATGAGGCAATGCAGCAGCACAAAACAATTAATACAAACAGCAATGAAAAAATGCAAACTCGCAAAGCAAGCTACAGTAAATCTAAATTACCAAGCAAATGCAACATTACAACTAATATGAGCCAATGTGCAGCAACAAGAAAAATAAATCAGTAGTAAAACTGGCTTAACAGAGTAATAAAAAGTGAAATTTAGTAGCACTATGCCTGGCAAACAGCAGCAGCATATGCAATAACTTATATCTAAATATGACAAAGCTCAAGCAGAAAAATATTACAGTAAAAATGGCCATGTTTAATACCTATGTCACATCTTAACACTAGAGTGATGCTTCACGATAACTTACTCCACCAAAAAAATTACCAAGTAGTTGAAAAGAAAATTATGTATGCAGTTACTGTTATTAATCCCTTCTTATTGTTCTTTCCATTCCAAGTGCTCCTTTTTCGAAAATATGGATCATAAAATTACCATTTAATAGATCTGTTGGCAGAAAGTGTTCACATTAGCAAATGCACTTAATTTTATTTTATAAAGCCAATGCTGCAACACAGCTGGAAACCAGATATTAAACAAAATGAGCAATCTCTCAACTAGAAAGACAATAGATGTAAAATGTTTCTCATCATTTCATTAGGTATTTTAGTAAATATCATAAATTAAGAGCTCCACAGTGTAATCATATGTTTTCAAGTTTGAGCGTGTCGTATTTGCGATGCTTTCTACAAAAGAATGTCAATAGCGAGGATAATGGCCCCTTTTTTTTCCACCTGTGCCTCTCAAAAGCACACAGGAATGGCTTTTTTCCAGGCGACTGTCACGCAGCTGAGTGCCCACGACTCATTATGTGAAGGTGGTCACTTAACTTTCTTACTGAAATATTTACGACACCAGTTTGCATTAGAGTGACAGTCTCATATAAAAAATTTCACAGGTCGAGAATTTGCGTTGCAAATGTGTAGAAACAAAATCCTATGAATATAACAGTGTTCAAAACGTTTTCGTCGGCATTGTGATACATTCACGCATTTACACGCATTTAATAACTCTTAAAGCACGATTCTTGGTTTCCAACATCCTTTTCCACAAATCAGTGTCCCTAACCACTACTCATTATTCATATACGTATTCGTCGACACTTCTTCAATATTTCATCATAATAAATACATAGCATAATCAAATTCCTCATATACAGTAGCATCATCTTATTGATCATAAACATACCTCAACAGCTTAATACACATCGTTGTCATAAAAATAACATCATAACACCTCAGTCAAATCTCAAAAACGTCGTAGCTTTCTGCAATAATGTCAAAACCTAAAAAAAATTCTCTGCTCATTTCAATAGTGTCATCTACCTCAAATGTACTTTAAAATCATGCTCCCTTACCAAATACATCATTCAAAGCTCTCATAGTATCACAATGGTTCCGAAAAAATATGAACAGTTCACAAAGTACAGACAAAATACAATTTCGTAAGTGTGAAGTTACCCAACTGTGTAAGTGTGTAAACATGTGTAATTGATGTAGTAAAAAAAATGTTTATCTCTCAGTTAAATGATCAGATAGCTGTGTAATCTGTGTGTTAGAGAAATATGGTACCGATGTGTAAAGTTGTATAAGCAAATACCATATTAGGTAGGACTCCTTGTGCTTGCCAAACACATGGTACACAAAGTAAGCGTGTACCTCCCCCCCCCCCCCCCCGAGGATTACTGTAATTATACCCTCACGTGTTACAGATTACAGCAATGTAATGAAACGTATCACGGAAAACCTTTCTATCTATGTAATTCAAAAATCTTTAAAAATAAATGTTTTAAATACATAGTTAATCACTCAAATACATGTACTGTAGCGCTAAACTGTGCGTCTTGTTGTAAGATAATCTCTGTGGAAGTGTCGTAGTTATCGTCCTCTGTAAGCAAAGTTCTGCTGAAGTCAATGTACTTACCTCATCATAAACGAAAGTGAAATGCTTTGCGTATAGATATCGTAGTTATTACGTACCTTACCGTGATCAAGAAAGTACTATAATGTAA
Organism: Schistocerca serialis cubense; assembly: GCF_023864345.2. NCBI lineage: Eukaryota > Metazoa > Arthropoda > Insecta > Orthoptera > Acrididae > Schistocerca > Schistocerca serialis. The sequence continues at coordinate 844,341,842 of NC_064640.1, read as the reverse complement.
CGTATTGTTGTGCCACGGAAAAGGCTGTCTCATTGCAGCTATACCACAAAAGTTACTACTAAAACATGTTTTACGTTCCAGAGTAATTCAGAAAAACTGTGCAGATATAAAACAGAAACACCGCAAAAGCAACATTGTAAATTGTCACTCATTAGTAGCGTCGTGATAAAATCGTGTAGCTGTTGCATAAACTAACCACTGTGTCATCTGGTATCTCACAGAAACTACTTCAAATAAGGAATGTCTTTTCAAGTAAACCAAAATGTTCCATTAAAATCTCATTAGCAGTATATGTTCTGAGTATGTAAGCCGTATATTCGTTATGTAATCGTGCAACTAACAAGGAAGAATGTACAAATAATAACACTGTGTCGTCTGTTCACTATAACAATGCATTCGTAATTTCTGTTTAAATAAATTCTCTTGGTTCTTGACTGGATATTTAACTTCAAACAGTGCTGCATGTTAACAGATTCTAAGTCTGACAAAGCATACTAGTAATGTGAAATGAAAAGTTTTATGGCAAAGACAAAGTTAAAAGGCAGATTATCTATCAATAAACGGTTTTACATGTGAAATTTGGTGTAAACCATTACTCTTAATAGTACGCAGAGTTTCAGCTTCAAGCAATTATCATGTTGTATACGTCGGTAAGGAATGCTAAAATTTTTCTTAAGGTTAGCGTCTATGTTATTTTTCTCTGAGTCAGCCGGCGCACGCAGCTGCCTGCGGTGCGAGTCATTGTCTGTTCCTTTGTTGGCGCGCGTCGTTATTGGGATTAGGAGACCTAACTTCTACAAATTCATCTTGTCGAGAGTGCCCTGCTCTGTTTGAATCCCGCCAGTTCTGATGCAATTCAGGTTTGTCGTTACGATCATATCGTCTGTCGTCATGTCGGTAGATTCCACAGTTTCTTTCTTGTCGGTCACGTGGTGGAGAATTTCTCCCTGAATCGTAACTGCGCGCTAAACTGTTGCGTCTGAAGTTATTCTGTCTCCAGTGATAATAATTATTTTGGTTCCCATATTGTCTGTTTCTCTGATTGTCTCTGTGATAGTCATTACCGTGGAGAGGTGATCTTTCCCTGTAATTATTACTACTCTGCCAACGGTTGTCATACGGGTGGTGTCTGTTTTGGTCACGATTTACGTTGTAAGAATAGCCTTGTCGTGTATTATTCCTGTCATCGTGGAATTGTGACAGCTGTGACCTGTAATTGTTGTGCTCCTGTTTTCGCGTTCCACGATTGTCAGTGTCAATTTCCAGTTCTTGTAACAGTCCCTGAAAAGCTTCAATGTCGTCTTTGCAACGTACTGCTAAAATAATATGTCGTAAATATTCAGGCAATTTGATTAAGCAAATGCGGATGAGTTCTGAGGGGCTGTATGGGTTTGAAAGATACTGATTCTTATGCAACATGTCTTCAAAATATTTCATAAGACTGGAAAATTCAGATTGTTCGAAACGTTTCATCATTATGATGCTATATTTTACTCGGTCTTGTGTAGCTTCAGACCAATACGCTGAGAGGAAGGTATCATAAAATTCTCCTTCACTGTGACAATCGTGAATGACCGATCGCATTCTTGCATCTGGTTCATTCTCCAAGTAACCACACATAAATTCTAACCTGTGCTCCAATGACCAGTTGGGAGGAAAACAATGAGAGAATTGATGAAGCCATGCTTGTGGATGAATGTCGTTGTCAGAATTCTTAAATGTTTTGAATTTACGTGTAGTAATGAACAGTTTATAGTCAAAATCATCGTGTCGGCGAGTCGCACATCGCTCATTGTTACTTCGTTTCGGCGGTTCCATCTCAAAATGCAATGCGCCTTGCCAATTTCTTTCATAATTTCCGAAGTGTCCTGTGTTATTATTTTGTGGTTGTTCCGTATTTCTATGTCCCTCTTCCCATACTGGAGCGCGAGTGTCCTCTGAAATATGTAATTCTTGTATTACTTGTGCCAACTGATCTTGTACTTCCCGGATTTCTCTTTTGTACAGTGTATTGATTTGATTTTGATTTTGTTTGAATTTTCTAATTTGTTCATACTCTTCAGTGTCCGTGAAGGCTACAGGTCTTGTGTCATTCAGATCATCATCTACCTTTGTAGATAAGTTAGTGAACTGATCTGAAAGTTCGGCTACTTTATCCGATAGTGAAATTATTTCCTCTGTGTGTCTTTCTGAACCAAGTTTCAGAGTGTCCATTTGTGTTGAAATCGTATCTACTGTGTCCTTTAAGTTTTCCTGAGTTTTTGCAAGTTGCGTAACCGAATCGGTAGATGCAACTGAGTCAGTTTTAGCTTGCAAGGTGTCGAGATTTTCATGAACAATAGTTTGCAGTTCTTTTATGGCTATATTTTGATTAATGTTCAGTCTTGATCACGTCATGTATGTTTTAATGACTGCATAGCAGCGAGGAGAGCTCTGCCTACCATCCTAAGGAGCCATGGGTCTGATGATGGTTTTGTAAAAAGAACCGAAACCGGTTACCTGTATCATTAAAACGTACATGACGTGATCAAGACTGAACATTAATCAAAATATAACAATTAATTGATCACTGCTTTCCAAAAATGTTTACCAAAATTGTCTTTTATGGCTGCTTCGTGATTCTGCAATGCATTTTCATGACGCGAAAAAATAGGTTGGAAATGCTCACAAATTTGTGTTTTTACGTCATTACAGACTTTTTGACATTTCTATTCAATGTTATGTAACTCAGTAGTTAAATCTTCACGTGTTTGTTCAAGTGTGGTGTCTAACTTCCGAAGATTTTGTTCCATTGTGTCTAACTTTTGAAGCTTTTGCTGTGTTTGTCTTTGATTTTGTTCCATTGTGTCTAACTGTTGCTGTGTTTGTCTCTGGTGTTGTTCCATTTTTTTTTTTTAAGATTTTGTCCCATTTGTTTCTGATTTTGTTCAAGCGTTGTGTCTAGCTTTTGTAGCCTTTGTCCCATTTGTTGCATTAACTGTAATAACAGTGCACTGGTATCTGAAACATGTTGCTCAGTGCTATTCGGCAGTGCATTTGAACCGGCAATATTCGCATTTTGAAAAGCAGAACCTTTGAAAAATTATACATGACTGTGCTTAAACTGACACACAATATTTTTTAGCGCAACGCAATCTGACTTTCAATAATCCCTACAAAAGAATGGCCCTGACTAACATTGACCTATACCTTTCACAAATCACTTACCTCACAAAAATCTTCGTACTCGAACTACTGCAATACAGCGAGCGCCACTACTGCCAGCTAAATAAAAGATTCAAACTACTGAAGGCACTAACTACTGATACGCATAGATAGCAAATGAAAGATTTTGATAGAGAACAATCAATGTATTTACCTTAATAGTGTTCAAAAGTCATAATATATATAGCAGTTCATGACATCCAGTCTTACAAATTTACTGTCTCTGTCCAGATCATCCGCTCTCAAAACTCCATCTCTCTCCCCACATCCACCACTGCTGGCGGCTCACCTCCAACTGCGCAACGCTACGCGCTGTTAACAGCCAAGTGCCCAACACTACAATAGCAAATTCCAACAATGCCACCCAGCCACAGACTGCACACAGCACAGCCAGTGATTTTCATACAGAGCGCTACGTGGCGGTGGCGTTACCAATATTAGAACCTAAACAGCCTACTTACAAGGGACATGTACAGCACAAAAGCGGACAGGCCAACATCGTCTGTCTGACAGAGACCGCCGACAGTTGAAGAAGGTCGTAATGTGTAATAGGCATACGTCTATCCAGACCATCGCACAGGAAATCCAAACTGCATCAGGATACACTGCAAGTACTCTGACAGTTATGCGGGAGGTGAGAAAACTTGGATTTCATGGTCGAGCGGCTGCAACAGTGGAAAAACGTTGAGTGGAGTAACGAATCACGGTACACAATGTGGCGATCTGATGGCAGGCTTTGCGTGTGGCGAATGCCCGGTGAACGTCATCTGCCAGCGTGTGTAGTGCCAAGAGTAAAATTCGAAGGCGGTGGTGTTATGATACGGTCATGTTTTTCATTGGTTCGGACGGGGATGGGGTTGCACCCATTGTCGTTTCGCGTAACACTATCACAGTACAGGCCTACACTGATGTTTTACGCATCTTCTTGCTTCCAAACTGTTGAAGAGCAATTCGAGGATGGCGATTGCATCTTTCAACACGATCGAGCACCAGCTCATAATGCACGGCCTGTGGCGGGGTGGTTACACGTCAGTAACATCCCTGTAATGCACTGGTCTGCTCAGAGTCCTGACCTGAATCCTATAGAACACCTTTGGGATGTTTTTGAACGCCGATTTCGTGCCAGGCCTCACCGACCGACGTCAGTACCTCACCTCAGTGCAGCACTCCGTGAAGAATGGGCTGCCACTTGTCAAGAAACTTTCCAGCGCCTTACTGAACGTAAGCCTGGGATAGTGGAAGCTGTCATCAAGGCTTAGGGTGGGCCAACACCATATTGATTTCCAGCATTACCGATGGAGGGCGCCACGAACATGTAAGCCATTTTCAGCCAGGTGTCCGGATACTTTTGATCACATAGTGTAAATAAAAGTGAATTCAACTATCTTTTTATTTTAATTTAAACTAAATAGTACTAGCCAATTTAAACAATAGCACCTAACATAACTAGCGGTAATAAATATGGGAGACATGTTTGCGTATTAGTTTTGTCAGAAGAGAATGACACAATACAAACATTTTCTTAACGTTAATATTAAGCTTCATTGCTATTTCACCCCTTCCAATCGACCTATTCCACCCAGAAAATCAATGTGACATTTGATAACAGTTTTTTTCGACTGTGGAAAGCATTTCTACGGAAATTGACTGAGAACATTATTTCCAATTGCTCTGTGTCATTTGAGATTTATCACGAGAGCTATATGCTTAAATTTCAGTCATTTGTGCATTGTGAGTTTGCGTCGGCACGTTTTATGAATTGCTTTAAGTATGACTGGTATGCAGCACGATAAGCAGAGCAACAATCAGGACAATTTCTTTCTCCACCGTGATTCTGTCTAAATAAAACTAGTAATTACTATGAAGTGCCTGAAAGTATTGATTTTTCTTTTATCGCGTGTGTCTGGTGATTTGAAAATGTTTGCTTTTGTCAATCAAATGATACTTCGCTTTATTGTGTGGACAATGGGAATAAACAAGGAATTGTTTCATTGTTGGTAAAACATACATTATGAAAAAACTGTCGAAAGAGCTGAGCTACAGAAATTGTCATAAAATGATGTATGTGTAAGAAATAATTCATTTGAACAAATTAAAGTCACGATTGATAGAAGGCGTCTGTAATATAACATCAAATACTGCCTTGATTTATTTTCCCCTGCTTGTCACTTTTGTAACAATTACGTCCGCAACAGTTTAGCTGTCGGCGTGAACTGCCTCATATTCAAAACAGATACGTGAATTTTTTTTTTTATGCCTTAGGTGCTTGAGATTCACGTGTTCACTCCGGCTATTCGCATTCAGAACTGATACGAGAATTTTTTTTTTTTTATGCCTTAGGTGCTTCAGATTCGCGTGTTCACTCTGGCCATTCGCACTACGCGGCGCTATGCTCTCTTGTAACGGTTGATTACACGCTGTGTGGGAAGGGTTCTACAAACCGCCGTTACGAGTGGTTCTTTGTGCGACAAAAACGAGTAAATTCAGCAATGTTTAAAAAATACTTGGAATGCGTCTTAGCAGATAAAATTTTGACAGTGCCTTTCTTTCGTTGTACTATTTTTGCGTTAAAAATTTCAGGATGGGCCGTTCTCTTGTAACATTACCTGAGGACTCTGCGAGAAATAAGTCGGCTGTTTGACGGATCACACGTGTGGACCTGCCTCGGTGTTCAAACACAGCCAGACTGCTGAACAGCGTCCAGTAAGCTCTGCCAATTATCCATCTTGGCACCTTCCTGTCAAGGATTGCTCCATCTGGTAGGTGAATCCAGAATGGGAAGTGATCACTGCAATGAATGTCGTCAGTAACTTCCTACCGAGCAGAATCTACGAGGACTGGGGAATAGAAAGAGAGTTCTATGGCTGAGTATTACCGCTTAGCACCGTTGAAAAGAGTTGGATTACGCGTGTTGAGGACGTACAGCTCTTGCGATACCATGAGGCTCTCTAAAACTCGATCATTGAGTCCCATAATACAGTTTAGGCATTGAAGTCTCTCAGCAGCAAAAATCGTTGGGCGAGTTGCTGTATAAAATCTGCGAACACCTCAGATAGCAGAATCTATCGCTTCCCGTGCTGGTAAATACAGAGGGGATATGGTTATTCTTTGACCCATATGAACTTCAACTGAAACTGTTTGCAGGTCAGTAACCAGCGATAGAGCAGAGGAGTGGTGCCTAAAGCCATTGTGGTTCCACTGTAGTATGGGGGGCAGTTATATTGGTGAGGTTTTTCTTTCACGCTGTCTCTCTATCGGGATGGGGATCCCACGACGGATGGAGTCTTGGTCTGGCGCCTAGATGTTTGCTCCAGGCAGACTTGATATTCCATTGTCTACGAAGCTGAATCATTGGAACTGTCGGATAGAGTGGCACATACATGATCTGCTGGTTTACAATCTGTCTGTTTCTGTGGTCGATCCTTCCGGTTTGGTTTGCTTGACGAAGGAGTTTTGCGATGAACGTCCGTGGTAGCGACAGCGGCAGTGCTGGACTGCATACTGGAGTCGGAGCATTGAAGTGCCGGAAGCTCTACAATATGAGCAAGCGTGGCCTTTCTTTATGTTCTGGAAGGAGATACAGGCTTCGTAATGACAGCATCGTTGCAGCTGCACGTGTATGCGTGGTTATTAGTGCTAGCACTATGAAACTCCGTTTGTGCAGAGGCATTGGCTGCCTGAACAAGCTGTTTAAGAGCTGAACCAAACGAAGCAGTGAAAGCAGGAGGTTGCAATTTTTTAAGCCGCCGTACGGAATATGCTTCATTGTTTTTAGCTCTTGTACCTTCCATTCTGCAGTCTCTACTCCAGCAATTAACACACTTCCGAGGAGACGAGTAAATGACGCTTTCGTGGACGGCCTTATCGTACTTGCCGTAAGTTGCACGCTGTAGTGCTTTCCCAAAAGCGCTGGCATTTAAAATAGTGCATTATGTTGTGTATATTAGGCCTGAGGTTTAGGCAAATGAAACCTGTCTTGATACGTTCTAGAAACGCTGTGCAACTGAACGTAAGAATAAAAGAGTCCGATTTCCCATGTCCGCAATCTATCCCTTTCGGGATATTTTGCACTTCTCGATCACATGTTCTTGAGCCCAGTTATCCTTCAGTTCTTCGCTACAAATATCTGTAATATCCCTGTATAACACAACATCTTTACTTCAGTTGAAGGGCCGGCCGGTGTGGCCGAGCGGTTCTAGGCACTTCAGCCCGGAACCGCGCGACCGCTACGATCGGAGGTTCGAATCCTGCCTCGGGCATGGATGTGTGTGATGTCCTTAGATTAGTTAGGTTTAAGTAGTTCTAAGTTCTAGGGGACTGATGACCTCAGATATTAAGTCCCATAGTGCTCAGAGCCATTTGAACCATTTTTCAGTTGAAGGCGATATGAAGGTCAGTTTTGATGGCATATTCCCCGAGGAGTTTAGCTGTTTGCATGTTTGTTGCTTGCTGGAAACTAGATGCTTCAATCAAAAATGACGAAATCTTCAATCGCTTAATAGATTTTAAGATACCAGCAATGCCATGTAAATCCTTTTGCATGTACACTGACGGAAAAAAGTAATATAGAGTAATGAAGTTTCGGGAATACGTTTGTCTGAATAAGATATTTGAGAGGGGTAGGACGTCAAAAGGGACGACTTAGAGCGGGAGAGACACCACAGGAATTTTTAATTTCCACTGTCTAGACTTTTAAAAATAAATTCATAAAACTTTGTCAGAACGACCAGAAAGGCTCCTGGATTTACACTTATGGTGGTGGAAGTTCAAAAATATAAGAAAATAATTTATTTTTTTCATTTGTATTTCACCTTTTGTTCACTTACCATTGGCTGCATTTGTTGCTATAGGTACACTTTTCTTCATAAGTAAGGGAGGTTCTTCGATGAATTTTGCACAGCATACAAACCTTACTTACAGGTGTATATAACTCTAGAATTTTCCAAATATATTAAAAACTATGGTAAAAATTGAGCTAATTAACTATAAAATTTGAGTTTTTTCTAAACATCAAGTTTAAAATGTAACAGCACATTCATTTTTTCATAAATTAAATAATTTCTAGAATTTCATACACCTGTAAGTATGGTTTGTACGCTGTGCAAAATTCATCGAAGAATCTCTCTTACTTATGAAGAAATGTGTACCTATAGCAACAAACGCAGCCAATAGAAGTGAAAAAATGATGAACTTTCACATGTAAAAAAATTTATTTTGTTATTTTTTTGAACTTGCACTGCTATGACTGTGAATCCTGAATCATTCCTGGCCATGCTGACGAAGTTTTATGACTTTATTCGTAAAAGTGTAGACAGTGGAAATTAAAATGTCCTGTGGTGTCTCTCCTGCTCCAAGACAGCCCGTTTGATGTCCTAGCCCCCTTAAGTGATAACCATTGCAACATCAGAAGTTAATCTAAGCGTAAGGTAAGCTATTGAAAATGTGAAATTCTGGTATGTTAATAACCGACGCAACCCCCAGGGTGTTGAATGCAAGCATGCATGCGTTGTGTTGTATAGTTGCCGGGTGTCAGTACGTGGGATGGACTTCCGTGCCTGTTGCACTTGTTCACTCGATACAGTGACAGTTAATGTTCAAATGATTCAAATGGCTCTGAGAACTACGTAAACCTAACTAACGTAAGGCCATCACACACATCCATGCCCGAGGCAGGATTCGAACCTGCGACCATAGCAGTCGCGTGGTTCCGGACTGAACCGCCTAGAACCGCTCAGCCACCACGGCCAGCACACGACAGATCGAATCACCAGACTAACGTACAAATTTGCGGTTAAGGTGCGTGTGGTGACCGTTAGAGTGCTGCTGGTGTGATACGAAGTCGCGCCCCAGACTAGGTCCAATGTGTCTAGCATGTAGACAGGTCGGTCGCAGGCGCTCAGCTGGTCTCCTTCTGACCAACACACGCCCATCACTGGCACCGCGGAAGAACCAGCTTTCATCGGAGAATACAACAGACCTACACCCTGCCCTTCAATAAGCTCTCGCTTGATACCACTGAAGTTGCAAGGATTGGAACACGGGCGGTACCATTCCAAAGTACCGTTATCCAAGATGGCGACGATGACGTCATCCAAGAAAGCGGCTGTGACGTCAGTCAAGATGGCGGATTTTGGCGGGAATTTTGGCAGGAAAGTGCCACGCCCCCTTCCCCCCAGAAAAATGGCACAAAGTTCAAATTCCTGCAGGATAATACACCACACCACTCTTATCTCTACTAAGCACAGAAAATGGCGGGAAAAAGTACTTCTGTTTATTATTTAACCAATGTGTTCTCCACTGGGTCTGGACTCCAACTGGCTTAATTCATATCGTCGCCACCAGAGGACGCCACCGTGACGTCAGGTGATGACGCAAGTAGCGTTATTCAAGATGGCCATAGCCATTATGTTCACCACGCGCTACAGAGCCCAACTGGCTTAGTTCATACCGGTGCCACCAGAGGGTGCTCTCCTGACGTCACATCACTACCCAAGTACCGGTATTCAAAATGACGGCACCCGATGTGTTCAGCGCGAGCTCCAGAGTCCAACTGACTTAGTTCATATCTTGGCCACCAGAGGGCGCTACTGTGGAGTCAGGTGATGACACAAGATCGTCTGCTCTCTCTCTCGTGCGCGTTATAACCGGACACGTGCCGCGTCAGCGGCCCGCGAGTGAGTGACCGCTTACATCACAGCCTCAAGCCCGCACTTCTATACTCGCGCCGGACATAGTCTTCTGTAAATATGCTAACGAATTTAACTGAACACAAGTGACACCGACATCGCTCATCTAGCCTATCAATTAACTAAGTACTTAATTCCATTTCAAATTTAATCATATTCAATAAGTCAATTTACAATTTCAATATTCAATGAACAAATGAGAAGTTCCACATTTTCCCACTATCAGCACGGTGTTCATTCATGACCTAGCACCCCCACCCCTACAATGCTGCACTCCTATTAACTGCTGCATTAGTCACGTCATTCGACTTCATAGAACCTAGGACATGGATTCAATTTTTACCAATGCCACATCCACCTGGACTTGGAATCAAATAGTCAAAGCCTCCACCACGATTCTCAACCCAGCACCACGCCCCCTTACCGCCCCATGTTGGCGGGCTACCGTGTACTAACGTGCACTAACGTGCACTAACCAGTACTAACCTGCACAGCGCATGACATCATCCAGGATGGTGGGGCGAAATGACGGGAAAACAGTTCTGAACACAAGTCTTTATTTTGCAGGCCGTGTCTCCACCACAAGATTCACTGTCCAACTGACATAGTACACATTACTGCCATCGGATCGTACTGTCATCCCTCCTATGACCTAATCCCAGATGGTGGTCTGTAGGGGCGAGAATTATGCTAAAATAATTCAGGCTGCGCTAGGCTGCTTGGCCGGCCAGTGTGACCGAGCGGTTCTAGGCGCTTCAGTCTGGAACCGCGCGACCGCTACGGTCGCAGGATCGAATCCTGCCTCGGGCATGGATGTGTATGATGTCCTTAGGTTAGTTAGGTTTAAGTAGTTCTAAGTTCTAGGGGACTGATGACCTCAGCAGTTAAGTCCCATAGTGCTCAGAGCCAATTGACCCATTTAGGCTGCTTGGGAGAGTAAGGAAGGAGTCCACTCTATTTACTTTCGAACATTTTATTTAGAGATTGAATATATTTATCACACTGGGGCAAAACACTCTCCATCTTATGCTTGCGGTCACAATACAGTCTGAAGACACGCAAACAACTCCTAATTTACGCAAACAATTTAATTACAGACATTCAGACTCCACCTAAACAATTCAGCAAAGTTGTGTGTAGACGCCAACCACCTTGCCACAGTGTTAACACCGGTTCCCGTCAGATCACCGAAGTTAAGCGCTTTCGGACTGGACTAGCACTTGGATGGGTGACCATCCGGTCTGCCGAGCGCTGTTGGCAAGCGGGGTGCACTCAGCCCTTGTGAAGCAAACTGAGGAGCTACTTGATTGAGAAATAGCGGCTCCGGTCTCGTAAACTGACATACGGCCAGGAGAGCAGTGTGCTGACCACATGCGCCTCCATATCCGCATCCAGTGACGCCTGTGGTCTGAGGATGACACGGCGGCCGGTCGGTACCGTTGGGACTCATGGCCTGTTCGGGAGGAGTTTAGTTTAGTTTTATGTCTAGACACGCTCAGTACTCGTAAACTGCCCAAATAACTCATAGAACAGCCTACACACCTGCTCGCAAAATAATTCAATCAACACCCCCAAGCACCCTCCGCCATCCCCTGTCCGGTAGAGCACACAGGCAGCGCCAACGACGCGGAGCAGCCATCAGCTGTCAAACCTCGCACAGGCCCCGACCCGGGTCCCGCAACCATGAAGCGGCCACATTTCATTCATACTTCATTTCTTAGAAATTCCTATCCAAATACGTGTTCACCTAGACACACGTGATGACGTTACCGGGCCGGAGCGCAGCCGCAAACTGTCCCAGAACACAGGCGAAATTTGCGTCTGTATAGTTACCCTTGTACCCACGTCACAGAACTCCAAGGCGCAGTCCCATGCTCGAGACACCTCAGGCCAGCATTGTCTTTACCATGGATGGCAGAATAGCGCAGCCTGCTTCCATCTAACGGAACATACGTGACGTGTTCAGATGTGTGTACCTGCCCCAACATGGTTCACGCCACGTCTCCAGCCGAAACGTCTGCGTGGTGGCTCGCCATGTAACAACGTTCCCAATGTTATTCTTACGTCACATGTCTTTGTAAAAAAAAATAATAGCCAACTCGACCTCTTTTGAATTGTATATTCTCTCAGAAATAGTTAATGCTAGATTTCTATATGTCACAACTTGTATGCACGGAAATTCCTACTCTAACAGAACCTCCTTACAACAATAATAACGATTGCAGTCATCCCAGCGCTCCTAACGTCTTTTCCCTCCAGATTTCAACATACGTAAGCGTTCCCTCCGCTATGTACAGATCCCTATATCCCAGCACAAACGATGTCAATGAATCGAGCATTCTGACTTGCTCTTATCGAATTTACACGCCAAATTACTTATGCCGCCAGTACCGAAGCAGCATTCACCTATTCTTTCATGTGCTTTCAGCCATTATATGACACAGATCGCTAAATTTCATTCACAGCTAAACCCGCAAAATTGCCTCCACATTATCAAATACATACCAGACTCACAAGAATATTGCAAGCCAGGAATATATTTACCACTCTAACTACAGTTAAATATTACTATTCCTGCTACAGTCTGACACCAATCAATGTACAGGTAATCTCCCCTCTTGACGACTGTACTTCACTATTTATAACGAATATAATTTTCCACTTAAAAATTCTCACTCATACCCTCGTCGTTATCAATCTGCTCAATCTATACATCTCTCACGATAGTAAACACAGTCATCCTCTCTAATCATGCCATAATATAAACCATACTAACTTTACAGTGCAATATATACACATTTTACACAATGTAAGCCACACTAACTTTACAATATAATATATACACATTTTAGACAAACAGTGCAGATATCATTAATATCTGTACAGCACCCGAAAAAATTATCGTATGGCTACACTCACACCGGCTATATGTTACGATGCTCCCCAGTTCTAGCGGAGCACCATCAGCCTTTTCTTTCTTTCTACTGACGTGACATTCAGCGGTAATAAACTACTTTACACTGATCACCACTTCACACCGACAACTAAACCTCGCAAAGTGCCATACATATTGTCAAATATGTAAACACACATACTTATTTACACTCTCTTCCCACTGGGGCCAGGAGCTTGAATATTAGCGAATGAAACCGATCTCCAACTGAGCAATATATCAACATGTACCGTATCGATCTAGTAAACACACAATTCATATCCTACACCATACAAACTTACCCATTTTATATCAGAAAGCCCTCAGTGAATCGAAGTCACTCTCAGAACTAATGTACAAAGACAAACTCGTTTCCACATCGGTACAAACGGGCTACTCTTTCTGGTCTAGACCTGCCTGCTTCCTTGCATTTCTACAGACATCTCCAGACTCCGGTATTACATGAACACACCTATTTTCACCATAATATTATATCACTTTCGCCGTACTTCTCGATATCAAGTACACAGCAGTAGCCTGCCGATCGGTAGTGCAACATAATCCCGAAGATATACACTGGAAATTATTTCTCTATAAACCCGAAACTTTAGCTACATGGAGTGTGCACTAGACCACTGAGTAACTAGAAACACACACATTAAAAATCATATTTCCACCTGCGAATACTGATCTCGCTGATGTAACACATTCCAAATCATCCCTATAATTTACAAGCCAACTAAGGTCTTTCCCATGTCTAGAGAACAGGCAACCATGTCTTCCACATGCCAGATGCACACATCACAATCGATCTTCTCTCAATTCAATAAAGGCGCCAAATGTGCAGAAGGAGTGAACCGAACAATTTACATGGGAGCTAATAACGCTCCACTGCAAACGCACCATCTTCTCAAATTTCCACTTGATCACGAAAACTGCTCAACACATACTGAGTATTAGTTCGCTACACAGTCGTGTAGAAGACTGCAAAGTTAACTCTTACACATTACATGGGAGATAATAACACTCCAACAGGCATCTGCATTTGGAAGACTGCTGATGTTAATGGCGAACATGAATCAGTACCAACACAAACTTTGCATACATCGAAACATTCTAGAAGACCGCCACATGTATCTTCTATCATTGTACTTACAATTAAATCTTACGATTGTCGTCTCAATTGAACAGCATTCGGCAATGAGCGAAGTATCGGAAATACACCCCGCTGAAGGCTGTTGCTCTGGAAATGGAAATACCTGTACCTTCCGTACTACTCGACATATTCTTCCCTTTGCCATCACAGTACCCCAAGTCAAATCCATACCCACCTTACCGTTTAACATAGTCATTTCCTATACACAAAAACAAACTTTATAAACGTCATGCTCAAATGCGAACATATCACGCGCCCAGTACTAAATACTATGTGTAATATTTCGTCAATAAATGTTTGCCTACGATACGAAATAATACTGACCGAAAATCAACGATCCGTGTGCATCTCTCTTGCGTTCTTCCTGCGAGTCCTACCACCCTGTCACAGACATAATCGACCAGATGTTAAAGAAAAAACACGATCGCAACGACTACTGCATGTTACTGTCACAAGCGCTCTTTGTTCTACAGGTGCGCACAAGTATCCATGTTAAATGCTATACCCTCTTTACAAATCGAGGTACGACATTACCTTTGAATGAGGCGGTGTTTTCAGGACAACTACCGTGACGGTGATCATACGAATACGTATTATCAGCCAATGATGCAACCTCATCATAAAATCAATGAACTTTCAAAGTGATTCTGCTAAGGAACGTGGTATGTATGAGGTATAAGCGACTCCCTCACACCACCCCAACTAGAAAATTCTTTAGTATTTGCAACGCATTCTGTCTCGAGACCATATCAGAGGTTCCGCGATATATCCGCCGAGTTATAGGTGACGACTGATTGAGAAGGAGCACAAACAGTAGTAGTAATAGTAGTAGTAGTAGAGGATCTGCCGATTGAGGTCATAAGGAGAAAAAATGTACACTAGCTTCCCATATCTCTAGTGTTAGAAATTATGCCCATCATTTGGAATCAGGTCTTTCCATTGAAGCACATACATGAATAGCCGGCCGGGGTGGCCGAGCGGTTCTAGGCGCTACAGTCTGGAACCGCGCGACCGCTACAGTCGCAGGTGCGTATCCTGCCTCGGGCATGGATGTGTGTAATGTCCTTAGGTTAGTTAGGCTTAAGTAGTTCTAAGTTCTAGGGGACTGATGACCTCAGAAATTAAGTCCCATAGTTATGAGAGCCATTTTTGAACTTACATGCATAGGCTCATACCCACAAGTGAATCATATTTCTTGCGCTCTCATATCTGTAAACGAGTCACCTTCATCGAACCTGTCTGCTACAGTAAAATTACAACCTGGTTCTAGTCACACCCTACACATCTTGCTGTCTCACCCATTTCTATAGTTTTCCACAGGTGTTCGTTCCAATTTAAGTGGGAACTGAGCAGAAGTCGGAGAAAAATATATCCACCACCTTCTGCAACTCATGTAGAAACAGAATGGACCTGAGTTACTGCAACAGGACCGTATTTTGACCATCCGGTGGAAATGCGCGCAATATGGTACGTCCCCAAACTAGATACAAGTACTACAGATCACTATCCATTCAAATCAATCAGCCCAACATGCTACCATCATTATTCTCTACCCTCCCAACATTGAAAAATTACGCACTATAAAAGCTCATACGATTTACACGTCATCCAGGCATCGATGCTGATGCAATGACGCATAACTGCGGCAGACCTCCAGCGTGGAGAAACAAATTTCACAATACTTCCCCACAATAGCGCAGAGTGCAGCCATCCAAGCATTCCTAACGGCGCTCCCAATCCCTCACCTCAAACTGTTACTGCTACTGCAGATGCCTATGTGGACACGATCCTATTAAATATATACAGGCAGTGCAGAGACCACTTTAAAGTCTGATCACCTATAGTCTAGGCGAATGATCGTACGAGACGCTCCCTCTTGTCCTGTTTAGCTGTTTCAAACACTGTTTTTTAACACGCTTTTGTACAAAGCCAAACATTTCACTTTTGTCCTGTTCAGTTGTTTCAAACACTGTTTTTTAACACGCTTTTGTACAAAGCCAAACATTTCACTTTTGTCCTGTTTAGTTGTTTCAAACACTGTTTTCTAACACGCTTTTGTACAAAGCCAAACATTTCCGTTTTTGAAACTTCCTGGCTGATTAAAACTGTGTGCCGGACCGAGACTCGAACTCGGGACCTTTACCTTTCGCGGGTAAGTGCTCTACCACTGAGCTACTCAAGCACGACTAACGCCCCGTCTTCACAGCTTTACTTCTACCAGTACCTCGTCTCCTATTTTCCAAACTTTACAGAAGCTCTCCTGCGAATCCTGCAGAACTAGCACTCCTGAAAGAAAGGATATTGCGGAGACGGCTTAGCCACTAGGGGATGTTTCCAGAATGAGATTTTCACTCTGCAGCGGAGTGTGCGCTGATATGAAACTTCCTGGCAGATTAAAACTGTGTGCCGGACCGAGACTCGAACTCGGGGCCTTTGCCTTTCGCGGGCAAGTGCTCTACTTTTTTTTCTGCCATGACTTCCAAGCCTGTGTAAGGTTCTAAACTGACATTAAGACGCTCTGATCCACGGCCTCTCACAGAAAACTAGACATCGCACAGTGTAAATCACATTCTTACGGCAGATAGCATAACACTGGATGATTTTAAATAAAAGACAGCTACAAGATAAGGAAACTAGAAGAGTTTGGCTGCGTTGTTGAGAGCTTCCAAACCACCATCCAAAAGGGATTCACGACCTCTACAATTAAACTCATATCTAACAGTGACGGAATATATGATGGCTCCACATTCCATTTCGAGTGATTCCTCATTTTGCACTCAATGTATGCGATCACTGTTTCACTGCTAGCAACCCCCAGAAGTCGTCACCCATCCACAGAACTTTTTCCCCAACACAAACAAGCGTTGTCAGTCAGTCATTATGTGGTAACCAACAGCGCACCAATGCATGGATGGGATGGGAAAGACACCGCCCATGTATTGTACACCTGATAGCGCGAAGAATTTTTCAGTAACTCCAACACTGGCCAATCATGTGACAGCATGTTTCCCCAATTTCAGTATCATAGCTAAACCATCCCTTCTTTACTTTGCGAGTATCATTGCGAACATGGTTAGATGACTACTCAGTACGCCCATTCACAGTTAATTCTCGAGCACATAAATCATCAAAGTATACCAGACAGAGCTCTACATATTTCTAAGACCTCGAGCATAGTACTTAATTTACGATCCATCTCACTACGCATGGGAGTCACAGAGCATTCTCCCCGTCTTAGGGTAAAAGACCATCCTCACACAGTCATTGACCAACCCGCCCTTCAGCACCGTTAGAGAATTAATCTCCAACCGATCAGAATAAGACCGCTACACTCCATTTCTCGTGAATGAATAGAGCTTTCCGAGTCCTAACCCGTCCAAGTATCCGAGATTTCTCGAGATGTGACCATGTCGAGGAGCTTAGCACTCCTTATCGGTGTATAATAACAGAATTCAAAGTTCCGTAATGTAATAGCATACAATTAAGAAGAACAATAAAAGACTTATTTTTATACGCGATAGACTTCGAGACGAACTGAGTTCTACACATTTTTACCTAAATCAACTAAGCTATCAACTCTAAATTATTGTTCTAGAGTCTAGGATCTGTACCTGGAAGATACTGGTGAGAGAGAGAACATTAACACACGCACTCCTAAGACTACAACGTTCTGCACTTAAAAACAGGCTATAATGTTAGATCGAATACATTTCCGGCCTATCAGACATACATCCTTCTTCACAGTTTCTCTACGCTGAACTACCTTATTGAATCGTAAAACGAAAAAATTACTTTCGTAAAACATTTACTTTGCATCATACAAGCACAATATAGCTTTGTGGAGACGTATGCTGTCCACTGTCCACATCCGATCACAGTTCAGAAATTATACAGTGCCTGCATCAGGCCTGTATAAAATGATAGTTAGTACCGGGGATACATCCTACAAGGAAACAGATAAACGCATAGCAGCAGTGTCCGACATGTGAAAATTACAAGCCATTCCGCCGCTAACAACATCTGTTGAGCAAATGTGTACACGGGGATTGTAGCGCATCACAAGCTCATACTGTTAACTTAGTTATGATGCTGAAGTCTAGATTTTGCAAACAAGATGCGACAGGGGCTATCACATAAATCAAAGCTCGTTTAGAGGAGTGTGTCTAGTTTCTTCACACATGAGATGGAAGTCCTCTGATGACCGACAGGCTTACTGTTAACGATCGCCAAGTAGACAGTGCTTTAAAGCACATACGGAACACGTAGCTGTAAACGAGTAGAACGCAGGCTATGTCACGTGACTGATGCGTCCGGATAAAATACGGGAAAGTTGAGAATTCAAATATCAAACCTCCAAAGCTGTTCGATGCAACTCTCAACAATTCTAGAAAATCTACTGTGAAGATTTTCTAGAAACTATAATGCACTGAAGATAACACTACGGTAATGACAGTTCACAGATTCATTGGTTTGAATCTCACTACAGCCTTCCTTTCCGTTTTAGTTTTCTCGTTCACTTGGAATAGCTAAATAATTTAAATATAAAATCTCCATCAGGAAGCATGCTGAATCTCTCTCCCATGATGTGTCATCAGTTCCGACAAGTAGCTACGCACTTTCTAAGCTCTAAATATGATTCCTTGTGCCATTGCTTATGTCACTTTTACATTAAATGACGCTCTTTCAGCAATTATCTTCAAGTATATATGATTATTCATGGTACAGTATCGAAATACCAGTTACAATATATTTACTGTTTGTATTACTGTGTTTGTGGACCGGTTTTCTGTTACAAAATGAGTTTCAAAGAACGTATCTGGGCAACATCATACCATGTAATTGATTATCATCATCATCAGTTATCTGCTATATTAGCAGGTCCTTTGCCTCTCCATTTTCTGCGATCCATTGCTTCCTTCTTAAGGCTGCTGTATGTTGTACCGTCCATCATGTCATCCAGTATCTGGAATCTCTTCCTTCCTCGCTTCCTTTTCCCTTCTACATAACCTTCTAAAACTGTTTTTATCAGTCCGTCATTCTTTCTTAATATATGCCCAATCCAATTTCTTTTTCTTCTCTTTATTACATCTAGTAACTGCCTTTTCTCTCCCACTCTTCTCAGTACCTCTTCATTTTTTACTCTGTCCATCCAACTTATTCCTTCCATCTTCCGCCATGTCCAGATCTCAAAAGCCTCCAGCCTTTCTCTGTCTTTTTTCCTCATAGTCCATGTTTCAGCGCCATATAGAAGAACACTCCATACAAGACATTTTATGAGTCTCTTTCTGAGTTCCCTGTCCATACCGCTGTAGAAGATTCTCCTTTTCTTATAAAACGCCTCTTTTGCCATTGCTATCCTTGTTTTAATTTCTGTGGTGCACTTCCAGTCGGTGTCTATCCCGCTTCCAAGATACTTAAAATTTTGCACCTGTTCTAGTGTTTCTCCATTCAGCACAATTTTTATTTCCTTATTTCCTCCTATTGCCAATACTTTTGTTTTATTTGTGTTAATTTTCATTCCATATTTTTTTCCGTTAGTTGCAATGGTGTCCACCAAATCCTGTAATTCTTTTTCCCCTGTGGCTAGAAGGACCATGTCATCAGCAAATCTCAAGCACCCTACTCTTCTTCCTCCAATTTCTACTCCTTTGTCATCTAATGAGCATTGGTCAATCATATTTTCCAAGTACAGGTTGAAAAGAGTAGGTGATAAACAGCATCCCTGTCTTACTCCTTTCCCTAGACTGATCCAGTTTGTACTTTCTCCTCTCACTTTAACTGAAACTTTTTGATTAAGGTACAATGAGTTTATAAGTCTTCTGGTTTTCCAGTCCACTCTCTTTTCCCTCATAATAGTCGCCAGCTTGTCCCAAACCACATTGTCAAATGCCTTTTCTAAATCGATGAAGCACATATACAGGTCTCTTCCTTTTTCAATAAACCTTTCTCCCAAGATTCGTAGGAGCCCTATTGCATCTCTGGTGCCCGTATTCCGTCTAAAGCCAAACTGCTCCTCGCCGAGATTCTCCTCTATTACTTTTCCAAGTCTTTTATTAATTATTCTTAACATCACTTTGGCTGCATGTGAAATGAGGCTGATTGTCCTGTGCTCGCTGCATTTCTTGGTTCCTTGTTTTTTCGGCAATGGAATCATTACTGTTGTCAAAAAGTCCTCAGGCCATTCACCACTGTCGTATATTTTATTACATAACCTCAATATTTCTCTTATTCCATTGTGGTTCAAGCATTTTAGTATTTCTCCCGGTATTGTATCTGTACCTACTGCTTTGCCATTTTTCATTGCAGCAATGGCAGACTTTACTTCTTCCATTATGATGGTCGGTCCTTTCTCTTCATCACTTACACTGTTGTGTGATTCAAGTTCCAGAGTTTCTGGTTTGCTATTTGTGTCATATAGCTCTTTTATATATTCTTCCCATCTCTGGAGGACATTGTCACGATCTTTATACACTACCTCTTCGTCTTTACTCAAAATTTCCATAGTAGCACTTCCTGCTCTGTTTTGTTCCCATGTCATAGTCTTTACTCTGTTGTATAGTAAGTCGTATCTTCCTTTCCTGTCCAGTTCTTCAATTTC
Source organism: Schistocerca serialis cubense (assembly GCF_023864345.2). Classification (NCBI taxonomy): domain Eukaryota; kingdom Metazoa; phylum Arthropoda; class Insecta; order Orthoptera; family Acrididae; genus Schistocerca; species Schistocerca serialis. The sequence continues at coordinate 844,321,266 of NC_064640.1, read as the reverse complement.
ATCACATTCCTCTTTTAGCCATTTTTTCCTAGCCTGCTCTGTTTCTCTTCGCAGTTCGTTATTTAACCTTCGGTATATCTTTCTTGCATCTTCAGTGTTCTTGTTTTTCAATTTTCTTCTCTCCTCCATCTTGGAAATCATTTCTTGTGTGACCCATGGTTTTTTTGATCTTTTCCCTTTTACATATCCTATATTTTGCTGTCCTGCTTTAATGATTCCTTCTTTCAGCATATTCCAGTACTCGTTGGCATTATCAGGTGCTTCTTTGTCTCGTAATGTGTTTAGAAAGTCCCGAGACAGCATTTCTGTAATTTGTTCTTTGTTGGACCTTATCTTCTCTAGATCCCATTTCTTCACCATTGTCGCCTTTTTCAGTTTTTTCATTCTTGTTTCTATTTCTGCCATAAGTAAGTTGTGGTCACTATTAATATCTGCACCTGGTAATGTGTGCACCTTCTTGATTCCATTCCTGTATCTTTCTTCTACTAGTATAAAATCGATTTGGTTTCTATATTTATCCCCTGGTGATTTCCAAGTGTAGAGCCTCCTCTTATGGTTCTTGAACCATGTGTTTGCCACTATCAGCTGCCTTTCCCTGCAGAAGTCAATTAACCATTCACTTCTGTCATTTCTCTTTCCAAGACCATGACTGCCTACTATGTTTCCCTCTTTCCCTTCTCCAACAATGGCGTTCCAGTCTCCCATTACTATTTTGCAGCATTTTTTATTTTCGTCCATTATTCTCTCTATTACATTGTACGTTTCCTCTACAATTTGGTCATCATGTTCTGAAGTTGGCATATACACCTGGACAATCAGTAAATCTTTTTGTGTTCCTTTCAGCCTTACACCAATAACCCGGTCATTTGCATAGTCTACATATTCCACACATTTAGCCAATTCCTTTGTCATAATCATTCCTACTCCATTAATTCCTTTTACTTCTCCTCCTGAGTAGTAGAATACATATTCATCTGACTGCAACTCTCCATGTCCATTCCATCTTACTTCAGCAACTCCTACAAGGTCCATATGATTCTTTTCCATCTCTCTTTTAAGGTTTTCTAGTTTTCCTGCTTGTAGCAGAGTTCTGACATTCCAGGTACCAATTCTCGTTTTGATTTTTTGCCTCCTTTCAAGTTGTCCCCCCCGGAGATCCGAATGGGGGACCATTTTACCTCCGGACACTGATTTAACATGAGAGGAAGCCATTTTTGTGCATAAAATGGAGACTGCATTATGCAGGGAAGATAATCTGCGGTGGTATTCCGTTGCCTTCCGCAGTTCTGGAGGCCGCCCCTAACATGGGATACAGACGCCTTTTGCAGCCGCCCGCTCCGGGTCAGACGCTGCATGAGAAGTATAAGTTGGAAAATGAAAGACCCCTAGCCCTCGAAACCTAATAGCGTCAGGGTCGGAAAAGAACAAGAGCTAGCCGAGGGTGGCCAGATAGGAAAGATAAGAGTGAGGAGCCTGGCATAAGTAAGTGGAAGCAATGCCAGGACTCAGCTCGGGGCCCCGTGGTCGCCAGCCACGTATCACTAGGTGTGACTCCCTGATTATAATCAGTGTTAATTACAAAGTAAAGACTAGTGTCAGCATGTAAGAAATGCTTTTCACCTCTTTAAGGGGAACTAATCCGAGACACTGTGTGTCATTTAGTTGTGTGTGAGTAGGTACGTCTGATCAAATAATAATAGATATATCGTAAGTAAACTAATCTGGTAGTTACTGTAAACCATGTGTCCGCCTGCTTAGACGCCGGAACGGTAACTCAGCGTGTTTGATCAAAGGGTTAGCTGCAGTCTGTAATAAAGAAAGTGAGTTAATGGATCAACTAAAAACTAAAACGGGCGTCTTACGACGTCCGCCCGGAGTAAATACAACGAACGAAAACGATCAAAATGAGGTTAAAAAAAGGTTGGTGGTAAAGTGCTTGCCTACCGTACAGTGGGCCCAGATTCGATTCCCAGCCGGGTTGGAAATTTTCTTCGCTGGACTGGGTGTTGTGTTGTCCTCCTCATCATTTCATCTTCATCACCGGTACGCAGGTCGCCCAATGTCGCGTCGACTGCTATAAGACTTCCACTCGCCGTCCGAACTTCCCCAGATGGGGCCTTCCGGCCAACAATGCCATACGCTCATTTCTTTTTTTGTAATGTGTGTTATATGTATGTCCTCATTAAGACAAAGGTAGGGGACAAATTTACATATTAGAAATTTGGAACCATTGTTGACAGGAAACTTCCTGGCAGATTAAAACTGTGTGCCGGACCGAGACTCGAACTCAGGACCTTTGCCTTTCGCGGCAAGTGCTCTACCAACTGAGCTACCCAAGCACGACTCACAACCCGTCCCCACAGCTTCAACTCCACCAGTACCTCGTCTCCTACCTTCCAGACATCACAGGAGCTCTTCTGCGAACCTTGCAGAACTAGCACCTCTGGAAGAAACGATTTTGCGGAGACATGGCTTAGCCACAGCCTAGGGGATGTTTCCAGAATAGATTTTCACTCTGCAGCGGAGTGTGCGCTGATATGAAACTTCATGGCAGATTAAAATTGTGAGCCAGACCGAGACTCGAACTCGGGACCTTTGCCTTTCGCGGGCAAGTGCTCTACCAACTGAGCTACCCAAGCACGACTCACCATCCGTCGCCACAGCTTCAGTTCCGCCAGTACCTCGTCTCCTACCTTCCAAACTTCACAGAAGCTCTCCTGCGAACCTTGCACAACTAGCACCCTTGGAAGAAAGGATATTGCGGAGACATGACTTTGCCAAAGCCTAGGGGATGTTTCCAGAATGAGATTTTCACTCTGCATCGGCTCGTGCGCTGATATGAAACTTGGGTAGTTCAGTTGGTAGAGTACTTGCCCGCGAAAGTCAAAGGTCCCGAGTTCGAGTCTCGGTCCGGCACACAGGTTTAATCTGCCAGGAAGTTTCATATCAGCGCACACTCCGCTGCAGAGTGAAAATCTCATTCTGGATTGTTGATAGGAGTTTATATGGTTGTCTGTATAGCAGCAACATTATATTCTGTCAATAACTTGTTGCTTCCTGTTGTAGAGTTTATATAGAAGATCTGGTTTTCCAGATTAGTTGTTGAACTTTATTAAATGTTTTATTTCTAGTGATAGTGATAAATGCAATAAATTATAACAAATAAGAAAACTCAGTACTGTGACAGTCCGGTAATCAGTGGATCACTGGTTTGAATATCATTAAGGTCTTTCTTTTCGTTTTATTTTTCTCGTTCAGTTCGAATACCTATACCACTTAAACATAACGCCACAGTCTAAGTTTACCGAAAAATTAATAAGAAGTTGTAAATTACCCACAAGTATGATTGCATTAGCTGTGACAGGCTGTATGTTGCCCATGTGGAGACATGTGGGACAGCATAAACTGACAGACATGTGGGTTCCACAGTGACAGCAGGCGACCACAGCAGAAAACAGCATACTGCAGCAATAGCCACCAAATGGAAAGGTAATATCACCACCCCAGGGCTGGTCTCTGTTATGAACGCCATGACTAGTGCCAAGTTTTGGAAAAACAAATGTGCTAAAGAGTGGCATAAATAGTGCTGTATTTGAGGTAGGAGAGATTCTCATTGACTCATCATCCAGTCATCTTGTCCATATCGCCACCAAGTTCTGCAGCACCACCACAATGTGCAAAACCACAGGACAATGGACTACAAACAGCAGCAGCCATGGATGAATGCCGGACATTTGCCACGCCGGACATTTGCCACACTTGCCCCTTCGCAAGGTAGCTTGAGTAGCGATCCGTCATGTAAGGGACGCCCTTCCTTGTACTTCTTCTGTCCGCTTTCAAACCGCCGTCTCCACATCTTACTCGATACTACCAGTACGTAAGAGACCTTCTTCTTCGACACCTTGGCGAAATACAGAGCTTCTTTTCCGAAATCGAAATATTTATAACTTTTGGGAAACGAAAGCAATTCTGACGATTATGTCAGTATGTAATTAGTTCTGCCAAGTATAAATATATATCCCTCTGTCTGTACAATAGCTTCCTTTCACGCTTACTGATTGCGACAGAAACAGTCCATCGCCATGAGAGCAACAAGAAAGGAACAATGTAAAGAGAATGCGAATGTACGCTAATCATTTCTTTTTTATCGCTGCATTTGTGCCTACTTTAATTACTACAACTGTATACCCAAAAGACAATTAGGAAAGAAGAAATGGGTATGTGAATGTTTGAAAAGAAGAACGACATACTCCATATTAATTTACTCTATAAAATCCGATATCCCTTGGGCCAAACATTAGTTAATAAAGTGTAGAAGGACAATGTTCAACACATGACTGAAAGTACGTTGATAAACAGAGATAAGAACATCTATGATTGACATGTCATCTAAAGTCGACGCACAATTTTAAAATGTTAGAAATAAGGAAATAAAGTAATACAGTATGCGATGCTTGTAACGTACGTTGTTCTTCTACATTGTTTAGCTCTGGTATTTACAGGGTCACGGAGAAAGCATCCTAGGTTTTGGAGGGAAAAGCCGTAATTATAATGGTCTGCACTACAACAGAAACAAGAAGCACAACTTAAGGAAAAATAATGTAATGTGTGTTCCAGCTCACAAGCAACATTGAAACAGGTAGTTCCTGTGACTTAGTAAGGACAGAGGTTATATTCGACAACCGGAATAAATTAATAACTGGTTCCTTTCACCGACCCCCGGTCTCAAATGAAACAGTTGCTCAATATTTCAAAGAAAACTCGAGTCTCATCGAAAATAGGTACCCTACTCATACAATTATACACTCCTCGAAATTGAAATAAGAACACCGTGAATTCATTGTCCCAGGAAGGGGAAACTTTATTGACACATTCCTGGGGTCAGATACATCACATGATCACACTGACAGAACCACAGGCACATAGACACAGGCAACAGAGCATGCACAATGTCGGCACTAGTACAGTGTATATCCACCTTTCGCAGCAATTCAGGCTGCTATTCTCCCATGGAGACGACCGTAGAGATGCTGGATGTAGTCCTGTGGAACGGCTTGCCATGCCATTTCCACCTGGCGCCTCAGTTGGACCAGCGTTCGTGCTGGATGTGCAGACCGCGTGAGACGACGCTTCATCCAGTCCCAAACATGCTCAATGGGGGACAGATCCGGAGATCTTGCTGGCCAGGGTAGTTGACTTACACCTTCTAGAGCATGTTGGGTGGCACGGGATACATGCGGACGTGCATTGTCCTATTGGAACAGCAAGTTCCCTTGCCGGTCTAGGAATGGTAGAACGATGGGTTCGATGACGGTTTGGATGTACCGTGCACTATTCAGTGTCCCCTCGACGATCACCAGTGGTGTACGGCCAGTGTAGGAGATCGCTCCCCACACCATGATGCCGGGTGTAGGCCCTGTGTGCCTCGGTCGTATGCAGTCCTGATTGTGGCGCTCACCTGCACGGCGCCAAACACGCATACGACCATCATTGGCACCACGGCAGAAGCGACTCTCATCGCTGAAGACGACACGTCTCCATTCGTCCCTCCATTCACGCCTGTCGCGACACCACTGGAGGTGGGCTGCACGATGTTGGGGCGTGAGCGGAAGACGGCCTAACGGTGTGTGGGGCCGTAGCCCAGCTTCATGGAGACGGTTGCGAATGGTCCTCGCCGATACCCCAGGAGCAACAGTGTCCCTAATTTGCTGGGAAGTGGCGGTGCGGTCCCCTACGGCACTGCGTAGGATCCTACGGTCTTGGCGTGCATCCGTGCGTCGCTGCGGCCCGGTCCCAGGTCGACGGGCACTTGCACCTTCCGCCGACCACTGGCGACAACATCGATGTACTGTGGAGACCTCACGCCCCACGTGTTGAGCAATTCGGCGGTACGTCCACCCGGCCTCCCGCATGCCCACTATACGCCCTCGCTCAAAGTCCGTCAACTGCACATACGGTTCACGTCCACGCTGTCGCGGCATGCTACCAGTGTTAAAGACTGCGATGGAGCTCCGTATGCCACGGCAAACTGGCTGACACTGACGGCGGCGGTGCACAAATGCTGCGCAGCTAGCGCCATTCGACGGCCAACACCGCGGTTCCTGGTGTGTCCGCTGTGCCGTGCGTGTGATCATTGCTTGTACAGCCCTCTCGCAGTGTCTGGAGCAAGTATGGTGGATCTGACACACCGGTGTCAATGTGTTCTTTTTTCCATTTCCAGGAGAGTAGTTGGCAGTGACTTCAATCTACCTTACATTTTCAGACCCTATTGTAGATAGAAAACAACTTTCGTCATTGTTCTAAATGCTTTTTTTTATTATTTTGAACAATTATTTCACGAGGCCATTCAAATTGTAAATGGTTACGAAAACACACTTGACCTCTTAGCCACAAATAATCCTGAGCATCACGACGGATACAGGGATTAGTGAACTCACACTCGTAGCGATGCTCAATTCCGTAACAAAGAAATTCACTAAAACTAAACGCAAAATATAACTATCTATAAAAGCAACTAAAAATTCGGTTGACGTCTCTCTAAGAGACAGTCTCCAATCCTTCCGAACTATGTAACTGAAGACCATATGCGGCTTAAGTTCAAAGAAATAGAATCAACAGCACTCGAGAGATTCATACCAAATAAATTAATAACAGACGGACTGATCCCCCATGGTACACAAAACACGACAGAAAGCTGCTGCAGGAGCACCGAAAAAGGCACGTATAATTTAGACGAATGCAAAATCTCCAAGACTGGTGAAGTTTTACTGAGGCTCGAAATTTGGTGCGGATTTCATTGCGAGATGCGTTTAATAGTTTCCACAACGAAACTCTCTCTAGAAATGTGGCGGAAAATCCATAGAGATTCTGGTCCTATGTTAAGTAAACCAGCAGAAAGGCTCAGTAAGTACCTTCACTGCGGGTAGGACGACGGGTGAGGAGGAGGAGGGGGAGACAAGGGACCCAACCCTCCGGAGCAGGTAAAATCGTGGCAAATGTCCGCCATGGCAAATGTGCGGCGTGGCAAATGTCCGCACACCGCCATGGATTCAAGTCCAGGCTACACCTGCAGCCTTCAACGCTAAGTTCCTGGTGGGACTTAGCACCCCAATGCCGCCAGGCAGCCGCCAACCGCCTGTTGCTTCCACTCATGGGCAGCAGATGAACATGAGTGGGACCACCTCCATCGCCAAGAGAAGCAGTGCACTGCGACATCACAGCCATGACCTAGTAGGCTACCAGCTGTCCACAGGTCTTCCATCAGTATCGCCGGGAGCCGACACACTGAAACAGCATTCGGAGTGGACATAGACGCCCGATTATCGTACCTCTGCCAGCCTGCGTCAATGAGAAGGGATATGTTTTCCTCACTGAGCCACAAAGCAATATGCACTGAAGCTAATAAAGAGGTTGTTCGTTGTCAACAGTGTTTGACTGGACCACTTTGACCCCACCTCTCACCCACCATACCCATGAAATTTCTCTCTAGTGGCAAGGGGATGCGCACTTTGTAAGCTCTATATTTGTTTCTGTGAACCACTGCTTCTGTCACGTTTACATTAAAACATTCTCTCTCAGCAATAGTTTTTCTTTCATTTCATTTTTGCGTTTAATTCGAATACCTACATTACTTAAATATAAAATTCATCAGATATATGGTAATCAACACATATCTAATTATCACTTATTATGAGAAAGCACATCTTATTGTTTCCAATTGCACATCAAACAAATTGCAAATGTAAATCCTCTGTTATCGATATTTTATAAAAGATGGTTTAAACTTTAAAAAATTTACAAACTTGTTAACAATCATTATAAAATATCAGTATTTCCACATCTACATCTACATACATACTCCGCAATCCACCATACGGTGCGTGGCGGAGGGTACCTCGCACCACAACTAGCATCTTCTCTCCCTGTTCCACTCCCAAACAGAACGAGGGAAAAATGACTGCCTATATGCCTCTGTACGAACCATGATCTCTCTTATCTTATCTTTGTGGTATTTCCGCGAAATGTAAGTTGGCGGCAGTAAAATTGTACTGCAGTCAGCCTCAAATGCTGGTTCTCTAAATTTCCTCAGTAGCGATTCACGAAAAGAACGCCTCCTTTCCTCTAGAGACTCCCACCCGATTTCCTGAAGGATTTCCGTAACACTCGCGTGATGATCAAACCTACCAGTAACAAATCTAGCAGCCCGCCTCTGAAGCATCTATGTCCTCCCTCAATCCGACCTGATACGGATCCCAAACGCTCGAGCAGTACTCAAGAATAGGTCGTATTAGTGTTTTATAAGCGGTCTCCTTTACAGATGAACCACATCTTCCCAAAATTCTACCAATGAACCGAAGACGACTATCCGCCTTCCCCACAACTGCCATTACATGCTTGTCCCGCTCCATATCGCTCTGCAATGTTACACCCAAATATTTAATCGACTTGACTGTGTCAAGCGCTACACTACTAATGGAGTATTCAAACATTACGGGATTCTTTTTCCTATTCATCTGCATTAATTTACATTTATCTATATTTAGAGTTAGCTGCCATTCTTTACACCAATCACAAATCCTGTCCAAGTCATCTTGTATCCTCCTACAGTAACTCAACGACGACACCTTCCCGTACACCACAGCATCATCAGCAAACAGCTGCACATTGATATCCACCCTATCCAAAAGATCATTTATGTAGATAGAAAACAACAGCGGACATACCACACTTCCCTGGGGCACTCCAGATGATACCCTCACCTCCGATGAACACTCACCATCCAGGACAACGTACTGGGTTCTATTACTTAAGAATTTATACAGTATTTGTAATGAAAACTGGACCTTTGCATGGGATACGTATTTAGAAACAAGAAGGTGTGCCTTTTTTGTACAAGTTGATGATTAGATACATTTTATTAGCATGTATTTGATGAATTTTCTATTTAAATTACATAGGTATTCGAACTGAACAAAAAATAAATAATGAGATTCGAACGAGTGTCCCATTGACAACCCAATCACCATTCTCCAAGGCTACAGAGTGAACCACACAGTCATCATGCCTTAATTTTAGTAAGTTAAATCCTCGGAGAACCTCAAAGTTGATTCCCTGAAGAACTTTTGAGAGCTTCATCGAACAGCTTTGGGGAATTGATATTTGAGCTATTAACATTACATACCATAAATATCAAAAATTACAAAAATCCAACTTCCACGTGGTCTCCTTGTCAGTCACTGTATTGAAGAGTCTAGCTATTGTACAGATATTTATATAATTTATGTATTTATTGTTTCGACAGAAAACAAAAATATGTACTGACCATCACACTTTACAGTTCCTCATGTCTGCTATATTCACACATAAAAGACAGGTTCATTCAGCAGTCTGTCTCCAATAATACACGTTCATCATTGGTAACTACAACATAGTGGCCAATGCACTACTTAGGAAACCTGACAGGTCACCACGTTCTCCCGAAAGGAAAAGCTGAGACTGTGATTTTAGTTCGCTTTATTTTTAAAATGTGGCCTTAGAAAAGACTGTAACTGTGTCACTTGAGCAAATTGCACAGGAGCAGAACAAAGATCCTCAAGAAGTTAAAACCAAGTAGCATGCGGGAGACAATATTATTTAGTCAAGGACAATATATTGCTCAAGCATCAGGATCTGGGTCACTGTCGATTGCAACTAGTATTTCTAGATAACTTAGTTAACAAATTAATCTGGTATGTTCACCTAAGCCAAGCATATTTTGGAGTCTGTAAATTCTTTTATAAGCTGTGAGAAGCGACCAACTTTTACAATAAGTTAAAGAACACACGTCAGTTGTTGGCAGTATTTAAGATTTGTCAGAAGGCAAAGTCACCTATGCTCCTATCTACCCTATAATTCTGTCAAATCCATGTTACTTCGCTTACAGTAGATCTGTTCAGTTCACTCCAATAGACATACTCAGTTTCTGCACAAAGCTGAAGGGAAGACGGATGCTGCTGTATTTTAAAAATATTTCTTCCATGAGCTAGGATCAGTGAACAGAGCGATTTCAGACAACAGGCCACGGTGTAGGTCAAAATATTGGTTACAAATGATTAAAAGGCATAAAACCAAACCAATATTCATCTCCTTGTATCACCTCTCCTCTATCCAGCAGATACAGTGGTGAAGGAGCTGGGCATTCTTACAAGGGGAGGCCGCCAATTGTGAAATTCAGATTGGATTCATACTGCGCATAATAAAAGCTCATGGCCACAGCTGTAATGTGGCAAAGCACCAAGATGCACTTCTCAGCCGTTGTCGAGAAAATCGACAGTTAAAAGAAACCGCTGCGGTGAAATACTCTCTACGATTGATAGTTTTCTACAGCGTGGTGGCGCAGCGGTAAGCGCTCGGGTTTGTAATCCGAAGGTCGTAGATCGAATCTCGCACCATGCAATTTTTTTTTAGTGTTTGTTTTTTGTAATTCAAATATATATATATATATATATATATATATATATATATATAATTCCCGGCAATCAGTTGCAACAATTATGCATTTAATAAGTTGTTGAAAGTCGTTTGTCGCGGAAAAACTGGTGACTTCGAACATCATTATGTTTTCCGCCAACAAAGTTGTATTTCACAAATGTTATTAATTGTCTTCATAATGTTAACCACGTATAGTTAACGGAAGACGTAGAAACGATATTCCGAAACGAATACGTATAGCGTAAGTCAAACGTTCGAATTAAAATAGAGACCCCACGAACACAAATTCGCTGTGGCAGGTATGAAATATAAACTCCGTTACTCGCTCGTTACACTTGAAGGACAGATGTTGAATGGGCCGAAACAAGCCGCCGCATAACAGCGTAGTTGCGTGCTAACTTCGAAAGAAGGTAGATGCGGTCCCTAGCGCAACTTATAACATCGTCGAAAATCAGTGCGTACGTGAGAGCTTTGGTACACCCTGTTAAACAAACGGAAAAATGGAGGCGGTACAATTGGAGAGCGATCCGCCTTCACCAGCATGCATAAGCAATTCATTAATATGAATAACAAAAAACTAATAATAAAAAAAAAATTGCATGGCGCGAGATTCGATCCGGCGACCTTCGGAATACGAACCCGGGCGCTTACCGCTGCGCCACAACGCTGTAGAAAATTATTAATCGTAGAGAGTATTTCACCGGAACGGTTTCTTTTAACTGTCGATTTTCTCGACAACGGTTGAGAAGTGCATCTTGGTGCTTTGCCACATTACACCTCTGGCCATGAGCTTTTGTTATGCGCAGTATGAATCCAATCTGAATTTCACAATTGGCGGCCTCCCCTTGTTAGTTGGCTTTACTGTTACAGAAAACGTTGTTGTTGTTGTGGTCTTCAGTCCTGAGACTGGTTTGATGCAGCTCTCCATGCTACTCTATCCTGTGCAAGCTTCTTCATCTCCCAGTACCTACTGCAACCTACATCCTTCAGAATCTGCTTAGTGTATTCATTTTTACCCTCCACGCTGCCCTCCAATGCTAAATTTGTGATCCCTTGATGCCTCAAAACATGTCCTACCAACCGATCCCTTCTTCTAGTCAAGTTGTGCCACAAACTTCTCTTCTCCCCAACCCTATTCAATACCTTCTCATTAGTTACGTGATCTACCCACCTTATCTTCAGCATTCTTCTGTAGCACCACATTTCGAAAGCTTCTATTCTCTTCTTGTCCGTACTAGTTATCGTCCATGTTTCACTTCCATACATGGCTACACTCCATACAAATACTTTCAGAAACGACTTCCTGACACTTAAATCTATACTCGATGTTAACAAATTTCTCTTCTTCAGAAACGATTTCCTTGCCATTGCCAGTCTACATTTTATATCCTCTCTACTTCGACCATCATCAGTTATTTTACTCCCTAAATAGCAAAACTCCTTTACTACTTTAAGTGTCTCATTACAGAAAACGTACACCTCAAATTATTTCAGGATGTTCTAAACGTGTTGCTGAATGAATTGACTACCTCCAGTCCTGATGTTAAAGAATAACGAGGAGCCTATCAGGATTAAGGAAACCGTAGTGTGGCTGAAGGAGCATCATCTACGCTGGTCATTTATTATCGACATGCCACTAAAGAATCTGAGATGAGGAACAAACCTTAGGAAGACGTCCAGCTGCAAAAGTCTAAGACAAATTGTTTTCCACGTAGCATGGAAGGTACTTGTACAATCCTACTGATTATCCAGCAAACCTAACACATTGTACAAGATTTTTAATTTTCATTTGGCTGTATCCAGTACGTCGAATCCCACATCCCAACGCCATTGAGGTGGAGACCTACGGACGCGAAAAACGCAAAGACAGCTACGTATCTCACACGAAAATTTGGATGGAGTGCTAAGGTCTGAGGAAGATACAAAAAGGAACAATAATTTGGTAAATAGTGATAAATTAGTGTGTGGTGAGTACGAGGTGTGGCTAGAAAAAAACCGGACTAGTACTGGTGAAACAATAAAACGAATGCAATAAGGCTGAAAGTCGCGTGGCCTGTCACGTGACTCTCGCTCCGCCTACTGCTCGAGTTTCATCTGCCTCCTGCACTCAGTCTGCCCGTGGCGTCTGTTTTAAGTAGTTGACGTTTTGTCTGTGCGTCGGAAAATGTTGAGTGTACAGAAAGAACAGCGTGTTAACATCAAATTTTGTTTCAAACTAGGAAAATCTGCAAGTGAAACGTTTGTAATGTTACAACAAGCGTACGGCGATGATTGTTTATCGCTAACACAAGTGTTTGAGTGGTTTAAACGATTTAAAGATGGCCGCGAAGACACCAGTGATGATACTCGCACTGGCAGACCATTGTCAGCAAAAACTGATGCAAACATTGAAAAAATCGGTAAACTTGTTCGACAAGACCGCCGTTTAACAATCAGAGCAGTGTCTGAGTTAACAGGAGTTGACAAGGAAAGTGTTAGGCAGATTCTTCATGAAAGTTTCAACATGAACAAAGTGTGTTCAAAAATGGTTCCAAAGTGTCTCACAATTGAACAGAAGGAACGCCGAAGAATGATTTGTTCTGACATCCTGGAAAACATTGAAACTGATCCCACCTTCTTACAAACTGTTATTACTTGCGATGAATCGTGGTTTTTTACTTACGATCCCGAAACTAAACGCCAATCGATGCATTGGAAAACTCCTGGTTCTCCACGACAAAAAAAAGCACGAATGTCAAAATCGAAATTCAAGGCGATGATGATTGTTTTTTTTTTTTGACATCAAAGGGATTGTGCACATTGATTGGGTACCAGAGGGACAAACAGTGAATCAGCATTACTACATTAGCGTCCTGGCTACCCTACGTGAGCGAGTACGGAGAAAACGGAACGATTTGTGGAGAAAAAAGTCATGGATCCTTCACCAAGACAATGCCCCAGCTCACAGTGCGTTGTCAGTGAAGACGTTTTTGGCAAAACACAACATTCCCATCTTAGATCATCCACCCTACTCACCTGATTTGGCCCCCTGTGACTTTTTTCTTTTCCCTAAAGTCAAGTCAGCTTTGAAAGGAACTAGATTTGAGACTGTTGAAGCAGTAAAAGAAAAAGCGACGGAAGTAATGTATGGACTTACCGAAAATGATCTGCAGCATTGCTATGAACAGTGGAAAATTCGTATGGAGCGGTGTAGAGACCGAGGAGGAGAGTACATTGAAGGAGATAAGATGAAATTGTAAATAACTGTAAATAAATGTTTTTTCCAGCATCAGTCCGGTTTTTTTCTAGCCGCATCTCGTATAACCAATTTTAAGTAAGAATTTATTTTGTGATGTATGCTGTGTTTTCTGTTTGATCTTCTTGTATAACAGTAGAACTTCCCTTTGTTTGTTTTAGACCATTCTTTGCATATATTAGTTAAGATTCTGTAACTGCTTGTGCATTTTGATTACTATTTGAGTATCAGGGACAGATCTGTCTAAGCCTTTGGTAAGCTACAAGCATATTGAGTATATGAGTAGCTCTTGCTATAAAATGAAGAAAGAGGAGATATGTGGGAGGGTTAGAGTGGAATTTCGTGGAAGTAACAATCAGTATAAGGGCAAAAGTAAGGTGCAGTATGCCCACCCGGCTAGCCGCGCGGTCTAAAGCGCTGCTTCCCGAGCGGGAAGGCGTGCCGGTCCCCGGTGCGAATCTACCCGGCCGATTAGTGTCGAGGTCCGGTGTGCCGGCCAGCCTGTGCATGATTTTTAGGCGGTTTTAGGCTGGTTTCCCTTATTCTGCCTCAGTTACACTATGTATTTGTTGCACAAACACTGTCTCCACGTACGCGTACACCATAATTACTCTACTACGCAAAGAAAGAAAAAACAAATCAGGGTTGGTCTGGTATGAGACGTTCCCCGGGGGGTGGGGTGGGGGGGGGGGGCGTGTCCACTGGGGGCCGTACCTAACAATAACCCTGGGTTCGTTGTGGGGCGGCAGTGGGTTGGGTAAACTGCTGTGGCCTGTGGGGTTTGAACGAGGCCTCTCCGTCATTTCTAGGTCCCCAGTTCAATACAGAATACACACACACACACAGTACAGTATTACAGCCTTTGAGAGATTTACTAGAGAAAAAGAGAGGGTAACCTTTTACTTTCGAATGAAACGATTATTGTAATCATGAAATGAGGATTTGTGTTATCTTTACAGCATTTATGCTTTGTGTGGGCAGGCTATTAGTGGGGCACTTGTCTTATTGGGTCACAGATGTTTTACTTTTCGCAATTGATCCTTTTACAGACAGATGATTATGAAGAGAGTGCCATGCATCTTAATGAACTGAGGGTGATGTCAGTTGATATAAATTTACATTACAAAATGGATTAACGTCTACCACGTGACGGTTACTATCTAATGATTGGCATTTGAGTGTGCCAGGCTGCAGAAATGGGTTAGAGTATCTTCAATTTCTATAGATCTGTCGTCCTCAGTTGCGTGTAATATTACGGTATGTTGATACTTTTTAGTTTTGGACTGTCTTATTACAACTTAATGAAACACAATTTTCGCGCAGTGAGCGTTTCGCCTGTTCAAAAATGGTTCAAATGGCTCTGAGCACTATGGGACTTAACATCTGAGGTCATCAGTCTCCTAGAACTTAGAACTACTCAAACCCAACTAACCTAAGGACATCTCACACATCCATGCCCGAGGCAGGATTCGAACCTGTGACCGTAGCGGTCTCGCGGTTCCAGACTGAAGCGCCTAGAACCGCTCGGCCACAACGGCCGGCTTTCGCCTGTATTCTTTGCAAGACATCTTCAGAGGCCTGGAATATGTACATATTTTTACTATTTAGTTTACATTTTGGGACAATGTATATAAAGATTATAAACAGTTTGGTAATTGGCGTTTCTATGGTGTAGTAACATTTTAAATTGGAATTTAAAAAACGGATAAAATTTGTTCATTGGTATTGCAGAAAACTGAGTAATTTTCATTAATAGATGAGAATACGAGCCAATCTACACTCGAGAGGCGCGTGGATGTCCATACCAATTGCGTGGACAAGAGAAACCTGTCTAATTCGGTACAAAGGAAACTTTAATTCGGAAACAGATACGTAAGGCTCCATGGGTAGCACTGGACATGTAAGCATGTGGCAGAACCAAGGCACAAATTTGCATGGTCGCAAAAACGATTAAAAATAAGAAACTTGATATTACGTTAAGCGTAAAGACTTCCCCTGAATTTACTTCATACTGTACGTCGGCAGTGAATTAACATTATTAATCACTAAACAAAAACATGGTTTCCTTGCAAAACCACGACACGTGGTAGCAATTGGATCTACAGGTAAAATACTTCCCATAGAAATTGTAATTATTTATTCTCGCATAAAATTACACTCAAAATAACTATCATGATTTCCACTAACATCCAAAAGATGGAACTACATTATTAAACACAATAATAGCACATTTATAAAACATTCCAACACCTGTAGCCTTACTATGACAAAGCGTCTACCAAAATACATCTGTCTTTATCCAGTCCCGCTGAAAGAGTGCTGGACAAAGGACAATGACTAGCGGTCCTTCTTTGAAAAACGTGGAGGGGAAAACTGCACAGAAAAGCACAACAGCCCGTCGCCAACCTAACATTATGAACCTGACCAACAACCTGTCCTGCTGACACAGTTAAACCTTTGTACTTTTCAGCCTACATTGGCAAAGCTGTAGCAACAGGCTCCAGAAATACACATCAGATCAAACACAACTATACAGTCTGGGTTTAATAACAGGATTGGGACATTGGAATAAATGCAGGTGCACAAAAAATATGTATTTAATAACTATGAATAACGACTCCTTTTCTTTCTTGAGATCTGCTTCCGTTGCTTATAGATAACTAGAGGCCCAAGGAAAAACAGAAATAACTCAACATCATGGCTTAATTATGTGAAATGGATCTGTCGGATCCATTTCATAGCTCCAAGCTATCGGAAAAAAATAAGCTGGGATAAGCCTTGTAATTTATTTATTTGTTGTTTACAAGTGTTTTCTATAACAGTTTCTAGTGTACTCAATGAAACCTAAAAATATATTATATAGATGTTCGAAATAAGACCATAAATGTGGGGACAAAGGATTCTAATGAACTCAGTGATCCAATGATACTGGACGAGGAGATGCCCGGCTGGATACAATCATGGTCTCGTAGGCAACAAATCAAATGGATCAAATGGCTCTGAGCACTATGGGACTTAACATCTGAGGTCATCAGTCCCTTAGAACTTAGAACTACTTAAACCTAACTAACATAAGGACATCACACACATCCACGCCCGAGGCGGGATTCGAACCTGCGACCGTAGCGGTCGCGCGGTTCCAGACTGTAGTGCCTAGAACCGCTCGGCCACAAAGGCCGGCCGTAGAGAACAGCAAATATTTTTTCTACGAAGCCACAGATCGTCTTGTCTCACAGCGGGATAAATGTATTAACAGTTACGGCGATCACTTTTGAAATAATAAACATTTACTTACTTTTTTCCACCTATCTCGTTTTCATTTGACTGCCCGTTATACAAAGGTATTTTTGTGTAGATAATGTTTTGTCCTCTCCTTGCAAAAATTAATTGTGTACACAAAATGGACTACTGAAGGAACAAGATATGGAATCACCTAATGATACAATAACAAACGCAATTAAATTGCCACTCAGAAATCTATTTCTGAAAGGACAACATCTAAGATTAATGATGTCCTAGGTAATGTAACATAGTTGATGGTTTAATGACTTTTACAGAAATCAGAGACTGTAATAACAACAAGAAGCTAAACTAACGCTAAGAGCATTTCAGTAAATTTAAATATCATTGTATGACACATAGTTCAGTAGACATGACTTCATAAACTCTGAGGTGAGTAAATAACTGCGGTATCGTACATGAAGTTTTAATTCATTATTTCTTTACTGCCTATTCTATTCGCAACACATTTCGTACGCAGTATCCCAATATACCACTGGATGTATCTGCAAAACTATATCATTGTACAACTCAGAGTTCAGGAGATATGACGTTATACATACTGAACTGCGTGGAAACGAATCTTCCTTAAATAACGTAACTATGCGGCGAACGGCCCAGACAGTTGGATGATGTCGTCCAGGATACCGAGCAGTATACATAGCACACGCTCGTTGGGCATTTTGATCACAATAACAATACATCAACACGATATCGACCTTTTCCGCAATTGGTAAACGGTCCTTTTAACACGGGTAATGTATCACGAAGCAAATACCGTCAGCGCTGGCTGAATGTTACTTGATACCACGTACTTATACTTTGTGGCTATTACAGCACCATCTATCACAAAGCGAAACAGTGGTCCAACTAAAACATTTATATTTCTGTACGTATTACACGAATATGTAATAAAAATGGGGTTCCTCTTTAAAAAAACGCAGTTGAAATCCGTTTTACCTATGGCAGCGCCATCTAGCGGGCCAACCATTGCGCCATCTCGTTTCCCCCTTCAAGTTATACGAGTTTAGTTCTTTGTAGTTTTTTTAGTTTGACGCTTATTTCGTGAGATATTTGGCCCGGTCACGGTCAATGAACCACCCTGTAGTGCAGAGCTCCAGAAAGTCATTGAGCAGCGGCCCCTTTCCAGTCAAAGAAAAAGGTCATGACCTCTCCGCAGCTGCTGTGCTTATTGTTTCAACTACGCTGCAGAAGTTTCGCTGGAAAGCTGTTACAGACCCTCCGCACAGTCACGATCTCTCCCCATGCGATTTTCATATTTTTGGAGGCTTGAAAATAGACACTCGTGGCGTCATTTTCTACGGACGAGGAGGTGCACGGCTGGCAACAATCATGGTCTTGTAGGCAACAGCAAACATTCTCTCCAAGAAGGCACAGATCGTCTTGTCTCACAGCGGGATAAATGTATTAACAGTTACGGAAATCACTTCTGAAATAATAAACAATTTACTTACTTTTTTCCATCTATAACGTTTTCATTTCATTGCCCGTTATGTTGTTGTTGTCTTCAGTCCTGAGACTGGTCTCATGCACCTCTCCATGCTACTCTATCCTGTGCAAGCTTCTTCATCTACCAGTACTTACTGTAACCTGCATCCTTCTGAATCTGATTAGTGTATTCATCTCTTGGTCTCCCTCTACGATTTTTACCCTCCACGCTGCCCTCCAATGCTAAAATTGTGATCCCCTGATGCCTCAGAACATGTCCTACCAACCGGTCTCTTCTTCTTGTCAAGTTGTACCACAAACTCCTCTTCTCCCCAATTCTGTTCAATACCTCCTCATTAGTTATGTGATCTACCCATCTTACCTTCAGCATTCTTCTGTAGCACCACATTTCGAAATCTTCTATTCTCTTCTTGTCCAAACTATTTATCGACCATGTTTCACTTCCATGGCTACACTCTATACAAATATTCTCAGAAACGACTTCCTGACACTTAAATCTATACTCGATATTAACAAATTTCTCTTCTTCAGAAACGCTTTCCTTGCCATTGCCAGTCTACATTTTATATCCTCTCTACTTTGACCATCATCAGTTATTTTGCTCCCCAAATAGCAAAACTCATTTACTACTTTAAGTGTCTCATTTCCTAATCTAATTCCCTCACCATCACCCGACTTAATTCAACTACATTCCATTATCCTCGTTTTCCTTTTGTTGGTGTTCATCTTATATCCTCCTTTCAAGACACTGTCCATTCCGTTCAACTGCTCTTCCAAGTCCTTTGCTGTCTGTGACAGAATTACAATGTCACCGGCGAACCTCAAATTTTTTATTTCTTCTCCATGGATTTTAATACCTACTGCGAATTTTTCTTTTGTTTCCTTTACTGCTTCTCAATATACAGATTGAATAACATCGGGGAGAGGCTACAACCCTGTCTCACTCCCTTCCCAACCACTGCTTCCCTTTCATGTCCCTCGACTCTTATAACTGCCATCTGGTTTCTGTACAAATTGTATATAGCCTTTCGCTCCCTGTATTTTACCCCTGCCACCTTTAGAATCTGAAAGATAGTATTGCAGTCAACATTGTCAAAAGCTTTCTCGAAGTCTACAAATGCTAGAAACGTAGGTTTGCCTTTCTTTAATCTATTTTCTAAGATAAGTCGTAGGGTCAGTATTGCCTCACGTGTTCCAACATTTCTACGGAATCCAAACTGATCTTTCCCGAGGTCGGCTTCTACCAGTTTTTCCCTTCGTCTGTAAAGAATTGGCGTTAGTATTTTGCAGCTGTGACTTATTAAACTGATAGTTCGGTAATTTTCACATCTGTCAACACCTCCTTTCTTTGGGATCGGAATTATTATATTCTTCTAGAAGTCTGAGGGTTATACAAAGGTATTTTTCTGCTGATAATGTTTTGTCCTCTCTTTGCAAGAATACCAGCCTATATCATCATCAGAGAAATAAGCAGACAGTGTGGTAGGTGAGGACAGTGGTGTAGCTCAGTCGGTAGAGCACTTGCCCGCGGAAGGCAAATTCCCGAGTTCGAGCGACAGTACGACACAGAGATTTAACTTCCCACGAAGTTTCATATCAGCACCCACTGTGCTGCAGTGTGAAAATTTCGCTCTGGGAAGTATACGAGGTTCTAGGAAACAAAGGTTAACAGTTCAGTTCACTACGGCATGGAGGGCGTTAAAGGAGAAGCACAAGTTCATTTTTACACGAATCTGGGAGATATGCTGTCGTAGCTTCCTTGAGCAAACAGTGCCATCATTTTTGTGAGGCGCTTTTCGTAAATAGAGGAAAAATTAAATTTGCATCGCCTAAACAGGATTTGAACTCTCCCACTCCCGAATAAAATTGCCGTAGATTGTTCGAAAAAAGTTTGAAACTGCAGAAACAGTATCAGTAGGTGATAAACCAACAAAATATTTCACGAATACGTAAGGTATCTGCAGCACGTTGTCGAAGACGGAGCGACGCGTTGGAAATCCCTGGCAGGCCGCGTGCGAAGTGCGGGGCCGCGTTCGTGAATTGTCTGCCGCCTGAGAATGGGACCACCACAAGAATAGCTGCTGGCAAAATAGACTTGATAGACTCGGCTTCTTGTTTGTTAGAAGTGAAGCGCGGCTCCTCCACTAGCCTGCTCGCTTCCTCCACCCTCAGCCGACTCGGCAAATACCTCGATCTCTGAAGTTAGTCTCAGGACCTGACGAAGCACATCACGTGAACAAAGAGAAGGAGGAGGAAATCGAAAGTGGGTTTTATTGAAGGAAAAGACCATGCATTCACCTATAGTGGTTAATATACATAGCAGAAAAGATTATTCAGGATGAAGTAGCGTGTATATTATAAAGTGCCTCTCAGTTCGGTTAGCGTTAGTTGATAGCAGCATGTATTTTAAACTGTCCCTCTCAGTTTGGTAAGCGTTAGTCGGTAAAGAATTCAATTGCGGGGATTTCGGCAAAGGTGCAAACGCATGCAAATAGTTCTGTCGATAATTCCTTCATAAAACATGTTGTTGTGGTCTTCAGTCCTGAGACTGGTTTGATACAGCTCTCCATGCTACTCTAACCTGTGCAAGCTTCTTCATCTCCCCCGCCGGCCGGTGTGGCCGTGCGGTTCTAGGCGCTTCAGTCTTGAACCGCGTGACCGCTACGGTCGTAGGTTCGAATCCTTCCTCGGGCATGGATGTATGTGATGTCTTTAGGTTGGTTAGTTTTAAGTAGTTCTAAGTTCTAGGACCTGAGATGTTAAGTCCCATAGTGCTCAGGGCCATTTGAACCATTTCTTCATCTCCCAGTACCTACTGCTACCTACACCCTTCTGAATCTGATTAGTGTATTCATCTCTTGGTCTCCCTCTACGATTTTTACCCTCCACGCTGCCCTCCAATACTAAATTGGTGGTCCCTTGATGCCTCAGAACATGTCCTACCAACCGATCCCTTCTTCTAGTCAAGTTGTGCCACAAACTCTTCCCCAATTCTATTCAGTACCTCATCATTACTTATGTGATCTACCCATCTAATCTTCAGCATTCTTCTGTAGCACCACATTTCGAAAGCTTCTATTCACTTCTTGTCCAAACTATTTATCGTCCATGTTTCACTTCCATACGTGGCTACACTCCATACAAATACTTTCAGAAATGACTTCCTGACACTTAAATCTATACTCGATGTTAACAAATTTCTCTTCTTCAGAAACGCTTTCCTTGCCATTGCCACTCTACATTTTATATCCTCTCTACTTCGACCATCATCAGTTATTTTGCTCCCCAAATAGCAGAACTCCTTTACTACTTTAAGTGTCTTATTTCCTAATCTCATTCCGTCAGCATCACCCGACTTAATTCGACTACATTCCATTATATCGTTTTGCTTTTGTTGATGTTCATCTTATATCCTCCTTTCAAGACACTGTCCATTCCGTTCAACTGCCCTTCCAAGTCCTTTGCTGTCTCTGACAGAATTATAATGTCATCGCTGAACCTCAAAGTTTTTATTTCTTCTCCATGGATTTTAATACCTACTCCGAATTTTTCTTTTGTTTCCTTTCCTGCTTGCTCAATATACAGATTTAATAACATTGGGGATAGGCTACTACCCTGTCTCACTCCCTTCCCCACCGCTGCTTCCCTTTCATGTCCCTAGACTCTTATAACTGCCATCTGGTTTCTGTACAAATTGTATATAGCCTTTCGTTTCCTGTGTTTTACCCCTGCTACCTTCAGAATTTGAAAGAGAGTATTCCAGTCAACATTGTCAGAAGCTTTTTCTAAGTCTACAAATGCTAGAAACGTAGGTTTGCCTTTCCTTAATCTACACTCCTGGAAATAGAAAAAAGAACACATTGACACCGGTGTGTCAGACCCACCATACTTGCTCCGGACACTGCGAGAGGGCTGTACAAGCAATGATCACACGCACGGCACAGCAGACACACCAGGAACCGCGGTGTTGGCCGTCGAATGGCGCTAGCTGCGCAGCATTTGTGCACCGCCGCCGTCAGTGTCAGCCAGTTTGCCGTGGCATACGGAGCTCCATCGCAGTCTTTAACACTGGTAGCATGCCGCGACAGCGTGGACGTGAACCGTATGTGCAGTTGACGGACTTTGAGCGAGGGCGTATAGTGGGCATGCGGGAGGCCGGGTGGACGTACCGCCGAATTGCTCAACACGTGGGGCGTGAGGTCTCCACAGTACATCGATGTTGTCGCCAGTGGTCGGCGGAAGGTGCACGTGCCCGTCGACCTGGAACCGGACCGCAGCGACGCACGGATGCACGCCAACACCATAGGATCCTACGCAGTGCCGTAGGGGACCGCACCGCCACTTCCCAGCAAATTAGGGACACTGTTGCTCCTGGGGTATCGGCGAGGACCATTCGCAACCGTCTCCATGAAGCTGGGCTACGGTCCCGCACACCGTTAGGCCGTCTTCCGCTCACGCCCCAACATCGTGCAGCCCGCCTCCAGTGGTGTCGCGACAGGCGTGAATGGAGGGACGAATGGAGACGTGTCGTCTTCAGCGATGAGAGTCGCTTCTGCCTTGGTGCCAATGATGGTCGTATGCGTGTTTGGCGCCGTGCAGGTGAGCGCCACAATCAAGACTGCATACGACCGAGGCACACAGGGCCAACACCCGGCATCATGGTGTGGGGAGCGATCTCCTACACTGGCCGTACACCACTGGTGATCGTCGAGGGGACACTGAATAGTGCACGGTACATCCAAACCGTCATCGAACCCATCGTTCTACCATTCCTAGACCGGCAAGGGAACTTGCTGTTCCAACAGGACAATGCACGTCCGCATGTATCCCGTGCCACCCAACGTGCTCTAGAAGGTGTAACTCAACTACCCTGGCCAGCAAGATCTCCGGATCTGTCCCTCATTGAGCATGTTTTGGACTAGATGAAGCGTCGTCTCACGCGGTCTGCACGTCAAGCACGAACGCTGGTCCAACTGAGGCGCCAGGTGGAAATGGCATGGCAAGCCGTTCCACAGGATTACATCCAGCATCTCTACGATCGTCTCCATGGGAGAATAGCAGCCTGCATTGCTGCGAAAGGTGGATATACACTGTACTAGTGCCGACATTGTGCATGCTCTGTTGTCTGTGTCTATGTGCCTGTGGTTCTGTCAGTGTGATCATGTGATGTATCTGACCCCAGGAATGTGTCAATAAAGTTTCCCCTTCCTGGGACAATGAATTCACGGTGTTCTTATTTCAATTTCCAGGAGTGTATATTACACTAGAACTGACATGTGATTACATTTTCACGCAAATTGGGTGCATAGATCCTGAGACATCAGTACCCAGAACAACCACCTCTGACCGTAATAACGGCCTTGATACGCCTGGGCATTGAGTAAAACAGAGCTTGAATGGCTTGTACAGGTACAGCTGCCCATGCAGCTTCAACACGATACCACTGTTCATCAAGAGGAGTGACTGGCGTATTGTGACGAGCCAGTTGCTCGGCCACCATTGACCAGACGTATTCAATTGGTGAGAGATCTGGCCAGGGCAGCAGTCGAACATTTTCTGTATCCAGAAAGGCCCGTACAGGACCTGCAACATGTGGTCGTGAATTATCCTGCTGAAATGTAGGGTTCCGGAGGTATCGAAGGGTAGAGCCACGGGTCGTAACACATCTGAAATGTAACGTCCGCTGTTCAAAGTGCCGTCAATGCGAACGAGAGGTGACCGAGACGTGTAACCAGTGGCACCCCATACCATCACGCCGGGTGATACGCCACTATGGCGATGACGAATACACGCTTGCCATGTGCGTTCACTGTGATGTCTCCAAATACGGATGCGACCATCATAATACTGTAAACAGAACCTGGATTCATCTGAAAAAATGATGTTTCGCCATTCGTGCACCCAGGTTCGTCGTTGAGTACGCCATCGCAGGCTCTCCTGTCTGTGATGGAGCGTCAGGGGTAACCGCAGCCATGGCCTCCGAACTGATAGCCCATGCTGCTGCAAACATAGTCGAACTGTTCGTGCAAATGGTTGTTGACTCGCAAACGTCCCCATCTGTTGACTCAGGGATCGAGACGTGGCTGCACGATCCGTTACAGCCATGCGGATAAGATGCCTGTCATCTCGACTGCCAGTGATACGAGGCCGTTGGGATCCAGCACGTTGTTCCGTATTACCCTCCTGAACCCACCGATTCCGTATTCTGCTAACAGTTATTGGATCTCGACCAACGCGAGCAGCAATGTCGCAATACGATAAATTGCAATCGCGATAGGCTACAATCTGACCTTTATCGAAGTCGGAAACGTGATGGTACGCATTTTTCTACCTTACACGAGGCATCACAACAACGTTTCATCAGGCAACGCCGGTCAACTGCTGTTTGTGTTTGATAAATCGGTTGGAAACTTTCCTCATGTCAGCACGTTGTAGGTGTCGCCACTGGCGCCAACCTTGTGTGAACCCTCTGAAAGGCTAATCATTTGCACATCACAGCATTTTCTTCCTGTCGGTCTGTAGCACGTAATTTTCGGGGTGTAGCAATTTAATGGTCAGTAGTGTACTATTTGAAATTTTTAAGGTAGTAGGTATAAAATACTGCGAGAAGAGGCTATTACCCCTTGTACTGAAACAAGACTGCAGTTGTAAAAAAAACTGAAAATAAAGCTCCAAGAAAACGAAAATAAGCGAAACAAAATGACCTCCGGAAATGAAACGTAAACTCATTGAAAAACGAGAACGTGGTGTGAGCGACTGACGATACGCCTTCACAGTATCAACGCTACAACTAAGTCATCTTTAAAAGTGAGCGCACACTCCGGTGTAGAGGGAAATTTTACCCTGGAGACCGTATTGTGGCAGTTTCTCTGAGCCCGAATTTGGGGACTAGCCCATTATCTACCCGAACAAGCTTGGGAAACTATCTAAAAGCGACATTCAGACTGGCCAGTGTACTAGCCCACAAATGTTAACCCTCCCTCTGGATTCGACCCGGGGTTTGGTTCGGCTCCAAGTCTCACAAGCCAGCTCGCTGCGAGTTACCCTGCACATACTCAACACCAGAGAGGAATAATAAGGGGCAGTCATTCACCCGTAAGGAACACAGGAGGCTGCTCCGTCCCGGCCACAGAAATCAGCGGCAAACTGAACGTAGACCAACCAGAGCACATGCAAACTGAAGAGAGGGGTTCGAGCTCAATAACAATAAACTAAGAATCACCGAATAGGATATTTCAGAAGAGTAATAACGATAAAGAACTATAGGCACAGACAACAGGATCTAATAATACACGCAAGAACCTGCAGTTTACCGACAGGGCTGCAGCAGCAGAAGAAAACAGATGCAGAAACGATAGACACGTCAACAAACCACAGAAGCAGCACACAATGAAGAAACGTATGTATCTCAACTAATAGGTGAAAGGAAAAGAAAAAGTACGAAAATATTGAGGAAATGTAAGTTACATGATGGAACAGAACTAAAGACTGAGAAAAACATCAACAAAGGGATCCACAGACACTCGCTGAGATGATGGCCAGCAAAGTAATAGATGAGGGTGTGCTGGAAGAAATTAAGTCCAACCAGACAAGGACACTTAACACGGAAGACGGGTATCGCCTTACAGAAGAAACCGACAAAGATGAACTTCAAAGTATTATACTCGAAAGGCAAAAAAATAAAAAAAATAAAATAAAAACAACTCCCGGACATGACGACATCTGTGTAGACGTATACCAACACTCAGGCATGAAATGAAGAATAAACTAACGTCGATTTACAACGATTAAGTGAATCCAAATGTTACAATTCCTCAATCTGTCATAATAAGAGGGTAAGGCGTTTCTGTTCCAAAAAACAAAGGGAGTAACTCAGTTGAAAGGTTATGACCTGTCACTTTTCTTAACAGTAATTATAAAATTTTAGCTTGCGTCCTAGCCCATCCTAACACAGTTTATCTGACTATTTTACAGAGATCGCAAATACAATACAAAGTAGTCCCCTGACTCACGAATCCAACACGTGCACAACCTCTACACTTGGTTCACAGCACCCATTTCTCTTCAAATTACTGCAGACACATAATGAACTTTTCAGTCTCTTCTGCTGATTCATTATTTGCTGTGATTTCCAGTGTTTTTCGCTACTTTATACCGTGTAACCTCGCATAGTATGCATAATTCATTCTGGAACCTTACTCGTAGTGCGAAACACTCGTTAAGCTAAACAATATATCCCATACAAATTAATGTAAAATATGATAATGCGTTCCATGCAGAAAAAATACTAAGAGTTTTATCTTATTCATGCCATTTATTCAAAGAAATTTATGCATACAGTATTATACAGTGTGTCCCAGCTATCTTGTCCACCCAAAATATCTCTGGAACAATAACAGCTATTGGAAAACGACTTTCACCGGTATCAATGTAGAGCTGGGGCCCACGAACGTACATATTTGGAAACATTCTGAAACGAAAGCATATGTGTTTTTTTATCACAAACTTATGTTTTTTTAAATGGACCTCCTATATTTTTTCTTCAGCAATCCATAGCATGACAAAGCACATACACAATGGCGTTGATTGCATCGCAATATTCCCATTAAATCCCGAGATATTGAGACGCGAAGTTGACGCTTGAAACACCCGAC
The DNA here is from genome assembly GCF_023864345.2 of Schistocerca serialis cubense. Taxonomy (NCBI): domain Eukaryota; kingdom Metazoa; phylum Arthropoda; class Insecta; order Orthoptera; family Acrididae; genus Schistocerca; species Schistocerca serialis. The sequence continues at coordinate 844,294,158 of NC_064640.1, read as the reverse complement.
GTGCGCTGCTAGCGCACGTCCTGAGGCTCAGGCGTGAACCCCATGCTGCCCGTAATCGCGATGTGATTGACATGTGTAATCAGACCTCCATACTTATCAAGAGGTTCGAAACGAATAATATGGTCTGCTTCCATCAACTCTCAAAAGCACATAATGGTTTCCCTCTTGCACGTTTTACGTATCTAAGTACAGAATATGAACCAGTACCGATCGGTGTACACCCGTCGGGTTGTCTTATTTATCTTGCACACGCAAAATAAGGTTTATCTAATGCGTTATATGACCCATTGTGCCTGTCGCGCAGGGCCTGGCTCTACCTAGTCAAGTGTCCAACGCAGTTCCCACTACTACCACAGTTACCACTTCGCCTTGTTTATGATTTGCGACCCATGCAAACTCCTGTACTCCACCACCCTCCGAGCATCCCATTTGTTGTTGCTTTGGCGTGCAGTACACCGCTTGCCAGTGTAGTCGTGCATCAGAGTAATCTAGTGACGGCACGGAGGTAGTACACATTGTGAATAAACGTTGTGTTGTGGAACTTATACTGTACAGTATAATGTACACACATGAAGATATGGTAGAAATGCTGCTGATCTATGGAGAATGTACGTTGACGGGAAATACGTTATGCGATTGCTTGTTTGTTGATAGTACTGTTAGCGAACATTATGATTATTAAGTTAATATGTCTGTTTTCTACCCTACTCTACATACCTGTACTGTACCCTGTTGTAGGTGGACGAAATGCTGTTCAGGCAGAACGACTGTACAGAAGACGATTCCCTGACAAGCCATCGCCTTCGCGCCGGATGTTTGGTCGTCTCACATCTCGTCTACGTGAAACGGGAAGCTTAAATCCAAGACCTCGACATCGTCCTAGAACACGCACAGATGAACGTGCTGAAGTTGCTGTGCTCGCTACCAGAGCTGTGAATCCTCAAATCAGCACACGTCAAATTGAACGTGAAGTTGGTGTGTCGAAATCAAGTGAACAGCGTATTCTTAAACGTCATAAATTTCATCCTTACCATGTTCATTTACACCAAGATCTTCATGGAAATGACTTCCGCAATAGGGTAACATTTTGTCGGTGGGCTCAGCAAAAACTTCTGACTAATCCAAATTTTTTTGCAGATGTTCTCTTTACCGACGAGGCATCATTCTCCAACAAAGGAATTGTCAATATGAGGAATATGCATTATTGGTCAGCAGACAATCCAAAATGGCTCCTTCAGGTAGAGCATCAACGTCCGTGGAAAGTTAATGTTTGGTGTGGGATTATTGGAGATACCATTATCGGACCTTTCTTTATAAATGGCATCCAAAATGGCAGACAATACTCCAGATTTATACGACAGAATCTTCCTGTTCTCTTGGACACCCTACCTCTGAACCCGAGAATGGGCATGTGGTATCAGCATGACGGATGCCCTGCACATAACGCCTTACGAGCACGACGACTTCTGAACCGTAAGTTCCCTGGTAGGTGGATTGGACGAGGTAGCCCAGGTAGGTGGCCTGCCCGATCTCCGGACCTTACACCGCTGGATTATTTTCTTTGGGGAGCAGTGAAGGATGCTGTTTACCAACATGAACCAACAACACCAGAGGACATGAAGCATCGCATTATTGATGCTTGTACAGCCATAAAAGAGGAAACAGTAGCACGAAGTAGGTCATCCTTCATCCGCAGAGTGACCCTATGTATGCAAGCCAATGGGCATCACTTTGAGCATGAAATGTGAACGCTATGTTTAGTATGTAGTGCTGGTATCACAGTGGAAGTTTCTACAAAGGGCCATTTTACCCAGTGATGTTAAGAAACATTTGTTTGCAACAATTTGTCATTTAACGCATTAGATAAACATAACATTGACAATTATGTGATAATAATACTAATTGGTTAAACATGTTTACATTCATCTTCTATGTCCTACCTGAACTTCCCAAATCAAAACATTTTTACCTAAATAACGGTAAAACTTTTAGTCCACTTGCTCGTTTCACTAAAACCATCAACATGAATTTTACTATTACGAGTGAATGATTAACTGTCACTTGCGCTAGATCTACAGTAAAGTAAAGTTTTAACGTTGAACGGCATTACCTTTTTAGTAACAGATTAACGATAAGCGAAGTTAACTTTGTGACTAACGTTGCGGTACACAGATATGTTACAGAACCGCATCACCCCTAGCCTGTGGGATAAATACCTACTGGAATGTACGACGTTAATGCAGGATGGCAGCAGACCGTATTATTCGTTTCGGACCTCTTGATAAGTATGGAATTGTGATTATGCATGTCAATCACATCGCGATTACGGGCAGCATGGGGTTCACGCCTGAGCCTCAGGACGTGCGCTAGCAGCGCATGTCGGGTGTTTCAAGCGTCAACTTCGCGTCTTAATATCTCGGGATGTAATGGGAATATTGCGATGCAATCAACGCCATTGTGTATGTGCTTTGTCATGCTATGGATTGCTGAAGAAAAAATATAGGAGGTCCATTTAAAAAAACATAAGTTTGTGATAAAAAAACACATATGCTTTCGTTTTAGAATGTTTCCAAATATGTACGTTCGTGGGCCCCAGCCCTACATTGATACCGGTGAAAGTCGTTTTCCAATAGCTGTTATTGTTCCAAAGATATTTTGGGTGGACAAGATAGCTGGGACACACTGTATACTTCATTATTCACGACACTTAACAGTCTGGAACCGCGCGACCAATACGGTCGCAGGTTCAAATCCTGCCGCGGGCGTGGATGTGTCTGTGATGTCCTTAGGTTAGTTAGGTTTAATTAGTTCTAAGTTCTAGGCGACTGATGACCTCAGAAGTTAAGTCGCATAGTGCTCAGAGCCATTTGAACAATTTTGAACTTAACTACACTACTGGCCATTAAAATTGCTACACCACGAAAATGACGTGCTACAGACGCGAAATTTAACCGACAGGAAGAAGATGCTGTCATATGCAAATGATTAGCTTTTCAGAGCATTCACACAAGGTTGGCGGCAGTGGCGACACCTACAACGTGCTGACAAGAGGAAAGTTTCCAACCGATTTCTCATACGCAAACAGCAGTTGACCGGCGTTGCCTGGTGAAACGTTATTGTGATGCCTCGTGTAAGGAGGAGAAATGCGTACCATCACGCTTCCGACTTTGATAAAGACCGGATTGTGGCCTATCTCGATTGCGGTTTATCGTATCGCGACATTGCTGCTCGCGTTGGTGGAGATCAAATGAGGCCGGTCGGAGTGGCCGAACGGTTCTAGGCGCTACCGTCTGGAACCGCGAGACCGCTACAGTCGCAGGTTCGAATCCTGCCTTGGGGATGGATGTGTGTGATGTCCTTAGGTTAGTTAGGTTTAAGTAGTTCTAAGTTCTAGGGGACTGATGACCTCAGCAGTTAAATCCCATAGTGCTCAGAGCCATTTGAGATCCAATGACTGTTAGCAGAATATGGAATCAGTGGGTTCAGGAGGTTAATACGGAACGCCGTGGTGGATCCCAACGGCCTCGTATCACTAACAGTCGAGATGACAGGCATCTTATCCGCATGGCTGTAACGGATCATGCAGCCACGTCTCGATCCCTGAGTCAACAGATGGGGACGTTTGCAAGACAACATCCATCTGTACGAACAGTTCGACGACGTTGGCAGCAGAATGCACCAGCAGCTCGGAGATCATGGCTGCAGTTACCCTTGACGCTGCATCACAGACAGGAGCGCCTGCGATGGTGTACTCAACGACGAACCTGTGTGAACGAATGGCAAAACGTCATTTTTTCGGATGAATCCGGGTACTGGCGTATCACCCGGCGTGATGGTATGGGGTGTCATTGGTTACACGTCTCGGTCCCCTCTTGTTCGCATTGACGGCGCTTTGAACAGTGGACGTTACATTTCAGATGTGTTACGACCCGTGGCTCTACCCTTCATTCGATCCCTACGAAACCCTACATTTCAGCAGGATAATGCACGACCGCATGTTGCAGGTCCTGTACGGGCCTTCCTGAATACAGAAAATGTTCGACTGCTGCCCTGGCCAGCACATTCTCCAGATCTCTCACCAACTGAAAACGTCTGGTCAATGGTGGCCGAGCAACTGGCTCGTCACAATACGCCAGTCACTCCTCTTGATGAACTGGGGTATCGTGTAGAAGCTGCATGGGCAGCTGTACCTGTACACGCCAGCCAAGCTCGTTTGACTCAATGCCCAGGCGTATCATGCCCGTTGTTACGGCCAGAGGTGGTGGTTCTGGGTACTGATTTCTCAGGATCTATGCACCCAAATTGCGTGAAAATGTAATCACATGCCACTTCTAGTATAATATATTTGTCCAATGAATACCCGTTTGTCATCTGCATTTCTTCTTGGTGTAGCAATTTTAATGGCCAGTAGTGTATATTTACACGAATTTTGTCTCGAAAATGCCCCTGATATTTATACGTTTGTAGGGCATCGGGATGCAGTTTATACAAGTTGTTATATAAATTAGTTTCAGTGTTACGATTCCCAGTATCAAGAATGCGATGCCGATTCTGGACACAAATTGACGGTTGACCTTCAGTTTGCCTACATGTGCGAGCAAATGCATGGCATCACATGCACAGGTTGCTTAGATGCAGAAACAGAGATGCGTTATCAGCAGTAACCTGATATAGAGTTTTGTCAGCAAAAATATTGTCTCGTAAGAAAAATTTCCGCCCCATGGTCAGTGAATTTCATTCACATGTGTTCATACAGCATCAAATATACGTAAACACACACACACACACACACACACACACACACACACACACACACACACACACACACATTTTCGCTTGCTGGCAATTAAAACTGAATGACCAATCAAATATCAGCATTTTACTGGTCATTAAAACGAAACAGCTAACCTCTTTCTTCTCTGTACTGCCCACTTGTCAAAGAGAATAGCTTTATCTTTGTACCACACTAAGTGCAAGACACAGTGAAACGTAATGTAAATGCCACCCACAGGTTCTGCTGTGCCCATCGGTACTGACTGCCATACCTTTCTCTGCCAATAGTGTCACTGAATGTGGTATAGAGGGACATTGTTTCAGTACACCACTCTGCTGGGCATTGTCTGTTTTCATGACCAGGAGCCACTACCACCTGGTCCAGCAGCTCCTCAGTTGTCATCATGAGGCTGAGTGCACCCTGTCCCCACTCTCCCAACAAGAAAAATTCCCTGGTTGTCCAAAGAATCAAACCTGGGTTCTCCACATGGCTATCAGCCACACTGACCCCTCACCTGCAGAGGCAGACGCAAGGCACAGTAGAGATAAAAATGTGATTTATCGGGGTCTAAAATGTCTATATTGTTTATAAAAATACATGTGGCACAACTGCTATATGTTAAGCAGTAGTTGTCAATAAGCATTGTACAGTATCTGTACCACGCTTGGTGCAAGAGACAATGGACATTAAAATTAAATATTTCCACATCCAAAATATCTGTGTTATTTATAAGAGTACATGCAAAGCTACTACTGATCGTACTTATAGGTTAGGTTACACTTGTTAGAGGACATAGTTCGATCTTAGTACCACACTCAAACACTTAGTATAAGGTACAATGGACATTGAAATTAAATATTTCCGCAATATATTGTTTGTGTTATTATTCCTTGGCTGTAGAAAACTCTTGTTAGCTAAAGTAATGTGTAAGCTACTGGAAGAGTGCATTTATTGTTCATCTTACACTTGGTACATAAAACGTGGGTGTGGTCTTCCAAATTAAGTGCCACAATCCTATCTCCTCGTCTAAATTGCTGTATAACAGTATAGAACCAATGTTCTCTGCTAAAATACTGTACTGCAGTAACAGATTACATACACTTCATTTTAAGCGTAAAAGAGGCTATGTTACCGGCAGTAAAAAGAGACGAACTGAGTAAGCAGTATTTTCGGTGAAAGAAGATAAAATATCAATAAAATACAAATAACGTTACTGACTAGCTAAAATGTATATTTGTTTTTATTACTTTTGTTTGTAGACATACCTGTGGTAACATTTTTAAGCACCAACGTTACATTTTCCAATACTTTGCACAGCAAACTGTACTAAAAATGGTGAATCAGGGCGAGATCTTTAATGTGTTGTATTGCAAACTGCATACATTCGTAAAAAAACAAATGTAACTTCGTAATGTACTAAATATGAAATGTAAACACAACACAGTTAAAGAGAATGGTGGTGAAGATTCCACACTGAGTGGAAAATTCAATCTCTCACAAAACTGATAAAATTATTTATCAAAAGATATAAAGATTTTGAGCACAAAACTCATGCTGGTCACTGATCATATTATTCAAGAATAGCTACAGAGATCATGAACAAAAATTCGACCTTGGCATCTGAATAAAACTATATAAAGATTTAGAAAACCCATGACATTACTGTTGTTGCTTACTTATTCAACAATATTAAAACAAATACACATGGCACACATATTGGCACTAATGATCTAGCTCACAGTTTAATAATAATGTCCCTTGTAGTTATGCCACCTACACTGAGAACAAGTCTTGACTTGTCTGAGAGAGTGATAAGTAATAACGACAATTATTGGTTTCTTAAATAAGGTTATATCCGTACACTGACAGAATTTGGTTTTAGGAAACTCTTTGAGATGCATTATCTGAAGCCCACTGACAGTAGATTATTTTTCGTGGTTCTTGAATTAAACCTTGCATTTAGAGTGACTGGCATCACCATAACTGGGGTGATAGTAGTCACAATGTCAACTGAAAATTGCACCTTAATAGTATCCGCCACGTGTTCAGGGCAATAGCAGTCACCGTGATCAGAAGTGATGCATGTCACCTTGTCTACTGACCATCATTGCCCCAACAGTATCCACCACCTGTTTGAAGTAAGACTAGTTACGATGTCAGGGTAATGGCAGTCAGCATATCAACTGACCATCGTTGCCCCACAACAGTATTCACCATGCATTCAGGTTAATGGTAGCTGTCATGCTAACTGATAATAATTACAGCAATAGTACCCACCTTGCCTTTGCAATGTATAGGGAAATTTGTTGCAATTTTGTCAAACAACGATCACATATGAAGTAATTTGTTAAAATTGTGCTGTAACATAGTAAATTTGTTACAAGTTTCCTGTGACATAGCGTTGTTTGGTTTAATTTCTTGCAATTTTCCTGTAACATGGCACTGTATGGAGCAGTTTCTTACAATTTTTATGGATGTTTATCTGTAAGAAAATAAAAATGGGGCAATCTGTTACAATTTTGCTGTAAAATGGCGATGTATGAGGAAAGTATCCTGTGGGATCCACTATAAGACGGCATAAGTTAGCATAATCAGCAGAAGGTGAGAAACGTTTTGTACTGCACTACAACGTTAAAACTCTGGCACTGAATTGCTACAACGTTGGGATGATTTCGGATAGCGGTTCAATGTAGATAGTTAAAAGCATAGCAACCATCATTTGTTGCTTATACGAATGTGTATGACTGCTGTTCAGTATGCTGCTTGATCAAAGTGTCGTTTAGTAAGCAGTTGACAGCATAATTCAGTCCTCATCAAGTGCAATTTAACCTGTAAATTAGTAAATTTTGATAAATGATAAAGATATTTTAGACATGGAAATATTTAATTTTAGCGTCCGTTGTGCCTTGCACTAAGTGTGGTACAAAGATTAAACTACGCTTATTGACTAGTGCAGCATAACCTAGTTATATCAGCAATAGTGTCATGTCTACTTTTATAAATAATTCAGAAATTTTAGATGTGGAAGTATTTAATTTTAGTGTTAACTGTGCCTTGCATCAAGTGTAGTACAAAGTTGAACTATGTTCTTTGACAAGTTGGTGGAACAAGAAACAGTGATGAGGATTGGCTGTTTCGTTGTGCACATGGGAGCTGAAATTTGCTGAAGCAGAATTTTTGCTGATGAAACTTACAGTGGTTCCATGTGATCCCAAAAGAAAGTAGCATAGTAAATCTGCACATACTTCTCATCACTTCACAAATAAATAGTTACTCTACTTGCCTCTTGTTACACTGTCTATTCGAAGATTGTTATTATGACTCAGTTGAGTCTTTTATACCTTGATTACGATTGAAATATGGGCACAATATCCTTTTCACATTAATGTGATCCGAAAATATATAATTTTGCATGATAGGAGTGCAATTGATATAGTCATCAAAGAGACTAGAGATGCTGCTGCACTGTCTCTGCGCTATTACCACTACTCTCTGTATACAGGTTATCCGATATCAAATATTTTAAAGTTACAATTTAAAGATGTAAAAGTACTCAAAGGTCAATTTGTGGTTATACTGCTATTGGATTCCCACTAACACTACGTACACTCCTTCTGAAAGATGGTGGAATAAAACAAAATATTGGTCAAGTAGCAGCAGTTCTTTGGTGGAGTGAACGAGTCCTGTGCAAACACATGAATCATTTGAACAGATATCTTCTGTCCACATACTTAGATTTATGGTGTATATTACTTCAACATGGACGTTCATATTAAAGGAATGGATCCCATCTGTGTTTACAACAATAAAAAGAGACATACTTTTTAATTATCTAGTCAAAACCATCAAGAGTGAGTCCTCATTTTACTAAAAAACTTAATATACAGAGTGTCTTATGACAACAGTTGTGAGCAAAAAATTTGACGTAAGAATTTTGTGTATTTCGATCCTTGTACTTTACTTTACCCCAATTACAAAAATTTAACCGACTAGTAACCAAGGTGAAAAAATCGCAATATACATGATAAAATGATAGGCTTAATTTTTGTCCAAATCGTTTGTATTTCCTAATTTTCACCAAAGTAAGGGCCTACAGGTGTGCTGAAACACGTGTTGGCTAGGAAACTAAGAAGATCTTGCATTCTTGTAAAAACTGATTGAACCAATTCCACCATAAATAAAGAGATTGTTACTGACTTTCCTCATCAATCGGCTAACACCATCAGGCAGACAGACAAGTGCAACGATTGAATCCTTAGCGATCGGCAGTTACTAATTCCGATTGATTCCATTCGAAATATTCACTTATTGAACTAGTTCCATGTTTGACGACACCAAAAATGACCGTAATTTACCGTAGTGATGAGGTGATAAGCCATATACTAAGTGGGCAACATTTCTAAAACCGAATATCTATAAAAAGTGAAGGTGGTCAAGCGCATCCTATATTAATATTCGGGGGACTTAAATGTAAATACCTGGAAGAGAACCAATGTCGTTTTCCAGAAACATTGATACTTACATTTTGACAAAAGGGAGGCGTTCCAAGAGCTGCATTGCCTGCGTGGTACATCTACGAGTAGAGGCACCAGGGCAGCATTCTGTCGCTTGCTCCCGCTCCAAATGTGGGTCGATTAGCACAAGTGACTCCTAGTTTTACTAACAATGGAAGTACAACAGTTCAAAACGCTAAAACCGAATGCAAAAACAAAAATACGGGGATATGTACGGTTCTGCGTTCTACTGCAGTCGATATCTGAAAGCTGACGAATCTAAAGTCTGCAAAAACACGAACAACTGAACAAAAAAAAGCCTAGAAACACACTATTATGATCAGCAGTTTTACAAGAGTCGTAAGTGAGGTATTATTTGGCAAAACCTAAACATTTTCTTGTAGTAACATACATATAGAGGGTGGTGCATTGATCGTGACCCGGCCAAATATCTCACGAAATATGTGTCAAACGAAAAAACTACAAAGAACGAAACTTGTCTAGCTTGAAGGAGGAAACCAGATGGCACTATGCTTGGCCCGCTAGATGGCGCTGCCAAAGGTCAAACGGGTATCAACTGCGTTTTTTAAATAGGAACCCCCATTTTTTATTACATATTCGTGTAGTACAAAAAGAAATATTAATGTTTTAGTTGGACCACTTTTTTCGCTTTCTGATAGATGGCGTTGTAATAGTCACAAACATATGGCTCACAATTTTGGACGAACGGTTGGTAACAGGTAGATATTTTTAATTAAAATACACAACGTAGGTACGTTTGAACATTTTATTTCGGTTGTTCCAAGGTGATACAGATAATTTTGTGAACTTATCATTCCTGAGAACGCATGCTGTTACAGCGTTATTACCTGTAAATACCACAATAATGTAATAAATGCTCAAAATAAAGTCCGTCAGCCTCAATGCATTTGGCAATACGTGTAACGACATTCCTCTCAACAGCGAGTAGTTCGCCTTCCGTTATGTTCGCACATGCATTGACAATGCGCTGACGCATGTTGTCAGGCGTTGTCAGTGGATCACGATAGCAAGTATCTTCAAATTTCCCCACAGAAAGAAATCCGGGGACGTCAGATCCGGTGAACGTGCGGGCCATAGTATGGCGCTTCTACGACCAATCCACCTGTCATGAAATACGCTATTCAATACCGCATCAATCGTACGCAAGCTATGTGACGGACATCCATCATGTTGGAAGTACATCGCCATTCTGTCATGCAGCGAAACATCTTGTAGCAACATCGGTAGACCATTACGTAGGAAATCAGTATACATTGCACCATTTAGATTGCCATCGATAAAATGGGGGCCAATTATTCTTCCTCCCATAATGCCGCACCATACATTAACCCACCTAGGTCGCTGATGTTACACTTGTCGCAGCCATAGTAGATTTTCCGTTGCCCAATAGTGCATATTATGCCGGTTTACGTTACCGCTGTTGGTGAATGACGCTTCGTTGCTAAATAGAACGCGTGCAAAAAATCTGTCATCGTCCCGTAATTTCTCTTGTGCCCAGTGGCAGAACTGTACACGCCGTTCAAAGTCGCAATTGCTGGTGCGTAGAAATATGGTAAGGGTGCAATAGATGTTAATGTAGCATTCTCAAGACCGACCTTTTTGAGATTCCCGATTCTTGCGCAATTTGTCAGCTACTGATGTGCGGATTAGCCGCGACAGCAGCTAGAACACGTACTTGGGTATCATCATCTGTTGCAGGTCGTGGTTGACGTTTCACATGTGGCTAAACACTTCCTGTTTCCTTAAATAACGTAACTATCCGGCGAACAGTCCGGACACTTGGATGATGTCGTCCAGGATACCGAGCAGCATACATAGCACACGCCCGTTGGGCATTTTGATCACTATAGCCATACATCAACACGATATCGACCTTTTCCGCAATTGGTAAACGGTCCATTTTAACACGGGTTATGTATCACGAAGCAAAACCGTCCGCACTGGCGGAATGTTACGTGATACCACGTACTTATACGTTTGTGACTATTACAGCGCCATCTATCACAAAGCGAGAAAACTGGTCCAGCTAAAACATTCATATTTCTTTACGTACCACACGAATATGTAATAAAAAGGGGGGGGGGGTTCCTATTTAAAAAAACGCAGTTGATATCCGTTTGACCTATGGCAGCGCCATCTAGTGGGCCAACCATAGCGCCATCTGGTTTCCCCCTTCAAGCTAGACGAGTTTCGTTCTTTTTAGTTTTTTCGTTTGATGCTTATTTCGTGAGATATTTGGCCCGGTCACTATCAATTGACCACCTTGTATAACGGTAGTTCTTTCAGTGTCGTATTTCCCGAAACAGAAGCTGCAATGTTGCCGAACGTTACTCTCTCATTCCCCATAGAAGTGGAATAAGGAGTTTCAATGCAGTAATTGGAGTATAGAGAAATGAAACAGTACACAGTAGACAAAGACAACATGTTTAAATCCTACATCATCTTCTGTGAATGAGCACTTAAGTAGCCCAATATTAAAAACTTCAGTAATGAAATTATCCAGACTTCTGCCACTAGCTGTTCCACTCCATTGCGTTTCAATCACTTCACTGAAATTCCACATTTGTACATCGGTGTTCTAATGGTTCTTTAATTACGTGACCATTACGGCACTCCAATCCCAGTTCTGGATACCAGTAACATCGTACTACTTTCCTGCGAAGTAACAGACATATTTTTGTGACAATATTCACATTTGGTTTTATTAATGTATAGGTACTCCGATGTATCGATATATTACAGTGATATGGCTCTTGTGTGTATTCATTTCTGTGAGACTGTCATAATCTTTGACTTACTTGTAACCGTTTTGGCGCGAATGCGCACAGAGCAGTCTTTGTTTCACTTTGCAGAAGTTAAGTTGTTATTTCGCTTTGTAAAAGAACAGTCAAGTGTTGTGTTTGGTTAAAGTGGAAATTAAATATATGAAGATTGATACATAACTGTTTTCTTGATGATGTGACAATTAAGAAGAAGTACATGTGAATTTACAAGAAGTATAATAAAAATGTGGATCGTGAACACCAAGTCAAAAATTATTTCTATCATACCATTGTTCTGATCTGGGATTGTTTGATCATTAATAATTTCCTGAAAAACGCTTTTGTTAGGTCTTCAAATATTGCTAAAATACAGATCTGGATTTTCTAGCAGTCAAAGTGGAATCCCCCCAGGATCAACAAGATGAGCCATAACAACTTCGACGAAATCTACGTGGGAATTCATTCAAGATAAGTGCCAAAATTAATGACTTTTTTACAGTGACTTCATTATTTCCATTCTGACGATACCATCCACAGTCAATAACTTTGTTGTTGCCCGATAAAGCGAACATATGCTGCGTGAGCAACATTATTAATCTGATTTCTAACCTACTTTGCAAGTGGTGGTGTTGTTAGAGTGTCGAATAAGGGGAGAACTATAACAACTGAGCATCTTCTATTGTGGCAAATGTTACTCTGTTACTAGTTACTGCACGTTAATACATATTGTTTCCTTCAACTGCTTAGATTCTTGCTAAATAAGTACTCATTTATGACTTCTATGAATTTGTTGGCCGTAATTGTCTATTAGACGACACTCCTCCTTTAGTCACTTGTGCTTCTTTAGTCTACTAATCGTTCGTGCACAGCTGCAAAGGCTTACAGATAAACAACCTCAATGAGTCGTAAAACTGGCATCCGTGCTGTTGGTACAGGGTGTGGACGAAATAAAACTGACCCGAAATTTTTTTGTAAGTCGTGGAATACATTACCCCATTTAATAAGCAGGAGAACTGCTCTTTACAGCAAAAAGTTGTGTCTGTCCTGGTTTCAAATTGTCTCTTTGCGGTTTAGATTACGTACACCACGAGATGTCAAAAACACTTTTCGGGGCAGTTTTATTTCGGTACCCTGTGTTTTTCGCTATTTGCTATACACAGGACTGTAGCCGTGGACCAATCGCAGTACCGCAATAGATTCATTTCAAGGATCTCCTGCAGTTTACTTTGCAGTCCTAGCCATATTTCTTATCTTACGTCTTTTGTCATTTGTAACCAACTTAAAGGTAATTTCATTTCTTTCATCAACAGATAACTGTTTCAGGTGCAGTAAATATTTATGATTACAGTGTATACAGGGTGAACTCGGATTCTACCTAACTCCGGAGACTGTTCAGTGATATTTTCTGAGTATTTTACAGAGCAACCGCATTTCATTTGATGTCTTACCTCAATTTATCTTTGAATCTTCATTTCGCCGAAAATATCTGTATAAATGTGCAAATATTGACAGCATACGCTGTATCTCCCGTTTGGGAACCACCGTTTACACAACAATACTGCGAAGCTGGCATGTCAGTGATTCTGAGTCGGATCACACAGAAGTAGAAGAGAATTCAAATGGAGAAGCGGAGGACAATGAAGAAATAAAACATGCAGGTAACGCTCAAAACAAATACACCATCAAACCACGACCTCCGTACAGGTCCCTTTCAAGGACATTAAGGGGATGGTATCTGGTTCCTGGTTCACGCCAGATGAAAACCCGGCGAGAATCTCTGTTCAGACTGTACCTGGACTCATCCGTGAACATAACCTGGGACCACTGTTCCAATGACCATGTACTGAGTTCTTGACACCAGGCATCACGGGCTCTCCTGTGACCAGGGGTCAGTGAAATGCACCTTGCAGGTTTCCGAGCAAAAAACCGTGTCTGTTCAGTCGTCTGTAGACTGTGTGTCTGGAGACAACTGTGGCTGCGGTAAGGCCCCGAGCAAGGCTACCTGCAGTACTCCGTAGCCGTCTGCGGGCACTGATGGTGAGATATCGGTCTTCTTGTGGTGTTGTACACTGTGGACGTCCCGTACTGTAGTGCCTGGACGCGTTTCCTGTCTGCTGGAATCGTTGCCATAATCTTGAGATCACACTTTGTGGCACACGGAGGGCCCGTGCTACGACCTGCTGTATTTGACCAGGCTCCAGTCGCCCTAGTATTCTACCCCTCATAACGTCATCAATATGTGTTCTTTGAGCCATTTTCAACACACAGTCACCATTAGCACGTCTGAAAACGTCTGCACACGTACTCGCTGCACCGTACTCTGACATGCACCAACACACCTCTGCGTATGTCGACTGCTGCAAGCGCCACCGTGCGACGACCGCGGGTCAAATGCACCGCATGGTCATACGCTAAGGTGAATTAAACCTGCAAACCGCCCACCAGAGCGTTGTTTCACCATGTATCATCATTATCCTTAATTTATGAGCATAAGTGTACTAAAAAGCCTCCAGTAAAAATTTGTCTCTTGCATCACAAAGGAAAACCCAAACCAAAAAATTATGTTGATGTTGTCAATACAACATCGTGATGTAGGAGTAGATGTTGATACACCAAAAAGAAAAAATGGTTCAAATGGCTCTGAGCACTATGCGACTTAACTTCTGATGTCATCAGTCGCCTAGAACTTAGAACTAATTAAACCTAACTAACCTAAGGACATCACACACATCCATGCCCGAGGCAGGATTCGAACCTGCGACCGTAGCGGTCGCTCGGCTCCAGACTGTAGCGCCCAGAACCGCACGGCCACTCCGGCCGGCACACCAAAAAGAAAACCCATATAAACCTGTACTATAATTCCACTAAGCGATGAGTGAATTCCATACATCAAATCTCTAGGACATACTCCACAAAAAGGGATATGAGAAGATGGTCACTGTCAGTGTTCTACAGCTTACTTGATATAGCTGCAATTAGCTGATAACCATTCTTCGAACTGAAGACCACAATAACTGACCTTCGTGTCTGTTAAAATAACTTCAGAACAATGAGAAAGCCAGCAATAAACAATCAACAAAATGTATAACACAAAATACAGGGTAATGTAAAAGTACTGTGATGTGGTTGCCGTCTGTGTGTGAACTGCTCTATAATTATACTGTCAGCCCTGCTGTGGCACTCTTCCATTGCATTCAATGAACCCATGCATGAAGTGCACATCGGCCATCTTTTCATCAGTAAACCTATTCATACTGCTGTGTATCACTATTAATGAAGATGTTTGGTTTGTGGGGCGCTCAACTGCGCGGTCATCAGCACCCGTACATAGTCCCAATTTTTACACAGTCCAATTTTTACACAGTCCAAACTCGCTACTGTCACGAATGATGATGATGAAATGATGAGGACAACACAAACACCCAGTCCCCCGGTTAGAGTAATACCTGTGTATCAGTATTAATGTACGAATGACAATACAGAAAAAAAACCAGCACTGTTTAATGCCAGCTTGGCATTATTGTTGTGTAAACGGTGGTTCCCAAACGGCACATAGAGCGTATGCTGTCAATATTTGCACATTTCTATAGATATTTTCAGCGAAATGAAGATTCAAAGATAAATTGAGGTAAGACATCAAATGAAATGCGGTTGCTCTGTAAATACTCAGAAAATATCCGTGAACAGTCTCCGGAGTTATGTAGAATCCGAGTTCGCCCTGTATACACTGTAATCTTAAATATTTACTGCACCTGCAACAGTTATCTGTTGATAAAAGAAATGAAATTACCTTTAAGTTGCTTACAAATGACAAAAGGCGCAATATAAGGAATATGGCTAGGACTGCAAAGTAAACTGCAGGGTATCCTTGAAATGAACCTATTGCGGTACTGCTATAGTCCTGTGTATAGCAAATAGCGAAACACACAGGGTACCGAAACAAAACTGCCCCGAAAAATGTTTTTGACATCTCGTGGTGTAAATCTGTAACGCAACCATCTGTGTATGGCGTGCTAATAATTATGTATTATTTATATTTTAGGACAATTAATCTGTAAAAAAAAAAAACACACCACATGTCAAAAGGAAAGCGAGTAAACCGTCTGAGGATGTATCACAACGATTCGAAACCGGTAACGGTACCCTTTGAATAAAGGAACTGAAAGTAAATTTGTGGCTGGTTGCTGTCCCAACACCATCAACATTTGTCTTCAAATAACAGCCACGGTCCCCATCGTGTCACCATATGGCAAAATTGCGTTAGTCGAAGTAGTTTGTGTTCATCCTTTATACTGTATAGCATATGGTATGTTTCGTACAAACTGGATTTGTAAGACATTTTCAACTTTTGTAGTCCTGTGATCCTCAGTTGCGTGTAATATTACGGTATATTGATAATTTTTACTTATGGACCGTCTGACAGCAACTGAATAAAATACAATTTTAGTGTCATACGCGTTTCGCCTTTATTTTCTGCAAGGCATCATCAGTGGCCCTGAATATGTACATATGTTAGCTACTTAATTTACATTTTTGTCACTGTGCCTACAGGTTGTAAACAGTTCCGTAAGAACAGTTCAAAACATTCCTACTTAATAGGAAATACCAACCACCAGAACTATTTATAACCTATAGGCACAGTGACAAAAACGTAAATTAAATAGCTAACATAGTACATATTCCAGGCCACTGATGATGCCTTGCAGAAAATAAGGGCGAAACGCTTGTGGCACTAACATTGTGTTTTATTCAGTTGCTGTCAGACGGTCCATAAGTAAAAATTATCAATATACCGTAATGGATTTGTAAGGTTCGGAAATGTTCCCTGGCTAAGCATTTGACATACTGCGTGGTAATGGGACCTCAGACGGCCGTACCTCGATGTGCTTCCACGCCCTCCACCTTGAGGACCTTTCGGCAATGCGGTCGCTGAAGCGAATAACGGATATCGACTTTCATCAATGCAGCGACTAAAAAAAGTTGTCGCCGATATTTGGCAAGCTTCGCTTTGAGCCGGCGGCCCACTTTCTTGGCATCTATTTCTGCGCGATGCTGCTGCGGCTGCGGCCGGCATTCTTGCCGCTGTCAATTCAACCGCCGGGCTGCGCTCGGGCTATTTCTGACAGGTCCCCGCGCCAGATCTGGAGCCTGCCGCCTGGAGCACCAGCCTCTGTCGAAATAACTGCCATTCTCTTCCTCCGGGCTCCAGCTACATTTTCCACCTAACTCTCCTGCTGCCGTCCTCAACTGCGGTACGACGCCTCAGACACATCGGAAGGCCAAGAAGATGATTACGTAACAGGATGTCTACAGACGTTAAAGTAACCTCTGGCGTGCCACAGGGGAATGTTATGGGACCATTGCTTTTCACAATATACAGGGTGTTACAAAAAGGTACGGCCAAACTTTCAGGAAACATTCCTCACACACAAAGAAAGAAAATATGTTATGTGGACATGTGTCCGGAAACGCTTACTTTCCATGTTAGAGCTCATTTTATTACTTCTCTTCAAATCACATTAATCATGGAATGGAAACACACAGCAACAGAACGTACCAGCGTGACTTCAAACACTTTGTTACAGGAAATGTTCAAAATGTCCTCCGTTAGCGAGGATACATGCATCCACCCTCCGTCGCATGGAATCCCTGATACGCTGATGCAGCCCTGGAGAATGGCGTCTTGTATCACAGCCGACCACAATACGAGCACGAAGAGTCTCTACATTTGGTACCGCGATTTCGTAGACAAGAGCTTTCAAATGCCCCCGTAAATGAAAGTCAAAAGGGTTGAGGTCAGGAGAGTGTGGAGGCCAAGGAATTGGTCCGCCTCTACCAGTCCATCGGTCACCGACCGAATCTGTTATTGAGAAGCGTACGTACACTTCGACTGAAACGTGCAGGGGCTCTATCGTGCATGAACCACATGTTGTATCGTACTTGTAAAGGCACATGTTCTAGCAGCACAGGTAGAGTATCCCGTATGAAATGATGATAGCCGGCCGAAGTGGCCGTGCGGTTAAAGGCGCTGCAGTCTGGAACCGCAAGACCGCTACGGTCGCAGATTCGAATCCTGCCTCGGGCATGGATGTTTGTGATGTCCTTAGGTTAGTTAGGTTTAACTAGTTCTAAGTTCCAGGGGACTAATGACCTCAGCAGTTGAGTCCCATAGTGCTCAGAGCCATTTGAACCATTTTTTGAAATGATGATAACGTGCTCCATTGAGCGTAGGTGGAAGAACATGGGGCCCAGTCAAGACATCAACAACAATGCCTGCCCAAACGTTCACAGAAAATCTGTGTTGATGACGTGATTGCACAATTGCGTGCGGATTCTCGTCAGCCCACACATGTTGATTGTGAAAATTTACAATTTGATCACGTTGGAATGAAGCTTCATCCGTAAAGAGAACATTTCAACTGAAATGAGGATTGACACATTGTTGGATGAACCATTCGCAGAAGTGTACCCGTGGAGGCCAATCAGCTGCTGATAGTGCCAGCACACGCTGTACACGGTACGGAAACAACTGGTTCTCCCGTAGCACTCTCCATACAGTGACGTGGTCAACGTTACCTTGTACAGCAGCAACTTCTCTAAGCTGACATTAGGGTTATCGTCAACTGCACGAAGAATTGCCTCGTCCATTGTAGGTGTCCTCGTCGTTCTAGGTTTTCCCCAGTCGGGAGTCATAGGCAGGAATGGTCCATGCTCCCTAAGACGCCGATCAGTTGCTTCGAACGTCTTCCTGTCGGGACACTTTTGTTCTGGAAATCTGTCTCGATACAAACGTACCGCGCCACGGCCATTGCCCCGTGCTAATCCATACATCAAATGGGCATCTGCCAATTCCGCATTTATAAACATTGCACTGACTGCAAAACCACGTTCGTGATGAACACTAACCTGTTGATGCTACGTACTGATGTGCTTGATGCTAGTACTGTAGAGCAATGAGTCGCATGTCAACACAAGCACCGAAGTCAACATTACCTTCCTTCAATTGGGCGAACTGGCGGTGAATCGAGGAAGTACAGTACATACTGACGAAACTAAAATGAGCTCTAATATGGAAATTAAGCGTTTCCGGACACATGTCCACATAACATCTTTTCTTTATTTGTGTGTGAGGAATGTTTCCTGAAAGTTTGGCCGTACCTTTTTGTAACACCCTGTATATAAACGACCTAGTAGATAGTGTCGGAAGTTCCATGCGGCTTTTCGAGGGTGATGCTGGAGTATACAGTGAAGTTGCAGCATTTGAAAATTGCAGCGAAATGCAGGAAGATCTGCAGCGGATAGGCACTTGGTGCAGGGAGTGGCAACTGACCCTTAATATAGACAAATGTAACGTATTGCGAATACATAGAAAGAAGGATCCTTTATTGTATGATTATGTGATAGCGGAGCAAACACTGGTAGCAGTTACTTCTGTAAAATATCTGGGAGTATGCGTACGGAACGATTTGAAGTGGAATGATCGTATAAAATTAAATGTTGGTAAGGCGTGTGCCAGGTTGAGATTCATTGGGAGAGTCCTTAGAAAATGTAGTCCATCAACAAAGGAGGTGGCTTACAAAACACTCGTTCGACCTATACTTGAGTATTGCTCACCAGTGTTGGATCCGTACCAAGTCGGGTTGATAGAGGAGATAGAGAAGATACAAAGAAGAGCGGCGCGTTTCGTCACAGGGTTATTTGGTAACCGTGATAGCGTTACGGAGATGTTTAGCAAACTCAAGTGGCAGACTCTGCAAGAGAGGCGCTCTGCATCGCGGTGTAGCTTGCTGTCCAGGTTTCGAGAGGGTGCGTTTCTGGATGAGGTATCGAATATATCGCTTCCCCCTACTTATACCTCCAGAGGAGATCACGAATGTAAAATTAGAGAGATTCGAGCGCGCACAGAGGCTTTCCGGTAGTCGTTTTTCCCGCGAACCATACGCGACTGGAACAGCAAAGGGAGGTAATGACAGTGGCACGTAAAGTGCCCTCCACCACACACCGTTGGGTGGCTTGCGGAGTATAAATGTAGATGTAGACGTAGATGTATGTCAAGGTGTCATTCGCCGCTCCAACTGGAAGTGCAGAGCACGTTCACGGAGAGTTACAGTTATTTCACAAGAAAGTGTACCCCATAATTTTAAATGTAACGTCCGCAGCGACATCGCTACTAGTGGCCTCGAATCTGTAATCAATGCCCGTTTGCACAGTGTACAGACAAACAGTGTCAGAGTTGAATGTTTCGTTTTGTCGGTTCCAGTTTAAAATGAGTGCAAAATATCTGAAGCGTCACGAGACAGTGTTCCTTGTAAATCATCCAAAGGGGCCAAAGCTTGCATAGGGAGTTGCTGCTAAAATTCTTAGAAAGTCAAAGACGTTCGTTTCGAAATGGGTCAAATGATATTTAGAAGTTGGAAACGTGGATGATTTACCGGAGAGAGGGCTATGGTAACAAGCTATAATCGACAATGGCGCCGATTGGATCAGCTGTTAGGTAATTGTGCAAGTATTAATAACATGTATTTTCGTGTAAACATATATTTATAATACTGTCTTTTATTTCATACAGCGTACACTTTCTTGTGGAACTGACTGCACGTCCGTGTCACATTTCTGGAAGGCTATCTACTCTGCACTGAAGTACTTCTCGGGACTGCATGTGTTCACTGAAAAACTGTAATCACTTACAAACGAAACTGCCTGTTTATTTTCTTCGGACTTATGACACTTTTTGTACTTAAATTCATCGTTAGATACTTAATTATAAATAACTTTCTAAAAAAGTTTTTTATGCCATATTTGAACATAACGTGACCATAGACCAATATTTAATGCTACGTTCTCTCATTATTTTATTTTTTTTTTATCTGCAATGCTACCGATCATCACTAATTTAATTTTCAGATGGGCATAATTGGGTGAGGCACTCCTGATAAAACTAATCCACCTGTGCACAAGATATTTGATACATGCGAAATACCTTCAGACTTCAAGAAGAATGTAATACTTCCAGGTGCCGATGCGTATGAATGCTACCGACCATCAGTTTAAAAAGTTGTGTCAGCAAAATTCTGATATTACTTATTTGCAGGAAAATAGAAAAACTGATAGAAGCCGACCTCGGGAAAGATCAGTTTACGTTTCAGAAAAATGTTGGAACACGTGCTGCAATACTCACCCTTACGATTTACCTTAGAAGATACTTCGAAGAAAGGCAAACCTACCTTTATATCACTTGTAGTTTCAAAGAAAGCTTCTAACGGTGCTGACTGGTATAAAGTCTTTGATATTCTGAAGATAGCATGGATAAAATGCAGTGAGTTGGAAGTTATTTACAACGTGTACAGAACACACGGCTGTTATATGAACGAGAGGACAAGAAAGGGAAGCAGTTGTACATTGAGCAAACAGTAAAGAAAATCAAGAAAAATTTCAAGAAGAAACTAGAGTCAGGGAGAAGTAATAAAAACTATTGTTTGCCGATGACTGTAATTCTGTCGGAAATAATAAATGATGTGGAAGAGCAGTTGAGGGGAATGGACAGTGTCTTGAAACCTTGACGATAAGCGGTTCAGAAATGAAGAGGATAGAATCTTTTGAAACATGGTGATACATAAGAATGCTGAAGATTACAGGGATAGATCTAGTAACTAACGAGATGGTACTGAATCGAATTGGAAAAAAAGAAATCTATGGCTCATTTCGAATAACAGAGGAAATCGATTGATTCAATACATCCTGAGGTGTCAAGGAATCTTCAGTTTGGTAATGGGAGGAATTGTGAGTGTAAAAATTTTAGGAGGCCACAGAATGGGTTTAGGTTGCAGCAGTTACTCGGAAATGTAGCGGCTTCCACAGAATAAACTAGTGTTGAAAGCTGCATTCAACCAGTCTTCCGGCTCAAGATAACAACAACAGTTCACTCTCACGTATATAAAGATATGACAGCCCATTTCTTGTAGAATTAGCATTCATTCAATAGTATATTTCATATGAACCTCAACTCACTAGGCGATATATCAACGTATATTTATTATAAAATTACCAAGCGGGATGGTGGAATGCTGAGAGAATACACTTGCAAACAGGAAGATCTAAATTCGATTCTCTGTCCGACCATTCAGATTTTTCCCGTTGTTTCCCTACATCGTTTAAGGCAAATACCGTTGTGGTCTCTCTGAAGAACACACAGTTTATTTCTTTCCATCTTTCTCCACTCCAAGTTTCTGTTCTGTATGTAATATCTTCGTTGCCGACGGGATGTGACTCCCTAATATCTTCCTTTTTAATATCTAATTTGTCTATATACTCTATATTATATTTTAGTATTGTCATTATACAATGTTTTGTATTCTGTCACTTAAGTAACCGAATATTTTGTTACACCGTTATTATTCATTTAATTTCTGAAATAAACCGCCTTTTCTACGTCTGCATCGTTGTTGTTTACAGTTACCATGTAAGATTAGGAGTATGCATTGTGACATGTATGGCCGAGAAAATGAGAGTGGTGCTTATTCGTCATACTAGCGTGAACGACACAGTTCAGACTTACTATGCTGACATTAAACTACATTCTTAAGACTTCCCATTTTACAATGCATTTGCACCTAACTTTTCAATTTCAGTAACAAACAACTTTTCTCAACTCCTGGTATCACACTTCTAAAAAGCTTCAAAATGAGAGCGCAACGTAAAAGCGCGTACCAGTCACTTCCAGATAAATTTCTCAAAACCATATCCTGTCATGGTGACCTTTAAATGAAATTCAAGCCTTACTTGAGGTTCGTTGCGATTTCTAATTTATAAACCTTACTTTTAGCATTTCATATTGCCAGCGTTTTCTCATAACTCCCTGCTACTTCTATAGTGGTGTTAACGGATACTTGTTATTTCACTGAAGTGTTGATTAGTCTTGTTTTAATGATCTCAAAATCATTTACTCCTGGAGCTGAAAATGCTATTACTGTATTGACTTTTGGAAGAATATAGAAGAGAAAAGTTTGTTAAAAATTTTAAATAATGTTGATTCAGTTCTTCTGAAACATCTTGACATAATCATTAACATTCCCTCCTGGGGGTGAAGAGCCCCAGCGCCTAACCAAAATTCCTGTTGACAGACCTGTACTATCATCACAAAAACCGACCAAGTGGGAGTAGCCTTCGGGCTCCGAGGGTTTCGTACAAAGTTAACAGGCTATTTTTCTGTGTTAAAAATTTGGTTCGGATTATTGTTATTCGGACTGATTATAACATTCAAATCGCATTTGCGGTCAATATTCCCACAAAATATCTCTTATTATTATCTAATTAAAACTTAAAAACCATGAAATAACAATATTTGGCCACGTGATCGAAAACGTCCTGTTATTGGCTGAAGCTCTGGTGACGTCACAGACTTGGAGTAAGACGAAGCTATACGTGTGTTCCAGGGGTGTTAGCGGAAGTTACTAGGTTCATACGTACTTTTTCTGCAAATTGTTCAGCTATTTAGTGATGTAAAATTCATTTACAACTTTTAAGTGACAATATAAAGGATTTTTGTGAACGGTGTTAGTGGAAACCTACGAAAATTGATGCGTTTATGCTCGACTCATACGGACATGTGCAAGGAAGGACATTATTTTCCCTGCTCCCTGCAACATCATGAAATCCGCTCTAAACCAAGGAACTGTTGAACTTTTGCAAATGGATCCGAGTCTTATTTCTAGATTGCCGACTATCAATTTAGAAATACAACCTAAAGCACAATGAAATTATTCTTGCCGAATATTAGTGCTGATTTCCGGTATACAAGATTCTCAGAAGAGTTCCTAGTAGCAGCAAGCGCTTTGTAGCGCAACGGATAGCGTGGGTTCGAGTAGTGAAAGAGTCATAAACTTATAGAAGTTTTACACGAAATAAGAATTAGCGTCAACAAGAACTAATTGTAACGGCTGTTTCGATGATGGGATGTTGTATGGAGCTTCGCATTGCTCTTAGTCTGAGAAATGCATCCACTTTGCTTACAAAACAATTACCTTTTCTGGAAACCATTGCAAGCAGTGAAGATATTACCGTATTCCCATAGTACAACGAGTTGTAGGACAATGAGGTTTTGTATGCGGAGAGATACAAAGCATGTTCAAAGTGCAGGTAATAAAAACGTAAGGGCCGTGCTGTTTGTAAGTGTAAACTAACGTCAGTGTCCGATGCAGACTTAACTTTTCAGAAGCTTAAACAATACGGTTCCTAGCTGGACAGTATGAAGATAAAAAGCATTGTTTCTCATAAAATAGGAAATGTGTGGTCACATTAACTAGGAAATGTCTTTTTGAACGTGACGTGTGTGAACAGTTATTGCAAATGTAAGCGAGTGTAAATGTCAGGGTAAACATGATAGCACTCTGTTTCTAATCGGTGTGGTGAAGTGTGAAAGGGATATTGATTTGTTTTATAAATAAACTAAAATATTGTTGCAGGATAGATTCGAACCAACCACATATGGATATTATCTTTCACTATTCTGCAGGTCACGCCCTGCAAATCAAGCTACCAATGAGGTTAAGAAAATGGTTCTGAGCACTATGGGACTTAACAGCTGAGGTCATCAGTCCCCTAGAACTTAGAACTACTTAAACCTAACTAACTGCCCGAGGCAGGATTCGAACCTGCGACCGTAGTGGTCGCGCGGTTCCAGACTGAAGCGCCTAGAACCGCTCGGCCACTCCGGGCGGCACCAATGATGTACATGGAAGTGGTTATAACGATAATTCTTTACGAAGAGTCGACTGACGCTACCCTTCTTTGTAACAGGGGGAAAATGTATCTCGGAGGAAAATTAATGTTAACTTCAGAGTGGCATTTTCCCGGTACATTGAAACCAATTTTTACGCTCATTCTCATTCACTGAAACACTCAGAAACAATTTTTTGTGGATCAATTCTTTCAGTGTGGTACTACACACCATTTGCAATCCATTTTCCGAAACGCAAATTCCAAAACAAGACAACACTGGGAATCAGATTTATGACAGTGGTAACAGCGAGCTAGCCAGTGACATCACAGGCATCTCATGATTCGAATGGAGTGTTTTAGGGGGCTGTCAAATTATTTGAATTTCATTTCCGTTTTTATAAAAGAATTTTAAAATTCAAGAAGGAAAAAAACATGCTATGAGCATAAAATGACATAATTAACCATTTAAGACGATTTCCAAGAAACAGTCAACTACCCTATTATGTATCTAAAGGGCAAAAAAGTTATGTGTGTTATGTATGATAGTTCCTCTATACACGTATGTTTTCATGAGTGAGTTCGCAAGTATCAAAATATGTGACATGAACTGACGGAAGAGTTGATTGCACTGACTTAAAAGCTATAATTTTTTACACCACCGAGGGCTCATAGACCATAGAATTTGACATACATTTCAACTTGGTATCACAACTCATTGCTGAGAAAAAGGGGTCTGAAGAGACGAACAGGTACACAGACAACAATGTGATCCCCTATGCTTGGTGGCCCCTCGAAGGCCTACTCAACCATACACCGTCCTCAAACATTTGCTGCCTCTGGCTTTACTACTTTGAAGCTACATTCAGTTCGTTTAAGCAAATGCAAACCATGAGGCACAACAGCCGCACAAGTACGACAAGCATTTATTTATTGTTATCATTTAACGCCGTGTCGATGTAGAGGTTTTTACAGGTGGAAGGAAACCGACGCGCTCAGTAATTGTAGAAGGGTGCTTGAAGCTAATTATTCCGGAACTCAGTGTAAAACGTTTTAAATCAATGTCTTAAACATTCAATGCAATTCTTATAATACCTGCTCCATCCTGAATCTGGATACAGTTGCACTGCATATTTGCTGGTCCTAAAAAGGAACGATTGGTTTCGTTTTATTGTTGATTATTTCCAAATACTTGTAAGTAAATGAATTTCGGGGTGCTTGTTTCCAGTGAATCCCCTCAACTCTCACTTTCGGCTTGCTTGTTACCTTTCCCGACGCCCCTTATCTTTCCTCTCTTGAGATTAATAGGTGGCATATGTCATTATGAATTATCTTTCAGTGGAAGAAAAAAATGAGATGGTGTACATTTATGGAGAAAGTGGGAGAAATTTTGACGATGCAGTCGCGCTTTATGCGTAGGGTTTTCGTGGCCAAGTATGATCACGGTCTTCTTTTGTACGAGCTATTAAACAATTTACTGCTGAAGGTAGTGTGAACCAGAAAAAAAGAACCTGTCCAGCTATTGTTTGTGGAGAAAACAATCAAGTGGCAGTCCTAGCTGCTGTGACTCCTAATCCACATGCGATCACAAGAGAAATATCAAGGCAATCAGGAATTTCACACATAAGTGTTTGGAAAATCCTGAAGCTCCGCAAATTTCATCCATACCATGTATCCATGTATCAGGAACTACATGGAGATGACTTACAAAACCGTCAAACGTTTTGTTATTGGGCAGTTCAGCGGATCTAAACAAACCAAAACTTTTTTGCCAGATTACTTTTCTCCGATGAGGCAACATTCACAAACTACGGCGATGTTAATCGCCATAACATGCATTACTGGAGTGAACAGAACCCACACTGGATTCGAGAAGTCAACCACCAGCGACATTGATCAGTTAATGTTTGGTGTGGTATAACTGGCGATAAACTAATCTGTCCATATTTTATCTACGGTAATTTCAATGGCAGCAAATATCGAAACCTACTTGACAATGAACTGCCAGATCTACTTGAAGACCTGAGCATCGACCTTCGACAAAACATGTGGTTTCAATATGATGGTTGTCCAGCGCCTTATTCATTAGTAGCGCGCGATGTTCTAGATAGACTTTACCATGGTCCCTGGATCGGCAGGGCAGGTCCTGTAAATTGGCCAGTCAGATCGCCTGCCCTTACCTCGCCAGATTTTTTTCTTATGGGGTTACCTAAAGGATTTCGTTTATCAGGAAACGCCTACCACTTGCGGAAACATGATGCAAAGAATAAGAGATGCTTGTGCTGCAATTACACCAGACATGTTATCAAGATGTGTGCAGGGATTTACAGCACGAATCAATAAATGCATCGAGGTTGGAGGACATCACTTTAAACATTTGATTTCATAAAACGGTGAGATGCAAGGGATTTACAGACAACAAGCAGGGGAAAGTGAGAGGCGACGGGACTCACTGGAAACAAGCACCCCGAAATTCATTTATTTGCAAGTATTTGCAAATAACCAACACTAACACGAAATCAGTCTTTCCTTTATAGGACTACCAAATCTTAAACGGGAATACGTTCATCTTTAGTTAGCGAGTGGGTTAGTCTTTTCCTCAGTTAGTCTTTTACTTTGTTTACTCTGTTAGTTAATGAGTTCTCTTGTTAGTAAGTAGGATGTTTGGTTTGTTTGATGGTTAAAAGTTGTGTGGCCTATGACCACGAAACAAACAAAACTTATCCGAATCTGCGGAAAAAATTAATACAGTATTTGGGTCAACATTTGTAAAACTCTAATTCCTCTGTCTCAAACCCCACCAAATGGGAAGAGAGAGAGAGTTTTAGCTTTGGCGAATCAAAATTTACGAAGTAAATAAGTATTTTTTATTTATCCGTAACCAAGTCAAAATGTACGTAGTGTTTTACGTAGAATCTGATTCTGCAATATAAAATGGGGGTTCCAATCTGAAATTTTAATGTTGCCTCCCGCCCCCCAACCCCAATGGGCTGGGGTGGTGTGCTAATTTTAGCACCAGCAAATCAACTTTGGACTCTACACATTTTTTCGTGTGAAGCTTATTTTTCGAGTTATTCTGGTTTGTCAAAGTAAAATTTACACCCTGTATAGCTTCAAATGAAATTCATAGATATGACTGGTGAGCCATTCCATAAAAGAAAGTTTTGTAGTGAGTAATGCAAACAAAGCTGACGATGTGTATGTATGTATGTATGTGTGTGTGTGTGTGTGTGTGTGTGTGTGTGTGTGTGTGTGTGTTGCGCTTTGACTTTCTGAGAAGGAGGGTATGGGGCACATAGCGCAACTGGGGTACTTGGATCTCTTAAATTTAATATATGTATTGACACTATATTCTGACTGACTGCCCGCTTTTAATACTTTGCTATGATTGGCTCGAGAGGTGAGAGGGATTTAAATTTCCCATTAGTGCAGTTGGGCTATTTCCATCATCTGGCGTTTTTGACTGAGAGGAGATATGGGGAGCGGGAGGAGTTTGGGCTGTTTCCACCTTCTGGGATTTTAGTTTGCGTGGAGATATGGCTGTTTCTGTAAACTTCTGTTTTCGCACTCATCTCTTTCATTTTTAATATTATGCCATGATTGGTTGGAAAAAGGCGAGAATAGGATGGAGAAGGGAGGGAAAGGGGAGAGGAGAGGACATGATTACGTAATGTGGTCAGGTTCAAAAGTCAATCCATGTCCATGAATGTACTGTACGCAACCTGAACTAACATTTCCACTTTTTAAGATCATTTAAGTACAAAGTGATCCAGATAGTTTCTATCCGTACTACTGAATTTTTCTTTCACTATTCCCACAGACTATATCAGTGGAATTCCCGCAAAACCTCATGGAAAGCAAAATGGATTGAATGGAAGAAACTGATTCAGGCAAGTGAGTCGTACGATAATTAAGCATACCTACCAAGTGCAGATAATGCAACGTCAGCCTCGTTTCTTTTATGCCAGACCTTGTACATAATAGTTTCCATCAGTAAGAAAGACCACGTCCGTACTAAAAATCTCGTTCGCTAACAGTGATCTGATCTATTACGAAGAAGCTTGTCAAATTGTAAGGACACAGTTCCAGTCGAAAATCGATTGCAAATTAATACTGCGTGCAAATATTTCCTTAGTTATGTGAACATTCTCATTTCATCTGTACTGAGGTAGTATAAACGAACAGTGGTCTACGTCATTAGTGTAGTTGGCAGCGAGAGAAGTCTAATAAAAACTAAAAGAAATAGAATAATTAAATCTTGTTAGGGGATAATAAGACTTAATATATCATCTACTAAATTCCCTGGCAACACTTTTGTTGCAGTTTTCTCTCTCTAAACGATTTTTCTTGTGAGAAAACTGAGCAGCGGGGTGTTTCGCCCCGTGAATGTTCCACTGTTGAGCGGATGTGCGTGGACTGCAGCCTCGCCACGTCCTAGTAAAGAATCTTGCTTGATCGGCTGCGTTAGTACAGTCTCCAGGGCAGCCGTTCGAGCCCACCACCTGTTTATGCTAACAGCCTCTATTGTAAAGAGACTGTAATCACAGAGCATCTCACGGACGGCAGCTTGGGGATCACAGACAATATGTCTGGAGATTACGCACAGGCATCTCATTCTGTCCCCGTCGGCTGCTGCTGAGGGGAGCCTTGTGCAAGCACCTCATACAAAGTTCTTTATATTCTACGACACGGCTGTTCTCGCTGCAGATAGTCTCTCACGCTCTCACGTTTTCCTCCGCGTATTTTTCGCTTGTTTTCATCCTGCAGTATCCCGCTTCCACTCCAGGGTACGTCTTGCTCTTTGTAGGTCTGATTCTTGATAATGTTGCCGAATGCCACAACCAGGCCCGGATCACAGGAGGAGGGGGAAAAGGTGTGAGCACACCCTCCTGCCCCCACCACACCCAAAAAGAAAGAAAAACATGTCATTTAGTAGTGTCTTTATTTTTACACACATATATTTCTCCTTAACTTTCGGCGAATAAAGGAGAATGAAAACTAAGAGTCTT
Source organism: Schistocerca serialis cubense (assembly GCF_023864345.2). Lineage (NCBI taxonomy): Eukaryota > Metazoa > Arthropoda > Insecta > Orthoptera > Acrididae > Schistocerca > Schistocerca serialis. The sequence goes on along the minus strand of NC_064640.1, from coordinate 844,264,364 downwards.
TAAAATTCCATTCAATGTTTCACACAAGATACATTTCACTTGCTTGTACGAGGTGAGTGAGAAAAGTAATGAGACTGATTCTGTATCTACCAAAGTTCTTATTTTTTTCAAAAAACAATATTGTCCACTTCAAAGTAGTTCCTTTGGCAGCTATGCACTCGTGGCGGCGTCTTTCCCAGTCGTGATAGCAGCATTGAAAGGCAGCTGGTAGGGTCCGTAACATGACGGTCACAAAAAATTCTGTGATCTCGAAAAGAATATCAAGAGTTCCACTAATAGACAAGATTTCCTACAGTAAAGTTTTAGAGGGCGAAGGAAAATTCGAACCTTCCCAAAAAAATGGGTTATCACTTTTATCAAAACCTGTGAAAGACTGCTTCCTGATGATCTCACGGATCAGGAAAAAGTAAATATCGTTATTAGTTTTTAGCAAAAGATGCTAAACGGAGGGGGGTCAACCTAAACTCTGAAGTAATATTGTTCAGTGAATTTAGATAAAAGTTTTTGGACGAATATTGGTCCTAACAAATACAAAACAGTCTTAGGTGAGGATTTATTATTGTCAGGAAGTGCGAAGGAAAAGGCCAAACAACAGTGAAAGAGTTTTATTAGTCATGGTATATGTAAGTGGCTCATTTACGGAATCAAAGATCGGATTCCGAAATAATTTGCGAACTTCGGAAAAAATCACGCGAAGACTCAAAAAGATATATGTTTAGCAACCACACCATCGTTCTTAGAAAGAGCGAACGACGAAGGCCACTGGCGTGAGAATTATGATTTCTGCAAGAATGGTTACTATAGAAACCACAGAAACAACAACCACGAACGTGATTACGACAGCTGTTGGGCAAATATGGTTCAAAAGGGAAGAGGTAGAGGCAGATTACGTCAAATAATCGCGGTAAGAAAAATGTATCGCGTAATGATTCTACGAGGCGGCAAGCAGATCCGCGAATGTTAGGGGCCAGAAGGACGCAGGGCTTGATACACTGCCCTGACGTAGGAATAATGTTCGGAAAAGACAGACGCTTTGAAGCAAAGCAGTACTCTCCTAATGAAGTGTAAGGCAGTGCGACCGCTGCAACAGATGTTCAGCACGAGTCACGGTAGGCTAAGAACAGGAGCCCTTCTCGAGGGAGTCCAGATCGGTAGCAGCGAGCAGAAGCGGAAACACGTGTCAGCGGCTTTCCAGACTGCGGTGACGTCACAGGAGCGTATGCTGACCTAGAGCCGATAACAGCTAATGTTTCATTACGCCGAGTGGGAAGTGAACCGTTAGTAGTAAAGGAATTTAAGACAAACGACGATAATGACAGTAAACAAATGTTAAAGAAATCAAAAGAAGTGTTGTTAGGAAATGACTATTGGCATATACAATTGATTTTCGTTATAAAGGTTTAAAACAATGTAATGAGGAAGAATGTGGCGTTGAAACGACCTAAAATTTTGGATAAAGAAGACGTGAAATAGAGAATGAGAGATTATTAAAGAGAGTTGCTACCGATAAAAGGAAACGGTTTAGTAGTGAATTAAATCGCGCCGCACATAGATCGCCAGGTGTAAGAGGTTAGGGAAAACAATAACGTCGTGGATAGGCATTGGGAGGAAGATGTTCGGAATTGACGATTGGCATATACACTACTGGCCATTAAAATTGCTACACCACGAAGATCACGCGCTACAGACGCGAAATTTAACCGTCAGGAAGAAGATGCTGTGATATGCAAACCATTAGCTTTTCAGAGCATTCACACAAGGTTGGCGACGGTGGCGACATCTACAACGTACTGACATGAGGAAAGTTTCCAACCGATTTCTCATACACAAACAGCAGTTGACCGACGTTGCCTGGTGAAACGTTGTTGTGATGCCTCGTGTAAGTAGGAGAAATGCGTACCATCACGTGTCCGACTTTGATAAAGGTCGGATTGTAGCCTATCGTGATTGCGGTTTATCGTATCGCGACACTGCTGCTCGCGTTGATCGAGATCCAATGACTGTTAGCAGAATACGGAATCGGTGGGTTCAGGAGGGTAATACGGAACGCCATGCTGGATCCCAACGGCCTCGTGTCACTAGCAGTCGAGATGACAGGCATCTTATCCGCATGGCTGTAACGGATCGTGCAGCCACTTCTCGACCCCTGAGTCAACAGATGGGAACATTTGCAAGACAACAACCATGTGCACGAACAGTTCGACGACGTTTGCAGCAGCATGGACAATCAGCTTGGAGACCATGGCTGCGGTTACCCTTGACGCTACATCACAGACAGGAGCGCTTGCCATGGTGTACTCAACGACGAACCTGGATGCACGAATGGCAAAACGTCATTTTTTGGATGAATCCAGGTTCTGTTTACAGCATCATGATGGTCACATCCGTGTTTGGCGACATCGCGGTGAACGCACATTGGAAGCGTGTATTCGTCATCGCAGTTGACGGCACTTTGAACAGTGGACGTTCCATTTCAGATGTGTTACGACCCGTGGCTCTACCCTTCATTCGATCCCTGCGAAACCCTACATTTCAGCAGGATAACGCACGACCGCATGTTGCAGGTCCTGTGCGGGCCTTTCTGGATACAGAAAATGTTCGACTGCTGCCCTGGCCAGCACATTCTCCAGATCTCTCACCAATTGAAAACGTCTGGTCAATGGTGGCCGAGCAACTGGCTGGTCACAATTCGCCAGTCACTACTCTTGATAAACCGTGGTATCGTGTTGAAGCTGCATGGGCAGCTGTACCTGTACACGCCATCCAAGTTCTGTTTGACTCAATGCCCAGGCGTATCAAGGCCATTATTACGGCCAGAGATGGTTGTTCTGGGTAGTGATTTCTCAGGATCTATCCACCAAAATTGCGTGAAAATTTGATCACATGTCAGTTCTAGTATAATATATTTGTCCTATGAATACACGTTTATCATCTGCATTTCTTCTTGGTGTAGCAATTTCAATGGCCAGTAGTGTATATTTGTCCAATGAATACCCGTTTATCGTCTGCATTTCTTCTTGGTGTAGCAATTTTAAAGGCCAGTAGTATACTATTGATTGTTTTTATAACAGTTTAAAACAATGCAATGAGGAAGAATGTGGTGTTAAAACGACCGAAAATTTTGGGGAAAAAAGACGTGAAATGGAGAGTGAGAGATTATTAAAGGGAGCTGGGCAGAGTTCATGTGCTACCGATAAAAGTAAATGGTTTAGCAGTGAATTAAGTCGCGCCGCACATAGATCGCCAGGTGTAATGGTTAGGGAAAACAATAATTCATGGATAGGCATTGGGAAGAAGATGAAATGATAAGCATTGCAGAAGAAGCATACCATAATAACGAAGAGAGGGAAGATAAAACTCATTTACAAACCTGAAGAAGTTGTACATGCGAGTTATAGAAATCCATCAGTACTACAATCACTATGAAGTACAAGGTGACGTCATACAAGAAGATGAAGAAGACCATTTTAAACATGAACTGATCGTAAACATATATAATGCTGCAGCACCAGAAGAAAAGGAAGAGGATCTTGTTGCAATAGAGCGCATTCAACAATGCATGAATTACGAAACCAGCACCGATATAGAGTTTACGAAAAGATTAAGAGGACCTCTTATGCTGGAACCAAAAAATCGAGTTTGGAGATTCTGACTCACATGATGATGAAAAGACCGACAAGATATGTGATTTAAAAATTAAAGAAGAAAAAATTGATAAAAAACTCAGTTCTGTAGAAATGTTAGTACAAAAGGAAGAGCTTACACCGTGTGAGAAGTTGCCAAAGCAAGACATGAAACAAGAACAGGAGATTTATGAAGATAAAGTAATATTACCAGAACGTGAAACAAGTAAAGAAGACGTTACTTCTGTCCAGGATCTAGAAGACATTAAGGATCCAAAGAAGAAAAAAACCACCTGTAGGAAATTTCACTAATCAACAAAGAATGAACATCGTGAAAGAATTCGCGATCAGAAAAGCCACAAGACGAAGAAGAAATAGAAATGAACATCATTTCGTGGGATGATCTAATGGTGTAACAGAATTTACTGAGGGAAGATCAAGAAAATAGCGATGCGAAAATGACTAAATTTCTGTAGAAATTTATGGTCATAAACTACAAGCACTGTTAGACACAGGATCGCAGATTTGCGCGTTGTCTCAGTCATTTTACAAATATATAAAAGACATACCTGGATTAGTAACTATATCTGTTTAAGAAGGACCTACAGGCAAAAGAAGTAACATAGGTGTTACTGGAATTCAAAATAAAAGGTCAAACATTTACTTATGATTTCTTAGTGATTTCAAAATTTACGACCAAAATAATTTTGGGTGTTGATTGGTCATATAAACAGAAAATAACCATTACTTGTGACACAGAAATTATCAGCATAAAGACTGAAACAGAAACGATGAATGTAGATTTTGAAGAAGTACTCGTATAAGAGAATCTATAACAAGAATTTACATCCATAATGTTAGAACTAGATATGGAAAATGATGGATATCTGAAGTATTCGAAGGTTACCACATCAGAAGCATTGAAAGCTTAGACCAAATGCGAGAAGAATTGAGGAGACTCTTCAGTGAAATACCTGACTTAGATCCAGTTCAAATGAACCAATTGTTACAAATTTTCGAACAAAATTATAGACTCTTTTGGAACAAACCTGGATGGGTAAAGAAATTTGAGTACCATATGGAAATATTACCACTTGCACCTTTTTTATTTGTCTATAACCAGTACCGTTAGCGAAAAAACAAACCGATTAAGAAGAAATTCACAAAATGATTGAATATGGAATCATAGAATGTAGTAACAGTGAATAAAATGATCTACTGATTGTTGTAAATAAGAGGGATGGAGGAGAGATAATAGTCACTGACGCCAGGACATCGAACAAAATTGTGAAAAGAGAAATAAATCCAGCAGAATCACTGGCCAAAATGTTGCACAGATTCTGTAATGTTGGATATTCAAACAGTCTGGATCTGTCAGTGGGTACTGGTGAATCGTTCTTGATGCTGAATTTAGAAAATATGCCTCTCTACTTTTTGCTACAAAGTCTTATCATTACAAAGTTGTACCGGGTTTAAACACATTGGTTGTTGTGTTTATACGTGCATTGGACCGTGTATTATAAAGAGTTTTAAGTAAAAAACTCAAAATTTACATAGATGATCTATTGATAGCTACAGAGCAATGGAAAGAACATTGTGAATTGTTAGAACAAGTGTTCATTGTTCTACAAAAGAGGATGTTGTTGTTGTGGTCTTCAGTCCTGAGACTGGTTTGATGCAGCTCTCCATGCTACTCTATCCTGTGCAAGCTTTTTCATCTCCCAGTACCTACTGCAACCTACATCCTTCTGAATCTGCTTAGTGTATTCATCTCTTGGTCTCCCTCTACGATTTTTACCCTCCACGCTGCCCTCCAATACTAAATTGGTGATCCCTTGATGCCTCAGAACATGTCCTACCAACCGATCCCTTCTTCTGGTCAAGTTGTGCCACAAACTTCTCTTCTCCCCAATCCTATTCAATACTTCCTCATTAGTTGTGTGATCTACCCATCTAATCTTCAGCATTCTTCTGTAGCACCACATTTCGAAAGCTTCTATTCTCTTCTTGTCCAAACTATTTATCGTCCATGTTTCACTTCCATACATGGCTACACTCCATACGAATACTTTCAGAAATGACTTCCTGACACTTAAATCTATACTGGATGTTAACAAATTTCTCTTCTTCAGAAACGCTTTCCTTGCCATTGCCAGCCTACATTTTATATCCTCTCTACTTCGACCATTATCAGTTATTTTGCTCCCCAAATAGCAAAACTCCTTTACTACTTTAAGTGCCTCATTTCCTAATCTAATTCCCTCAGCATCACCCGACTTAATTAGACTACATTCCATTATCCTTGTTTTGCTTTTGTTAATGTTCATCTTATATCCTCCTTTCAAGACACTGTCCATTCCATTCAACTGCTCTTCCAAGTCCTTTGCTGTCTCTGACAGAATTACAATGTCATCGGCGACCCTCAAAGTTTTTATTTCTTCTCCATGAATTTTATTACCTACTCCGAATTTTTCTTTTGTTTCCTTTACTGCTTGCTCAATATACAGATTGAACAACATCGGGGAGAGGCTACAACCCTGTCTTACTCCCTTCCCAACCACTGCTTCCCTTTCATGTCCCTCGACTCTTATAACTGCCATCTGGTTTCTGTACAAATTGTAAATAGCCTTTCGCTCCCTGTATTTTACCCCTGCCACCTTTAGAATTTGAAAGAGAGTATTCCAGTCAACATTGTCAAAAGCTTTCTCTAAGTCTACAAATGCTAGAAACGTAGGTTTGCCTTTCCTTAATCTTTCTTCTAAGATAAGTCGTAAGGTCAGTATTGCCTCACGTGTTCCAGTGTTTCTACGGAATCCAAACTGATCTTCCCCGAGGTTGGCTTCTACTAGTTTTTCCATTCGTCTGTAAAGAATTCGTGTTAGTATTTTGCAGCTGTGACTTATTAAGCTGATAGTTCGGTAATTTTCACATCTGTAAACACCTGCTTTCTTTGGGATTGGAATTATTATATTCTTCTTGAAGTCTGAGCGTATTTCGCCTGTTTCATACATCTTGCTCACCAGATGGTAGAGTTTTGTCAGGACTGGCTCTCCCAAGGCCGTCAGTAGTTCCAATGGAATATAAAGAGGATATAAAGAGGATATGAATTTGAAATTTAAGAAGTGTTAATTAGGAAGGAAAGAAATAAAATTCTTACGCCATATCATTACGGCTGCCGAAACGGAAAAGGACCCTGAGAAACTTAAAGTCATTAAAAAGTGTTCTCCTCCGAATAATAGGAAACAGTTAAAAGCTTTTCACGGATTATGCGAATTGTATACAAAATTTGTAAAGGGGCAAGTGTTTAATAGCCAACCTTTAACCTATTTACTGAGAAAAAAAGCGCATTTATTTGGACTACTGAGTATCAAAAGTATTTTGAGGAAATAAAGCAAGAATTGTTAACAAACAACATTCTCCATCGTCCTAATTTAGCTTTACCATTTCTGATGAGTACTTATAGCAGTAATTATGAAGCGAGTGTAGAGACTTTTCAAGAAATAGAAAAAGAGGGAGAAATAACCCACAAAACTATTGCTTCCGCAAGCCGAACTTTAATGAAGAATGAACGAAATAACGCGATTTCTGAAAAGGAAGCATTAGCCACAATTTGGGAATTGAAAAAATTTCGCAGCTATTTATGGGGTCAAAAAATAATAAGACAATTAGATCATAAAACACTTACCTTTCGAAGGATTGTCGATTATTAAACCAAATGTTATATCGTTGGGCTTTATATAACCAACAGTTTAATTATGAAATACAGTACGTGACAGACAAGGAGAACCAGATTGCGGATAAGCTATCTAGGCTCCCAGAAGATAAAAATCAACTTATCCTACAACACCATCAAGGAGGAACTTTTGTGTTATTGAAAAGAAGTACTAGTTAGCAACAGAATAGAGAATATTTTTAGGAACATAAGAAGGTTACAAAATGTAGATGATGTCTGGAAATCTGTTAAAGATTATATAGAAGTTACTGTCATGTCCTCAAATATCCAAGTATTATAAAATCTTTGAGGGTGTGTTCTATAGGACTGTTCTATAGTAGTGAAGAATGGCAAGTTTGCTGGCCATCTCAATTTGAAGTAGAATATATAGATTATTTTCGCCTAGCCTATGGCTATTGTGGACCAAAAAAGTGCATTGAGAAAATAACAAGTGTAATCACGATGCGTAATAAAACTCTGGAAAAAGTAACTGAACGGCTGAACTCTTGTGATAAATGCCAAAGAGCTAAGATAATTAACAGCACTACCAGAGGCACTATGCAGAGTTTAAGATCAAATGATGAGCTTGAGTTACTATCACTAGACTTACATATAGCACTTTCCAATATTCTGGGAAAATTTACATATGTTCATATGTATTAGTAATTTTGGATGAATTTTCAAAGTTTATAAAATTATATCCCATTAGAAAACAACAGCTAAAGCAGCGTTTAATAAAATGTTAGAATACATTAACGAAATAAAAAGAGCAAAAACAGTACTGTCAGACAATGTAACTCAGTTTATTGCTACACTATGGTTAAAGGAGTGGTACTCAATCTTTCCTAGACTATTACCCCTGAGTGCAATCAGACATTAGCTTGTACCTTCGCTCTCCACACTCCTCCACCCACCTCCCCATCACCTCTTGCCCTCCCCTGCCCAACCTTATCACCAACTATAGCATCTTACTGAACTATTGCATGAAAGACTTTCCTAGGAACATTTTTATTTTGAAACGATGAAATATGAATGATATTTAGTTTCTCTCTCTCCCTCTCTCTCTGGGTGTGTGTGTGTGTGTGTGTGTGTGTGTGTGTGTGTGTGTGTGTGTGTGTGTGTGTGTGCGTGTGCATCTGAATGAGTTCGTGGTGCATTGCAAGTGCTACCCACAACTCCTTCTCAGAAAAGAAAGCTAACTATCCGCAGTGGGGGTACACACTTGTCACAAAACATGCTCTCCCTGCATTCCTTTTCTCCACTTTTCTCCAATTGCTCGACCCACATATTGCAGCTCCATTTAAAATCAAACAAGTTCAGATGTGTGCACTATATTTAGTGTTCATAAATCACTTCGTTGTTGCACTCTTACTTCTGAACTGGCAGAAATTGTGAGAATTCAGGCTGTTAATGCTTTGTGTCTCACCACTCTACTACTAATACTACTACTACTACTACTACTAATAATAATAATAATAATAATAATAGTAATCAAACTAACTGTGTACAGTAGCGCTTATATAGTTACTGCTGTGTCATGCTGTCAATTAATTCATTTATCTGTTTTGATGAGGGTAATGAAGCAATTTCTGGTCTACTGCAGGTACTACCTACAACTTGGAGAAGACATTTTCTTGAGATATTTGGCATTTTCTACATTAATATCTCACTTTTATCATCTGCGATGTATGAGACAAAGCTCAACATCTGTGTGTAGTGGGTGGACTATGTAAGGAACCTGTAAAATAGATATAAATATTAGAGTTTTACAAAGCTATGATAATACCAATGATCTTTTGAAAATAGTTTACTGTCGTGACTGAAACAGAATCGAATCGTTTGGTTTTTACCCCACAGAAAATTTCATTTCACACCTCAGGCGGTAATTACCTCCAGGTTGGGAACCACTGAGTTAGAGGCTATGGAGAGAAAGGGAGACACAAATAACACACATATGAATTTACCACCCATCTAGTAATCCTGTGGATCGCTATATGAGGGAACTGGGAATATTATATAGAAGTTACTGTTACATAAATCATGGAACTTGAGCAAACTTATTTCAAATTTTGAAGTAGTCATAAAAGCAATACAACATGAATCCACTAGTTTCATACCTGAAGAAATATTGCTACCCAACAAAAGTAAAAACCTTAATTGAGGAAATACTTGAATTTCCACCCAGCAGAGAAATAAGTCTGGATAGGAAAAAGAAATTGGTACAGGAGCTGATAAAAAGGAACGCAGAAGCTAGTAAACAAAAATCCACCGACATAAATTACAAAATTTCAAATGTTTATTATAGACCATTTGAAATACAAGGGATTCAGCACCCAAATGAATATTTTTTAGTATACCCGAAATCGAAAAACCTGCTGGGGATCAGAAATAAAGTCGACCTGAAAAGACATGAGACCTGAATAGGAGTGTGTAATATTTGATGATGATAATTGTGTAAATATTGTGTTATGTTATAATGCAAAACTCTATCTTTTACAAAAGTTCCAGATTCCAAAATATATATGTATGGTTTATGGAACATTTAAAGAGATGGAAGACCAAATCATACACCGTAGAATGGACCGCCTAATTTGTATATGTAAGGGACAGCCGCAAGCCCATGAAATGCAATAAGAAAGAAATGTGACAAACGGACTGCCTAACTCGCATAAAGAGGCAGATAGATGTTGCGCAACGTAAATATTGGTTTGTATAAACCAAAACAAAAAATGGACTGCCATCATTTCTGCATATGGGGCAGCATAAAGTTCTGGTTATATAAAAATGTGTGTATTGTATGTAAACATTTTTGTTATTAAAATTAAGTTTTCTGTTATCTTAAACTAAATGTATGAGAAAATAGATAAATATGATTATTTTAGTACAAAAAATGAATATTGTAACATAGTAACTTTGGTTAACGAACTTAGAATAATAATTGGGTCTTCTAATCTCAATCATAGAGATCCCTCCTGGCCGAATTTTCTTTGCTTACTCTTGAATAATATTATCTACACAAAGACTAGAGAAAGTGTTAATGTAGCTGGGTGCAGTAGTATTATTTCTCTGAAGTTGACAAAGTAAGAGTCAAAGTTAATTGCTGCACTCTGCATGAGAAACTGGTTCTGCTCCCCTAAGGTATCTACAAAATAGCAAATCACCAATACACTTTACAATAACCCAATAAAGCTAACTTAGTGCCTAATTAGGCTGGCGTCCGTTCATAAATAGTCTTGTCCACATAAAAAGCTTGGAACCAAAAGTTTAAAGGTTCGATCTGTGATTACCAGTAGTATTGCTCTACATTGGAATCCCTTTGGGATACGAAATAATAATCTAATACTTGTATCCTTAAAACATACACTAAACAGTCAAACAAATACTTAAAATTTCTGTAAAATGGGTAATGTTAACTTAGGAATGTAAGATTTAGAATCCACATTGTGAATAACCTTTCTAAGAATTCTTAGAGAAGGTATTGATTCGAACATTCCAACAGGAGGCTATGTTTAGAAGAGAAGGTTACACATGAGTAGTGTTATACTTGTCTCTGTGTGACAGGACGTTTTAATGTTAAACATGGTTTTTTCCTGTGACAGCACTGGTAATAGTGTAAAATAGTTAATTTTTGCAGGCTCACATTGGCCTTTTTCAGTGGCAGACCTGGTAATTGTCATCTGCACATGCTGTGACCAAGGGCAATTAAATAACACGCAACGATTAGAGCTACCAGGTCAAACCTCATAATCAGTGGAACTCATTGTTACAATTCTGGTCCTACATTATGCTACCTGGCACCATTACTGGAACCATATCCTTAAAAAAAATCCTGGCCTACTTGACTGTTACCCTTCTAACCTCCTTCGAACAAATTCTAGCCTCTCAGAATGGTCGAATTTCGAAGGAGCAACTATTCAGGCATATAATGGAGCATCATACCGAACAGACTAATCACGTTAGGAAGCGCTGCGTGAAGCACACTCGTAATTTTGCTAATAATAAGCAATGTCTAATGCCATCTCAAGTGCCATGTCACACAGATGAAACTCCTACCAACTTTCTACCTGCAGGCTTATGCTAATTGTGCTGGCATCTTTAAGCAAGAAGGCTGGCCTTTGAAGAGTTACGAAAAGGCTCTTACAAATTATATGTGCCAACAACTAAGCAGATGTATCCAAAATGAACTGTGAACAGTTAACTACTTCGAGCTACAACAACAGAGAGATTTCTAATTGCCAAATTCTTCCAAGAGAGGGAAAGTGTAAGTGCAAAGGCAAGAGGGCTCGTTCCTGTAAGACGGTCACATTCCATAACACATTATGTCACAGTTAACAGCAGCCAGCTGCTTCACCTCTACACATGATGGACCAAGACCATGGGTATGACGCTCATTACAATGCTAAAGCCGCATTATGCCACAGCACCCATCTAGGCGCTGCAGCCCACCTGTCGGTTGGTGACAGCGAGTTACTGAAACCAGAGAAGCTTCAGAACACAGCATATGTGACAGTTGCAGCAGACACACAATAAAAGCACATTTGCTACACATAAATACTGATCGAGGGGCCAGGTGATTATTGACACATCTATTCATTTAGTCGATATCGGCTGTAATGTGCACTTCTGCCATGGGGCTGCCACTGCTCGACCATGATCCTCACAGGGCCGATTACCAGAGGATCCAACGGCAGCGTTGATGGAAAAAAGGCCGAAATGAGGCCCTCCCAGTCCCCGAGACTCTGGGCATCCAACAGCGTCAGATGCCGCCTTCCAGACAAGTCGACAGCTCATACCTGGATGCCTCCAACTCCACACACTGGCTTGACTGCCACTCAGCCCCACCTACGGCCAATCATGGACATGCTACCTCATCCTCAGCTGACCCATCAGATCCGGTCTCCTGAGTATGCATATACGAGGTTCACTCCAAAAGAAATTCACACTATTTTTTTTAATCCATTTTTTATTCTACATGTTTGAAAGTTTTACAGTGTGGAGATACATCCTTTAGGAACAATATTTTCATTTCTCCACATAATTTCCATCCCTCTCAACTGCCTTATGCCATCTTGGAACCAGCGCCTGTATACCCGCACGGTAAAATTCTGGACCAACCGGTTGGAGCCACTGTTTGGCAGTGTGCACAAGGGAGTCATCATCTTCAAACCTTGTTCCATGAAAAGAGTCTTTCAGTTTCCCAAAGAGATGATAGTCACATGGAGCCATTCTCGTACTGTTCCAAAAGTTCGCTGCATACCGTTTTTCTTGTTTCTTTGTGAGCCACTGTCAACATCCTGGGAACCCACCTGGCACAAACCTTTTTTAACACCAACCCTTTCAGTATTCTGCAAACACTTCCTTCCCCTAACCCAACGTAGCGTGACAATTCGTTCACTGTAATGCATCTGTCAGCAGTCACCAATTCGTTAACTCTCCGAACATTGTCTGGGGTGTGTGCAGTACGAGGCCTGCAGCTGCAAGGACAATCCTCAATATTGCCGTGCCCGATTTCATCACGGAACCTGCCTGCCCACCGACTAACTGTACTGAGATCGACAGCAGCATCTCCATACACCTTTTTCAATCTCTTGTGGATGTTTCCCACTGTCTCGTTTTCACAGCACAGGAATTCTATGACAGAACGTTGCTTCTGACGAACGTCAAGTGTAGCAGCCATCTTGAAGACATGCTCTGACAGCGCCACTCATGGGATCAGGTTGACCTAAGTTTGAAAACAAGCGGGAAGGATGCATCTACACACTGTAAAACTTTCACACATGCAGAATGAAAACTGTATTTTTACAAAAAATAGTGTGCATTTCTTTTGGAGTGACCCTCGTATGTATGGTTCAAGTTTCATTGAGCTACGTTACCTTGCAGTCAAAGTAACTTTTGTCCCGAAATTTTGCACACCAGTTTACTTGCTTAATACACCGTACAGTCACATTAATGTGACCACGTGTCAAAAGCCTGAATAACCACCTTTTGCAGCGCAGACAACTGCGAGAGATGTAGAAAGAAAGTCAATAAGGTTGCGACAGGGATGTGGAGCCACGCCAACTCCAGTGGTGAGACCAGCTGCTCTGGGTTTCTTGGTTGAATATCCGTGGCACATACAGCCCAATCTACGTGGTCCCACAGATTCTCGATTGAGTTTAAATCCGGGGATTTGATGGCCAGTGAAGTACCATAAATCATCCCGATGATCTTCGAACCACGCACATCTCGCTGCGAGCTGTGTAACTTGTTGCGTTGTCCTGCTGATAGATCCCATCGTGCTGAGGAAAAACAAACTGCATGCGAGGGAGGTCATAGTCCCCAAGGATAGATTCATAGCAATGTTGATCCAGTGCGTCTTCCAAAATAACGAGATGACCGAGGGAATGCCACGAAAACATTCGCCAGACCATAACGCTCCCTACTCCGGCCTGGGCGCCTATTCTGTATCTTTCCGCTATTGTGCCGATTGTTTCGGTACTCAGGAGCACCGAACGGTCTAGTACTCCAATTAGAGCCCCTGTGTTATTCAGTATGCATATCGCAAGCGATACAGTACGGGTCTAGACAACCGAAGCGCTGATTTCGGTTCGCGTTGTGCAAGCCAATCAAAAGTAAGCGGCCGCAGATCCGCGCATGCGCACTGCAGCGAGCACAGCGCCAACAACACAAAGCGGCTAGCAGACGACACAGGCGCGCTATTCTTGGAAGTACCGAAAAGATAGCGTATTTGACTGTATTCTGCAGATTGTCGTAAATGCCGCATTATGTCATCTTCTTCTCATTCACACTGACATCGTGTTTTGGATTTTACGTTTCGGAAAATGAGGTATGGTTAGTGTGTAGTACCGCATTGTACTAATACATCTACACTCCTGGAAGTGGAAAAAAGAACACATTGACACCGGTGTGTCAGACCCACCATACTTGCTCCGGACACTGCGAGAGGGCTGTACAAGCAATGATCACACGCACGGCACAGCGGACACACCAGGAACCGCGGTGTTGGCCGTCGAATGGCGCTAGCTGCGCAGCATTTGTGCACCGCCGCCGTCAGTGTCAGCCAGTTTGCTGTGGCATACGAAGCTCCATCGCAGTCTTTAACACTGGTAGCATGCCGCGACAGCGTGGACGTGAACCGTATGTGCAGTTGACGGACTTTGAGCGAGGGCGCATAGTGGGCATGCGGGAGGCCGGGTGGACGTACCGCCGAATTGCTCAACACGTGGGGCGTGAGGTCTCCACAGTACATCGATGTTGTCGCCAGTGGTCGGCGGAAGGTGCACGTGCCCGTCGACCTGGGACCGGACCGCAGCGACGCACGGATGCACGCCAAGACCGTAGGATCCTACGCAGTGCCGTAGGGGACCGCACCGCCACTTCCCAGCAAATTAGGGACACTGTTGCTACTGGGGTATCGGCGAGGACCATTCGCAACCGTCTCCATGAAGCTGGGCTACGGTCCCGCACACCGTTAGGTTGTCTTCTGCTCACGCCCCAACATCGTGCAGCCCGCCTCCAGTGGTGTCGCGACAGGCGTGAGTGGAGGGACGAATGGAGACGTGTCGTCTTCAGCGATGAGAGTCGCTTCTGCCTTGGTGCCAATGATGGTCGTATGCGTGTTTGGCGCCGTGCAGGTGAGCGCCACAATCAGGACTGCATACGACCGAGGCACACAGGGCCAACACCCGGCATCATGGTGTGGGGAGCGATCTCCTACACTGGCCGTACACCACTGGTGATCGTCGAGGGGACACAGAATGGTGCACGGTACATCCAAACCGTCATCGAACCCATCGTTCTACCACTCCTAGACCGGCAAGGGAACTTCCTGTTCCAACAGGACAATGCACGTCCGCATGTATCCCGTGCTACCCAACGTGCTCTAGAAGGTGTAAGTCAACTACCCTGGCCAGCAAGATCTCCGGATCTGTCCCCCATTGAGCATGTTTGGGACTGGATGAAGCGTCGTCTCACGCGGTCTGCACGTCCAGCACGAACGCTGGTCCAACTGAGGCGCCAGGTGGAAATGGCATGGCAAGCCGTTCCACAGGACTACATCCAGCATCTCTACGATCGTCTCCATGGGAGAATAGCAGCCTGCATTGCTGCGAAAGGTGGATATACACTGTACTAGTGCCGACATTGTGCATGCTCTGTTGCCTGTGTCTATGTGCCTGTGGTTCTGTCAGTGTGATCATGTGATGTATCTGACCCCAGGAATGTGTCAATAAAGTTTCCCCTTCCTGGGACAATGAATTCACGGTGTTCTTATTTCAATTTCCAGGAGTGTATAAAAGGCCGGCCTCTGTGGCCGAGCGGTTCTAGGCGCTTCAGCCCGGAACCGCGCGACCGCTACGGTCGCAGGTCCGAATCCTGCCTCAGGCATGGATGTGTGTGATGTCCTTAGGTTAGTTAGGTTTAAGTAGTTCTAAGTTCTAGGGGACTGATGACCTCAGATGTTAAGTCCCATAGTGCTCAGAGCCATTTGAACCATTTTGAGCCATCTATAAAAACACCCGAAAAATTGATTCTGAGAGTTTCAACGAATAAGAAGATAAACAGAATGTGGTTATAATTCGCTCCAAGAGATCCAAATGATTAAGTAGCCCACTTCCCTATACATATATGTCAACGATTTAGGTATTAAAAACAAAATTGGAAAAACGCATATTCAAGAGCTCCTGCAGTTCGTCGCAGTTTATATCATGCATCTCATGAATGAAAAGGTTTCGTATATGGCGCTACAGTCTAAAAATATTACAGCGGAGATCTTCCATCTCTGTCTACTGTTGTTGAGGATTCGATCGCAGATAAATACTTGTGACAAGCAAGATTATGAAGATGACTGCTGCTAGTTACATTCCCAGTATTTTAAGTTGTGCTCTTAGATTCCTGTCTAACCGCATATTCTGAAATCGCTACATATTCGGAAAAATAGGTGAATTATTTCTGACAAGAAAAAATATAAAGGTCACTGTCGATTGTTTCACTCACAGCAATTTCATATTTCGATTTTTAAACACACAGAAATCACGAAATTATTACTGAGGAAGTGCGCTCTTACATGTAAGTAAGATCAAGTAATGCAGAAAAATCTTCACTTACACGAATAAGATTGTCTTAGAACGTGTTGCATATATGAAGAGCAAAAAAAATTTTGTACCCCAGCTGTGCTCGAACCAGCGTCCCTACATCTCGCATACCCGCGGGCTAGCCACTTAGCTGCGACAAACATCAGTATCACAAAGATCTTTTACTATTGCAGAGAGGAATGTAGGCTGACTTTGATGCCAAACGGTTCTGCGTAGTCATAAATGCGTGATAGTTTGGAAGGCTTCCAATGTCAGGCTTCACATAATTGCTTTCCATTGTTACTTGAAAGTTGTAAAAACATTTCGATAGTTACTAACTAACCATTTGTGGGAAAAAGTACACAAAGTCACTAGTAACGGCAGTTCACACTCATGTAATGTACGTAAGCAGAGCCGATGTCGTGATATTTAATGATCTTTAAACACTTATTTGCATAAAAAATAACACGTATTTTGAGACAATATTGACCGAAAACGTTTTTCTTTTTGGATGCAATCATTCACAGTAACAACCCAACCTAACCATATTTCTAACCAAGGAAAATAGTCTATTATGAACTCACTTTCCAACTGGATGCGTCCTCTGGTGATTCTTTAGTAACACAATCACTAAATCCAACGTTAAAACCGGTAAATATGTTTAAAATGACAAGTTATAGCTGTACATAAACCACAGCTCACCGATCAACAGGGCCACACCGAAATCCAAAACCTCTCGGTACAATTGTCGTAAAATCGGTGGGACGACCATTCGGTAACGGGTCTCAGAAGCTTTCTGAATAGGATATTTCGATAAAGAACCGAAAATGACGTCACTACCGAGACTAACCTACTACGTTTCTTGCAGGGTGTTTGGAAACTTGTGGTAAGACCCTTTCAGATCAAACTGCTGAGCTCATCGGTCCCTAGCAAGTTGTTTGCTTTCAGATGTTTCATGCCGTAGACTTCAACAGCCATCTGTCTGCTGGACCATAAAACATGATTCAGCAGAAAAGGCCACGTGTCGCCACTCGATGGGATGTCCAGTTCCGATACATCTACATCTACATCTACATTTATACTTCGCAAGCCACCCAACGGTGTGTGGCGGAGGGCACTTTACGTGCCACTGTCATTACCTCCCTTTCCTGTTCCAGTCGCGTATGGTTCGCGGGAAGAACGACTGTCTGAAAGCCTCCGTGCGCGCTCTAATCTCTCTAATTTTACATTCGTGATTCCTCGGGAGGTATAAGTAGGGGGAAGCAATATATTCGATACCTCATCCAGAAACGCACCCTCTCGAAACCTGGCGAGCAAGCTACACCACGATGCAGAGCGCCTCTCTTGCAGAGTCTGCCACTTGAGTTTGTTAAACATCTCCGTAACGCTATCACGGTTACGAAATAACCCTGTGACGAAACGCGCCGCTCTTCTTTGGATCTTCTCTATCTCCTCCGTCAAACCGATCTGGTACGGATCCCACACTGATGAGCAATACCCAAGTATAGGTCGAACGAGTGTTTTGTAAGCCACCTCCTTTGTTGATGGACTACATTTTCTAAGCACTCTCCCAATGAATCTCAACCTGGTACCCGCCTTACCAACAATTAATTTTATATGATCATTCCACTTCAAATCGTTCCACACGCATACTCCCAGATATTTTACAGAAGTAACTGCTACCAGTGTTTGCTCCGCTATCATATAATCATACAATAAAGGATCCTTCTTTCTATGTATTCGCAAATTCCAGCCGCCGTCGCCGATGAACAACAGTCAGCATTGCTCCATGAACCATGTACCTAGATGCGGAGGTCCATACGCAGCAACGTTTGCTTAACAGTTGTTGAAGAGACACTGCCGGTAGCCCCTTGATTCATCTGGGCCGTCAGTTGCCATTTTTCCGTGTGTTCGACCGTACATATCTCCACAACCGTCGTTCATTCCCCTCTCAGTCGGCCGCTGTGGCCGTGCGGTTCTAGGCGCTTCAGTCGGGAACCGCGCTGCTGCTATGGTCGCAGGTTCGAATCCTGCATCGGGCATGGTTGTGTGTGATGTCCATAGGTTAGTTAGGTTTAAGTAGTTCTAAGTCTAGGGGACTGATGACCACAGATGTTAGGTCCCATAGTGCTTAGAGCCATTTGAACACTTTTGAACCATTCCCCTCTTATGTATGGCCTGTGGTGCGCCACATCTGCCTCGGAGCCTGTTTTGGATAGCGCCATTTTCCCATACACGCTATACTTTAGCCACGCAATCAGTTTACAAACTTAACCGTCTCGGAAATGCTTTCAACCTTGGCCCATTTTCACCGGTAGGACACGGCCTTGCCGCCGTGGATACACCGGTTGCCGTCAGATCACCGAAGTTAAGCGCTGTTGGGCGTGGCCGGCACTTGGATGGGTGACCATCCAGCCGCCATGCGCTGTTGCCATTTTTCGGGGTGCACTCAGCCTCATGATGCCAATTGAGGAGCTATTCGACCGAATAGTAGCGATTTCGGTCGAGAATACCATCATAACGACCGGGAGAGTGGTGTGCTGACTCCATGCCCCTCCTATCCGCATCCTCCTCTGACGATGACACGGCGGTCGGATGCCCCGGTAGGCCATTCGTGGTGTGGAGATGGTATGAGTGAGTGATTTGCACCAGTCATCCTGATTTAGGTTTTCTGTGATTACCCTAAATGGCTTCAGGCAAATGCCAGGATGGTTCCTTAGAAAGGGCACGGCCGACTTCCTTCCCCATCCTTCCCTAATCCGATGAGACCGATGACCTCGTCTTATGGTCTCTTCCACCAAATCAATCAACTAACCCCTTTGCACGTGAGACAAATCATCCATCTCCGCATTACGACGACTTCACAGTTTTCCGTGTCTACCCGACGCGTTTCATATCTATATTTTCCTCTGCTACTGCTGCAATCTGCCGTCTGTGAGTGGTTATTGCAAGCTGATGTTGAACGTATGTGGTGATCATATTAATGTGAATGGGTCTTGGGCAGACACGTGTAAACTGGTAATCATGAGAGAATATTAGGTATCTACAAGATATAAGAACTGAGGCCTATTTATAGTGTCACTAATACATGCCATTTTTGTAGCAATGGTTTTCACTCTGGTTATTGATAGACTGATTGTTTCATCAGACACGGTTTCAATTTTGAGGAACTCTGAGTTCACGTTCTTTATTTCTAGGCAAATTGTTAAAGAACTTTACATCAGAAAGCTAAACTCCACTGGGAGCCCAAAGCAAGGAAGAAAAGTCCACTTGGCCAATAAATTTAGTTTTTCGCTAGTTTAATGCAGCATGAAATTTAGAAATGGAATTAAAGTTCATGAGCAAGTATTAAAAATTTTAAAATTTGGCGATGACATTTTAATTATGTCAGAGATAGCAGAAGAACTGGAAGATCAGTTGAACGAAATGGATAGACTCCTGAAAAGATGTTACAAATGAATATCAACAAAAGGAATATAACGGTAATGGGATGTAGTAAAATTAAATTCTGTAGAAATTAGATTAGAAAATGAGATGCTAAATGATGTAGATGAGGCAGCACGATAACAGCCGATGGCCAAAGTAGAGAGGATATAAAACACAGAGAAGCAACATAAAGAAAAGAGTTCTTGATTAAGAGAAATTTCACTAACATATAACACAAATTTAAATGTTTTGAAGTCTTTTCTGAAGATATTTGTTACGTAGGCAATAAACAGCTCACACAAAAAGGGCATAGAAGGATCTGAAATGTGGTAATACAGGCGGATGCTGAAGCTTAGCTAAGTGTCTCAGATAACAAGTGAAGACGTACTCAGTACAGTTTGACGAAAAGAGGGGATGGATTGATAGGACACCTCCTGAGGATCCGGAAATGGTCAATCTGGTAATGGAGGAAATATTGAGCAGAGGAGCGGGAAGGTGGAAGGGGGGGGGGGGGCGGGGGCGGGGGGAGAACAAGGCTTGACTTCAGCAAATAGGTTAAGGTATCTGTAGGCTGCAATAGTATTGATGGACTGACGTGGGGACGTGCATCAAAACAGTCTTTGGATTGAAAACAATAACAGCAGCATACATGACAACTGGTTACCATGTGGAACGCATCAATTATATATTGTTTTGCACAATGTATCTGCTTAGACTTTATTAATTACTGTATTGGGACGAGGTATTTTATTGAAGTGAACTAAACATGTGGTATCCTCCATTCGTATCTAAAGTTGTGTGTCTCCAATATAAAAGAAAATTTAATGTCGTTAGCTGAATTAATTCCTGCAGTATACAACAAAAGTTTGATGTTAATGTTTCCCATGTTTACTACAGAAAGAGAAACCTTACAAATGTCACCTGTTCTTCTTCTTCCTCGCCTTCGTTTGTTTATAATGACAAGATACTGTCAGAAAAATTAGCTGACAATAATACATAATACGGTGCACAAAAAACGAAATTGTTAGTAGGCTTCACATTCGAGGGACAATTTGAAACGTACTGTCATTAAAAGGCAGGATGTTGCCAAACGGGAAGAGTCTGCAGATATTCTGCAACAGGATGGGAACAGCTGTCTGTTCAGTTATATGGGCGTTGACCACATGATAACACGTTGCTCAGGGAGTGTAGACGGCAGAAATAAACCGCAGAAAGACTATGGCGGAATCGGAGCCGCGTTGCTTGTTGACTTTCCCCGGGCAGTATATGAGAGACCCTGCGACATTTGCAAACAGACGTCTGAGGAACCAGTAAAGTGTAAAAATACTGCACACGTGGGTCCACAGAAGCCTCGTGCTACCTTGCGGGCACTCCGTAAAATGTTAGCCAAAAACTCTACAAGGAAGACGCGGCAAGCAAGTTGCGCTTTGCCGAGGGCCTCCAAACGCATGCGTTCAGAAATATAGGTGACTACATTGGTGTCAAAAATTAAAGCAACAAACTACTGTTTCCCTGTTCTGTGTCTAATTCACGATATAAACGTACAAACTGTCAACAATTTCGTTACGATCTTGTTCGGCACGGAAGATGGCTACAAGCTCTTTGGACCGACCAGTTGTGTTGATATTTCGTGTGCGCTTATTTTTGAATTTTTGGTAAGTATTAAGTGCAGTGTGTAGATTTTATTAGGCTTAATTGCGTTCAGCAGTGTAATAACTGTTTGAGGAGGTGAAGATTTTAATTTCTGTGAAGCATTTTTAAAGAAAATAGCGTAAAACCGTTAACGCTTAACAACCGGTTTTAGGCCTACTCCGTGTGCGTATACTTTTGAAGTTAGCAGTTGAACGGAATGGACAGTGTCTTGAAAGGTGGATATAATATGAACATCAACAAAAGCAAAACGAGGATAATGGAATGTAGTCGAATTAAGTCGGGTTATCCTGAGGGAATTACATTAGGAAATGAGACACTTAAAGTAGCAAAGGAGTTTTGCTATTTGGGGAGCAAAATAACTGATGATGGTCGAAGTAGAGAGGATTTAAAATGTAGACTGGCAATGGCAAGAAAAGCGTTTCTGAAGAAGAGAAATTTGTTAACATCGAGTATAGATTTAAGTGTCAGGAAGTCGTTGCTGAAAGTATTTGTATGGAGTGTAGCCATGTATGGAAGTGAAACATGGACGATAAATAGTTTGGACAGGAAGAGAATAGAAGGTTTCGAAATGTGGTGCTACAGAAGAATGCTGAAGATTAGATGGGTAGATCGCATAACTAATGAGGAGGTGTTGAATAGAATTGGGGAGAAGAGGAGTTTGTGGAACAACTTGACGAGAACAAGGGACAGGTTGGTAGGACATGTTTTGAGGCATCATGGGATCACAAATTTAGCATTGGAGGGCAGCGTGGAGGGTAAAACTCGTAGAGGGAGACCAAGACATGAATACACTAAACAGATTCAGAAGGATGTAGGTTGCAGTAGGTACTGGGAGATGAAGAAACTTGCACAGGATAGGGTAGCATGGAGAGCTGCATCAAACCAGTCTCAGGACTGAAGACCACAACAACAACAACAAGTATTAAGTGCACTGTCTAGATTTTATTAGGTCTAAGTGCGTTCAGTAGTGTGAATCTGTTCGTGGAAGTGGAGATTTTAAGTTCTGTGCCGTATTTTTAAAGAAAATAGCGTAAAACCGTTACCACTTAACAGCCTTTTTTACGCCAAAATTTTGTGCGCCAAAGTTAAGTCATCGAAGTGTAATTAAGTAAGTACTGTGCATTATATTTGTATTAGAGCAAAGTAGATAGGAAACTATCTTTACTTAGCGAAAGGCTAAAAACTAGGCCTATATTGTAAACAATCATGAATGTGAAGTGTTTTGCCTGCTGTAGGAAAGTTAGTTTCGGGGGTGGTATGCAGCTGTTGTGACAAATCGTTTCCCTGGGGGGAAAGTAGTGGCATGGAAGTTGGGGAATAAAATGAGACTCTTCCTATGTACTGTAGAGTGTGTTCATGGGATATGAAAATAGGAAACAGGAGGATCCCTAATGGCGTGGGCAGGGATTATGTTGACCACTCGAATACCTCTTCGTGAAATTGTAGGGGTGAATCAGCAAGATTTACTGCTGTCAGGTACACTTCGTGTTGATAGACGATACTGTTCGACCTCATAAAAAATGGTTCAAATGGCTCTGAGCACTATGGGACTTAACATCTATGGTCAGCAGTCCCCTAGAACTTAGAACTACTTGAACCTAACTAACCTAAGGACATCACACAGCACCCAGTCAGCACGAGGCAGAGAAAATCCCTGACCCCGCCGAGAATCGAACCCGGGAAACCGAGCGCGGGAAGCGAGAACGCTACCGCACGATCACGAGCTGCGGACTTTTGACCTCATAGAGCACGGATTGTTGATGATTTTTTTGGAAACGGAAGATATTGCACGCATGCCGTGGCCTGCTCATTCTCCCGATTTGAATTCCATAGAGGAGATGGGTTGCATTACGTCAGCATCCATCAAGCACTCGCCAAGACTTGTGAGCAGCTCTGCAGGAAGAATGGGTGTTATTACCTCAACATGTGATTGATGACATCATTCACACCATGCTCCGTAGCTGACAGGCCTGTATTGATGCTAGAGGTGGTCACACCCCATACTGAGCACATTAACTAGTTGTCAGAATGTGCGCGCAAATCCGTTAACCCGGGAAAAAAAGCTAAGAACATTTTTCTCCACCGTTACGCATGTTGCGGTTGATTACGTTCTGTATTCTTTACATTGTTTCTACGTTACTATCACCTGTTTACACTGTTTTGTGTCAAAATAAATGCAACCTAGCAAAATTTCCTTTTGTTGCTTTAATTTTGGACATCAGTATAGTGAATGTCGTGAAGCCAATACGCAGGCTCTGCTAGTTAATACGAGGGTTGCAACTTTAATAGAGGCAACTATTTATTTGCAGCTCGTACAAAATAGATAGGTGTTTCAAAGTTTTACTGGCCTTCAAAGTAGTCACCAGCATTGTGTATAACCCGTTGCCAGCGACGTGGAAGTCATAGGATACTCTTAGCAGTGCCAGTTGTGTTGACAGTCTGAGCGTCGCGGCCTATTGCCCGACGAATATGTAGCAGCTCTGAAGTGAATGCCGTGAAGTGTTTACTTCAGTTTAGAAATCGAGTTGAACTCACAAGGGCTTAAGTCAGGGGAGTGCAGTAGGTGGTATAGCACTTAGCAGCCCCATCAGTCAAACAAATCAATAACAGTTAGCACTGTACGTGCTTGAGCATTGTCCTGCAAAATGATGGTCAGGTCCTGCAGAAAGTGCCATCACTTCTGTCTCTAAGCTGGTCGTTGGTTTTGTTCCAAAAATGAACAGCATAGAGACAGAAGTGTGCCAAGAGCTGCAGCGACTGTCAGCATGTAGGTGCTGCAGTGCACCTAGTCAGTATCTTGGAGCAGGACAGGGGGGCTGCTGTTGTCCATACCACTCGTTGATGAAAACACTCCCATGTCCCTGACTTACAGAAGTCCACCAGAGGTTTCGAACAGCATGGTGCATGTCAGTACTGGTCTCTAATATATGTACAATCCATTAAACCACAGAACATTCCAGTGATACTTCAAGAACAGAGTGTGGATGTGGTGGATGAAAAAATATCGATTGCTCCCATACACTACTAATATTTACTATTATTATTATTACTAGTGTTTTTGTTTCTGGAAACTCCCACTGCAATCCAGTACATGACGTAGTTGGTATCGTGCAGGGTGGGTGAAGCATCTCCATCTCAAGAACTTTCTGGTAAGTGACTGGTCCTATGATGGTGCGGAAGACCAGAAGAAGAGAAGAATGGGATACTCCTACCTGATAATACACGAGCGATAATTGTATCTCCATCCAGCTGTGGGAAGACAAACGCTCTCACGTCACTGCTAACACCCCTGGATGGTGTCCGCTTTGAGCATGTATGTGTGTTCTCAAAAACACTGTTTCAGCCCAAATATCAACTATTACAGAAGATATTGCAAGGTGTTGATGGTGTCATATACACAACATTCAGTGAAAGCAGTGATATCCCTCCACCAGAAAAATAAACCCAAACACTGTGCTCATATTCAGCCATGTTGCTGCGGAAAATTAGGATCAAATTCGAAAATATTTCTGGTTAGGTCGTCATACTAGACGCTTCGTTCTGGAACCGCGCGACCACTATGGTCGCAGGTTCAAATCCTGCCTTCGGCATGGATGTGTGTCATGTCCTTGGGTTAGTTAGGTTTAAGTAGTTCTAATTCTAGGAGACTGATGACCTCAGATGTTAAGTCCCGTAGTGCTCAGAGACATATGAACCATTTTTATTGGTCGTGACAAAAGTCATTGAAAAGGATATGACGATAAATAAGAGGACGACCACTGCAAAAGTCAAGGCAGGACTGAGTGTTCCACTAGCGAACTCTGTCAGCACCAAAACAATAGGGAGATTGGATGTGTAGGGCGAACTGGAATTCCAAAACTCATCAGTGATTCAAATGCCCGTAACAGGAAAACATGGGGTAGAAACCATAAATCCTAGACTATGAAGCAATGGCAAAAAGTCATATGAACGTTGACATATTTTATTTGAGTGAGACGTTTACTAGAATCCCAAAACAGATGGATAGGAATACTGCAAACCTCATTATAGGCTTCTAACCAGGCAATTCGAATTTAAAGCACATTTACCAACACATGTAGGAACTGATATATCATTCAATGAATTTGTAATGATCTGTGGAAACTGCTGGAGTCACACACAGTACTGGTTTCTTTTTACTGATAAAACAAGAAAACTGTGTGACAGTAGGTATAGACGAAACTCCCATGAGTTTATATACAAACTTCAGGCTCTCGAACATAAAGTTGGGTGTGTATGCAAGAAACTAATGATGTATTGTGAGACCCTTATGAGATAGATCAGTACATTAAATGATAGAGCTATTGTAATTGAAAAGAAAGTAAACGACTTAACTGTAAAGAGTGATGATATAGAAAATAATGTACGTATAAGGTATATCCTGCACTGCATAAAACACTAAGAGAAACCTTTAAGCCAGATACTGAATTTCTTGGGGAGCTCTTGGTAAAATTAAATGATGATGATAATGATGATATTGTTGATTTCATTAACCATCACGCCAGTGCTAGGAGAGACGGAATACTTGGCTTCAGAAGGATAAAACGAGACATGCAGGGCACACAATACGGATCGGCGAGAGAGAATTTCAAAGAATACCAGGTCCACTTTTCTAAGACCTTTGAACATCCTAAACTATTCAGCTAAAGATCTGGAACTGTATGGTGAAATGTTTTATTTGACTGATCTGCATAAGAAAGAAAATGGAGTACAAAAAAGCCAAAACAGAGTGAAATACAAAACCATTATAAAACCTATATTACGTGAAAATAGCAGCGGTGATGGTATTGACATTCAGCATAAAAGAGTGAACAATCTGTTCCCGCAATATATACTGTATACTATGACGCTCTCAATGACCTAACAAATCAGCTACGATTGCTCATGTCATCAGCTGCCACTGGTAATACTGGTCATTCGAATGAGGCTGTTTCAATTATTTGTGAGATTAGAGACAGAGATATCATCAAATAAGTAGGGAAACAATAGTTCGAGAACTAGGTTTGGATGACCTATGGTAGGCTGATCTCGTAGATATGAGGAGTATTCACGAGTGAATGATGGTATCAAGTATATTTTAATGATCGTTTATACATGCTCTAAATTTGGGAGTGTGGAATGAGGAGAAATGTCGCAGAGGCGTTTAAGCGTTTCTTGCAGACAAGAACGAATCGATGTCCAGACAACATTCAAACAGATCAGAGTGGAGAGTTTTAGAATAGGTATTTCAAGACCATGATGGGGCAGTGTGGAATACACCACTACTCAACATTCACCCACATAAAGGTTAGTGTTGTGGAACATCTGAACAGAACAATAAAAGGTCAAATTTGGATGCAATTTAATCTTCGCAGCTCATACAAATGGATGGATATCCTCCCACAAATAATTGTGTGGTATAATCGAACCAAACATAGCATAATAAAAATTAGACCAATTGATGTTTGTGATAATGGACTCCTGGATACAACATACAATCACACGAAAATACTCGATCCACGCAAACCAAAGTTTAATGTGGTTGATTTAGCATGTATTTCAAAATGCAAGATAGCATTTGAGAAGTCATATCTACCAAACTGGTCAACTGAGATATTTACGGCTTCCAAGGTGCAAATAACGAATCCTAAAACTTAAATCTTAAACGATAATAGTGCTAATGAAATTGCACGATACTTTTACACAGAGGAATTGCAGAAAAGCTCAAAACCAGATGTGTTTCTAGTAGAGAGAGTCATAAGATGTCGAGGTAATAGAGCGCTAGTTGGGGCTTGGTTTTCCTGCAACACAAAGCAGTTAAATTGACACTGACGATTTACTATTTTATACGGTGCTCAAATGGCTCTAAGAACTATGGGACTTAAAATCTGTGGTCATCAGTCCCCTAGACTTAGAACCACTTAAACCTAACTAACCTAAGGACATCACACACATCCATGCTCGAGACAGGATACGAACCTGCAACCATAACAGCAGCGCGGCATCGGACGGAAGCGCCTAGAACCGCTCGGCCACAGCGGCCGGCTTGTACAGTGCACAGACCACAATAACCACAGCAATATAACATGCTTGATAGAAGGCACGTTAGAGGAGGTGATAGTATTCTCGACAAACATCCAGCCGAATTACACATTCCAGGGTATAACTACTGTGGATCTGGAGCATAGCCCGAATAACGCTTGGCATGCGGTGATAAGGGGATTAATCTGCTTTACGAGGCCTTTTTGGAACACAAAATTACATACGCAGCAAAAAGATCTCCTGGGATGTCAAGCTGCAGATTGAATTTTCGCTGGTAAAGCCAAGGCAATACATGCAAGTAGGGATATCGACGTAGGTCAGCGCATTACGGCATTTGCAGTTGAAACAACCATGTGTGGTGACATTAAGTTGGGTCTGGGGATGAATTTGAAGCAAGTTATGAATGCAGCACATCGCGCACTAAAGAAGAAGACGAAGACAATGAAGAAGAAGACGGAGCAGAGATGTTTAAAAAGCAGTATCCTGGCAGCGATGTATGCATTTCAATACGCTCTGAAACGCAAAGTAGCGGTGAAAGCACCCAGGTTGCTACCAGTACCCAAGACGTCAGGTGGAATTATTCCCTTTCTCATCACAGCCCTCGCAGGTCTCTCCGCAGTGGGTTTACCAGCTGGTCGTGCTGCAGCTATTGCCTAAGACAGTCACGAACGCACAGAAGTCCCAGGAGCAACTAAAGGAAGCAAGAAGACGTGACTATGTTATGAAAGCAGCAGCAATGGGGAGCAGACTGTACCTGAAACCATATAAGAAAAGGCTAGATAGCTTTCTAAATAAAACCTCTTTCGCCATCCTACCGGGCAGAGCGCTTACAGATACAGATCTGCTTAAGTTTATATGAATGCATGGTGTCTGTTCTTTCGGTCAAGTGCGAAAGAACAGACACCACGCAGTATCCACAGCTGTTATATATAATATGTATAAAAGCAGTGATTCCCTCCCTTTCCTTTCTTCCTCTCTCCGCCTTCAGTTTACATCTACTGTTTAAATTTTATAGAAAAAAATTCAACTCTCCAATATTCCGCTGTGTATTTATGTAGGATACATCACCGAAGACTACGTGGAAATGCAGAGAATGTGAAATTGTGAATTTAGATATTGCTGGAGGACTGGGAACCCACTCACTGGCGTAAAAATAAAAAATACAAATAATCTCTACTATTTCGACTCATTTGATGGCTTGCAACCTCCAGAAGAATTAAGACACTTCAAAAGCATAAGACACGTGTTCTACAGTTTTCAACTCTACCAAGACTTTAGTACTTATCTGTGCAGTCATCTGTGCATCATGTCCTCTTTGCATGATGAGAGATATATAAGGAGGTGCATAAGCATCCATTCACCAGTTGAGGTTCAGATGCAGTGTCGTATACTCTGACTTCAAACGAATGCGCGAATTACTTCCCATGATTGGTTTAAGCATTGGTGAATGGAGTATTGCGCTGATTGGGATGGGGACAAACAACAGTATCCCGCATATCACAGTGGCTAAAATAAACCCCATTCAAAAATTAATGACAAAAAAGAAATTGCGGAGATAGAACCTGGTGCATACAACATGGACGATTTAAACTAAGTTTCAAAACAGTCTGAAAAAGGGATCGAGCGACGTGCGAACATCAATATACTCAAATCCGAAATAAAGACGGTGACTGCAACGAATGACTTTAGCTAGAATGATTCAATAGGACAACTACTGGATTTCACTAAGGGACAGGTCCTTAAGAAGGATTCTAATAAATTTTACAGATGTGAACAGACCGTGGATATACTTCCTGTCAGTACAATCCGTGTCGAGTGTAACATTGCAATGAACTCCTATCTCAACGATGGACTGAGTCACACAGTCTACAGATTCTTCCCGTCAGTTGGATCGGGGTACAAGATTGTTGAGGCGCCCACCAACGCTATATATCTCCCAGTGACAGTTCAGAGATAGGACTACCTGGAGCTGCGTATTGTGAACCCGAATAATCGACTTGTTGACTTTCGTGTTGAGGAAATCACTGTGCAGCTACATCTAAGACAGACTAGCACAGCACTTCACAGCAGAACTGAAAGGTGATAATGTACGAATTACGACTTCCTTAAATCAGTAGGCCTAAAACCCTGCAATGACGTCACTCAGTACAACGGTCCCAGTAGAATATGGTGGGTGAATTATACGCCAGAAATACTTCTGTCATAAGCCTTATACTTCAACCACACTTAACAAGAACGACGAAATTAGGATTATCGTCCTTCACCGAGGCTTTAACGTTTCCATGCAATCGTTTCATATATATGGATGGTGTATTTGGGAAAAAGGATGGTTTCGCCACAGTGGGGCGCAGCTTACACGTAATGCTTTAGCATTCCTGTTTCAGGAGACACGGTATGAACTTAATGGGCTCGAGACTGACCGTACATGTAATGTAGGCATAGCATCAACCCTTAAAACATATGTTTCTACCTCGCACTCAGCTTTGAAGAGCTTAGAGAACGTAGGATGTTTCATAGACGAGCCAGTGGCAAGAACAATGGAAGAATGCAGAAGATTTACTGCCTGCATACCTCTAAAACTGCTTATAGGGTACTCTGTGGACATGCAGCCAATTAGCATGAATGCTAAACTGGAACTTATTCTGATACACAGTGCGACGGACAACAACTTATACATTTAAAGACCCCAGATAATAATGAGAACATCACCAATAAAATAATATGGAAAATGTTTCACATTGCTGTAGCAGTCTAGGCGCATTTGAAGCTTTTAAAACTTCTGAATGTCGGTGCATATCTGTCATTAAGTTTCCATTTATGGCAGCTTTCTGAATATCCAGTGCTACCGACGGCAACCAGCCAAATATGGGCTATTGAAACCTCCGTTCCATTGGAGACACCCAGATATTTGCATTTCAGGTCGATAGAAGGGGAAATATAACAAATGATTCCACCACATTTGACAATTCCAAGTTACCTGATGCCAGAGTCTATGTGAATTCGGCTTTCTATTCGTATGACAATTTACTACTACAGTGGCATGAAAATGTATATAGTCTAGCATTTGACATGTATGCGAATATCCGTGCCTCTTACTACGAGGGTGTTGAAGAGGAAAGATGTCTACTCAGCCTGTGAAAATTCAAGGAGCTGGCACCAACCATCGTAATAGATTCCTCAAAACAGATTTCACTCTGCTCACAGTTTGATAGTTATATAGCATGCAACTATGTCTAGATACTATGTTTGTTCTTCTCAGTCACAGGTGACATAATTTTAGATGTATGTACTGTCTGTCTCTGGAAGTGGAGACCGTCACATGCCACGTGCTCCCATAACCAAATACGTGGAACATAATAGGCGAAATCCCATGCAACCAATACATATGTTCTGTTATTCTCCATCTTGAACTTCGACCTCATCTACAAAACAAATGTCTTATGTGAGCCTTGGACACCCTTTGTATTTACAATGGATCGGGGGTTAGATTTTCTGTAAATAACAACAACAAAGGCACGTGGTACCGAAATTCATTTATTCAACTCTCACAGACATATAGATACAATTTGGTTCTTGAGATACAGTTTGGTTCTTTTTCCACAACACTGGCGCAATTTGGTTCCTGAGATACAATTTCATTCTTTTTCACATAGTATTTTTCAATGCAGGAATATTTTTATTTACATACTAGTACCACTACTAATAATTATGACTCGAAAAAAATCCACACAGCCCACCCAACAGTAGCACTAGTTGAGCACTTAATGATTTTCGGAGCACACAAGCACTGACTGAAAATATTCACAGTTTTTCTGATGAGTAGCACTGGTTGAAAAATTCGCAATATTTTCTCGATGGACTGGTGGTTAAATGCATCTACACTAAAAGCTAATCACACTTGGATGACTAGCGGCGGTGAAACTTAAAAACTTTTCTGTTCACATGATGTGCAGTGACTATTTACAACAGTGCGCGGCAGAAAGGGCTATTAATAAGTATGCATTTGGTCAACACACGTGCTGTGTATATGTTTTACATGATTTTTGGCATATTTACACTATCACTGCACGTGTGGCGTGTATGTATTTACAAGTGCACAACTATGTCAGCATACATGGTATGTGCCGGCCGGAGTGGCCGTGCGGTTCTAGGCGCTACAGTCTGGAGCCCAGCGACCGCTACGGTCGCTGGTTCGAATCCTGCCTCGGGAATGGACGTGGGTGATGTCCTTAGGATAGTTAGGTTTAATTAGTTCTAAGTTCTAGGCGACTGATGACCTCAGAAGTTAAGTCGCATAGTGCTCAGAGCCATTTGAACCATTTGAACCATGGTATGCACGGTGTGCCTATACACACTGAAGCGCCAAAGAATCTGGTATAGGCATGCGTATTCAAATATAGAGATATGTAAACAGGCAGAATACGACCCTGCAGTAGGCAACGCCTATACAAGACAACAAGTGTCTTAGATCGGTTACTGCTGCTACAATGGCAGGTTATCAAGATTTGAGTGAGTTTGGACATGGTGCTACAGTCGGTGCTCGAGGGATGGGACACAGCATCCCCGAGGTAGCGATGATATAGGGATTTTCCGGTACGACTGTTTCACGATTGTTACGTGAATATCAGGAATCCGGTAAAACATCAAATCGCCGACATCGGTGCGACTGGAAAAAGATCCTTCAAGAATGGGACCAATGACGACTGAAGAGAATCGTTCAAAGTGACAGAAGTGCAACCCTTCCGCAAATTGCTGCAGATTTCAGTGCTGGGCCATCAACAAGTGTCAGCGTATGAAACATGCAACGAGACATCACCGATATGGGCTTTCGGAGCCGAAGGTCCACTCGTGTACCCTTGAAGGCTGCACGATACTAAGCTTTATGTCTTTCATAGGCCCGTCAACACCGACATTGGACTGTTGATGGCTGGAAACATGTTGCCTGGTCAGACGAGTCTCGTTTTAAATTGTATCGAGCATATGGATGTGTACGAGTACAGAGACAACCTCATGAACCCATGGACCCTACGTGTCAGCAGGGGACTGTTCAAGCTGGTGGAGGCTCTGTAATGGTGTGAGGCGTGTGCAGTTGGAGCAACATGGGACCTGTGATGCGTCTAGATACGACTCTGACAGGTGACACGCACATAAGCATCCTGTAATCAGCTGCATCCATTCATGTCCACTGTGCATCCAATGGACTTGGGCAATTCCACCAAGAGAATGCGACACCCCCACATGTCCAGAATTGCTGCAGAGTGGCTCCACGAACACAGTTCTTAATTTAAATACTTCCGCTGGCCTCCAAACTCCACAGACATGAACATTATTGAGCGTATCAGGGATGCCTTTCAATGTGCTATTCAGAAGACAACTCCATCCCCTGGTACTCTTATGGATTTATGGACAGCTCTGTAGGATTCATGGTGTCAATTCCCTCCAGCACTATTTCAGACATTAGTCGAGTCCATGCCACATTGTGTTGTGGCACTTCTGCATGCTCGCGGTGTCCTATATGATATTAGGCACGTGTACCAGTTTCTTTGGCTTTTCAGTGTATTTATAAGTGCACGACTATTTCACCACATGTGGTATGTATATACACTCCTGGAAATTGAAATAAGAACACCGTGAATTCATTGTCCCAGGAAGGGGAAACTTTATTGACACATTCCTGGGGTCAGATACATCACATGATCACACTGACAGAACCACAGGCACATAGACACAGGCAACAGAGCATGCACAATGTCGGCACTAGTACAGTGTATATCCACCTTTCGCAGCAATGCAGGCTGTTATTCTCCCATGGAGACGATCGTAGAGATGCTGGATGTAGTCCTGTGGAACGGCTTGCCATGCCATTTCCACCTGGCGCCCCAGTTGGACCAGCGTTCGTGCTGGACGTGCAGACCGCGTGAGACGACGCTTCATCCAGTCCCAAACATGCTCAATGGGGGACAGATCCGGAGATCTTGCTGGCCAGGGTAGTTGACTTACACCTTCTAGAGCACGTTGGGTGGCACGGGATACATGCGGACGTGCATTGCCCTGTTGGAACAGCAAGTTCCCTTGCCGGTCTAGGAATGGTAGAACGATGGGTTCGATGACGGTTTGGACGTACCGTGCACTATTCAGTGTCCCCTCGACGATCACCAGTGGTGTACGGCCAGTGTAGGAGATCGCTCCCCACACCATGATGCCGGGTGTTGGCCTTGTGTGCCTCGGTCGTAAGCAGTCCTGATTGTGGCGCTCACCTGCACGGCGCCAAACACGCATACGACCATCATTGGCACCAAGGCAGAAGCGACTCTCATCGCTGAAGACGACACGTCTCCATTCGTCCCTCCATTCACGCCTGTCGCGACACCACTGGAGGCGGGCTGCATGATGTTGGGGCGTGAGCGGAAGACGGCCTAACGGTGTGCGGGACCGTAGCCCAGCTTCATGGAGACGGTTGCGAATGGTCCTCGCCGATACCCCAGGAGCAACAGTGTCCCTAATTTGCTGGGAAGTGGCGGTGCGGTCCCCTACGGCACTGCGTAAGATCCTACGGTCTTGGCGTGCATCCGTGCGTCGCTGCGGTCCGGTCCCAGGTCGACGGGCACGTGCACCTTCCGCCGACCACTGGCGACAACATCGATGTACTGTGGAGACCTCACGCCCCACGTGTTGAGCAATTCGGCGGTACGTCCACCCGGCCTCCCGCATGCCCACTAAACGCCCTCGCTCAAAGTCCGTCAACTGCACATACGGTTCACGTCCACGCTGTCGCGGCATGCTACCAGTGTTAAAAACTGCGATGGAGCTCCGTATGCCACGGCAAACTGGCTGACACTGACGGCGGCGGTGCACAAATGCTGCGCAGCTAGCGCCATTCGACG
The DNA here is from genome assembly GCF_023864345.2 of Schistocerca serialis cubense. Classification (NCBI taxonomy): domain Eukaryota; kingdom Metazoa; phylum Arthropoda; class Insecta; order Orthoptera; family Acrididae; genus Schistocerca; species Schistocerca serialis. The sequence continues at coordinate 844,229,956 of NC_064640.1, read as the reverse complement.
GCCAACACCGCGGTTCCTGGTGTGTCCGCTGTGCCGTGCGTGTGATCATTGCTTGTACAGCCCTCTCGCAGTGTCCGGAGCAAGTATGGTGGGTCTGACACACCGGTGTCAATGTGTTCTTTTTTCCATTTCCAGGAGTGTATATATATATATTTACACTAAAAATATTTACACTTTGATAAACGGATCATACCAATCCACACACATGCACTATTCACACAGACCCTCACCCTCTCATTCACACAACACTCATTAAGTAAATAATGTGAGTGTGGGCGAGTTTCAATCACATCTTCACAGATGACCTGCTTGTCGTCATGAGGCGACAGTCTGATTTCGATTGCAGCATAGTGTATACCTCGTGCCCTCACGACTGAATACTTTGCTGCACCATATGCTGCAGCTGCGGTGGAGCACCACAAACACCGCTGTACAGGCACTGCAGATAATTTTCAATCATGATAGTCGTTGACGCCACATGACACACTTCGCCCGCCTCTGGGTGGCACTTCCCAATGTGCAGTACACAAACATTTTGGATCTGCGACCCACAGACTCCACAGTCGGCAGTCCATTCGCCTTTTCTTTAGTGATGCGGATAACCAACTTGTTCTGTGGAATAATACCACAAGGATTATGGCCAGTATAAGAAGACATGTCGAATGCATTGGCATAGCACATCATTACTTCATATGGATTGCAGCCCTTCACCCAGCAGATGAAGCTATCTGTATCCATATAAAGTAACTTTGGATCATCGAAATAAATTTTCGTAAACTCATAATGGAATCGATTCATGTAGAATTTGGATAGCTCTAATATGCACATCCACACATAGACAACTTTCACGAACTCTACTTCAGTCTTTAGCATCTCTGCAACAACGAAGTTGTTACTGAAGACAGTGACCCATTTAAAATTTGGTCTGGCGATACATCTCCTTACGCCCCAACGCCCATCTTATTGTGTTCTAGGAAGAATTTTGTGGCGTTTTCTCAAATTTTCTATTGAAGTTCCGAAAATTGCGTTATTTATTAATTTAAAAAACTCTTTCTCGAAACCATTCTTCATGGAAGCCCTCTTCTTGGTATTTAAATCAATGTACTTCTCCAACCATGGTGACTGCTTGAAGCAGATAGTGTGGGTGATTTTATAGCCAGCTCAATCCCTAAGCTGAAACACTGCAGGAGGTTTCTGTAACGCATATCTCTGCATGTCCCCCAACATGTCATCATTTTGGGGATGGAGCCTCCTAGCAGAATTAGCTGCACTGTACATAGTGGCAAATCGCTGTGCGCCTCATGCAGACTAATAGGGTAGTTGAGATCTGCCTCCACAACATACCCTACACCAGAATTGGCTGCCAAACTATGGATATTTCCACTTAATAGCTTGCATTCTTTTTCAGACAGGCATCGAAAATCGACAGTCGGCAGCGACTGCTTCATGGCATGCCCGTATAAGTTGTTCACATCCACATACATGCTGTAGCTCGAATCAAGGGATACGTTGAACCTCTCGGCCATCCATGGGTTATATGCCATAGCATGCGAATGGATACATTGGAAAAGTCCCCCACAATGCTGCACTCAAAGAAAAGAAGCATGTCAACACTGGTCAATAGTTCAATGTCGAACTGTGTTGTCTTAAGTGCAGCATCAGAAGACAACCCAGGTGCTGCGTAACAAAAGACAAGATCAAGAGCATAGGTGGTCATGCATACACTCTGGAACGTCTCTAAAATGTTGGTAAGCAAGCGTAAATCTGTGTCCATGCAAAGTTTCGCATACTCTTCCAAATTTTGGATGTTAAACTCCTGCCAATTGCTACGGTCGCAGGTTCGAATTCTGCCTCGGGCATGGATGTGTCTGATGTCCTTAGGTTAGTTAGGTTTAAATAGTTCTAAGTTATTGGGGACTGATGACCTCAGATGTTAAGTCCCATAGTGCTCAGAGCCATTTGAACCATCTGAACTCCTGCCAAACATTCACAGCATGCTCACACTCTGAGTTCGATATAGCATCGCCTGAAAGGTTAATGGTGAGTGCAGTTATGTCAGATAGTCTTGTTTTGTTGAGTTATTCCATACAACCCAGACACTCATATCGAAAAAAGCGGAAATTTTATATCGTCAGAATACGCGCCACGAGTATCGTGCATATTCTCCTGAGATACAGTTTCAAAAAGTTTTTGGAGTGGTACCTGCATAAAACGTAACGAATCCAGGAAGAGGAGTGTAATTCTTGGCGTCATTCGTTTGGAGAATGAAATATACTCCTCAATGCTCTCACGCACTGGTTCCCATACCGAAATCAGCCAAGTGCTTAACAAGAAAGTGAGCCTTCATACCTGCTCAAATTGCGGAAAAAGACGGGTGTGTGTCATGATAATTTATACTTCAGGTTGCATGTGTTATGGGCGATACTGAGGATCTTCTCCTACGAGAAGTTTCCGCTTTTCTATCTAACGGCGTCTCGCAGATATGACAGTCAACTGTCTTCTTGTACAGATCATTCTCCTTTGACTCTGTCGTGGGAATGTTGGTGCTGTAAAGCTTATCAACCTAACATGAAAGTTTTTCGAGCTCAGTGAGTAGCCAGATCGCAGGATTATACTCGACTTGTCATTTGTGGCGGCTGAGACTCGAATCAAATAAACATAAAGCCCCATATGTTGTGTGTTTTTGAGTGAAGTTGGTATGTGAAGCTGTAAGGTCACCTCTACAACGTGTCACTGTAGCGAGGAGGCACTCAGAGTCGGCAAGAGGGCAGCGCTCCTGATGGTGGGCAATCTTAAACTTAAGATTTTGTTTTCATCAGTGGAAAATACAACACATACTGGTTTCCTGGTAGAGCAATCCACAACATGCTTTGCTAATAACTCACTTGTGGAAAAGACAATGAGAAATCTAAGTCAAAAACGCTTTACACAATGATTTTTTTGACAGCTGTAATGAAAGGACTTTCTACAATACTGTGATCCAAATGTAGTGATTATTATTATCTCCATCGGAGAATAGCAATATGTTTACACGAAGCATACGATGACCGGGAAATTCAGAGGAATGAAGGTGTCTCATAACTCTGTTTGTAATTTATCGTCCTCATCAGGCTTGTTCTCCTTCAAACTATAAACATGAACCAGTATCCCGGAATTCTGAGCCTCAAATTTACGATTGTCCTCGATATTAACAGGGAACTTGATACCATCAAAGTTATAACACCCACGAACGTCAATAATTCTGCCGTATGGTTCAAATGATTCAAATGGATCTGAGCACTATGGGACTTAACATCTGCGGTCATCAGTCCCCTAGAACTTAGAACTACTTAAACATAACTAACCTAAAGACATCACACACGTCCATGCCCGAGGCAGGATTCGAACCCGCGGCCGTAGCGGTAGCGCGGTTCCAGACTGTAGCGCACAGAAACGCTCGGCCACTACGGCCGGCTGCCCTATAGATATGTGCACTGCAGATCTTTCTTATAACTTTGCTTACAAGCCAAGATTGACTATGCAAAATAACATTTTTTTTTTTTACTTTATGCATTAATACATGCCTTCTTATCAGCTATATCCTTATGAAGCTGTGCTTAGCTGGATCTCCTATTTATCGGATGAAAGACATGTGTATGGATGTTGAGGTGTAATACTCCGCTGTGTGCTTTACCTGAGGGTCTAACTTCCATCTCGGAAACTAGGCCTGTATAGTGCTCAAGATGGAATCATGAAACCAGTTAGTGATTGAGGTGCCCCGCGATACCACGCCATTTTTCCCCAGATGTAGAGAACCCTCGTCTCCTCAACACCAGAGCCCTGTTTGGGAGGGGATATGTGAGCTCACAACATAGTACCGCCTGACACTTTATGGCGGGGAACCGTGGATCATTAACGATTGTGAGTAGCTCTGTTTCCAGAACAGGAAGGCACGGTTTCAGAAAACCGAATAGGCCTCTGTGCCTTCCTGTTGCTTTCTCTGTACAAGAAAGCAAGATGTGCTCCTCAAAAGCACCCTCAATAACCTCGTAGTTTAGATGTATCGCATTACTAACCTGGTGTCCTGTTATAACAATACTGCAACTAGCCACAGGATAACTAAAACTGTCGTTATGACTAGACTGCACCCAGCCCGTTGGTTGCGCTGGCTGTGACGAGGAAGGGGGCAACATACGAACAGGTTCCCACAGTCTTTTAATGAACAAAGTAAGAGCATATGGACTATGAGACCAATTGTGTGATTGGATTGAAGAGTTCCTAGATAACTGAACGCAGCATGTCATTCTCAATGGAGAGAAGTCTTCCGAAGTAAGAGTGATTTCAGGTGTGCCGCAGTGGAATGTCGTAGGACCGTAGCTATTCACAATACACATAAATGACGTTGTGGATAGCATCGGAAGTTCACTGAGGCTTTTTGCGGATGATGCTGTGCTATATCGAGAGGTTGTAACGATGGAAAATTGTACTGAAATTCAGGAGGATCTGCAACAAATTGACGCATGGTGCAGGGAATGACAATTGAATCTCAATGTAGACAAGTGCAGTGTGCTGCGAATACATAGAAAGAAAGATCCCACATCATTTAGCTACAACATAGCAGGTCAGCAACTGGAAGCAGTTAATTCCATAAATTATCTGGGAGTAGGCATTAGGAGTGATTTAAAATGGAATGATCATATAAAGTTGATCGTCGGTAAAGCAGATGCAAGATTGAGATTCACTGGAAGAATCCTAAGGAAATGCAATCCGAAAACAAAGGAAGTAGGTTACAGTAAACTTGTTCGCCCACTGCTTGAATATTGCTCACCAGTGTGGGATCCCTACCAGATAGGGTTGATAGAAGAGATAGAGAAGATCCAACTGGGAGCAGTGCGCTTCGTTACATCATCGTTTAGTAATCGCGAAAGCGTTACGGAGATGATAGATAAACTCCAGTGGAAGACTCTGCAGGAGAGACGCTCAGTAGCTCGGTACGGGCTTTTGTTGAAGTTTCGAGAACATACCTTCACCGAGGAGTCAAGCAGTATATTGCTCCCTCCTACGAATATCTCGCGAAGAGTGCATGAGGATAAAATCAGAGAGATTAGAGCCCACACAGAGGCATACCGACAATCTTCCTTTCCACGAACAATACGAGACTGGAACAGAAGGGAGAACCGATAGAGGTACTCAAAGTACCCTCCGCCACACACCGTTAGGTGGCATGTGGAGTATGGATGAAGATTTAGATGTAGATGTAGTTTTCGGTGATAGCTGTGGGACGACGCTGGATATGGCCAGCGTGGCAACCCGGGGTGCAGAGATGGCTACTGTGTAGGGTATTTGGCGTACTGGCAACTCCAAGCCCTGATCCAGTTATCAGGAGTGTCCTAACGACCAGACAGACTGGCGGAAGTCTGCAAGCTATTTGCCACCTGCTGTCGCCTGAGCGATGGTACAGGTGAGGCAGCGGCGGCAGGGGTGATCCTTGACCCTAGTGCTTGCAGGGTGGAAGTCAGAGGCCGCCAGATAGGAGCCATGATGGTGACAGTGGCGTTTGCGTTGCGTGCGAGAGGCGCAGGGAGGATGGACATTGAAGCTGCTGCGGCTGACGTAGTCATGAGACTCATCCTGGTGTGCGAGGAGTGCCACACAGAACCTCGTTTTGGTGATGCCATCTTCACCTGCCCCGGCAATCGTGTCACAGCATACTGCAGGGATGGTTTAAGAGAAGCTTGGAGCCCCGGCAACGTTGGCTCACCAACAGTGGGTACACGCTATAAACATGCCTGCTGCTGTAAGGAAAGAAAGAACACATTATACAGGATGGTCCATTGATCGTGACCGGGCCAAATATCTCACGAAATAAGCGTCAAACGAAAAAACTAAACAGAACGAAACTTGTCTAGCTTGAAGGGGGAAACCAGAGGGCGCTATGGTTGGCCCGCTAGATGGCGCTGTCATAGGTCAAACGGATAACAAATTCATTTTTTTAAATAGGATCCCCCATTTTTTATTACATATTCGTGTAGTACGTAAATAAATATGTTTCAGTTGGACCATATTTTTCGCTTTGTGATAGATGGCGCTGTAATAGTCACAAACGTATAAGTACGTGGTATCACGTAACATTCCGCCAGTGCGGACGGTATTTGCATCGTGATACATTACCCGTGTTAAAACGGACCGTCTACCAATTGCGGAAAAGGTCGAAATCGTGTTGATGTATGGCTATTGTGATGAAAACGCCCAACGGGCGTGTGCTATGTAAGCTGCTCGGTATCCTGGACGACGTCATCCAAGTGTCCGGACCTTTCGCCGGATAGTTACGTTATTTAAGGAAACAGGAAGTGTTCAGCCACATGTGAAACGTCAACCACGACCTGCAACAAATGATGATGCCCAAGTAGGAGTTTTAGCTGCTGTCGCAGCTAATCCACACATCAGTAGCGGACAAATTGCGCGAGAATCGGGAATCTCAAAAACGTCGGTGTTGAGAATGCTACATCAACATCGATTGCACCCGTACCATATTTCTATGCACCAGAAATTGCATGGCGACGACTTTGAACGTCGTGTACAGTTCTGCCACTAGGCACAAGAGAAATTTCGGGACGATGACAGATTTTTTGCACGCGTTCTGTTTAGCGACGAAGCACCATTCACCAACAGCGGTAACGTAAACCGACATAATATGCACTACTGGGCAACGGAAAATCCACGATGGCTGCAACAAGTGTAACATCAGCGACCTTGGCGGGTTAATGTCTGGTGCGGCATTATGGGAGGAAGGATAATTGGCCTTTTTATCGATCACAATCTAAATGGTGCAATGTATGCTGATTTCCTACGTAATGTTCTATCGATGTTACTACAAGATGTTTCACTGCATGACAGAATGGCGATGTACTTCCAACATGATGGATGTCCGGAACATAGCTCGCGTGTGGTTGAACCGGTACTGAATAGCATATTTCATGACAGGTGGATTGGTCGTCGAAGCACCATAGCAGGGCCCGCACGATCACCGGATCTGACGTCCCCGGATTTCTTTCTGTGGGGAAAGTTGAAGCATATTTGCTATCGTGATCCACCGACAACGCCTGACAACATGCGTCAGCGCACTGTCAATGCATGTGCAAACATTACGGAAGGCGAACTACTCGCTGTTGAGAGGAATGTCGTTACACGTATTGCCAATTGCATTGACGTTGACGGACATCATTTTGAGCATTTATTGCATTAATGTGGTATTTACAGGAAATCACGCTGTAAGAGCATCCGTTCTCAGAAATGATAAGTTCACAAAGGTACATGTATCACATTGGAACAACCAAAATTAAATTATCAAACGTACCTACGTTCTGTATTTTAATTTAAAAAACTTACCTGTTACCAACTGTTCGTCCAAAATCGTGAGCCATATGTTTGTGACTATTACAGCGCCATCTATCTCAAAGCGAAAAAAGTGGTCCAACTAAAACATTCATATTCCTTTACGTACTACACGAATATGTAACAAAAATGGGAGTTCCTATTTTTAAAAAGCGCAATTGATATCCGTTTGACCTATGGCAGCGCCATCTAGCGGGCCAACCATAGCGCCATCTGGTTTCCCCTTCAAGCTAGACAAGTTTCGTTCATTGTAGTTTTTTCGTTTGACGCTTATTTCACGAGATATTTGGCCCGGTCACGATCAATGGACCACCCTGTATGTACAGTAGAAATAATAAATACGGGTATATAAATTACCGAAATCTCCTTGCCTGCATGACGATATCATATCGCAAAGCTCTGTATCAGCAACCACGTCCACCCACTCAGACGTTGGTGATTCAAATGGCTCTGAGCACTATGGCACTTAACTTCTGAGGTCATCAGTTCAATTGGTTCAAATGGCTCTGAGCACTATGGGACTCAACTGCTGTGGTCATAAGTCCCCTAGAACTTAGAACTACTTAAACCCAACTAACCTAAGGACATCACACATATCCACGCCCGAGGCAGGATTCGAACCTGCGACCGTAGCGGTCTCGTGTTTCCGGACTGTAGCGCCTAGAACCGCTCGGCCACGAAGGTCGGCGTTGGTGATTCAGTATGACGTGACTGCAGCTCTCGTTCCATCTCTTCCACCCTCTCTGGTATCGCAATGTCAGAGGCAGTATGGATCCACTTATCAAGCTCCTCTCAGTGGTCTACCAATACAGAAACAACAGACTGATGAACAAAAAAAGAACCTATACAGCAGAAGAAAAGACACACAAATTACTACAAAAAACTTTTTTAAACGGAAATATGTACTTGCGTGCCTCCAGTTGCAATGGAAAATCATTTATTGCATAAGGCTGCTCTGGGATGGCCTGCTGCAGCTGGTGCTCTCTCTTGACTTCCAGCTGCAGGGCGAGCTCAGTCAGCGTCTGTGGTATGTATGCTACAACAACGACAAGAAGAAGAGTTGCCTCATGCTAAGAAATCTGAACACTACCTACGAAAATATTCTGCCAAATCCGCTCACAAGCTACGAAAATATACAACAAAATCTTATTACAAGCTGCAGAAATATACACTACTGGCCATTAAAATTGCTACACCACGAAGATGACGTGCTACAGACGCGAAATTTAACCGACAGGAAGAAGATGCTGTGATATACAAATGATTAGCTTTTCGGAGCATTCACACAAGGTTGGCGCCGCTGGCGACACCTACAAGGTGCTGACGTGAGGAAAGTTTCCAACCGATTTCTCATACACAAATAGCAGTTGACCGGCGTTGCCTGGTGAAACGTTGTTGTGATGCCTGTGTAAGGAGGAGAAATGCGTACCATCACGTTTCCGACTTTGATAAAGGTCGGATTGTAGCTTATCTTATCCGGATTGCTGTAACGGATCGTGCAGCCACGTCTCGATCCCTGAGTCACCAGATGGAGACGTTTGCAAGACAACAACCATGTGCACGAACAGTTCGACGACGTTTGCAACAACATGGACTATCAGGTCGGAGACCATGGCTGCGGTTACCCTTGACGCTGCATCACAGGGTACTCAACGACGAGCCTGAGTGCACGAATGGCAAAACGTCATTTTTTTGGATGAATCCAGGTTCTGTTTACAGCATCATGATGGTCGCATCCGTGTTTGGCGACTTCGCAGTGAACGCACATTGGAAGCGTGTATTCGTTGACGGCACTTTTAACAGTGGACGTTACATTTCAGATGTGTTACGACCCATGACTCTACCCTTCATTCGATCCCTGCGAAACACATTCTTCAGATGTCTCACCAATTGAAAACGTTTGGTCAATGGTGGCCGAGCAACTGGCTCGTCACAATACGCCAGTCACTACTCTCGATGAACTGTGGTATCGTGTTGAAGCTGCATGGGCAGCTGTACCCGTACACGCCATCCAAGCTCTGTTTGACTCAATGCCCAGGCGTATCAACGCCGTTATTACGGCCAGAGGTGGTTGTTCTGGGTACTGATTTCTCAGGATTATGCGCCCAAATTGCGTGAAAATGTAATCACATGTCAGTTCTAGTATAATATATTTGTCCAACGAATACCCGTTTATCATCTGTATTTCTTCTTGGTGTAGCAATTCTAATGGCCAATAGTGTACATCACATGTCAGTTCTAGTGTAATATATTTGTCCAATGAATACCCGTTTATCATCTGCATTTCTTCTTGGTGTAGCAATTCTAATGTCCAATAGTGTACATGCATGAACGGATAGGGCAGCGAACTGTTGTGTCCGTGAATTGGGAACAACAAATAACAATAGGCGTGAGTAGGCAACAAGTTTATTCCAGAACAAGGGAAAAGCAGAAAACGGATAATACTGTACACCAACGAATGGTCTGGAACAGCCGCTAGGATGGCTATCAGTAGAGTCTATGGATGACACCAAAGCTGGAGTGCCATAAAGCCTTGGGTAGCCCAGTTTCAGAGCGGGAATGAAATCCTGATGATGGCGATCCAGTAGTGTTGAGTCTTGGCGGAGATTAGAGAAAGAGGGACTGCGTCGGTTAAGGCCAAGCTAAGTGATGTTGCAATGAATCAGGGAGGGGCACTAGTAGATTTTTAGCGTCGTACAAAGACTGTTTTATTGAAGGAATGTCCGATGAGGCAAAAGTTAATTTTTTAAGCGACAGCTAACCGAGGATCACAGACACGCGGGAAACAAATGCAACGGCGGTTAATGATTACGCTTCGTTTGAGGCGCTCTTACTTAATAAATATTCGAGCGTAGGGAACCAGATAGAACTGTAGGACGCGTTCCTGAACCGACGAAGTTACTATTGCAATCGGAGGAGTATGCGCGAGTTTTGCGAGTCTGAACTGCAAAAATTAGTGCATTTAACAGACTGTTGGGCACGCTCACCCCGATTTGCACTCTAAAGAGGCGCGTGTCTGATCGTCTGCAGTGGTATTTCGTTCACAGCTCCAAACTGTAAAAAGTTTTATTGACTTCGTGGAGAGAATGCATGGTGCTATGTGTTAATGAAACAGGGGAACCGGTAATAGAAGAAACAATGGAAACAATAGAAGAGGTAAGGATTGGTAGGAAGCGCAGGACGTTGCTATGGAGCGTTTCCAGTGCAATGTTAACAACTTTCTGCCAAGTTCCCATAAGGGTTGTAGTCACCTGAACAGAGAAGGGCTTATAATAGTAGGCAAGACGGCAATGGTCGACAAAGTCGAAATAATCAGAGGAAGCAGCCAGGAAACTAAATTTTCTTCCGACTGTAGTCCGCTAAGGGAGGTCCTGACATCATTGAAAGACGGTCGGAGAAGGATGTTTGGGAAGTTATTATGATAGAAGGGTCACTCCAAAAGAAATGCACACTATTTTTGTAAAAATACAGTTTTCATTCTGCATGTGTGATAGTTTTACAGTGTGTAGATACATCCTTCCCACTTATTTTCAAACCTAGTTCAACCTGTTCCCATGAGTGGCGTCGTCACAGCATGTCTTCAAGACGGCTGCTACACTTGACGTTCGTCAGAAGCAACGTGCTGTCATAGAATTCCTGTGCTGTGAAAACGAGACAGTGGGAAACATCCACAAGAGGTTGAAAAAGGTGTATGGAGATGCTGCTGTCGATCGCAGTACAGTTAGTCGGTGGGCAAGCAGGTTACGTGATGAAAGCGGGCACGACAATATTGAGCATTGTCTTCGCAGCGGCAGGCCTCGTACTGCACACACTCCAGACAACATGCAGAGAGTTAACGAATTGGTGACTGCTGACAGACGCATCACAGTGAACAAATTGTCACGCTACGTTGGGATAGGGGAAGGAAGTGTTTGCAGAACACTGAAAGTGTTGGCGTTAAAAAAGGTTTGTGCCAGGTGGGTTCCCAGGATGTTGACAGTGGCTCACAAAGAAACAAGATAAACGGTATGCAGCGAACTTTTGGAACAGTACGAGAATGGTGGAGATGAATTTCTTGGAAGAATTGTGAAAGGTGATGAAACATGGCTCCATTTTTCACCAGAGACGAAGAGGCAATCAATGGAGTGGCATCATGCAAATTCACACAAGGAAAAAAAAATTCAAAACCACACCTCCTGCTGGTAAAGTTATGGCTACGGTGTTTTTCGATTCCGAGGGACTCTTGCTTGTGGACATCATGCCAAGTGGAACCACCATAAATCCTGATGCATATGTGACGACACTGAAGAAACTTCAAGCTCGACTGAGTCGTGTTCGACCACATCGGCAAAAGCAGGATGTTTTGCTGTTGCACGACAATGCACGGCCACATGTCAGTCAAACAACCATGGAAGCGATCACAAAACTCGGGTGGACAACACTGGAACACCGACCTTACAGTCCTGACCTGGCTTCATGTGACTATCATCTCTTTGAAAAACTGAAAGACTCTCTTCGTGGAACAAGGTTTGAAGATGATGACTCCCTTGTGCACGCTGCCAAACAGTGGCTCCAACAGGTTGGTCCAGAATTTTACCGTGCTGGTATACAGGCGCTGGTTCCTAGATGGCGTAAGACAGTTGAGAGGGATGGAAATTAAGTGGAGAAATGAAAATATTGTTCCTAAAAGATGTATCTACACACTGTAAAACTTTCAAATATGTAGAAAAAAGATGGATTTAAAAAAAAATAGTGTGCATTTCTTTTGGAGTGACTCTCGTAGTAGTGATAATGTGGAAGCTGGAGTGTACAACATGGAGGGCGTACTGCAAAGTAAAGGGTTGTGGACAGGCTGGAGGTAGCATAAGTACGAAGGTTGCCAGAAAGTAATGCACCGCATTTTTTTTCTATGCCGAAACAATGCTACGAATGCGAAACGTTACGTATGTACTATTTGAAGCCTCCCGAGTGAGTGCGCCAAGTTTCTGTCACGCTACGCTATCTGTCGTAGCTGCAGGATGGTTGAAAATGGCGTCTGTAGGCGATCTTCACTGCAGACAAAGAAACTATGGCGAATATTCACCAATGCTTGTGCAAAGTCTATGGAGCATCTGCTGTCGACAGAAGTACTCGTACAGTTAGTCGCTGGGCACGGAGGGTGAGGTCATCAGAAGGTGGTTCGGTGGAGCTCCACGATTTGCAGCGGTCCGGGACACCACCCAGGGCTGTTACACCTGACACGTTACAGGGAGCTAATGTTGTCATTCGTGAGGTCAGACGCAATACAACTTGGCGCTGCATCTGTCAATCAGAAAAGGAAGTCTGAATGCAATTATTCCCGCTCCTGGATATTCAAAAGTGTGTGCGAGATAGGTCTTGCGGTGTCTAACTGTGGATCACAAATGACACAGAAAAAACATTTGTCTTGATTTGTTGCAACGTTTTGAAGCTGAGGGGGGGGGGGGGGGGCGTTTCTTGTCGCAGATTGTGACAAGTGATGAAACCTGGGTTCACCATTTTGTGCCCGAAACAAAACGACAGTCGATGGAATGGCGCCATTCTCACTCCCCACAGAATAAAAAATTCAAAGCAACTGCTTCCGGCCGGCCGCTGGTGGCCGAGCGGCTCTAGGCGCTTCAGTCTGGAACCGTGCGGCCGCTACGGTCGCAGGTTCGAATCCTGCCTCGGGCATGGATGTGTGTGATGTCCTTAGGTTAGTTAGGTTTAAGTAGTTCTAAGTTCTAGGGGACTGATGACCTGAGATGTTAAGTCCCACAGTGCTCAGAGCCATTTGAACCATTTTTTTGAACTGCTTCCGCCGGTAAGGTCATGATAACCTTGTTCTGGGACTGTGAAGTTGTAATTCTCATTGATGCGATGCCAAGAGGCAGTACCATTAATTCAGAAGCATATGTCAACGCATTAACAAAACCCAAGATGCGCTTCCGGCGACTTCTGCGCTTTAGCAACACAGAAGATAAAAAAATGGAAATGAGCGTATGGCATTGTTGGCCGGGAGGCCCCATCCGGGGATGTTTTGCTGCAACAGGCTAACGCACGCTCCCACACAAGTCTGAGGACTGCTGAAAACATTGCAAAACAGGGTTGGACAGTGTTACCAATCCACCCTACGGCCCTAACCTAGCCCCCTCAGACTTCCACTTGTTTGGGCCATTAAAGGATGCCTTTCGTGGAAGACATGAGGAGTTGATACGCACAGTGAAGCACTGACTCCGGCACCAGGACAAGGATTGGTACCGACAGGGCATACTAGCTCTTGTTTCGCGCTGGAGGAAGGCCATAAAACGGGATGGAGATTACGTGGGAAAATAGGGTGTGTATATAAAATACCATTCTTTCGTGTGTGTAATTCTCATTACGTTCAATAAAGAATGGTTGAAGAAAAAAATGCGGTCCATTACTCTCTAGGCAACCCTCGTAAATTTAGAACGAGACAGAGGCAGAGAATTGCATCTGTAGACGCTGATATAAATGTTTTATTTAATATGAAATGATGTGAGGAAAATAATCACATCGGTTTGGAAGCAATGAAGCTACACTACTGGCCATTAAAATTGCTACACCCAGAAGAAATGCAGATGATAAACGGGTATTCATTGGACAAATATATTATACTAGAACTGACATGTGATTACGTTTTCACGCAATTTGGGTGCATACATCCTGAGAAATCAGTACTGAGAACAACAATCTCTGCCCATAATAACGGCCTTGATACGCCTGGGCATTGAGTCAAACAGAGCTTGGATGGCGTGTACAGGTACAGCTGCCCATGCAGCTTCAACACTATACCACAGTTCATCAAGAGTAGTGACTGGCGTATTGCGACGAGCCAGTTGCTCGGCCACCATTGACCAGACGTTTTCAATTGGTGAGAGATCTGGAGAATGTGCTGGCCAGGGCAGCAGTCGAACATTTTCTGTATCCAGAAACACCCGTACAGGACCTGCAACATGCGGTCGTACATTATCCTGCTGAAATGTAGGGTTTCGCAGGGATCGAATGAAGGGTAGAGCCACAGGTCGTAACACATCTGAAATGTAACACCCACTGTTCAAAGTGCCGTCAATTCGTACAAGAGGTGACCGACACGTGTAACCAATGGCATCCCATACCATCACGCCGGGTGACACGCCAGTATGGCGATGACGAATACACGCTTCCAATGTGCGTTCACCGCTTTGTCGCCAAACACGGATGCGACCATCATGATGCTGTAAACAGAACCTGGATTCCTCCGAAAAAATGATGTTTTGCCATTCCTGCACCCAGGTTAGTCGTTGAGTACACCATCGCAGGTGTTCCTGTCTGTGATGCAGCTTCAAGGATAACTGTAGCCATGGTCTCCGAGCTGATAGTCCATGCTGGTGCAAACGTCGTCGAACTATTCGTGCTGGTGGCTGTTGTCTTGCAAACGTCCCCATCTGTTGACTCAGGGATCGAGACGTGGCTGCACGATCCGTTACAGCCATGCGGATAAGATGCCTGTCATCTCGACTGCTAGTGATACGAGGCCGTTGGGATCCAGCACGGCGTTCCGTATTACCCTCCTGAACCCGACGATTCCATATTCTGCTAACAGTCATTGGATCTCAGCCAAAGCGAGCATCAATGTCGCGATACGATAAATCGCATCCGCGATACGCTACAATCCGACCTTTATCAAAGTGGAAAACGTGATTGTACGCATTTGTCCTCCTTACACGAGGCAGCACAACTACGTTTCACCAGGCAACGCCGGTCAACTGCTGTTTGTGTATGAGAAATCGGTTGGAAACTTTCCTCATGTCAGCAAGTTGCAAGTGTCGCCACCGGCGCCAACCTGCTCTGGAAAGCTAATCATCTGCATATCACAGCATCTTCTTCCTGTCGGTTAAATTTCGCGTCTGCAGCACGTCATCTTCGTGGTGTAGCAATTTTAATGGCCAATAGTGTAAATAATCAGAGCGAACAATCATTAATGGCCAAAAATGGCGAAGGCAATGTAAATTTTTGTGTAAGTCGTACTGAAGCAGTTCCTGTGTTAGATGACTTTTTTTCTAGTGTGCAGCAAAAGGAACCTGTCGCAGCAGAAATGGTGGAGTTTTGTGTATGCTGACGAAATACCTGCTGAACAGCATGCAGCTACAGTAAATATCGTTGCAGACACAGTGAGTGGCACACTATACTCTGACGTGTGCTATTTGAAACATTGCTGAGATCTAGGGTGCAAGTAAAATGTTATCATTGCTAATAATAAAGAACAATTTGATGTCGATGATTTGTATTCTGATTGGCTCAGTAAATATGAATGTGATTCCCAGTCGCGAGGCTGCGTTGGGCAAGCCAGTTTAGAAAAAAATGGCTCTGAGCACTATGGGACTCAACTTCTGAGGTCATTAGTCCCCTAGAACTTAGAACTAGTTAAACCTAACTAACCTAAGGACATCACAAACATCCATGCCCGAGGCAGGATTCGAACCTGCGACCGTAGCGGTCTTGCGGTTCCAGACTGCAGCGCCTTTAACCGCACGGCCACTTCGGCCGGCAAGCCAGTTTAGAGAGTAGGTTATTAACACAAAGGTGGGCAACTGAAAAATTTAAAGTAGACGGGGAATCGTGTAGTTTGAGCAAAATTCAGACAGAATTTCTAGCTGCTTTCGGCGAAATATTTAGTGAAGATGACGATATTGATCCTCCAAGCGATGTATTAGTTACTACATTGTATATCGATAGTTTTAAGGTTCAGATGGTTCAAATGGCTCTAAGCACTATGGGACTTAACATCTGAGGTCATTAGTCCCCTAGACTTAGAACCACTTAAACCTTACTAACCTAAGGACGTCACACACATCCATTCTCAAGATAGGATTCGAACCTACGACCGTAGCAGCAGCGCGGTTCCGGACTGAAGCACTTAGAACCGCTAGGCCGCAGCGGCCGGCTTGTTTTAAGGAAATAGAGAATGATTTATTGGTGGAAATAGAGCTAACGAGAGAATATGATGAGAAAGTCCAGCCTATTGTAAATGTAGTTGTCAATGATGTAGCAGAAGACTCTCTGGTCGGCTTCGGGATCGACGTGAGTGGTGTCTCCGAACCGTTCTTCAGTCAGATTAATAATGGTGATGTTGTAGTGTATTCATTTACCGGTATGAAAATTAAGATGGCTTCTGGCAGTTACAGTGGACCAATAAAAAGTGAAGCCATCTTTGAAGAAAATATTCATGGAGTCACATGTGTACATGGATTGTTCGGCATAGACTTTCTGGCCAAATATGCGGGTGACATCAGTTACCTACACAGATTCACTGAATTAAACGCTGGTGCCAATCGGAAGCGTATTGCATTCAAAAGTTCACTTCCTGGAAGCCACTTTGTACATAGATGGACGTTAAGTATTTTGGGGTTTGGTTTTTGTATGTGTGTCTATTATATTTATTATTTTTGTATGTAATTGAGCCTGTGGATTAATTCTTGGTGCGTGGAGGTGACACTGGATTTTATGGCTGTATTAACTCGTGTTATCATTAAACTGTCAATTTAGCTAGTTTTCTGCAGTCATGTTTATTTTGTATGATGACAGCTGATGTGTAAATACATTTGTTCGTACATTTGCACTGACAGTACTTTACTGATGAGAGATTCTGTTCGTTGACGTGTGCAGTGTTGTGGTCAGTGTTCTTTTGGAGTGGAAACACAATAACAACTATAGAAGCAACAAACTGTAATCACATGTATTCATCTCGGCGTCGCACCTCCGTCTCTGTTCTCATGACTATACTGTCATATGGTTTTGGTGGGTTTACACAGCGTCACTTATGAGAGGGTGTTTAGATTGGAGGATGAGATGGCTTATGGATTAAGTTCGTTTCTTTGTTAGACAATTGTGTAAGGCTATTGTAGCAATGCTGGCTGCACTTACTCAGCCAACACCGTAGGCTAACGCAGCGAGCAGTTCGACACATCAAGTGTTACTTTTAGTGAGTGCGAAGTGAAAATTCCAGGTTTAATGTTATTTTAGTCGGTGAAAGAGAACAAGTTGCGGCGGCGCACCGAAAAAGACTACGTAAGACTGAAACAAAGGGGCACGTGATGCAGGAGAAACAATCTTTTTTTTTTAATTCATTTTCATTGTTTAAGCAGGTAACTGGCAGCACAGCCACTGGTTGCTTAAATATAATACAGTGTTGCGATATTTATTGTCTTACTTTCACACAAGATGTTACTGTCACCCCACGACGAGGTACACATGAAATTAATTAATTTATTATGTCTTTGATATGTAACATGTTGTACCATCTGACTTTAAACTGATACACTCAAAAATTTAAACATGTTTAGTTTAGGATCCCGGTTGTGCACCGCACATACTGACCATGAAAATGCTCAAAATTTTCCACTTTTATGTTCATGTACGTCATATTTTGCTCGTCACTATATGGATCTATCTGATAAATTGGCTAAATTCTTTTTGGTGCATCCCTTACCTTGGTCAATTGAAAGAGGAGGAAAATTCATATAAGAAAGTTGTGCCATAACAATATTAACTGGAATAGTTCGTGGCACAGAGATTATGAACTGATTTTTAGCACTACAACAAAACTTTGCAATTACTTCACATAAAATTTTGGGTTCTCTCACAGTTTGGTGCGTGGATGAAGAGGCAAGGTCTGTGCTGGTCTGGGTGGTGATCCCGTCATATACGTTCCAGTGACAGAAATTTCTCATGCTTTCAGTCGTGACACTTAGAAATATTCTTCGTGAGTTCACTGGGGATTTAAGAGTTTTTCCGCAGTAGACAGGACTCTGATTTATTCCTACCAGTAGCTCAGAGGAGCTTATAATTTTGCGTTTGGAGTAAATCTGGACTTTGAATTTGGACATCATGTAATTCAGTTTGCCAGTGTGGGGCTTTGAATTTTTTTTAAGCAGAAGTTACACTTAGGTTTAGTGCATTCTCTGTCAAATGAACTTCTGTTGTATGTGGGTTACTGTGGAGGTTAGTTTCTGTTAATTTTTTGCTGTGTACACGCTCTGTGTTTTCCAAATGGTTCAAATGGCTCTGAACACTGTGGGACTTAACATCTAAGGTCATCAGCCCCCTAGAAATTAGAACTACTTAAACCTAACTAAGCTAAGGACATCACACACATCCATGCCCGAGACAGGATTCGAACCTGCGACCGTAGCGGTAGCGCGGTTCCAGACTAAAGCGCCTAGAACCGCTCGGTCACTGCGGCCGGCTCTGTGTTTACCAACTATTTTATTTCTTATATAGTGTATTCGCTAACCACTATATTTTGAGCTGGAGCTATTTTTAAATCTCTTATCTGCGTAGTCACTTTCACCAGCCTACGTATTACTGTGCGAATTTCACACGCAATAACCTTTATTTGTTAAACTTTAACAGTTATAGTTGGGATATATTATTTGATGTTGATGCCCCTATGTCCGCCTAGCAACTGTTTATCTGTCGGATTAATATACCACACGCGAATTTATTAGTTTATATTTATTTTATATGGTAGGCTATAAAATAATGGGAAGAAGACTTTTTATCATCTACAGAAAGGACGACTCGGAGCCACTGTTGTCACATATACCAACTGCTTCTTCATCGTTTTTTGTGTACTTACTTTTCTCTTTCTTGCAGGCTATAACATCATGTTGCTTATTCGTAACACTGTGACGTATTTTTTGCGCATTTTATGTATAGGCTACTACAACAATGCAGAATAAGTGACAAATGAAAAACTCAAACAGATGTATTTAAGTTATTTACTCTCCTGCATGCTCACACACACACACACACACACACACACACACACACACACACACACAGAGGGAAAGAGAGGGGGGTGGAGGGAGCGAGTGTGAGAGGGTGTGAGTGTGAGTTTACATAATCTTATAATACAGGGTGAGTCAAAAGCCCTTGGACACCTTCATAAGTTGGAAGATAAAAGGTAAAATTGAAATGTGAGAATGGGAATATAGGTTTGATGTGGGGCCGCAACTCCTGGAGTGAATGTCATTCATGGCCGTCATCTTGAAATCCGCCATTTTGGATGCAAGTCATTTTTTTAATGGGAAGGGGGTGTATGACTCATCAAATAACACTCGCTTGAGCTCTAGAATTGAGTGGTATAATTTGTTTTTGTCTATCTTGTACAGTTTAGAGGTTATTAATGTGTTCAAAGTTGGGAAATTTCCTTCATACCATTTTAAATCAGCTGGAACAAAGAGAGACATGAGTCAGTATCAAGGTAAATTTGAACATTAATAACTTCTAAACTGTACAAGATAGACAAAAATAAATTACACCACTCAATTCTAGAGCTCAAGGGAGTGTTATTTGATGTGTCATACACCCCCTTCCCATTTAAAAAAAATGACTTGAATTCAAAATGGTGGATTTCAAGATGGCGGCCATGAATGACATTTACTCCAATAGTTGCGGCCCCACGTCAGACCTATGTTCCCACTATCACATTTCAATTTTCCCTTTAATCTTCCAACTTATGAAGGTGTCCAAGGACTTTTGACTCTCCCTGTATAGTCGCCCATATAAGTTAAGTATTACTCGAAGTTTATTTTCGATGTTCATATACAATATGAATAGATACAGTACGCGGAATCGCTCAACAACTGCGTTGCTATCAGATTCCCTCCTCCCCCTCCGACAATTCCCCTCCCCCTTATGAGGACATGTGCTGTTACCAGATCCCCCCCCCCTCCAGTTCCCCCACTCCACACCACCCTCTCTGTTATAGGCCAATTGCCCCATGTATAAATGTCAATAGTAATATCGGTATATAATACCTGGGCCATTTTGTTTACAATAGGCTCTCTGGTGAACTTCTTATCTCGAAAAACTTGTGTGGGAACATGATCGCATTTAGAGCGACAACTTTTCCGTGACCAACTTGCAGGAGAATGATCCATTGTACGAGCACGTAGCTGATTGCCATATTTGTGGCCTGCTGTTGGATAGAGATGCGGAAACTCCTCTGGTGGTCTAGGTTTTTTGAGCGCTATGAATGGATCTCTTTGAGCACGTTGTGCTTGTCGTCTAGCCTCTTTTTCTACGTGGTCTGCCTTCTTCTTTATTAGTGTTTTGTATGACATTCACTGTTTGGCATATAGTGACAGGTCATATTGTTGCGTTGTGGTTTTAGCTCGATATTGTGAGGACAGCGTCTTCTGCCGTTCATTGTAACACTCCTTGGCTAACCATGGGTGTGATCTTCTATCTTACATTTCTGTTTGACGTTATTGCAGAGTCACTGGGCATAGTTCCACTGCTTCCATTGCCTGCTGTAGCTGTATTAGGCACCTTGCTTTTTCTACACTACTGGCCATTAAAATTGCTACACCAAGAAGAAATGCAGATGATAAACGGGTATTCATTGGACAAATATATTAAACTAGAACTGGCATGTGATTACATTTTCACGCAATTTGGGTGCATACATCCTGAGAAATCAGTACCCAGAACAATCGCCTCTGGCCGTAATAACGGCCTTGATAGGCCTGGGCATTGAGTCAGACAGAGCTTGGATGGCGTGCACAGGTACAGCTGCCCATGCAGCTTCAACACAATACCACAGTTCATCAAGAGTAGTCACTGGCGTATTGTGACGAGCCAGTTGCTCGGCCACCATTGACCAGACGTTTTTCTATTGGTGAGAGATCTGGAGAATGTATCCAGGAAGGCCCGTACAGAACCTGCAACATGCGGTAGTGCATTATCATGCTAAAATGTAGGGTTTCGCAGGGATCGAATGAAAGGTAGAGCCACAGGTCGTAACACATCTGAAATGTAACGTCCACTGTTGAAAGTGCCATCAATGCGAACACGAGGTGACTGAGACGTGTAACCAATGGCACCCCATATCATCACGCTGGGTGATACGACAGTATCGCGATGACGAATACACGCTTCCAATGTCCGTTCTCTGCGATGTCGCCAAACACGGATGCGATCATCATGATGCTGTAAACAGAACGTGGATTCCTCCGAAAAAATGACGTTTTGCCATTCGTGCACTCAGGTTCGTCGTTGAGTACACCATCGCAGGCGCTCCTGTCTGAAAGAACAGATACCATCGGTGACCAAGCAGCTCGTTAGAATGAAATTACAATGAAACGAACACTCTTAGCTGCTTACAGGCGTTGACATACGTCGACGGGGACAGATGAAAATGTGTGCCCCGACCGGGACTCGAACACGGGATCTCCTGCTTACATGGCAGAAGCTCTATCCATCTGAGCCACCGAGGACACAGAGAAGAGCGCAACTGCAGGGATTTATCTCTGGCACGCCTCCCGCGAAACCCACATTCTTAACGTATTTTCCCGCTCTACATTCGTAATGCCCCCCCCCCCCCTGCCAACCTCCATTATACGCATTACTCGCGGCGCGTTGCCGATTCCCGTAAGAGTTCGGGCACTGTTTGTGCATCCGCACGGAAGAAGAAGATGGTCAAGTAGCCGATGAGCCTTAACTATATATATATTAAGCTGGTATCTCTTCTTTCGGACATGTCTCTCATTAATAAACGGTCACAATGCCCACATAGTACTAGGGACAGAAAGTTGGCTGAAACCAGATGTAAACAGTAATGAAATTCTAAACTCAGATTGGAAAGTATACCGCAGAGACAGGCTGGACAGTGAAGGGGGAGGCGTGTTTATAGCGATAAGGAGTGCAATACTATCGAAGGAAATTGACGGAGATCCGAAATGTGAAATAATTTGGGTGAAGGGCACGGTTAAAGCAGGCTCAGACATGGTAACTGGATGTCTCTATAAACCCCCTGGCTCAGCAGCTGTTGTGACTGAGCACCTGAAGGATAATTTGGAAAATATTTCGAGTAGATTTCCCCACCATGTTATAGTTCTGGGTGGAGATTTTAATTTGCCGGATATAGACTGGGAGACTCAGACGTTCATAACGGGTGGCAGGGACAAAGAATCCAGTGAAATTTTTTTAAGTACTTTATCTGAAAACTACCTTGAGCAGTTAAACAGAGAACCGACTCGTGGCGATAACATATTAAACCTTCTGGTGACAAACAGACCCGAACTATTTGAAACAGTTAACGCAGAACAGGGAATCAGCGATCATAAAGCGGTTACTGCATCGATGATTTCTGTCGTAAATAGAAATATTAAAAAAGGTAGGAAGATTTTTCTGTTTAGCAAAAGTGAAAAAAAGCAGATTTCAGAGTACCTGACGGCTCAACACAAAAGTTTTGTTTTAAGTACAGATAATGTTGCGGATCAGTGGATAAAGTTCAAAACCATCGCACAGTATGCGTTAGATGAGTATGTGCCAAGCAAGATCGTAAGAGATGGAAAAAGAGCCACCGTCGTACAACAACCGCGTTAGAAAACTGCTGCGGAAGCGAAGGGAACTTCACAGCAAACATAAACATAGCCAAAGCCTTGCAGACAAACAAAAATTACGCGAAGCGAAATGTAATGTGAGGAGGGCCATGCGAGAGGCGTTCAAAGAATTCGAAAGTAAAGTTCTATGTACTGACTTGGCAGAAAATCCTAAGAAATTTTGGTCTTACGTCAAAGCGGTAGGTGGATCAAAAGAAAATTTCCAGACACTCTGTGACCAAAATGGTACTGAAACAGAGGATGACAGACTAAAGGCCGAAATACTAAATGTCTTTTCCCAAAGCTGTTTCACAGAGGAAGACTGCACTGTAGTTCCTTCTCTAGATTGTCGAACAGATGACAAAATGGTAGATATCGAAATAGACGAAAGAGGGATAGAGAAACAATTAAAATCGCTCAAAAGAGGAAAGGCCGCTGGACCTGATGGGATACCAGTTCGATTTTACACAAAGTACGCGAAGGAACTTGCCCCCCTTCTTGCAGCGGTGTACCGTAGGTCTCTAAAAGAGCGTAGCGTTCCAAAGGATTGGAAAAGGGCACAGGTCATTCCCGTTTTCAAGAAGGGACGTCGAACAGATGTGCAGAACTATAGACCTATATCTCTAACGTTGATCAGTTGTAGAATTTTGGAACACGCATTATGTTCGAGTACAATGACTTTTCTGGAAACTAGAAATCTACTCCGTAGGAATCAGCATGGGTTTCGAAAAAGACGATCGTGTGAAACCAAGCTCGCGCTATTCGTCCACGAGACTCAGAGGGCCATAGACACGGGTTCCCAGGCAGATGTCGTGTTTCTTGACTTCCGCAAGGCGTTCGATACAGTTCCCCACAGTCGTTTAATGAACAAAGTAAGAGCATATGGACTATCAGACCAATTGTGCGATTGGATTGATGAGTTCCTAGATAACAGAACGCAGCATGTCATTCTCAATGGAGAGAAGTCTTCCGAAGTAAGAGTGATTTCAGGTGTGCCGCAGGGGAGTGTCGTAGGACCGTTGCTATTCAAAATATACATAAATGACCTTGTGGATGACATCGGAAGTTCACTGAGGCTTTTTGCGGATGATGCTGTGGTATATCGAGAGGTTTCAACAATGGAAAATTGTACTGAAATGCAGGAGGATCTGCAGCGAATTGACGCATGGTGCAGGGAATGGCAATTGAATCTCAATGTAGAAAAGTGTAATGTGCTGCGAATACATAGAAAGAAAGATCCCACATCATTTAGCTACAATATAGCAGGTCAGCAACTGGACGGAGTTAATTCCATAAATTATCTGGGAGTACGCATTAGGAGTGATTTAAAATGGAATGATCATATAAAGTTGATCGTCGGTAAAGCAGATGCCAGACTGAGATTCATTGGAAGAATCCTAAGGAAATGAAATCCGAAAACAAAGGAAGTAGGTTACAGTACGCTTGTTCGCCCACTGCTTGAATACTGCTCAGCAGTGTGGGATCCGTACCAGATAGGGTTGATAGAAGAGATAGAGAAGATCCGACGGAGAGCGGCACGCTTCGTTACAGGATCGTTTAGTAATCGCGAAAGCGTTACGGAGATGATAGATAAACTCCAGTGGAAGACTCTGCAGGAGAGACGCTCGGTAGCTCGGTTCGGGCTTTTGTTGATATTTCAAGAACATACCTTCACCGGGGAGTCAAACAGTATATTGCTCCCTCCTGTGTATATCTCGCGAAGAGACCATGAGGATAAAGTCAGAGAGATTAGAGCCCACACAGAGGCATACCGACAATCTTTCTTTCCACGAACAATACGAGACTGGAATAGGATGGAGCACCGATAGAGGTACTCAAGGAACCCTCCGCCACACACCGTCAGGTCGCTTGCGGAGTATGGATGTAGATGTAGATGTAGATTTTACCGAATTTTTAAGATGACATATGTAAATATGGGTTTGGCTGCTATTTTGTCGTTTTGCGGGAAACACGCGTAAAACACGTTGTTGTAAGTGTTTAATAAATATCACCAACAATATATGACGCTATTTACAGCCAGTCGTTTTAAACTTTACCGGTTTTCCCCCAGTATTCCGCAAAAACTTGCATTTTAATCAAAAGACTCTACTTACAGTTTTTAGGCAATTCGTTAAAATTATGTCGATTCTCTCCGACTACTCCGCAAATAGCCTCTTTTTCTCAGGATGACACTCCACAGCGGACCTACGTTTCACTTAAAACGAATTCATCCCTTGCACTTTTAGTGTATGACATAGCTGTCAGCTCCCCTAACACTTTATGATTACACTGGACTTGTAAAAAATAACGACATGGAACATTTCAACTGAGAAGGCTATATACACCACTGTCCATTAAAACTGCTACACCACGAAGATGACGTGCTACAGACGCGAAATTTAACCGACAGGAAGAAGATGCTGTGATATGCAAATGATTAGCTTTTCACAGCATTCACACAAGGTTGACGCCGGTGGTGACACCTACATTGCTGCTCGCGTTGGTCGAGATCCAATGACTGTTAGCAGAATATGGAATCGGTGGGTTCGGGAGGGTAATACGGAACGCCGTGCTGGATCCCAACGGCATCGCATCACTAGCAGTCGAGATGACAGGCATCTTATCCGCATGGCTGTAACGGATCGTGCAGCCACGTCTCGATCCCTCAGTCAACAGACGGGGACGTTTGCAAGACAACCACCATCTGCACGAACAGTTCGATGAAGTTTGGAGCAGCATGGACTATCAGCTCGGAGACCACGGCTGCAGTTACCCTTGACGCTGCATCACAGACAGGAGCGCCGGCGATGGTGTACTCAACGACGAACCTGGGTGCACTAATGGGAAAACGTCATTTTTTCGGTTAAATCCAGGTACTGTTTACAGCATCAATATCGTCGCATCCGTGTTTGGCGACATCGCGGTGAACGCACATTGGAAGCGTGTATTTGTCATTGTCATACTGGCGCATCACCCGGCGTGATGGTATGGGGTGCCGTTGGTTACACGTGTCGGTCACCTCTTGATCGCATTGACGGCACTTTGAACAGTGGACGTTACGTTTCAGATGTGTTACGACCCGTGGTTTTACCCTTCATTCGATCCCTGCGAAACCCTACATTTCAGCAGGATAATGCACGACCGCATGTTGCAGGTACTGTACGGGCCTTTCTGGATACAGAAAATGTTCGACTGCTGCCCTGACCAGCACATTCTCCAGAACTCTCACCAACTGAAAACGTCTGGTCAATGGTGGCGGAGCAACTGACTCGTTACAATACACTAGTCACTACTCTTGATAAACTGTGGTATCGTGCTGAAGCTGCATGGGCAGCTGTACCTGTACACGCCATCCAAGCTCTATTCGACTCAATGCCCAGGCGTATCAAAGCCGTTATTACGGCCAGAGGTGGCTGTTCTGGGTACTGATTTCTCAGTATCTATACACCCAAATTGCTTGAAAATGTAATCACGTGTCAGTTCTAGTATATTACATTTGACCAATGAATACCCGTTTATTATGTGCATTTCTTCTTGGTGTAGCAATTTTAATGGCCAGTAGTGTACTTCACTAATACGCTCCAGGCTTCCGCTGCTACCGCCGGTGTAAGAATAGGAGAGTTACGCACAGTACTTAGCACGCTGAAGGCGGCTCAGATCCAGATCACTGTGGTGAAAGGGCCGCCTTGTCTCCCGGACGGCGCACGGCTGTCTGACGTCACCAACCCCTTACGGCGCCGAGGCTTCTACCCTCGGCGTGCCTTGCAGCTGTGCCAAGCCCTCAGTAGGTCTTTTCTGTCATTTAGGCTGGTTCGTCCGTGAGCTGCAGTATGAAGTGAATTAATCCAGCTCATCGAATATTCATCTTTATTACTTCAGAATTCGGATATTTTTCCTGTACCTTTCGACGAAATTTCAGGACGGGGTTCAAAATGGCTCTGAGCACTATGGGACTCAACTGCTGAGGTCATTAGTCCGCTAGAACTTAGAACTAGTTAAACCTAACTAACCTAAGGACATCACAAACATCCATGCCCGAGGCAGGATTCGAACCTGCGACCGTAGCGGTCCTGCGGTTCCAGACTGCAGCGCCTTTAACATCACGGCCCCTTCGGCCGGCTCAGGACGGGGGAGGGGGGTGGGTGGTGGGGGGACGAAACGTCTCTGGCTACGTCTTTGATGTTCTAGGTATTTCATAAAACGTAGCGTTATTTCATGTCCATCTTTTCATTTTTATGGATGCTTTCCAACATCGAATAAATGAGTTCTTCGGGCATGGTCTGTTATCAGAGTAAATATTTGACAAAAGTAAATAAAACATTAGCTGATACACTTTCCTCTACATCTAAATAATGACCGTGTTCTAATTTTTCTATAAACAATACTTCCTGGGGCGATATATAATATTTTGCTTCTTTCGCGTTTTTTTAGATGTCGGAGAGTCCATTTATCAGGCCATACGGAAGTAGAAAGAGAAAATCTACTCTCCAGACGAAGTCCTTAGCTGTATAGAGAGTGGAAAATAGACAGACGATAAGTTAGAATTTTTGTTGGATGATTAGACTTTGGGTGAGGATGAAGAGGATCCCGCTAAGTTCCAAGATGTACCCGGAGCTACAGAAGTACACGGCGCTACTGAAGTACCAGGTGCAACATCTGACATAGCAACGGCAGGGCCCAGTGACAAAGCCTCAGAATCCGACACGGTTTCTCAGCACTGCCAGAGTCCCATGTCTCCCCTTTTTCTTCCTGGAGACAAATGGAGTGAGGAACCACCACATAATAGGGAGGACTTACCTTTTATTGGTTCTCCATGACTTTTGCAGAACCCCTCTCCTATTACACCAATGTCATTTTTCTTCTTGCTATTTATCCAAAACTTCTTGGAACTAACAGTGACAGAGACAGATGCTTTTGCCTTAGAAATGTTTTTCGACAGTGAAAACGACGACCACTGACGCCGAGCGGTTCTCGGTCCTTCAGTCCGGAACCACGCTGCTGCTACGGTCGCAGGTTCGAATCCTGCCTCGGGCATGGATGTGTGTGGTGTCCTTAGGTTAGTTAGGTTTACGTAGTTCTAAGTCTAGGGGACTGATGACCTTAGATGTTAAGTCCCATAGTGCTTAGAGACAGTGAAAACCAGCGTGTCAGTATAACTTCTTGTAAATATACCACCATCGAAGAATAGGGCTCGAGCAGATGAACAGGGTAAAGGTCTATTGAAAAATACACTACCTATTTAGATTGCCCATCGCTAAATATATGAGCGGTGGTAGGTATCTTTTACAGAAGAGATGCCTGCATTTTACCAGAAATTATGCTAGAATGCCATCCATCGAAAAAACTTTGGCAGTGATAAATCATTTCAGTAACACTATGGAGACAGTCTGTTATCCAGGGGAAAACCTCTCGATAGATGAGCCTATGGTCGGTTGGAGGGAAGGCTGAAGTTTCGCCAATACGTACAGGGGAAGCGCCACAGATCTGAGATGAAACTGTACGAATTAGCTGATCCTACTGGGCTTGAAACTAAACTCCACTTATACAGCAGTACTGAGGATCCAGTAGTAGGAGGGATGGACCATGCTTCAGAACTGATTAGGAAAATGACGGAGGGGAGAACGAATGTTGGCCACGGTTTCTTTATGACAATTATTGTAATATTATCTCCCTCGCCAATGAAGTACTTGCAGAAAGATGCTTCTGCACTGGCACTCTTCGCTCGGAGTCGGAAAGGTAATCTTCAAGAAATTATTGGGATGAAATTGAAAAAGGAGAATCACCGTTTCTCGTTTCAACGAATATGGCGTATGTTCTTGTAAATGGAGGGACCAACGGGAAGTGCTGGCCGTATCCAATGAACTCCGGAGCGAAATGGTGGACACTAGAACCCGCCGTGGAATCTCCATCAAGAAACCAAACATGACTGCCCAATACAATAAAAGTATGAAAGGCGCTGACAATAGCGATCAAATGCTCGCCTTTTATTCCATTGCCCACAAGACGTTGAGATGGTATAAGAGGGCTGGACTTCATGCATTCTATCTCATGTTGGTAAATGCACACTATTTATACCTAAAGTGTGAGATATAAAAAATCGATCTTCACGATTTCCAATTGGCCATAGTTTCAAATTTCCCAGAACAAGGATAACCAGAAGCAAACAGACAGAACAGGTGAAAAAACCTCAGATGGAAGAACGCGTCGTAAGACGAGTAAAAATGTTATGGACAGGAAGAAAAAAAAGAGAGGACTCGATTTATTTTTGCCCTCAGTATCCAGAGCAACCAGGGTTTTGTCTTTCTCTCTGCCTTACGGAGTACCGTAAGTACTAGTTTCTTTTCATTGATTTTGTTACATCTGTATTATTTTTTATTACTGGAACTTTAGGATAATTGTATGTGCTATTTTAGAAGTCTGTTTCTTTATTCTTACACATTTAGATAAATTATATATAGATTGTCATTACTTTGTACTTCTTGTGTCTGTCCATTCAAGTTTTGAAGTTTAGGCTTGTTTTGAATATACAGGGTGCTTCACAATTCATGTTACACACTTCTAGAGGCTCTAGAGTGGCCTTAGTAGATCAAGTTTTACATAGAAACCCATGTCCATAAACGTCATCCAACGACACTACACAGCGTCGAAGTTATAAGAGCAGGTGCCTGTAAATGAACTATATGAAATACAATCGTCATAACTTCAGAACGGTTTGCGTCACGACGTTCGAACTGCACAGTTGGCCGCGGGCCATGATGGGAATCAGTATGCGCATGCATAGTTTGGTTTAGCGACGAAGCCCACTTTGATTTGGACGGGTTCGTCAATAAGCAAAATTGGGACATTTGGGGACTGAGAATCCTCATTTCGCGACCGAGAAGTCTCTTCACCCTCAACAGGGGGCTGTGTGGTGTGCAATTTCCAGTCATGGAATAATCGGTATGATAGTCCTTGATGGCATAGTGCCTACCGAACGGTACCTGAATTGAGTGTCATGTAATATTTTGTGTAATATAATATCTTGTATAGACACCTTTTATTAACCTGACACGTTCCACATCATTACGAAGTGTCGTATTCATGATCTATGGAACAAGTACTAATCTAATCTAATCTAATCTAAAAGGTTTTGTAAGATGATTTCATCACCATTATCCAAAGTGACCATGATTTCGATAAGATGTGGTTCATGCAAGACGGAGCTCGATCTCATCGAAGAAGGAGTGTTTGATGTCCTGGAGGAGCACTTTGGGGACCGCATTCTGGCTCTGAGGTACCCAGAGGCCACTGGCATGGGCCTCGATTGTCCGCCATATTCTCCGGATCTGAACACATGCGACTCTTTCCTGTGGGGCTATATTAAAGACAAGGTGTACAGCAATAACCCCAAAACCATTGCTGACATGAAAACAGCCATTCGGAGTTCTTCGGCAGCATAGATGTTCCGACTCTTCAGCGGCTCATGCAGAATTTCGCTATTCGTCTGCGCTACATCACCGCCAATGATGGCAGGCAATCTAACATGTCATAACTTAAATCCGAATATCTGTGGTGAGGTTTGCATGTTGAATAAAGTGTGTGCACGCCGTACTTTGTAACTAATTTATGTTTTTTTTTCATATGGTTCATTAATTGAAACCCTGTATGTATATACAGGGTGGTTATGTGATAATGTTACAAACTTTCCAGGATGATGGAGAAGGATAATTGTATCAGTTTAAGGTAAGGCTCCATGTACCGAAAACGAACGAGTCGAAAGCTATAAGCGGAAACCGTTCTGATACCTCTGACAGTGGAATACATATACTGGTACTGTTATTGCTAAGACTGAAGGGTAGGCAACTTTCAGAGGTGGTAGTACGGACCAAAACAAGGAAAACTTGTCCAGTAAGCATGGGGTCTCAGGCATACCTAAGGTGATATGACACTTATTCATCTACGCTACTGTGAAACACATCTTCTCTAATGAACAAGTGCTCATAGCTCTTAAGGTATGTATTTTAGTCCATGTTTACGATGTTTTTTTCCCATTTTTGTCAATATTACGATCTCTGAAAATTGCTCACGCTACAGTCTTAACAAAAACAGTACCAGTACATGTATTCCACTGTCAGAGCTATGAGAACGGTTTTCTCTTCTAACTTTCGACTCGATCGTTTCCAATATAAGGCGCCTTACCTCAAATTGATACAATTATGCTCCTCCATCATCTTAGAAAGTTTGCAACATCATAACGGAACCAGGGTTCCCATGCAAAACTCGATCTACTAAGTTCCACCTATAACCTCCAGAAGCGTGTAACATGAATTGTGAAGTACCCTGAGATGTATACATACAAGTGGAAGCAATGAATGTTCAGTCTTTATGTATTTACAGATTTTTATATATAATTATTCCCCTGTATAGTAAACAGATTCTTTTCATCGATTAATATTTGTCTCCAGTTTTCTAAGACTCTTATGTCTCAATTTCAATACCTAAACATCCCATCAAAAATAAAAATAAAAAGATTTGTTTTTGACGTTTTTGTAAAAGATATAAAAAGACAATAAATTTAGTAAAGTTATCAAATAGATGTTTATCGTGGTGGTCTGCGCCCTCCACTGTAGCGTGACGTCAAAATTATATTGATATGGCGGTATTATTTTTTATAGTATGTGTCGTATTGTTCAGTCACTTACGATCAGTTTAAGTTAAAAAAAAATCCTGCCCAGGTGGAAATAAATCACCGGTAGAACGTCACGAATGTGTTAAAAACGACGATTTTCCATAATCCGCAGCACGGAATAATATGTCTACAGAGCGCATCTGAGTACAAGAAAATGCCTAGGCCGAGGCTGCCCCGCAACAAATAATATAAAATGCCCTTCCACCTTCTCCCCGCACGCAGCGGGCGCAAAACAGACCTGTGCAGCTGACTGCCCGGGGGAACTGTCCCTTCCGCCGTGGTGTGCAAAGTCGCACGCCTCTGTCCAGCTTTATGAGATCCTCTCAGAGGATCCCGCTGAAATATTTGCTCTGATAATTTACGTTCTCCTTGCACATCGTATTTCAGCGGACTGCGTGCGCGAGTTTGCGTCCCTCCTCGTTATTTGTGGTGCATTTCGTATCATTCTGGAATGTCAGCGGCATACGTATCGCGAAAAAGGAAGATTTGAAAGACCTTGTTTAATGCATAGCATTCACTGTATTGCACTGAAAATATCTACACAGAGTGCAAAATTTTGAAGATATGTTTGGGGTGCGTCTTGTCTGGAAACAGACATTTTCGACTCACTCACGATACTTGCAGTTTAAGACGGTAACGTTCGCTTCACTCTTCACCCTCAAGCTTGCATTCGACACACTGGTTGGGGGTTTCCCTCGCTGATTAAATGTACGTTTTATTACCCTCCACAAGCGTCGAAAAATTATTTTATAAAACCTACACCTCATATCATTCTAGAAAGTCTCCTTTAAAGTACTCCTCTACTTACACATTATAGTGTAATCCTGTTCAGCGTTGTGTTTACACATTATTTAATCACCTGACCCATGTTTTTTTTCGCGGGTCCTCCCTCAGCATGGCCTCTGCTTTTCCCTCTATTTGCTATACCCTGTCATCACAAGTCAGATTGTTGTGGGTGCTTACTTCCAGACTGTATTGTGTTGTATGGTAACCAGGGGCCTAGAGACGACGGGAGAGGCTCCGTCCCTGCCGCAGTCGCAGTGGTCCACAACCTCACGACGACTACCGCAGTCCATTCCCCCCCGCCCCCGACTGAACCACTCCTTCAGGGTTATTGTGCGGTTCGGCCCCCGGTGGACCTTCCCCCCCCCCCCCCCCCCGACCAGGGAACGACTCTCACCAGACGAGTTTAATCCCTATGTTTGCATGGTAGAGTAATAGTGGTGTACGCTGAAGCGGAATAAAGGGAACCAGCCCGCATTCGCCGAGGTAGATGGAAAACCGCCTAAAAACCATCCACAGACTGGCCGGCTCACCGGACCTCAACACAAGTCCGCCGGGCGGATTCGTGCCGGGGACCATGCGCTCCGGAAAACCGTGCGTTAGACCGCACGGCTAAACAGGCGGGCCTTTACTTCCAGATACTTTTATGATCGTCAATGAAGTAATAGAACAGCAATCCCGCCCGGTTGGCCGTGCGGTCTAACGCACGGCTTTCCGGCCGGGAAGGAGCGCCTGGTCCCTGGCACGAATCCGACCGGCGGATTTGTGTCGAGGTCCGGTGAAACGGCCGGTCTGTGGATGGTTTTTATGAGGTTTTCCATCTACCTCGCCCAATGCGGACTGGTTCCCCTTATTCCGCTTCAGTTAACACTATGTCGGCGATTGCTGCGCAAACAAGTTCTCCAGGTACGCGTACACTACCATTACTCTACCACGTAGACATAGGGGTTACACTCGTTTGGTGTGAGACGTTCCCTGTGATGCATCATGGCGTGGAAGTAATGAGGCCTTGGTAGGTCGCTGGAGTTGGCACCACATCTGCAACATAAGTCACCTAATTCCCCTAAATTCTGGGAAGGGAGCGATAAGCTCTGATGCCATGTTCAATCACATCCCAGATGTGTTCAATCGGGTTCAGATCTGGTGAGATGGAAGGGCATCACATCAACTGGAACTCGCCACTGTGTTCCTTGAACCACTCCCTCACTCTCCTGGCCTTGTGACATGGCGCATTATCTTGTTGGAAAATGCCACTGTCATCAGGAAACATGATCGTCGTGAAGGGGTGTATGTGGTCTGCAAATAGTGTACGATACTCCTTGGCCATCATGGTGCCTTGCACGAGCTCTACTGGGTCCGTCGATGCCCATGAGAATGTTCTCCAGAGCATAACGAAGCCGCCACCAGCTTGTCGCTGTCATGCAGTACAAGTGTCAAGGAGCTGTTCCCCTGAAAGATGATGGATTCATATTTGCCCATCTTCATGATGAATAAGGTATCAGTATTCATCAGACCATGCAATGCTCTGCCACTGCCATAGTTGCTGATGTCATGGAGTTAATATTGGCACATGAATGGGTCATCAGCTGTGGAGGACCATTGTTAGGAGTGTTTTGTGCACACTTCTACTCTGAACAGCATTAAAGTCTGATGTTAGTTCCACAACAGTTCGCTGTCTATTCTGTTTTACGAGTCTGCCCAGTGTACAACATCCGACATGAGCACTGTCGGAACATGAGTGTGGTCTGAGCCTCTGCACTGCCGTCTTTCTAGGATCATTGTGAGTGCTGATAGGCCGACATGGTGGGCATGACCCATGCTATGCATTACGGTGGTGACAGCGTGCTCACAGATTATAGCGGTGCCACCTAGTGGTAGCGTCTACATCCGTGCCTTCTGGAGGGCTGTCAAAATTGTCAGACCGGATACCACAGCTTGGTTGATCCATTCTGCAATGCAGTTTTGTTACAGTGTGCGAGGAACAATTAACTGCCTCTAAATACCTTTTTTATAAGAAATTCTTCGAATTCTTTGCTCATGTATTCGTCTCCATTGTCTGAATATAGTATTCCTATTTTTTATGTTGAAAATTTTGTTTATATACCAGGTGATCAACAAGTCAGTATAAATTTGAAAACTGAATAAATCACGGAATAATGTAGATAGAGAAGTACAAATTGACACACGTGCTTGGAATGACATGGGGGTTTTATTGGAACCAACAAAATACAAACGTTCAAAAAATGTCCGACAGATGGCGCTTCATCTGACGAGAATAGCAATAATTAGTATAACAAAGTAAGACAAAGCAAAACTGACGTTCTTTACACGAAATGCTCAATATGTCCACCATGATTCCCCAACAATAGCTGCAATCGAGGAATAATGTTGTGAACAGCACTGTAAAGCATGTCCGGAGTTACGGTGAGGCATTGGCGTCGGATGTTGTCTTTCAGCATCCCTAGAGATGTCGGTCGATCATGATACATTTGCGACTTCAGGTAACCCCAAAGCCAATAATCACACGGACTGAGGTCTGGGGACCTGGGAGCAAAGCATGACGAAAGTGACGGCTGAGCACACAATCATCACCGAACGACTCACGCAAGAGATCTTTCACGCATCTAGCAGTATGGGGTGTTTTTTTTTGTTTTTTTTTCCTAATAAAACCCCATGTTATTCCAAGCATGTGCGTCAATTTCTATCTCTCTATCTACATTATTCCGTGGTTTATTAAGTTTTCAAATTTATACTGACTTTTTGATCACCCGGTACTTTGTATTCTTTGAATGACTGCATCACTTCGCTTTTAGCTTTTCGTAAATATTCTACCGAATATCTTGAATAATCATCAATGTATGTGACAACATATTGCACTCCACCAAGTGACTGTGTTCCAGAGACACACATTACATCACTGTGTGAAATACAACAGTTCATTTGTTCTGTTTTCAGTCTATGTGGGGATAAGTTTGACTTTCATCTTACCTTCAATGTACACACTGCACAACTGACTTATCTAGTTGTTCATTGCTTCAGCAGTTATTCCTTGACCTGTCCAAGAACATTTTTCCACACAATCCACTTATCATTTGGTGGTGACCACAGCCCCCTGTCCCCCCCCCCCCCTCTTCTTCCCCTCATCCACTTTCACCCACGTCAGTTCTAGCATATAAAAATGTTGCACTTAGGAGCCCCTGATGCTCTTCTCCATTTGGTACCTGTCACAGCTAGACACCCCAAGTGGCTGCTACTAATTGTGATATGCCCTGCATAGAAACATTACAGCAGAGGCATCTCTGGCACTCCTCTCAGTTTGGTGCTCCAAACGGCAGCTTAGTCTCTTCTGCTTCAAACTGGCCTGGCCTGTTTATTAGCTTTTTCAATGTGGTCTAGCCTTAGGGGCTGTAAATCCATTTCCTGACCAATGGTAAGATCTGTGATGGAGCCATAACCACGCCTTGAAATATTGAAACTGTCCTCACTATAGTAGGGCAGATTACCTTTCTATGAAGCTTTCATAATTATTTCCCTGTTTTGTTTCTTGACTCTATCTTTAGATTTTGCTGATGATGCCATTAATCCTTTATCAGTCACCTGATGACCTGATATCAAATAATATATGAAGTCTGCAATGTAAGCTGTAGTATGCAAGTCAACTGTTTGTCCACCACATTCTTCTGATAGTTTTATGCACACAATGCTAAAACCTGTACTTAGTAAATATCCACCAGCAGCTACTTGTACTAACTTTTCATGTCCAGTGTAAGTGATGAATTTATCACAATGGTAACCCATATGGTCTGTTGCTCCACTATCTAGAATGCACACATCATTTCTTTCATTTTCTCAGAAAATGGTGTAGGTCACATGCAACACTGTCCAACATGGTCAAACTTCTGTCATTTGTAAGATGACGTTTTACATCTCTGTATTTTGGTGTCAGCAACACACTCGTTCTAGCAGTTAGTGTCATTGACTTCAAAGATTTTTCATTTGCTTCCTTTCTATGGTTTTCTTGCTTATTGTTTGAAACATGATCATGAAATTGTGGATGATGTGCCAATACCATGTGTCCTTACTCTTGATAATGAAAACATTGCAGACCATGGTTATTCCATATATGGGAGGTAGACCTATCAAGATATGCACAGCTGCACACCAGAACCACAACCTTTGAACAGCAGTGCGTTGCATTTCACAAGGTAATCTAGGATCGATTTGTGCATTTTGTTTCCAATGTTCATTTATGCAAGCATTCTGTCCCACAAATCAAAATCTGTATGGAAAACTTTCAATGTATCTTATATTTTTGTTTTTACACAGTCAAGTGTGTTACTGACAACACTGTGTTTTACTGTTGTTAACAAGACTCCCATTGCCATTCATTTACCTTTTGTTCATCCATTTTAGGTTGCCACTACTGTTTACTGCTGAGTGTACCCTTAATTTTTTGAAACAAGTGACAATAATTATCTTACTGATGTACTGCACCAATAGACATAGTAGAGGAAGAAACTTTCCGATTTGTGTATTTTACTGCTAATTTTTGTAAAATCAAGTTGTGTCTATTACTTGAATGCTGATTTACTAATATTGTTTCTAGGTCCTCTTAGAAATTTCATTACTCATGTTTTTCCAGTGTGTTCAAAAGATCATCCAACCTGTTTTGTTATTTAGATGACACACCCACTCCCTGTCACTGTGGATCAGCAATCATGGGCCCTTAACCTATTAATCTTCTCTCAAAAGCCGTTCTAGGCTCTACAGTCTGGAACTGCGCGACCGCTATGATTGCAGGCTCGAATCCTGCCTCGGGCATGGATGTGTGTGATGTCCTTAGGTTAGTTAGGTTTAAGTAGTTCTAAGTTCTAGAGGACTGATGACCTCAGAAGTTAAGTCCCATAGTGCTCAGAGCCATTTGAACCATTCTCTCAAAACCAGTAACTAGGAAACACAAGCATACAGCACATTACAGCTGAAAGAACACATTTTATTTGAACATACAGGGTGTTCAGAAATTCCCATTACAAACTTCTAGGACTTGTAGAGGGGAATGAGTACATCATATTTTGAATAGGATACCATGTCCAGGAATGTACCATTTCCATTCTATGACAGTTTCAATTCAGATGTTTAACTCATCCACTTCTGCTTGAGGAACAATCACTTAAGCAAATTTGCTTGTATTAACACTTAAACATTACATGTTAACATATTGTACGTACAGAACAATACTGATGCATTATTACAGCAGTCTGATGTGCTTAAATGATAAATGAGTGTTTCATTATGTTTCCTTCTGAATTGTTACCTGGTAAGTGTTGTGCACAACACTCAATTCAATTCCTCAAGCAGAAGTGGACGAGCTAAACATCTGAACTGAAACCATCATACAAAGGAAACAATACATTTCTGGACATGGGTTCCTATTCAAAATATTACATACTCAGTACTGTCTACAAGCCCTAGAAGTCTTTAACAGGAATTTCCAAACACCCGCTATACACTGAGAGAGATGACAAAATAATATAAAAGTTTCATAAATGAATACAAAAAGTTTATTCTCTAATCTGTCGTTTCATAAACATATAAGAAATTCTTCATAAAAGACTTCTTAGGAAACATCACAAGTCAGTTCAACAGAACTTTACAGGAATGAAAGAATGTAACAATATGAGAGAAGGAAAGTTGCTACTCACCATATGGCGGAGATGCTGAATCGTGATAGGCAGAATAAAAAGATTCACACAATCATAGCTTTCGGCCATTAGGCCTTTATCAGCAGTAGACACACATACACACACGCACACTCACACAAGTGCAACTTGCACACACTTCTGCAGTCTCAGAGAGCTGAAACTATGGTGATTGTGCAGCTGAATTGAAAAAATCCATCTCTACTGTCTCCTTACAGTTTCTCTTGTGACGACAATCACATAGCATCATGGGTCCTGACAGCAGACAGTGTTATCATTAGGACACATCATCCAATAGGGGGTACACAACCACTGTCACATGTGATGTATTGAATATGACTCCTGTCATTATAATAATGTTGTCAGATTATCATGCACATTGTTATTCATATGAACTTCACACTGAAACATTTGATGCAATTACATGATACAAAGCAACATGTTTCAGTACAGAAAATGTGCAACAATTTGTATTAAAGTTCTCATTGATTTTTTGCATGTCACAGGGCGCAAAGGTCACCCTTGCTGACCTGTTTCTATTAAGCAGCTAAATCACACAAAGAAACATAACAAGGAAGAAAATGATCATGTGTTTACAAGACGCTTATCTGCAATGTATGTGCAAATATTGTGATTTTTCAGTTAATATGTGGACAAAAACAAACAAACACACACACACACACACACACACACACACACACACACACACACATATGCAAACTCTTGCTCAAACGACATGGAGTGTTGTGTAAAAATTGCTCTTTAGAAAGATTCCAAGGCCCAAATCAACACAAGAAAACCAATGAATTGTGAAATTTTAATACAAAATTGAATATGGCAAGACACCCAACATCATCTCTTTTATAACATTTATGACAGTTACTAAAAGTGTACCTGGTGAACAAGGCAAATTCCAGCTTTTTCAAAAACTTTGCTTCACATCATCTCACAACACTCTCTTCCATGTAACATACAAGTATAACAAGTGCCTTATCACCCATTTCTGCAGTGAGCTAGACACAGCTGATTCAGTGAAGACACAAAAAAGACCGACTGATGATCCTTCTGCTTTTCAAAATATAAAGAATACATGTGGCCAGACCTGTGCCATATGATGCAACTAGAAGTGTCTGGTTCTGGGATTCTCCAAGAAATGCTATAAATTGGCTGCTCTGTGAGCAGTGAGCTAGAGTGTGGTGAATCAAATTCTTGCAGTCTCCTTGATTATTTCGGACATTCACACCCTATAAAGCACATTAATCTGCCATTATTTTCCTGCATTCATCAAGTGCAATAGTGACCATATGTCAACTTATAATTTTTTGCCCACTTCTCTTAGTGTCTTCTCTTTTGGGTGACGAGAATCATCAGTAAAAATCCACATTCATGATTGCCACTTTGACAAAGTGATACTTCCACGTTTTGTCATGAGTTACAGTGCTGATCATTGGTCTCATGTGCCAAAATTAAACATATTAAGGCTCTGTTGTGATGCCCTCAATCAATATGTCTTTTGTTCTTGGTTTGGGCTATGTGGTATACAGAAACATCCCCAAAATGAGCACTCCCATGTCAGATCATAGTCGATGTCTTATCCCAAGAGTATGCAAAATAAGCTGAAAGATGTAATGAATGGTCTACACAGTCTCACCCATAACAAGAAATGTGTGTTTCTTTTTCAGCTGTTGCAGGACTTAGGGAAAAAAAGAGTTCATTTTTAGGACCATAGACATGGAACAAAGAGGATCCTCAAATACTGAAAGAAGTTGCTCGAGAGACAGATATGTAGTCAGATCACCTTTGAAATCAGAGAAACACATACTGTCCCTGCTACAAAGTGACAATTCACAGTGACAGAATGTCGTCATCCCAAGCGAGATCACAGACAACCTTGATTTTTGAAATGTGCATCAGTGACTTACATTTGATGCTGCTACTTCATGTCTTTCAACAGAATTGCAACACAGGAAAGGCACCATCCCATTCTCAAAACTTTCTGAGGGACTGTTGTATACAAATAACATGCTTTGGAACTGGATGCAGTCTAAGACATGGAGGAGGCAGGTTATCAAAAAGAAAGCTTTTAGAAAATTTATTACATCTAGTTCATATCTTCACAGTTTCTGAACTGAAAGGTGATAGGGCTAAACAATGGTCATTTGGGGTACAAACATCTTTTCTCATGCTTCACAGTAAATCAAGTCCCTTGGGCATTTGATATATTAAATTACTCACATCAGTAATAAAGATCTTCAGACAAAGTTTGTGAGGTTCAAAATTACCTGGCCATCAATGACAGGTTTAAATCCACACAAGATGTAAGATTACAGTATTACAAAACTAAGGTTCTTCAAGCAATCTTGTACTGGACGCTACTAAGAATAACATGTGGATTAAAGAGCAGTGAAACGAAATTTCTGAAGACATTTAAATGTTCATCTGCAGGTAATATCAAAATAAGTGGTCATTGAAGCAATTGTCCCGATATGGTAGGGTCCACTATTCTTGATTTAGTAACTTTTTTATTTTAATTCTGTGGCCAGATGCCCATAGTGTTGCCATTAGAATGATATTAGCACTTTATAACCAAATTATAACCAAGTAATAATTTTGTATTTAGTTCGCCATGTGGGAAGATTGAGGTCTACCCCAGGGGTTACATTCAACAAATGAGAGAGGGAGAGACAAATGGGGAGGGGGGGGGGGTACTTTTCAGTTTGGATTATTTGTCACTGTTCTTATGTTTTACAGCAAAACCAATTGTCTGTTGTTCTAGTAATGATTTTTAATATTTTGGCAGAGTACAGCTGAATAAATACTATTTACATTATACCATATGAGTTATGATACTTTTGATCCAGTTTATTTAAAGCACACTCACTGGTAGTGTGTGTTAATGTTGCACTATGTGTGTGCTTATTTTTTAGATGGTGAACCTGTTCTTTTGCCTCCAGTTCCATAAATACTTATCAGCAAAACACACATTACCACTGAAGATGTTTAAAAGAAACTGACACAAGACATGCACAGTAAAACACAAACTGAATTTATTCAGTTGGACACAGATACAACTGCAAAATCATTAACAGAATTTTACTAGCAGATGAAGATCAACAGGTCAACAAATTTAAAAATTTGCTGTATTTGCTCAATTATAGGACTAGTTTTTTTCTTCAAATTCATTAGTTGAAAAATATAGGGCCATCTTAAATTAGCAGATTAAACTATTGCTACTGAGTTCACTATTTTTCTGTTATAGAACCTATTTGGTAAAGGTGTTAATACTGAAGCAGCACGTCCTGTCAGTTTAGCACAACCAGCTGTAATAAAAATGACATGTTTTGGAGAGCTTTATGTGGCACATCACTTAAACTGCATACTTACATAATATGCAAGTATAAATATGAAGAACTTCAAGTGTGGCATTTGATAGCTTTCTAAGCAATGAAATCAAGTTGGAGGTTGCCTGATTTGCTTCGGTCAGCCATATCACAGAACACTGTGCATGCACCATGAATAAAATAAGGATGGGTAACCCCTCACTGAGCCATGGACCTTGCCGTGGGGGAGGCTTGTATGCCTCGACGATACAGATAGACATACTGTAGATGCAACCACAACAGAGTGGTATCTGTTGAGAGGCTAGACAAATATGTGGTTCCTGAAGAGAGGCAGCAGTCTTTTCAGTAATTGCATGGACAACAATCTTGATAATTGACTGATCTGGCCTTGTTAACACCAGCCAACATGATCTTGCTGTGCCAATACTGCAAATGGCTGAAAGGAAAGGCAAACTACAGCCATTATTGTTCCTAAGGGCATGCAGCTCTACTGTATGGTTAAATAATGATGGCATCCTCTTGGGTAAAATATTATGGAGTCCCGCATTCAGATATCCAGGTGGGGATTAGTCAAGAGGATGCTGTCATCAGGAAAAACAAAACTGGTAATCTACAGGTCAGAGCTATATCCCTTAATCTGGCAGGTAGGTTAGAAAATTTAAAACAGGAAATGCATAGATTGAAGTTAGACATGGTGGGGATTAGTGAAGTTTGGTGGTATGATTACCAGGACTTATGGTCAGGCGAGTACAGGTTCATTATCATAAAATTGATTAGATGTAATGCAGGAGTCGCTCTAATAGTGAGTAAGAAAACAGGAATGCAGGTACGCTACTATTAGCGGCATAGTGAATGATAGACATGAAGCTAACACCCACCAGAGTAGTACAAGTTTGTAAGACAATTAGCTCTGCAGATGATGAAGACATTGAAAAAAATGTATGTTGAGATAAAAGAAATAGATAAAAGAAATTATCCAGTTAGTTAAGGGAGAAGAAAATTTAATTGTGATAGGGGGTTGGAATTTGACAGTAGCAAAAGGAAGTGAAGGAAAAATTGTAGGTGAAAATCGACTGGGGGAAAGGAATGAAAGAGAACTAGAATTTTCCACAGAACATAATCTAATTATCGCTAACATCTGGCTTAAGTATCATCAAAGAGGGTTGTATATGTGGGAGAGACCTGGAGACAATGGAAGTTTTCAAACTGATTATATAATAATAAAACAGAGATTTTGGATCCATATTTTAAACATTAAGACATTTACAGGGGCAGATGTGGACTCTGACTACAGTTAGTTGGTTATAAACTTTAAATTAAAACTGAAGAAATTGGAAAAAGATAAGAATTTAAGGAGATGGGACCTGGATAAGTTGAAAGAATCAAAGAATCATAGTTTGTTGACAGTTTCAGCGGGAGCATTAGGCAACGATTGACTGAAACAGGGAAAAGGAATACAATACAGGAAGAATGGGTAGCTTTGAGAGATGAAATAGTAAAACAGCAGAGGATCAAATAGGTAAACAGACAAGGCCTAGAGGAAATCCTTGGATATCAGATGGAATACTGAATTTAATTGATGAAAAGAGAACATATTAAAATGCAGCAAATGAAGCAAGTGAAAGGGAATACAAACATCTAAAAAATGAGATTGTCAGGAAGTGAAGATCTGGAATAGTGTCTCTTTTTCTTGTCAAGCAAGTGAAGATTTGCCATCTGAGTTGTGTTTAGGAAATATATCATGTTGTTTTGAATTTATGTTAGGTGCAACTTTGGTCTGGCATTTTTTATGTACATATGTATACCTGAAATTACTGAACTCGTGCTTGTGGAAAGCTTAACACATTTTCTTGAGTTTACATTGCTAACTTTGTAATGGAATAAATTTAATATGCCTCAAAATATTTTAGGGCTTTTTCTATTCTATAGTTAGTTTCTTTGGCCATTGGTAGAAATTGTGTAAGTGGCCATGGGAAAATAGGTAACAGGATACACCGTGGGGGCTGTAGCAAATAGTTTCACTAGGAGAGGAGGTGTAATGGGGAGAACTCTGGGGTGGTTAGGGAGGCCCTTTTTCGGAACTGCAAAATACGCAACAGGAACAGATTGACAGAGAAGCAGAAAATGAAGATCTGTAACCTACAGGTACAGTAGGAAGAAGCTGGCAGTTGGTAGAAAACTGGGAGGAGGAGGAGGAGGATGCAGTTTGACAGTTTTGTTGTGTCTACCAGTAACAGGTCCTAGCTGATGGGAGTCAAGGGAAGAGTCTCATGATGATGTAAGAGTAGAAAATGTGCAGCAGACTCTACCCAATAGTAAGAAGGCTAGGGATGTCACTAATGTTATGAATAAGAGAGCACTGCTGTTAGGCAGGTGTCATGGCAGAGGTGTAGCAGGCTCTCAATTACAGGAGATGTTAGGGGACGAGTGTAAAGTCATCATCATTTTCAAGCTGAGTACTGTGCTGAATCAAGTGATTGGCTTCTAGGGTCTTTGTGTACGGATGTCACAAAATATGATTGGATAGGGATAGTGGGGGAGAGGGGGGGGGGTCAAGAAACAGCTCAAATAGGGACAGGGTGTATAACAT
This sequence comes from Schistocerca serialis cubense, assembly GCF_023864345.2. NCBI lineage: Eukaryota > Metazoa > Arthropoda > Insecta > Orthoptera > Acrididae > Schistocerca > Schistocerca serialis. Next base: position 844,186,133 of record NC_064640.1, on the reverse strand, counting down.
AGATAGGTGGTGACCTGAGCAAAGAAGCTTCACTAACAGTTACCACCAATGTGCGACTGGTTGAACTGCTTCAGTGGCAGGACTAGCGTCATCTCAGCAGTTCCGTGCAGCAAGTCAGTGGAGAGCTGGGTATGGCACTGATGGCTCTTGATTGTGCATGCAGTGCATTGATGCCAGTGGGGACTGCTGGGAGATGGAGCTACACCGGACATGGTCTTCACCTCAACAGGACTGGAAAGGGAAGATTAGAGAGTAAAGGCACTTGGGCATGGGGCAACACATGGTCAAATACCTGTTGTCATGGGTAGAAGGACAAGGCCATTTTTAGGGAAAATCATGACAACAGGCTCCCCTCCTTAAAATGTGTCTCAACCTGTTTAAGAGATGGCTTCAATGTGTACACAGAAGATAGAATGTACCACACCAGGGTGCACACTGACCAGTTATCAGAGAGGAAAAAATCATAAGGTAAAACACCAAAGAAATTTCATCAGGATCATCTATTCTTCAATAGAATAGGCAGACCATTAAAAATAAAGTACAGGGTGATTATAATTAAAGTTCTAGTTTCAAAACACTAAAACAAGATCCACTGTTCACAATGATGTCAAATCTGAATGGTATATTATCAAGGAAGGGAGAAATGTTATGGAAACAAATGAAATTTAATGAAAGTTTCACCACAATGTAGTGCTGTAAGGACCAGAATATACAAAATAAAATATTCGGAGTACATGACTGTTCCTCAGGTTGCATTTGAGACACTCGGCATGACTGTCTCCACACAGGATCATGACTTGCTGACAAAGCTGTTTTTCAAGAACAATGACTGTGCACTACTAGCTTTGTAGAAGTTCTGGATAGTCAAGGGTATGAAAAAAAGTTTTGCTATAATATCTGCTAATGGTTTGGAGAAAACGATTATGAAATTTGAAAAGAAAGGTTCTTTCAAAGTGCAATGTGGCAGAGAGAGGAAAACAATTGATCCGATGTCAGTAGACGTGGCCTCAGTTCTGTAAAGGGGCAAGCAGTGGTGCACAAATGTGCAGTGTACAGGAAATTGCCATAATTTTGGATATGCCTGTAAGCATGATGCATAAAATTCTACAAAACACCCTGCATTGTTATCCATACAAAATAACCCATGTTCAGCAGTTCCTTCACACTGATCACCCAGTAAGACAAGTGTTTGCTCTAGAATTTCTTGCTCACATGGAAGTGGAGAATGAATGGCCGTGGAACATTTTGTGGACAGACAAGGCCTATTTTCACCTCCAAAGACATGTGAATACATATAACTTCAGAATATGGGCGACAGAAAAATCCACTGACACATCAACTGGTATTGCTGTATTCTGTGAAGGTAATTGCGTGGTGCGGGTTGACAAACACTATGAGAGTCTTCTGTGAACCAATGTCATTCCATCCCTTCAACAGTGTGGGTGTGTCGGTAGGATCATTTTTTAGCAAGATGGTGCTCCTCTGCATATTGCACAGCCAGTGAAGCAGCTGCTGCAGAGGCATTTGGAAATGGTAGAATTATCAACCATCATTTCCCTACAGCCTGACCATCCAGATCACCTTATCTTAATCTGTGTGACATCTGGCTGTGGGGTCATCTGAAAGATTCTGTGTTTAGTGCTCAGATCACAAACACAGCTAAATTGAAGGTATGAATTATGCAACACACTCTGAATGTGACCCCTGAGACACTTCGATCTATTGTAGAACATGCAGAAAACGGTGGACAGCATATTGAACATTTCTTGCACTACCGTATTTACTCGAATATAAGCCGCACTCAAATCTAAGCTGCACCTGAAAAATGAGACTCGAAATCAAGGGGAAAAAAAAAATTCCCGAATCTAAGCCGCACCAGAAATTTGAGACTCGAAATTCAAGGGGAGAGAAAAGTTTTAGGCCGCACCTCCAAATCGAAACAGAGTTGGTCCATTGTAATATGAGACACAATTTAGGTCGAATGAATGACGATACAGCTACAGTAGTTTGGTTCGAGTCGTAAGCTTAGCAGTTAAGCTTTACCAGGTAGCCATTGCTATGCGTCAGGCGCTCCGTCTGTATTTATACGGGTACCCTTTCTTTTTCACTTGCTTCGTCTGGTTTGAATTGATTGCTTATTTTTCTTTGATCTGATAAGTGCCGTTCGCTTTGTTATAGGTGTTTATGTCACTCTAAGCTGAAAATGCATTATTGTACTGTGTCATGCATTGTTTGTCGCATTTTGATAATGAGTGTTTACGACCTGTCGCCGCTCGCGGCATGTCTTGCTTTTGTGCACGCTACCGCCGCTTCCAATTTAAGAAAAAAAAAAAAAAGAGGAGAGAGAGAGAGAGAGGAATCGTCTCATTGGCGAAACAATGGCAAGAGACTGCTATTTGTTGTTACTTACACTGCTGCTTTCTTTGATTATAATCAACAAGAACCTAATAATAGACTGCGTGTGATAGAAGATGTTGTGAAGGAGAGTTTAGCGAAAATTTTTCTTTGTTTGAAAATCTTTGCAGACGCCTCTTTAGTACATTATATTCTGCACAGAAATTAGAGTCATCTTAGAATTAAAAATTGAGTCAGTTGTCATGCTTCATTTCTGACTGTATCACTATTCGGCATAAGAATAATACGAATATAAACATGGCATGATATGTATATTCTTCCGCGTTTGCTGTTGTCTCACTCTAGTTTCGTAGTTTATTAGGCAGACCAGGATTTAAATGAGATTGCAGCAAACACGAAAGAATACATGGCAAAATGTTTATATTCATATTATTCTGATGGTGAAGAGAATACTGCATGTGATTCACAATTCATAAAAGTTCCTACTAGCAACCATCTCTTGTCACAAGTAGGAAAAAATTCAGAACGTAGAGTTGGCCATATTGACAAACAGTCTTGCCAGTCAGATTTTCGTAGTACATTGAAAGGCTGCTACATTCGAAGGTGAACAATACGCAATTTGTATTTACTTCTTTGGATAATGTATGAAAATGCAGTGGTCGAAACTCGGGGCGGAGAAAAAAATCTCGTCTCCCACCTTAATTTATTTACTGACACAGAGGTTTTGGCGCCAGTGTAGCGTTACATATATTCGACGGCAGAAGTTAATTATGGCGGCACCTACCAACAGAACTTCCGGTTACTTTGCACTCGATTCTAAGCCACAGGCGGTTTTTTTGATTACAAAAACCGGAAAAAATTGCGGCTTAGATTCGAGTAAATACGGTAGTCTCACACCAATCGAGAACTGATTTTATTGTTGCTTTTATGTGGTTCTTGGAATCAGGACAATTAAAACCAATTTTTCCTGATCCAATATCATACAGTGGATGGGCTTACCTAAATAACAGTGCCAGAACTGTTGAATACCGAACTTGTGTGGTCACTGACATTGTATAGCATGTTTGGTTTAATGCACGGCTCACATCATAGCTGTCATATCGTGATTCGTATGTCATTTGTAGATGAATCCATCTACATTATGATGCTTGCAGTGCTGCTTAGTATGAAAATTTTCATGAAATTTTGTTTCTTTCCATAACACTCCCCCCTTCTTTGATAATATTCTGTTCAGGTTTAACATCATTCTGAGCAACAGTTATTTTACAGCATTTTGAAACTGGAACTTTGAGAACTGGTGAAGAAACACTGAAATACAGCAAACAGTGCTATCACCATATGAAGTGCAAGTTTCTACTGCAGAGCTACCTTAAAGGGTGGAAGACCGTGTGTTTGTATCAGAAAAGATATGTATTTTAAAGCCAGAGATCTGGTCACAATTAGCATAGATAAACTTTTTGAAATGGCATCTGTTGAACTAATGATGCTAGAAATCCCTAAAAAGTTAATCATTCTCTGCACATTCCACTCACATAGTGGTAATATGGACACTTTTTTCAATAAATCAACTGAAACTTTGGAAAAAATCTCAGCCCTCAAAACTAACATGTGGAGACATGAATAAAAAGAATAGTTGTTGAGGGTGAAATTAGCAATAAATTCTCCAATCTTTTTAACACTTTTAACATGACAGGAATTGGTAAACATTGCTACTGGGGTATCAAAAAGTTAAACATCAGCCTTAGACCACATACATACAGATACTGGCAGGGAAAATTGTACAATATTTACAAAAAAAATGTTGGCCCCTCATCATTACTGTCATGTAATAAAGCTAAAAACAGGCTCAGTAAACTGCTGGGTTACAATATGATCTCCTCAGAATGTAAAATACATGCTTTTCTTAAGGCACTAGCAAATCTAGCATCAGTTGAATTGTACACACACAAAAAAAAAAAAAAAAAAAAAAAAAAAAAAAAAAAAAAAAAAAAAGAAAAAGAAAATGTAGAGGCTACATAAATTTTTTGGAGTGACATTTCCAAACGTAGTCACTTCAAGATCAGAATCTTATGGAAATAGATGGATAACTGTAAGTATTATGATAGAAAGTTCTTCAAAACACTTAAATTTCTCAGTTCTTTACAAAAGTGCTACACTAATTTACAGTTCCTAAATTTCTAACAAGTGTATAAACAGATATACAGAAGGGTACTGTATGCCAAAAAAAAAAAAAAATAATAATAATTCAATGACAAAGTCATAAATAGTGCACAAAACTAAAGGGCGGTTGTATATAGTGTCATAACACATGAAAATGGAAAAAGCAGACACAGGTAGATCAGCCTACAAATTAAAGATGGGAGTAGAGTAATAGAAAATCCCCAGGATTTGGCAAATTTTCTTAATGACTGTCCTCTCATATTGCAGAGAAGTTGCAACAAAATGATCCTATAACACATGCAATACACACAATGATTTGCACAGGAAGAACAATAATACTGTTTCCCACAATACAGCTTGAATTCAGCAAGACAATACAGAAATTAAAGAATAAGAAGTCAGCAGGCATAAATGATGTTCCATTCTTTGTTCTGAAAGTGTGCATAGATGACATACAGTCCCCATCAACAAACATAATAAACAAGTTCTATAGTTCAAGCATTTTTCCAGAGTACCTAAAGTGGGCATGTGTTGTGCCCTTACTAGAGTAAGAAAATGCTGAAAGCATAGAAAACTACAGGTCAGTTTCACGAGTGTCAGCTTTATCAAAAATAATTGAATCAATTGTTAACGATAGACTCATAAGTTACATGAATAAATACAATGTGTTTAACAATTTATTTCCTGGCAGGACTTAGGAGTACTGGCAAATTCTGTGTGGAATTATGTCACTCAGCAACCTGTTAAAATTGTAGGGAAAGGAAGGTCTCATTCCACACAGTTTGCACTTCCTGCGATGCATGTCAGCATAGTCTGCATGCCATTCCAAAGCCTATTTATCTGGCTGAAATGTGTACAGCTGTATTACAAATGGCTGCTTGTTGTGCAAAACAACACTGCAAGGTTACATATATAAAAGTAAGATTTAAATGTGAACTGAGGTGAGGGATAATTTTTATGTAGTTACCTTTGTATATATTCTTGTTAATTTGAATAAAATATCAATAAAATACCATTGTAATAGTCAATTATAATGCAAAATATGACTGGGACATAGCAGTCCCTTCATGTCCATGGCAGTGACTCCACTTTGTTTCAAATTATCATGGAAATTAAGTACACAGTGTATCCAGAACCCAGAAAGAGGGAACAAATATTGAAGTGGGAGCACTGACAGTTGCACAAGACCTTAATGAACACATGGGTGGCATAGATAAAGCTGACATGTTGGGGTATCGTTATGAAATAAACAGATTGTTTTATGTAAAGGTGGAAATGACTCTTGTGAATTCTTAAGTTTCATACTGTGCATAAAAGAAACACTGCAATTGATTGATTTCAAATGTAGAATTACACTTGATCTACACTTGGAAAGCAAATGTTAGAATAATGGGCCCAAACTGGATCACAATTCTCCGCTTTCAACTCCAAGGCAAAGACGTACAGCATTTTTGGTACCAAACAACATTTGTTTTCAGGATAAAGGATCTCACTGGCCAACATTTTGTCAATTCAAGAGGCAGATGTTAATTTTGCTCATTTTCAAAGGTGGAATCTAGACTCCATTCAAAGTGTTCAGAGTGTAATATTTTATTACATGTTAATGAAAAAAAAAGAGCTGTTTTTATAAGTATCTCCAGAAGCAACATTCCTTGCTGCATGACTCCTTTGGGACAATTTTGATCCCTGATTTTATATTTTTTACAAATACAGTAAGTAAAGGGTTAACAAAGCACCGTTTGGTTTCCAGAGTGGGAGCCATACAGTATCAACCATTACAAAGTTCACAAAAGTGGTACTTAAAGCTCTTGACGAGGATGATTGTGTTACAGATGTATTCTTGGACTTGTCCAAGGCTTTTGACATGTTGAGCATAGAATACCACAAAACAAACTAGAAAAACAAAGGGAAAATAATGAGTGATTCCAGTGAGCCCTAGAAAATAGGGTGCAAAAGGTAGTTCACGTCTGCTGATGATAAATTTTTAGTAAAACAATTTTCAGACAAGAAATACATACCATAGGTATGCCACAGTGTAGTGTATTCAATCTAGTTCTGTTCTTAATGTATAGGGTGAACCAGAACTCCACCGATAAACTGTAAAACAGCTCTTCAGGGATACATTCTGTGTTATTTGGTATGATGGACCAGTGGTCTCTGATAGCTTATTACAGAGTTATCACATTTCATTTGGTTTCTTGCCAGTGCAAATGTCAATGGTATGCACTGTGTGTCTTTTTTCATTCGTTCAAGGTACCTGCCGTTGACAACAGTAATGGCCTTCATGCTTCATTGCCCTCACTCTTGCATTCAGTATGGCTTTGTTCTATCTAGGCCTTTGTTCTCTGGCTGTGTTAGTTGTGTGTTAACAGTTGCACACAGCAGTACTACGGATATGTTTAGGAAGAGTGGCATGATGACACTATACTGAGCTGGTCCCACACTAACAGTTACCACATCACAGTACCTTTGTATCTGTATGAGTGTTGTTGTATTAGTCACTGTTTTGTATTGTATTTTTGTTGACTGCATATTATGGGGTTTTACACTGTTGTAAACATATTTTCAAAGAAACAAGGCTGATTGTGGTAACAAATCAAATACATCATAATTACATTATTATTCTGTAACAAGCAACTGAAGACTGTGGGTCTCTTGCACCAAACTACTCATACCGTATCCCCAAACAATATCCGAAATATTATCGGTGGAACTTTGGTTCCCCCTGTATATCAAGCAGTATACGACATGAAAAAAATTCTCTTTGTTGATGACAGCAGTGTCATAGTCACTGCTAAAACATCAGAACTCCTAATAGAGAAAACAAATGAAACCCACGAAGATGTTTATGATTAGTCAGTATTTAATCAATTAACAGAAAGTAAACAGATACATGCACTTCAGCACAAAGAGGAAAAACCACTCTGTCACATTAAGCACAGATGATAAACCGGTAGATTGCATAACAAACACAAATGTTTTTAGGGAAGAATATGCACTGTCAGTATTCTGTGGTGATCAATATCAAGATCCAGTTACAGATTTATGCTCATCCTTCATAATGAGTCTCCATCAAACAGACTCACATGTAGCTTCTTCAGTTTCTATCTCATTGACGAGTTTTCGTCTACTGCAACAAATAACCATCTACATTTCCCATTAACCTATACTTCTCATATGTGCTTAGATATCCCCCAAAAATCTCACTGCTGGCAATTTTAGGTTTTAGCCATTCTTCCTGTGTGCAGTATTATGTTAGTGCCACTGCTTTTAGTGCTGTCAAACTCTGGCACTTCATTGCAGATGCTTCAGCAGTTGATCACTACGATTGTAATCAGCTTACTCGATGGTTGCATTTCTTCGCATCTTATACGATATTTCAGGGGCTCCTACAGGTATCATTATCTGAACTGGTTGGAGAGCTGCCTAAATTAAAATGTCCTTGTGTACATCTCACACAGAGTAAGTTACCTGTGTGACAGCCTCTGATGTGTAGTGCACCCCAAAATCATTTAGGGGGATCTTACAGTTCTCAATTCTATGGCACAAGTCTAGGAAGCCACAGCCTTCAATATCCCTGGTTGAAGCTTTACATTTGACTCAGAACCTAGGGTCATGATCACTTGAGACTGTGAACTCTGCTGAAATCCTGTAAGTAAGACTAATCTTAATCTTCTCAACCTTCTGCCACTGGAACGATCTAGGAACGACCTTGAGACCAGACGACAGGCTTCAATTGTTCCAGTGTGCGGTACATTCTGCAGCTAGTTACACCCTGTTCCCCAGTGGCTGCCTGAACAGCCTCTTCAACATACACATAGGGTGAAGAAGGTGATCCTTCCCATCCTTCGCTGCTATTTCCCTAAGAGGCATCATTATTTGCCACAAGCTGGAACTGCCGATTATTAACAGACCCCTACCCTTCTGTGTTTGCCTCCCCTGACACGGCACATAGCAGGTTCCCAGGAAGCGAAGTGTGTCTCACTGGCTCAGTTTCAGTGGAAGACAGCACCTCAAACAGGTCAGTCAGGGGGATGCAAGTTTTCACTGGTCCCTGCCTAAGCTGTAAAGGGTCCTTAAGACTGACACACCTCTCAGTGGACAAGTAGTGGAGACAGATTCCAGGAGAGCAGGTAGTACTTCATGTACCTTTGGGATCTCTGGTAAATACAGCTCTGGTAACACACTGAACACCCATTCACAGCAGCTACTAGTTGCTTGACAGTTGTGACTTCCAGCTGCTGAAGAAAGCAACAAACTCTTCCCGTGTCTGAGAACGGCATTCACAGTGGGGATGCATTGTGGCTGATTCAATGTTTTACAGAACAGTAAACAAATAACTCTAAACTAAGCTTGCTGATTCTCTTTTAATTTCTGGATCTATTCTATTTATTACCAAAAGGATTACAAGATACCTTTAAGAGCACCCTTTAACACCCAACAAAATTATTTCTATTATGACAAGAGAAAAGCCTGGGATAAAATTTTTTGATTCCCGGAAATTACTTGGAAGTTTGAAAATTATGATCATGGACAGATTCATATTGTGTCAAAAGTATCCTCAACACATATTAATCATAGACAGAGCAGTAATTCAGATTCATTATCCTATTTCATTCACAACTTATAAACAGTACACTATGCTGCACATATTCTGTAAATCATGTTGCTAGTTCATTTTCCATTACTTTTCCTTTGACTTCATTCATTTCTATTGAAATACATTTGTCTCCTAATGCCTTTTCTGGCCTATAACTAAAATGGCTTTATGTGCCTTATATGCAGAATGTCACTATTTCATTGTTATTTATCTGCATTTCTGATTCCTCTTGTGAATAATGTAAACTTTTAAATAAATCTTCGAATGCTAGTACTTTTTCCCCTGTTGTTAGTTACTGTGCCATCTTAACCAACGAAACATAAATTCTATCCACCGTAAGTTACTGTTTTGTTTCCTCCATATTTATTTTGTTTTCAGTTATTTCTTACAGTAATATAATTGTATCTTCACATACCACCTTCAAAGACCCTTGCAAATAGTTTTGTTTATTTCAGTATATTTTCATCACCATTTGCACGAACCTATGTTTAAGTTGGCTTGTTCTATTTGACACTTTTTCTCCTTTCTTCATACCTGCAATAACTTCTACTGTTCTCATAAAAAACCTTTGTTAAATAACTGCCTTTTTTGTCTATGTTCATATAACCTTACACTGGAACTTACTAGGCTACAATCACTTGAAATTCCAAATCAGTTTAGAACCATGACAGCCTGCATGGTTATCTTATTGTTTCATAAAATGTACTTTTGTTTCCCTCCCTGGTGCATTTCTGGTAATTCTGCTATACTCCATTTGAAGTTAGTTAAGTCCTCTTCCAGCTACCTTAATCTATCTTCGGATTATAAAGTTCTGCAATTTCTGGAATGTACAAGCAACTGCGTTTCAGAATCACATTATTGTTTATTTAGTGAAATTTTGTGGGTAGGGTGCAGTTGCCATTGCCTCAGTTTCCTCAGTCCAGTACTCACAGTACTTTCATCTGGTCTGAAATACCAATGATATAGGAATTCACACGTAATAGTTGGGCCTTTCACAGCTATACCCCTGGTACGCTAGCCTGCCAGGGCCTTAACAGTGACAAATATCAGCAGAATTTTGCTCACATCAGGACTGAGTGTTTCTAAGTCTCAGATCCTGAGATAAACTTAATAGTTTGCTAACTGGTCACTTGCCAGCAGAGCCCTTGAGTCTCAAGGCAATGTTTTCATTTGGCAGTTCTGTACACTGTGTAATGCATTTCAGTCAAGAGGGTTACAGACAATGATTCATCACATTGCCTGCAGCATGAGAGTACTCTCAGCAATTTTCTTTGTTGAAAATCACCTGCACTGGGAAATGTAGCATGGGATGTTGGAATGGTTCATATGCAAGTTTTGTTAATTACTTTCTTATGAAGGGTACACATTACATTACTGGAGAATTCAGCCACTGGTATGACTTCTTTTGATAAAAAGTAGAAATAAGCTCTATATAATCCCTAAAACATTTAAAATGATTTTCCTTACTAAGTGATTCCCAGTATTTAAATTTCATTAAACTGTTTTTGATTCTGGCACTTCACATGTTGACTGTTACAAGGCCACTCCGCACTGCATGCCTGCCAGTGCCCATCGCAGAGCCTTACACCAGATGCTGTGGCTTGGACTTGGCTGATGCTGACACCTCCATCTGAGTCAATTCATGAACAGAATGTGTTTTTCTTAATTACTTAAGTAACACTAAATAGATATCTTTTACTTATGAAGATATCACAGTTGCTTCATAAACCAGGAAAACATATGACACTGGTATTTCAGGGATTGTGGTGTTTATTCCAGAATTTCATACATTTATTCATAAAACAAATCTAATTTTATTCATCTTTCAAAAGGAGAACTACATTAACATTTCATGTAACAACTAGATTTCTTAGTCATTTACTGTTTTAACAAGGCTTCTGCAACATCTTTTTGAGTCTCCAGCAACTTACTTTTTGAGTCTCCAGCAACTTACTTTTTGAGTCTCCAGCAACTTACACACAACGATCCTTGAAGGCTGCATAATGGAGGGGGAAGGTGGCCAAGGACTTGTGAATCATTTGGAAGTTTTCGCTGATTTGTTGGCTCTTTTCTGGTACACACACATACTGCTCTGCCATTACTAATGTAGCCAATGGAATATACACATTGCACTGTCTGCTCTTGCATTTGTCACTTTGGAAGTCTACACTTGCTGAACTTGTGTGTAATTATTGACCACTGCAGTTGTCTCCATTTACAATTAATCCAATTTGGAAATAATGTTTCATTGTTTAAATTTTCAAGCCTTGTTTATGGAACATTAAATGTGGCAATTACAGCAATGCAAAGAAGGATAATCAGAGATATGATGAACTGTAACTAATTCCATTCCAATCAAAGTAAATGAAGAATTTGACATATCTGGGGATGTGTAATGCAGCAAAATTGCATGAAATGTCAAGGATGAGTGACACACAGCATATCAATATGAACAATCTGATACAGGATATAATAATTCATGAACAATTACAGTTTTGTTATTGGACAGTGTTTTATTTAAAAGTTTCCAAATAAAATACAAATTTACATAGATCAGAAACAAATGTGACTGATTGTACACTGACGTACACTTCAGTGTGAATGGGAAAAGGAAAAAATACTTGTACAGCTGAAACTATATCTTACATACATATCCATTTTTGTTCATATGTTCCAACATAACTCTTGGACCCTTGGAGCAATTTCAACCAAACTTGGTACATAAATGACTTGCTATTTGGATAAAAATACTAGGGGACTTGAACACACCTAGCACTCTTAGGAATGGACGTGTCAGCAAAGGAATCAAACATTCAAAAATTTCAATCTGTTCTACTAATTATTCCAAATGTGCTTCAGTTGCTCGTGGGTTTTCTATTCTATTTTATGTAATCCAACCCCCCACCCCTCCCTCCCAACCAATTTCTTATACTCATCAATATTTTCACATAACATAAAGCAGAACCATTTCTTTTTAAATATACATTATGTTGTATGCATCTGTCACATGATAAAGGACTGCAGACTTGGAGAGAACAATTACTTATACAAATAAAGACATATTAAGTTATTAAACAGATACCATATTATTCTAAAAATAGCAACTGACACAGAGTTTTCAAAATAACATTTAAAACCAGTCCAGACTTTGCCTTTAACTGGTTTTGTTAACAAAGCACTTTCAGATCTTTTACTAAATCATTAGTGGTCTGCTCAACAACAGTATTACATGGCAGCTTCACCTCAGTGTTCAGCAGGGCATTAGAATTCATCTTTTACCAACATATCCAAAAAAACAAGCACATACCATACCTGTTAAACAGTGTGCCTTCAATTCTAAATTCCTCTCTGTTGACTAACTCTTATACCTCACCCATCTCCTTCCTCATCAACGTTGTAACACAAAATCTAACCTTGTCCTTGAGGAAGGCAGTCTATATTTTCAACAATGGAAGACTGTTTGACTCAATTGACAACATGTGCAATAAAGTCACATGGTAATTCAAATATAATTCACATTTAGTTCAAACATTTAGAAAAAATAATTAACAGGCTTGTACATTTTGAATAAATACTTCTTACACAATTATGAGAGAAAATTACAAGCAATGCGCCAACTGCAGAATCCGTAACTGTGTAGGTGCAGTTACTTTTTAAGAGGTTATAGGCATTACATATCACAATTCTCCTCATTTGGACACAGCAAAAATGAGAGTAGGGGAGGATGGGGAGAGTTGGGACAGGGGGAAGTTTGGGACATTCATTTTAAAACTTTGTTGTTGGTATCACTGGCTCAGTTCCCTTCCATAATCTTTTACTTTCAACTGTTTATAACTGCCATAGTGAAATTTCGCCAATTGACTTGATTTTAGATGCTACAGGTAAGTTAACATGAATTTCACCATCCAAAAATTGTGCTACTTCCAAAGTCAATAGACAGTGAAGTAACTAAATTTACTGATAGACAGTGAAGTAACTAAATTTACTGAAGTGCATGTCTTATTATAAATTCCTCATTAGTTTATCTTTGGAACGTAATAAAAGTTTTTGTCATTACATGTATGAAATCCAGTATTTTAGTATCAAATAGAAAAAAATGGTAACCAATGGAGGGTTGGGTCACTACTGTCCCAACCCACCCTTATTAAAAGTTGATATTCCTTTACTGTTTACAGTTTGTTTTGGGAGCTTGCCTACAACAAAAGAACAGTCGGACAGCCACTGTCCAAGGAAGCAACACAATCTGTCATTGAAGCACTGAAAAATGGCAGAAGGTTGCAAGAGACAGCAAAAATGTATGGAATACCTAAATCAATCCTATTGATGTATGCAGCACATCATGCTAGTAAATTCAATCATATTGAGAAATACAGTTCTCTGTATAATCATTCACAAGTCTTTATTAATGAAGAAGAGTCCATACTAGCTCAGTATCTAATTACATCTGTCAAATTGAATTATGGATTAAATTGAATTGCACCTAGGAAGCTTGCATATGAGTTTGCTGTCGCAAATGGAAAATTTCACTCAGTACCCAAAGGCTGGACAGCTAATAAAATATCAGGAGAAGATTGGATGAGAAGTTTTATGACATGAAACAAAAGACTGTGAATGTGAAAACCAGAAGCTACTAGTCTTTCTCGTGGGACAAGTTTCAATAAAAAGAATGTCGGAGAACTTACTGATAACTTGAGATCTGTTTTAAAAAGATACAATTTTCAGTCAAACTTTATATATAATTGTGATGCGACAGCCGTAACTACTGTGTAAACACCACAAAATGTAATTGCTCAAGGAGGAAGCAAGCAAATGAACCAGGCAACATCAGCAGGAAGAGGTACATTGGTAGCTTTGTGAAACAATTCCAGCTAGTGGAACGTTCATTCCACCACATTAAATTTTTTCCTCGAGTCCACCTCAAAGAGAATATGCTCAGTGGTTCTCTACCCAGATCTTGAGGTTCTGCAAATCATTCAGGATGGATGAATGCCAGTAATTTAATAGATTACTTGCATTGTTTCACGAAATGTGCTCCTCCAGCAGCAGAAAACCAAGTACTTCTTATATTTGACAACCATGATAGCACATTTCTTACCCCTAAATTTTTGCAAAGAGAACCACATTAAAATTCTCACACTGGTTCCTCATTGTAGGCATAAACTGCAGCCTTTGGATGTATCTGTGTTCGGGCCCCTGAAGAAATATTACAACACTGCTGGTGACTCTTGAATGTTAACCCTGGAAAAACCATTTCTATATATGACATAGCTGCATATGCACCAGTGCAATCACTCAAGCATTTTCACCAAGAAACATATTTTCAGGTTTTAAGAAGAGTGGCATCAGTCCTTTTGATTCAGGGATATTTTCTGAGGCAAGACTTTATAGGTTCAAGTGTAACCGATTGACCTCCCCCCTAATGAAGGGCATCATACCAACATTTGAAACTGCTGTGGACTCCAGCTCAACTACTAGCAAACAGCAAGCAGAATCAAGAGACACAGACACTTCAGACTGAATTGAAATTGTATCACCTGAGTAGATATGGCCATTTTCATAAGCTCCTTTCGGAGCAAAAAGTCACATGCTGACAGACATCCCAGAAAAAAATCAGCCTAGAAGAAGAGCTTATGAAAAGGTAAACAAACAACTGTGTGAAGAAGAATGTTAAGAGAAGAGGTTTATTCATTCAAGCAGCGGTGAAGATCTGGATGAATTATGTGATGACAGCAGTGATATTTTTGAAATGCCCTCAGATTCAGAACAAGAAGAGGAAATATCTAAGGGAAAGTATGAGGTGTGATTGGAAAGTTTTAAGAATGAGCTTGTAATTGTACAATGGTGGTACTTACATGCTACTGTGATGCATCTCCTTCCAAATAGCCCCTTCTGACTCAACACACACACCCCAACGGTGTTTCCACTTTTGGAAACATTCCTAGAAATTTTTTTGCCGGAAGTATGTTAAGGACACTCTGTGCATTTGCCTGGATGTCTTCAATCTAGCCAAATCGCATCACTTTCAGTGAAAATTTCAGTTTACGAAAGAGAAGTCTGCAGGGGCCAATTCAGGGGAATATGACAGTTGTGGAAGCACAGGAATTTTGAATTTGGTCAAAAATTCAACGATGGAGAAGACATGATGAGCCGGAGCATTGTCATGGTGTAGCACAAAACTCCTGTCTTTCCACAATGCAGGCCTTTTTTCCGCACCTTTTCGCACAAACGCTCAAGGACACATTTGTAGTATCCCTGGTCAATTGTGTGTCCTCCAGGGGTAAATTCATGATGCACAACACCAGTAGAATTGAAAAAAAAAAAAAGTAACATTGTCTTCACCTTTGACCGACTTTGCCGTGCTTTTTTCGGTCGTGGTGAACCTGGAGTCTTCCACTGCAAAGACTGCACTTTGGTTTCAGTATCATATCCATACACCCATGATTTGTCACCCGTAATGACCCTATTTAACAAATCTGGGTCATTTTCAGTCCAATCAATCAAGTCGGCATTGTCTCTAGTCACTTGACAACACCTTTGAAATGAATTTTGTAGATACTCGACACACGTTCAGCTCTTCAGTTAAAATTAACTGAACTGCATAGACACTTAAATTAAGTTCATCAAGCATCTCCCTAACTGTAAGTCTACAATCAGAGTGCAATAAGTCGTGAACTTTCACAACATTTTCATTCATTTTTGAGGTGGAAGGATGGCTGGACCGTGGTTCATCTTCAAATGTTTCACAGCCATTTTTAAATCTGCTGAACCAGACAAAAACATTTGACTGGCTCATACAATTATCTCCAAAGGCTGTTTTTAATAGTTCGCAAGTCTCAGAAGCTGATTTCTCGGTTTTAAAACAAAATTTTACACAAACTCGTTGCTCCATTTTTACGTCCATTTTCACCCAGACAAAAATCTGGCAACATGCCATAACAGACCCGCACTCAACCAGTTGCCACAATTAACTGAATAAAGGTTGGTTGGTTGGTTCGGGGAAGGAGACCAGACAGCGAGGTCATCGGTCTCATCGGATTAGGGAAGGACGGGGAAGGAAGCCGGCCGCGCCCTTTGCAAGGAACCATCCCGGCATTTGCCTGGAGCGATTTAGGGAAATCACGGAAAACCTAAATCAGGATGGCCAGACGCGTAACTGAATAAAGGAAACATAGTTTCCTGTCAGAGGGCATTCACGAACAAGGCAATGACTCTCTCCCCGCCCTCTGAGTACCTGCCAGCCAAACCAGTAAGCAGTAGCACATCCATTCTTAAAACTTTCAATCACACCTTGTATGTGCTTGTTCGATTTGCCACAAAATTAAATCACATTAATTATGTGGGGTGCACAAAACATTCTCAGTGAGGACTGTGAAATTGTATTTTTGAGAAGGAAACATACCAGTTGTGAATTTATATGTCCTGATGTAAATGATATTTCTAATGTCAGCAAGGGTGATACTGTTCATGTCTTTCAGAGCACACTGAAAAAAGGAGGACCTGAATGAAGAGAACTGCAACGGTTTTCTCAAAAAAAAAAAAAAAAAAAAAAAAAAAAAAAAAAAAAAAAAAAAAAAAGAATAGATTTCAGAATGTATGATCAGAACTCACTCAAAAAATAATCATTGTAATTTGTATCAGTGCAGTTCATTTTATACGTTTATATTTGTTTAGTGTGTATTTTCATATGTGGAACTTGTATGTGTCCCAAACCTCCCATTCCACTGTCCCAAAGTCTCCCTCTGTAGACAGAATGCAGGGTATCATAAATTTGTTTGTACTTGCTATAAATATATTGTTTTGTAAAAAATAAAAAAAAGTTTTTAGTTTAGTAATAACCAAAGAACAATATTTGGAATAAAAAAATTAAAAGGAAAAGTGTCACAACCCTCCCCATCCTTCTCTACGACATATTATATATACATTGAATGTAAAGATAAATGGTGTAGGCAAGATACAAATTAAAAAACAATAAATAAATAACTTCCTACAAAGATTTGTCTTTAAAAGTAACAAACAAGACATATCATCAGTCTTTCAGAAACTGTACATTTGCTGTTTATGATATAATCTGTGAGCATATAAATAAATATTGGACACTGTATAAGTACATAAAAACATAATATGAATAAACAGTCAATGACTAGGAAAGAACATAGGCCACAAAAGTAATCTTTCCAATATCAACTTATGCAAAGCATGCATATATATATTCTTTCGCATTATGGAAACAAGCACATTTGTGAAGCATGGCCCTAACATTTTTTAACATTCAGTTATATTCGAGTACCAAACTCATCTATCAACAATGAGCAAACTGAACTGCTGTGATGGTTTCTTTACCTTCTTACTGAATGTCTCTTTAGAATTAGGAAAAGTTAACTTATGGAATGTGTCTCTACACTAAAGCCTTTGAACTCTTGATAGAATGTCTTATTAAAAGCCTAGGAACTTGCCAATACCGTTCACTGCTCACAGCTTCTTCTCTAAGGTCACTACATATCTATCACATTTGACCTGATTTCACATCATTGTTATCCCACTCCTATACAAAACAATACCTAAAACAAAAGGTTACACAAAGACAGTTCATTACTGAGTTGTCAATACAAGAAAATTGGAACAGAAATCTTAAATTATACATGCCCTCATTTTATCTGTACAGCCACTCACTTTAAGGACACCATTAGGACAAGAAAAATATACATCAAACAATGGAAAATCCAAGATGGAATAATGAAATATTATGAAAAGGGTAGACTGCTGCTCACCATATAATAGAGACGTTGAGTCACACACAAGTACAATAAAAAGACTACTGAACATATAAGCTTTTGGCCAGAAGGCCTTCTTTCGAAATAGACAATATCCACTCACACATTCACGCAAATGTAGCTCAGACGCACATGACCACTGCCTCTGGCAGCCGTGGCCAGGCTCTGGTCCCGGCAGCCAGAGACAGTGATCGTGTGTGTGAGCTGCCATTGCGTGATCTAATCTCAATTTCTGAAAGCCCAAATTTCTAAGCAAAATGCATAATTTTTTCCACACTTTTATGGACAAGCAGAAAGGTTGTACGTCATAAGACACTCCTAGATAATCAGTTTTAACTAGGTTGCAAGACAACATTTTTGTTTACTTATTTTAGCATTTTTAATTAAAACAGCTTGTTAATGAAAAATGTGATTTTTAAAAGTGCATATTCCCCCCCCCCCCCCCTTTTAAAAATTAGTTTTGTTTTAATGTGTAAGAAAGCAATGCTAAGATAAAGCCAGGATGCTTACAGCATATAATACTGCAAGGAGAAAAGCTTGCTGCTATTGGGCAGGTTAGTCATCACTTCATTGGTCAGTTACCTCATCAGATGATGTCATTCTCATGGATGGTGAATCTGCGTGTTCCAAGACGCAGTGTGTTGTGCATCAGTCATTAGTTCAAGTGTGCACTGTTGCTCACTGTTGTAATTAGGGAATGCCACCCACAAAACCTCTAAATCAGCATTCTTATGCAAGTGCATAAACAAATGTGTTTGGAAGAAATGTTTTATTTGAAGACTGGTAGTGTCTGATGTTGTATGGTGAATGAAAAGAGTGTTTCTGCTAATAAAAAATATGACATTATGCCGCACAAAAATGCCACGTGGCTTAAAAAGAAGTTTAGGAATACATGTAAGTTAAACCAACCACTGATTAAAAGCAATGTTGTCAAACAATTGAGTTTTAGAGACACATTTTTCAAAGACTTGTGCCTTTTAGAAAAATACACAAACAAAAGGGTACTGGACAATCTAGGTTGCACCAAAACTATACACAACAGTGTTTTCAAGGAGAAATTTGAAATACATTGAACCATGAAAGAATATTAATTTCTACTGCTGAAACTGTCATAAGTCAGTATAATGATGTGAAGATTTTGTTTCTAGTGCGAAGAATGTGTTTGTCAAGTCACCAAATAGAACTCAAAACTTCTGTGAACTCCTAAATTGGGTTTTACCTCCTAAGCCAGTTTTAACTCTGTAGGGATTGTGGTTACAGGCTGTGTTATATATACTATGCAAAACATTTCAGGGAAGTGAAAAATGTTTTGAATTGCCTAATTGCAGAAGATGCAGTCAGTCTTGCCACAATACAAGAATGTTTAGCTAAAAAAGGCACCCACGAAAAGATACAGTACATCCATAATCATTTCTCCAAAATATCTGATATTTTAAAGCAGCTGGAAACTCGAAATAATTCCTTGGAACATTAAGTTTCTCTGATACATGAAATTTTAATCACATTGTCATCAGAAACACACGGGTTTGCAAAACTTGCATTTGAGACACTTAATCAGGTGCTACAGAAAAATTATGGCTGCAAAACACTGTGCCAAATTTTTAAAAAAATTTCTTGTGAAGAAACAAACACCGAAGAGGAATTCACCAAAGAAGAACTGTGGTGTTTTTCACACGCACCTATCACGTCACGTGACACTGAAACAACATTTCACTGTACAAATCATTCTTCACCTATTGATGCAGGAGTTTTACATAAGAAAATCTCATGATGACCTCCCTTGTGTACTGTAACAGCCTTCAATAAGATTAGAGTTATGTGAAACTATCTTTTGTGTGTGTTCATTTTTGCTTATTTTCAACATGTTTCCCACTTATTTTACTATTTTATTGTGCTGAGAAATCTGGGCTTTAGTCATCACATTCAGTCTTAAATTCTGGAATACAATGATATCCAGTAGTCAAGATTACATGAAAAATTTAGCACCATCAAATCTCTTGTCTTAATGAAACTACCATGATTTGCACAAACGCAACTCGCATACATTCAACAGTCACCTTATGTGGCTACATACATCACAAGGGAACACTTGTTTGAAAAAACTAAGGAACTTCAATGCAGCACATTTTTCATATCCTACACACAATATTTTTCTCCATAGTAAACATCAGTGGCACATTATTTCAAACAGAAATTACCTAGTAATGTACAATAAATTCATATAAAAACTGAAGTATCAGATCCACAAAAACACTCTAATTTTAAATTCAAGAAACTAACAATGTCAACTAAATAAATATCATGAGCCCTAAATTACTACAATTTAATTGTCTGATATGTGGTAATAATGAAATATTCACATATAAAATATTTTGTGAGATCACAGCAATTAAATAATTCACATCACATTAGACACTTGCAATACTTCTTGAGAGTCATCATAAGTGCAGTTAGAATTTGCATTAATACTGAGATTAATTCAAAATTAATCATGAGCAAGCAAGTAAAACTAAAATGATCACACCTCGAATTTATGAGCTAGTGCACTGTCATGCACTAATTGGTTCAGTACTGGATGAGGTGGTGGTGGTCCCGGCCACGACTTCATATCCACGGGTTCTGTAACAGAGAAGTACAAATCAGAGCCACAGGCCAAACTAGTTTCATTTGTTTCTTTCTTAAAAAAATATTTCTAATTATTACCACCCAGTGTTATCTTCTGTCTCATTCACAGTTCATATATAACATGAACCTCACTTCTCAAAATTTAGATATCCTTATCATAACTGTTCATACACCTAGACAAGTCACTGATTTTTGTTATATCAATATTTAGAGTGGAAGTTTCATTTTTATGCAAACAGTAATTGTTACGAAGTTACTCACTGAAATCATATAACACTAATGTAGTATCTTGCAAAAAATGTTCTGCCTTTTGACCTCTACAGCTGTATCCTACGACAGAGGAAACATGGTATGTGGCAGCTTTGCTTCCACACAAGGGCTATCAAAGCGACTAAAGGTAGAGCAACTGCAGAATATTTGTCAGACATCCACTGATCAAAGGCAAGGGAGATGAAAATGGTCACAGAAAACTGCAAAATGTATTACTTTTTGCACAATAATATGACAGATTCTCACGAGCAAATTGCTTATAACAATAATATAATATTTTTTTGTAACAAAGCCTGATTAACATGTCAACTGCCACACACTCAGTAAAGGACATTTCACCGCCGGCCAGGCTCAGCTCATGGCTTTAGGCTTTTGTGGCCGTCGACAGCCTTACGCCAGTCAGAGTATTACTTAATGTCATTGAATGCTCATTTCATTTAAGTAAATATTTAATGAGGTTAATTACTTCTAACAATACAGAACACTCAAACAAACTCTCTCTACCTTCTCCCTTCCTGCTGAAAGCTGTGCTAAGATAATGAACTTTCCATATTATACGTGTATAATTTGTAAAATTACAAGACAGTCACTGCAATGAAGACCATACAGAATGGTATCCTATTTTATTTTTGGATTATAAGTTTAATGTCATAAGTGGAAAGCTACAAACTTTAATGTCATTTATCCCATGACCAAACAACTAAATGGAAGGCTACCAGGGTTTAACACACAGACTGTGGAGAGATCACTGATGGACACAGCAGAAATTCACACCCGACACTGTGTGCCAAACAGTGGCCACATACTCAACTCCATTTAGTACAGCATATCTTTAGACTGTGAGTAAAGTCGCAAAAATTAAGCTCGAAACATTTAACACAAAATTGTACCAGATTTCTTGTATGCTAGCACCAACTCAATCCAGACACACACATTAATGCACAGTACTGCACTATATACTGTACTAAACATTGGAGCTTGTGGCCGCCCGGCTGGCACACAACACTAGGCATAAATACGTGCTGCGCTCGATGATCATGATGTTAAAAGAATCATTAACTAACAGACTGTTAACATGTCTGAAATGTATCGGCGTAACACCTCCCAAATTTTACTGAAGCAAACAATACTGTCCTTGTCTCACAATACACCCACCTGTCACATTCCTCATTCTGACTCACCAGTCACATGTAAAAACCTTAAATAGGTTGGATTACAATGCCAATGGCAACTGGAGGAAACAATGTATTTCAAATGAATCTTAACAAGAATGCCGTTCTTCTTTCCTTTTCTGCCAAGATTATTTATTGCAGTCTTTTTACCATGTGGTGTCAATAAAAACAACATTTACCGATACACTAATAATTTACTGCATGATACTTGCATATATTGATAAGCAGTCTCTATTACAATATGGGATACTTTTGAAATGATAATATCCAAAATATCCTTTGGGAAGGAGAATAGAAGCAATCACAATAACTTGTGGATGCAGATATTTTATTAAGTTGCTACAATATTAAAATTTTCATCTTTCCTGAAAAACTGAGTTCTCTTTGTTGCACTACACTGGTACTGCTTTCCACAGTGGGTAGTATTATATTGTACGCAGGCTCTTTTTTATATTCAATACCTTTGAAACTATTTGAAAATATACATGGAACACTAATAATGCCATTACTTCTTTTATTGCTTTTTGCTGAAATTGTTTTCTTTGTGACATTATGGCATGTAATTCAAAACGACATTTGCACAATTGCTACTTCGGTTTCACCTTCCCTTTATCACAAACAAAATGGTAATAGGTTTGTTCCGTAATAAAACCAACAGTAGTTCCTCATGTTCCAGACTTGCTTTGACATTTTCAAAAAAAATAAAATAAGCACTCAAATGTGACAATGGAGGAGGACGAGGAGGGGATTGAGGGAAAAAGAAAGAGTACTGATGTAATGGGATATGAAGGAATTATTGGCATTCAACAGAAACCGAAGGCAAATTTGAGGAACTGCACAATTAAGTAAATTAATTGTAATACAGTACACAATAAATACAAAAATATGAGGTGTGATTAAAAAGAAATACAACTTTTGCCGCAACACTTTTATTTCTTATGGTACAACATTTTAAGCACTGCCCCCTCCTATCCCCTCAAAGTAGTCCCATATACTGGCAATACACCATTTTCAACCCACTTTTGGAAATCCTCCTGAAATGCATTTTCTGGGATGACTCACAGGTCTCTCATCACATTGTCCTGAATCTCCTCAATAGTTGGGGCATGACATCCTTTCAACATAGGTTTAAGTTTGGGAAACAGGAGAAAATCTGCTTGGGCTAGCCCCAGAGAATAGGGTGAATGGGGGCCCACAGGAATGCGATGTTTTGCTAGATAGCTGTGGATAAGAAGTGACGTAGGAGTGCATGGTGCAACATTGATGTCTGGTTTTCCCACAATTCACACCTCTTCCCCCGCACTAGGATTCATCTGCTGCTTTTTGAACAGTTAATTATTCCCACTAATCAGACAACTCTCTCTACATGGTCATCGTCTGTTGATATGGAAGGTTATCCAGGCTTGCGGTCTATCATTGATCAACATTCTGCACTGTTGGAAACACAAACCACTAGTAATGCCACATGTGATTCTTACAGTTCTCCGTGTATGCTTGGCCAAGGCAAGTTTCACTAAGTTTGTAGCCTGCTGGTTGGGGTGGGCTATTTCAAAAGCTTGGATTCTTTTTGAACACACCCTCTACTTTACAGTCTTAAATGAGTTGTATGATGTATTTCTGAATGCAGTAATAAAACTGGATGTAAAAGTGGCTATTTTCTTTTATTGAGGTCAGTATTTGGAAAAACAATGACAACAAATAAGTTGCACTGGAGAGCACATTTAAAGATTTGCAACTATGCCACACGGTGTAGGAATTCAGATGTAACAATTGGTACTGAGCTCATTCTTTCAAAACTAATGTAGAGTTTAAAAAAATATTAACAAAATGTGTTTCAGTTCTGGAATATATTTTCAAAATAAAATGACCGCAGATTTTAAAAAAATTCTTCAAGACACATGATCACATGGACTGTAATGCACAATGCTTGTAAATGAAAGTGATTAGAGGTTGGACCATCACATGAGTCCCTCAACATTAATTACAATAACACATTGCACTTCTGAGGATGAGGAATTATGGACTGCAGCTCAAAATGTCAGCACCCACATTTTAACTATAGGACTGATTTCAAAGAGTGATAACTGTAAAAATTCATTTCTCTTAACACAACCAATTAGACTACTCCGCAATCACCATTGGCTCATAGGATACATTGCAAACAGTTATGATGCCATGCACAAATTTTGCCCGTAAGTAAATAGAACAGAGGAAAAAAAATCTTCCTTTATTTAATAGTTTTTTGCAAGGTATATTGATGATAAATGTTTAAGAAAAAAATGTGCAACTGAACTATATAAAACAAAATGGATAACTTACAGAATGGAACTTTCTCACAATGATCTCAACCTGTGATAGAACAATTTTGTCAACCATGACCTTTCCTGCTTTCAGTCAGATTTTACCTTGCTGGTTAGCTTACAATTTCGTTTAAAGATAATTAAAACAGAACAGCCAGATTATTTTAAAGATGTAATCAAAGAAAGCATGTCATCTGCAGTTCACAGCATTGTATTATGAAAAACACATTCTGTAGCTAGTTATTTTAGTCATGGAATTCCTAACATCTTTTTCTTGTTCATTTTCATTTTATTGCACCCTCTTCTACAGCTTTTCTCCACTACACTCCATCTTAAAACATCTTGGCTGATCCTCTTGCAGACCTCTTTATACAAAAAGTCTGCTGCTAATGTGTAATATGTTGGCTTATTTCAAGTATTACTGACTAGTACGCATTCTCCTACAAACATTCACTCTGAAGATTTCTAGGCAATTCATTCTGAATTGCCTTACAGAATTCCATATGTCCTAATGAATTTTTGTGTTTCCACGTGAAATGTCTTAACTGCACAAATGCATTTGGTGTCAAAAACATGCATTTTTCTTGTAGTTGCAAACATGGAATTAAAATACCCTCAATAATTATAAAGCAGCTACAGGCAACAAGGAAACACAAATATTTAATTTAACAGAAATTGTAGTTTGATCCATCTGCAAGACCAGTACTAGACAATAAATTTTCATAAAAATTGACATTTATTCACAAAATAATACTTCTTTCAACATCACCTTGCGACAAATATTTATGTCAGTGGTAACATTTTATTACAAAAAATTTTGTAACACTGAAAGTTATTCCATTACAAAATGACTGAATTCAGTCACTCATTCAACCATGTTTCAAACCATCTGTTTCCAACCTCCCTCATAGAAATCTGAGCACATTATCAGTTCTACTCCCCCCCCCCCCCCCTCCACAAAGATTGTGAAAACCAGATCTGATAAAAAAAAGGGGGGGGGGACTGAGCTAATTAGAAAGACTACAATAGCCAGTGCAATAGGCCAGCCTTTTTAATACCAGTCTTGGTCTTCTCATCAAGAATCCAACTAGTAACATGGTACATCACACTGCTCTTTCTTTCATTTTACAAAGTCAGTTCCTTTAAAACAATGAGATGTTAGCAGGGGCACAATGGTAAGAGATTATGAGTTTTACATGGCTATGCATATCAAAAATTAAAAAATTTGCTGGGCTACAGAGTACAAGTCAGTTACAACTATGACACTAGGAAATTTAGTACAGTGATAGTGGAGTAGGAACGGCCACAGTGCACAATAATAATACCCTTTTAACTTTAATCATGTTCACATAATTTGGATCCTTTGACATCTTATATTACTAACAGAATTTAATACTGTAACAACTATAGATAATATCAAATTTACTCATATTTTACATTTGTCTAATAAATAAAACACACACACACACACACACACACACACACACACACACACACACACTCTTTTAAAACATAAATATTTAATAATAATGGAAGTAAAACAGAAATCAATGCACATCAGGGATTGAGGAGATTTGGAGTGTATATTGTTTCTTTCTGTTTCTCCTTGTGCTTTCATTTGAAAATGACTACACACACTTCATGATTCATGTATATTTTGTTAAATATCTCACAATAAGATAAAACATGACAACTTGAACAGGATTCATCAGTTTCTGCCAATTTCATTTGCATGCCACGGCACTGCAAAACATGGTGGCCATGGCACATACTGAAAAATATCCTTCAGCAGATTCAACCTGCCACCAACAATACTGACTAAAATTTGAATCAGAGAAACAAGTATCAAACTCAAGAATTAGGTTTTTATAATATATGGCTATAAAGTTGGTCCTCAAGGTAACTTTACATCACTAGTCATAATACTTTTTGTTTTTCTTTACACACAGTAGAAGGTACTTAATAGGTGACATTTGTACATTTTCAAAAATGCATTTCCTCCACCTTGCACATTACCATAAAATTCAATAAATACAAATATGCTGTTCGATAAGGCAAGATTATCTCTCTTCTTATACCGTATACTCTGCCATACCATGACTGTTTCAGTCGGTCATGAATATGTAACACTAAGCAGCAGAAGAAATAATGTGATAATAGAATTAAAACCACAGGGAACATAAAACTGGTGTCATGTTATATAGGCTCTTTAATACTTTCTGATGTCTGCTTTCGATCACTGAAATCAGAATTCAGAGAAGTGGTAAAACAAATTAATATATACTGTATATAACAGTAAGATAAATTATTATAAAAACTAACAAAATAATTCTCAAACATGTCAAGAAATTTTATGTACCATCAAGTCTTCAATCTTTAACATATCAACTGCCACTCCTGTAGTGATGGCCATTTCACTGCCAGTCTAGTAGGCACACAGTGCAAGGCCCTTGCTGTGGTCACCGGCAACCTCTTGGCAGTCAATGTGTTAAACATGAATGTTTTGCACAATCAATCCCATATCTTTTGAACCAAATACTCTGATGCTACAGGTCTCTTACTGAGGAAGGTGGCACTGACTAAGTTGTTGGACTCATGTTTAGCTGCACAATGGTTCAGACTTTCCACCCAGTCATTTACATTTATGTTCTGTATAGTGTCCAAATCAAATATTACATCCTCTCCTTTGCAAAGAATACTGCCAATTTACTTCGCTATCCTTGTCCTACGCAACTTGTGTTCAGACTTTACCTTGTCATCAATGGGAGTTTTATCCTAATATTACTTACCTTCCTTCCTCACTCCAACATAATACTAAAGCAAATGTGGGGGGAGAGTGGGAGGGGGTCGTACTCAAGTTTTTAAATATGTTTATGTACAGAAAGAATATTCCATAAATACACCACTGGCCATTAAAATTACTACACCAAGAAGAAATGCAGATGATAAACTGGTATTCATTGGACAAATATATTATACTAGAAATGGCATGAGATTATATTTTCACACAATTTGGGTGCATAGATCCTGAGAAATCAGTACTCAAAACAACCACCTCTGGCCGTAATAACGGCCTTGATACACCTGGGCATTGAGTCAAACAGAGCTTCAAGAGGTGACAGACATGTAACCAATGGCACCCCATACCATCACGCCGGGTGATACGCCAATATGGCGGTGACGAATACACGCTTCTAATGTGCGTTCACCATGTCACCAAACACAGATGCAACCATCATGATGCTGTAAACAGAACCTGGATTCATCCGAAAAAATCGCGTTTTGCCATTTGTGCACCCAGGTTCATCGTTGAGTACACCATCGCAGGCGCTCTTGTCTGTGATGTAGCATCAAGGGTAACCGCAGCCATGGTCTCCGAGCTAATAGTCCATACTGCTGCAAATGTCGTCAAACTGTTCGTGCAGATGATTGATGTCTTGCAAACGTCCCCATCTGTTGACTTAGGAATCGAGACGTGGCTGCGCGATCCATTACAGCCATGTGGATAAGATACCTGTCATCTCGACTGCTAGGGATACGAGGCGGTTGGGATCCAGCACGGCATTCCATATTACCTTCCTGAACCCACCGATTCCATATTCTGCTGACAGTCATTGGATCTCGACCAACGCGAGCAGCAATGTCGCGATACGATAAACCGCAATCACGATACGCTTCACTCCAACCTTCATCAAAGTCGGAAACGTGATGGTACGCATTTCTCCTCCTCACACGACGCATCACAACAACGTTTCACCAGGCAACGCCGGTCAACTGCTGTTTGTGTATAAGAAATCGGTTGGAAACTTTCCTCATGTCAGCACGTTGTAGGTGTTGCCACCGGCGCCAACCTTGTGTGAATGCTCTGAAAAGCTAATCATTTGCATATCACAGCATCTTCTTCCCGTCACTTAAATTTCGCGACTGTAGCACGTCATCTTCGTGGTGTAGCAATTTTAATGGTCAGTAGTGTATTAATGCTACCATAAATACAGAACCCAGTGCATCACATTTTAGTATGCCAGGAGATGAAAGTAAATTTAAACTGATTTACACCTATCTGCACATCTGAATTACTAACAAGGGAGGTCACGACATTGGGATCACAGATTTTACTTCAAACTTTTTACATCTTTAGTAGGCAATTAACATAATGTGCAAGTAGTAAGGTGCACTACACAGCCAATGCTGAGAAAATCACAAGAGAAGTTTTCCGTTTTTATACTGTGGCTTATGTATCTGTGTGCAGGTGCTGGACATCAAGAGTTCGTGGGGGGTCCAGTGATATAGTGTTCCAGCTTTGTAGACAAATATGTATAAGGTGACAGCTGAACTCCCACTAAGACTAAATTATTAATCTATTTTTTTCCATCAGTGGTCATATTATTTAATTTATATGACATTTGAGAGGTCGTGTAATGCAAAAAAAACCATGTATTTGCATCAAGTTTCAATTTACGTTTTCCGTGTCTGTATGAGAGGTACCATCCTGCAACATGTGCTGTTGAGAGCACATCTGATGAGTAATTTTACATTACTCTTAAGGCCTGGTACATTGTGACTTACCATATTAACGATTGTGAATAACTTCACATAATTATTTACCGAGTTTCGACTTCGGCTTGCCAAGACTGTCCCTCATCCTTGAAAATTTAATTACAAATAGTAAATATCAAGTAACGTATGAAATTCACTACAACTTCATTGTAAAAATGTCATAAATTAAATAATGTAACCATTGGTGAAAAAGATATCGGTTAAATAATAAGTGTTGGCGGTATCTGAACATCACCTCGTCCACGACCCTCCTTGCATAGCTCTAACACTTACTGCTTGACCACAATGACTTCATATAGCAGGCACTTTCGTACACATACATAATAGACGTGTAAAACTTCTCTTGCAATTTTCTTAGAATTGCCAGAGTAGTGTGTCTTACTATATGCAAACTATGTGCAAACAATCAGCTTTAGAAAACAGGATGAGCAGTGACAGCATGTTGCGACCGTAATGCGCTGTAGCACATTTGAAATATCAAGTGTCTAGAGGATTGAGCAACTCTTCACTTTTCCAGATGGAATATGTGTGTTTTATTAGAGTGAGCTAGGCAGAAGGCACCGTCATCAGAATCACCATAGCAGATAACAGTTATTTCTTTGGTATATCAAGCAAGGTCTCAGTGTTCACTGCATGATGCGTCACATGCACTGGTAATAAAAAACAGATCGTCTTTTTCCCAACATGTCTGATGGTTTCGTGTGCAATAGTGCACAAATCAGTTAAGTGCAGCACAACATCTGCAAGTGGCCTGGAATAACATAACTCAAGAACTTTTTCCAAGCTGGCCTGCCATAGATGGAATATGTAATAGACATGGGCTATAATACAAACCGCTTAACAAATACCATCAATATAAATCTCCAAATTAAATATTAAAGAATTACGTGTGATGGCTGACAAATTATTTGACAGATCATCGAAGAAAATATGAACATTTCGCGATCAATGTGTGAGAGCAATGCCAAAATATTTTCACAGACAAATTAAAATAGATAATGATTATTAGCTTTTACATGGAACAATTCATGTAAACCTAATCGTAGAACATTTGTCAACAGCTCATTTACACCATTCAGTGTTACAGCACTGCAAACAAATGATTACATAACAAATGTAACACATTTACCCAAGTTTAGTATGATCCTTAATGCAAGACAACCTCTTTTCTTAATTATAAAAGACGCACCTTTTTTAACATATTCCGACTAATCAAAATTACAGACTGTCAATAAAACAAAGTATCTGCCTAAAAAGTTAACATTATTACACCTATTTTAAAGTTATGCCATTTAAGGACTGTCTACATTATGATAACACATGGGGAAATAAAATAAACAAAAACAAATAATTTACATTAATTTTGATCTTCACTACCTTTTAGCTTACTAAGGCTGTCATCCACATTATCACTATTTTGAATAACCATCATTATCCTAACAGCACAGCTACAAAATTTGTATCTTTGTAGTTACAAAGATTTGGTTGTTTCTTCTTAATGTTGTGATTTCTGAGGTTGTGGTTATGATTATAGACAGAGACCTGACAACATAGCATTATTTGTTTCTGAATAGTGTACACAATGGACTTCACTTTTATACTAATGTGAGAATGTAACAATTTCTCTTGCTTCTAAACGCATTGTCTGCCTGCCACTCTCTCATTGGCTGTTAGAACCAGCAGCTGACACATCCCCTTCTGTACCCAACATACCTCACAGTGAGCATCAAAAACATGACTGTAGGAAACATTTAAGTACACCATTGGCCCTTATCCAGAATTTTACTGTCTCCTGTAGAAATGTCTACCATTGTCAAGTATTTGTCCAATTTCAAAGTACAAATGGAGTCAGGCTAACTGCAGTTTAAATGTAATAGATGTTCATAAAAAGCGAAAGTATGTGGTACAGATTCCCAATGTTGGCAGGATGACAAAATCTGCTGTCCACACGCCACCACCCTCCCGCACTCATCATAGTTATGTAATAACAGCAACTAATTCATAACTAAAAGAGTGCAATCACGATTCAGTCCAATTCTCAAACTTTCATTTGTCCTATGATCTAGTGATACCTGTTGGAGCTATCTCCACAAAAGGTCCTGCCATCATAATTTATTCTCATGGTAACTATTACAGTCACTTCAATAGAATTTATTTTACTTATTAGGCATTTAATACTGGATTAATTTTCTTTTCTGTTTCATCTGAATATCACCACATGATTAAAAGCTGGTGACATTTTTACCTGATATTCTAATATGTGAACAGTAACCAATATTCCCATTTGCAATCCACTTGGCAAACAATCTCACACACTTCTAAAGAAACAAAATATTGGCATGGGTTCAAAATCAACTTTTTTTAAGGGCAGCATTTTCAGCTTTGAATGTTACCTTTACTTAAAAAGCACCATAAACATTTGTATACAGTATCCATACTAGTACAAGTATGAAAACTTATTTTTCTTTTCTTCTGTGTTTAACAAAATTATCAAATTGTAATCAGAACAGTAGAGTGGTGTAGT
Source organism: Schistocerca serialis cubense (assembly GCF_023864345.2). Classification (NCBI taxonomy): domain Eukaryota; kingdom Metazoa; phylum Arthropoda; class Insecta; order Orthoptera; family Acrididae; genus Schistocerca; species Schistocerca serialis. The sequence goes on along the minus strand of NC_064640.1, from coordinate 844,154,799 downwards.
GGCTAGTTCACAGTTTCTTGCATATTCCATGTGTTAGTGCTGTGTGAGGGAAATGTCTTGATAATTCGAGCAAGGCCCATACTGCATTGAGTGCTGCAGCGTATTGGGAAATTTCGAGCTAGATGAAACACAATATAGTTTGCCCAGCCCTAGCCTCCTGAATTCTTCAAAATACACCTGCTTGGGACCCCTATAGCCAAACCTTATCCATAAATATGGCAAAACCCCTGTATTAAGCTATTAAACAACGTACAAATGTTGAACTATGCAGTGATAGCTTAATATGCGATAGCAAGATGACCCTATATTTATTGAATAAATTTATCAACCAGTTTAATGGGCAATGTATCTTCTCGCTGTAGACAAAAATTTTATTTTATTTGCATGAAAAATGTTTTCTTCCAGGATAAAGGAAGACAATACAACTTTTTTTCCTCCAGGAACTTTTAGCATTCTTATGATGTGCAATACTAACCAAGATAAAGATTGATGATGCCAAAGGCTGGTAGTTTGGTAAACACACTTTCAGAATCAAATTAATCTATCTTTCATTATAATATGTAACAAGTAACATGAATTCAAACTGAAGTCAAGAGAAATTATGTTCAAAACATATTGAAATGCCTAATATACAACCAAACTTACAATGAGAGAGAGAGAGAGAGAGAGAGAGAGAGAGAGAGAGAGAGAGAGAGGAGGAGGGGGAAAAAAAAAACACCACCTAGCAATGCACTCTTCTGAAGGTAGTGTAGTTCTTTTTCCAAATAAAACTGAACTTAAATATCAGAAAATTAAGTTTACACCACCAGACATTCAGTGGGGGAAGTTGAATTGCCTACCTATCTTTCTCTTCCCCCCCTCCCACCCAACCGGCCACACACACCTTTGACGCCCCCTCCCATACAGTTTTGTTGCAGATGCTAATTACACTTACCGGTAAAGCACATAGTGCTGTATAATGAAGAAAATATCAAATATCACGGAGAAAAGACCCAGCCCAAATTTTGTAGGATCTCCAAATATCGAATTCCAGTCATCTGGAAATTAAAAAAAATATTTTACTGACAATCATTTGATATAATCAGAACAAACTAAAATTCAAGGAGAAAGGTATGACTTATTTTAAAGTACAGCATGGTGCATAGTAATGCTTATACAACAAATAAATAACTGATATTTACTGTAGTTGTAGGCATTAAAAATCATTTGCAGCATGCTCAGCATTCCTCCAGTGAAATCCAGCAAGATGTTTCCAATGCTCCACCCCACTGTGCTCTTGCGTTTGTAGTTCATGTAAGCCTATAAAGAGATTTTCCATTATGTATGTAACCAACTTTTAATTTATTCAGTATCATGAAAAAAGAATCAAATTTATTTTATACACAAAGTACATACTGAATTACTGTCATATAAAAGTAGTTTTAAATGGCTAAAAATTGAAGCACATTGGTGATTAGTGCGCAGTAAAGAATAGCTCACTCTTAACAGTTGTAATTCAATCTGTTGGCAGTTTCAGAGCAGAACAACACAAAAAGTCATCAAGCTTAATCTTTCTTGGAATATTTATTTACACAAGAATTACACTTCATCAGAGTGTCAGGATGTGTGTATTCAGCCACCAGAACCCACTGATAGTGAGGAGAATGAAATATAACCACACTACAGTCCATAATGAACCCACAACAAATATTGGTTGGTCGGGGGAGGGGACCAAACAGCAAAGTCATCGGTCCCATGAGCTAAGGTGGCAAAAAGCATGGAGGAACAACACAAACCGTACAGTCCAGTTAGGCAGTGGGAAAATGGGCAAATAAAGAGGTAAAAGGAATGTCGGGGACATGTTTTGGGGCACCAGCACAGCCACCGATTCTTCTCAATCCCCGTGCCATACCGTGAGCACAACAATGGGGACAACACCAGAGGAAGGCAACACAAGAAAAGGGGAAACAAAACGGCATTAAAGTCCACACAAGCAATGTAGGAAAGAGGGTGGGACAACATGCCACTTTATTTATTTATTTATTTATTTATTTTTTCGGCACAAGAACAACTCAGGTCATAAGTGCCAATGTCATAACCTTAAACACCAATAAGTAAAAGAAGTTTAAAGTGACTATACATTAAGCCCAATCAATGAAACGGAAAAAAAGCTTAAAGCAAGGAATTCCCCATGGAGAAAGGTTTACAAAATACACCATACAGACAGTGGAGGTCCCAAATCAAATATTAAATGTCCTTCACCATATTGCTACAACGGATACAAAGTAGAATGTGATCAACAGCCCATGCACGGTTCACTAAAATGGCAGATAATTCAAATAGTAAACATATTGGATTGTAAGCGGTTACAAAATGGGCATTGGGTCAGGAAACGGCGAACCGTCAAAAGTTTATGACAATGAGCCCAAAGTGGTCGGATATCACCACGTACCATACGGCAATGGCTAAAATGACAGTGCCCAATACACAACCTAGATAAAATTATCTCCTTGCAATGAGAGGGCCAAGAAGACATTGTCCAAGCCATTGGGAGAGGTTTAATTCCTGTGAAGAGAAGACCAGTGGTGATGTCAAAGTGACACCATCTGCCGACAGATGGCAACACAGTTATCATCCAAAGGAATGGAAGAGCTAGCAGACCGAGGTAGGAGGACTGCAGCCTTGGCAGCAGCAGCAGCAGCAGCAGCAGCAGCATCAGCATCATTTCCCCACCAGACTGACGTGACCAGGAACCCACATGAACATCACAATGGCTTCCTAAACAGACAGCAAGTGGAAGCTTTCTTTGACTCATTCAACTAAGGGACGGAGTGTGTACAGCACAAGGAGGCTCTAAAAGCCCCTGAGAGAATCAGAGCATATGATAATTAAAAACCCTGTGTCACAAAATGTACCGCGTGATCTGGTAGAGAGCAAAGAGCTCTGCTGTAAAAAAAATCTCGCAGAGTTCTGGAAGGTGATACCGAAAATGGTCGGTGCCAACACACAGTCGGTCTTAGAGCCATTCAGTGCCCATGAAAGAGTTAGCACTAAGTTGTATGCTAAGGTTGACAAACTTACAGCAATAGATCCAATCCTGAGTAGTTTCCTTGGAAAGTGAATGAAGTACAAGATGAACGTGGGCCACCACACAAAGCCAAGGCAGCGAAGGGTTCACACCCATCAGGAACATGGCAGGTAGCGTGAAGTTAAGTTGCCGGAGCAGTTGCCAAAAGTGAACTTCCAGGATGTAACAGGAGGAGGTCGCACCCCGTATTGGCGTTCAAGGGAGACGTCAAAACAGGGGGCACAGAATGGGTGGTTGGGCATGGAAGACAAACGAAATGCATATCCATTGAGGAGGACATCACATCAGTCACATCAGTATGACAGTGGTAGCTTGGCAGCTTATGCAGAGAGACTCAACGGAGCTAGTTTAAAAGCACCAGTGGCCAACTGTATTCCAGGATGATGGATTGCATTAAGACAGCCTACGCTGGATGGGTGTGCAAAGGAATAAATGAAACACCCATATTGTAGTTTCAACGGGATTTGTATCAATGGAGGAGGGTGGCCCAATCTGCTTCTCAAGAATTACTGCTTAGGACACACAATACACTGAGGGACCGCATACAGCATGTGGTCAGGTAAGACATGTGGGAGAACCAAGAAAGTTTCCTATCAATCATGAGCCCCAGGAATTCGAGACATCGCTGAAGATGCTGCTCAAGGAGACAAATTCGTGGAGAACTGCAATAGATCTCAAAGTCATCGACAAAAAGGGGTGGGAGACAGTCTGTAATAGGGTTAACGGTTATAGCGAAGAGGACAGAGCCTTGAGACACCCCGTTCTCCTGGATAAAGGTGACCAACAAGGCTGAACCCACACGTACATTGGAAACTTCATCTTTTAAAAATTCCTAGAGGAAATGGGGCAGGTAGTGTCTCAAGCCCCATGTGTCGAAAGTATGGAGGATACCAGTCCTCCAGCAGGTTTCTCAGGCTTTCTCCAAATCAAAAAGATAGCCACAGTCTGGTAGTTCCGCAAAAAACCATTCATGGTGCGGGTTGAAAAGTGATGAGATGGTGAACAGCAGAACGGTGTGCGCGAAAATAACATTTTGCAGTGGTTCGAAACTCGAGCCACTATATCAGCTGGCCATGAATCATACATTCCATTACCTTGTAAACACACTTGGTGAGAGAAATGGGACAGTAGCTAGATGGAAGGTGTTTGCCTTACTGGTATGACACACTCTTCATGCTAGTGTCTGGGAAATGAGCCATCTGCCCAAATGTGATTGTACATATGAAGGAGAAAGTGTGTGCCCACAAGAGAAAGGTGCTGCAACATCTGAATGTAAAAACATCATCCGGCCCTGGGGCAGCAGATCAGGATGAGGTGAGAGCAAAGTCAAGCTACCTCATAGTGAAAGTGGAATTGTAGTAGTCACGATCCTAAGAGGACAAGGATACTACCCAAGTGTCCTCCACTCATTTCTGAGGGATAAAGACAGGGTGATAATGGGTGGAGCTCCAAATCCCCACAAAATAGTGGCCCAAGGTGTTGGAGATAGCAACAGGATCCATAACAACATCATCTGCTACTGTCACAGGCCGTGTATTAGGGAACGAACCCTGGGCCCACAGAACCAAAAGAGGTTGCCCCCACATAACAGAAGAGGGAGTGAAACTGTTGAAAGACCTAACAAATAAAATCCAGCTAGCTTGTTTGCTACCACCAAAGAATGGGCAACAATGTGAACCTAACTGTTTATAACCAATACAGTTCACCATCGTAGGATGACTGTTACAAACATGGAGAGCACATCTCCGTGTGTGAATTATGTCATTGCACGTCTCAGCCCACCAGGGGACTGGACATGGCACAGTAAAGAAGAGATGTGAGGTATGGAACATTCCGCAGGTGAAAAGATATTGTTCATAATGTACTCTACGTGGCCATCACAACTGGGGAAATGTTTGCTGAAGGTCAACAGGGAGGAGTAAAGCCTCCAATCAGCCTTAGGGAGCTGCCAATTGCGTTTGCATGCAGGTGGGGGAGTCAGCAAACAAATAGTGCACAGGAAATGCTCATTCGAGTACGTGTCAGAAAGAACAGACCACTCGAGACAATGGGCAAATTGAGCAGTGCAGAACAATAGGTCCAAATGGGGATAGGTGTGCATGGAGTCCAAAAGAAATGCGAGTGCTCCAGTCTTAAGACAGATGAGGCTGAGTTGGTTGAGGTCAGACAAAAGGGAACCTCTCAGACAGGTTCTCGAAGGGCCCCAAAAGGGATTGTATGTGTTTAAGTCACTGAGAAGCAAAAAAGTGAGGGAGCTGACCAATAAGCTGAAATAAGTCTGCCCTGTTGACAGCAAACAACAAAGGGATGAAGACGTTACAAAGAGAAAAGGTGAAATGAGGAAGGAAAATGTTGACTGCAGCAGCTTGCAGCTGGGTGTTCAATGAGATGGTTTGGATATGGACATCATCCCAAACGAGCAGCTGTTCAAACCTAGAAAAAAAAAAAAAAAATTGTTTTGGAAAGATCTTTGGTGTGGGGCATTTACACTACATATTTTCATAAATATGAACTAGAATTTCATGAAATGCAGCATAGTAGCTTCCGAAGGACCGAAATCGAGATTGCAACACACTTTTGTCAGCCAATCACAGCTTATGTCAAGTGATCTTGCCACCAAATGCAGGCAGATATTCAGAGCATAGGACACGTGATGTAGTCAGGCAATACCAACATCACTGTTAAGTAGTGTGAATGCACAAACAAGAAAAGTTTATGCTTTAAATTAATATATGGTTACCTACAGTATAGGTACAAGAAAAGTTCAGCTTTCACATATAATACTGGTCGTCAAAAAGTTTTTACCGTTTCTTTTTTCCGAGGGTGTGGTTACGCAAGATCCTAAGAGTATAGCTTAAATTGCAGCAGCTGAATTTATAAATTTCAGCCGCTGTGCACCAAATATCTCTTGGGTTACCTGGCTTAGTACATGTTCCATTGAGCAATTTGACTTTCCAATAGAAATGTCAAGTGAAACTGCTCAAGTACTCACTTCTAATCAATTTTTTAAAGGATAATTATACTTTCTGTTAATCGCCTTGCTGCATTGGTAACACCAGTCTCTGTCAGACCACCGAAGCTGTCGAGCTTGGTTAGCATTTGGATAGGTTACAGTCGGTCTGCCAAGTGCTGTTGGCAAGCAGGGTGCACTTAACACTTTGAGGCAAACTGAGGAGCTACTCGATTGAGAAGTAGCGGCTCCAGTTTCGCAAACTGACAACAGCCAGGAGAGTCGTATGCTGACTACATGCCCCTCCATATCCACAGCTGGCGACACCAACAGGTCAAGGATGACACAGTGATCGGTCAGTACTGTTGGGCCTTCTGAGGCCTGTTTGGACAGTGTTTAGTTTAACTATATTTTTTTGCCATCATTATTGCACAATTTGTAATCTATAAAAGAACCAAAATAAATATGAGAAACCAATCTTGAAACTTAGTCTTTTTTAGCTTGTGTTAGCATTTAAGATATATCAAACACAAATGTGCCACTGAAATTTTAAATAATGGCAGAAATGGCTGGTCTTCTGGCTGAAATTTTTTTGAGTGGCTGATCTTAAGTGTTAAGTTTTGAATGAGAGTCTAACGCTCTATGATTTAAGAAATTTATCACACATTCTCACATGTAACACAACTGAACTTGCAAAAAAGGAAACTTACTTGGAAAGTAACTCTTCTCAAACCACCATTCACATTATTTTCCCACAACCTACTAGAAACAAACAGTTGCGATGTCACGCTCATCGAAACAAAGCCCAAAAGAAAGACGCATTGAAAGCAGTTTGTTGTTACAAAGTACTGCATAGGCTTCGACATATTTTGCAGTCAACTGTGTTTTGCGGTTGTAAATTGTACATTTTCCCTGTGACTGAAGTTTCATTTTGGTGTTATTTTCTTTTTTATGTTCTATTGCTGCAGTTTTAATCTGCAGTAGCAGGCTAAAGTAAAATTCCCCTTTTGCCCATCTGCAACTTGACATGTCTTCTTTATGGTAAGTAAAAATTTAACTTAAAATTACAACTATGAAAAATCTCTGAATTGTAAAAAAATTCCTGAGTTTTTCCTGGATTTCTCCCAGATGAAAAAAAAATGACATTTTTTCCCAATATTTCCCGGAGGGAAGGGTGAGGCAGAAGGGAAGGAGTGGGGACAGGGGAGGCAGGGGCAGGAGGAATGAAATGCAGCCAGGAAGGAAGAATGGGCCCCAATAGCTCAGGGTCCAATGTCCGCCGCACACAAACTGTGAGCCTCCTCAGGCGCCACAAAAAATAAACGGCACTTTCCTTCATTTTTAGATTATTGTAGCCTCTGGTGGTATGTAGCATTAATAATAGGGCAAGATACTATGATTTTCAATAATGACACAGCCCGCATTTCTGATACCAATTTATTGTAGAGTACCAAATATATTTAGCATTCTAATACTATGAGGCTCCTACAACCTACATAATTCCTCTACAAAAATCAGTACAAATCTGAGAAACAGATTCACATAAAAACTATCAAGTGTCTCATTCAAGAGGTCCACTTTTTTATGGTTGCTTTCAAGCTTATCCCGTAATTCAAAACTACTGAAAAGCCTCCACAACATGGTTCTACATCATTATTTTATGAAGAAAATACATGCTTATAGAGTAAGAAAAGACAAGAAGCTGGGTAGTACATCTGTTGTCAGGTAAGACCTGACAAGTTGTTGTGAATGAGGAGAAAGTGTCAATACCTAACGAGTGTCGACTTGGTCCCAGCAAATGTGCACATTGGCCAAAAATGAACCAGAAACAAATGCAAATTAAACTGCTACCCTGTAACCATCAGTATGTGTGTGCATACTTTTAAAAAAAGTAAAAATGTACATAATGTTTCACATTAAAAGACATTATTTACAAACTGTATTTATGTACTGCCACCATACACACCATAGGAGGAAAGAAGCTTCAGTTTAGCAGACACTGATGTTTTGGACCCTCTACAGAACGTATAATATGATTTCTCAGTGTCAATGTGATCACTAAAAACCAGACAGGGGCCTGAAGATGGGGTGGAAACTGGTTGTGCAAGAATGAATCTCGTAAATACACCTGATGTGTTATCTGTACTACATAAAAGATACAGTAATAGCTGTTGTCACAATATCCCATAGAAGAGTTATGTAGAGAAATAATACTTAAAATACTTAAAAGACAGAAGAAAATATTAAATACAAACAATGCAAACCCCTCTCTCACTGTCACACTCATTCATTCCATAAGAGAAAGTATCCCTACTACACAGTAAAGTTAACACTGATTTAAAACACTACGAAGAAGCCTTTCACAGTTTCTAAATTACCAGAAAAATTTAACAACTCACCTGTGGAACATATTTTATAAGAGTAATAGCCAGTTTAACGTAGGAACAATAATACAGAAAGTCAAGCCAAGTAATGACCAACGTAGCTGCAAGGATTACACTTATGAACAAGAAAAGTGCAAATATGCCATGTATAACCCGTGCCGTGATGGAAACTGTTTGGTCACCTCGCTGTGAATGAAGAGAAAACATTGTCATGAGAAACTTATATGAAATGTATTTCACTAATGTGGACATTAAACTAAAACAAAAGAGAAATAGGAAGACATCACTTCACTCTAAGATTAAGCATCATACAGAATAGTACTATGCTTAATATTTACGTAATGCAACCAGATAATTTCATCTGGGTTATGACGTACAACTCAACTAAACTCTAGTTATAAATTACTTGCTCACCCAACACTAGTATCTCCCACTATAGCACAGACCATTTGTTATTTATTCAGAAAACAAAACAATAATGATAGTTGAGGTATGACAGAAATAGCTAAGATGGAGAAAGCTTTCAGTCACGCAGGAAAGGAAATGGAATAGGTCTAGCAGTTTCAAAGCTAGCCTGGCACATACATTGCTTCCACAGTGACTTTTCCTCTTTCACATTTTCCACACTTCCTCATCCCCTGATGGAGAATAAAATGAAATCCTAATCTTCAGTGTTTCTATTACTTTCTTTTGGTATCATTAACTACACTTCCATATTTTTTCTGCGGAGGAGACACTCTTAAAATACACTTATTTGTGTGTACATTTTTCTGTTTGTGTAAATAGTATTAATAGTAATTTAAAAATGAATTCGAGGACCAGAGTCACAAAGTTTGAAAGTGTGCAGTTTATATATCATATCCAAGAACTTACATTAGGAAGATGATATAGTCCGAGGTCATGGGGCTGCAATTAAAAAATTTAAAGCACTTCATTGAAATAGACATTTCTGATGAGAGGCATGAAATATTTCATTGGTAGTTTGTTTTTAACTTTTATTTCCCCATATATACATGTAACCAGTTATCTTCATGAACTGTGTTAATAAGACCAAGAACCAATCGTGCACAGAGTTGGAGGAGAGAGAGTTACATTGGAAATGGTAATGTCAACAAGGCATGGAAACATATGATTCTCAAAAAGTTGTGAACAGTGCTGTCATCAAGTAGCAACAGCACATCTGATACAAATAATGAAACAGGTGAAGTGGGAAAGAGCAATAGGACAACTTCACCCTGTTCTTTGGAATACCAATACAACAAGAAGGTATAGAAAATCATCAACAAATATACAGAGAGTACTGCTAAGCACTGTGTAGAGACATGGGACATGAAGAGACAGAGGCAGGGGAAGAGGCTACTGGCGCGGAATTACATGTTCAGGGAAGAAGTGTTAGCATTTCAAGGCTTGGTCATCTAGAAGCGGTGGGTGACAGTTGGAAATATTAATTTGGAAAATGTCTGTACATGTGAGAACAAAGAGGACACTTAGAGAATGGAAGGAGCATATCCTTAAGGCAACAGTGACCAGAGGCTTCTAGTAAGGAGACAGGCTGAATGGCAAAATGTGGAAAACTGGCAGCAAGAAATGACAAAAATGATCAACACTAGCACCGTGACACACACTACTCATCAGACATTATCTATTATAATAGGTGGCTTTCACCATACATATTTCTTATACAGTGAAGAACTGCATCTTTATTTCTGTCCTTGTGCCACTTCCTGCTCCTCTGAAAAATGTACCAGTTTTCTTCCCCATAGGTAATAACATCTGAAAACATAGTCTAAATACTGGTGCTGATAACATAAATCCTTAGACATTCTTAGAAAATATTAAAAACTATGCAATTTCATTCCGCTCTAACTAACACACATGAATATATACGAAATACCCATGTCAAGTACAACATAAAAATTTCTGGCAAAATATACAACACAAATTAGGAAGTTTGTTAGCATCTTAAGAGCACCTGATGTCATTCCCCTCAGTGTCTAACCCTACCTGAATCTAAAAACTCTCCAGCTAAGTGCTTTGTATCTTATCCAGTCGCTTTTCCTCGATTTTGTTCCTTTGTAATATGTTAAGTTTGTGCTTCCGACAGAAAAAAATTCAGTGTAAAGTTTATTGGCCCTATCTCACACACTTACACTTGGTGGGGGCTTATCTTCATTTAACTCCATTTCCTTTCTGACATTACTATTATTTTTAAGCTATGTCATGACAAGACAAAGTCAACTGTAATGAAGTGAAGTACTTACTTCATAGATGAAGCACTGAACTATGGTGATGAAAGTCGCAAATGATGCATGAAGGGCAAATACGATGTCATTTACTTGTACAGGATTCAGTCCTTTAGGATAAAGTTTGAAGTATTCCTCCTGGAAAAATTTAACAGGTTACTGTAAAGTACAAATACTGATGCAAAAAGTTTAGTGAAACAACATTTACCGTTATTAAAAGCAAAAAAAAGATGTAACAATTATTTAAATGTGGTCAAAGATTCCAGCTAACTTGAAGCAAACTCTGATGTGAAACGTATCACTGTCCACACACTTTCACTTTATGCATTCCTGATGAACAGCAGTGAGCAAGAAAGGAATCTCAGCACTTCAAATAAATTATGAGCCTGTACCAGCATCTTTAATCAAACAACCATGACTTAGTAGACACCAAAGCACAGTTGGATGCTGTAGTTTACACATTTCGCGTGAAAATAAGTAGTGCATGTCTTACTATCGTGAAAAATGATACAACATTAAAGAGGTGGAAACATGTCACCAACTCCGCACAGTTTAGTGTTCTCAGTGGGTCTTCCTTCCTGTTCTTCCCTTCAATGAACAGTGAAGTATGCAAACTATACTAAAGCCTCATTTTAAATTTATATTTCCCTAAAACTCCCACCCACTATGACAAGCTGCTGCATGTATTAATCTGCAATTAAATAAATGCAATGTGCAGACTATTTTCTACTCTACAATGAAATTTGCTGCAGATAACAATATTATTATTGCTCAACAATGATAAGGAGATGTGCTGTAAAATTATTCTGTGTCTACAAAGCTTCACAGTTTGGGAAACATGTGCTTGAAATTATGGACAAGAATCTGAAGGAAACAACGCATGACACCTTATAATGAGTGAACATTTCCAATCAATTTCCTCCTCCTTCAGTTTACTTTGTTCTTGAGTAAATACACAACAGTAACCCAATATTTTTTTGAGGTAATGTTAGTTAAAAAATAGATATAATCCTAACCCTATGGTGTTCCTGAAAACAAACTATTTAAATTCCACGTTGGAATATTTTTTAAAAAACTGTTACACACACACACACACACACACACACACACACACACACACACACACACAGACAGACAGACAGACAGACAGACAGAGAGATATATATCATGTGTGCATGAGATATGTTTAAGGATTTGACTGAAAGCTGTAATGTGCAACAGTCTTTTCATTGTGCCTGTCTGCTACTCAATTGGGTCACCTCTGTGGTGAGTAGAACTTGACCTTTTCCTACTATTGTTAGTTTCTAAAAACTACTTAAGTGATGGTCATGGTGTACCAGCATTACAGCGTGTTAATCTATAATTAAAATTAAACTGAATAAGTTACTGCAAACGCCAGTTCTGTAATCTAGAAACCATTAAGTAGGTTAATAATGACACCAACTGTCAACACTCGATAATTTACTGTGCACTTTTCTGTATTATTTTAGTAATTTCATTGAAAATATGGAAAAATGAATTAAGAGAATGTAGGCATAACAGACATATGTTCTCATAAAAAAAAAAAGAGCACGGATCTATTTTAGAACAAAAGTATTAAAAGAAATGAGAAACGGCCTACCTCCACCTCAGGAATCCAATACAGACCGCAGTTGAAAAGTGAATATAAAATAAAACCAAGTATGTTCAATGACAGAAAGTCAAAATTGAGACCCACAACACTGGAAAAAAAAGGAAAACTCTACAATAGGTGCGAACACTGCACTACACTTTGAGATGTAAACAATGTAACATCAATTTGCAAAATAATGGAAGAGAAATACATATATTAAATAATTCATAATAAATGAGAATGCAATGGCAGTTCTATACTCTGCCCATGTCTCTGAGACTACTTGACGAACAGTACATGCCCTTAATGAGCAAAGAATACTCACAAAACATGTTCGAATGCCAATTATTAAATAATATTGACTTCACAAAACAAAAAAAAAGGGGGGGGGGGAGAAAGGTTGGACTCCGATAAAAAATAAATAAATAAAAGTAAATAAATGAAGCAATACTGCAATTCAGAATTTAATTAAACATCTAGAAAATATGTGCCTGAGTGAAGTAGCTCGAAATGGGAAGGACAAAGGTTCTACCAACGGAACTTTGGCAAAGCTTATTATTTTTCTGCGCCCCATGTCCATTGTGCTTCAGACATATCCACTTATCAAAACTATTATGAAACAAATGTTAACTCAAGGTAGTTACTGTTGCTTTCCATTTCCCATTTAGAAATATTTTGTATGTCTCAAAGCACTACACAACAATAAAAGCAAAAAGCTGTGTCAGGCCAGTTACAAAGGCTTATATGCCTTATCACAAAACTCCCATAACTAACTCAAACTCACAATCTGAATGGTTTTCATGAATTTCCTACAACACTTGGCTCCTGGTACACAAAAGCGGGAATTGAACCTCAGAAACCTTTTCTTTCTACCATTTTTATTACGTTGAAGGGGAAGGCAACACAGTATGTTATCAACAAGAAAGTATAGCATGCCTCCGTTTACGAATTGCCATTTTCAATGCAATGTATTGTACTAGAGAGGTACAGTGAACTCTAGATCACTTAAATATGCTCAGCAGTAGTAGCAACAATATTTTATCAATAATGCTTACCCTTCTTACACAACGGAATGATTTAGCAGAAGGAGGGAGGAAGGGAGGGAGGGAGGGACAGTGGCAGGAGGTTCCATAGAAGCCCTCACCAGTTTATTCGAACATTTTATGCAATAGTCACACGATGTTCTCATTATGGTAGCAATCTTAATTTTTACTGTGATGAATATTAGACTCACCTCTTCCTCTTCCAATTAATGTATATTTGTGGATAGAAAGATATCGACCAAGCTGCAAAATATACCCATCCAACAACAATGCTGGCATGATAAAGGAAATCTGAATGCTGAATAGTGAGCCTCACGAAGGCTTCAGTTACACTGGGAAAAAAAAGAGAAAAAAAAATGGCCAACGTCATTCACAACTGAGCAATTTATGTAAGCACTAACAGATTTTATATTTTCCATTATGTACTAGACAGCATAAGAATATGCAGAAAAGCTATCAAAGGTATTAAAAGATCTAATATTATCAGCCACCTTTAAAATTACTAATTACTAGTAGTATCACAGGATAAGACACAAACACAGTTTTTGGGGGTTATTATAAACATTTATAGAGGTTGGTAGGTTATGGGCGATTGGCTGAAGGTGTTTGCTCACGAAAGCAGAGATTCTCTCATTAGAGGCACTGTAATTGGCTACAAAGGGGCATCCTGGGTGAATGGGTTTATGGAAGAATGCAGAACATAGCAGTGCGAGGAGGGTTGGAAGAAGGGAGGGGGGGGGGGGAGGGGGGAGGGAGAGAGAGATATTCTGGAATGTTAACAGGGGGTTATTCAGGGGAAGTGGGGGTGGATCACGTAAGGAGCAACGAAGATGCCAACACTAGCTTTGGGATGAGTCTTGTAGGGTTGGCTTAGAAAGAGTGTTTCCACTGGAGGGACCAGAAGGTCCTGGGTGGTTGAATTTGGGAGCAGGGCAAAAGGTAAGGCCTTTGGAAAGGACTGATACTCTATGGGACTAAGGCTTTTGGAGGAAAGGTTCAAATCTGTGTTTTGGGTATGTTTACACTCTGGATTGTGTATGGTGATGGAAAGGAATTTCCAAGGGTGTGGTAAATATAGGAGCTCAGCAAGGCAGGGTTTGTGGGCTATGAGGGGGCGGAGGAGAGGATTGGGGGCTGTTTTAGAGTTGGTGGATAGTGGTAGTCCAAGGAGGGAATAAGAGGCAAACAGGTGGGAGAGTGTTTTTTGAGGTAGCGTTGTGCCTATTACTGAAGTTCTTGAAGGGTAAGAGTTTCATTGTAAAAGATGGGATGCTGAAATTGGGTACTGCAGAGCTGGTGAATTTTACAGGTGGAGAGGAAGGAGGTTTGGGCCTCATGCATCCCGAGATGGGTAATTTGATGGTAAGGTTCATTTGTGAGGGTTTCCATGATCTAGGCAACAATACACAAACAGTATGTGGAACTGGGTTCTGGCAAGGGATAAGGAAAGAGAGGAGAAACATGGATCCATGGTAGAGGACAAAAGAAGCGTAATGATGTGAAAAAAAGATGAAACAAATGAAGTATGGGGCCCCAGCAGCCAGAGACGTTGGTCTTGTGTGTGAATTTTCTGCTTTAGAAGGTCTTTTAGCCGAAGGCTTAATGTATAGTAGTCTTTCTTGTGCCTGTCTGTGACTCAACGTCTCTTCTTTATGGTGGGTAGCAATCAATCCTTTCATAATATTGTCGTACTGAGGAGTATGTGTGACTCAACACTCAGAAGAGAAGGAAAAAAAAAAAACAATTCATATAATATGCAGACAGATGGATGTATGTATGATAACCTTCCATCTTATACATGGACAGGAAAGGCCATAAAAAAGCAATGGCAAGTTAAGGATAATTGATTACAATTTAAGACCCTAAAAAAGCAAGTATAATGGTACAGAAAAAGTGTTACACTGCATGGAGTTAATCTGAGTGTACAATGAAACTTTATTTCTGAAATATCAAACTACATTCAGCCAGCTATTTTAGTTCATTGTATCACAAGTTCACAGCATCACACAGGCAGTTAATGGTTCAAGTGGCTCTGAGCACTATGGGACTTAACATCTGAGGTCAGCAGTCCCCTAGACTTGGAACTACTTAAACCTAACTAATCTAAGGAAATCACACACATTCATGCCCGAGGCAGGATTTGAACCTGCGACCGTAGCAGTCGCAGTCGCGCGGTTCCGGACTGAAGCGCCTAGAACCACTCGGCCGCCGCAGCCGGCACACAGGCAGATAGAAGTATTCTACTAGTAGTTATACTCACTCAATTAATGAGCTAGATGTATTTGCTGCAACAAGTGCTCGACCAACGTCCACAGCTGTCACATTCACAGTCCATGCCTCAGATACATTCCCTTCAATAACAGTTACGGTGGATGGATAAATGTATACCAGATCTGCATGATCTGCAGAGATTTCAATAGTTGCATTTTCAGGTGATTTCCTACAGTCATATGAATGAAACATTAATAGTTAATCTCAATAAAGCAATACAAGTATCTATTATTTTTAAACACTGTTGGAGAAAAAGGAAACAGAAAAGCAGCCAAATGTGTTAAGTAATATCTTACCGAAATATGATTATAGCAAAGTTCTTTAAAGATATACAGAAAGGATGGTGGGAAGCGGGGACGAGAACCTAAACTTTTTATTGACAAAACTATTGTCAGTTAATGTTTTCATATAACATAGAATTTTGTCTACTTCGGAAGGCAAATCTAAAACTGAGGTGACATATGTAAGAGTGGTTCTCACATTTGGGCACAAAAACCAGTCTATACAGAATGTTTTTTCTGGTTCTGTATCAAATATCCAGTGGTGAGAGTACAAAGTAGTGGACAGTTACACCAACATTAATCTAATGTAAGACACAATTCATATACTTGATCCATTCTGTATCAACAAAGACATTTTGGAACAAATCTGGTAAAGACACACTTGAGTCCAAAAGCTTACCAAGAACACCAAAATAATGCCTGAAGCTTCACTAAATTCAGTAATTATAATTTTACTAGTTTCTTTTTCTTTCCACTTGTCATGATTATAGAATGGAATGCAGCCTCATCTTCATCAAATAAAATTTCAAGAAAATTGTGATATGCTATATACACAGCAAGATTACATATCATCAACCCAAATTATCTCTCGCACAAAAATAAATAACATATTGTGCAGCTCTATGGCACTTTTGTCTCATTTGTACTGCAGCCTGAGGTCTAACTTAGGTTGAAAGGTGACAATCTGGTTACGAGTTGGCGGAGCCAATGAATGTTAAAGCCAAATAAACATTGTGGGAACAAATTAACTGTTAGTGAAGCCTAATGTTTACTTCTGTGCCATACTGAAATATGCAAAATAGGTAGGGGGTGGCAATAAGCAATTTTACCAAATATCATTGTATAAACATCTTTTAAGTGATAGTTGAGCAGCAAAAGAGGGAGTCTGAACAGGAAGGAGTAAAACATACTTTACATGAAAATTGTAATATTACCAAAAACTATAACTAATGTCTACATGGATTCTTCTTGCATATTATGGAACTCCACTGAAGGTGCTAATACATTATTCCTATAACCCACAAATAACACTCTTCACCAAAATTAACCACAGTGACATTTACAAGAACACCCAATTTTGCAAAGAATGATGTATTTTGAATACAAATTAAATTGCTCCACTTTTTTTATAAGATGAACTAAATAACAAAAATCCAAATGACCCATACTAACACACAATCATGAGCAAGTTATCAGTTTAGTAAAGTATGTTGTGCAGATTACAAATAATCACAAACAGTGAAACTGGAATGCAATATACCAATATGAAAAATTAAATTCAAAATATTAGATAATAGGAGGATGCCAAATTTAGTCTTATTTCCATTTTGCTTCAGGTCTCTTCTTTTGCCATTTGTGACAGTATCATT
Organism: Schistocerca serialis cubense; assembly: GCF_023864345.2. Classification (NCBI taxonomy): domain Eukaryota; kingdom Metazoa; phylum Arthropoda; class Insecta; order Orthoptera; family Acrididae; genus Schistocerca; species Schistocerca serialis. The sequence goes on along the minus strand of NC_064640.1, from coordinate 844,137,578 downwards.
TTTTGCAGATTCCTGACAGTAACTAAATGTGAAGTGAATATCGTTCCATAGCTGTGACCTTTGATACAGAATTACCGATATCACTGTGCGATGCCTTCATATAATCGATGTACAAGCTGTCCACATTTATGTCATATTAGTCTTTCCACATACCAATTGCTCCACTTCAATACGAGCAATTTCTTTAATTTTACAGTAACAAACATCATGCTTGTAATGTACTTTAATCTCTGCTTTTCTCAAAATTTGATTAAAATGTTTCCATTTCTTCGCAGAAGAAACCTGTAATCTCTTATTTAACTATATTTATCTTCATCAAACATTAACACATTAAGAAAGAGATGTACACGAGACTGAAAAGTACATTTACTCACTTTAGGGACAGAAGAATACTAGTAGATGCCCCTTTCAACAGAGTCAGATCTTGTGGGGTGAACTGAAGCTCCAATGATGTACAGGAGCCGTCTGTAAGCAAAATTAGGTATACAGTTCACCAGATTATTAATGAATGTATTCCATAAAACAGTAAGACTGAAGATGACTTACATGGTGCTACTGCAGCAAGCAGAAGAATAAGCACTTTCAGCATTTTAGCCTGCATCAGGTGCTGCAGAAAAAATGTGATGATTCTACCTAAAACACAGTGAAAGACCATATCTGTAAAGAGAGTCTTCTCTACATTTATGTCTCCTTAGGATTTAGCAAATAATGTAGTCATAAATGAGAAGTTTGGTTTCAAAGAACACACACATGTTACTGAATTTTTGAACTGTTCATTCAAACGCAAATGTATTCTTATAACAGTAACATTTATGCCAGTACTCAATGCAGATAATCATAAAGCTCTTACTTCCAGTAGTGAAAGTGAATGTGAACTAAAATAATGAATCAGTAATACCTATATCAACGAAAAATAAATATGAAGTACACTTGTGCGAAATGGATTTAATGTACCAGTTACTTTACACATAATTCACAAATGTCTGCCTTTTTTGCCTTTATCTCTTACTCTCATTCACGCAGGAAGACTATGATACAGAAATACCTCATGAAATGCGTAAAGCCAAATTCCATAGCAGTATGTCTGTAAGTTTTCTATACGCAATCAACAATGTCATTTGATTTACTGCATGACATACAGTTGCATCATAACATCGACCACGAATGAATCTCATTCTATCACAATTTCAACTCTACAAACACCTTCTAAATAAAAACTTCGATTATTTTATCTTGCAACATTCAATAACAGTAGGCTATAGGAGACGCATTCGTTTCTCGTGTTAACGTTTGATTCATTTCAACACACGATGCTTAACGCTTACTACACTCATATTATATGCACTGTTCTGTGAATGTTATTTTACTTTACAAATGTACTAAACATTAACAAGAAAGTGCTGTTGCTGAACTGTCGACAAACTCACTCACTTGCCACAAGCGCCTCATGAGTCTGACTACGTTTGTTTGGTGCAGCTACTATTTGAACACCCACCTCCTGTTTTCTCTTTGCCGAAGTTGTGCGACTTCTCACGAGTGAACTGTGAGCTTAGCCGAAGTGAGTCATGTTATAAACGCAAGGCGCCCGTGGTGGGAAGAAGATGACGAAACAGCGTACTTACACAGCATATTTTGCCGTGTGTTAAGTCACCCTTATCTCCACTCAGTAAGTTAATTCTCGTCTTTTTCCAGAGGATTTATTCTAATCTAATTACCGTCGATTTATGATAAAATGTATGTTGATGTGGTGTAATCGATAGGCTATCTAGTAACAAATCAATGAAGAGATCATATTGTTTTTGGACCAGTTATCTCTTTGAGGACAATTTTGTTGCAACAGCAAACAGACCGTTAGACGTACAGGGGGAAGCACATGGTTGTTTTGTGGAAGTCGCATTTCAACTTCTATATCCATACCCGGTAACTAGTGTACAGTACTTGGCAGAGGGTACTTCGTAATGTATCGCTTATTACGAAAATGCCCCGCTCCGTTCGCGTATGAGGCGTGAGGAGAATAACGCACTGTAATTACGGTAATGTTGTCTCCGCGATCCCTACAGGAGTGACACGTAGGCTGTTGGTATATTCCTAGATTCGTCGGTTCAGGCTGGTTGTTGAAAAATTTCAGGTAGGCTATATCGGAATCGTGGGCTTCTTATTTTCAAGTGTCTGCTAGTTCAGGTTTTTCAGCATCTCGTATGGCTCGTGTGGTCACACGCTTTGCTTCCCCCCTCCCCCTTTTCTTTTGTAAGTTCAGTATCCCATACAGTCGTATTTGGTATGGGCCGACCACTTTTGAGCAATATTCTTGGGTGAGTCAAAAAAGTGTTATGTAAGCACTTCTCCAGTATCACACCAGTCAAAGTCTGTCACCAGGTTTTGCACTGTGCCTTTGTGATCATTCGATTTCATGTCACTACAAGTTCCTACACCCAGGTATTTCTATGAGTTATATGATTCCAGTTGTTAGTCATTGGTATTGTAGTCATATAGTACAAAGTGTTCTGGTTCTTTGAAATGTCGATTTTACATTTTTTCTCACCATTTAAAGCAAGTTATCAATCATTGCACCACTTTTAAATCTTGTCAAGACCTGGCTGGATACTGGTGCAGCTTTTTGTCAGAGAGTGAATCTTTGTACACGGTGAACTACGACCTCACCAACAAACTTTCAGAGGTTGTTCAGGGTACCTTCTGAGTATTTTGGAATAAGAGACCCACGCTCTCCGGTTCTAGACGCTACGGTCTGGAACCGCGCGACCGCTACGTCGCAGGTTCGAATCCTGCCTCGGGCATGGATGTGTCTGATGTCCTTAGGTTAGTTAGGTTTAAGTAGTTCTAAGTTCTAGGGGACTGATGACCTGAGAACTTAAGTCCCATAGTGCTCAGAGCCATTTGAACCATCTTTGAACCCACGCACTCCAGCGGCTCGAACCAGAGTTACTGCGTTTTGTTTGGTTTCTTGCCGCACACACCTTTGTATCTACACTGCACTGAAAATAGTGCACAACAATGTCGACGGTATGCGCTGTGTACCTGTGAACAAACTTCTTCCATTCACTCACATTTCTTGCCGTTGACAACAGTAATGCCTACCTTCCTCTTTGCCCTTAAGCTTGCATTGAGCATTGCTTAGGTTTTATTTCTCAGCAGTCTTAATAGTATGCTACCTGTGATACACAGCAGTACTAATAGGTTTATTGTTATTGATGAAGAGTTGCCTGGTATTCATCTCTTGTTTGGCATCTGTACACGCGCACCTACTAGAATATGAGTCCTTCCATGTTACAATGGCTTGCATATTACAGGATTTTTCATTGTTTGCTGGCGTTTTCAGATGAATTAACTGAGGTCACATATCGAAAAAATCGTAATTATATTATTACTCAGCAGCCAGAGACCGTCGGTTCCTTATACCAAAATACTCAGAAGATATCCCAGAACAACCTCTGAATGTCTGTCGTTGGTGTTCTGGTTCACCTTGTGTATAACTGCATAACCTGCGAAAAATCTAAGGTTACTGCTAATATTGTCTGCAACCTTTTTCATAGACAATATAAACAGCAAGGCTCCCAGCACTCTTCCTTGGGTGAATCTGAAGTTACTTTTACATCTGTCGATGACTTTCCATTCATTATAATAATCTGCATCATCTCTACCAGGAAATCTTAAGTTCGGTCATAAATTTCATTCAATACCATATGATCACACTTTCGTTAATAAGAGTCGTTATGCTACTGACTCAAATTTGTAAACAGTACTACTTTTACATTACATGAATACGATGAATTTCGGAGAATTTCCTCCTAAAGGCGTAGGTGCAAAGCAACTAGAATAGAATGCAGTTTTGCATTAGGTTCACCCATTGCGAAAATGTAGGGGCTTTCCTGTTCTACAAGATAGTCAGTGAAGGTAGATATACACTCCTGGAAATTGAAATAAGAACACCGTGAACTCATTGTCCCAGGAAGGGGAAACTTTATTGACACATTCCTGGGGTCAGATACATCACATGATCACACTGACAGAACCACAGGCACATAGACACAGGCAACAGAGCATGCACAATGTCGGCACTAGTACAATGTGTATCCACCTTTCGCAGCAATGCAGGCTGCTATTCTCCCATGGAGACGATCGTAGAGATGCTGGATGTAGTCCTGTGGAACGGCTTGCCATGCCATTTCCACCTGGCGCCTCAGTTGGACCAGCGTTCGTGCTTGACGTGCAGACCGCGTGAGACGACGCTTCATCCAGTCCCAAACATGCTCAATGGGAGACAGATCCGGAGATCTTGCTGGCCAGGGTAGTTGACTTACACCTTCTAGAGCACGTTGGGTGGCACGGGATACATGCGGACGTGCATTGTCCTGTTGGAACAGCAAGTTCCCTTGCCGGTCTAGGAATGGTAGAACGATGGGTTCGATGACGGTTTGGATGTACCGTGCACTATTCAGTGTCCCCTCGACGATCACCAGTGGTGTACGGCCAGTGTAGGAGATCGCTCCCCACACCATGATGCCGGGTGTTGGCCCTGTGTGCCTCGGTCGTATGCAGTCCTGATTGTGGCGCTCACCTGCACGGCGCCAAACACGCATACGACCATCATTGGCACCAAGGCAGAAGCGACTCTCATCGCTGAAGACGACACGTCTCCATTCGTCCCTCCATTCACGCCTGTCGCGACACCACTGGAGGCGGGCTGCACGATGTTGGGGCGTGAGCGGAAGACGGCCTAACGGTGTGCGGGACCGTAGCCCAGCTTCATGGAGACGGTTGCGAATGGTCCTCGCCGATACCCCAGGAGCAGCAGTGTCCCTAATTTGCTGGGAAGTGGCGGTGCGGTCCCCTACAGCACTGCGTAGGATCCAACGGTCTTGGCGTGCATCCGTGCGTCGCTGCGGTCCGGTCCCAGGTCGACGGGCATGTGCACCTTCCGCCGACCACTGGCGACAACATCGATGTACTGTGGAGACCTCACGCCCCACGTGTTGAGCAATTCGGCGGTACGTCCACCCGGCCTCCCGCATGCCCACTATACGCCCTCGCTCAAAGTCCGTCAACTGCACATACGGTTCACGTCCACGCTGTCGCGGCATGCTACCAGTGTTAAAGACTGCGATGGAGCTCCGTATGCCACGACAAACTGGCTGACACTGACGGCGGCGGTGCACAAATGCTGCGCAGCTAGCGCCATTCGACGGCCAACACCGCGGTTCCTGGTGTGTCCGCTGTGCCGTGCGTGTGATCATTGCTTGTACAGCCCTCTCGCAGTGTCCGGAGCAAGTATGGTGGGTCTGACACAGCGGTGTCAATGTGTTCTTTTTTCCATTTCCAGGAGTGTACATTTGATGGAACAGAATGTCAAAACATTATAGATTGCTTTGAAAGGGCGGCATTCACATTACCAGTGAATGGAATGGGACTTCAGCATCAATGTTTGTCAGTAAGAAAATTTCGACGTTGATGTGGTTTGGTGGGGAGGGGTGGGGGGAGGGGGAAGGGCTCGATATCATCTGCTCACGTTGGAAGTTAACATAGGAACGTCACAATAGATGACGCTGGTTACACATTTTAAAACCTTTAATTCCAACACACAACATCAAAACATAATATAACAACACAACATAGATGCGCTATTAGGACGCCCAGCGTCTTTCCGCTAAAACTGTTTAGTTTGTCTCTTGTTTGTCGATCCGTGCCCCAGGCCCATACACCCAACCCACTTTTTCTTTTAAAACGTGGAACCCCGGGATGTTTTACTGTGCAGCCAGATCTTGTAGTGTTTGGAACCAGTCCCAGTGGGGATGCTGCTTGTGACAGCCGGTAAGGGTGAGGTCATCCACGGTGTGCTGCCCAGGAGTGTCTGGCGGTGTGGTGGGTGGTAGTGGAGCAGTGTTCTCTGTCGCCCCCATGTCTATGTGTACAAGTTTCAACTGTTCGACAAAGTACTTCGTCTCATCCACTGTGTCAAATCTTAAAAGAGTGTGGCTCCTGCTACAGAGCCTTGTATGGGTCACTGTGTGGCAGCAAAGAGGTGGACGGACCAAGTCATCCTGCAGTCAGATGAAAGGAATGCTGTAGAGGAGAGGCTCTTGTATATTAAGACATTCTTTCGTCCGTGTAACAGCAATGTGGAGAGGCGTATTTGGGCCATAATATCTCAAAAGTGGTGACCAAACTCAGTGGTGGAAGCAGGGGAATAAAGCCAAAATTGGTGCAGTCTGCATTGTTGCCCAATTTATTCGAGGTGGTGGCTCTCCCTGGGTGGTCTTACACCTCCTCTCTGTGGGAGGGGGGGGGGGGGTTATGTGGCAGGGTTGCATTTATTGATGATATCACCACTCTTACTCCTCTTCCTTCCCCACTACTCCTCCCTTAAATCACTTCCCCTCTGCACTTTCCCATCCCCACCTGCACCGCCTCTGCCCACCCCCACTTGAGAATTGGAGGGAAAAGACTATCTGTGCTGAGCTGTTGGAGAGGAAGGATGTAAGATACTGATTCGGGAATCGCGTTCATTTATTTATATGTGCATTACCATACTGGAAGAATTTCCTAAATTTTGGTAGAGAAACTGAACTGACAATTACCCTACAGCCTTGCTGCTTGAAATTCAAATAAATACAACTGCTTAAAATTCGTGGGGCAATAGAAATATGCTCTCATACAAAAAAAAGAAGAAAAATCGTCCCCATATAGAAAAAAACCTCCAAAATCGGTAAGTGAAACAAAACAATAAACTCGGCTACACATCGAAAAACGCTTTCTAACTCAAGAATGCCTCAAAAAAATTCGAACTACAAATAGAAAAACATCCAAAAAACTTCAGCGAAAAAAACATCTGTTCTAATGACACATTGCTTCCTACAGATATTAGAATTTCGTGTCTACACACACACACACACACACACACACACACACACACACACACACACACACACAAATCGAAAAACATCGATGAAATGCTCACACAAGAACCTAATGTTGCGAAAAAAATCGTCAACGAAATCTGTCCTAACTACACAGCGCTAAATAACGATGCTGGAACAAAACTATAAACTGCTCTACATATACAAAACAGAATGTCGTGAATGGAAAAAACGCTCCCCATTCATAAACTGTCGTTCCGTCAAAAAAGGCAGTCAAATAACGTTGCAAGTCTAAATAAGTCATGCGCTGCCACTGTTGGTCTTGCCCCACTCCTGCCATCACTGCATCTGTCGTTCAGCTGATGGGGCGGTGCTGACTGGCACGCCACCTTCGTGGGCTTAGCAGTCACTACCTCAACTAGCACAGGGCTATTGACCAGTCTCCTGCTGTCCATAATGCGATACCTGCTCGAACCTATGGCTCGCTACGTGCTCGTGGCCCAGGTTCTGGTGTGTGTGTGTGTGTGTGTGTGTGTGTGTATCACTTAACGACTTGAATTGACAGTACCTGTTTTCTAAATTTTGGCAGTGAAACAGAACTTATAATTACCATACAGCCTTGCTGCTTGAAATTCAAATAAACACAACTGCTTACAATTTGTGGGACAATAGAAAAATGCTCTCATGAAAAAACAATCGTCCAGACATACATTATGTGATCAAAGTATCCGGACACCCCCAAAAACATATGTTTTTCATATTAGGTGCATTGTGCTGCCACCTACTGCCAGGTACTCAATATCAGCGACCTCAGTAGTCATTAGACATCGTGAGAGAGCAGAATGGGGCACCCCACAAAACTCACAGACTTCGAACGTGGTCAGGTGATTGGGTGTCACTTGTGTCATACGTCTGTACACGAGATTTCCACACTCCTAAACATCCCTAGAGCCACTGTTTCTGATGTGATGGTGAAGTGTAAGCGTGAAGGGACATGTACATCACAAAAGCGTGCAGGCTAACCTCATCTGTTGACTGACAGAGACCGCCAACAGTTAAAGAGGGTTGTAATGCGTAATAGGCAGACATCTATCCAGACAATAACACAGGATTTGCACACTGCATCAGGAGCCATTGCAAGTACTATGATAGTTAGGCAGGAGGTGAGAAAACTTGGATATCATGGCAGAGCAGCTGCTCATAAGTCACACATCATGCCGGTAAATGACAAACGACACCTCGTTTGGTGTAAGGAATGTAAAAATTGGGCAATTGAATGGTGGGAAAATGTTGTGTACAGTGACAAATCACAGTACACAATGAGCGATCCGATGGCAGGGTGTGGGTATGGTGAATGCCCAGTGAATGTCATCTGCCAGCGTGTGTACTGCCAACAGTAAAATTCAGAAGAGATGGTGTTATGGTGTGATCGTGTTTTTGATGGAGTGGGGTTGCACCCCTTGTTGTTTTCAGTGGCACTATCAAATGGCTCTGAGCACTATGGGACTTATGAGGTCATCAGTCCCCTAGAACTTAGAACTACTTAAACCTAACTAACCTAAGGACATCACACACATCCATGCCTGAGGCAGGATTCGAACCTGCGACCGTAGAGGTCGAGCGGTTCCAACTGTACGCCTAGAACCGCTCGGCCACTCCGACTGGCTGAGTGGCACTATCACAGCACAGGCCTACATTGATGTTTTAAGCACCTTCTTGCTTCCCACAGTTGAAGAGCAATTCGGGGATGGCATATGCATCTTTCAACATGATCGAGCACCTGCTCATAATTCATGGCCAATGGCGGAATGGTTACACGACAATAACATCCCTGTAATGGACTGGGCTGCACAGAGTCCTGACCTGAATCATATATAACAATTCTGGGATACTTTGGATTGCTGACTTCATGCCAGGCCTCACCAGCTGACATCGATACCTCTCCTCAGTGTAGCACTCTGTGAAGATTGGGCTGCCATTCCCCAAGAAACCTTCCAGCAAAAAAATGGCTCTGAGCACTATGTGACTCAACTGCCGAGTCCCCTAGAACTTAGAACTAGTTAAACCTAACTAACCTAAGGACATCACAAACATCCATGCCCGAGGCAGGATTCGAACCTGCGACCGTAGCGGTCTTGCGGTTCCAGACTGCAGCGCCTTTAACCGCACGGCCACTTCGGCCGGCCCTTCCAGCATCTGATTGAACATATGCCTGGGAGAGTAGAAGATGTCATCATGGCTAAGGGTGGGCCAACACCATATTGAATTCCAGCATTACCGATGGTGGGCACCACAAACTTGTTAATCATTTTCAGTCAGGTGTCCAGATACTTTTGGTCACGTAGTGTATCTTTCATCGTTCACTTATGGGATTCAGTGTATGGCAACTTGAATTACCATTGGACTGGGTTTTTACGTGGCTCATCGCTTCAAACACATCAGAGCTAGACGGGAAAATCAGAGTCACCACAGCACTAAGAATTGCGACACTCAAGATCATGGTTGCCTGACGGCTACTATCCCAATACTGTTCCACATGCTGCCACAATTGTTCTGCAGTGATCCATCCCCTCTTGTGCTGCTATCGTTCGACTTAATGAACGGTCCAAGAGTATATATACTCGACAAATCACCCACTGGCCCACATTATACTGAGGTAATGTTCCCACTCGCTTCAGTGCCTCATCCAGTTTCTTCAGTTCCTTAGTATTTGCTTGCTGGACCTTTCCCCACCCTTTCGTTACCTATCTTGCAAATTCTCAGACAGACTCCCCATTCCTGCCTCCTTTCTGGCTAATCATGTCGAATGGCGATGGTTTCTTTTTCCCATAGACAACATCAAATGCGACACCCCTGTGCTAGTTTGTAATTTGGAGTTGTACACACTCGTTATGAAGGAGAGATATATGTCCCAGTCCAAATGGTGTGCATTTGTGTAAGAACTAAGCACCTTTCCATTTTCCAATGAACACATTACATCCTTTTGTTAGCTTGTGTATGAAGTGGACTACTTCTCAACTTCGTTACTTTTAACAACTGACACTACTCATTTATCGGGTCCAACGTGGAGTTCGTCTCCTTGTCCATGATTATTGTGTCCAGCAACCCAGTCTGCAATATCCACCTATTAACCCATAGCTGTGCGATTCTGACTACTTGTTGGTCCAGTGTCAGCACCATCTCGATGTAACAATAAAAACAATCTATTATGGTCAGCACAAAACGATTATCTGCTGGTGTTTGGATGAATGGGCCTAACACATCCACCCCAATAAAACTAAATGGTTTCAGTGCTTCTGTCAGTTTCTGTAACAGTACCCACTTCAGATTTGTCCATTGTGCACATTCCACACAATTTCTGACATACTGATCGGCATCTTTCTTCCCTCCCTTCCAATAGCACTTTTCCACTACTTTCCAATTCGTCAACTTGCATTCCCCATGGACTGATAAGACGTGATCAAGCATCCAACATAGTATTTATTGCATCAGCTCGACTGGCACCACCACCCATGGATCTAATTTCGTTTTTTACACAATAATCCATTATGCATGATAAGCTGCTGTATTGCCTATGCTCTTGGTTGGCACTCTGTGCTGTTTGCCATTCCCCAAGATCCTGACCTAGTGCTTGTGCTATTGTTATTTTCCTGCTTAACCCAGCTGCATTTCTAAGCTTCTTCTCTGGTTTGTGAATTACTTCATACCCGAACTAATACTCAACTTATCAGTCTACTGGATGGGTCATTCAAACTTAGTAACTACTTGAAAGCAGCGTGGTCCATCACTACCTTGAACTTCCTTTTGTACAGGTAACACTGGAAGTATGTTACTATACACACCAAACGAAGCATTTCTGTTCCATTGCAGAGACATTTCTCTCTGCTCTGTTCAACTGTCTTGATGCAAAGGTGTTCTTGACCATCGACATTTTGGCTCAAAATGCATCCAAGGGCATGACTCGATGCATCACATGACAGTATAAACTTCTTCTGAAAGTATGGAAACACCAACACCAGACTCGATGTTAATAATTTTTTGATTTCGCCAAATGGTCCCCAACATTCCTCTGACCACAAAAGCGTAACATTCTCCTTCAGTACCTGCATAAGTCATCTTACAGTACCGGCAGACCTGTCAACGAACTTCCTATGATAATAATTATCATTGCAAGTCCCCGAAAAAGCTGTGATTGTTTCTGGTACTGGAAAATCTTGCACTGCTTGCATTAACCGAGGATTAGTTCTTACACTATCCTTAGTTATCACATGGCCTAAACAGTTGACTTCTACTAGTGCAAAGTGACGTTTCTCTTTACTTTGTGTCAGATGAGCTGTTTGTAACCTCCAGAATACTTCCCTCAGTTGCTGCTTATGCTCCTGTGTATTTCTTGAAAAGACAATTATGTTATCAAGATACACCAGACACTGATGTGGTTTCAATCGTTTCAGCTCTTTGTCCAATAAATTCTGTAATGTTTCCGGTGCATTTTTTTACCCAAAAGGCATCCTATATTGATAGTGTCCCCGTTTTCGATCTATCCTCCAGAGCAACTTCTAGTTGACGCTATCCACTCCTAAAGTCCATTTCAGAGGAGTACTCGTATTTCCCTAGATTATCTGTCTCTGTGGTGCTAGGAATTGGGTATGTATTTGTCTTGGTCTTGTTATTCAAATGGCAGCAATTACAACAAAAGTGATACTTCTTCGAGCCATCCATAGAATTCTTGGACACAATCACAATTCCCACCCCTCCCCAGGAGCTACTACTCTCTTCTACTATACCACCAGCCAATTGTTGATTTATAAATTCCTTCAAAACTACTTGCACTGATCATGGTATTCTGTATGCCCTGGTACGCACTGGTGCTTCATTCCGTTTGGAACCCTATGTTGTGTTACTGCTGAAGCAAGCAACAAACTTTGCAGAAAAAACAGATCCTGATATTCTATCAACAAGTCCTCCATCTGTGTGTTTTCTGTACCCTTTAAATGCTTCAATTTGTCGCTAAATGCAGTCCTAGCAGCATCCTGTGTCCTCTTGTAGTCTACAACCTCTGTGTGGCGGTCTCCAATCTGGCCAACGATCTTCCCTTCAACAAGTTAACCTCGTCAGCGCCAAAATTATCCACACTGACTGACACTCCCTTGCCTTCATCCCTCTCTTGTCTGCTAGTGTGGTTCTCCGAACAACATGCTGCATTAAATATCTCACTATCGTCCATTGGTTCCACTGCACAAAACATATCACTTGGTAAATTAGTCTCGACAGTCACCCATAGTGACTTCCGGTGCCACTTGATACAGAATTTTGCGAATTAAGCTTCAGTGCCATTGTTTGCAGTCTAAGTGGATTACCCTGTACATTAGGTGCTCCTCGCTACAGATTCATTGCAGAGTCAGTTATCCAGCACATTGCTACGAACAAGAGGATGAGTAAGAATCGTACAAATGCAGAATAATAGGATTTCACAACTAGACCACAATCCTACTAAGCAGTTTGTTAAACAAGTCAGAAAAACACTTAGAACGACTTCTCTCTCATTTGGTGACAAAACCTGCAGGTGTCTCGAAGTAATGACTCCACATGCCCCTTGTTTATGGGCACAACAAAAAGATTCATTAACTGAACGTCCCAGTGAGGTCCATTGTTAATTATATGGGCAGTCCTGCATACAGGCTCTGCAGTAAGTTAAATGAAACTGTAGTTACAACTGTGTGTTTGAGCGACAGTTTTCAGTCAAGAAAACTTATGATCTGGATATTCAGATACCTGATAAATACATAGGGATGTCACTAGACATTGTGAATTTATACGCAAAAGTTTGTGTAAATTAAGTAATTTCTCCGGTAAGATTGAATTTCATTACACATATATGCTTGTGTGTGTGTGAGAGTGATGACTTTTTAAGATTGTTGGAACTACACTTATGCTCGTAAATTAAGGATAATGCTGATACATGGTGAAACAACGCTCTGGTGGGCGGTTTGCGGGTTTAAATCACCTCGGTGTATGACCATGCAGTGCATTTGACCCGCAGTCGTCGCACGGTGGCGCTGGCAGCGGTCGATATACGCAGAAGTGTGTTGGTGCATGTCAGAGTACAGTGCAGCGAGTACGTGTGCAGACGTTTTCAAACGTACTAATGGTGACTGTGTGTTGAAAATGGCTCAAAGAACACATATTGATGACGTTATGAGGGGTAGAATACTAGGGTGACTGCAGGCTGGTCAAACACAGCAGGTTGTAGCACAGGCCCTCCATGTGCCACAAAGGGTGATCTCAAGATTATGGCAACGATTCCAGCAAACAGAAAACGTGTCCAGGCGCTACAGTACGGGACGTCCACAGTGTACAACATCACAAGAAGACCGATATCTCACCATCAGTGCCCGCAGACGGCCACGGAGTACTGCTGGTTGCCTTGCTCGGGACCTTACTGCAGCCATTGGAACAGTTGTCTCCAGACACCCACTCTACAGACGACTGAACAGACATGGTTTATTCACTCAGAGACCTGCAAGGTGCATTCCCCTGACCTCTGGTCACAGGAGAGCCTGTAAAGCCTGGTCTCAAGAACACAGTACATGGTCACTGGAACAGTGGTCCCAGATTACGTTCACGGATGAGTCCAGGAACATTGATTCTCGCCAGGTTTTCATCTGGCGTGATCTGGGAACCAAATACCATCCCCTTAATGTCATTGAAAGGGACCTGTATGGAGGTCGTGGTTTGTTGGTGTGGGGTTGATTTATGGTTGGTGCACGTACACCCTTGCATGTCTTCGACAGTGAAACTGTAACAGGTCAGGTGTATCAGGACATCATTTTGCACCAGTATGTCTGCCTTTTCAGGGGTGCAGTGGGTCTCACCCTCCTCCTCATGGATGATAACACACAGCCCCACAGAACTGCCATCGTGGAGGAGTACCATGAAACAGAAGATATCAGGTGAATGCAGTGGCCTGCTTGTTCTCCAGACCAAAACCCCATCGAGCACGTCTGGGGTGCTCTCGGTCAACGTATCACTGCACGTCTTCAAACCCCTAGGACACTTCAGGAGCTCCGACAGGCACTTGTGCAAGAATGGAAGGCTGCTCGACCACCTGATTCAGAGTATGCCAACCCGTTGTGCGGCCTGTGTAAGGGTGCAGTGTTATCATATCCCACACTGATGTCGCGGTACATGCGCAGGAAACAGTGGCGTTTTGTAGCACACGTGTCTCGGGACGGTTTTCTCAACTTATCACCAATACCGTGGACTTACAGATCTGTGTCGTGTGTGTTTCCTATGTGCCTATGCTGTTGCTGCCAGTTTTGTGTGATGCCACGTTGTGTGGCACCACATCTGCAATTATCCTTAATTTATGAGCATGAGAGTAGTTCTGTCACGTAATAGTTTTTCAAACCGCATGATGGGTTAGCAATGGGATGTTGCCTCTCAGGAGCACTAGCTCATATTTTTGTCAATCATTTAGAAGAAAGTTTTCTACACAATAACAGGACTCAAGTGGTTTAATTTTTTTACTTACTGTTATCGCTATGTTGACAATACACTTTTATTATTTTAATGAAGAGAATGGAGGGTGAAAGAGAATTTTTGAGGCATTCAGTATTTTATGTTCCAAGTTACAGGTTACATATGAAAGTGAAGAAACAATAAAATTAATTTCTTGGATGTTGCAGTAATGAATAGTAATGGAAGTCACAGGTTTGCGATCTATAGGAAGTCAACAGCTACTGATGCTATTATCCCATATCATTTTGCTCATTTTGCCAGATATAAAACTTGTTTCTTTTATAGTTTGGTCAGCAAATTAGTGGATTTCATTAGAAGCTGATGAACGAGAAAAAGGAAATCATGTATTAAAGAATGGAGTGTTCAGTGATGGGTTTCAGCCTGAATTAATTAACTGTATATATTAAAAGACTTCTGATTTGCTACATGAGATTTCTTTAGAGTGTATAAAAAGTGACAAAAAAATTTTCCAGTATGAGTTACATTGGCCCACTGTCAAATGATGTGGCACATATTTTTTTCGCAAAATTAATTTGAATGCAGGATTGAGAAATAACGACATGTTACCAAAGTTGTGAACCCATTCAGTGGAACAGTCTGACTCACTGCGGAAATCGGGCAATTACAAAATAACTTCTAGTGATTTTCAATTCAAATACATCAAACTGGGAGAACTTTCACAGACAGATATGGACAACATACTTCCCTGCGTGCTATTAAACATTTGACATTCAAAGAACATTTGAAGACAATGAAACATACTGTTGCATGTATTGAAGAGAATGTAAAAATTTTACACTTCATAGGTAAAGGAGGTACAATGGGCCTCATAGACGATTTTACAGTTTATATCCATTCCCAAAAAGAACGTAGTTGTTTGCTGAATGAACAGTGTCAAAGATGTACCCATTGCTTGACAGTCTTAAAAAATTTTTGTGGACCATAAACTGTGGCTTGTTCCTTGAAGGTTTGGAATCACCCTGATATAATAATCAGTACATATCGTTATCAGGAACTGTACAGACATACTGTAGTCTCAATGTATTGAGCCACGTAGTTTTGATGTGAACCGTTACGAATTTCCACTTGCTGCTTTCTGTTATTTTGGCTATTGTCTTTTGGGTTTCATCCACATAACACATAGATGTGTTTTCAGGTTCCCTCCTTATGGTACTTCGCTACTCTGAGAATGTGAGATACTACCACTGTGTTGATGTTTCATCCCTGCTCTTAGCCTCGATGTCTTTTTATCGCTTACTTCTAGTAATATGAATATGGTGATATTCTTATTCAGTTACGATATTCCTTGTACACACTATTGTTTTCGATTACTGTCACCAATAGTGATATACACATATACTTCTACCTTTGATTCTGACCAGCTTCTCTGAGTATTCACTGACTCATGTCTTCAGATGTTTTGTTTTGAGTGTTACTCCAGTCAGTTGGTAGTTAGCGACAGCAGACACAACATCACTGTTACAGGTACTTTTGGTGTTTTCACTTGATGGTGGTTATTTCAGTTGTGCCTTCTGGTGTTTCATGTGGTTTTGAGTAGTATTCTATGGAAGTCGTTCATAGATGTTGGCCACTGATGGGACCGTGTATATGTTCAGAATTCACTCCCTCAGCATCAGCTAAGGTGAGCTCCTATGTGCTTTCGGTGTTGTTGCGCGTCTTTTGCATATGGATGTACGTCTGATGTGTAAGTGTTGGGGAGGGTTTTCCTGTATCGACTTACGCTTTCTTGCTAAAGTGTCATGTTAATTGGTGTTTCTCTCTTGTTCTCATATTAGAGGTGTGCCATTTATAGTGGTGGGTTGTTATGTTGTCTATTACACTCTGCCTTATGACTGTGCAGTTACTGTAACCCTTTTTTCTCCGTTCCCTCCCTCCTTTCACCCACTTCCTGTTATTTATACGCAACAGACATGTTTCCTTTTATAACTGTCATAGCATGGACTATGTACATGCCACTAATGCAGTCCTGTTAGTGACTGTTTGTTTCATAATAAAGCTATTACTGGACTTATTTTGTGTTATCTGATCATGATTGGTGTCATTCAAGACATATGGACTGTAGTGTATTTTTGAGAGTTTCTTGAGTGAGGATCTGTGCCGATGTGTGTAGTGTTGTCATTGGGCTTTCGTTACATGCTTGGTGGTAGCCCAATAATTATCTCTAGATATAGTTGAATGTCTCGCTCTTTTTGAAATGCAATTATTTTAGTCATATGTGACACATTTAGTGTGTCTGCACCACTCTTTAATTTTAGATGGGTTTGCTTTTACTTTCACTTGAGTTCCACTGGAAATTACTTACGGCATTGCCAGTGGTTTTATTTGTACTATTTGAAGGTGCCTCGTTGATTACTGTCACGTGTTCATAGTATTACATTAAACAGCCGTATTGGAATTACTTATAATTTCTTACTGGCATGTTATGTGGCCTTCTCACTAGTTAATTAATAATGTAGTTGTCTTTTGGATGACGTGTGTGGCCAGTATCTCTCACTTGACATTTTGGTTTACATGAATGTTTATACTTTAAATTTTTTTGTATATGTTTCCATACATATGAGAAATTTTTTTCGTGATTCGTTAGTCAAAAAACTTTTCTGATACTCCATGAACTGATATTGTTGAGATATCCATTATGGTGCACTGCAGCCTTGCAGGCTAGTACCACCCATTTTGGTAAGGTATAATGTAGCTGTTGAGGATGCATCTTCTAGAGGGTACAATTATTACAGAGTATCTACCTTAACATTCTTTTGACTGTCCTCTAGCTTGACTTGTCTACCGTTGTGTAGCCTTAATGTCTCGGATGTTTGCTGACTTTATAATATATTACTGTCTGGTATGTACCAGGTTACATAGGTTGTGGTAAATTCAGTATAAGTTGTTTTACACCGTTACATCACTTGCAACATTGCTCAGTCATGCATGTTGGCTCTATACAGATATTTAATGTTTTTGTTTTTCTTTTACGATATGAATATTTTCTTCACATGTCCATACTATATATTTGGCATAGGATTTATGGATAGGTCATATTTAACATGCTTCTGCTGTCCACTTTCTCTAGATAGAACTCATTTGTGAGTTTGTATATACTATTGAGGAGAATGCAGTATTTTATTTGCATCCAGTATGTCTGGTTAACTTTTCATGCAGTTTACTATTGAAATATTTTTGTGTTCCTTCATAGATAGATACTGATGAGGTATCCTTTATTTTGTACCACATCCTTGCAGAATAGTACTGCTTTTTGGTATGGTATGATGTGCATGGTCTGGATGTACCTTCCAGTTGGTATATATAGTACAGAGTAGCCACCTTAACGCTCCCCTGTCTATGCCCTAGTTAGCCTTCCAGCCTTAATGCCAGTGACATTTGATGACAGTTCATTGTATTATTGACTGGTTTATTACTTGGTTACACAAGTTGTACAGAGGTTGGTGTAAGAGATCGTCTTACACCATTACACCTTGTTACAACATTACCCAGATGTATGTATTGGTTCCATGCAGGTACTCCATCTTTTATTTTATGACAGAAGTATTATTTTCACATGCCCAGGTCATCTTTGACGATATTTGATACAGGGTATATGAATAAGTCATATATATTTCTTGTATTTTGTGGTTGTTGATTACTTTGTGTAGATAGGATCAGTGGATTACAAACAGATTAATAGGTATAATATGATTTTCATCAGTATCTAATTCTTCTGTGCAACATTGGGTACATGTGAAGTTCTTTGACATTTGATATTACTGATAATTTACCATGTATTCTACAGATACTATATGTTATGTGGAAGTATGTTATTAGTTTTTGACGTTTGTGTGGCTCAGGTAGTAGTTCTCGTGTGCTATTTGTTTTACGGCAGTATGCAATACATGTACGGATTCACGCTTGAATGTTCAAAAAATGGTTCAAATGGCTCTGAGCACTATGGGACTTAACATCTATGGTCATCAGTCCCCTAGAACTTAGAACTACTTAAACCTAACTAACCTAAGGACAGCACACAACACCCAGCCATCACAAGGCAGAGAAAATCCCTGACCCCGCTGGGAATCGAACCCAGGAACCCGGGTGTGGGAAGCTTGAATGTTGTTCACTCTGAATAGTATCTTGTGGGGGGTTTCCATACATTCTGTACATTTTATGATGTAGGTGGTTTTCGTTGTTTTGTCCTTTTGACATGTTTTGGGCACTCATATTATTCATATGACGTAAGTATGCTCTTGTACAGTTTGCACTTCAGCAGTTTTTGCTTTAATATGATATACAAACATATTTATTTTGTCATTTTCATCGCTTTACCTCCATTGACACTAAAGTTTTATTGATACCATCTTTTGCAAGGGATACTTGTACATATATATGCATATGTTGTTCATTCTGAACATTATCTTAGGTTCTGTATTTTCTCTGTCCTGTATGACATAGATGATTTCTTGCATTTGGTTTTATGACCTGTTCTTCGACATTAATTTTATGCATAGGACATAAATATGCACATATACAGTTTTCAATTCTGCATTTTATAACTTTGATGATACACACACACACACACACACACACATACACACACACACACACACACACACACATATATATATATATATATATATATATATATATATGTATGTATGTATGGCGCTGTAAGCAGCTAGAATGTGGTGTCCATGCAGGAAAAGCGGGGGATCAAAAAATGGCTCTGAGCACTATGCGACTTAACTTCTGAGGTCATCAGTCGCCTAGAACTTAGAACTAATTAAACCTAACTAACCTAAGGACATCAAACACATCCATGCCCGAGGATGTATATATATATATATATATATATATATATATATATATATATATATATATATATACTGTCATTTTGATAGCTTTACCTGTTCTGACACTTAGAGATTGGCGATGCTGTTCTTTTGTAAGGCCTACTTGCACATAAATGCATATTTCTTTGGTTTGCTTGGTTCTGATGTTGAAGTACCTTTCATATATTGTGCATTTTCTACAGCTATTTTTACAGGCTGGTAGATTACTTGAGGATTTTGCAGTTTCGTATATCACTGTACTGACCAATTTATAACCATGGAATATTTAATTAATGATTTTATTAATAAATAGCTCATTTCTATAACATATAGAGTGGAAATTTGTTGTGTTATACTGTATGTAATTCTGTTTTCAGTATGTGACAATAGATGTATCTGCTGGATTTTATCAAACGATTACTGTAAATTCACTTATGGAGTATTGTCCTTGATTCTTATACTGTTTCGAATCTGTATTTGCATGGTTGGTAAGTTGATTGATGCTATCATTATTGTTTATGCATATAGGCCTGAAGATGGTGTACTGAATCACTGAAACTGGTTGCTATATAGTAAAATAACATCAAAATAGATGACTGCATGCGTTTTGTTTTATTACCTAAGTGAACACCTGAAGTCCCATTGACCATTGATCACTAGGAAAGTCATAAAAAGGAACATGATTTTAGTGAGCTGTTTCACTACGCTATTTTAGTATTTGAACCAAGGGAAATGGAGATGCTCTTAATTTATCTCATATTCATTTTAATCTTCTCTTGTAAGATATAATTCTGAGATGCTGTAAATAAAATAAAGCTTCGTTTTCGAATTCTGTGTTCTAAAAACACAAAGAATTCACTTATTCCTCACCATAAATTGAACTTTAAAAAGTGTAGAAAGCTGTAATTTCCACATATTTATAATGTCAATAAGTAGCTTAATGTGTGGCTGAAACTAGATGTGCCTGATTTCTGCTGTTAAAATTAGACATTTGAATATGCAGTAGAGAGAAAAGTATGGTGGGTACTTATGAAATCTGGCCTTCGTCCCCACTACTTGTGGTGATATGATTTGTTGCCCTACATTAGAAAGTTTACTCATGTTTGGTGAATTATGCTGCAGACACATGCCTGACCTGGCATGAAATATAATGTTCTCCGCTAGAAAAGCTATAATATATACTAGTCACACTACCTGTGTCAATACTGTGCAAAATAGTTCAAGTTTCACAACTGGCTAACTACGAAATGAGCGAAATTCGTTGAATGAAAACTCCAGTATATTATCACTTTTTATTTACACGTAGCTATACAGTTGGTTATACAACTTTCACACATTCAGGATGATCACTCTGTAGGAATCAATTTAAGCTTTTCACCCTGAGCGTGTTATCAGAAATGTGTTTTATTCTGTTCTCTTTCCTGCCTGTTTCCTAATACACATGGACTTGTCAAATGGCTAGTTATTCATGGATTTCTAAATTCTGTATTTTATATAATTTTGCGAATGTCTAAAAATGCTATGGATAGGGAATTTAAATTAAAATGGTAGCAAGCTATGTACACTATGAAATGTTGTACGAAGTTTTATTTCATTTGATGCATGGCAAAGGCGGAATTTAATTTATGATAATGAACATAATATTTCAACATTGGTATGTTGTTGACACCACTTGGCTGGCTTCTGTTGGTTGACTCAGCCAAGAAATTTCTGTCATGGAGAAGCCATGACTAATCACATGTATGAAGCTAGCTGTTATATCATTTATCTGTGAACATTGTGCACTGCTACACCACCTAATCTGTGTACAATTTGTCTTGAGTGTAGCCTTAAAAATATGCCATTCTGTTGTCATACAGAATAATATTTTAATAAGTCATTGGAGATTATTCAAACTGGGCAGCATACTTTCTACATAATAAGTATGTGCAAATAAATCTGTTTATTTGTGACTTTGAGTGACTGAAATTGTCATCCAAGGAGGTACTCTTGATTCATTAACAATAATTGTTAGGCATCCATACATGCTTTTGAACTAGGTCTCAACATGTGATTCCAGGTTCACAGGAACACAAGTGTGTCCACACCACTATTTTCATGCAAGATGGGGTGACACCACAGGCTGCTTGCCAGGCGAAAGATTTGTTTCCAGATGCATCCAGTAAAAACCAAATCATCTCTAGGCAGTTTCATGTGTGTGGCCATCCGGACCCCTCAACCTAAATCCATGCCACTTCTGGTTGTGGGGGAAACGGCCTTGCTGCATTGGATACACCGGTTGCCGTGAGATCACCGAAGTTAAGCGCTGTCGGGCGTGGTCTGCACTTGGATGGGTGACCATCTGGGCCGCCATGCGCTGTTGCCATTTTTCGCGGTGCACTCAGCCTCGTGATATCAATTGAGGAGCTACTCGACCGAATAGTAGCGGCTTCGGTCAAGAATACCATCATAACGACCAGGACAGTGGTGTGCTGACCCCACGCCCCTCCTATCCGCATCCTCCACTGAGGATGATACGGCGGTCGGATGGTCCCGGTAGGCCACTCGTGGCCTGAAGACGGAGTGCTTTTTTGTTCTTGTTGTGGGGATATCTGAGAGTTGGTGTCTATCATGGATGTCCCCCCTAAAGGGTAGCATACGAGGACACATTGGTCTGATTACACCAGATATGCTGTGAGCAACTTTCAACCATGGTGTGTTATGGATGCAGCATGTTGCTGAGTCAGAGGACAAACTGAAGACATTTTGTATCTTGTGACCATATTCTAATAAACTTGCCTAATAAACGTCCCAGAACACCATTATCATGTGTTTGATCGATCCTCCGCTGCCAGCTGGCGTGGCCGTGCGGTTCTGGGCGCTACAGTCTGGAACCGAGCGACTGCTACGGTCGCAGGTTCGAATCCTGCCTCGGGCATGGATGTGTTTGATGTCCTTAGGTTAGTTAGGTTTAATTAGTTCTAAGTTCTAGGCGACTGATGACCTCAGAAGTTAAGTCGCATAGTGCTCAGAGCCATTTTTTGATCCTCCGCTTTTCCTGCATGGACACCACATTCTAGCTGCTTACAGCGCCATATTTTTACTTGGTGGCAGAAAGTGTAACTATTATTTTTTTCAGCATACTCCACGAGCACACTGATTAGTGAACATGCCTACAATGTTTCAGCATTCTGCAATGTATACAGCCCGAACTGCAGCACGTGGAACACTGTCAGTTTAATTATAACCCCCCTAGTACATGTGGCATAATAGAACATTATTAGGATCTTCTACACACACACACACACACACACACACACACACACACACACACACACACACAGCTGAGTACCTGGCGATGTCCAGGTATATATTTATTCCGTCTTCAATTACTCCATTTTCTCCTTCTCCCTGTCTCTGGCCGTCTTCTCTCCTCCTGTCCTCTCTGTCCATCTTCTCCACCCCCTCTCAATGTCTACCTCCTCCACTCCCCACTATCTACCTATCTATCTGCCTCCTCCTACTCCTCTCTCTGTCCATTTCCTCTGCCCCCTCTAATTCCATCTTCTACCCCCCATCTCTTTTCCCATCTCTACCTTCTCCTCCTCCCTCGTCCGTCTGTCAATCTCCTCCTTTTTCAAATGAGTAAACAGTCTCAGTTACAATTATGTAATTGTTTATTAATTTCAGTTACGCACCTCACGTGATTAGTGCAACATCAGTCTGGAACGATAAGGAAATAAATTACAGCCCAAACACGGGAACCTAGCGAGCAGTGGATCTAATATCGTTAAAAGGTGAATGACTTTAAAAACCTTTAAAATTCTCTTCGTTAGATGGAGAAAACGTGTAGTTTGGGGCCCCTTTGTCACATAAAACGGCAGTGGAAAGCACCTTCATCTATAAACAAGAAGTTTACGCAGGGGAACCGTAAAAATAGGTAAAATATATAAAAAACGTTGAGTATGACCCATTAGGCGGGGTACAAATAAAATATGAAAGTTATAAGAAAGAAGATACCCTGCAATTAAAACTCAACACTCTAGAAGGAAGAGCCGATGTCAACGGCAGGTACTACCTGCAGTGGGGTAGGTCGATCTCTGATTATCCATTAAACAATCTGTCCGCCAACCTGGATAAGTTTCAGGTTGTCTGACCCTTCACTCTGCGATGGTAGATACCGATATACCCGATAAAAGCAACGTAACGAAAAGTCAGCTAAATACCTACCACGCGAAGGCCACATAACTCCAGTCCATAGGCAGCATCTGAAAGTTAGTTAAACTATCGGGCGTTGGGGATTCTTGCTTGACTCATTTGAAAAGTCTAAAATTTCCTGTAAGATGGTTTATTATCTTTAAAACACAGAAAATGACTATCAAATACTTATTTAGTATCCCAATGCTAATTATGCAATGGTATATGCTGTCTCTGTAACAAGTTCACACACAAAAGCAGCCAGAAGACATTTAGTCCAACCCGATGTTTTAAACGTCCTAAGCAGTCACTGACCCACGACTACTTGCGAGTTGACAGCCATTCGCTCAGAAGTATTCTTGCACAGAAGTGCTAGCCATAACGTCTCGTTATCTGCACAAAACACGTCACGCGGAGTTTATGTACGACTTGATATGTTCACACGTGAAATTACCTAAAACAAATCACTCACAACGCTGAAACTTTCTCAAAATACTCAACACTATAGTCGCTTTTCATCAACTACACGAGAGCCGATAAAACGCGCGGATTTCTTCATTTTCTTGCAATTTGTCAGCGCGGTTTAACATTTGTGTTTACCGGAACACGGCTCCCGAACGACTACATCGACTCATACACTCCTGGAAATTGAAATAAGAACACCGTGAATTCATTGTCCCAGGAAGGGGAAACTTTATTGACACATTCCTGGGGTCAGATACATCACATGATCACACTGACAGAATCACAGGCACATAGACACAGGCAACAGAGCATGCACAATGTCGGCACTAGTACAGTGTATATCCACCTTTCGCAGCAATGCAGGCTGCTATTCTCCCATGGAGACGATCGTAGAGATGCTGGATGTAGTCCTGTGGAACGGCTTGCCATGCCATTTCCACCTGGCGCCTCAGTTGGACCAGCGTTCGTGCTGGACGTGCAGACCGCGTGAGACGACGCTTCATCCAGTCCCAAACATGCTCAATGGGGGACAGATCCGGAGATCTTGCTGGCCAGGGTAGTTGACTTACACCTTCTAGAGCACGTTGGGTGGCACGGGATACATGCGGACGTGCATTGTCCTGTTGGAACATCAAGTTCCCTTGCCGGTCTAGGAATGGTAGAACGATGGGTTCGATGACGGTTTGGATGTACCGTGCACTATTCAGTGTCCCCTCGATGATCACCAGTGGTGTACGGCCAGTGTAGGAGATCGCTCCCCACACCATGATGCCGGGTGTTGGCCCTGTGTGCCTCGGTCGTATGCAGTCCTGATTGTGGCGCTCACCTGCACGACGCCAAACACGCATACGACCATCATTGGCACCAAGGCAGAAGCGACTCTCATCGCTGAAGACGACACGTCTCCATTCGTCCCTCCATTCACGCCTGTCGCGACACCACTGGAGGCGGGCTGCACGATGTTGGGGCGTGAGCGGAAGACGGCCTAACGGTGTGCGGGACCGTAGCCCAGCTTCATGGAGACGGTTGCGAATGGTCCTCGCCGATACCCCAGGAGCAACAGTGTCCCTAATTTGCTGGGAAGTGGCGGTGCGGTCCCCTACGGCACTGCGTAGGATCCTACGGTCTTGGCGTGCATCCGTGCGTCGCTGCGGTCCGGTCCCAGGTCGACGGGCACGTGCACCTTCCGCCGACCACTGGCGACAACATCGATGTACTGTGGAGACTTCACGCCCCACGTGTTGAGCAATTCGGCGGTACGTCCACCCGGCCTCCCGCATGCCCACTATACGCCCTCGCTCAAAGTCCGTCAACTGTACATACGGTTCACGTCCACGCTGTCGCGGCATGCTACCAGTGTTAAAGACTGCGATGGAGCTCCGTATGCCACGGCAAACCGGCTGACACTGACGTCGGCGGTGCACAAATGCTGCGCAGCTAGCGCCATTCGACGGCCAACACCGCGGTTCCTGGTGTGTCCGCTGTGCCGTGCGTGTGATCATTGCTTGTACAGCCCTCTCGCAGTGTCCGGAGCAAGTATGGTGGGTCTGACACAGCGGTGTCAATGTGTTCTTTTTTCCATTTCCAGGAGTGTAGATCTGAGGCACAAAGCAATACTCAAATGCGCGGGAAACGCGGAATTCCTATTGGCTATTATATTAATCAGCCAATCATAACATTCGAGCACTTCTATACTAGCGGTATTTCTAATGTCAGCCAATCACATTATCACACGTAATTTAGACAAGAAATCTTGTAATTCCGAAACTAAATAAAATTCAATGAAAACAAAATAGATTCCTTTCCACAAAATAAAATAGTAATAAACTTAATACTCAACGCCCCCTCTGGATGCCCATCCGTTACAAAATCAAGCTCACTGCGACATACGTCAGAAATTTCCCTATTAAACAACTTCCTCACGCTCACATTTACATAGTTTTAATAAAATATCACATTCTCACTTTACGTATATCCTCCATTCACTCTCTGTCTCTCCAAAACACTCACACAACCAAAACACAATGAAATAATAATTTTCCAATGTACTGTTAATTACGTCAGGCATATGTGGTAATGAAATTAAAGAAAATTCCAGAAAAGTAGATTACATGAATCTATCCTCTTGGTTGCAGTTTCAATTGGTACTAGAGATGAATACATTACAGTATCTAACTCGGTTTCGCACTGCCAGCACGTTTTTTATGTATTCTAGGTAAAAATGTATATCTGCGAAAGTATGGAAGTTTTTGATTTGAAATATTGATAGTGTGGTAGTGTTATCCATATAATTTGGTATGCTAAGTATGAAAAAGATCGATTGATTTTTAATAGTACCTCTCCAGATTCATTGAGAGTTGTTGTTGTTGTTGTTGTGGTCTTCAGTCCTGAGACTGGTTTGATGCAGCTCTCCATTGCTACTCCATCCTGTGCAAGCTTCTTCATCTCCCAGTACCTACTGCAGCCTACATCCTTCTGAATCTGCTTAGTGTATTCATCTCTTGGTCTCCCTCTATGATTTTTACCCTCCACGCTGCCCTCCAGTACTAAATTGGTGATCCCCTGATGCCTCAGAACATGTCCTACCAACCGATCCCTTCTTCTAGTCAAGTTGTGCCACAAACTCTTCTTCTCCCCAATTCTATTCAATACCTCATCATTAGTTATGTGATCTACCCATCTAATCTTCAGCATTCTTCTGTAGCACCACATTTCGAAAGCTTCTATTCTCTTCTTCTTCTCTAAACTATTTATCGTCCATGTTTCACTTCCATACATGGCTACACTCCATACAAATACTTTTAGAAACGACTTCCTGACACTTAAATCAATACTCGATGTTAACAAATCTCTCTTCTTCGGAAACGCTTTCCTCGCCATTGCCAGTCTACATTTTATATCCTCTCTACTTCGACCATCATCAGTTATTTTGCTCCCCAAATAGCAAATCTCCTTTACTACTTTAAGTGTCTCATTTCCTAATCTAATTCCCTCAGCATCTCCCGACTTAATTCGACTACATTCCATTATCCTCTTTTTGCTTTTGTTGATGTTCATCTTATACCCTCCTTTCAAGACACTGTCCATTCCGTTCAACTGCTCTTCCAAGTCCTTTGCTGTCTCTGACAGAATTACAATGTCATCGGCGGACCTCAAAGTTTTTATTTCTTCTCCATGGATTTTAATACCTACTCCGAACTTTTCTTTTGTTTCTTTTACTGCTTGCTCAATATACAGATTGAATAGCTTCGGGGAGAGGCTACAACCCTGTCTCACTCCCTTCCCAACCACTGCTTCCCTTTCATGTCCCTCGACCATTATAACTGCCATCTGCTTTCTGCACAAATTGTAAATAGCCTTTCGCTCCCTGTATTTTACCCCTGCCACCTTCAGAATTTGAAAGATAGTGTTCCAGTCAACATTGTCAAAAACTTTCTCTAAGTCTACAAATGCTAGAAACGTAGGTTTGCCTTTCTTTACTCTATCTTCTAAGATAAGTCGTAGGGTCAGTATTGCCTCACGTGTTCCAACATTTCTACGGAATCCAAACTGATCCTCCCCGAGGTCGGCTTCTACCAGTTTTTCCATTCGTGTGTAAAGAATTCGCGTTAGTATTTTGCAGCTGTGACTTATTAAACTGATAGTTCGGTAATTTTCACATCTGTCAAC
This sequence comes from Schistocerca serialis cubense, assembly GCF_023864345.2. Lineage (NCBI taxonomy): Eukaryota > Metazoa > Arthropoda > Insecta > Orthoptera > Acrididae > Schistocerca > Schistocerca serialis. The sequence goes on along the minus strand of NC_064640.1, from coordinate 844,110,040 downwards.
ACCTGCTTTCTTTGGGATTGGAATTATTATATTCTTCTCGAAGTCTGAGGGTTTTTCACCTATCTCATACATCTTGCTCACCAGTGTGTAACATATTGCACGCAGCACTAGTCAAGTACACAGTTCGCCCGGCCCAGTAGCCAGCGTAAGCTGTGCGGGCTTGAGAACCAAAATCTCCTCGCAGCACCACGGCAAGCTATGTTTTCAATGCAAGGTGACAACTCGTAATTGGTTGATACGTTACAAACCCTTTAAACTCAATAGCAGGAACTGAAGTGCCCACTTTCATTTCTTTGTCTAACTCCTCTCCCCTCTTTCTGTCTATCTCCTCTTCCCTTTCTCTGTCAATTTCCTCCTCCTCCTCCTCCTCCTCCTGTCTCTGCCTGTTCCTTCCTCCACTCGGTCTTTTCTTCCTCCACTCGGTCTCTGTCCACTCCTCCTCTTTCGTATTTGTGTCCATCTCTCCTCTCCGCTCTCCATCCATTTCCCCCTCCACTACTCTCTGTCCATCTCCAGCTCCCTCTAACACTTTCCATCTCCTCCTTCCCTCTCTTTGTCTGTCCATTTCCTGTTCCCCCTTATCTCTCTACATTATCGCCAACACACCAAGAGGAGACTGGTAGTTCTTACCACCACAATATTTATTCCGAATAATAACTAATATCTGTCCCAGATTTGATTCAAATCGTGCCAGGGATTTAGGATGAGCTTTGGAAACGTTGCTTTGCCACATACGCACATGTCAAATATATTTCATACACACACATAAAAAAACGTTTTGCATCACCCCGGTTCCCAGAACTCCTGAAGACAGAAGTTGACTGTGGATATTTTATCACAGACACAGCTCCTTTGACTCTTCAGAGATGACACTAAACCCGCTCAAAGATGTAAACAACTCTGCATGAGCAGCGCCTATTAGACGGAGGGGCCTGACAGCCGCTCAGTTCCAGTCATTCCACCAGGAAGGAGGTACACGGCTCGTGTTGTCTGTAGTTCAACCATGCCTAGACGATCAGTACCGCTGTTCGATCACGTCCGCATTGTTACTTTGTGCCAGGAAAGGCTCTCAACAAGGGAATTGTCCAGGCGTTTCGGAGTGAACCCTATCGATGTTGTTCGGTCAGGGAGGAGATACAGAGAGACAGGAACTGTCGATGACAAGCCTCGCTCGGGCCGCCCAAGGTCCACTACTGCAGTGGATGTCCGCTACCTACGGATTATGGCTCGGAGGAACCCTGACAGAACGCCACCATGTTAAACAATGCTTTTCGTGCAGCCAACGGACGTCGTGTTACGACTCAAACTGGGCGCAATAGGCTGTATGATGCGCGACTTCACTCCCAACTTCCATGGCGAGATCCGTCTTTGCAACCACGACACCATGCACTGCGGTACACATGAGCCCAACAACATGCCGAATGGATCACTCAGGATTGGCATCACTTTCTCTTCACCGATGAGTGTTGCATATGCCTTCAACCAGACTATCGCCGGAGACGTGTTTGGAGGCAACCTGGTCAGGCTGAATGCCTTAGACACACTGTCCAGCGAGTGCAGCAAGGTTCCCTGCTGTTTTGGGGCGGCGGTATATGGCGCCAACGTACGCCGCTGGTGGTCACGGAAGGCGCCGTGACGGCTGTTCGATACGTGAATGCCATCCTCCGACTGATAGTGCAACCTTGTCGGCAGCATATTGGCGAGGCATTCGTCTTCATGGACGACAATTCGCGCTCCCATCGTGCACATCTTGTGAATGACTTCCTTCAGGATAACGACATAGCTCGACTAGAGTGGCTAGCATGTTCTCCAGACATGAACCCAATCGAATACGCCTGGGATAGTTTGTTGTGCTACGCCGAATCGCTGTTGAGGAGTGGGACAATCTGGACCAACAGTGCCTTGATGAACTTGTGGATAATATGCTACGACTAATACAGGCATGCATCAATGAAGGGGAGGTGCTACTGGGAGTTAGAGGCACCGATGTGTACAGCAATCTGGACCACCACCTCTGATGGTCTCGCTGTGTGGTGATACAACATGCAATGTGTGGTTTTCATGAGCAATAAAAAGGAAGAAAATGATTGTTATGTTGATCATTATTCCAATTTACTGTACAGTTTCCGGAACTCTCGGAACCGAGGTGATGCAAAACCTTTTTTTTATTTGTACACTGCTGGCCACCGTAAATACAACACCCTGAAGGAAGCATCCGAATCAAGTGAAATTTACACCATGGGTTTGCAGCGATGAGATATGCAACTGATTAGAATTTCAGCGCAGACGCACATCACGCGCGCCTGTGGCGCCACCTCATAGCGCCATTTAAGGCTTGGCGATTTCGACGAGTGTAAGTTGGGCACGTGTGTTTACCTTGTGGTTGTTTCACAAGACGATCAGTTATGCCTCGTAGACAACAGCGAACATCGTTTGATCAAGTATCCGAGTTCGACAGAGGAAGGATAGTGGCTTACCGAGATTGTGGATTATCATACAGAGAAATCGCTAGTCGTGTTGGACGAAACCAAAAAACTGTAATGCGGATATGTGACCGTTGGATGCAGGAGGGTACGACGGACCGACGTGGTCGATCGCATTCACATCGGTGCACCACTGCACGTGCTGATAGGCGAATTGTGCGCATGGCAGTGACGGATCGCTCAGTGACATCCCGAACCATAGCACAGCACATTGCGTCTGTAACGCATCATCCAGTGTCTGCGCGTACCATTCGACGCCGTTTACAGCAGAGTGGTCTGTCCGCAAGACGTCCATTGCTTCGTCTACCATTGACGCAGAACCACAGACGTCTCCGTCGCCAATGGTGTGACGACAGACGGATGTGGACGGCAGAATGGAATGACGTTGTCTTTACTGACGAGGCACGCTTCTGTCTGTAGCACCACTATGGTCGGATTTGAGTGTGCAGACACCGTGGAGAGAGGATGCTGGACAGCTGCATTATGCACCGCCACACTGGTCTTGCACCGGGTATTATGGTATGGGGCGATATTGGATATTACTCTCGCACGCCTCTAGTACGCATTGCCGGTACTTTAAATAGCCGGCGCTACATATCCGAGGTGCTGGAGCCAGTTGTCCTTCCTTACCTTCAGGGCTCGGCCACAGCCATATTTCAACAGGATAATGCGCGACCACACGTGGCACGCATTGTCCAAAGGTTCTTCGTCAATAACCAGATTGAAGTGCTTCCCTGGCCGGCTCGCTCTCCGGATCTTTCGCCGATAGAAAACATATGGTCCATGATTGCTCAACGAGTGACCCAGATTACATCCCCAGCTGCCACACCAGATGATCTTTGGCAACGTGTGGAAGCTGCTTGGGCTGCTGTACCCCAGGAACACATCCAACGTCTCTTTGACTCAATGCCGAGACGTGTGGCAGCGGTGATCTCCAACAATGGCTGCTACTCTGGCTACTGATTCTGGCAGGAAGCACATGTCACAGACGTCTGTAAACGTAATGATTTGATACTTGGTCAACATATTATCTACAAAATAAATTTTGTTGTGCTACCTCTTGTCTTCCTTGGTGTTGCATTTACGGTGGCCGGCAGTGTATATACACTCCTGGAAATTGAAATAAGAACACCGTGAATTCATTGTCCCAGGAAGGGGAAACTTTATTGACACATTCCTGGGGTCAGATACATCACATGATCACACTGACAGAACCACAGACACATAGACACAGGCAACAGAGCATGCACAATGTCGGCACTAGTACAGTGTATATCCACCTTTCGCAGCAATGCAGGCTGCTATTCTCCCATGGAGACGATCGTAGAGATGCTGGATGTAGTCCTGTGGAACGGCTTGCCATGCCATTTCCACCTGGCGCCTCAGTTGGACCAGCGTTCGTGCTGGACGTGCAGACCGCGTGAGACGACGCTTCATCCAGTCCCAAACATGCTCAATGGGGGACAGATCCGGAGATCTTGCTGGCCAGGGTAGTTGACTTACACCTTCTAGAGCACGTTGGGTGGCACGGGATACATGCGGACGTGCATTGTCCTGTTGGAACACCAAGTTCCCTTGCCGGTCTAGGAATGGTAGAACGATGGGTTCGATGACGGTTTGGATGTACCGTGCACTATTCAGTGTCCCCTCGACGATCACCAGTAGTGTACGGCCAGTGTAGGAGATCGCTCCCCACACCATGATGCCAGGTGTTGGCCCTGTGTGCCTCGGTCGTATGCAGTCCTGATTGTGGCGCTCACCTGCACGGCGCCAAACACGCATACGACCATCATTGGCACCAAGGCAGAAGCGACTCTCATCGCTGAAGACGACACGTCTCCATTCGTCCCTCCATTCACGCCTGTCGCGACACCACTGGAGGCGGGCTGCACGATGTTGGGGCGTGAGCGGAAGACGGCCGGTCCCAGGTCGACGGGCACGCGCACCTTCCGCCGACCACTGGCGACAACATCGATGTACTGTGGAGACCTCACGCCCCACGTGTTGGGCAATTCGGCGGTACGTCCACCCGGCCTCCCGCATGCCCACTATACGCCCTCGCTCAAAGTCCGTCAACTGCACATACGGTTCACGTCCACGCTGTCGCGGCATGCTACCAGTGTTAAAGACTGCGATGGAGCTCCGTATGCCACGGCAAACTGGCTGACACTGACGGCGGCGGTGCACAAATGCTGCGCAGCTAGCGCCATTCGACGGCCAACACCGCGGTTCCTGGTGTGTCCGCTGTGCCGTGCGTGTGATCATTGCTTGTACAGCCCTCTTGCAGTGTCCGGAGCAAGTATGGTGGGTCTGACACAGCGGTGTCAATGTTTTCTTTTTTCCATTTCCAGGAGTGTATTTGACATATTTGTAAGCTTAATTCACCTGTCTCTCTAGCGATTTTGGCACTGCAGTTTCATTATCATCCAGTACAATGTATATGACTTCATATCTCCTGAACTGTGTGTTGTAGAATGATATAATTTTGCATGTACATCCAGTGGTATGCACTGAGGTGACAAAAGTCATGGGATATCTCCTAATATCGTTTCGGTCATCCTTTTGCCCTGCATAGTGCAGCAGCTTGAGATGGCATGGACTGAACAAGTTGTTGGAAGTCCCCTGCAGAAATACTGGACCATGCTGCCTGAACAGCTGTCTGTAATTCCGAAAGGATGGCCCAGTGACATGGTGCACTGTTATCCATAACATTAAGTCCTTGAATGGCTGCAAATGGCCTGCAGGTAGCCGAACATAACCATTCCAATACAATGATCTGTTCAGTTAGAACAGTGGACGCAGTCCATTTCAGGTAAGTACAGGGCTATTACAAATGATTGAAGCGAGTTCATAAGTTCACTGTAGCTCCATTCATTGACATATGGTCACGACACACTACAGATACGTAGAAAAACTCATAAAGTTTTGTTCGGCTGAAGCCGCACTTCAGGTTTCTGCCGCCAGGGCGCTCGAGAGCGCAGTGAGACAAAATGGCGACAGGAGCCGAGAAAGCGTATGTCGTGTTTGAAATGCTCTCACATCAGTCAGTCATAACAGTGCAACGACACTTCAGAACGAAGTTCAACAATGGTCCACCAACTGCTAACTCCGTTCGGCGATGGTATGCGCAGTTTAAAGCTTCTGGATGCCTCTGTAAGGGGAAATCAACGGGTCGGCCTGCAGTGAGGGAAGAAACGGTTGAACGCGTGAGCGCAAGTTTCACGCGTAGCCCGCGGAAGTCGACGAATAAAGCAAGCAGGGAGTTAAACGTACCACAGCCGACGGTTTGGAAAATCTTACGGAAAAGGCTAAAGCAGAAGCTTTACCGTTTACAATTGCTACAAGCCCTGACACCCGACAAAGTCAAACGCTTTGAATTTTCGGCGCGGTTGCAACAGTTCATGGAAGAGGATGCGTTCAGTGCGAAACTTGTTTTCAGTGATGAAGCAACATTTTTTCTTCATGGTGAAGTGAACAGACACAATGTGCGAATCTGGGCGGTAGAGAATCCTCACGCATTCGTGCAGCAAATTCGCAATTCACCAAAAGTTAACGTGTTTTATGCAATCTCGCGGTTTAAAGTTTACGGCCCCTTTTTCTTCTGCAAAAAAAACGTTACAGGACACGTGTATCTGGACATGCTGGAAAATTGGCTCATGCCACAACTGGAGACCGACAGCGCCGACTTCATCTTTCAACAGGATGGTGCTCCACCGCACTTCCATCACGATGTTCGGCATTTCTTAAACAGGAGATTGGAAAACCGATGGATTGGTCGTGGTGGAGATCATGATCAGCAATTCATGTCATGGCCTCCACGCTCTCCCGACTTAACCCCATGCGATTTCTTTCTGTGGGGTTATGTGAAAGATTCAGTGTTTAAACCTCCTCTACCAAGAAACGTGCCAGAACTGCGAGCTCACATCAGCGATGTTTTCGAACTCATTGATGGGGACATGCTGCGCCGAGTGTGGGAGGAACTTGAGTTCTGCCGAATCACTAAAGGGGCACATAACGAACATTTGTGAATGCCTAAAAAAACTTATTGAGTTTTTGTATGTGTGTGCAAAGCATTGTGAAAATATCTCAAATAATAAAGTTATTGTAGAGCTGTGAAATCGCTTCAATCATTTGTAATAACCCTGTATAGCCCACACCATTAGCGAGCCACCACCATCTTGCACTGTGCGTTGTTGACACCTTGGATCCATGGCGTTGTGGAATCTGCGCCACACTCTAACCCTACCATCAACTCTTACCAACTAAAATCTGGACTCACATGACCAGGTCATGGTTTTCCAGTAGTCTAGGTTCCAGCAGACACGGTCATGAGCCCAGGACAGGCACTGTAGGCGATGTCGTTTTAGTAGCAAAGGCATTCGCGTCGGTCATCTGCTGCCATAGCCCAATTATGCCAAATTTCGCCACACTATCTAACGGATAAGTTCGTCGTATGTCCCACATTGATTTCTCCTGTTATTTCACGCAGTGTTGCTTGTCTCTTACCACTGACAACTGTATGTAATCGCCGCCGCGCTCGGTCGTTAAGTGAAGGTCACCAGTCACTGCCTTGTCTGTTGTGAAAGATAATGCCCGAAATGTGGTATCTCGGCACATGCTTGACACTGGATCTCAGAATACAGAATTCCCTAACACTACCGAAGTGGAATGTCCCATGCGTCTGGCTCCAGCCACCATTCCGCATTCACCGTCTCTTAATTCCCGCCGTACTGCCACGATCATGTTGAATGACCTTTTCACATGAATCACCTAAGTAGAAATGTCAACTCCACCAATGCACTGCCCTTTTATACCTCGTACATGCAATATTACCGCCGTCTGTATGTGTGCATATGGCTAGCCCAAGACATGCACAAACATGCAATATGTACCGAAACACCAGAGATCGAGTGTCTGACAACTCTTAGGAGAGACATCCTATATACTGTATTACAAAGATTAGGCTGTTTGATGTTTGATTCTCTCTCTCTCTCTCTCTCTCTCTCTCTCTCTCTCTCTCTCTCTCACACACACACACACACACACACACACACACACACACACAGTCGCTGCAATGTGAAAAAATCTGAATTCAGCTGGAAGCTATTGTTTCTTTAAACAATAATAGTACAGAACAAAAATTCTTTCAAACTCCAATATAACCTATTTCATGATAGTTAATTGTGCAGTTTCTAGTCTGTTCAAGTTTTAACCTAATCTGCTGCCTTGAAGTGGAGTAAATTTTGTGTCATTAAGCACCCGGGCAGTATCCCATCATATGCATCAATAAAACTCTTTTACTTTTCACTAGTAGTTATTCTTGCATTTTAAAATAAACAGACTTTGTTTTCTTGTCTTAATAATGCACTTTTCTTTTTCTTTTTCTATGCAGATTTCGAATTAGTGGGAAGTTACCTCTTCAATCATTTAATTACTAAGTTAGTATTACTTCTTATTAGCATGGAGGTACCAATGCATGTTCTGTCATTCCACAGATAACTTATTGTGCATCAGATTGGAGAGTTCCTAACACACTGAACACAGAAATGGAGAGAAATCTTAAGCTGTGGAAGTAATTTTAGCCATAATCGAAGGGAGTTTTATAAAACCATTACTTTTCACAGTACTGTATACATAGATTACATAGTGGCTAAAGTCAGAAGGTCCATGAGGGTTTTCGCAAATTATACTGTTGTATACAAGGACGTCACGGTTTAAGAAAACTGTTGCAGAATGCTGGGAGGGGTGCAGAGGGTCGATGGTTAGGACAGAGATTGGCAGTTGACCCTCTACATAAAAAAAGCAGAAAGACCCATTATTGCACTATTACACTTTGCAGAACTATCACTTGAAGCTGTTGCATCCATTAAATATATGGGAGTATGCACACAGAGAAATTTAAAGTGGACTGACCACATAAAACAAAGCGCAGGTAATGCGAATGCCAGACTGTTCAAATGTTCAAAAGTGTGTGAAATCTTATGGGACTTAACTGCTAAGGTCATCAGTCCTTAAGCTTACACACTGCTTAACCTAAATTGTTCTAAGGACAAACACACACACCCATGCCCGAGGGAGGACTCGAATCTCCACCGGCACCAGCCGCACAGGCCATGACTGCAGCGCCTAAGACCGCTCGGCTAATCCCGCGCGGCTGCCAGACTGTGATTCGTTGAAAAAATCCTCAGGAAGTGTACCCCATCCCACAACGAGGCAAATTACGAATACCTCAATGTGACTATGTAAAATTTCCTGGCGTATCAACACATCAGATTCTTGTCTGGTCTTCAGCCGGATAAAACTGCCATATCCACACAACACTTCCGCGGTCATCAAGTGAAAAAAGCTAATCCTCTCTCGGCGATAAATGATTCAAACGGTGAACGACGGAACTTTTATATGCAGCGAAAATACATAAGCGCATGCACTAAGGTAACGAGCAAGCGCTCAAAGGTTGCTGCTGCTCCCCGGCCCAAGAAGTGCTGCAGCGCCTCCAGTGGTGCATACTGTCGAAAAACGATTACTCATAGCCAGCCGATTCAGATGCCGTTGTTTCTTCATATCTGGTAAAACAGGATTCCAAGTTTTACGTAGTGGGTATGCATTAGCACGGTTAATAGTACACTACTGGCCATTAAAATTGCTACACCAAGACGAAATGCAGATGATAAACGGGTATTAATTAGACAAATATATTATACTAGAACTGACATGTGATTACATTTTCACGCAATTTGGGTGCATAGACCCTGAGAAATCAGTACCCAAAACAACCACCTCTGGCCGTAATAACGGCCTTCATACGCCTGGGCACTGAGTCAAACAGAGCTTGGATGGAGTGTACAGGTACAGCTGCCCATGCAGCTTCAACACGATACCACAGTTCATCAAGAGTAGTGACTGGTGTAATGTGACGAGCCAGTTGCTCGGCCACCATTGACGAGACTTTTCAGTTGGTGAGAGATCTGGAGAATGTGCTGGCCAGGGCAGCAGTCGAACATTTTCTGTATCCAGAAAGGCCCGTACAAGACCTGCAACATGCGGTCGTGCATTACCCTGCTGAAATGTAGGGTTTCGCAGGGATCGAATGAAGGCTAGAGCCACGGGTCGTAACACATCTGAAATGTAACGTCCACTGTTCAAAGTGCCGTCAATGCGAACAAGAGGTGACCGAGACGTGTAACCAGTGGCACCCCATACTATCACGCCCGGTGATACGCCAGTATGGCGATGACGAATACACGCTTCGAATGTGCGTTCACCGCGATGTCGCCAAACACGGATGCGACCATCATGATGCTGTAAACAGAACCTAGATTCATCCGGAAAAATGACGTTTTGCCATTCGTGCACCCAGGTTCGTCGTTGAGTACACCATCGCAGGCGCTCCTGTCAGTGATGCAGCGTCAAGGGTAACTGCAGCCATGGTCTCCGAGCTGATAGTACATGCTGCTGCAAACGTCGTCGAACTGTTCGTGCAGATGGTTGTTGTCTTTCAAACGTCCCCATCTGTGGACTCAGGGATCGAGACGTGGCTGCACTATCCGTTGATCCGTTACAGTCATGCGGATAAGATGCGTGTCATCTCGACTGCTAGTGATACGAGGCCGTTGGGATCCAGCACGGCGTTCCGTATTACCCTCCTGAATCCACCGATTCCATATTCTGCTAACAATCATTGGATCTGGACCAACGCGAGCAGCAATGTCGCGATATGATAAACCGTAATCGCGATAGACTTCAATCCGACCTTCATCAAAGTCGGAAAAGTGATGGTACGCATTTCTCCTCCCTACACGAGGCATCACAACAACGTTTCATCAGGCAACGCCGGTCAACTGCTGTTTGTGTATGAGAAATCGGCTAGAAACTTTCCTCATGTCAGCACGTTGTAGGTGTCGCCACCGGCGCCAACCTTGTGTGAATGCTCTATAATCATTTGCATATCACAGCATCTTCTTCCTGTCAGTTAAATTTCGCGTCTGTAGCACGTCATCTTCGTGGTGTAGCAATTTTAATGGCCAGTAGTGTATTACCTGTTAGTCTGATTTCGACAGATTCTTTTAAAACACAATCCGAGTAATGCTAGTCGTTTGCAACCACTTGTGCCTCATTGTATAGCATGCCCTCTGTAAGGCAGTGCTCAGCCACCGCTGATTTGTGAGGATGTAATACACTGAAGAGCCAAAGAAACTGGTATGCCTGCCTAATATCGTGTAGGACCCCCGCGAGTACGCAGAAGTACCGCAACACGACGTGCCATGTACTCCACTAATGTCTGAAGTAGTGTTGGAGGGAATTGACACCATGAATCCTGCAGGGCTGTCCATAAATCCGTAAGAGTACGATGGGGTGGAGATCCCTTCTGAACAGCACACCTCAAGGCATCGCAGATATGCTCAATAATGTTCATGTCTGGGGAGTTTGGTGGCCAGCGGAAGTGCTTAAACTCAAAAGAGTGTTCCTGGAGCCACTTTGTACCAATTATGGAAGTGTGTGGTGTTGCCCAAGTCCTTCGGAACGTACAATGGATATGAATGGATGCAGGTGGCCAGACATGATGCTTACTTATATCTCAATTGCCAGAGACGTATCGAGACGTATCATGGGTCCGATTCACTCCAACTGAACGCATCCCACACCATTACAGAACCTCCACCAGCTTGAACAGTCCTCTGCTGACATGAAGATTCCATGGGTTCATGAGGCTGTCTCTATACCCGTATACGTCCATCCGCTCGATAAAATTCGAATCGAGACTCTTCCGACCAGGCAACATGTTTTCAGTCATCAAAAGTCCAGTGTCGGTGTTGGCAGGCCCAGGCGAGGCCTAAAGCTGTGTGCCGTGCAGTCATCAACGGTACATGAGTAGGCTTTCGGCTCCGAGCACCCATATCGATGCTGTTTCGTTGAATGGTTCTCATGTTGACACTTGCTGATGGTCCAGCATTGAAATCTGCAGCAATTTACGGAACGGTTGCATTTCTGCCGTATTGAAATATTCTCTTCAGTCGTCATTGGTCTCATTCTTGCAGTATCTTTTCCCAGATTTGATGTTTAACCCGATTCCTGATATTCACGGTACACTCGTGAAATTGTCATAGAGGAAAATCCCCAAGTCATTGCTGCTTCGGAAATGCTGTGTCCCATCGCTCGTCCGTCGACTATAACACCGCGTTCAAACTCACTTAAATCTTGATAACCTACCATTGTAGCAGCAGTAGCCGATTTGACAACTGCGCCAGACCGTTTGTGTCTTATATAGGCGTTGCCGACCGCAGCGCCGTATTCTGCCTGTTTACATATCTGTATTTGAATACACGTGCCTGTACCAGTTTCTTTGGCGCCTCAGTGTTATAACGTATGACGATGATGTTGAACACATCTGTCATTGATGGTACGAATAGTT